>NC_134720.1:48529166-49965000 GCF_049634645.1 Pelodiscus sinensis
AGCATAAACATGGCCACTGCTTTCTCAAAACGGAGCTTTTTAGAAACAAACAGCAGTCTAGATGCGGATCTGTCAAAAAATAAACTCTTTTCCGACAGATCCTGTAAGCCTCAAAACATGAGGTTGACAGGATCTGTCGAAAAAGGGTTTATTTGACAGATCTGCATCTAGACTGCCGTTTTTTCCAAAAAAGCTCTGTGACGTAGTGGGGGTACCTGGCTGGTTTCTATGCTGCTGGCTCTGGGGTAACCCCCACTGGCTGCCGTGGGTACCACGACCCAGCAAAACAGGATGAGTCACTATGCAAACCAGTATGGCCAGACACCCCCCATGGAGAGGAACAAAGGAAGGTGGAGGCTGCCCTGGCTGAGGGGCAGGGCTGGAAGAGGGTGAGTTAGTTGGTGTCTGGGAGCATGGAGGAGACAGCCTAGGGAAGGGGCTGGAGTTTAGGGGCCCAGTCTCCCCATCTCAAGGGGGCCTGAGGCATCCTAGCCCAGCTCTGTGACCAGCTTACATCTATGCTGTGCTGTATCCTGGAGAGGCAATAAACTTCCTCTATTCCACCGGCTGGTGCAGTCTGTTTGTGCCATTTCGGGGTGCAGGAGACGGGGGACCCCCAACGCGCCGTCACAAGCTCCGTTTCAAAAAAAGCAGTAGCCATGTTTATGCTAATGAAGCACGGGATATTTAAATCCCTGCTTCATTAGCAATTGTGACATGACTAATCTACATCTCTCTGTGGACAGAGAGGTGTAGTCTAGACACAGCCTCTGGTTTTTAAGTCCAGCAATCTAGATGTGCCCTTTGCATGCCCAGCCCTTCCTTGCACCCCATGCACAGTTGCTGCCCTTGGTCAGGGCAGACCATTCATCTCCTCTCTCTGCCACTACCCTGCTGGCTGCTCATTTCCACCACCACCCTGCCGGCTCTCAGTCACCATCTGCTGCCATCCACTAATTGGCTGTGACTTCTGCCCATCAGTCTCAAATGACTTCGGCTGCCAGTGATTTCAATTCTTAGCAAGCAGGAGAGAAGAAACAACTCCGACACTGTTAACACAGGGAAAGAGCTTCTCCAGGCCAGGCAAGGACAACTATGCAGTTTCTTGAGCAAACTAACCTTTCCTTACCTCATAGGGCTCTGAAAGTTGAGTCCCTGCATTAGCAAGGTTCTTTCTGCTAACTGTGAGCCCTTTCCTTAAGGGCAATTTAGCACAGTCCTATTTTTCCATATTCCTACAAAATTACAGACATTGTGCCATGCATTTAAGACAAACATAGCTCATGCTGGGTCACACATTAAGTGGATTACAATGAGCAAAATACCAACCCATCTGCTGAATAGCTAACACATCTAAGCAAAGCAAGAGCAAACTATTTCCAGAGATGCACCCTGGGTCTCTCCCCATGTCCAGCTACCTATAAGGGAATGTTCCTTCAGATCCCCTGGTGCCAACTGCTTCTCCCCTGCAGGCTGGCTGGGCTAGGGTCCCTGCGTGCCCCTTTTCGGGCCATGTGGCCAGTGTGATGCTGACCACCAGATTCTTTGAAACAACGTGTTTTTATTTATCAGGGGGGTGAAAGCATTAGAGAAACAGGACTGCAAACCATAAGCAGCCTCCATGCGTAGCCGGGCTCTGCTAGTCATCCAAGCAGCGTGAGATCGACTTTCCTCTTTACAGCTGCAGAATGGAATCAGCTGACATTTGCCTTCCAGCTCAGATGCTCCTAGGCGCCTGCCTGGGGCCCTCAGTTTTGATTTGGAGTCTGCCCCACCCTGTTCCACTTGGGTTAATGCTCTGCCAAAAGACTGGGCTAGAGCCATCAGGTCTACCTGCACTGGCATTGCAGGTTAGCTGGGAAATCAAGCCTGTAAATCCCATGCTGGAATGAAGTGGGAGCCGTGCACTTCATGCCGGTATTTGTGATCCCACCTCAGCACAGAGCCAATCAGCATGAAGGGGGATGCACAGGCAGAGATTAATCCCACACCCCAGCCTTGGTGTGGGCCGGGCTGCCCTCGCCTGCAGGACTCACTCCCCATCAGTCTGCAGAGCTGCTGACAGCCAATGACAAACCCTCCGACCTCAGGGGTTTCGGTGCCAATGGCCAGAGTGGAGCCTTCTCTGCACAGCCAGGTGTGCGGTGACTGCCCGAGTTAAATCCCTGCCACCTAGCTCCACGGGAATGCCTCACAGCACCCACTCACCTAGGGCCCCATACCTGTGCCGATTAGGCAGGCAGTGGAGCTGGGATTCCTTACGCCACTTGGAAAGTCTCAGCCCAGTTCCCCTTCCAGGTTGCCCTGATGCTTGGGGCAATACCAGCCCCTCCCCCCCAAAAAGCTCCTCACCCTTCTCTTTCAAGCCACTGCTGCAGATTCCCAGCAGCCCACAGAGCTTCCCGCAAGGCCATCCTATCAGAAGAGTGAAATCAAACTCAGGTGCCCTTCTCGGGTTCTCCTAGGGCATCGTGCCTCCTGCTCTACGAACTCCTGTGGGCAGAGGGCGGGTAAGCCAAGCACAGACACGGGCAGGGCCTAAGTCACGGGACTGCTCTCTTCTGGGCTGATCAGCAATATCTGGAGGGGGCATCACCCTGGCCTGGCAACATCTCAGAGCTGGATTTGACAAATTAGCCCTTGTGGGAGCCGATACCTTCATCCTGCTGCATGAGGCCAGTGAGCACCATGGGGCACCACCCACTGTGGCCCGCATGGGAAGGAGAAGGGGGCATGGTGCCTGTGACGGACCGGGCCATGTCTGGGCACAGCTGAGGGCGTCCGCTCAGGGCGAATTGCTCGAATCCGGAGCTCCTTACAGCCCCCCCTGACTGGTGACCTCTCCAAACAGGCCACAAACCAGTCTCACAGAGCGCTTCAGCTGCCTGCCTGAAGCCTCCCGAGCAAAACCCCTCCGACACCCCAGCAATATCCGTGCCCCAGATGGCCCTGGGCCTCATACACAGGTGGGGGGGTCCTAGCACCCAATCCCACCTACCCCGAACAAGTTCTGTCCGGTTCCAAGAAACCAGTCACAGATCCCTGGTCAATTTACCCTCTGGACCTTGCCCACAAATCACGCTAGGCCAATCCTTTAGAATCTATATCTAAAGGTTTATTATTACAAGAAGGAAAAGCCTGAGAGTAAGGTTATTAAAGTACAGTACGTTACATGCACCGAATCTCCCAGTTCTCGATGCAGGCTCTAGCAGAGATGTTGCAGCTGCTGGTTTAAAAGTTCTTATTGCACATCCTAAGATCAGGATGGGTTCACAGGTCTTCCGGGCTCTTCGATCCCTGCAATGCTGCCTCTGGGATGAAGTGCTGAGCTGAGAACAAAATGGCATCGACCACATGGCCTCTTTTATCCCCTTCCTGGCCTCTTCTTGTATGCAGCAAGTCACCTGGTCAGAGGCCAATCTCTATGTTCCCTGCTGGCTGCCCTCAGGTGACAAATCCCATTCTTTGGGTGTGTCCATAACCTATTGAGAGTCATTGTTCCACAGGGCTTTGCTACTCAGCCTGTCCATAGCCATGCTTAACCACATTCACAGAAATATTCAGCTTCCACACAGATTACAGATTCCTACCTACACACATAGACATTATACACTCACATAAATAGCGTACATAAGATCAACAAACAATAATCTCCCATTCAATACCCCACATGGCTCCCCCCACACCAATTTCTGGGGCCAACACCCCCACCTAGGGGTGCAGCAGCGATCTGGCTGCTTCCCTCCAATTCAGCAACGTGACAGTGCCTTACCTGCTGAAGTCCAGAAAAAGCCAGGAAGGAGTTATCCTTGGATGAAAGTGCTGGTAGGATTTCAGGGGGGCGGGGCGGTTAACCAGCCCAGGAAGTTCTCCCCTACCCGGATCTATTTCTGAACTAGACAGCAGAGAAGCGCTGGTGAAAGCCAGCCAGAGAGCCCACACAAACAACAGCTGCGTTCCATTCCCAATCCTACCACCTGTGTCCCGGGAACTGTTCTGGGCAGCCTACGTTGGTTTCATTTTTTAAAATGGCTTTGTGCTAATAGCTGGCAGGCAGGGGCACGGTGAGTCACACTTTCCCTGTTGGGCCCCAGCTGTCTGGGGGCCTTGCCTAAACCCTCCCAGCTCATAAGCACTGATTGATCGTTAGCTTTTCACCTCGCTTTGGGAACCCGAGAGAGACAAGCAGAGGGAGATAAATGTTTTCACTGGGGGCTTAGAAGCTGGGGGAATGGCAGCAAAGGAAACTTCCCCCACTGCTCCCATTGGCCAAAATCAGAGCCAATGGGAGCAGCGGCAGGGTGGTTCCTGGGATCAGGGGGAGGCACAGAGCATATCCATCCTCCTCATGCCCAGACCCCATAACCCCATCCCCCCCCCTCACATAGCTTCCTCCTGCCAAGATCCCACATCCCCACCCCATTCCTGCACCCCCTTCCCACCCAGACTCCCCCCCCCTTCAGCCTGCTCCTGCATCCTCCTTCCCTCTCTCATCCCACTCCTGCCTCCTCCCTCTTTCCTGGACCCCCCCCCCCCCCCAGCCACAGCCCGCTCCTGTACCCAACCAGGACCCCACCCCCATCCTGCACCCTACCTCCCAGCTAAACCCTGCAGCCCCACCCCCTCTTGAACCCATTTTGTTATCAAGGCTGATTGGCTAGTGGTCTGCTAAAGATCTGTGTTGAGCTGGTTGGGCCATGGGCTAACGAGTTTGAGAACCACTGATTTAGAGGGATCCTAGCCATCCTCTTGGACCTTTAACCACAGGGCAAACAGGGCAGCTCAGGTCACCAGGTGCTGGATAGCTAACACCCCCCTGTTCCCCCAGGACTGCACATTGCTTAAAAGCAGAGAGCTACGCTGACTGCAGGGATGAGAGAAAGAACAACAACAATAGGCAGTTCATAGCTAAGTCAGCTCAGTACGCTGTAAGCAGCCTGGCAGGACAGGGCGCCTTTCAGAGGGACTTAAGTCTGCTCTCTACCCCCAGACAAAAGCTCCATTAAAGGGAGTTACAATGGAGAGACTAGAGCAGTGATGTGGGTAATGTACATAAAAAGAGACCTTGTTATTTCCCCCTCCCCTCAAAACAAGCATTACAAACCCAGGAATTCAGCATTTAGGTTTCAATCCAAATACGTTTGGCTCTGGCAGTGCAATGTTGAGGCACACAAAAAACCTAAACGCCACCTTCGAGTGATACCAGGCAGTCACTGCGCAGTCACACACACTAGTATATATGTTCGCAGATTAGAACCAATGATTTTTAAAGACACCTTATGAGTTTCTCCCTTGGGTGTCACCACAGCACCTCCAGAAATCTCTCTACGATCAATGGCGCAGCCTGTGCTCTCGGTTATAAAACCAGCTGTTGAGTTGCTTATAACTTTGCCCAGCATGTTTCTCAGGACAGGACCACTGAAAGCCTCCACAGGCAAGGTAGGGAGGGGGCGGGGCCTCAGGCAGAAGAGGGCGGGGCCTCAGGCAGCTCTGAATGCCACCCGGAGCATACCATGCCGGCTCCCAGGAAGCCTTTAGCATCACTCAGAACATTCCCCCCCTCCTCCCCAAAACCCTTAATGTTGTCCAGTGTGCACAGTGCTCCAGTGGTGATTTAAAGGGTCCAAGGTTCCAGCCGCTGCCGAAGTAGCAGCAGCGGGAACCCCAGGTTTGTTGAATCCCTGGGCC
This sequence comes from Pelodiscus sinensis, assembly GCF_049634645.1. Classification (NCBI taxonomy): domain Eukaryota; kingdom Metazoa; phylum Chordata; order Testudines; family Trionychidae; genus Pelodiscus; species Pelodiscus sinensis. The sequence goes on from NC_134720.1 coordinate 48,534,855, forward strand.
CCAGGGCAGCTGCCCCCTTTGCCCCACCCCTGTCGGTGGGCCTGCCTCAGAATGAGATTAGGGGAAATGTTGTAAAGGGCTCCGCCCTTCTTGTGAGCACTCCTTGGTGGAGGAGGGGAGTCTTGTAGGCTCTCTACCCAGGTGTCTTCAGGAGAGGAAGTGTCTGTATGTAGCCTGGGACCAGGCTTCTTCTTACCCCCTGTTGTGGCTGCTGGGGGTGCCCAGGCCCAAGGAGCCTATAAGTAGCAGTTAGCTGCTGAGTCTCTCAGAGATTGGTTGCAGTCACATTCCCTGGCCCACTCCCCCAGGAAGCTGCTCTGTCCAGCCATTGCGGTCAAGTCCTCCCTGTCCAGGGTTCTGCAAGGGTTGCTGTTGGCTTACCAGCTAGTCTTCAGCCACTGGGCCTGGTTCTGACATCCAGATCCTACTCAGAGCTGTCTGTAGTGCTACTGTTCCCCCCAGTCAGCCCTTAGCTCTACCTGGGTCAAGCTCCAGGCAAGAACTGTGAGACCCTAGCCCAGGAACTTCTTTTATACCGGTCTGCTGGATCCTGATTGGCTGTCTCTGCAGCAGCCACTCTATCCTGCCTGGAGGACCTCTTTTCTGCTCCTCTTGCTGGGATGGGGCCTCTGGCCTCCTGTAGGGGCATTGGGGCTTAGTCCACCCCATCACAATTGTATTTGACCAGATTAAAACAGCTCCACAGCTGATTCATTGGGAAGCTCCAGCACCCTCCATGCTTTGGAGCAGGAACTTGACATTGGACATGGCAGGGATGCGCCTTTTGCTGCCCTCACTCGGCCAAGTTATACCCCTCTGAAGAATCGGTTTGCTTGAACTTGGTAGAGACTGGTTAGAGTTCAGCAGCTAAATTCCCCAAAGATTTCACCTGCACTGCACATGCTCTATCCCCTCCCATCTCCTAGGTTCTCATGAGACTGTGCACAATGCAACTGAGCATTCTCCAGCCTGGGGAGGGAGAAGCTGAACAGAATTTCCCCTAGATTCTTCTAGTTGCCAGACATCAGGGCAACCATTCCTTCTATGCTCTCAGTGCTCCCCCACTGGGTACCAGAGAGCCTATGGCAGACGGAGGAAGACCCCTGACTGGAAGGGTGAGGAACTGATGGGGAAGAGATACGGGATGGGGGACAGCAATGGAGGGGAAAGAGAGGGGGAGAAGAGCATGAGCGCATGCACACACACCCCTCTTGGCTGTGAGTGTGGAATGGTTGCACCAAAAATAGATTAGAATTGGAAGAAACCTCAGGAGGTCATCTCATCCAGCCCCCTACCCCAACTAAATCATCCCAGCCAGGGCTTTGTCAAGCCCAGCCGTAAAAACCTCTAAGGATGGAGATTCCACCACCTCCCTAGGCAACCCGTTCCAGTGCTTTATCACCCTCCTCGTGACACATTTTTTCCTAAACCTCCCCCACTGTAACTTGAGACCATCCCTCCTTGTTCAGTCACCTGTCACCACTGAGAACAACCTGGCTCCATCCTCTTTGGCACCCCCCTTCAGGTAGAAACTTTCGTAGAACACTAGAACTGGAAGGGACCTCAAGCGATCATCCAGTCCAGTCCCCTGCCCTCATGGCTGGACCAAGCCCTCTCTAGACCATCCCTGATAGATGTCTGTCCAACTTGCTCTTAAATATCTCCAGAGATGGGGATTCCACAACCTCCCTAGGCAATTTATTCCAGTGTTTGACCACCCTGACACTTAGGAAGTTTTTCCAACCCAAACCTCCCTTGCTGCAATTTGAAGATTGCTGTCAAATCCCCCCTCCCTCTTCTCTTCTGCAGACCAAATAAGCCCAGTTCCCTCAGCCTCTCCTCATAAGTCACGTGCCCCAGCCTCCTCATAATTTTCCTTGCCCTCTGCTGGACTCTCTCCAATTTGCCCACCATGTGATGAGTCATTGTACAAGTTGGTCACCGCGTTAGACAGCACTTCCTTTTCCAGGGAAAGGAACCTATTCCAGGGCACTGCAAGGACAAGGCCTTTTTCGGTAGCCATATTATAAGGCTTGTAGCCATATTAGAAGGCCTAAAGCCTATAGCCTTTGTCCGCAGCCAGACTGAAAGAGCCGCAGCTATTAGCGGAGAAGCAGGACGTCACATCTTCATATTCCATCTAAATTACATTAAAATAGTTCAGTGTCAGGCTGTTCAGAAGGAGACCCTGTCCTAACGCCTCTCCCAGCCCCCATCACCAGATAAAGAAACAGATCTCAAGAAGGTTAAAGAAAACTTAGTCTGACAGCATTTTGTATGGTAAGAAACTCCTTATCAATAGTTGGGGTTGTGAGATTCCCACTCCTTGACTGTTCTACTGTTAGGGTATGTTTAGACTATATGGCTCTGTCGCCAGAGCCATGTCGATTAGTTTACTAGACATACCCAAATGAAGCGGCGATTTAAATAATAGCCAGTTCATTTCAATTAAAATGGCTGCCGCGCTGTGCCGATCAGCTGTTTGGCGGCTCAGCGCGCTAGTCTGGATGCTCCACGGTTGACATCAAAGGAATTTGTCGACGGCCCCGTTATGCCTCGTGGGATGAGGTTTCCCGGGGCAGTCAACAAATGCCTTTGATGTTGACCATGGAGCGTCCAGACTAGCGCGCTGAGCCGACAAACAGCTGATCGGCTCAGCACGGCAGCCATTTTAATTGAAACGAAGCGGCGATTATTTAAATCGCCGCTTCATTTGGGTATGTCTAATAAACTAATCGACATGGCTCTGGCGACAGAGCCATGTAGTCTAGACATACTCTCATAGTCCCCACTTCACTACTATTTGGCTGTATGATCTCTGTCTGGTTTTTAATTGCTTCTGTCTGCTGTATAATTAATTTTGCCAGGTGTAAATCAATGAAGATGGTGGGGTATGTTTGGTTAGGGAATTATATTACAGTATGGTAGGACGGGTGCGTAAAACGTTAGTAAAATAATCGGTGAAGGTAGAGCTAAGCAGGACTCAAACATCACTGTATAATCCAGGGGCCAAAAGGAAGCTATTTGGGAACCAACTCCAGGACACAGCTCCAAGCTCAGAGCTGCCAGGCCTCAACCCTGTGTCCATCACCCTGCAGATTCCCTTGATGGACCTGATCCTGGCTGGCTATCAAGAAAAGTTCATCAGTTTGACAGGGCGTGGTGAGCATTGTCTGCTTAGCGTGGACAGTCTGCTTTTGGTGATTGTTACTAAATAGAGGTTAAGCAGGATATTACTGGGAAAGGCTCTTTTACTGGTAAAAGACCCCACAAACCCACCGTGTGAGAAGGTTACGCCTGAGCCAGCAGAAGGGTGAGGGTGGGTGCCTATAATGAGAGCCCTAGAAACGGGTAAGGGCGGGTGCCTCTGAATAACAGAATTGTGTGTGTGTGTGTAACAGTGTGAATCTCGCAACATGTGTCCCACAAATTCTAAAGTGCGTGAAACACAGCAGGCTCCTGCCCCCTTTTGCGGTGAGTGTCTGGGACTTCAGTGGTGGAAACATTCAAACAACCAGACACAAAGATTGCCCCAAAATATCATTCCACGGAACCGTCACAAGCACTTGCATTGGGACCCTGGCTCTCACTCAGTTACGACACGGACACCTAATCAGGTGACTCATGCGCCCAGTCAAACAGCTCCTCCACCAGCTATCCGCAGTCAAGCTGCAGCTAACTGATGATTTGCGGGAAGTAGCTGGCAAAAAACTCTGAGTAATTAAAATAAAAATCAAGAAACCACACACAGCTGGCAAACAATTCACCCGTAGGAGAAAGTTTTAAGGGAGAAGAGTCTTGCACTGGCCAGTGGGCTATAAAATAGACAAGGAGGACTATGGCTTTATCTGTCTTTGCCCCAGCTGGCCGGAGGGCGGGGCTATGGCATATGGCCCATTGTTCATTTCATTGCACTGTGCACAGGATGGAAGGCGTAAACCAAGAGGGCTAAAGGTTGGCGATACAAGCAGGCAACACTATGACGATACAGCTTGGGAAAACACAGCTGATGCAGTGGTAGGATGCCGCCCCTTTCTAGACAGAGCAGGCCAGTCAGGAGAGCCCCATGCAGATACAAAATGTTGTGTCCGCATCCACAAAAACAAGCCCGGGATCGCCGCACCGACATCCCCGGCGGTGGGTAGCCATGGATAGAAAGCAAATAGCTGCAGGGCTCTCCCAGTCAGTAAACATGTGGCCATTGCTCCCCAGTGTGAGGGGGGGAAGGTGATGACTTCTGGCACCCAGAAGGAATGCACCATATGTGCCCAGTGCCGCATATCAAGGCTGTAAGCTGCTGGCCCTTGCCCAGGCCAACAGGGTGAGACACAGAGCCACGCACCAGCTGACAGCCTCTGTGTCTCCTCCTTTGAGATGTCAGCTAGCAGCCTCCCTATCTGTGCTCGATCAGCTGGAGAGCAGTCACTACAGACTCCCACAAATCTGAGCTCATTACAGCCCAGGCTACAACCTCTGGGGCTCATATAAAATGGGGGCAGTTGCCTTGCCCTAAGGGGGCGATCTTATCACCAGGACAGAAAGGGTTTGCTATCACAAGGGACACAGTAACTGCTGGCTCATGCTAGCCACTGGCCAGCTTTGTTTGCTAGACAGGGAGCTCGACAGGGAAACGGGTCCTGTGCTTGAAGATGGGAATTACCGTAATTGCTATAAAGAGGCTCTGAACATGTCAGGTAGCAGCTGGCTACCGTGTTCCCTAATCACATCAGCCTCTGCTGGGTAGCCCAGCTTCCCTGGAGCTCTGGATGCTGCTAGCACTAGGGGAGCAGAGCTGGTGTTAGCAGGGGGGAGAAATGTATTAGAATCATCGGGCTGGAAGAGACCCCAGGAGTCATTGAGTACAGCCCCCTCCCCAATGCAGGACCAACCCAACTAAACCATCCCAGCCAGGGCTTTGTCAAGCTGAGACTTAAACACCTCTAGGGATGGAGATTCCACCCCTCCCCAGGGAACCCATTCCAGTGCTTCACCACCCTCCTAGGGAAACAGTTTTTCCTACTATCCAACCTGGACTTCTCCCACTGTAACTTGACACCGTTGCGCCTCAGTCTGTCACCACTGAGAACAGTCTCTCTCCATCCTCTTTAGAACTCCCCTTAGGTAGTTAAAGGCTGCTATCAAATCCCCCCTCCGTCATCTCTTCTGCAGACTAAATAAGCCCAAATCCCTCAGCCCCTCCTCATAGGTCATGTGCTCCAGCCCCCGAATCATTTTTGTTGCCCTTTGCAGGACTTTCTCCAATGCGTCCACATCCTTTCTGTAATGGGGGGCCCAGAACTGGGCACAATGCTCCCGATGTGGCCTCACCAGTGTTATGTGCCTGCTGCAGACAATGCCAGGGAGTGATTGCCCAGCAAAGGACAGAGCTGGTCAGGACCTTGCAAAGGGGGCTGCCAGGGTGGTGCACAAAGTCACAGCATTACACTGGTGGTGTCGTGCACATTGGTCGCAGCAGCAGGGAAGACACTGGACCGGGTGCTATCTAATGTGCAGGGATGCTGGTGTTGCCCATTTCACAGGGGGATCCATCACTTGATGAGTACCTGTTCTGGTGATGCCCTCTGAAGCACCTGTTGGAAGGCAGGATACTTTGGTCCAGCCTAGTGTGGCCATTCTGATGTTCACAGAAGGGGAGTGGCTAGCAGGGAACAATTTTTCCGCCAAGGAAATTTGGCATGTTCGACCCTGCTGCCCTCCAGAGTCTGGGATACTCCAGGCCCCAGCTCCAGGGCATCTGCCTGTAGGATCAATTGCTTAGAGACATCAGGACTGTGCAGCACCAGTTTAGCACCCAGGAATACCCTTGAGTCTCCCAGGGCCTCTGCATAGGCAAGTGTCCTGAATATCTTTCTGGGGGCTTTGTCTTATGTGAGGTTTGGCCAGGAAGCTACTGGGGCAGAAAAGCCAGGCACGATCAATGCCATCTTCAGTTGGGTTCTTGGCTAAACCCATCTCCCAGAAAACTGGAGTCCCGCCATGGCTCTCTGGAGATGCTGGGACCAGCATGGGTAAATAGCAGCACTGGATTAATGACTGCATGAAGAAGTTGTGCCCCCTGCTGGTTGGAACATGGCTGGAGCAATGCAGGGAGAGTCCAGTCCAAAGAACAGCAGAGAACTTTTTAGGGGGGGCTCGGAGGATGTGGTTTGTGGCAAATCCTAAAGTCCAAGGCTACGTCTACACTGGCAGCTTCTTGAGGAAGGACAGCCGTTCTGCCGCAAAAACTTGCTGGCTGTCTACACTGCATGAACGTTCTTCCAGAAGTAAATTTACAGTCCAGCGTTGGAAAACAGGGCTTCTTCCGGCAGAGTTATTCCGCTCCCCACGAGGAATAAGCCCTCTTGCGCAAGAGCTCTTCCAGAAGAGGGCAGTGTAGACAGGCAACATGAATTTCTTGCGCAAGAAGCCCCTATGGTTAAAATGGCCATCGGAGCTTTCTTGCGCAAGAGTGTCCACACTGCCATGGATGCTCTTGTGCAAAAGCACATCTCTTGTGCAAAAGCACATGGCAGTGTAGATGCTCTCTTGTGGAAGAGTTTTTGCACAAGAACTCTTCCACAAAAGAGTTCTTGCGCAAGAAGCTGCCAGTGTAAACATGAGAATGATTCTGGCTTTACCTCATCTGTCTGGCATCTCACTAACCTAACTGACTGTCTAGAGAAGCCTGGCTCCCCAGCCACATTTGTGGCTCCCCAAAGCATCCCTGGTGAGCTCACATCCATGTCTTGGGATAAGACCTTTCTGAGGTCTATTTTGGCCAGGACCTCCCCACAAGTCTCTGTGGTGACAGGAGCCTCCTTCAGCCACTGGAACTACCACATTGATCCTCCCTTTAATGACAGTCTTGAAAACGCCATTTCACCCAGATAGCTAAGGGCAGGGGCCACGGCCAGCCATGGCACACACTCTGTATCGCATCCAGAGCTGCTTGGAGAATGCCCAGGGAGATGACAAACTGTGTCCTGTAACAAGCGCTAGAGAACATCAGAGTGGCCAGACTGGGTCAGACCAAAGGTCCATCCAGCCCCATGTCCTGTCTGTCCACAGTGGCCAATGCCAGGTGCCCCAGAGGGAGGGAACAAAACAGGGAATCATCGCGTGACCCCTCGCCTGTCACCCATTCCCAGCCTCAGACAGAGGCTAGGACACCACCCCTACCCATCCTGGCTAATAGCCATTGATGGACTTAACCGCCATTAATTTAGTTAGTTCTTTCTTGAACCCTGGTGAAGTCCTGGTCTTTACAACCTCATTTGGCAAGGAGTTCCACAGGCCAACTCTGTGAAGAACAACTTCCTTAAGTTTGTTTTAAACTTGCTACCTATTCATTTCATTTGATGACCTCATGTTCTTATGTTATGGAAACAAGTAAATAACTTTTCCTTGCTCACTTTTTCTACACCACTCATGATTTTATAGACCTCTATCTTATCCCCCCTTAGTCTCCTCTGTTCGAAGATGAAAAGTCCAAGTCTTCTTAGCCTCTTTTCATATGGAATCTGTTTCAAACCCCTAATAATTTTTGTTGCCCTTTTTCAAACCTTTTCCAATGCCAAGATATCTTTTTTGAGGTGAGGCGACCACCTCTGTACGCAGTACTCAAGATGTGGACATATCATGGATTTATATAGAGGCAATAAGATACTCTCTGTCTTATTCTCTATCCCTTTTTTAATGATTCCTAACATTCTATTTGCTTTTTTTGACTGCTGCTGCACACTGAGTGGATGTTTTCAGAGAACATGACTCCCAGATCTCTCTCTCGAGTAGCTGTAGCTAAAGTAGTCCCCGTCATATTGTGTGCATAGTTGGGATTATTTTTCCCAATGTGCATTACTTTACATTTATCAACATTAAATTTCATTTGCCATTTTGTTGCCCAATGACTTAGTTTGGTGAGATCTTTTTGAAGCTCTTCACAGTCTGCTTTAGTCTTAACTATCTTGAGCAGCTGAGTATCATCGGAAGGAGCCACCCAATCATATGCATGATGGTTCTGCTCTCTCTGCCGTCTTCTTAACCCTTCTGAGGGACAGAGGAACTCCCCAGGACCCAGCAGCCCAGCACAGGATCCAGGTGTGATGTTCAAGAACAGGCGAGTGCACCTCTGAGCCAGTGCTGAGTGCAGCGGTAAAGGGAAGGGTCGGCCACGCAGCTTGGAGTGCTGCAGGCAGGAGTCGAGAAGCAGAGCTCAGCTGGTGAAGAGGGAGGAGATGCTGGAGTAGGTGACCCATGAGGCAACATTGGCACTGAAGCTGCTGAAGAAGGGACAACCACAGAGGACAATTCACACCCTCAAAGAGGAGCAGGTGGCAAAAGAGGCCCCTCATTGGTCTTAGGGACGCAATTCTGAGGACTGACTGAAGGGGAGGCCTCTCTCCAAAGTTCATTTCTGCCTGTGGTTTGAAAAGGGGTGTGTGTCATGTGTGTGTGTCTATCTGTCTGTGTCGTGTGTGTGTGTGTGTGTGTGTCTGCCTGTGGTTGTGGTTTGAAAAGGGGTGTGTGTGTGTGTGTGGTTGTGGTTTGAAAAGGGGTGTGTGTGTGTGTGTGTGTATCTGTCTGTGTCGTGTGTGTGTGTGTGTGTATCTGTCTGTAGTTATGGTTTGAAAAGGGGTGTGTGTGTGTGTGTCTGTGGTTGTGGATTGAAAAGGTGTGTGTGTGTGTGTGTGTGTGAGACTACAGACAGCACAAGACAAAGAGGAGTTTCAAAGCGGGTTGGCATAAATTCCACTAACAAAAACCCCATTGTTCAAGCAACGTGCTTTTAGTAAAGAAAGCCCTTCCTGGGGGAAGTGCAGTCCCCTCGCCTAGTCAGACAAACTGTGATAGAGCATCTGGCTCCAGGCACATGCAGAGTTGCTCTGCTGACTCGCCCTGCCAGCCTGAACAGGAGCCTGCACAGCACGAGAGTCCCTCAAGGCCAGGAAGAGCCCTGTGGGGAGGGGAGACGTGGCTGTGAACCTGCGGATACACCCAATTCTGCACAGCAGGACCTCCCCACCCCCATCCCTAATGGAAACAGCTACAGTGTCCACTGTTTCCTCCTCCTCCCCTCCCACCCCCCACCCAAAAAAATGTCCCATTGAAGATGAGAAACTGCAGCTGGGAAACAGGGCACAGGTTTTCCCATCAGAGACCAATGGAAGAAAAGACCAATGGGAGAACAGGGACCAGGATCCGTGCTAGCACTGCTGTGGATGCCAAGGGTGGGCCGGAGCATGTTCATTCCCACGGGCCGGGCTCCCGCTGTGCCCCTCTGAAGTGACCGGGGCAGCTCACAGAGCAGTGCATGAGGGTAGCAGAATCCGGAGCAGGGGGCAGATCATGGCCACCACGCCAAGCGTGTCTGCACCAACACCACTCTCCTTTGCACGCCCCAGAGGGAGCGGCGCACGGCGCAACGGCCCACAGAGGCAGTACCGGAGCTGGCACCGAACGTGGGCTCGTCCGGGCTGCACTGGCTGCCGAAGCATGTTCGGCACCGGTTCTGCTCCCCTAGATGCAGCCCGGGGCAACTCGTCCAGCGCAGACGAGGGTTGGGTCAGGATGCGGAACAGCTCCTGGCTGTCAGGCCCATGTGCTGCCTGAGCAAAGCTGCAGGCTGGGCCGCCCCCTCTGCAGCCTAATACCAGGCACTGGCTCTCCCGGGGAGCAGACACACGGTCAGCTCCCCACGGTAGCTCCCAGCGGCCTTTTCCTGGCCAGCACTCAGGGCCCCTTCTGCCCCAGTGACGTGACCAGATGTTCTGTCCCAGAAACCCTTGCCCTGGGCTGCTGTGACGCCACCCACTCCTGCCCCCTCCCTCCTAGCTCAGACTGCTCCGCAAGAAGCATCCCCCTCTCCCCTACTCTGCAGGGGGGTACACAGGGCTCCGTCCTTGGCCCCCTTCCTTCTGCCTTCACAGCCTCACTCGGGGATCTTGGAACCACCAGCAAGCCCCACACCCGGCCTGTCTCTGCCGTCTCCTGCTGAGTGGCTCAGATCAGCTCACCGGCCTCGCCAGCCCCTTGGCCCATATCTGGAGGGTCAGCTTTGACTCCTACCTTGCCCTTGCTTCACACACCTAGGCCAAGCCCCGCTGTGTCCCCCCTCCACAGCAGGGCCCCCGCTGCCTTTCTGTCTGCACGCCCGCCGAGCCCACACGCTCATCTAGTGCGATCCCGTAACCCCCCGCAGTCCAGATGCCGGCTGCCTGGCTCCCAGCCATTCCAAATGCAGCTGCTCAGCCCCCTTCCCACCCGCTGACCATGTCTCCCCTCCCTGGCTCCCCATCACACTGTCCTCCAAGGCACTTCACAGCTCTGCTTTCCTCCTCCCTCGTGCTCCTGCTCCCCGCTCTGCCAACCACACCAGCCTCCTGCCACCAGCGTCTGCTTCATTCCTGCAAAGCTGCTGGCACTGCCCTCCGCTCCTTCCCATCCCCCTCCAGCCTACGGAGGTGAACAGGTAACTGGTTATCCCAGGAAGCATCACCTTTACCCTGCTGGGTAATGGTTAACTGGTTCTCCAGGAGCAGCCCCAACAGACAGCCCCACATGGCTGGGGCCAGAGGCTGGCAACCAGCCCCAACTCCTCTTGCTGCCCCAGCATGGGGGCCAAGAACCAGCAGCCAGCCCCATGCAGGGCTGGGAGCAGGAGCCCCCCAGGGTGGAGCGGTCTCCCTCTCAGGATCCCACTTAGCCGATTAAATGTTACGTTAATCTAATGTTTAACCAGTTAACCGATTCATCAGGATTTTGCATCCCTATTCCAGACCCTCCTCTGCTGCGATGCCTGTAGGCAATCAGCTGGGCAGCCACCGCTGGACCACAGATAGGCACATATGTTTATTCTTACAGCAAACAGTTACCGGTTGGACCCTACCGTCCTCCCCCCCAACACACACACACACACACACACACACACACACACACACACACACACACACACACACACACACTTCCCCCCAGTGCAGCATTCACACACACACACACACACACTTCCCCCCAGTGCAGCATTCACACACACACACACACACTTCCCCCCAGTGCAGCATTCACACACACACACACACACACTTCCCCCCAGTGCAGCATTCACACACACACACACACACACACACACACACACACACACACACACCCAGTGCAGCATTCACCTCTGTAGATTGCACAGTCTTTGGAATGGGCCCTGATCCTGACCAGGCGCTGCTGGGAGACACATCTAGAGCCTGCTTTGAAGCCATGACCTCTTATCACCCTAACAATACCCCTGTGTGAAGTGCCGGCTCCATTGCTGTCTGGGTCGGGAGGGCCGGTGCTTATCCACAGCAGGGCTCTGGGGCAGGGCACTCCTCCACTGCAGGAGAAAGTGGGAACCAGTCCCCGAACCAGGATATAGCAGGCGGGATCGCTGTCACGCAGCACCGTGCTAGGGGTCAGCCAAACACCAGCCTCGCAGCCAAGGAAACGCAAGAGCGAGACCAGCCCCTGACTCCACGCAGCATGTGCCCAGGGAGACAAGAGTTAGAGTCCAAAGTAGGGATGTAAGAGAACAGCCTATGCTTATTGGCTAGTCTGAGAGAGTAACCTGTATCAGAGGCAGCAAGGGGGGGAGCAGGAGCTAGCGCTAGGGGGAGTCAGCTTAAAAGCTGGTTCCCTCCAGCGATACCACTTGCCCGCCCTCACTGCTGCCTCTCAGAGGCAGTGGGGGAGGGAGGCAGGGGCTGCTGCTGCAAAGCATCCCCTTTCTGCACGGGATCCCAGTGGGGAGGGGACCGCTCACAGACAGGAGCCGGGTCACAGCAGCAGCCCCTGGCCGCCGGAGGTCCCAGCCCACCATGGGCTCTGCCTGGCTCCTACTTCCTTTTAAGTGGCAAAGCTCTTGGTCCTGCACCCAGCACGGGCTGGGACTGAGCCTGGCTGCCTATGGACTAGTCAATAGAATTTGTATCGACTACTCGATTCGTTAAATACCCGCCTCTCCACATCCAGTGCCCCCTGCCAGGAGCTGTGAGCCTCCGTCGCCATCTGGTGGTTGAAGACCACATTGCGGCACCCGAGGCCAACCTCTCCCTGCCCCCGTGCCCACCGGACCCCGCTGGGAGTCCTGGCACGTCGGCCCTAGGTGGGAACCGGGGACTGTGGCAGCTTATGAGCTGGTGCTGCTTCAGGGAGGGCGGCTGCTCTTGGCTCTGCAGCTGCCTGGCCCAGATGTAGCCCAGCCCCCAAAACAGCCTCCAGGAAGCCACAAGGAGACGGTCACAAGCCCAGCACCTGCAGGCAGGTGGCTGAGCGCCAGGGTGTGGCGACTCCCTCTGAGAAGGGCAAAGGGGCTGTGGCAGTTTGACTCTCAGTACGATTGGCTGGCTGGTCCTGCCCCCAGCCCCCCATGGCACTGCCATCACAGGGTGCTCCGTGGGGCAGGATGCGTGGCTTGCCAGGCTCTGGCCAGCGCCCGCTGGGCCCTGTGTCTCCGTGGAGAAAGTTCCCTTTAATCCTACTGGGCACTTTGTGCAGCCTAATATTTCAATTTGTTAATCTCCCAGTGCTCCAGCTGAGCCGGCTCAGCCAGTAAGCTGGGAAGAGCTCCCCAGCTAATTACTGCCCGGCTGGCTGGCCCCAGCCCAGTAGTGAGGTCAGCAAACAGCAGAGCCAGCCACAGTGAGTGTCAGAGTAACCAGGCCAGGGCAGGGACATGCCTGCTTCCCTTGGCTCCAGGGTCCTGTCACAGCCTCGCCCCTGCCCAATCCCCCCCACCTACCACCCTGTTTGCACATCCCTTACCACACTTCACCCACCTCAATCTCGTGGTGCCAGCTCTCTCAGCCCCACAGCCTTTCACTGAGCACACCCGGAGCAGTGGTGCCCATAGCGGGGTGGCTGAAAGGCTTAGGTGCCCACACAACAGCCGGACACTCCTGATCTCTTGCTCCAACACACCTCCAGCCAGCTCCCCCGCCTGTCGTAGCCCAGCTCACAGCTGTGTCTGCGAGATCCCAACCGGAGGTCTGTGCTTGCAGGCCAAGTCTCTTCGGAGGGCTCCTCCTTTCAGTTCACAGGAGAGCCACTGGCTCTGTTCCATCCATTCTGTGTCTAGCTCTTCCTTAGAGCACAGCTCAGGGGTGCAGCCACAGTGAGGGACCAAGCTCCCCTAAGCCCTGGCCACCTCAGCAAAGTCCTGGGCCTGTTTCCTGCTCGGGGGACAGGGCTAATTCTTACTAGCCTCCACCTTCGCAGACTCCTGTTTAAAGCACCCAGGCCCCATGCCACGGCCCAGATAGGCACCCCCCCTCCAGGCCCCATGCCAGGGCCCAGATAGGAGCACCCCCCTCCAGGCCCCATGCCACGGCCCAGATAGGAGCACCCCCTCCCCCAGGCCCCATGCCACGGCCCAGATAGGAGCACCCCCTCCCCAGGCCCCATGCCACGGCCCAGATAGGCACCCCCCCCTCCAGGCCCCATGCCACGGCCCAGATAGGAGCACCCCCCTCCAGGCCCCATGCCACGGCCCAGATAGGAGCACCCCCTCCCCCAGGCCCCATGCCACGGCCCAGATAGGAGCACCCCCTCCCCAGGCCCCATGCCATGGCCCAGATAGGCACCTCCCCCCCCCCAGGCCCCATGCCACGGCCCAGATAGGCACCTCCCCCCCCCAGGCCCCATGCCACGGCCCAGATAGGCACCTCCCCCCCCCAGGCCCCATGCCACGGCCCAGATAGGCACCTCCCCCCCCCAGGCCCCATGCCACGGCCCAGATAGGCGCACCCCTCCCCCCCCCAGCCCCATGTCACGGCCCAAATCGGAACCTCCCCCCTCCAGGCCCCATTCCATGGCCCAAACAGGCCCCACCAGGCCCCATTCCACGGCCCAGACAGACACCTCCCCCCGGCCCCATTCCATGGCCCAGATCAGCACTTCGCTACGGGCTCCTTTATCCGTCTCCACCTTTTCCCTCAGGCCTGCAGCAGAATGCTCTAGAGCAGCAGTTCTCAAGCTGTGGGTCTGGTTGAGACCCAAAGTGGGTCACGACCCCATTTTAATGGGGTTGCCTGAGCCGCCATTACACTTGCGGGAGCCAGGGCTGAAGCTGAAGGCCAAGCTCCATTAGGGCTGCAGCCCCCTCGTCTCCCCCCCTAGGGCAGCAGGGCTTGGCTTGCAGCATCCCCCCCCCCCCCAGCCTGGGGCAGCCGGGCTGCGGCCCCTTCTCCTTGCACCCAGAGCAGTGGAGTTTGGGCGTAGCCCTCCCTCCGAAGGGGGGGCTGTACCGTTGGGGTCCGCAAGGGGTCACGGTGAAGCTGAGAAGCCAGGCACCACGGGGCCCATGCTCCTCCCAGGAGGGACCCGTGACACCAATCTTCTCTCTCCCTGCAGGCGGACAGGTCCCGGTCCCAGCCAGCGACTGACATCCCGCTGGAGTCCGCTCCGGGAGAAACAGCCCGGGGGGCGGACTCAGGCCCTGTGCTTCCCAGCTGGCCTAGGCTCTCCACAGCCGTCTGCATGCCCACAGCCCTCCCTGGGTGTCAGCCCCCCAGGGCTGCAGGAAAGCCATTACCCCCGGCCCCTCCTTGACCCCCTTTCCCGGCTCTGAGCCGCTGGGCCAGGGAATGGAGGAGAGCTGTGGCCTGGCGCCCGGCTCCCCCCAGCGGGCAGCAGGGGAGGTGCAGCCAGGCAGGGCAGGACCCACGGTGCCGTCTGGCGGCGAGCGCGCTGCCCCATAGCTCTCCTCGCCCAGCCGCCTGTTGATTTGAAAGGGCCCCAGCCTGGAGCATATTCCACCACCCCGTCACTTCGCCCCTCCTCCATAGCACCGGGCCCCACGCCGCACGGCCATGCCAGACCCCCGAGTTCCAACCCCCACAGGAGAGGCCTTCCCTGCCCCCCACGCCCGCCGCTGCTCAAGCGCCTGGGGCATCTTGGGGAACGGGCCTGTAGCCACCGAGGGAAGGGCCCCATGTCGCCTTGGCAATGGGGGGGCCGCTCTGCAGGGGGTTGCAGAATCCCCTTAGGCCCCTCGCCCGCTCCCTTGGTCTGCGCGCGACATGCAGCCGCAGCTGATGCCACCTGCCCCAGGGAAGAGGGCCCTTGCCCTCTCTGGAGCACAGCCCCCCACCGCCAGGCTGGCTGCAAGGCCCACACCTCCCCCACCGCCAGGACCCAGCCTCAGCAGCTCTAAGCAGGGCTCAGCCGGTGGTGCCGTTCAGCACTCGGGCTGGGGCAGGGAAGAGCCCCAGCTCTTACAGCGCCTACGCTGGGACACGGTGCCCCATGGCCGCCCCCTTGGGGGCTGTAGGCCAGCGTGACCGTGAGGGGGCTGCGCCTCGGAGCGCTGCTCCAGCAAGAGACGGCCTGGGGCAGGCTCTTTAAAAAAGCGGGGTGGGAGAGGAGGGGCGGAGCAGGATCGGACCAGGTAGGGGCCAACCCTCAGGCCCAGCCACACCACGCCCGGCGTCCAGGCTGGCAGCTCCCAGGCCGGCACAGACGGTCGGGGCCAGCAGCAGCGGGGAGGCTGTTCCCAGCTCCCATGGCATCGCGCTGCCTCCGAGGCTCCTTTGCTCCAGCCCCAGCATGGTGCAGGCTGTGCAGTGCTGATTGCTTTAGGCTGGGCACGGGCTCAGGAACTCCTCTGGGACAGCCGAGAGCCATACGGGCTGCTTGGGCATCGAAACCCAGAACAGGACAGATGCATAGGAGCACTGGGGGGGAGGGGCGCCACACCCTGGGGGCCAGCTCCCTGCCAAGCCCAGCAGCCCTGCCTCTTGGGGGGCAGGGGATAGTATAGACTGAGTATTTGCCCTACCCCCTCCAAAAGGTTCGAACTGGAGCCTGCCAAGAGGTGGGGCAGCTGGGATGAAGCACCTCCAGCAGCCAGGGACGGGGTACAGGGGAGCTGTGGAAGGGGGGGCAGACAGCCAACTGGAAAAGAGGATGGGGGGGCCCTACAGCTCCTGCTAACGAGGGACAGGAGGCATCCTGCAGCCACCTCGTCCTCACTGCCCTTGCCCGGAGCACAAGGCAGCCCTGTCAACACTCTGCCCAGCAGCACGGGTGGGAACACCTCTGACCTCTCCCTCTGCAGCAGGATGGGGCCTGATGCACCCCAAGAGGCACCGGGCCAGTAGGTCGGGCACCGGAAAGCAACAGCCCCGCCTTGGCTTCCCTGGGAAATCCTTCACCCAGGTGCCCCAACCCGTCCCCGGGCAGGGCCCTGCTGTGGGCACGCCCTGAGTCCCGGCCAGAGGGGGCGCTGGAGCAGAGACGCTGCTGCCAGGCGCACAGGGGTGGGGGAAGGCAGCTTGTTCCTCTGTATGACACCTGCTTCTTGCGGGATGCTCGCTGGCTGCAGATGCTGGGCTGCAGCCCCACCCAGGCTCAGAGCTCCCCTTAGCCCATGCTGGATCCTGCTGCAGCCACCCAGCTTGTCTGGGGCTCATAAAAGCAGCATCTTTCACCCCTCTGCCGGTCACTGAGGGAAGGGGAAGGGGGAGACTGCATGAGAATTTGGACAAGGGCTCCAAATCATTTCTCCCCTCCTGTGGCACACTTGCAGCCAGTGCCCCGAATGCTACCCCAGCCTCGGCCCACGAGCCGGTCCCAGCCGCTGCAGCCAGCCACCCTGCCTTACGCCCTGCAAAGGGAGCCCTCCCCGCTGCCCAGAGCGACTCATGGCAGGTATCCCATCCCACAGCCCTGCCAGGCTCGCCCCCCGGGACGAGTGGCGCCCGAGCCCCCGCTGCACCCAGGCTAACAGCACTGGTGACCTGGAAGAGGGGCTCAGAGCAAGCAGCCTCCCCCCCCACGTGCAACACGGGGGCACAGCTGTCACGCTGATGGCCACGTGCCCAGAGCAGCACACTGCTGCCGTGCAGGTAGGGCTGGGACAGGCAGCATGGCAAAGGCAGCCCATGCTCACCCTCGTAACACGGATGGTCCAGCACACGCTACATGCCACACAACCAGGCAGACTTCCCCAACATGTGACACGTGTGCAAGGACCAGCCCTGTAGGGCCTCGGCCACAGCCTGGGCTCCCAGGTATTACTGCCGGCATGGCGCAATGCTTCACCCCAGGCCAGCCCTGCCCCTCCCCTGCAGCCTGACACCAGAGCCCCACTCAGGGCAGGCACTGGGGGAAGGGGTCCGAGGGACACAGGGAGGATGGGAGAGCGCTGGGCTCCACTCCAATCCCCAGCGGAACGCAGCAGGGACCCCAGGAGCTATGTCCCCCTAGCAGAGAGGCAGAGGAAGCCCCAGCAGATAGTGAGGACACCACCGCACTAGGAGGTAAGGACACCCACCCCAACTGTGCGGAAGGGTCTGCCCCCTCCCCAAGGGCCCAGTCCTGCTCTTGGGAGCTGGCACCGCTCGTGTGGGCACCAGGCCTGCCTTTGCTGGGAAGTAGAGCTGCCTGGCTGGCATGTCCGTCTCAGGCTGCAAAGGTGCCAGACTACCACACCCAGGCCCGTCAGCCTGCTGCCTGGCTCAGCCCCCACCCCAGCCCTCCACTGAGACACTAAGCAGCTCCTCCAGGGCTAATACAAACCAATCCCAGTTCAAAGCAGCAGCCAAAAATGCCCCCCCTTTTCCAGTTTCCCTGCACATGGCACCCTGCACCCAGGCAGGCTCCATACCTGCCCCCATGCTGCTCCCCTACCCCAGAGTGGGCAGTTATGGCTCTGCAGCCAACATGAGATGAGGGACAGCCATGCCAGCCACCTGCCGGCCAGGGACCGGCCTCCATAGCTCATTTCACACCAGACAACGAAACCCAGGGACTTGCTCTCTCCCAAGCAGGTCATGTTCTCTGTTCCCTGAGCCCGCCAGCGTCCCGGCCCAGGCCCCGATGGGCGCTGGCACCCGTAGGGTCTCCCCACCCCCTTGGCAGCAAGCCCCCACCCCCTGGCAGCAAGCGCCCAGCCAGGGTGAACAGGGAAGAGGCAGAGCAATCTCACCCTGCCTGTCCTTGGGGCTACTCCATGGGGCTCCCAAAAAGCCACTGAGGGGCCTTTGCCCAGCCATGCCAAGGTGCAGCCCCCCAGCTCAGTGCCCCCTCCCCCCTGCAATACACCACAGAGGCCTCAGGGGGCAGCAGAGCCAGGCCCAGTGGCTACAAGCCACACCCAATTCAGGAGGAGTATGGCACCATGGGCAAGGGGGGGGGTCGTCTCTCGCTACCTCCCCAGGCAATGGAAGGGGGGCTGCAGCCAGCCAAAGCCCTGGGTTCAATACCGCGGTTGGGGGGGGGGGAGAGAAGAGGAGACATTTAACACCTGCTATCACCAGGTCAGACTAGACATGCAAATTAGCTCTCTGGGCCTTACACTAGGGGTCTAACAATCCATCCACCTCGGCTCTGCCCCACCCTCACCCACAGGGGCCCTGCAGCTTGGAGGGCAGGAGCCCAGTCGATGTAGCCCCTCCCCAGGGCTGGTGCAGCTGACTCTCCCAAACACGCAGGCCTTCTGGACTGTATTCCCTCCCGTCCCTCCTGCCACCTCCCTGCCCCACAGTAAAACCAAGGGTCAGTCCTTTGGGGACCCAGGCTCCCCGCAGGCAGCACCTGCCCCGCAGCTCATGATCTTCGCTGGACTTCCGGGCCGTGTTCAGATTCCTGGATCTCCCTCCAGAGCGGACCGGCGAGGGCTTCTCCTTCGACTTCTGCGGCGCTGGTGACAGCTTGGGATCCTCAAGTCAGCCCAGAGCGATGGTGATAGAGCCACACCGCAGCCTTCACCCCCTCCAGGGCTTTCTGGCAGCACCAGCTCCGGGCACTCTGACGCGCCCACTTCCTAGCTGGCCCAGAGGCGCCGAGCCTGGAGCCACTCTCAGGGCAGTGCTGCAGGGCTGGGGCAGCAGACCCGGCCAGGGAGTCCTCGCAGACAGGCCAGGATCCGAGAGCGGCACACGCGGCGTTTTTTAGCAATGTTCTTTTATTTCCAGTTTAAGGTGAAAAGATGCCTTTAAATCTTCAATTAAATACTCCATAAAGAAAAGCAAAAAAAAATTATTTACAAATTCACGTGACCGGTAATTGAATCCTTGTTTTAATAATTACGCGTGCGGCTCGTTAACATCTGGCGCTCTATAAATACAGGGGATGCAGATGAAGCCACCGCTCGCTAGCTCGCACAATTGTGGCCTTAAACGTGGGGGGGAAGGAGCTGTAGAGCCGGCCCCAGGGGAGGCTCGCCTGGCACAGAGGGGCTGGGATCCCTGCCCGGAACGGCCCCAGCAGCTCCCAAGCCGATCTCAGAGATGGGAGATTTGGGGGGAGGGGGCTGAAATGATTTTTTTGAAAATAAAAAACCATCCGGCAGGTTTGTGGAGCAGGCTGTGATCCGGGGACGGGAGAGCGGGAGAGCAAAGTCCTGTCCCCAAACCAAAGGTAATAAGTTTATATATATATAATCTCTCTATATTTCAGCAATAAATGGGGGGAGGAGACAGCCCCCAACAGACATGAGTTTCTGGTGCTTTGCACCCTGCAGAGTTTGGCCCCGTCACTGCCATGAATCCGGGTCCCTGCGCTGGGGCTGGGCAGAGCCCCGACAGCATGCCTGCCTCCTTCAGCATCAATTTATTATCATCAGACACAAACCAATACAGGCCTCGAAAACAAAACAAAAGGAAAAGGAGGGAGTCCAGGAGGCAGGGCAGCTCCCCGCGGCCTCTATGCAACCGAGTCCAGACCTCAGAGAGGCCAGCGGGGCCCTGGCCCCGTGCTCCTCAGTTGTTGTCCGACTCGTCCTCCGCTTCTCGCAGCCAGGTGAAGAAGGCTGTCACTGACTTGAGGGCCACCCCCTTGCCCTGCTGCTCGGCCGGGTCCTTGCTCGACTCCCACTTGTAGAAGGCTTCCTCCTTGATGACGTCCTCGTCGTACAAGGCATCAAAGAACATTCGGAGGAGGTCTGCGGGGAGGGCGAGAGAGGGGGGGATCAGAGGGACATGGGAATAACCCCCCGGCCACTCCCGCTGCGCACAAGCCACGGCCCCAGCACGTGACCATCAGTGGGACGAGGCCTGGAATGGAGGAGCTGTGACTTCCCCCATCACGCCCCTCCCTCCCACCTCCCGGGAGTCACCAGCCCTCTGGGAGCCAGCGGCTGGGGCCCTGGCCAGCCGGACACTCACTTGGCGGCTGATCCAGCTTCACCACGAGGGCCTGTAAGGCGTACAGCGCCTGCAGCTCCTTCTGCTCCTCGTTCACGTACTTCTGCAGCAGCTTGGCCCGGCTTTTGATCACCGCTGTGTCCACCCGGTAAGGGTTCTCGACTGCGGGGGAAGGAGAGCGAGTGAGAGAGGTGGGAGGGCAGCCACAGACTGGCCAAGGGCCCCAGATCCTGCCCTAGCCCAGGGCACAGCAGGTGGGAAACACACTAGGGATGTTAAATTGCAAGTAACTAATTGAGTCAATGCACTTGGCATGGACTGTTCCATTAGCCGAGGGCTGTTGCTACACTTCGAAGGCAAACGCGCCCCATGGAGCCCGGAGTTAGCTGGGGACTCCCCCGCTGGCCCTGGGCTCCATGCGGCCCTACCCCTTTGAAACGCCACGGGGAGCCTGGCATCAGGTGCCGCACAGAGTTGGGGGACAGCAGGGGAGTCCCCAGGCTCCATACAGCGCTGCCCCGTAGAAACGCCACTCGATGCCTGAGGACCCCTCAGCTGGCCCCGGGCTGCAGGCAGTGTTTTAAAGCGGCAATGCCGCGAGGAACCCGGGGTCATGCCCCAAGCGCCACACAACGCTGCTGCTTTGAAGTGCCCCCTCCTTGTCCCCGCCTTGCTGCCTCTTTGATAGAGGAAGCAACCAGTCGACTGTCCAATAAGCACTTGCTTAGCGGGTAATCCATTCCCGTACTGTGGGTTTTAGGGATGCAAAGGACAAAGGGCCGAGGAATGGGATCCCCACTGCATCAACCCCTCCCATCCCAGGACTCAGGCTGGTTGAGGTCACCCGAGGGGAAGCCGGCCCGGCAGGACAAGCCCCCTTCCTACTCACAGACAATGGCCGAATGGCACACGGACGTCATCAGGGCTCTGACGAAGACGGTGGAGGAGACCTGCTGCTCGCTCAGGTTGGCCTGGTGGGGGGAGAGCACATCAGAGCGGTCCCCGGGCCAGAGGTAGCTCCAGCCAATGCTCCTGCTGCCTCCCTCCTGACCTGGGGCCCCCTCATGTCCCGCCCCTTCCAGCACCCCCTACCGGGGAGGCAGCGCCCTCACCTCGATCCAGTCGTATATTCTTTGGTTGTTAGAGTTCTCTTTCAGCAGCTTCTCCATCTGCTTGCACAGCTCCTCGGCCGTCAGCTCCTTGCGGCTGGGCATGTCCGAGCTGTCCCCCATGGTGTACTCCACTTTCTGAGGGCAGGAGAAGCCAGTGAGGGGAAGGAGGGAGCTGCGCCCTGCGGGGTCCTCCAGCACCCAGAGCTCCAGTCGCAGCTGCCTCCAGGCCGCCAGAGCCCCTGCCCTGAGCACCTCCCCTCCCCCAGTCCTGGAGAGGCTCCAGCCCCGCTCACCTGCTCCGTGACAAACTTGTTCACATCCTGGTCCTCGGGCAGGAACTCCTTCCAGCTCAGGCCTCCCTCTCTCCACAGCGTCCCTGCCTTCTTGTGGCTCTGCAAGGGGCAGGGAAAGGGGGGGGGGGGGGCTCTCCTGTTGTCAGGCTTCCCAGGCAGACTCACGCGGGGAGGCAGGGCAGGGCAAGTCCGGGCTGGCTGGAGGGGGCGGCCACAGACCCTCAAGCTCCTCCTGCGACCGCAGCAGCAAGCGCCTCCCCGCACGGCACGGATCGGGGCTGCGCGGCTGGGCCAGGCTCAGAGCCTGCCCTTGCTCACCCAGCTGGGCTTCCTCCAAGCCCAAATCCCTGCAGCGGCAGAGCAGGGGCTGGGAGCTGGAGGGCCGGGGCTGAGGGGAATCAAGGCCATGCCCCAGAGCCGGACAGGGAGGGCGGGATGGGGGCCACGCCACCAGCCCACGAGTGACCCCAGCCCTCCCCGCTCGAGGCCCCCGTTGGCAGGGTCAGGCAGGGAGCGGTGCGGGGGCATCACTTACCATTCCCTTGCACAGCAGCCCCAGGATCTCCAGCAGGAGGGTGCTGGCCTTGCCAATGGGCACCAGGGGCTTGGCAATCTCTCTGCAGGGCACAAAGACACGGGTCAGCTCCTCCTCGGGCAGCCAGCCGCGCCCCAGGGAGCAGGGCCCGCCAGGCGAGCGGCTCACCTGAACAGCTCCTCCATGGCGATGCCCCCCTCCCGCAGGATGGGGGTGATCAGCTCAGCCAGGTAGAGCCAGATGTGCGGGATGTCGATCTCCATGTCCTCCGCGATCTCCAGGATCTCGTGCACCCTGAGGGCAGCAGAGGGCGGCGGGTCAGAGCCCAGGGCTGGCAGCCGGGGTGTCTGCAGACAGGCCGCCCGCAGGGGAGCAAATCCCACCCCCAGGCCTCGCCCTAGGAAGGACAGAGCTCCAAGCCCCTTCCCTCGCCAGGTCCCAGGCATGGCCGGGCTTAGCCCCCCGCTGGGCCGCAGGGGCCCCCTTACCCTTTGTAGTACTGCTCCTTGGAGAGGGAGCCTGCCTTCACCATCTGGTACAGCAGCAGCCCCATGTGTTCGCGGGCGATCATGCTCCTCTCCAGGGTCGACTCGATGCCGTTCCGCACGAAGACGTAGAGCTGGGAGGGGCAGCTCAGCTCCTGCACGCACTGCAGCGCCTCCTGCAGGGGAAAGGGGGCTCAGCACGGCCCTGGCCCCTCCCACCCACCCCGCAGCGCCTCCTGCAGGGGAAAGGGGGCTCCGCACGGCCCTGGCCCCTCCCACCCACCCCGCAGCGCCTCCTGCAGGGGAAAGGGGGCTCAGCACGGCCCTGGCCCCTCCCACCCACCCCGCAGCGCCTCCTGCAGGGGAAAGGGGGCTCCGCACAGCCCTGGCCCTCCCACCCACCCCGCAGCGCCTCCTGCAGGGGAAAGGGGGCTCAGCATGGCCCTGGCCCCTCCCACCCACCCCGCAGCGCCTCCTGCAGGGGAAAGGGGGCTCCGCACAGCCCTGGCCCCTCCCACCCACCCCGCAGCGCCTCCTGCAGGGGAAAGGGGGCTCCGCACAGCCCTGGCCCCTCCCACCCACCCCACAGCGCCTCCTGCAGGGGAAGGGGGCTCAGCATGGCCCTGGCCCCTCCCACCCACCCCACAGCACCTCCTGCAGGAGAAAGGGGGCTCAGCACGGCCAGTGTCTGTCTCATGCACACTGCAGCGCCTGGGGAGCCTGGCTCAGCTCAGCTGGACCCCAGCAAAGGGCTGATGGCTCCAGCCCTGCCCCGCCCCATCCACCCCAATTGTCAGAGGAAGGATCCTGGTCACTTGTAATTCTGCAGCCAGCTTGACAGGGGCACAGGGCCCGGGCTGCCCCTGCCTCCC
Source organism: Pelodiscus sinensis (assembly GCF_049634645.1). Classification (NCBI taxonomy): domain Eukaryota; kingdom Metazoa; phylum Chordata; order Testudines; family Trionychidae; genus Pelodiscus; species Pelodiscus sinensis. The sequence continues at coordinate 48,558,260 of NC_134720.1, forward strand.
CCGCCCCGGTCTCACCTTCATGTCGTTGATATGCAGGTACTCTTCAATGATAGCCTTGGATTTCTTCTCCAGCTCCTCCTCCGACAGCGCTGTTTTGGGCGGGGCAGCAGGGGGCGCTGGCTCTCGCTTCACTGTGGGGAGGGAAGGATCCTATCACAGGCCTGGGCAAAATACGGCCCTCGGGCTGGACCCAGCCTGCCAAGCCACCGCATCCGGGCCTGCAGACGCAGCGGGGAGCCCCTGGCAGGCTCCTCGCTTCCTCGGCCACCCACACGCTGCCGAGAAAGGCGGCTGCTTTTCAACACTCAGCCGGGGTGGGGGAACTTCAGGCACTGCCCCGCCCCCCAACACAATCCAGCCAATGGGAGCTGCCTGTTTGAACGACAGGCATCCACGAAGCACCATGCCCTAGTTATCCACACAGGCACTGGGCTGAGCCCCCTTCCCCTTGCAGCCTGACTGGGGCAAGCACAGAAGCTGCCTGGGAAACATCCCGGGCTGATGGCAGGGGTTCACCCATGTAAGTCTCCCCGCCAGAGCCTGCCTCTGGCAACCCAGCCCCTCTCTCCCACTACCCTCTGCCTCCCTACTCTCCATACCCAAACCCTCTGCTCCCCTCCTACACCCAGATCCAACACCCCACTCCCTCGCTCCAGGTCACAACCCCCCCCTGCCCTTCGTCACAACCCAAACCCCTACATCCCAGTCCAGTGCCCCAAGCCACAACCGCCTCCTTCGTCCAAACTCCCTCCCAGACCCCATGCTCCCTTCTGCACCCAACCTCCACCTCCATCAATATCATGGAAGAGTGGGACCCTCCACTGCTTCCCAAAATCTCCGAGTGCCCTCCTCACCCACCACCCCCTGTCCCATCCCAGCCGACTCCTCACCTGGCTCCCTGCTCCGGTCCCGCTCCTCCGTCATGCTGGACACCTTCCGGACAGCCTCCTGGGCACCCTGCCTCTCGCGCTCCCGGCTCCTGTCCTCGGTCTCCTTGCTGTAGCTCCTCTTGGTGATGGGGGGCCTGTTCCTGTCTGCCCGCTCCCCCCTGTCGGGGCGCTCCAAGCGGTCTCCCCTTTCCAAGCGGTCCCCTCGCTCTCCGGCCTTCTCCGACCGATCCCGGCTGGAGCTGCCCCTGGGGGAGCGGCAGAGTAGGTGAAACACCCCCAAGTACACGAGTGCCCCCCAAGCCACCTCTGGGCTCCCACACGCCCAGCTCTCCAGGGGCTTAACGCCTTGCCCCTTCTCTGCAGGCGTGAGCACCTTCTCCTCAGCAGCACCTGCGTCATTGGGGGGGCCAGCTGGAAGCGCCCCGGCTCTGCTGCTCCGATTTTCGTGGCACTGCCTGAAACGCTGTATCACCCAGGGCCTGGTACGGAGAGCAGCACTCCACACCCCCAGCCCACGGCTGAGCGAGGGGCAGCTACAGGGTTAGGGGCTGTGCCCTGCTTCCGCAATACCTCCCCACACCGCTCACGCCTGCGATCGGCTGGCGCTGGGGCAAGCTCCTTCCCCCCACTGTTAGGGACCAAGGGGCTGCCCCGGTGCCCATGCAGCCGCCCCACGCCCGGGCACCGCGGGAGGTCCCCCAGCACGCGCTCGCCAGGCCGCAACAGGGCTCGTGGCCGGCGCGACTCACCTCTGCACCACCCGCCGGGAATCCAGGCTCTCCGCAGGCGTCGACTGCTGCAGGGCCGAGAAGCGATTCAAGGTGCTGGTGGCCGGCCGGCTGGCGTCAGCAGCTGGGCACAGAGCAGAAGAGTCAGAGCCCGGTGCACGCAGCGCGCCCCTCGGAGACAGACTGCCCGGGCGCCCCCCCTTTCCCGCCACAGCGCTGGCAAGCACTGCCCATGTACCTGACTCGGCAGGCTTGGCACCGGATCCTCCGCTGCTGCCCTTCCCCCAGCTCAGACGCCCACCAGGTGCAAAGAGCTGATTACTGGAGTCAATTGATCCAGGCTGCACAGAGAGAAACCCACAGGGAGCTGGCGTGAGTTGGTTCCTGTCTAGCCCTGCCCCCGTGGAAGGGAGCTGGCAGACGCTGGGGAGGGTCCACGCCAGCACACGGGCAAAGGCCTTGCAAACAGCATCCCCCCCCCGAGCCAGGCTCCCAGGTCCTTCTGGGTCATAATGCCCAGGAGCTCCTGGTGCCCACAGGCAGGAGCCCACATGCCCCAAATCAAGCTGGCCCTAGATCCTGCAGCAAAGCCTCCAGACTGGGCACTGCTGTAATCAATTGGCAGCAGCTGCTCAATAGTCTTTATCCCTGGCTCCGTGCACTCAGCTCTCGTGGGGAAGCAGCCGACACCAAAGGGTGCGGGGGAGCTGGAGCTCCCTGCCAAGGTGATCCCCAACAAAACAGTGAACGCTGGCATTCAAATGCGCCACCGTCAGGTTTCAGAGTTAACCCCCCCCCCCCCCTTGGGATGAACAGGGCGAGTCACCGTCTCCTGGCTGCGACAACTGCCCTGGTTGCACGCGGGCAGTTTTCAAAGCTCTGCCACCATAAGGACTAGGGCCATTGACAGGAAACGCGAGACGGGAGCTCGGCTCTGTGGCTGCGGAGAGCTGCCGTCCGCAGGACACCCTCCCTTCACCACACTCACCTTTGTGATCTTGGTTATCCGGCTGGTGTCAATTGGCCGGTTGCCCTTGCTGATTGGGACGGTGTTCCAGCCGTCGTCGGCAACCTGGCTCCCTCGCCCACCTGCATGGGGACAGACAGGATCTCACTGCAGGTGCCTGCCCCGGTTCCAGCACCATGGAGCCCTACAGACCCTCCCCCAGCACTCACAGGGCAGAGCCAGGGTCCTTCAGCTCGCCAGGCACCTCTTGGACTAGGCTTCACAGTTCCCAGGCATACAGGCCACCCCCCAGCAGGCGTGAGGACTATCAGCCACCACCACGAGCTTCTGGAGGGCATGGGGAGAGTCCTTCCAACTGGCCTGTACATGTCACAGGCCTGGGGACAGCAGGCTCACAAGCCCCAAAGCCCCAGCATTCGGCCCAGTCTGCCCGTACCCCCGGCCGGGCGCATGGGCCCACAGCAAGTTGTTCCAGGATCTCACCTCCAGACGAGGAGCCGGGAGGCCCTCTCCTCTTGTCCTGCTTCGACATGAGCTGCTGCACTTTGATGTGCTCCCGGTGCTCCTCCATCTCCGCCTCCTTGTGGATCTGGTCGATGGTTTTAGGGCCCAGGTCCCCTCGCCGCGGCACCCAGCTATTCTGCAAAGGGCATGGGGGGAAGCAGGGATTACAGTGGCTGTAGGAGGGGGAAGGGCCCGGCAGGGCCTGATGGGGCAAGTTGCTGGTATGGGATTCTCCGGCATCCCACCAGGGGCTCACTCTACACAGACACGGCTCCAAACAGCTGCTGGAGGGAGTCTCAGCCACGACCCAGTGGGCTACGCTCACCACACAGGACCCCAGCAATGGGGTCACGGTACAGACGTGCCTTCAGCTATCAGGAAGGAGGCAGGGCACACCCCTTACCCGGCAGTGTCATGTCTGTCTCTAATGGGCAAGGGAGTCACCCCTGGATCTGGGAGTAGGGGCGAGGTAGGTTCTTTACCCAGCAAGGCCAAGCCCCCATCTATCCTGAGGACATCGGGGCGGGGCTGGCACCCCCCTGCCCAGGTACAGACGTATCTTACCCAGTAGGGTCATGCCCACCTATCCGGGGCCACGCTGGCACCTTACCCGCCTGAGGTCAATCACATCCTGCAGCATGAAGCGAATTCGAGACGACGTTTTCTTCTCCTTAATGATCTTCTCCATCTGGTTGAAATACTGATCCATCCTGGGCTGTGGGAGGGGAGACAGCATCGTCCGTCACCACCACGCTCTCCCCACGCCTGGCTGCTGCGTGCCAGGCCCCACAGCTCACCCCCCCGGGCTGCGAGCGCAGCGCCCCACACCAGCCCACCGCCTGGGGACTCGTGGAGAGCACCCAGGGGAAGTGGGGAGCCATTCAGGCTGGAGAGGCCCCATTGTTCACAGACCCCTCTGCCACTCCCACTGCCCACCCCTCAGCAGCCCCACACAAGCCCCCGAGCCCTCTCCTGACCCCTCCCATAGGCAGCATCTGCACCCTGCCTGCAATGGGGTTGCCCTTCGGTGCCAAGCTGCTCCGGCACTCCCGAGCAGGCCCAGGGCAGGGAAGCTGGGCCACAGGTACCTTGGCCTTCTCGAAGTCCAGGTCCTTGCCAATGGTGGTGAGCAGGCGGCAGAGGCATTCGAGCGACTCCTCGTCATGGTTCTTGAGCAGCTTCACCACGCAGTCGTGCATGATGGCCTCCGTCAGCATCTTCAGCTTGAAGAGCTCCCCGATGAACTTGATGTTGCCCAAGGAGCGCCGCCGGGCCTTGTCCCGCGCATCGTCCAGCTCCTCCTTCAGCCGAGTCTTCTCCTCCGACTGAGGGGAGAGGAGCGGGGTTTACAGAGGAGAGCCAAATCCCGCCGGCCCCCCTCCCAATGGGACGGCGCTCGCCCCCCACCCCGGGAACAGGCCACTCACCGTGGCCACGTCATCCATCTCCTTCTGCTTCTTCTCAAAGATCTCGTCGTCGTCCTTGTCCTTCTCAAACTCCTTCTGGCAGCGGTTCAGCAGCAGCTTGCGGAAGTTCACGGTCACCGCCGGCTTGTCAGTCGTGGGGACTTTCAGCTGCAGGGAGGGACAGGAGCAGAGATGAGGGTGGGTGACCAACCAGCCCGGCATCCTCAGCCAACACGGGGACAGCTGTCAGCTCTGTCCGAACCAGCAGGGCCAGGACTCCTGGGTTCCATCCCCAGCTCTGGTGCCTCAGTGTCCCCACCTGGAAGACGCGGGTCCCTGCTCCACAAAAGCACTAAGAAGCTTTGATCTCTGTGGCGGGACGGTGCCAAGGCCTCGGAGGAGCTGAGCCCTCAGGGCACTCACCCCCATAAGGCAACGGCACATGTTGGCGTAGGCAACGGAGAAGTTTGGCTCAGAGATGGCCTTCTCGAAGATGAGGTCAATGACGCCCTTGAGCCGTTCCTCGGTGTCGATGGACAGCTCCGTGACCTGCTTCATCAGCTGCTGGAACATCTGCGGCGTCAGCTTGTTCAGGATGCTGCGCACGCGCCGGAACAGGTCCTGCAGGGACGTCGCAGATACAGTCAGACACACCCGACAATACCCGTCCCCAGCGGCTGCCTCGCTCCCCCATGGGGCACGGTGGCCCAGACGCTCGCCACGGGCCACCTGGCGCAAAGCCCAGCCAGGTGGCGCCGCACAAGCACCTCCCTACCTGCGTCTTGATGTTGTCGGGATCCTCCTCCTCGGCAGCCCGCTTGCTGGTGGGCTTCCAGGCCTTCTCGGCCTTGTTGAGTTTGATGTCCTCGTTCAGGGAGACTGTGGCGATGATCTTCCGGGGCTCTTTCCTCTGGCTCTGCTGCGAGCGGCGGGGCCCCAGGCCTGCAGGCTGAGGAGAAGGAAGGGGAGACGTCAGGGCTTTCCTTCCCACTCCCCATGGGCCGCTCTCAGGCAGACCTGGGGCCTCCCGGCTGGACCACCTCCCAGGGAAGAACGAGCCAGTTGGGCTAACGGCCCCGGCACAAACTCCTGGGCCTGCTCAGATCCTCAGTTCCATCACGGAGCATCAGTGGCCCAGACACGATGGCACAAACAAGAGATCATCATGCAGGCGAGTGGGGCGGAGGCTGGTGCCCCGCGGAAGCACTTACCGGGCCCCGGTTGCCCATGGATGGACGGCCCAGGTTGGCAAAGGAAGGGGTGAAGTCGGGGCCGCAGTTCATCCCGCTCAGGCGGATGGGGTCCAGCGGTCGCAGCGGCGTTTTATTCACCTGCAAGGGAAAAGGGGGCAAACCCACTGAGGATCCCAACTGGGGGCTGAAGGAAGGGTCAGACCCCACTAGCAACACCCTTAGTATACCCCATGGAGGAGGGTCACAGGGCTGGGGTCTGACATCTGCTCATGCACCCAAACGGCTCAGGCCACACAGCTTGCTGGTGCGCCCAGCCAGGGAACTGGAAACCGCTGGATCACACTCCCATAAGAGACAGACCAAAGGGCCGTCTAGCCCAGCGTCCTGTCTGCTGGCAGCGGCCCATGCCAGGTGCCCCAGGAGTGAACAGAACAGGGAATTATCAAGTGATCCATTCCATCACCCATTCCCAACCTCTGATAAACAGGCTAGGGACATTATCCCTGCTCATCCCGGCTAATAGCCACTGATGGACCTATCTTCCATGAATTTATTTAACTCTTCATTGAACTCTATTTTCTTGACCTTCACAACATCCTCTAGCAAGGAGTTCCACAGATTAACTGTGTATCATGTGAAGAAATGTTTCCTTTTGTTTGTTTTAAACCTGCTACCTATTAATTTCATTTCGTGACCCCTAGTTCTTGTGTTAGGAGTAAAAAACATTTTCCTTATTTATTTTTCCACACCAGTCATGATTTTATAAACCTCTATCATATCCCCCCTTAGTTGCCTTTTCCAAGCTGAAAAGTCCCAGTCTTATTCATCTGTCATATGGCAGCTATTCCAGACCCATAAGAACGGCCGTACTGGGTCAGACCAAAGGTCCATCCAGCCCAGTATCCTGTCTACCGACAGTGGCCACTGCCAGGCGCCCCAGAGAGAGCGAATCAAACAGGTAATGATCCAGTGATCTCTCTCCTGCAATCCATCTCCACCCTCTGACAGACAGATGCTGGGGACACCATTACTTACCCATCCTGGCTAATTGCCATTAATGGACTTAACCTCCATGAATTTATCCAGTTCTCTTTTAACCCCTGTTAATAGTCCTAGCCTTCACAACCTCCTTAGGCAAGGAGTTCCACAGATTGGCTATGAGCTGTGTGAAGAACTTCCTTTTATTTGTTTTAAACCTGCTACCCATTAATTGCATTTGGTGGCCCCTAGTTCTTATATTATGGGAACAAGAAAATAACTTTTCCTTATTCACTTTCTCCACACCCCTCATGATTTTATAGACCTCTATCATATCCCTCCTTAGTCTCCTCTTTTCCAGGCTGAAAAGTCCCCGTCTCTTTAATCTCTCCTCATATGGGACCCGTTCCAAACCCCTAATCATTTCTCTGAACCTTTTCTAATGTCAGTATAATATTTTTTGAGATGAGGAGACCACATCTGTACTCAGTATTCCAGATGTGAGCAACCACGGATTTATAGAAGGGCAATAAGATATTCTCCGTCTTATTTTCTATCCCTTTTTTAATGATTCCTAACATCCTGTTTGCTTTTTTGACTGCTGCTGCACACTGAGTGGACGTCTTCAGAGAACTATCCACGATGACTCCAAGATCTCTTTCTTGATTAGTTGTAGCTAAATTAGCCCCTATCATATTATATGTCTAGTTGGGATTATTTTTCCCAACGTGCGTTACTTTACATTTATCCACATTAACAGGGCTCGACAAACTATAGAATCTACTCGCCCGTGGCGAGATCTCAGCCGCGTGCCCTGTTTACCGGCGGCGTGTGCGTGTGCAATATGGCTCTTGCGCATGCGCAGTGTGGGGCTGGCGAGCAGCTTTCGCCATTTGACAAGCCCTGCACATTAAATTTCATTTGCCATTTTGTTGCCCAATCACTTACTTTAGTGAGATCTTTTTGAAGTTCTTCACAGTCTGCTTTGGTCTTAACTACCTCGAGCAGTTTAGTATCGTCTGCAAAATTTGCCACCTCACTGTTTACCCCCAATCCTTTCTGTTGGCCTTTTCTGAACCTTTTCCAACTCCAAAATGAGGCCACCACATCTGTACACAGCATTCCAGATGTGAGCATACCCTGGATTTATACAGAGGCAGTCTGGTATTTTCTGTCTTATTCTCAATTCCTTTCTTCGCGATTCCCAACCGTCTGTTCACGTTTTTCACGGCTGGATGTTTTCAGAGAACTCTCCACAATGACTCCAAGATCTCTCTCTCTTTCTGGTAACTAGTTTATTCCCCGTCGTGATATATGGATAACTGGGCTTGTTCCTCAATGCACGTTCGCGCTGAGAAACGCCAAGTGTCTCCCACAGCAAGGAGAGAAGACACGGACAGGGCAACACTGAGGGAGAGCACCTCTGGCATGGCTCAGCTGAAGAGCTGCTGTGCTCTATACAACGCCCCAGACAGGGTCAGCAACAGGCTGTCCGCTCCAGACCGGGCACTACAACTTCCAGCTGCCCAAGGGCAAGGCATGCACCGGATGACTCCAGAGCAGCTCCTTGGCCACAGCTGGCTCAGGGGTACCTGTCCCATGCCAAGTGCCCATCCCCATCCCGGACTACTTGGGTCTCATGTTCTGGCCATAGCAAAGCCCACAGCGACCAAGCACAGAAGGAAGTGCTGTCAGCCGCCTTTGCCCATTTGGTAACACGCAAACACCCGCGGAAGAAGCCAACGCCTGTAGGTCCTCACCAGTCTGGTGGTGGCACTGACCTTGTCCAGCACCACATCGCTGATCTGGGGCAGCCCCTCGGGTTTCTGCATGCTGGCGAAGATGAACTGGAAGCCCAGCAGGAACTCCCGGTCGTATTGCTTCTTCTCCTCGGGGTTCAGTGGCTTCCATTGTTCTGGGGCGGAGGAAAGGAGAGCGCCCTGAAACGTGCCCCCACCAGCCACAACCCACACCAGGGGGGCATCGCAAGGCGGGAAGAAGGGGCAGGGAAGTGGCACGGCAGGGCAGGCGGAGAAGCGCAGCCCCACACCACAGGCAGTGAGCGATACTGGCCCCAGGCGCTCCCTGCAGGGGGGAGGAAGACACCGCCAGCCTCTATCCACCACCCTCGTGCAAGGTGGGAGGTCACGCGCAGGCAGCCCACAGTGGCAGACGCAGACCCGGCACGCGGCTCCACAGCAGGGCAGCCAGCAGGCAAAGCGTGCAGGCAGGCCCCAGAGCATGCTGGGAGCTGCAGCGAGCAAAAGGCAAAGGCAGTTGCCAGCCCTTCAGCTCCTGGCACGCTGCTAACACCCCTCCCGGACGCGAAGGGCTGCGTCCCCCCGCAGGGTCCAGCCCAGCAGTTGAGGCCTGGGGCCGCTGCCCTCCAGTGCCCCCTGGGCTAGCGGGAGGCGAAGGATCTGCCCCCTGCCCTCCCCGTTCCAGTGCGCGCTGGGTGCGAGTGGGCCCGGCTGCGGTCGAGTCTCCGCAGAAGCCGGCGCGCCGGGACAGCGACCCCGGGGAAGTGAAAGCCAAGAGCAGCGAAACGCAGAGAGGCAGCCGGCGCGCGCTCCCAGCCCCCCACCAGTGGGCCCCCGCCTGCTCAGATCCTCAGTCCCATCACAGAGCGTCAGTGGCCCAGACACGATGGCTCAGAGCGGATGTCATCACAGGAGGCCAGGCCGACCCGAGCGCAAGGAGGAAGCAGTAAGCAGGACACCTACTTTGGCTGAAGGAAGGCTCACCTTCCTTGTACTGGTACTTCTGATCCGCCGCCTTGACCTTGTCCGGATCCAGCTTGTCCTCCTTCTCCTCCCAGGTCTCCTCTGTCTCCTCCTGGGGGCAGGCGGGGGCAGGCGCCTTGGACTCAGGGGCTGGGGGCTTGTTCTCCACCTCGGCGGCACCATCGCTGCTCTGAGACTGCCAACAAAAGGGAGACGACGTGAGGGAGAACCCAGCCTGAGCCTCCCCAGACCCTGGAGCCACATTCAGGCGACTGCATCCCATAGCAAACAGCTCCCAGCGAGAGGGGGCACTAGGCACCCCACTGGCCCTGCTGGGGGCGGCCCCAGAACCCGGACTCCCTGCTGCAGATCAGATCCTCAGTCCCATCACGGTGCATCAGTGGCCCAGACACGATGGCACTAACAAGAGCTCATCACGCGAGGCAGCAGTTTGGGGGGGGGGGGTGAGGGGGGAAGGAGAGACGCAGCGCCCACACCGTCCCAGAGGGCCACGCACCCACCTCCTTAAAGGCATCCAGCAGGTCGCCCACGGCTTCCTTCTTGTTGAACTCCTTCATTTTCCGCTTTTTCTTTGGCACCGACACAGCTACTGGAGGGAAGAGGTGAGCAACTGAGACCCCCACACCTGCCCCGGCCACCCCCCCGCCATCCTGAGCCCCTCCCCCTGCACTGCAGGGAGATTCTCTTGCTATGCCGGAGCCCTGGCCCGGGCCCACCCCACGCTGGCTGGCTCCCCGAGGCGCCGCAAGGGACCCCACGCACCGTGAGGCACCGTGTCCCCACCAGCACTACCCGCCAGAAGGCAGCGGGCCCTAGACAGGACCTTGCTTCCTGCTCCCACAGCCGTCTCCTTAGCCCAGGGCACCCTGCCCCAGCTCCCCACCTTGAGTGACCGCCTCTGAGCTCTGGGATAGAGGCGCCTCACACTGGGAAATCTGCTCCTGTGCCTCCAGGGGCTCTTCGCACTCCTCCTCTTCCTCCAGCTCCGGCTCTGGCTCCGGCTCCTCCTCCTCCTCCTCCGCAGGGGGCGAGGCCGGGACAGCCAGCTCCTCTGCCTTAACCTCCTCGGGCTCCGAGATGGGGCTGACATCCGACTCCGGCTGCTCCTCTGCTTCGTTAGCCTCCTGCTGGCCAGGCACCTCCAGCCCGTTGGGCAGTACCAGCTCCTCGGGCTGGGCAATGGGAGACTCCATGTCCGGCTCTGGCTGGCACGTGGGCGGCTCGGCCACCGGCTCCGGCGTTTCCTCCAAGACTCCGTTGGAGTCAACAGCAGCCTCGCTGGAGGCCTCTTCCAGGGAGGGTGGGGGGCTGGGGGAGGCAGCAGGCTTGGCTGGCAGCTCCTCCTCTAGGGGCGCATCCTCGGGGGGTGCCAGCTCCATTGGCACCATCTCCACTGGCACCTCCTCCTCCTCCTCCTCCTGTGTCTCTATCAGCAATGGCTGGGCCGGGGGTGCCAGGACAGGGCTGGCAGCTGCCTCCTCCTGGGGCTCTGTGTCCAAGGCAGGGGGTTCCTCGGGCTGCTCCATGCCCCCTGGCACTGTAGTGGTGTCTCTAAGAGGTTCGTGTGTGTCTGCAGGAGCCTCAGGCAGCTCCGTTTTAGTGTCCACTTGCACTGGGCTCTCCATCGGCACCAGCGTCACGTCGGCCAGCAGCACGGGCTCCACCTCGGCGATCAGGGGAGGCGGGGGAGATGGGGATGCTGATTTACTTGGCTCTAAGGAGGCAGGTTTACTTACAACCGGGACAGGCTTTGGCCGGTCATCTGCCAAGAAAGGAGACGGGGCGTTAGCGGTGCCTCTCCAGGCCGATTCCAGGGAGGGGGGGCACACGGGCCAAAGGATCCCAGGAGAGAGGGGGAAGGTGGGCCGGGGGGCTAGTGGATGCCAGCTGGCTGCCAAGAGGAGGGAAGGGCTCAGGGTCACAGAGGAAGCCAAGGGAGCATGACTGGGTGAGGCAGCCAGGGGGAGGTGCAGGAAGAGATGGGAGGACGCAGCAGCGAGGAGGAGGGGCTGGAAGAGCAGAGAGCAAATGTCTATGAAGGCGAAGGAGGGTCCTGCCCAAACAGGAGCCAGGAGGTTGCAGCACATAAGGGAGACCAGGCATCAAGCGGCGGAGCTGCTAACCAACACACCCGCAGACACGGGGCTGCAGCACCGACCGGGCACGGGAGTGGAGCTGGGAATCACAAAACAGGAATTCAGTGCCAGGTCAGCGCACAAGAGCTGCCACACCAGGTCAGACCATGGGCCGCTATGCCCTGCAATCTGCCTGCAACGGTCACCTGCCCCACAGCTTCTGAGGAGTGCACAGCACAGAGCCATTACAGGCTGACATTCATTTTCCTCACGTACTTCTGATGACTAGGGTTCAGAGTCACCCAGAGCATGAGGCTGCTACTCTGACCATCCTAGTGAATAGCCACAGACAAACCTATCCTCTAGTCTTTGTAACTAGTGCAATACTTTTGGCCATTACTACATCCCATGGCAAGGAGTTCCACAGATTAACGGTACATACTGAAAAGTAGTATTTTCTCTTGTCTGCATTAAGCCCACTGCCTATCAATTGTACCAGGTGACACTTCTGTAGTACGTGAAAGGGTAAATAACGCTTCCCTATTCACGGTCTGACCCCATTCATGAGATCTGAGACCTCTGTTTTATCCCCCCCATAGTCATCTTTTTTCTATGCTGCTTAATTCTTTTTAGTCTCTCCTTGGATGGAAGTTGTTCCAGACCGCCAGTCATTGTTTCTCCTCCACTATATCCTCTGGATACAGCTTTCAAGAGCTGAACGCTCCATGGATTTATATAGAAGCATTATTGTATTTTTCTGTCTCATTTTCTATTCCTTTCCTAATAATTCCTATTTTGAGCCCTGCTGTGCACCATGCAGTAGTTTTCAAAGAACTATCTACGGGGACAGCAAGATCCCTTTTTGAACAGTAACATGAAGAGAACGGCCGCAGTTCCCCTTTTTAAAGTGAAACATTACTGTGGTGGGCCTATGTAAAGCTGGGATTATTTTTCAACATGCATTAGTTTGCACTGAACATTGAATTTCATCTGCCATGTTGGTGTCCAGTCACCCAGCTTGGTGCGATCCTTTAACTCCTTCCAGTCAGTTTTGGATAAAACTATCTAGAAAGTCTTCAACGTTGGCCACTTCCTGTTTCCAAATCACGAATGAAAACGCTGACCAGCCCTAGCCCTGATACAGATCGGAGGGGGTCACCCAAATGTGTTTCACGTGTCTCCATGGTAAAAAAGGACCATTTATTTCTACCGTTTGTTTCCCATCTTTCAGCCAGTTACTGACACATGAGAGAACGGGCCCTCTTATCTCACCACTTGTTTCCTAAAGAGCCGTCGGTGTGGGACCTTGCCTTGAAAATCCAGGTACAATGTGCCAACTGGATCACCCGTGTCCACGCGCCTATTGACCCCTCAACGGAATGGCGAGGGATTGGACAAAAGCTCTATTGACTTTCCCTCGACCAATCACGTTCATGTGTGTGGGATATTCCCAGCTGCTTGGCCAATTGTCCCCCCTCTGCCAGTCAGGGGCACCAGATGCATTAACTGAGCACTCGGGGAAGAGCCCATCGTTACAGAGAAGCGAAATGAATTCTCTGGATCAGTCTTTGCTGCAGAGGGGATGGGGAAAGGCCCCAAAAGAAGAGCTCTGATGTGGGTGACACGTAAAGCCCTGGTTTGCAAACAGACTGATTACAGTTTAGTTCATGAGCCACCGGGACCAGACGGGATTCACCCAGGCGACCTGAAGGAACGCAAAGATGCAATTGCAGAACTACTGACTACGATTTAACCTACCACTGAAATCTGGCTCGGTACCAGATCACTAGAAGGTAGCCTGATTTCTAAACAGGCTCCAGCAACAGGCCGGCGTGCCTAACGTCAGCACCGGACAAACGTGCAGAGACCAGTCTGCTGGGAAAGGATCTGCCTTGCTCATTTATTGGGCAATGGCACCCCGCAAGTCAGACCGCCAGCGAAACCCCACGGCAGCGGCTTGGACCAGCGGTGTCCAGCCCCTCTGGGCTCAGGCCTGTTCGAAAACGGTTATGGTTTGTCACGACCCAGTTATAGTCGGGGTGGGGGCTGGGCAGAGCTGTAACGAGGTGTTTTAGCAGCGTCTTTGCGCCCCAATCCAAACAGCCTGAGCAGCCCAGGGAGGTGAGTCAGGGTGGAGGGAGCGCTCCCTCCCTGAGCCCCGCCATACAGGCCTGGCCAAGCTGCCAGCCCAAGCCACACCCAGGGCGTGGCGCCTTGGGCAGCTGACCCAGTTGCTGCACCCTGGTTTCAGTCAGATCCTGCCCTGTCCTCACCCCACTGCGGCAGCTCCTATGCTGCGGGGCTGGGCTTGGCTCTGCCTCCGGGTGGGAGCACTGCTCAGGTTTGGCACCGCCCTCTGACGGCTCCTGGGATAGGAGCTGCCACGCAGCCCTTTGAAATGTTCTGGTGACCCGACCCCCAGCCCGAGAGACCCCGAGAGACAAATCGATAAGCCGGAGGCGGGGCGGGACAAGGGAGCAGGATGGGGGAACGGTCTGGGGTGGATTTAGACGGCTCAGTGAAATCGAGGCTTATTGGCTTCCCAGTACGGGAAGGGGCACCCTGACCACGGACCAGATGCTTCTAGCACAGCGTTTCCCAATTGGTGCTCCGTGGAACCCCGTGGTTCTGTGAGAACTCGGCACTCCCCCCACCCCCTCTTGGAGACAGAGCCTTTTTGCAGCAGGGCACGGAGGGTCTCTTCCCCCGCTCCCCCCCCCAAAATTTTTTTACCCTGGCAACCCTAGGAGTTCCTTGAAACTCTTTCAAGCTGAAAAGGGTTCCGTGGTCAAATACAATTGGGAAACGCGGTTCTAGCGCACAGGTCTGAACGTCACACGAATGGCAGCAGGAGCTGCAAGCAGCCTCAGGGTTCACATGGATCCAGGCAGGCCCAAGCAGCCAAGTGCTGGCTTTGGAGGGATACAGCAGGCTGCAAGCTAAACACTCGGCTTTAGGGAAACATTCAACACTCAGCACCTCTTGCCAAATTAGAGCAGCTTTCCCGTGCGCGGCCGCAGGGACGGGAACTGGCTACAAAGGACTCTCCAGGTACGGAGCCGCGCTGAGCCTGAGCTAGGAGGCCCGGCCGCGTGATCAGAAACAGGCCGACAGCAGCGGAGAGACAGCTCAGGAAGTCACAGCTGAACTCTTAGGGCGAACAACATGAAACCAAGCCCTGCGGCCAGGGAGAAAGAAAAGCTGGGGGAGACCTGGCTTCCAACTAGAGCCCACTTTGCCCTCGGACGCCAACAGGAAGAAGAGGGCTGATGCCAGTTGGAGACGCACACAGAGTCCCGTTCCGGGAGCTGGGAGGGCCTGGGCACTCTACACCACTCTAGGGATACCCAGCCCCGGGGGAAGTTTAGAGACGAGCCACAGAGCTGGAGAGGCTGACCCTGGAGCCAGGCCCGCTGACGGTGGGGAGGAGACAGCGGCCCTGGAATAGAGCCCCGGGCCCCTTTGAATTGCTGCTGAAGCACCACTCCATGCAGTTGAGGGCTCATTGACCCCCCCCCCCCCCCCCCCAAGGGCACAAGCCGCCTCTCGCACCTGCTCCCGGGGCCCACGACGGCTGTCAGCCACACTGGCTGGAGCACGCGGGACGTGCTGAGCTTGGATGAGTCTAGCCCCAACTGGTAGAAACCCCAAGGAGGGTACAGATTCCAAGACAGGAACCCTCTCTCCCCCCCTCCCACTGCTGTCTGGGCTCTACAGATTCCATAACAGGAACCCTCCATCAAGGAGCTAGAAGAGCGTCTCCTACCCTCACCCCAACACAGCGCCGTCGAGTCACAGCGAGGGAGAAGGCAACAGGCCGCAAGCAGGGGGCAGCCATCCCAGCCCTGCAGCTGCCTCCCTCCTGTGCCTCCCCCAGGTCACACGCAGGCCCCGGCAGCCGATTCTCTAGGAACGAGCACCCCTGGGGCTGTCCCCACCCGGTGCCTCGCCCCCACCCCGGAGACACACCTGGCCGGACAATAACTGCTACGTGGGGCGTCTCGCCGTTGGCCTGTGGCTCCAAACCGCTTCCAGTCTGCGGAAGAGAAGCGTGGGAAGGGTTAATGGGCAGCCTTCCCTCTCAAACTCCCCCGCTCCCATCACTCTGTCGCTGCCTGTGGATTTTCCACGCCCCCGAGCCACGAAGTTACCTGGACTTAGCCCCCTGGCCGGACAGCGCCAAGTGGGCAGGGAGTTTCTCCCGTCGACACAGCTACCACCCACCAGGGAGGCAGAGCGTCTGCGTCGGAGAGAGAAGCTACACCAGGGCTGAGCTGAAAGTGTAAACGAGCCCTTCAATTCGCAGCCACCTATGTTCCCTGGGAGCTGTGCAGATGCCTATTTAGCACCACGCAGGTGTCCAGGAGGCAGCCAGGGAGGCCCCCCTCCCACACGCAGGCCAAGAGCACCCTCCATGCCACGTGCTGGAGCTGCCCCTCACATCCTGCACCCCAACCTCTGCCCCAGAGCCTGCAGTGCCAGCTGGAGTCCTCCGATGCCTGCAACCCAACTCTGCCTCAAGCCTGAACACTCCCCCCCACATCACACACAGAACCACTTGGCCCCACCGCGCCACATGAACGTTGTGCGCACCAACACGAAGGTGACGTGTCGCATGTCACCTCCATACTCGTGCACGTAACACTCATTCCGCTCGGGAGTAGAAATAGAGGGAACACTGCCAGCCACCCCTCCCTCCTTGGAGAAGGAACATGCGGCCCTGTCGCTTGCGGGGGGGCTTGGGAGGGGCCCCTTACCTGAGGTGGGGTAGGGGTGGAGGAGGTCCTTGCACCAGACATGATTTCCTCGGTGATGTCTTTGCCGCCCTGGTTTGGATCTCGTATCCGGATCTGCCATGTAAGAGGCAGAGCAGCAGTTAGTGAGAGAGAGAGGGGGGGGGAGGGGCACACACGCTACCCCTCCCCCCCCCGGCACTGGCAGGGTGAAGGGAGGGGCATGCGCTTCCCACAGCAAGGCAGAGGCTGGCAGCAGGGCACAGCTCACATCATTCCAAGATGCCCTGCGACCTTGCCCTGGCACCCCTGCCTGTACAGCACAGCCAGGCGGAGGCCTGTGGGGGAGCGGCTCTGGCACAGATGTCGAGTTGCCTGCTTGGACTCCCAGGCAAACAGAGCCAGGCAGCAACCCCCTCTGCAAAGCCCCGACCCCCGACAGCCGGGCGGGGAGCGAGTCGGGCCAGGCAGGAAGGGGAGGTCTGTTTAGCTTCCGGTGGGCTGCCGTAGCCACGTGGAGCACAGCACTCACCCTGCTCCAACACGTGCGCGGCTGGGACCTCACACAGCCCATGGCAGGGAGCCAGCGGCGCCGCAGCCAGCTGCCATGTCGCTCCCGCTTGCTCGGCACATTCCCCGCCTCCCCCCTCCCGCAGAGGCTAGGCCAGGAGGAAACGGCTCCTCCTGCCCCAGAGCAGCCAGGATGGGACTTCGGCCGCTGGAGGGGGAGCAGCCAGGCCCAGCGCAGGGGGAGGAAGGCCCTTCGCAGCAGCCTGTGAGGTCACAGAGGCTCTGTCTGGCAGCCAATGGCAGAGCAGCCCACCTGGCGGGCTGGGCACGAGACCAGCCACCATAGCAAGCCCCACCCCAGAGAGCCAGGCAGCTCCCCCCACTGGGGGGGCGAGGGTCCAGGCATCTCCAATGTGACAGCCCAAGCACCTTCCCCTGCCACCAGCAGGGCACTGGGACAGTCCCTTGCCCCCCTCCCCACGCTGGGCAGTGGGACAGTCCTGTCATTCTGACCACGAGACAAGGGGGTGTCACAATGCTCAGGGACCTGAGCACTCCCCATTGGCTGAACGCTCCAATGCCCCTGCTCAGGGCAGGCTTGGGGGGGGCAGGCTTGGGGGGGGGGGGGAGGGGAGAGACCCAGCCTGCAAGGAACCTGGAAAGGGGTGAGCAAGACAAGCCAGGCTTTAGGAGTTGCCACCTTGTATGCGACCCCCTGAGAACCCCCCCACCGCTGCCTGGGGTGGTCACGCTCCAAGTCACATGGCAGCCCAACGCCAAGGGCTCCCCCACACTCCCAGAGGAACAGAATAGTGCTGGCATGGCCCCCCCAGCACAGCATGCACCACGCTCTAAGCTGCCCCCACCTACCAGCCTCCGCGGGCAGAGTAGGCTTAGATCTGCTGTCTCTGCCGTGCCCCTCTGGGCAGGGCAGAAAATGGGACACCCCGCCCTCGCTCCAAAACCAGGAAAGGCCCAGTCCCCACAACGCATCCGACACCCCCACACCAGAGCCCTTGGCACCCCCCAGCCCAGCAGTGGGAATTATGGCCCCATATCAGGGGCTGACTTCCAGGTGGCCAACATGGTCTGCTGCTACCACAGCATCAAGGTCCACGGGCTGGTCAGAGGAGGGTCCCTACGAAGCGGGCTCCCTCGTATCTCCCCTCCACAGGAGCACAGGGGTTCAGCTGCCCCCACAAGGGCCAGGAGAAAGGAGGTGGCACAGGGTTTGAAATACCAGCCCCCTGCAGCCAGGGTGGAGCCTAGGGGGATACGCCCCCACCCCCGGGAAGTGGTCCTGGCAGACCCAAGCTGCAGCACTCACAGAGGACGGCTTCATGCTATAAATAGATCCTGTGCCAAGCCTCTGAGCAACAGCGCTGCTGCAGCTCCGGCAGGCAGGCAGGCAGGCAGGCACCGGCTGGCAACTGCAGTCCCCCCCAGCAGCCGTGACTCAGCATGTTCTCCCCACCAGGGAGGACGGGGAAGGTCGGGCCTGACTCTGCACACACCATCCAGCCCCCGCCATGTGCTCCCCCCATCCCCTGAACACAGCCACGCCGGGAAAAAGCACTGAAGAGCTGCCCCGCCCCACCCACAGGGGCAACGCAGCCCCACCTGCTCCCTGCTTGCTGCGCCTAAGGGCAGGCATGCGAGGTCTGGCCAAGCCGTTGGGCTTCCCTTGGCGGCCCGAGTC
The DNA here is from genome assembly GCF_049634645.1 of Pelodiscus sinensis. NCBI lineage: Eukaryota > Metazoa > Chordata > Testudines > Trionychidae > Pelodiscus > Pelodiscus sinensis. Next base: position 48,576,687 of record NC_134720.1, read on the forward strand.
TCCCACAGAGCTGGGATTCCAGCTCCTCACTCCCCGCACATTCAGTCGGGGCGGGGGGAGCAGCTTGGGGCCATCATCAGGCACCCCATACACGCCAGGCTTTGCAGCTGGTGACAGGGAGTCACCAGTGTGGGGAGCACCCCCACCCCCACCCCCCTTACCGTCTTGCGCTCTCGCTTTGTCGGGATGGGCGGCTGCTGGTTCATCATGACCTGGGCAGTGGGGACTCCAGCTGGGAACTGCTGCACCCCCTGAGCAGGGTAATAGGCACCGGCTGGGAGAGGAGAGAGAGAGTGAGTAGAGCTGGCCGGCCCCATCCTCACGGCACTGGGCAGCAACCTGCACGACCCACCAGGCACCGTGCCAGAGGCCTGTGGGCCCCCGGGCAAGTGAAGATCCCTAAGAAACGCCTCAATTCATGGGAGCTTTGCCAGGCAGCCCCAGCCCAGGAGACACCCCCCAGCCCAGCCCCCTTCCTTGCCCAGTGCCACCCAGGGCTGCTGGGGGCCAGAGCTCCACCCAAGGAGCGGCTGCGCTCATGCGCTCATGAGGCCCACAGGCTGCTCAGCGGGGCGGGATCCTCATGCAGCCCTCACCAGGCACGTCCCAAACCCGAAGAACAGGTGCAACCCGCTTTCATGAGAACCCCTTCTCGGGGAGGCCGCGGGGACCCGAGCCGCCCACTCCACACCAGGAGCTGCCCCCCGTCCAGCGAGCCAGCCCCACGGCAAGGCCAGGGAAACCATCCCACTGGCAGGCAGGACTTAGCTTGCCACAGCTAGGAGAAGCAGGCCAGAGAGAAATCCCTGCTCCAGGCCCAGCAACGTCATGCTACAGGACAGCCCAAGCCAGTCCTCTTCCAAACCAACCCACTGGGCAGCGGAGGGCGCGCCTGGGTGAGGTCCATTCCCCACCCGGAGCCGGGACGACCCCAGAGAGCCCTGGGATTCAGGTGTCTCCTCCGCAGCTGCCGTCCTGGTGTCCCAGCTCTGCAGCGGCTGCCAGGCCTTATCTCCCTCGCACCAGACTGCCCCTGCCCCAGCTCCGTGGAAAAGCACAAAGCAGAACCGCCAGCTCCCTCTGCTCCCACCCCAGGCCTTCGCCCCGAATGCCTGGCGAGGTGGAGCTGCTAGACCAACCAGCGTCCCGGCTCCTCTCAGCCTGACCACAGCACCAGCCCGCCCTCCCAGGACGTCTCAACATGCCTGGGGTTCCCCAGCTCCCTGGCTACCCCAAGGTGCCATGATCCCCAACTGCAGATACTGGGAACTCAGCCAAACCAGAGGAAAACAGGGCAACTACAAGCCCCAGGGACCGCGAGGCAGGGCAGGGAGCCAGCAGCATGGGCCGAGATGCCTCATAGGCGGACACCAAGCAGCCCAAGTCAGAGCTGGCGCCCGAAGAGGCTGCATCTCTGCCCAGATCACCAGCAGGCAGCCAGGCCCATGGGTAAGGTCCCGACCTGGGCACAGGAGGGTGCCCAAGGAGGCAGCACATCAGTCCCTGGCCTCAGCCAGCCTTCCCGAAAGACGGACCAGACAGATCCCCTCCCCCCGCATGCCCTCAGCAGGGCGGGCAACCATGAGATGGATGCCAGCACAGGGAGGAAGAGACAGTAACAGGTGGGAGCCTGGCCTCATCCCAGGTCAGCACTTTGCTGGGCCCCTCACACCCTTAGCCCATGGGCCGCAGTACTAGCAGGGAACACGGGGGGGGCTCCAGATCTCCCCACCGGGGGGGGGGGGGGGGGGAGAGAGGAAGAAGACATTCCATCCTCCTGCCCATATAAACACCCCAATGGGGCACTTGCTGCTCAAGCCAGGAAGCAGCCACAGGGCAGACCAAGCATCAGGGGGCCCAAGCTGGCTGGCCAGGGAATAACCCAGCAAAGTTCTGCCTCCTCCCCCACCCCTCCTAGGGACACATGGCCCTTGCTAGGACTCAGTGACCTGCGTTCACATGGGGAAGACAGAGATGGGGGAAGTGACTTGCCCAAGGTCACACTGTGAGTCAGTGGCAGTGCTGGGAATAGAGCCCAGAACTCCTGACTCCTGGTCCTGTGATGAGCCACCCGGCTGCCCTTCCCCAGGGACAGAGCCCCCCAGCATGCGACCGCAGAGCCTCAGCAAGGGAACGAGAGCCCCTCCCATCCAAAGCTCCTGGCAACAGACTGAAGCAGCAGGTTCAAGGCAGCCGCTTGATGCTTTCCCCCAGCCTCGCTGTCTGGCAGCCAAGCTGCCCAGGAGTCAGACCTCCCTGCCCCCCCTCACTGCCATCGTCAGAGCCCACAAGCCAAAGCAATGCCGGGGGCTCAGAACAACATGGAGGGAGAAGTACAATCGCCAGAGAGGATGCTGGGAAGTGTAGTTTCCACACCCCATTTTGCTCCTGCCCCTCCCAGCTCAGCCTCCCACAGTATTGGTAGCCAGGTTCTCGATGGCTGGTGGAGCACCAAGAGGGATCCCTGCCCGATGCCTTGCCAAGGAGAAGCCAGTGCCAGGTCCCTCCTCGGGCACATGCAGCCAGCAGCCTCCCAGGAGGGACATTTCCTGCGACTCCGGAGTCCCCGTGCCTTGGGGGGCAGAAGGATGCAGCCCCGACCCACACGTGGGCGCCAACACCTGCAGCCCCGCTCCTGACCCACGGCTCCCTTTCGACAGGCTGGAAGCTGCCGCGCCCACCCGCCTGCTGCTCGAGGGAGATGAGTCACCTGCCCTGTAAGACCAAGGGCCCCGGCCAGGCACTAGCTGCAGCAGCCCAGCCAGCCTGCCATTACTCATGCACAGGCTGCAGATGCCATTGCTGACTAGCGGCTGCCTCGCAGAAGCATGTGGTCTGGAGATGTCAGGGCCTACTGGATACCCCGCCCCCCGTCTGCGGACAGGACATGGCCTGGAGGGTCGAGGCGCCCAGCCCAGCCCGCCTCCGCATCCGGCTCTCCCCAAGAGGCTGGATCCCAGGCGGGGAGCGGGGCAAGGGCCGCACCTACCTGCCTTCGGGGGGAGCCCATTTTGGTGCCGTGTCCGAAGGCGGCGGCTGCCGGGGAGGGGACGGGACGGAGGCCCCAGCGGCTCACAACTGCTGCGTCTGCAGAGCCGCCCGGGATGGATCCAGACTAAATATAGTCACAGCCCTGCTGGCCATGTGAGCGCAGTGCGGGGGAGGGGCGGCGGCTGCACAAACACACCACTCCAGGCAAGGGGGCCGGAGGCGCCCCCAGGGGAGCCCCCTTTCGCCCCCCCTCCCCCCCCAAACCCCAAGCCTGGCCATGCTCCGGGGACAGGGCCCTGTGTTTATTTAGGGAACAGCGGACGCCAGGGCGGCTGCCGAACACAACGGATCCTTTCGGTGCTTCCGCAGCAACCAAAGGGCAGGGCAGGCCGGGGCTAAAGTCTGCCCAGCCTCTGCGGGGACAGTTAAACATTAAGCTGCCCTTGCTGGGGGGCGGGAGGACAGGGGGCCCCCACGGGGTGGCCCGGCCTCAACGTTCTGCCCCCTCATTTCAGCCCCCCGCTCACAACTCCCCTGCCCTCTGGCAGAACCCCACTGCTCCCCCTTCTCCTTTGGCAGAGCCCTGCGCGGGGAGGAGGAAAGGGATGAACGTCTCCCAACGCCAGGGTGCTACGGGAAGGGTGTCGGGGTGGAAGTCTAGACTCAGCCCCCCACCCTTCCCACTGGACACACGTCTGAGGCACAACACACACGCACAGCCGAATCCGCAGCCTGACACAGGGGCTGTAGGGAGGCCAGAGCTGGGGTGGCAGGGGGCTCTGGAAGCCTCGGGCTGGAACAGCAGAGGGTCTGCATGCTGGGACTGCAGGGCATCAGCAGAGCTGTGTGGGGCACAGGGGGCTGGAGTAGCAAGAATCCGCAGGTCAGGCCTGAGGGGTGTCAGCAGAGCTGCATAGGGCACAGCGGAGCCATCGTACGCTGTGTCTGCTCTCACCAGGGATGTGCGCCCCCTGAACTCCTACCCCAGACAGAATGGAAGCGGACCAGCATCTCCAGGCACTCTTACCGTAGGGGCCGAATTCCGTGGGGCTGGCTCCGGGGTAAAAGCTGGGGGCGCCCGGCTGAACAGGGTACTGCTGAGTTGGAACAACATACGTGGAGCGACCCTGGGGGGCAGAGAACACACGGGTTACTGCCCGCCAGGCCCGGGCGTGCACATCTTCAGGCCCCAGAGATGTGAGGGGGCTCTCCCAGCAAGGCTCAGAGAGGGCAGACTTCAGAGCGTGGGTGAGAGTGGCAAGCAGGGCGGTGAGGAGCAGGTGAGCCCTGGTACCAGGCTGCCGGCCCCACGAGGCCTGGTTCAGGTGAGCAGGGGGTCAAAAGTCCTTGCCAGGCCATCAATGAGCAGGACACGCCACCGCACCTGGCCCCCGTGGCTTCCGGGAGCAGAGGTGACACACGGTGCCACTGAGCATCAACCTTTCCAGCTCAACAGCAGCACGACCGGCTCCCAGAGGGCATGAGGTGGGCCCCTTGCACAGGGCAGCAGAGAGAGAGGGGCAGGTCCATAGGACTTCACAAAGGGCGCCCTAGAGCCTTCCCTCCCACTCCTAAGAGGGTCTGGTGGCCTCATGGCACCCTCATGTCAAGCCAGCTTGAGCCCCATGCGGCAGGGAGCAGAAACCCAAGGAACCCGGTGCCCGGGTGCAGCCCTCACCTGTCCTGGGATGTAATAGGCTCCTTGCGAAGCAGGGTAGGAAATCTGGGAGGGGATCATCATCACCTGGGAAGCAGCTGGATAGACATGAGCAGGCGGGCCGGGCCGGGCCGGCGTGTTACTCTGCACCCGGGAAGCACTTGTCGGAGGCTGGGCCCTGCTCTGGTAGAAATGCTTTGGGAGAGAAGGACAGTGGCACCTGGTTAGTCCCAGCAGGGTGCCAGGACTGCCCAGCTCCACGCCCCATGGAGGCAGCTGCTTCCCATCTCTCTGCATCCCCCATCCAGAGGGCGAGACAGCAGCTACCATGACCCCAGAGCTGGGCCCAAAAGCAGAGCGCTAACTTTCCACCCCCCGCGGGAATGGGAGAGGCAGTTCAGTGCAGGGGGTGCAAGGAACCAGCCGCAGGGGCCTGGCATCCCCACACGGGGCCTAGGTGCTACGAGGTGCCCCAGTGGCAGCACACATCAGCTACCATGGGGCGGCAGGGCCAATGAAGACGTAGCTGTCGTCTGTGCCCATCACAAGATGGCCATAATCTGCCCCGGGACTGCAGGAGCCAAGGCGGGCAAGTCCCACAGGTTGGCTCAGCTCCATTGTCTCCGGTGGTGGTGGACTCAGCCCTACCCCCTTCCCCTAGCAAAGATTCCCATCATCCCCCTCACAGCTGTGGAAAACTACAACTCCCAGAAGGCACCTGGGAACCCCCCCCCCCCCAGGAAGTGGGGCAATCTGCCTCTCCCTAGTCACCTTAAGCACAAGGCCCAAGCTCCACCTGGCCAAAGGCTGTAAGCCTAACAGAGCGGATGGCAGCACTCTCCACAGAGATGCTGTGGCCTGCGGAGACTACGGGCCCTGGCATGCAATGCCTCCAGGCAGCAGGGACTGCGATGGGGCACTGAATTCTGGGATCTGTAGTCTCTACGGCTTGCTCTCCACATTAGCCACTGCGGCCCATTTACAGGTGGAGCTGAGCAACTAGCTGGGGTTGTGTGGACTTGTGCCGCATACGTTTATTGGGCCACACCACCTACAAGTGGGGGACCTGCTCATTAACCAGCTGCTGTGGGGGATCCTGGGGTGCACCAGGCAAATCCAACCTCCCAGCTTCCTTTTTTTGGAGGGGGGGGGGGTCTCATTTTAAGTGAGGGCAGCCCCGGGCCTTTCCCAGACACCCCTGCCCCCCATGCAACATCAGACGCCCCCGGGCTTGGGAGGGAAGTTACTGCATCCCAATGCCGATCCATCCTGGAGTCCCGCGCTACCCAGAGTGGCAGCCAGCAACGGCCCCAGCAGAGTGAAGCATGGCAGACAGGAGCAGTGTTCACATACACACGCACACCACCACCATGTGCCCGGGCTCCCGCTCCACAGCGGAGAGCGCCGCCTGAGCAGGGGTAAAGAAAAAGCGTTACCTGAAGAGACCTGAATCCTCCCTGTTAGCGAGCACACACACAAGGGGAGAAGGAAGAGAAAAGAGACAGGAATTACCCCACAGCCTCACAAGGTCCCAGGTTCCGGGGACAGGCCAGCGCCGGGCCAGAGGCAAACGCTGCTGCGGGGGGAGCCGGAGCTCAAGTCCGAAGCCAAAGAACTTTTGACACAAGAGCGGCCCAGGTGGAAGGGAAAGTCAGAGGGGCAGGCCAGGCAAGAGAGCAGCAAAGCAAGCGTGACTCGTGGGCTTTGGAGCCCAATGTGCAGAAGGCAGCCCTGGCGCCAGGCGACCCCTCCAGGGCCATGGTCCACCGGGCTAGCAGAAGGCTCAGGGGCCTAACCGCTCCTCATGTGCAGGAGCTGGACACAGAGGCCAGAGCAGTCCCTCACTTGCCCCTGCCCACCCTCGAGATTCTGAGACCCCGTTCAGGGGCAGAACATGCCTCCCCGGCGCCTCCGGACACAGCAGGAGAATCCTGGCACAGCCCCAGTGTGGAGGGGGCTGCTGACACCAGCCAAGCTGGGACAGGCCTGAGCTTCAGGGAGCCATCCCACAAGCTAGAGCTCCCCTCAGACTCTACGCCGCTCTCCATCTCGATGAGCCGCCCCGGCCTTCAGGCCCCCCCCAGACTCCACTGCTGGAGTCCTCCCTGCTCTCTAGGCCAGCCAGCAAACGACCTCCCTGCTCTCTAGGCCAGCCAGGTCGGATCAAGGGACCCAAACCGGCACATACATCCCCTCCCCGGCCTGCATCCGGCCACGCAATGCTGGTGCGAAGGAAACGCCAACATGGAGCCCGGCTTTGGAGGTGAGCAGCCAACTCCATACATCCAGAGACGACCTGGATGCATGGCCCCCACCAGCCTAAGGGGGCTGCAGTCACCCCAGTTCCTCCCTGCCCCACAGGAACATTCGGCCCCACTGCAGAGTGTTTCCCCTGTGAACACACCCCACGCAGCCCAGTACTTCAGACCAGGTGTGGAGTCCACGTCACAGCCGGGGGTGCAGAGGGAGGTGACCGGTAAGGGAGGGACTGTAGTTACCAATAACCTGCCTCTGCTGCAGAGCAGGGACGAGCCCACCTCACACTGCAGCCGAGCCTGCCTCTCGCTGGCCAGGGTGGGAGCCATTTTACTACAGGACAGGGTGACGGCTCAGAGGGCAGCGTGGCACGGCGTCATCTCCCAGCGCTGCCAGGGGACCGCTCCCTCCAAGAACGAGGGCAGGACAGAAGCAGCTTTGTGGGGCTCAGTGGGTGGAGGCTGGTAGCAGAGAAGCAGCCACATGCTGCAAGCTTCATGCAGGAGTCACACCAAGGTACAGACGCTGCAGTGAAACTCCCATGGCCTCCTAGCCAAGGACGCTTCCCCCACGGGGCTACCAGGCGGCCAGCAGAGATTCCCAGCACACGGAGCTGTTCGCAACAGCAGCCCCGCCAAGCCCCTGCCTCCCCTCCAGCTGACCGGCCCTGCAGAGCCCCAGCACGGGGCTCCTAGCTTGTGCTCTCAGAGTTTGAGGCGTTTCAACCAGCCCTTGGGACCCGCTCTCTCTCCAGTCACCTGTTCTCCCCAGGGTGGGGCCATTGCAGGTCTGAGGACATGGCGGGGGCCCTGGGCCACAGGGAACCACGTGAGACTCTGCCAAGCCTTCCTGTGCCTCGCATGAACCCCAAGCAGCCATCCCCAGTGCTCGGTGCAGCCGTCCACACCCTCCCCACTGCTCCAGCCCTGCCATTTCCTTGCAGCGTCCATACAAACACCATGTGGCTGCACCCCCAGGGTCCGTACGGCATGCGGGGGGGGGGCTGGTTAGTACCTGCTGGTGTAAAGCACGAGGCCCTGCTGGAAACTAAGACAGGAAAGAGCCAGGGGAGAGGAAAGAAGAAGCAAGGTCACTTCAGGTTCAGACAAGACTGTGAGGCCAATGGGACGGGGGGCGCACACTGCGGCGCTGCACCGCACCGCGTGCCCCTCCCCAAGGCCCCGAGGAAAGAGACGCAGGCCAGAGTGAGGGGACAGACGGAGATCCATCCAGCCCCTCACGGCTCCCCTGCAGTGGTCCCACCTTCCCACTCTCAGCAGACAGCATCCGTTCAGCCAGCCCCTCTTCCTCCACGCGCGCACACACACACACACACACACACACACGCACACACAACGGGTCCTGAGTCCAGCTCAGGAGAGTCTGGGCTGCCCAGTGCCCTCCCTCTGCCCGGCACCCTGCCGCCTGACTCAGAGCAGGGGCCGGGTCAGCACCACAAAACCTGCTCGGCAGCAGCTCCAAGAACCCAAGCGCAGCCTGGCCAACACCCCAGAGAAGCGCAGCAGCTGCCCCGGCTGAGGGAAGGCAGCGGCCCCGCCCCTGGGCCCCCTTACCTGTCGAGGCTGGGAAGGCGTATTCATTTGTGTAGCTTGCGACGGGTTAAAAACCACAGGTGCCGTCTGGCCAGGGGGAAACGCCGACTGCGAAGAGTCAAGGAAGGAGCCGGTTGGCCGGGCAGCTACGGAGGCTCCCCAAAACCTCACCCCGGGGGCTGTGCACCGTGCTCCCCTTGCTGGGCCACTCACTGCACTGCCAAGCGCCCGGCACCGCAGACGCTGTGGGCCCAGACTGGTCCAATGGGGGACTGAGCGTGCCCCAGGCGTCTCACCTCAGGCCTCCGCGGAGGGCAGCATGGCTGGGAGGGTGGGAGTAGGCGTCCAAAGGGCTCTCCGGGGACACACTGCACTCAGTGACACCTCAGACAGGCCAGGGAGCTGCAGAGGGGCCCTACCTGTGGAAGTCCAGGAGAAGGGGCAGGGTGCGGGGCTGTCGGGGCTCCTCCTGTGGGCTGTGGAGCTTTGTTCATTTCATGTGGTGCTGCATAAGGATCCCCTGGCTATCTGCGGACAGAGAAGCAGAGGGCCCACGCTCAGTGGAGAGGCGAGGAGTCAGGGCGAGCAGGGCACGGAGGAGCTGAGTCCCCCAAAGGCGAAAGCGAGGCCTCAGTCGAGGCGGCTCCGGCAGGGGCTGGCGGAGGAGTTTGCAGCCTGGGTCCATGCAAGCCTGCAGCGCAAGCAGGCGGCCCTGGACTGGCCCCAGGGGCTGTGCGCCAGGGCACCAAGGCAAGCTGGCCAGCCAGCCTGACTCCAGCCAGCCAGAACTCTTGAACCCAGGCAGAGCACCGGCCGCTGCAGGGGACAGCTCTCAGTCAGAGCCAGGCACAGCCTGAGGCCCTGCTCGCCACGCCTGCAGGAGTGCTCAGTGGGCCGTGGTCTAGAATCCAGGGGCCCAGCCTAAGGACCATTCCTAGGCCAGCAGGACCAAACCCCCCCCCCCCCAACCTTTCCCCTGCTCCTTTGATGCTCCGCTGCCTCCCCAGCTGTCACGGCAGCACCCCACCCACAGTACGGCATGCAAGCTTGGCCTTCCTCTAGCAGTAAGCTCCTGGGTGGCCTGGGAAGAAATCCCTCGCCCTGGGCACTGAGATTAGCGCCCTGCGGGGGTGGGGGAGGTCATCTCTCAGAGCAGCCTGTATCTCCTGCAGCCCCCGCCCCCCCAAACAGCCAAACGTTTCAGGTGGTCGGAAGAGCCACAAAGCAAAGATCTCCCCCAAGTGGAGTCAGTAAAGATGGTTCCTGGGGAGTCCAGAGAGGCCCCAAGGCAGTGGGAGCCCAACCGTGTCCTGGAACCCAATGGGCCCAGCCACGATCAGTGGTTACAGGAGGGGAAACTGAGAACTCCGGCATGCTTTAAGGTCCTTGGGAGCCGGGGGAAGATTCCTCCCCTGCACACCTGGAACCTGGGTGAACAAACACCCGGCTCACATGCGAGGCAGGCCAAGCGCTGCAGGGGCCTCACCATATCACAGCCCAAGGGCTAAGCCTGGGCCACTTCCCCCAGACGTTCAAAGGGCGTGGGGGTGGTAGCTTCACTTGGGGACACAGCATCCCAACCCTCTCCCTTCCAGAGACTGCTGGCCTCCGCCAGTCAGGATCCCCAAGCACGAAGAACCTGGCCACAGGGCCCTGCCTAGGCACATCGACGCTACAGGCAGAGCCCTGCGCCATGTAAAAACGTGGCTCTGCATCCGATCCACTGGAAGCGTGCATCCACTCCACAATCCGCTCCCTGCCTCGGATGGGCACTCACACCTCCACAGCAGCAAGCGGTGGGGGAGGGGGGTATCGCCCTAGGGAGGCTCGCCCCTTTCTGCCCCCCAGGCACTCCTCCCCGGGAGTGGGATAAGCCCGCAAGCGCCAGGCACAGCGGAGCAGGACAAGCACCCATGTGGAGCCCTTTTTGGAGCACCTGAATCTGCTCCAATATTTGCGAAAATTACACGTGGCTATCTGCAGATTTGCAGGGCTCTGTGGGGCAGGCCAGGCCCCCGGCTCAGCTCACTTCCTGCCCCCACAAGCCAGACAAACGTGTTCCTAAGAGGAAGGAGGCCGCACTGGGAACTGGGTTCCCAAAGCAAGGCAGCATCACAGCCCCACAGTGATCCCTGCTGGGAGTGGCCCCACAGCCAGCGTGCAGGCCCTGTGCTGGGCAAGGCCAGGACTGGCACCCCAACCAAGGGCTGCTCTCACTCACATGGGGCCACCAGAGAGGGGTCTGCTGGGGGGATTCCCTGCCATGTTCTCCCCCCACCGCCCCAGGCTGCCTGGATCTGGTGAGCAGCAGGGCCAGCCCTGACCCACCTCTGATGCCGACAGGCCTCACCCCAGAGAGCTGCCTGGCTGCTTCCCTTCCCCCCAGGGTTACTGTGGAAAGGTCCAGGCTACCCAACAGCAGCCTCCTTTTCTGAGGAAATCCCCAGGGGAGCACAGCACCACCCCACCGAGGTGCCCAGACAGAGGCAGCAGGCGGCTGGGCTGGCCTGGCCTGGCCAGGGAACCCTCCCCAGCCAAACAAACAGCCCGGCTCTGTAACCCGACGCTCAGGCCAGTCAGCATTCCAACCATGGGGGAGGCATAACCAATGCAGATATGGGTGGGCCATCTCCCTGCAGCCAAGCTGCACCACAGCCAGACCCTTTGCAAGCGCCCCAGGGAACCACGGCCAGCCCCCCCAGGAGCAGGATCCCACAGCACCCTGGCTCACGGGGGGGGGGGGGGGGGGGGGAGCTGTGGGCCCCACTGTTTCCTGCACCCTTCCTCACTGCTCTCAGCTCTGACCGCTGGGGCTGCCCAGGTCCTTGCTGCCACTGCTGGGCAGTGGGGCCAGGAAGAGCCCAGCTTCTGCCAGGAATCAGCAGCAGAGCCAGGCAAAGCAGGGGCCTGCATAGCCAGATGCAGGGGGGTGAGATCCCCAAAGGCTGGCTCTGCCCATTCTGAAGGGGTACACCAGGCACCCCACGCGACAGAACCTGCACCAGGCCAACTCCCCCACTGGGGAAGGGCAGGTGCAGAGCAGGCCAGGGGTGGCCGGGTTTGGGAATCTTCACACAATTTCTGAGGGGCACGGGTGCCCACTGCGGGCCAGGGGAGGTCACTGCACACAGCAGTGCCATCTCAGCCCAGTGGCATGCGGGGCGAGGTCCAATCCCCCCTCTCCCCAGCACAGGTAGCACCTGCCACCAACAGCTGGCATTTCAGAGGCTGCCTCCCACCGGGACTGCAGCCCTGAATGTGCCCAGAACTCAGCTGCTCCCAGCCCTAACCTGGACGGAGGCCTGGAGAACATGACATAGCAACAGTCGTACCCGAGGCCTCAGGAAAGGGGGCAGTGGATGGACCTCCCAGCAATCACTAACTCCCCATCTCCACCTCTCCAGGGCAGGAGAAGCCAGTCTAGTGCCCAGGGCATGGCTCTCTGCCCCTCGCCCCTGGCACGGTGCCTAGAGTGCACACCCCGGCTCTCAGCCCTTCCCGGGTCCAAGCTTGGGGAAACCGTCATATTTTGGGACAGCACAAGCGACTAAGAAAAGGGGGAGAGATTTAGAGGTTCCTGACTGTGCTGTGACCCCCCCCCCCCACTCCCGAATGGGGGAGCCCAGGTCTCACAGGCCTTTGATCCATGCTGGCCCCAGACAGCGCCCCGGCCACTCCCCACAGAGACCAGTCGCTCAGAACAGCCTACCCAGCCAGCCTGGCATGCACACGGCCAGCGATCATGACAGCACCATGCAGGGACCCCAGTCCCCCCCCAAACACAGACACACACACGCACACACAGAAGGGTACTCACCCCCGCCCGGGAAAATCCTGGGCAGGCTGAACGGGTCTGCAGAGACCTTTCATCCAACTGACTTGAAGAGAGAGAGAGGAAAATCAGCCTGCAGACCTGCCCGCGTGCGGTGGGGAGGGCCGGGCGAGCCAAACATGGGCAAGGCAGGGGCCAGCCCCCCGCCCCCAGGCAGGGCAGCAGGGGAACATGAGTGCCACGAGACGCCCGTGTCAGATCGCAGAGTCTGCTGCAGTGCAGAGACAGGGAGAGAGAGACTGAGGAGCCAGGGAGCACCCGAAACCCCACCCACAGGCAGAGCCATGCGGCCTCAGCACTGCCCAAACCAGTCAGAGAAATCCGTCTCCAGGCATGAGTCACTCCCGCTGCGCACGATCCCCACGCCAGGCGTTCCCTGCCCTGCCTCTCCCCCAGCCCTGCAACGCAGCCAGACACCCACCTGTGCCAACGGCGCTCACGCCGGCTGGAGGCAGACAGGCGCCGTGCGATTTCCCCAGCTCCCCCCCCCCCCCCCCGAGCACGCTCTGGCCAGCCAGGCACCCCAACACCCCCACCCCGAGAGGAGAGGGAGGGTCAGCAGGCAGCTGCATCACCCTCCTCCCCCAGGCGGGGGGCTGGGAGGCAGCCCCGGAATGAATGGGCAGGTGACACGGGGAGGGGGGGCTGTGAACTGCAGCCAGGAGGGAGGCCGGCACAGCGGGGCAGGAAACAATGGCCCCACCTCCACCAGGGAGACAGGCAGCTGGGGGGGGGGGGGGGGGGGGAGCCGGAGTGGGGGAGGGGCACAGCACATGGGGAGGAGCTGGCCCAATGCAGTTGGAGAGCTCCGGTGCAAGAGCAGGGCCGGCACCTACCATGCCACATGGCTCTGGGGAGCCCACCCCCACCCTGGGAGCAGGCCACCAGGAAGCTACTCCAGGGGAGTGGGCACAGGGCCCTCCGGGGGCAGAGTCTAGCTTGCCTTGCCGGCAGCCTGCAGAGATCTGCCAGCTGCCAACACCCAAGAGGAGTCATTTGGGGGGTGGAGGGGGAGATAAGAAACCACTAAATGGGCCCCTCCCTCGGTGCAGGCCCCTCCCTGCAGAAGCAGGGACAGTTAACCCTTCCATAGCCAAGTCCTTCCCCTGCCTCTGGGAAACAGGACTAGACAGAAAGCCTGGATGGCTCTCCTCCCCCCTTCCCCCCCCCCCCCCCCCCCCCCCCGGGCTCAGGCCTCCAGACCAAACCTGCCTCCCCTGCAGACCTGGGGGCAAGGCCCTCTAAGCCCCGGCTTGGGTATTTATGGAACGTGGGGCACCCTCGCCTCACCTCCCCGCAGCAGGGAGGTGCCTGGGACCCCAAAAGCCCACGATCAGTGGAGGACCATGCCCGAGGCCAGAAGCCACCCTCCTTGCCCAGGTGCAGCTCACTGCACCAGCCAGTGGCTGTTCCCGGCAGTCCCTGCTTCTCCAGCCTGAAGGCCTCCGTCCCTACTGCAACCCAGGGCTGTAGGGGAAGGATGCCCACAGCTCTGCACTTGGGGACCCCTCCCGCCTAGAACTGCGCAAGCTTCAGGCGGCAGCTGGCAGGCTCAGAGCAGCACAGGGGTCTCTAGGCAGCTGACACCAGAACTTCACCCAGGCACCTCCTCCCCAGCAGGTTTTCATGCACACACCAAAGCTTCAGCCTCTCCAGGTCTCCCATCAGCTCAGCAGGACAAAGCCGGCCACCCAACACACACCGCCAGCTACCAGCCCACAAGAGCCAGGAGCCCTACTGCGGCCAGCTTATCCCCAGCGACTCCAAAGACAAGCCCTGTGCCTTGGGCTGAGATCGCCTCGACCTGGCAGGTTAAGCCCCATCCAAAGGGGCAGGTGAAGGGCACTGCGGAGTCTGAACCAAGAGGCAGCCAAGGAAGAGACCAGCTCAAGCAGCCAGGTCCCCAGCTCTTCCGGTGAGGAGCACAAGCATCACCCCTCATCAATTCAGACATTCAAAACCCACCCTGGGGTAAGCGAAGCCAGGCATCCACCGGCCGGCCAAGCTCTCCTCCCCCACCCTGGGGTGTGGGACTGCTTGTCAGCCCTTAATTTTATTACAAGACAAGCTTCCCTGGGCAAGGACAGCGTCCTATTTGCCTGTGACATGCAGCCCACAACAGGCCACGCCAGCTTCAGGCTGACACAGCCCTAATGACACAGCCCCGTTGACCCTGCCTGTCCACATCCCAGCCACAGCTCCCCAACACAATTACCTGGGCAGAGCTAGGCCCAGCAGTAAGGAAGGTGGCAGCATCAAGGCACTAAAGTACAACGAACCCTCCCATGTTTCTAGTGGGATCGGGGCCCCGCTGGGCAGAGCACTAGATAGCAAAATATTTACAAGCTAGCAGGAGCCCAGGGCAGCCACATCTTCAAAACTTTGCTGATTAGGGGGCCCCCGGGTTCCGACTCACCGGCTCAGGAACCGGGAGAAGTTCTCCCCTATACAGCAATTTCCCACCCCTCTGCAGCTTTGAGATTTAAGCCAGGCGCTAAAACAACTTTAAAGCGCGCCAGTCACACTACCCAGAGGAAAGAGAGGCAGGGTCGGGGGCTGTGTCTAGACTGAATCCCTTTTCCGTAAAAGGGATGCAAATTACACACATCGCAATTGCAAATGAAGCGGGGATTTAAATCCCCCCACTTCATTTGCATAAACATGGCTGCCGCTTTTTTCCAGCTCGGAGCTTTGCCGGAAAAAAGCGGCAGTTTAGACGCGGATCTTTCGGAAAATAAAGCCTTTTCCGAAAGATCCCTTATTCCTTATTTTAAGAGGAATAAGGGATCTTTCGGAAAAGGCTTTATTTTCCAAAAGATCCCCATCTAGACTGGCGCTTTTTTCCAGCAAAGCTCCAAGCCGGAAAAAATCGGCAGCCATGTTTATGCAAATGAAGTGGGGGGGATTTAAATCCCCGCTTCATTTGCAATTGCGGTGTGTGTAATTTGCATCCCTTTTACGGAAAAGGGATGCAGTCTAGACAGAGCCCTGGACATCGCTGTGTTCTTGTGCCTGCTCTCGAGTGGCTTGGGGAGAGGGGAGAGGAGCAAGGCTGCAGCAGCCACATGCCTGTCTTGGCCAGGGGAATGCCTAGCACGACCAGGGGCTCTCAAGGCATTTGGACTAGGGATGTTGACTATCGGTTAATTGAATAATCGAATAACCTCATGAATTCTTCTGAGAGTTGATTATTCTATAGCCCCGGGGGTGGGGCCAGCAGCCAACGTGCTGATCCCACTCCCAAGGAGCCCCCCTGCCACTCTGCACTGCTGCCTCTGTAACAGAGGCAGCAGCGCAGGGTGCCAGGCGGGAGCTGGTCTGTGAGGGGAGCTAGTTAAAAACCCCAGCTCCCCTCGCAGACCAGCTTCCTGTGGCCCTGTGCTGCTGCCTCTGATAGAGGTACAGCAGACTTCCGATAATCCGGAACCTATGGGATTTAGGTGGTGCCGGATTATCAGATATGCCGGACTATCAGGAGGTACTATAAGTTGGTTATATATATACTGTATACATTATATACTGTATATAAAGTGTTCTTAACCCTTTTTATTGTACATATTGTATACAGTATACTGTAATGTTTTAGGTTTTTTAAGTCTTTTTTACCCTTTTTGCTCAGTTCAGCTGCTGCCACTGTTACCTTGTGACTCATTTTTTGCCGAAGCTCACTCACCATGCTCTTGCCATTTTGATGCCGGACTATCAGGAGTGCCGGACTATTGGATGCCGGACTATTGGAATTTTACTGTAGAATGTGGGGTGGCAGCAGCCCCCGTCTGGGGGAGGGGGTCTGAGCTCCCAGACCTGGTGTGAGCCAGAACTTAAGCCAGGCTACCTGCCTGCCCAGCTCCTAATACACTTTAAATACAGAGCCGCAGCAGGGGAGGTCCCGGACCCATCACAAGTCAGAACTGAGCTGGGCTGCTGGTTAAAAAATTGATTGGGGGGCGGGGCGGGAGAAGCGTGTAGTCTATAACTGATAAGCTAAAGCTGATAGGTTATTGTTAATCGACTACACTATTGCATCCCTAATCTGGACCACCCGGTCAATAGTTTCCAGGTTGCTGTGTGCATTCACCAGGCTCATTTCCTGCAATCTGCGATTCGCTTCCCCTGCTAAGCCAATCCAGTCTCAAAGCCCACCCTACCGCCGGCTCCAATCTTGAGATGGCAGCACAGCACCCTTTGCTCCCTGCTCCGTCATGCGCCATCTCACTGATTTCTCCCTTCCACACAGTGCCAACCCTCCAGCAGCTCTTCACAAACCAATCCCCTCCCCTGACCCAAGCAAGCTCAGCCAGACATTTCAGAAAGCAACCTCCTGCCTGGGATCAATAGCTGGAGCTCGCTTAGCCTGACGCTCACTTCCTAAGGGGAAGCAGAAAAACATCCGGCTCCTTAGGTAGTTATAACTGTCTGCTTGGTTCACCTGAAACTAGCTCCGCTGCAGCTTGGATGAGAGGGAAGGCGTTCACCTTCTTTGTAACAACCGCCCAATATGCAATTTATATCTGGGCAAACAGCTTGCCTGCCAGTTTACAGCCCAGCTGTTTGAAGTGGCTAATATATGACCCCAATGTCTGAAATAATAGAAGAGGCAGAGTATTAACTGAGACAACAGGGGCTGAGATTGCATCAGATTCCACAGCAAGCAGAGGGAAGCCTGGCTGGAGACCACCAAGGAAGAACAGGAGTGAGGGGGCACCGGGGTGCTGAACCCAACATCCTAGCATGGTGCTTAGACTGCTGACTTTGAGCAGAAATAACTGAGGCCCATAGCACTTTTGAAGAGAGGTTGTGATTTGGACACTGGGCAAACCATTCTGCCCAGCACAAATTCCCCTGGGAAACTTTTGGAAATAACCTTTCCTCTGCTTATTCCATACTAGCAACTGGCATAGGAACCCTACCCGCATCCCAAAAAGACTTCCAGAGAGGAGGATGGCAGCACCTTGGTCCTGCCTCTGCTCTCTAGAGCAGCAGAGCCAAATTAGCATGAACTCAGTGTCTCTCTCTGCTCCCCAAGCAGGAACCAGGAGCTTCTGTTGGTACCGGAGGAAAGAGGAACCGGCATGTGCTCCTGCCTCTGTTCCTGGCACTGTGGATGGTGCCCGAGCTGCTTCTGCAGGCGGCATATCCCTGCCATTGCTGTGCCAATTGGCCCACAGAAACGGAGGAGGAAGGGCATTCGCTGCCTTAGAGGGATGTTTCACAGGGACGGGAAGCGAGGAGGATGTTCTAGAGAAGGGGGTGTGGGCACAGTTCATCCTGGCTCTTCTCTGCTGTCTGTTCTGCAACTCTGAGCCATGCTCAGCTAGTTAGGAACAGGCCCCTGGAACAATGGTCCCTCCCCACTCCACAGCACTGCCCCTTGGGTGTAGGCAGAGTCAAAGGTGACCACTTTAGGTGCCAACTTTCTTCTTGTGCTTGTGTGTCCTGGAAGTCCCCCAGAGCTAGACCAGCTGCAGGAGGGGAAAACAGATTCCAGTCTGGCAGTAACAGAACTGTTATTGAAACCCAGTAAGCGGTTCAGGGCTGCACAGATGCTAACGGGGGCTAGAGCTCAGCCCGTGGGCAGGACACACCAACCCTGTGTCCCCTCCAAGGATCCTGGCCCCTTTTCAGAGGCCAAGAAACTGAAGGGTAGTGACGCAATTTGTCAACTTTGCCTTTTGACCAGGAGGATAAATAGGGAGCCCTCAATGCCATTTTCAAGGGCTGGGTGACAGGTACAAAACAGCTCTCAAGAGTCACAGAATAAATGAGCTCACACTATCCTGCATGCAGAGCTGCAGGAGACCAAAGAACATGCCCCACTCACGAATTCCAGCTAGGCAGCTGATTACTTCCCCTCCCCCCGCCCCCCACCATTTTTTGTTCCCTGGAGGACATGCACACCCCAGCAGAACCCAAAATTTGGAAAAAGGGGCAGAAAAAAATCCTGTTTTTTCTTGCTGCTTTGAGGCAGGGGAGACCTGCGCCTAGGAAAACATCTAACAAGCCAGTTTATGGAACAAAACAAATAGGAGAAGGGCAAATGTCCCCACCGGGGGCTCAGCTTTAGACACCCCCCCCCCCGCTACACTCCATTGGCTTTAGGGTCCTGCCATGGACCATGAGCGCCCATGGGGCACAGCGCACCCAGCAAAGGCATATCAGTTCTGGGGCATCTCACCAGTCACCACCAGGGCCGACGGACCCCAGACTCTGCCTCGCCCCTATAGAACAGGCAGACTTGAGGATCCTACCCCCCACGCGAGGAAATTCCTGAGGAGGGGGCAGCGCGCACCCCCCCCCCCCCCCCCGGGACTGTCCACCAGGAGCCGTCCCCTGCCCGGGCTGGAGCCGGCCAGCGGCTCCCCCCGCAGCACACGGAGCCGTGGCAAGGCTCCTGTCGGCCCGCCGCTCCCAAGGCCCGGCGGCGGCCTCTGCCAAGGACACGTGTCACTCCCGGCGGCGGCCATCGCTTCTCGGGAGAGGCCCGGGCGGGAGCCGGCGCCCCCGCGCTACGGAGCGGCGGGGAGGGAGCCCGGGGCGGGCGGGAGCCGGCGCCGCACAGCCTGCCCGGGCCCGATGGAAGCCGGGCGGCGGGGACACGTGGGGGCCGGGCCTAGACGCCGGCTCGGAAGAGGCCGGGGCTGGGCCTAGGGACGGGAGGGGGAGCCGAGAGCACGTGGGGGCGGCCGCTAAGAGCAGGATAAAGGCATTAGGGGCGGGGCCAGCCGTGCATACCGCGGGGGAGGGGGCTCGGGAGGCCCACTCAGGCCCCTATAGACGCCGGATATTTAAGGGGGGGCGCTCAGGCCCCTATAGCGCAGAGGCGCCAGGCATTCGGCGCGAGGGAGCCTGTGCGCACCGGGCGCAGGGGAGACAGACGTGGCATGCCATACGGGCCGTCGGGGCCTATAGCCCGCAGGAATTTGGGAAGGAAATGGATGCACTCCAGCCCTGGCGCTGGGGGGAGGGGCTAATAAGCCCCTACAGACACCATAATGGGGAGGGCCTATAGACAACAGGCCTCTCCCAGGGGCAAGTGTTCCGGGCGGGCGGGGAAGCGAGGCGGCCGAGGGGCCGTGTGGCACCTGGGGGCGGGGAGAGGGGGGACCCCCCCCCGACAGCGGGGATTCGGGGCGGGCAGGGAGAGCCAGGCCTGTGCATGTGCGTGTGGGCGGTGCGGGGAGCCCCAGGGAACCGGTGCGGGGAAGAGACGATCCGAGGGGGGCAGGCCCCCCAGGCTGCGGGGGGGGGGGCGGATCAGCCCCACGGGGCCGGGGCGGAAGGAGCCAGATCCCGGTCTCTGCCCTTCCAGGCCGAGCCCTAGGCCCGCCCTGGGGGGAGGGGGGCGGCCAAGGCCGGGCCCCCCGAGCCGCGCGCGGGCTCCATGTGGCCGGGCCGGGCAGCGAGCCCCCTCCCCACGTGGTGGCCGGGCCGGCGCACATGGGCCGGGCGGGCGCGGGGCCGGGGCGGACGTCGCGGGGCGGCGGGGCCGGGCTCCCCCGGGGGTGGATGGCGGCGGATTGCTCGGCCCCCCCCGCCCCGGCATGGCGGAGGGAGGCGGCGCCGCCCGGCCGGCCCGCCCCGGCCCCCGTTACCTTCAGTCTCCTTCAGTCCGAGCGGCCCGACGCAGCCGCAGCGCAGCCCAGCACGACCATTTCCGGAGCCGCTCCGCGGGGAGGGGCGGGGCCAGGCCGGTCACGGGGCGGAGGAGGGGGCGGGGCCGGCTGAGGCCGTGCTGCGCCCCTCCCCGCCCGCTGCGGGGCCCGTGTCATGTGACCTGCAGCCCGCCTCTTCCGGAGAGCCCGGCATTTCAGTCATGTGACGCCCGGCCTCAGCAGAACCTTTGTCATGTGGCCTGCCGGCAGCCACTGCGCTTGGGCTAGTGGGGCGTTCACGTGAGCCGACGCACTTCCGGTTCCTACCTTCGCGCGCACATGTGACGAGCGCGTGTCAGGCGTGGGAGGCAGGGGTGCCCCAGGCTCCCCGCACCCAGCGGCCTGCCGCGGCTTGTCGCCTCCCCCACACGCTCCTCGCTGGGGCTCGGCGTCCCCCGCCCTGGGCCCCCACCCAGACCCCCTCCCCCGCCCCTGGGCTGAGCTCTGTCCCCGGGTCCTGCACCCGCCGACCCCCAGGCTCAGCAACTGCCCCCCCCCACTTAGTCCTGCCCCTCCCCCCGGCTTTAGTGCCTGTCACTGACCCGCTTGCCACCAGGCTCAGCAACTGCCCCCACACACCTCCCCCTAGGCTTAGTGATTGTCCCCCCACACACCTCTCTCTGGGCTTAGTGCCTGTCCCCGTCCCCCATGCCTCCTCCTAGGCTTAGCACCTCTCCCTCAGCTTAGCCCCTGCCCCCCAACACACACACCCCTCCTTCTAGGCTTAGCACCTGTCCCCCACCCATCTCTCCCTAGGGTTAGTGCCTGTGTCTCCCACTCCTCCCCCCAAGTTTAGTGCCTATCACTGACCCGCTTGCCACCAGGCTCGGCAACGGCCCCCACACACCTCCCCCTGGGCTTAGTGCCTATCCCTCCCACTCCTCACCCCCAGCTTAGCACCCATCCACCACACACTCTTCCCCCTAGGCTGAGCACCTGTCCCCCACACACACACCTCCACTTTGGCTTAGCACCTGTTCCCCCCCCACACACTCTTCCTTCTAGGTTTAGCATTTCCAAAGTCCTTACACCTACTCCCCTCCCCACACCTCTTTCTCTAAGCTTAGCACTCCCTGCCTCCCGTGCACCCAATGGCCTAATACTTTGCTACTCCGGAGTCTGATGCTTCCCCCCCCACATGCACACCCTAAGCATGGTATTCTGCCCCCACCTCTGACCTAAACACATTCCCCAGTTTGATGCTGCCTACCACCAAGCTCCAAAACACACCTCCATCCATCCATGTCTGGTACTGTGCCCTTTCACCACATAAACATTCCACCCGCCCAAAAGCTGGTACCCTCTGCCCTCATCTTCCCACATACACATCTCTCCAAGCCTGACACCCTCCACATACATAGGCATCTGCATGCGCACAGTGGCACTGGGCAAAGGGGGCACAGAGCTGTATGCTCACAGGTGCCTACATCAAACAGCTGGCAAAGTTGAGAACAAAAACCAAGGTGGATGGCGTAGCTTTTATTAGAGCAACTTCTGTTGACGAAAGACACAAGCTTTGGAGCTCCGCTGAGCTCTTCCTCAGGTTAGGGAAAGGTAATCACAGATCAATACATGGGGGAAGAGATTTTATGTGCATTAGATCAGGGGTTGCTAAACATTGTCATGGGGGGGGGGGGACACACCTTTCCTCACAATCATGCTAAGTTACCTCTTTACCAGTCCTGGTCACCTCCCATTTACTTCATGATTTCATAAAGTCATGATGGTATTTACAGTTGCTCATATGGAAAAGTAACATTAGGAAGCTACTTATGTAGCTGCTTCAGCTTCTTCTACCTACAAGGATTCACCATGTGGAAGTGAGGAGCCAAGACCCACCTTGGTCCATAGCCAATCCATAGCCTTCCTTCTCACTTAAGTACCACTGATCACACTGATGTGAGGTAAGGAGGAGGGAAAGAACAGCCATGATGGATAGTGGGTGGGGCCTGACCCATTTGCATCCTTAATATTGGGCAGTGACTCATTTCATGCCTACTCCTTAGCAAACATGTGAAGGCTTGAAATATAGGCTTTGGGACAGAATAGGAGAGGGGGTGGCAGAGAGCAAGCAAGGGATGGAAAAGGAGAGCAGGATGCAGCCAAATTCTAGTTCCAATCAGATTGCCAGAGCCTCTGACACACCTTCTGATGACGCTGTTACCAGCCCCTTTTAGCAGAGGAGGAAACCCAGAAAGCCTTGAAGGAAATTTCCCATAGTCATCTCTGAATAGAACACAAGAGTCCTGACTCCCAGTCTTCTGCTCTAGCCACATCACTTCACAGGGCAGTTTAGCTCCTGTCTGAACTTTTCTAAGTTGGGGGAGGGGCCCTACCCTGGCAATTATTCAATGCCTAAGCTGCCTAAAATAAAGCAGATGGCAGCCACCATGCCTCTGTAACATGGAGGGGTGGACACAGAAACTACCAATACCAGCATGCAATGCGGAACTAACTTGTCCCAGCATACAAAGGCCCCCTTCAGGTCACATTGGTGTATTGCATACTGGAATCTGGCAGCTGATAACGAGTGTAAGCTCCAGAAGTCCATTTGGCCTTTCTGGTTACTATAGTGCAGGACTACTCAACTTTGGAAGCCCCGGGGGCCACAATGATACTCACAGCATATGCCGAGGGTTGCAACTTAAGTGTGGTTGCATATACATCCAAATATATGCAAATAGCTTCTTTCATACTGACAGGCATGAATACAAAGATTAAGGCAAGACTACACAACACACAGGCCTCCTTTAAGTCAGTTCTGATATTAATAAAATGCAATATTCACCTGATTTCCACCCATATGACAGCACTTTCAGTGAGCAATGACAGTCCAGGAATTTTACTACTAAAACACATATCAACAGAAGACCATTATATTGACCACTTTTTTGATTTGGCTCCCACTTGCGGGCTGCATGTTGAGCCCCATGTAAATCCAAACTACCCTGTGGGCCACAAACAAATGGGCTGTGTGTTGAGTAGCCCTGCTGTAGTGCCTAAAACCACTAGTCAGGTGCCAGGGCTCGGTGCTGTACAAATACTGAACAAAAAGATTCAAAGCAGATACATGCTCAGAGGCGTTTACAATGGGTGAGGGGCATATGCGCCCATCTGAAAAGAGGGTCTTGGTGCCAAGAGGGACAGTGATTTGTGAATTGAAACATCTTGGGGGAGAAAGGGAGAGTGGTGCGCACCCAGGCTGTTTCTAGATTGGCATGATTTTCCGGAAATGCTTTTAATGGAAAAGTTTTCCATTAAAAGCATTTTCGGAACAGAGCGTCTAGATTGGCAGAGACGCTTTTCTGCAAAAGCACTTTTTGTGGAAAAGCGTCTATGCCAATCTAGACGCGCTTTTCTGCAAAAAAGCCCCTATTGCCATTTTCGCGATCGGGGGCTTTTTTGCAGAAAACAAATCTGAGCTGTCTACACTGGCCCTTTTGCACAAAAGCTTTGCGTAAAAGGGACTTTTGCCTGAACGGGAGTAGCATAGTATTTCCGCAAGAAGCACTGGTTTCTTACAGTAGGAAGTCAGTGCTTTTGCGGAAATTCAAGCGGCCAGTGTAGACAGCTGGCAAGTTTTTCTGGAAATGCAGCTGATTTTCTGGAAAAACTGGCCAGTCTAGACACAGCCCCAGTGTAATTGGCCAACTGTATCAATTTACCCATCTTAGCTACATAGCAACTAATGGCTGCATTGCAGTACAGCCCCTCTCCGAGTTACGAACCAAACACTTGGTCATAACTCGATCCGTTCGTAACTCGGACCCCATTGAGTTACACGCGACCATGCTGTTCATAAGCGCAGGTCGCGTTCGTAACTTGGGGACCGCTCCATGGAAGCTTTGGTCATAGGTGCAAACGGTCGTAACTCGACCGTTCGCAACTCGGGGAGCGGCTGTACAGACAAAAGACCCAAACCCCCATCTCCAGGGCACTCGCAATCTGAGCTCAGAGCAATGAGTGGGGAGGGACGGGGGAGGTTCTGACAAACTACAGAATTGCTCGTTCTGTGGCTTCGGGATGCAAGTTGATGTCCAGCTTTCTGGAATTAGCTGGATTTTCACCTTTAACATGCCACTGAACTGGTTTGGGGAACAAAAGAGCAGAGGAATGCAGGGAGTCCAGGAGCCCTTCAGCTAGGATAGCAAACAGGGTGGGGACAGGGCTGATATGAGACTGATTTGCCCGAGTTAAATCAAGCAGGGATTACACATCAGAGCAGCAGCTGAGTTCAACAAGTGACCATGTCCAGAGCAGCTGATACTGAGAGCCAGGAGATTGGCTGGCTACACGGCTCAAACAGCATGACTGAGCAAAATTGTACCAAAACAGCCACCCTGGCACAGGCTGAGCCAGTTAGCCAGGTTCCAGGAGCAAGGAACTGAGCCACCTGCAGGGGTGAGGCAGCAGGGCCAGACTGCCTGGAGCTGGATTGGAGGCTGCTGCTCCGGAAATGAGATAAAACACAGAGCTCAGCACCACTCCTGCTGTGTTGGTAGCGGCCCAGCCACGGGGAAGGGGAGGGGAAGAGGGCGAATCAATCAACCCGTGTTCTAGCACACACAGCTAGTGAAGGGGCTGAGCAGACCGGTTTCAGAATTCATAGGAAAGCTAATGTGAAAACCCTGTATCAGGATCAGCCTCTTGGCAAGGTAACTGGCTGTGGGACCAGAGGGGAATCCTGCAGGGGAAGGAAGTAGGGTACAGGGCTGTAGTGACCCCACCCAGAGACAAGCAGCTGAGGAGGAAAGGGGCTGATGTGCCGAGGTTGGGGAGTAACCAAAGGATGCTGCTGCTCTTGAGCAGAACCTGCATGGGGAAGAGGGAAACCCGCAGGCAGAGTTCTGGGCAGGGTAAGTTGGCATGGCCCAGCCAATTGCTCAGCACGAGGCACAGTGGCAAGTTGCTGGGGGGCCAAGAGCTGCACCCCATTTGCACTTCACCCTGCCAGCAAGAGGCACCGGCGCCGGTACAGGCCCTGGGCAGAACTTCTGGAGGGTGGCAGTCGCCAGCACGAGACCCACCTCTGGCTGAAGCCTACCACCACCCAGGAAAGGAGCAGCGAGGACTCTGCTGGCCCCTGCTGGCCTCACCCTTGCCCAGGTACTCTGTGACAATAAGGGGCAGTTTCTGGCTGTCACAGCTGGGACAGTGAGGCTTGGCCAAGGGCACAGCAGCTGCATGGCTGATCCAGCAGAAACTGGGGCCCGGAGCAGGGGCGCCCCCACCATGACTGAGCAGGGATCATGCTGCCACCTGCCCAAGTAACAAGACCAAGTTGGAAGGGGCATGTTCCCCCGGAGCTGAGCATCTCCCCCAGGGCCCTGAGCAGGAGCCTGGAAGTTGGGCTGGTGGCAGAGCTCTGACTTCCAGTGCAGCTGAGGGAAGCCGACCAGGGAGCTCCTGGGTCTCCAGTCACTGCTCCTGTGTAGGGGAAGTGCTGCGAACGCAGCCAGGGGGAAGTATGGCCCAGGCATGGTCCTTGAACCTCCCTCTGCCCCAGGGCTCCAGCAAGGGGCAGAGTAGCCCCCACTTCCACCACCTGCAAGCCCACCCCCATTCATCTCAGGCCACCTTTAGACAGAAGCATGGTGCCATCTTGCTGGGATCAGCTGAGAGCAGCCCAGCTGTGTGCTCCTAAAGGAAAGGGGAAGGAAAACCACAAGCCAGCCCTGGGCCCCCGCCCCTCCAGCACTGTCAGGCAGCAACAGCCCCAAGGGCACCCAGTGCCCCGCTCTATTCCTGCCCAGCCCACAGGGCCAGCAAGCAGCTGGCCAGGAGAGTCAGAGCTTGACCCTCAACCTCTCCCCCAGGTCAGCACCTTGCTCTCACCTTCCCAATCCATCGCCTCTCAAAGTGACTCTGAGGAGGGTGTCTGTGTGCACTGGGGGAGTCCATCATCCTGCGCATAGCATGACCTAGAATTAACCCGGGGCCCCGGCGCTCTCCTCTGTCCCTCTGACCCCTGCACCACAGCAGGGCGGAAAGGGACCAGCTCTCCCAGCAAAGGCTCCAGGCAGGAGAGAATCCACACGCCCCTCAGCGAGCTGGCCCAGGGCATAATCCCCCTTCCCCTCTGAGTTTGTCTAGATGGGAAAGGGGGCAGCTGCTGGGCCGTGAAGCACAACAGCTGTTGCTCACTGCCTCTTACACTGGGCATAGCTAGAGATATCGCAGGCCTCTGGCAGGGCCCCAGCTGACACTCAGCCACCTGCCCCTCGTCCAGGAGAGAGGTACCAGGCCTGGAACCAGCCCCCGGCTGTGCACAGGCAGTTACCGCAGGAAACACTGGGCAGCACCAGTCCCTCACATTTATTTTTTAAATCAGCTTTCAGTAACAAAACCACCAAGTGGGGAGGTAGGTCCCTGTCCCCCAGTGTGATGCCCAGCACCTGCCCCATCCAGGCACGGCCCAGCGCCTTTTCCTCCCAGACCGTCTCGTGCCAGCTCAGACATCATAGTTGGGGTTCTTGCGCAGGATGACAAAACCCTCCAGGATGGGGGTGACTGGCAAATGCTCCTCTGTGGCCAGCTCCGCCCGCTCGCCATGTGCTAGCAACACTGGCGTTGTGTGTGTCTGGAAGCCAGTGATCGTCTTCGGTTTGCCCGCCTGGCCCACCACATCTACAGCCTGGAGGAGAAGCGAGAGGTTAGGGCTTGACAGACACTGGCATGAGCCACCACAGATTCCACGCTGACACAGCAGCTTCTGGGCTAGGGATGGAGGAGTGTAGCGGATTAACCAGTTAGCAAAAGCTTATAGG
This sequence comes from Pelodiscus sinensis, assembly GCF_049634645.1. NCBI lineage: Eukaryota > Metazoa > Chordata > Testudines > Trionychidae > Pelodiscus > Pelodiscus sinensis. Next base: position 48,603,395 of record NC_134720.1, read on the forward strand.
TTAATGCTCTAGACTCCACACCTTCCCCCCTTCCCCTTGCCAGTAAATTGTTTAGCAGGCTGGCCAGCAGCCCAGCTCAGTCCTGGCTTACAGTGGGGCCAAGGCCTACTCCCGCTGCGGCTCAGCATTTAAAGTGTATTAGAAGCTGGGTGGGCAGGCAACCCAGTTCCATTCCAGTTCGTGCCGGGGCCCCAGACCCGCCCTTAGACAGGGGCTGCTACCACCCCGCACTACTGCCTCTTTATCACAGGTAGCAGCACAAGGAGACAGGCAGACTGGCTCCCCTCGCGGACCAGGATCCGTCTGGCACTCTGCGCTGCTGCCTCTGATACAGAGGCATCATGCAGCAGGGTAGAGGGCTGCTCAGGAGTGGGGCCAGAGTGCACTGGCTGCCAGCCCCGCCCCAGGGGACTACAGAATAATCAACTAACCAATAAGAATTCAGAAGATTACTCAACTTTTCAATAAACAGATATTTAACATCCCTATTCTGGGCCAGATCCGGCCCATGACCCACCCAGAGGCTCGGGCAGCTTCCCTGCCTGTTCCGCCCCCCCCGCATGCAGCTCAAAGTGTCTGGCTGCAGGGCCCATGTGCTCTCTGCAGGCTGTGTGCCTCTTGGGGAAGGGAGGGTGGGCTTTGCATGCTGCCCCCACTCCCAGCACCAATCTCCCATTGGCCAGAAACAAGCCAATAGGAGCTGCCTGGGCTGTACTTGTGGTGCAGGCAGCACGCAGAGGCCCTCACACCCCCAAAAGGCACGCGGCACACAAAGAGCACATGGACCCCATAGCCAGCTGCTTTGAGCAGCGTGTGGGGTGCAGCAGGCCCACGGGATCCACTAGGCTGCTGGCCAGGATCCCCCTAAGGCAAGCACATCTGAACTCTCTGCCCTCCCCTACTGCATCAGGTCATAACCCAAACCCTCTGTACCTCCCCTCCTGGACCCCAATCCTGTGCCTCAGGTCACAGCCCCCTCCTTCAACCAAATTCTCTCCCAGACTCCACACCTTCTTGTGCACTCCAATCCCCTACCCCGACTTCCCTCCTACACGAAACCTCCATCCCAGATCTGCACCTCCTTCATGAATATCATGGAAGAGCACGGCCCTCGACCACTTATCAAAAGTTATTGCCCACCCTGCTCTAGCCAGACCCCCTACTGACAAAAGGCCTACCCTTTCTGTCCCCAACGGACCCCAGCCAGATCCCTGACGGACAAAGCCTCCTTACCTGCCCCACCCTGACCGACACTGGCAGAGGCCGCAGCTCCTCGTCAAAGGTCACCAGCATGCGCGGCTGCATGGCAGCCACAAGCCCGTACAGAACATAGTGGGATTTGCCCAGGATGACTGGGGGAGAAAGAAGGTAATTAGGGCCCCGGGTCTCAGCTCAAAGCAAGTTCTGGGTTATCCAGCTGTCACCACCCATGGCAATGCAGCCCAACAGACCACAGCAGACACCACCAGGATGGTGGGCTTGGCCCTGGCCATCCACCTTCCCAGGTAAAAGGCAGGCAGCCAGCCTGCTGCCCAAACCCCACATCAGAACAACGTCCCTCTAATCTTTTCCCTCCATGCGCAGAATAAATGTTGTGTTTGTGCACTGAGGCATGTGTGAATGTGCACCACCCACAGAAACACAAACCTACATGTGGGTGCTCTGCTAATCAGCTGGGCAACATCTGAATCTCTCTTGAGCAGCCACACAAGCATGCAGCCTACAAGGAACACTGCTGCCTGGAGCCAGCCTGTGAACCAGCTCCTGGCTCCCTCCTCTCCAGGAGGAGGCCCAGACGCACACAGGTACTCACTGTTGCGCACATCCAGGAAGGATACTAGGACAGTCAGCAGCCCGGCCACAGCCACCTGGCTCATCAGCTGGCGGTCGCTGTGGTAGGGACACAGGGTGAGTGTCCCCTTCCCCAAGTGGGTCAGGCCCTGTACAGCAAAGAGCACATGAGCAGAGATGCCCCTGGTCAGCATGGCCCAGGCAAGTCTCTCATTGAGGAGTCCAGCTGACCTCTGGGGCAGGGCGCAGCTGGAAGTGCTAAGAGTCCACCCAGCCACCCCAGAGAATAAAGGCCGGGCTCCGGTACTCACCTGGGCCAGCCGCACCATGAAGAGGTTGTTTGGGTCTTTGGCATGGTACTGGGCCAGCTGCCTCAGCATGGCGGCCAGCCGGGCGTTATTGGTGCCTGCAGACAGGAGAAATGGGGTGAGCAACAGGCACAAATCCTAGGCTGGGAACAGGGGGTGCTTGAAACAGCCAGCACAGGGCCCGGTCTCTCCCAGGGTGCTGGGCCGCTTGCAGCCCCCGCGGGCATCACCCACACGCTGCATCTGACAGCCTCGGGGCACAATGGCCCAGCCCCAGAGATTCCCCCCCCCCGCTCTGCCTCGTGCAACAGGCCCAGCTCCCCCCGTGCCCATGGGCCCTTCCAGCCTCACCCAGCAACTCAGAGGCTGCCAATGGCCCAGCTGGCATGAGGGCTCCTGCCAGACCAGAACAGGTGACCAGGCCGGGGCAGCCAGTTTCATGCAGCCACTGTAAGAGGGCACCGAAGCCTTCAGCACCTCCCCCAACGTGTTGGCACCCGGAGCCGAGACGCCAGCTGCTGCGCTGACAGGACGCCCTGGAATGCACCCACGATGGGGGGTGGGCGGTGGCCCAAGGAGCCAGCTCTGACCACCCTCCCACTCGCCGCCCTTACCGCTGCCCACCATGCCCATGGCAAAGATGGAGTTGTAGGAGACCTCGGGGTCGGCGTCGTGGGAGAACTTGCTGAGGGTGTCGAGGATGTTGAGGCGCGGGTTGGAGACGGAGATGAGCGCCAGGGCGAGGGGCACAGCGCGGCGCAGGGTGGGCTCCCCGTACCGCAGCTGCACAGAAAGGAGGGAGTCAGCCGCCGGGGCACTTCCCACGCTGCCTGGCCCCCCCCGTTGTCCTCACCCCTGAGCCAGGGACTCTCAGCCACTAACAGAGCTCCTGGACCGTCGGGACATGAGGACTGACAAGCAGCAGCCAGATCCAGGGAACCAAAGGAAGCAGGAACCTCCCCCTGCTGACCCAGCCTGCCAGGAGAGGGCGGAGAGTTAAGTGGTCGACTTGAGGGCAGCGCTGCTGCCTCTCGCCCCAGGCGTGTGCTCCCTGCACACTCCTGTGCCGGCTCTTGCTTATGTCTCCTTCCCAGCCTGCATCCAGCTCCATCGCCGGAGCCCTTTGCTTAGCTCCAGGCACCTCCCTTGGCCTGCCACGCAGCCCCCGAGGCAGAGGCCTCTGTCCCGCAGCGTCACTCACCAGGTGACCGAACGTGCGCAGAGCCATCTCAGCACCGATCTCCTCCCCCATGGCGATGAGGGCGATCCCCAGCACCGCCACACCCTGCAGGGGAGGAAAGATGGAGAACTGGCTAAGGGGCCCCGTCACCCCTCCCCTCAGGCCACGAGGCCAACCCAGAGTAGGATAGTGTCTCCCCCTCCCCAGGAGTCAAGATGGTTCTCTCAGAAACATCTTGCCCACACGAAGGGCTCCTCGTTGGGCCCAGGCAGCCCTTGTAACCAGCTGCTGGAACACCTCCCTTGGGGAGCAGGCAGCCGTGCTACACCGGCTCCATCGTGCACAGACCCCACTGGACTCCGCAGGCAAGCTCATCTCCTGTCCCAGCCATGGCAAGCAGCTCTGCGGCAGGCCCTTCCATCCATGGGGGAATCTCTTTTGGCCCTGGGGGATGGGGGGAAGGGGTCTCCCCACCAGCAAGCCCAAGCAAAGGAGATGAGTCTGGCCCTCCCCCCCTCACCTGATGGGCACCCATGTCAGCTGAGCTCTCCTTCTTCTCCTTGTCCTTCTTGTCCTTCTTCTCCTTGTCCTCCTCCTTCTCCTTGGAGTCAAAGTGCTCGCTGCAGATGTGGAGCAGCTGCTGCACCTTCAGCACGTTGCCCGAGCCTGGGGGCAGGAGGCACTATGGTGACTCTGGGCACTGGCCCGGCCCACCCCCCGCTAAGCTGGCCAGAGACTCACCTGCGTAAGCACAGATATCGACCAGCGTGTTGGCGAAGCTGCGGAAGGGCTCCGACACCACCTCCAGCGCCGCCAGGATAGCCTCGATGGCCTCCCCCTTCCCTGCCGAGGAGAGCACAGGGCAGCCCGTTAGAGCAGCGCGGCACCGGACCCCTGCTGATGCGCCCAGCTGGGGGGCTCAAACCAGCAACTCCCAAGCACCTCAGTGAGCGTCCCAAGCCAGCAGGATCCTCAGCAGCACCAGTGTTTCTCCAGCAGGGGGCGCTGAGTGCACCTGGGGCTTGGCTGGAATGGTTCAGAACACTCCAGATCCTGCAACCAACAGGACTCCCGTCCCACCCCTGCATCGAACAGCACATCCTCCCCTCCCCCCAGAGCACCCAGCTCTAACGGGCCCATCCCCCCACGCTCCTTCCACAACCCACTGTCAGGCCGTGGCAGCTGCAAAGGATTATGGGACACAACAGGCCACAGAGCAAAGTTTTAGTTCACGAACCTGCCTGTGGCAGTCCCTGATCGCCGCTGCCACCCCCTCAGGTCAGCCTGGGCTCCCAGCCCCTGCCCACCAGCGCTCTGAGCCGCTCGCGGGGCAGGGAGAGTGACGGTGCCACAAAGACCACTCCCTCTAGCCAGAGCCCCCAAGCCACGAAAGCCTCAGGGCCTGGAGCTGCTTTCACCCCTGCCACCGTGCGCCCCTCCGCAGAGCCCCGAGCCCAACCTTACCCAGGTGGTTCAGGCCCAGGCCGAGCGGCAGCCACCTGGCGTAGGTGTCCTTCAGCTCCGTCTCCGACTTCTCCATGATGGTCTGGAGGATGGTGGAGGTGACGTCCCCATTGCATGAGCCCACAGCTATCATGCCGCAGGCCAGGGCCGTCACGCCGGCCACCTGGCAGGGAAGGCAGAAGAGGTGAGCTCAGACAGCCCTGCCTGCGCCCCAGAGCCTTTGGAGGACACAGAGCAGCCGCTGCAGCGATGGGGCAGAGCACGTGAGAAAGGCCTGAGGCCTCGCCTTCAGACCCAGCCACCTCTGGAAAGCTGCCTGGGCATGTGCTGCTCCCATCGGGCTCTCCACAGACTGAGGAGAGACTATTGGGTCCCATTTTGCAGGACATCCTGAGACAGCAGCTCTGGGCCCGCTGCCCCAACCCGTCCTTCATCACCGCTAACCTCCGCCCATGCTGGGAAGCTGCTGAGAGGCGGGGCCAGGGCTCTGTCCAATTCCTGCCTCACCCAGATCAGCGTGCTGGCCTGGCCTCAGCTCTCACCTCCATGCTGGATTTGGAGTCTCCCATCACGGGTAGCAGCAGAGTCAAAACATCTTCCCGGTTGGAGCCCGCATAGGCCAGCCCTAGCCTGCAACACAACCCAAGGGAGCGTTAGCTGCAGGAGCCGCCCTGCCCAGGAGGCAGGGGCGGGGGCGGGGGCGGGGCAGGCCCTTACCCAAAGATGGCGCCGATCCTCATGGTGTTGCTGTTGTGGAGGACATAGTCGGAGAGCAGTGCGAGGGCAGGGTCGCACTCATTCCTCACCCCTGAGTTCACGATGCCGCAAGCCAGCAGGGCTCCCGACTGCAGGATAAAGGCACCATCAGCCAGGCTGGCATGGGGCTGCCTTGGGGACAGCTGGGACATGCGGCTCAGCGCCACACACAGCAGGAGGCGCCCAAAGTCTACATGCAGCTCACAGGAAAGGGGGCAGATTGCATTGGCCAAAACCAAGACTCCTGCAGCAACCGGTGCCGCTGGCCTGGGTTCCAGTGAGCAGCTGGGGCAGCTCCGGGGCCAGCCGCATGGCTGCAGCTGGGGCAGTCTGAGGCCTGTGCGGCCTCCTCCCCCGCAGTGTAGCAGCAGTTTAGGTTTGGGAAGAGGCTCTGGGTGGCATTTTTTTTGGGGGGGGGGGAGAGGCTCCCCAGAAGTGGCAACACGTCCCTTCCTCAGTTCCCAGCCAATGGGAGCTGTGCAGCCAGCACTTGGGGCAGAGGCAGTGTGCAGCTAGGAGCTGAGGGAGCAACAGGTCACCCTCATCTGGGAAGCTAGGCAATCTCACCAACCAACCCCCCCCTTCCCCGAGGGGGTCCCAGACATCCCCCTGCATGTCCTGTCCCCCCCGAGCACCTGTGGCACTCCTTCTCCCCCTCCCCAAGAGCATCTGTGGCACAAACTGCCCCAGGCTGTTCCCCCCTCCCCGATGTAGTCGGGGTATGTAGTACAAGTCATGGACACCTCATGGGCTGTCAGTTTTTATTTACTACCCATCACCTGCTTATGACTTTCACTAAAAATACCCATGACTAAATGTAGCCTTAGTCATAACCCACACAGAGGTGCAGCTCGTGGGAACTACAGGCCCCATCATGCCATGCTCCACGGGAGCGGACCAGCCCAGGTGCACTGCCTGGTGGGATTTGTAGTCTCCAAAGATCTTGCCTGTGTTAAGGGGACAGCAGGGGCCCCTAGTGAATCTCAATGAGCAACCTTCTGTCACCCCCATTCTCGTGCCAGTCAGGCCCCAGACCCAGGGAGCAGTTCTCAGGGGGTGTGAAGCATTCAGCTGGGAGGACTGAAGTTGGTCCGTATGTCCCTTGCAGGACTGGCCCATGCAGCTATGTCACCAGGTGTGCTGGCATCTGAGCCATGGCTCCCTGGCCAGAGAGGCTGCATCTGAGCCCAGGCCCAGAGCAGTGCCACCCACCTTAATGTAGTCCTCAGAGGAGTACAGGTACTTGTCGATCTGCGTGAGCCCCCCGTCCACGTCCCAGAGCAGGATCATCCCCAGCGAGGCAGCAGCGCTCAGCATGCCTGCACAAGCAGAAGTCCTCCTGTCAGCCTTGGAATCACGACCGGGCCCTACACCCCTGTGCGGGTGCTGGGGTTCCTCAATGGCTGCGTTCCCTTACTAGGAATGGGGAAGCCCTCAGAACACTTCCACTGGGGCAGTCAGCTCTTTGTCGCCTGGGTGTCCCACCGCTGCCTTTGGGAGCTGCCCCAGGGACACAGAGATCTGCAGCACATTCTCTGGGCTGAGACAGTGGGGCTGGATACTCCACAAGGACCAATTCCTCCACCACATGCTGCTGGAGCAGTTTCACCTTGATTCCGTGCACAGAGGGCATTGCAGAGGCCTCCATGCTGGGCCTGGAAAGCAAGGTCCAGGGGAGGCAGGCAGCAAAACAAGCTGCCTTCCTCTATAATCCAGACGCCAGGTCCCAGCCTGGCAAATCAGGGCCAGGTTGAATGCTGCACGCTAGGATATGTGGCCCCCATGGGCTGCAGAACACGCCCCAGTGCCACCAAGCTACATTCACGTTCACACCCCTGCGGGCTGCTCTCCCCATTTGGTCGGGGGCTGCCAATGTAAGCCAGCAGGATGTGTTATCTAACCCAGGGGCTGAGGGGCCAAATTTGGATTGGAACTTCCAGGCTCAGAGAACATAAGGAGCATCCCTTGGAAAAGCTGCTGGACGCTCCCAGCTACAAGCTGCCATTAGGGAAACTCCTGTAGGGCCCAGTCCCGGCTGCAGTGAGCACCCCACCGCCTTGTCCTCTGGGGAAGGGGCAGGCGGCTCCTCCCCCGCTCACCATGATCCTTGTTCTTATACAGCCACTTGTTGCCGTCATCCGTCAGCAGCTTGTCCTGCCCGAAGGCTGCGTTCACGAAACCGTTCACGAAGGACGAGGCCAAGTTCATCCGCGCAGAGTCCACCTGGGAGCCGCTGCCGCCGAACCCTGAGGGAGCAGAAACTGCGGGGTGAGCCGGGCAGAGCGTCGCCCGACCTCATTAGGCCCATTGAGCTCAGGGGCGTTTCCCCATGCCCAGCCCCCCAATTCAAGCACCCAATCCCAGAGGGTCTTTCACCAGGGCCATCCTTAGGCACACGCAGCTCCAAGGGCACCACTACATTTGAAGCACCATGCTGGTTCCCCAAATATAGTGGTGTCCTATGCTGCGTATGCCATGGGATGGGATGTTAAGCAGCCACAGGCAGCACTGGCTCCGAAGGCCTCATCCTCTGGCTGCCTCTGCCCCCCTGCCCTCCTCTCGCAGGCTCAGCACCGCAGCCCCACCCCCTGCAGCATCAGCACCAGGGCTCCAGCACCGCACACACACGCCTCCGCTCGCTTGGTGGTGGCAGGAGCACGGGTCGGAGGACTCGGGAGGAGCAGGGGCAGCTGCGCAGCTGGAGAGAAGCAGCGTTCTCCCTCTCTGGCTGGCAGCATGTGAGCCCACTGCTCCTGCAGCCCACGTTCGCACCACCGGCTGCCACCCGCACCTCCCACCTGCTGTCCTGCCACTACAGTGAGACTCCTTCCCTGCACTGCTCCGCTTCAGGAGAGCTGGCAACGGCCAGCCCCTACAAACCCCTCTAAGGAGCAGCTGCTCCCCTGTGGGGGATGGACAGGGAGCGCCAGTACGCAGAGGGCATAGGGCACCAGCACTGGTAGGGACAGCCCTGCCTTTCACCCTCCCCACCCTGCTAAGGTCCCACCAAGGAGCCCATCCCATTCAGCGCAAGCAAGGAAGAGCTTGAACCCACAGGGGGCGCTGCAGAGACAGCACGACCAGGGGCTGCAACTGCAGACGGGCCTGACCGGGCACGCGACGGGCCAGATGCCCGCGCCCTTGGACGAGGCCGCCCGTAGGCCAACACCGAGCCCGGCCCCAGCAGGAAGCGAAGGAGGAGACGCAGCTTTCGCTTACGGTTATTTTCCAGGTGGGTTTTGTAAATGTCGTCTGGCACTTTAGGCTCCATTATGTCCAGCTGCAAAGAGGGGAGAAGAAGAAGTCACCTCCCTTGCCAAACCAGCCCCCCTCACAGCCCCTCCGGAGGGACGCAGCTGTGCACAGCCTCAGTACACCCGGGCTCTGCCTGATGTTGCCAAGGGCATAGGAGGTGCCGGAGACCAGATGCACTGACAACACACACAGCCCCTGCCGAGTCAGTGGTCAGAGATGAGTGTCCCCTCAGCCCCACTGGAGCAGTGTCCCTGTGAGCTGGGCGCTTGTGCGACCGCTCAGGAGATTCCAGCACTGCCTAGCTGATTAGCAGAGCACCCACAGCTAGAAGGCCCAGTTTCAGAGCAGCCTGGCATCTGTACCAGCACCAGGGATATAAATCATCCTTAATGGGTGATGGTTACTGGTTCCGGTTCACCAATAGGGCTGGAGCAGCTCCCCGCCCACCCCAAGCAGGGGCCTTTTCCCACCGCCGGTTACACCCTGGCTCCTCGGGAGCAGGGCTTGGCCTCCCAAAAAGCTGGCTTCGCTGCAGGCTCTGCAGTATGAGGCTTATATACAAGCATTATACCGCAGAGCCCATATAACCCACCCACCTACTGTGGCTCACTGTCCCATGTAGTGGCACTTAGGCTGTAGAGCTCCCTTGTTCTTATCTCTCGCTGTACGCGGTCTAAGCTGAGAGCCAGCTAGCTTTATAGTGCAAGCTGTGGCGGCTCCTACACTAAGCTCCAGAGGTCCCAGGTTCAAATCCGCCTGGTGGCGTTTACACCGTGTAACCATGAGGATTTTTAGCAGTTACATTTTTAACCAACTTTTTTACATCCTTAGCCAGCACCCAGCACTGGGGACCTTGGGTACAATCCCGAGCCTCCCCACTCAGCCCAGTTTGCTAGAGACCGGGTCAGGCACCTCACCTCTCTGGCCAAGGCCAGGAAGTTGCTGTTGAGCTGGACATTGGACATGATCTCGGTGAGGTCCTCGTACTCCTCCACATCCTCGTTCAGCTCCAAGAAGACACCGTGGCGGCCCAGCATGAAGGCCATCTGCTTCTGGATGACCCTGTGCGGGCGAGGAAGGAAAGTCAATGCCAAGCAGTGAAAGCCTGGGCCCTTCCCCCCTGCAGCAGCACTCGCAGTCCAGCTCCTTTCTCCCCTCAGACACTTCATAAGAATGGCCAGACTGGGTCAGATCAAAGGGCCATCTAGCCTAGTGTCCTGTCTGTCCACAGTGGCCAATGCTAGATGCCCCAGAGGAAGGGAATACAACAGGTAATCCCTCTCCTGTCATCCATTTACACAGAAACAGAGGCTAGAGACACCATCCCTACCCATCTTGGCTAATAGCCATTGATGGACCTAACCTCCAAGAATCTATGTAGCTCTTTTTTTAACCCTGTTAAAGTCCTAGTTTTCACAACATCCTCTGGCAAGGAGTTCCACAGGTTGACTGCGCAGCATGAAGAAAAACTTCCTTTTGTTTGTTTTAAACCTGCCGCCTATTAATCTCATTTGTTGACCCTAAGTTCTTATATTATGGGAACAAGTAAATAACTTTTCCTTATTCACTTCTTCCACATGTCATGATTTTATAGACCTCATCATATTCCCCCTTATTCTCCTCTTTTCTAAGCTGAAAAGTCCCAGTCTTTTTAATCTCTCTTCATATGGGACTTGTTCCAAACCCCTAATCATATTTGTTGCCCTTTTCAAAACCTTTTCCAATGCCAATATCTTTTTTGAGATGAAGCGACCACATATGTATGCAGTATTCAAGATGTGGGCATAACATGGTTTTATATAGAGGCAATAAGATGTTCTCTGTCTTATTCTCTAAATAGAATATTACGAATAATTAAAGGGATACTTTTTTGACTGCCGTTGCACACTGAGTGGATGTTTTCAGAGAACTATCCACAATGACTCCAAGATCTCTCTCGAGTAGTTGTAGCTAAATTAGTCCCATCATATGTAAGTATAGTTGAGATTAAATTTAATGTTGATAAATGTAAAGTAATGTGCATTGGAGAAAATAATTTGCCATTTTGTTGCCCAATCACTTAGTTTGGTGAGATCTTTTTGAAGTTCTTCACAGTCTGCTTTGGTCTTAACTATCCTGAGCAGTTTAGTATCGTCTGCAAATTTTGCCACCTCACTGTTTACCCCTTTCTCTAGATCACTGATAAGGACAGACCCTTGGGGGACACCACTAGTTACCTCCCTCCATTCTGAAAACTGACCATTTATTCCTACCCTTTGTTTCCTGTCTTTTAACCAGTTATCAGTCCATAATGGGACGTTCACTCTTATCTCATGACAATTTATTTTACTTAAGAGCCTTTGGTGAAGGACCTTTGTCAAAGGCTTTCTGGAAATCTAAGTATACTGTATCTACTGGATCCCCCTTGTCCACATCATAGAATCATAGAACTGGAAGAGACCTCAGAAGGTCATCAAGTCCAGCCCCCTGCTCTAGGCAGGACAAATCCCAACTAAATCAACCCGGCCAGGGCTTTGTCAAGCCGAGTCTTAAACACCTCTAGGTGACTCCACTACTTCCCTAGGTAACCCATTCCAGTGCTTCACCACCCTCCTAGTGAAATAGTTTTTCCTAATATCCAACCTGGACCTCTCCCACCACAACTTGAGACCATTGCTCCTTGTTCTGCCATCTGTCACTACTGAGAACAGCCTTTCTCCATCCTCTTTGGAACCTCCCTTCAGGAAGTTGAAGGCTGCTATCAAATCCCCCCTCACTCTTCACTTCTACAGACTAAACAGACCCAAGTCCCTCAGCCTCTCCTCATAAGTCATATGCTCCAGCCCCCTAATCATTTTGGTTGCCCTCCGCTGGACCCTCTCCAATGCGTCCACATCCTTTTTGTAGTGGGGGGCCCAGAACTGGACACAATACTCCAGATGCGGCCTCACCAAAGCCGAATAAAGGGGATCTGCTAGCAATGCTCCTCTTAATGCAACCTAATATGCCATTAGCCTTCTTGGCTACAAGGGCACACTGTTGACTCATATCCAGCTTCTCATCCACTGTAACCCCCAGGTCCTTTTCTGCAGAACTATTACTTAACCGGTTGGTCCCCAGCTTGTAACTATGCTTGGGATTCTTCCGTCTCAAGTGCAGGACTCTACACTTGTCCTTGTTAAACCTCAACAGATTTCTTGTGGCCCAATCCTCCAATTTGTCTAAGTCATTCTGTACCCTATCTCTGCCCTTAAGCGTATCTACCTCTCCCCCCAGCTTAGTGTCATCCGCAAACTTGCTGAGGGTGCAATCCATCCCCTCATCCAGATCATTAATAAAGATATTGAACAAAACCGGTCCTAGAACCAAACCTTGGGGCACTCCGCTAGAAACCGACCGCCATCCTGACATCGAGCCATTGATCACTACCCGCTGGGCCCAGCCTTCTATCCATCTTTCTATCCATCTTACCATCCATTTATCCAATCCACTATCCCTTAACTTGCTGGCAAGAATATTGTGGGAGACCGTATCAAATATTGTGGGAGACCGTATCATGTTTGTTGACCCCCTCAAAAAAGTCTAGATTAGCAAGGCATGATTTCTCTTTATAGAAACCATGTTGACTTCCCCCAACAAATTATGTTCATCTATGTCTGTGACAGTTTTATACTTTACTACAGTTTCAACTAATTTGCCCGGTACTAACGTTAGACTTACCGGTCTGCAATTGCCAGGATCACCTCTAGAGCTATTTTTAAATATTGGCATCACATTAGCTATCTTCTAGTCATTAGGTACAGAAGTTGATTTAAAGGATAGGTTGCAAACCACCGTTAATTCTGCAATTTCCCATTTGAGTTCTTTCAGAACTCTTGGGTGAATGCCGTCTGGTTCCGGGGACTTGTTAAAAGTTTATCAATTTGTTCCAAAACCTCCTCTAATGACACCTTAATCTGGGACAATTCCTCAGATTTGTCACTAAAAAGAATGGCTCAGGTTTACAAAAAACCATATTTGTTAACATCCCTACTGCCTATGCCCCTCCCATACCCCTAATTCCCAACAGCAGTTTCCTGGATCACAAGCCACAGCCACAAGGAGACGTGATAGCACCACAGGCTGGCCCAAGCCCGGTCCCTACACTGTGGTAAGACCTTGCTCTAGAGATCAAAGGGGACTTCCCAGTTGCCTTCACGTCAAACCTAGAGACAGGGCTTGCATCAGGAACTCTTGTCTGATGCTTCCTGCCCACTCACACGTGTCAGGGACAAGGCTGCCACATCGGCCTGCAGGGAGGCTCCTATTTCTGGGGCATGCAGGGACAGCGGCTGCTCCCACCCAGACAAGCTGCTGAAGTGTAACCCCTCAAAACCAGCTCAGCACAAGCAGGAGCCAGGGCAGAGTACCGGAGAGAGGAAGGCGACACTGCTGGCAAGACCATCTCCATACCTGGGACGACGGTACAGCCAAACCCGCCAGGGCTGTAGCACAGGAACGTCGAGACCAAAAGCTGGTCTCTACTGCTTGAGCCACAGGAGCAGCTCCCTTAGGCAGTAGCTGTAGTAGAGTATTTATCTTATGCGGAGCAGCCACTAGAATGAGAACGTGAGCCTCGCTGGTCTAGCGCAGGCTGTGCTATTCAAGCTCATTTCATGCCCATCCTCAGCAGCCGGAGGGGAGCAAAAGAGTTTCAGCCCAACCCTGATAGGGGCAGAGCAAGGGACTCTCTTTAGAGACCAGTGCCCTGAATGAGTACAGCAAGGGCAAGCCGGCCCACCATAGCACAGCCAACAGAACAGCTCTCTCGGGCAGAGGGGAGGGGGCTGAGGCTGCCAACAAGGGACCAGTTACTGCCCGTTGCGATGATTGTTTAAATGACGTAGCATGACAGGTGGCTACGTGATGAACCAAGACCCCTGGCGCGTTCCACAGCACAAACTCTCCTCAGGTGGCAAGGACGCCCAGGTGCTGCCCGTCTGGCCTGGGCTAGGAGCGGGGACTAGGGATGTAAAATCCCAGTTAATCAGTTAACCGGTTAAACATTAGCAGGGCTCGACAAATAATGCAGTCTACTCGCCCGTGGCAAGTAGACTGCAACCCGGAAGAGCCGGGTTCGGGCGAGCAGGAATCTCCGCGGTTCGGCGAGCCCTGAACATTAGGTTTAAGCAATTAAGTGGGATCCTGCTCCCAGCATCCCCCTGGTGCGGGACAGCCATCTCCCGCCCACGAACGAGTGTCTGCTCCCAGGTACCATTTCACATCCCCAGTGGGGACCTGGAGACAGTAGGGTCTGTACCCCACAATGACGCCATAGCGGCTGATCTGCCTCAGCTCCCTCCCTGAGCCAGGCCCCAGGGCTGAACAGGGAATCTCCACGTACACGTCTTTGCAGGAAGTGAAGATGTCCTCTACCAGCTCCATGTCGTTTAGCATGAGTGCCAGGCGCAGGGCCTCCGGGTAGCGGCTGAACTTGCGGAAGATCCCCAGGGCACAGCGCAGGAGGGCTGAGTTCTCGGGCTCGGGGACGTAGCTCACGCAGCTTCGGGAAGGAGACACAGAAGAAGGTAAGTGCAGCTGCTATTGAGACCAAGACCAGACAGGTCTTGCTGCTCAGCCTGGGGCGAGGAGAGATCTGGGCCAGGGTGCAGAGCTTTGCATGCACCAGCCAGCCCCTCACAGCAGCTCGCTCAGACAGCTGCTCTTACATAGCTGGACCAAAGGCTCCCAGTGTTCCAGGAATCATGGTATGCCGCCATCTACCCTGCAGCCACCACCAGGACTTCTGCGCCACCTGGGGCGGTTTACAGCTTTCAGTAGGACAGAGAGCTCAAACTGAGAACCCCCAGCACAAGGCAGCCTGGCTCCTATGCCCTGCCCCATCCCAGAGCAGCTTGGCTCCCTCACCTGGTCAGGTACAGGCAGACTTTGGAGTAGGCATTGTCGTCAATGTATTTCTCCAGCATGTCCATCTGCTCAATCTCCATCAGCAGGTCACAGGCTTCATGCTCCGCATTGTGGGCCATGTTGTAGGGCACAATCTCCTTCACCAAGGTGAGCAGCGTTTCCCGCTGGGCCTTGTCAGCCTCATCCACCTCCTGCCACTCCTTTGCAACCTCGCCTGCCAGGTGTCTGGGGGCGCGAAGGGAAAGAGGCCATTGGAACACCGGCGCGGAGGACAAGAACCATTTCTCCAGGGCTGCAATCCCCACAGTGCTCAAGAGAAGCTACATGCCCACATCTGAACAGGGTCACAGCCTACATGGGGCTAACACCTGGGAAGGGGGACCATGGCCGAGTTACGCCTGTTGCTGGATAGACCAGAGTCCTCCAAGGAGAGAATGCTGATCAGACCAGACACACCAGTCAAGTCCAGCAGCCTCACTCACAAACACCCATGTCCGAACACCAAGCCCTGAGCCTCCCAAAGCAGCACCCACACAGTTCCCCTGTCAGCACCCACAAAAACAGAAGCAGACAGTCTTTGGGGCAGGCATCTGGCTGTGCAACTGTTCCACCTTCTCTGGGACACGAGGCCCCATAAACTCAGCACAGGTGCCACACACACAAATGCTGGTTCCTTTGCCCCAGAGACTGTCATTCAACTTGAGAAACTTCACGACACACAAGCCAGTGCAGACAACCAGCATCCTAAGGCAGAGCTCAATCACGCAGCTTGTTCAGGGAGGGGCCTAGCCAAACGGGCGTTACCTCAAAAACGTTTCCAATCCTAGTGGTTGAAAACAACTTTCTCCATGTGATCTGATGCAGTGCTCTCGACCGGAGCTTGCTTGCCCATGGCTCACAACTGCTGCTCAGTGCATTAGGAAGATAAGCTTGTAAACTTAATTCTTTGTTTCTCTGCTGTTTCCTTCCCCAGCCAGGAAACTGAGCAGAATCAGGTCAATTTCACTCTGTTTGGAGAATCTGATCCACAGAACCAGACAATCTTAGCAACTGCCTGGAAGATCCTAACCAGAGGGATGCTATAATGATATTTCGTGAAACACAGAGACCGTGTGTGTGTGGGAGGTGGCTCATGGTTAGGTCTTGCCTTCTTTATTGAAGGAGAAGGGAGTAAAAAGCACATTAATTACATTTGTAAATAGGCACTCCATTGAGAGGAGCTGCAAATACCAGTGAGGACGGAAAAAGGCTACAAACTGACCAAGCAAGACTGGAATCATGGACAAAAACAGCTTAAAAAAAAAAAAGGCTAATTTTGAGGTGTGTATGCACAGGCCAGACGGGCATAGGCCCTCTTTCTACAGCTCAGCTCTGGGCCAACGCCTCAAGTCCTAGAGCAGGAAGGGGCAGCCCCACTTTACACAGCCAAAGGAGAAGAGGCGGGAGGAGGGGGACAGGACAGATGACGCTGTCTGGGGCACTGGGCCTCAGGCTACCACACAGACACAGACGGGTTGGCAGGAGTTCAGAGAAAAGCCACAGACACAACCCAAGGGCTAGAGGTTATAAGTGTTAAAAGTGATGGATCTGCCTCGCCTGGCAAGGCAACAAGGCATGGTCCCAGTGTGGACGTGTCAGAGGGGTGTAAGCAGAAAGGAGGGATGTTAGTCATGGGGGTGCGGCTAGAAGGAAGGAGGTAAGAATGGGCACAGCCAAGTTTCTTCTTGCCAGCACGATCTCTCTACCTTGCTCAACACCATGGACTCAGACCAAGCGGACTGTGGAACAGTTTCCCAAGGAAACGGGGGACAAGCTCTGTCATAGAGGACATTAATCAGGAGCGGACCACTCGTTCCACACACAGCAGGCAGCAACGCAGGGGTGGGGATGGACTTGGTGACACTGAGCAAAGGTTTTTCCATCAGATTTCTGTGAATCCTATTCCCGGCCCCATTTCTCACCTGACATACTCATGTCCCCATGATGCCAGCTCTTCCTGGGACCCCACTAGCCGGTATTTCAGACACTCTCGCTCCCCACTCATGGTCATCGCCAGAACGGAAATTATATCAGCTGCAAAACGCTGCGGGAGAAAGTGCTGAGACAGTCACCCACATCAGCCACAGCGCCTCCCGAGCCCCAGAGAACTACGTAGCACCACACCCCTCCCTTCACCCTGTGGCACCCAGAGACTGCAGTAAGTAGGGACTTCCTCAATCTATAGCTCCCAGCATGCAGTTTGCTTCAAAACACTTCAGCCACATGACAAGCTGCACATGTGCTCTCATTTCAGGGCCAATAGTTCCACCGAGCAATTCACCCCACACACGTGGGGTTCAATCCGCCCTCATGCGCAGGGCTCAATCCCCCGATTGCCTTGCTGCTGTCCAGTGCTAGCGTCAGACTACACCGAAACAGTCTCCAGAGCTTTCCTCCACTGTCTCACACAGGGAGAGTCACTCTGCTACAATGTCATCCCCACCCGCCTAGCGATTCCAGCACTGCACCCCGCCGCCGAGAATCACCCACCTTGTTCTCTCCAGGAGCCATGTTCTCGTAGATCTCCTTCAGCTTGCCATAGTGAGGCCGTAGGAACTTGAGGGGCTTGGGAACGGAGGTCATAGAGGTGGTGGAAGAACGGATCTGCCTACGCAGCTCTTCCAGGGCAGGGCGATACAGGGATGTGTCCTTCTCCTGCAAGGATAAACTGCATCCATCAGGAAGTGGCAGCTGCCCACAGCACCTCAGCCTCGCCTGTTCCTTCCAAGCACAGCCAGCTAGCTCCCAAGACGAGCAGGCTCAGCAGTCAGACACCTGCTCAGCCAGCCAACTCATTTGGAAACGTTAAGTACTCTGGCTCCAACCGACGGGGGTGCCTCACTGCAGGAGTCAGCCAGGTGTGACTCGGCAAGGGGGCTTCTTAGCCACGTTTGGTGGACTGGCATCACGTTGGGTCAATCCACGCCTCAAACACTAACACACAGCGACAAAAGCCAGCTCCACAGGGCAGCCTGAAAGTCTCTGTGCTTCGTAATGCTGCACAAACGCCTAGGCAATACACCTGAGCTTTGCCCGTACACCTACGGCTGGCAAACTCTGGCTCTCAGGCTCTACCCGAACCGAGCAGTTAATAAAAGATGCAGATGGCTTGCACTGAACATGAGCTGGGCCTGGGAGGGCCAGGGACTGTTAAGAGCCCAGCAGTGTGTTTGGGAGGTGAAGGCCCTACTGAGGGAATTCTGTATGCAGGGGAGAAAATCTTAGCTAAGCAGTAGCCTGTGAAGCATGGGCTTTGCCATCTCCAATCCCAGCGGACAAAACCCAGAGACCAGCCACTAGGTGACCCTACTCCCAGGCCATCAGAGAGTTTGGGGGGGACCGCTGCACCCACTTCCCCCATTCAAAGAGGCAATTCTGTTACTCAGGGGATCCTGGTGCTGCCCCTTCAGACTGGGACCCAAAGGCAGGGGGAGTTGCCTGACGCATGAACGTGACATAAGGCAGATACAGGCTCACGGGAAGCAAAGGGAACTTACCCCCAAGCGCTCCACAAGCATCTCCAACTCATCCTGCAGCTGCTTGTCTTCCTCAGACTGCAACATAGGAGCAGAGAGGTCAGCATCAGCCCTAGAGGAAACCTTCCTGCCACCCCACAAAACCCCGGCAGCCAGCGGAGGCAAAGGGAAGAACTACCCACGTTCTGTGCCCAAGAGGCTCCCCAGCTGGCAGAACCAATGACTGCAGGGGCACCCCCTCCCCTTGTGCTTCTGACTGCAGCAAGGCACCTGGCTCATGGGGGGGCCCCCCCCAACCATCACAGTGAAACAGAGGCGGGCACTCCATGCCCAGGCACTGGCTTAGGGAGTTCCCTCCAGCCGTCATTCAGCCACAACAACTGAAAGAAGCACTCAGCTGTGCACAAAGGGAGCCGAGGGACTGCAGCTCTCACCCTTCCTTATCCCTCCCCCTCTGGGCTCCTGGGGGGCTTCCACCTGCTCAGCGTGGGGCCCAGTGCCCTTCAGGGAACCTGACAAATAACTAGCTCCAGGCTAGGAGCCCTGGCTCCCTATCCACAGACTAGGAAGGGGGCAACTCTGTGCCTTTAGAACAGAGGGGCCCTTGGCTGAGAAGGGTATTAGAATCAGCTCCCAGGCAGGTGTCTGGGGCCTCCACAGCGACCCCCCTCCCTAGAGAAGAGGGGAGACTGGCTTTGAACTCCGCCTGGCAGTGACTCAGTTTTGTAACCAGATTGGGGGCATCACATCTGCCTCAGTGAGGGACACAGACCCCCAGCCACACGCCTGGAGTAGGGATGTAACAGTGCAGTCGATTAACCGATAAGCAAACGCGTATCAGTTAATGCTGGAGACTACACGCATTTCCCCTCCCCCACCAGTACATTTTTTTAGCAAGCTAACCAGTAGCCCAGTTCAGTCCCGCTTGCCAGGTCCAGGACCTACCCCCACTACAGCTCCGCATGTAAAATGTATTAGGAGCCAGGTGGGCACGAAGCCCGGCTCAGTTCTGGCTCATGCCAGATCCGGGAGCTCAGACTTCCCCAAGACCTGGGCTGCTGCCACCCCATACTGCTGCCTCTGTATCAGAGGGAGCAGCACAGGGCGACAGGCAGCTGGTCTGGGAGCGGAGCTGGTTTTTAACTGGCTCCCCTTTGTGGACCAGCTGGTACCTCACGCTGCTGCCTCTGATACATAGGTAGCAGCATGGAGTGACAGGGGGCTCCTCGAGAGTGGGGCCAGAGCGCACTGGCTGTTGGCCTTATCAGTTACTCAACTAGTCTATAGTTCCCGGGGATTAGAATTCATGAGGTGAATCGACTATTCAATTAACTAATATTTAACATCCTTAGCCTGGAGCCCACGAGTGGTACAGGTGGCTCATGGGGTTTGTGGGTATTGGTGTCCAGGCAGCCCTGGCAGCCTGGGGGGCAAGTATCAGAGGCAGGGGGTGTTGGCAGGGGGCAAGTATTTGGGATAACACTGGCCAGAGGAAGGGGATGTCCAGTATAGGCAGCCTGAGGGGCAGGTGAGTACCGGCGACCTGGAAAAGGGGAGTACTAGTGGCCAGGGAAAAGAGAGTATTCAGGCCATGGGGTTATTGCTGGGGTACGGGTATTAGCAGGGGGGCAGATATCCGGGGCAGGCAGGTATCAGTAGCCAAAGGTAGGGGACTATCTCGGAAAAGGTTGCATCAGTGGGCAGGGATATGGGGGCAGATGGGCACCAGCAGCCAGGGAAAGAAGGACATTGATGGGGACCAGCAGCCAGGGGAAGGGAAGTTATCCGGGGGCAGGTCATATCAGTGGCCATGGGGTACCGCAGTGGGTATCGGCGGAGGGCAAGTACCGACAGCCAGAAGAAGAAAGGTTACCTGAGGTTAGGTAGGTACCGCTAGGGGGTGTTGTCAGCCCGGGGGGCGGGCAGGGGTCAGATATCAGGGGAGGGGTATAGGGGGTACCCCAGTGGGCACAGGCAGCCCAGGGGCACCAGTGGGAGGGGATACTGGAGGTACGGGGGTACTGGCAGGCAGGGGGTACCAGGAGAACCAGCGGGCAGGGGGTACCAGGGGTACTGAGGGTACCAGCAGGCAGGTGGTACCGGGGAGGGGATACGGGCATACCGGCAGGCAGGGGGTACCGGGGGTATTGCGAGAACCGGTGGGCAGGGGGTACTGAGGGTATGGGCATGCAGGGGGTACCAGGGGTACCGGCGGGCAGTGGGTACCAGGGAGGGGACATGGGGGTACCGGGGATACCGGCAGGCAGGGGTTGCTAGTGGTACCACAAGAACTGGTGGGCAGAGGGTACCAGCAGGCAAGGAGTACCGGGGGTACTGTGGGTACCGGCGGGCAGGGAGTACTGGGGATACCGGCACACGGGGGGTACCAAGGAAGGGATACGGGGGTACCAGGGATACCAGCGGGCAGGGGGTAGGGGCAGTACCGGTGTATGGGGGTACCGGCGGGTACCAGGGGGTGGAGGGGGCAGTACGGGGGGTTAGGGAGGGCCAGGGTTAGGGGGGGTACTGGGGGTAGGCGGTACGGGGGTACCGAGGGGGGTACCAGGGGTAGGCAGTACGGGGGTACCGGGCGGTATGGGGTACTGGGGGGGTACCGGGGGTAGGCGGTATGGGGGTACCGGGCGGTACGGGGGTACTGGGGGGGGGTACCGGGGGTAGGCGGTACGGGGGTACCGGGCGGTACGGGGGTACCGGGGGTAGGCGGTACGGGGGTACCGGGGGGGTGCCGGGGGTAGGCGGTACGGGGGTACCGGGCGGTACGGGGGTACCGGGGGGGTGCCGGGGGTAGGCGGTACGGGGGTACCGGGGGCCCAGCGGGGGCCGGAGCCGGCCGGGCCCGGCGTGACTCAGCTCGGGGCCCGGCCCGTGCGCAGGCGCGTGCCGCTCTCACCAGCTCCTGCTCCTTGTCCGCCGCCGGGTCCTTCCGGTCCTTCGACCACAGCCCCGACATCTTCTCGTCCCCGCCCCCCGCCGGGGTCCCCGCCTGCGACCGGCTCTGGCCCCCGCCGCCGCCGTCCTCCATCGCGCTGCTCCTCACCGCACTGCGCAGGCGCAACGGGCCCGCTCCGAAAGGGACCAATCACAGGCAGACACTCCGTACCACGTGCTCTCGTGTGGCGGAGGGGCGGGGAAAGCGGCAGGGGCGGGGCTAGAGGCGGGGGCGGGACCAGTGGCGAAGGCGGAGTTTGACGGGTTCGAATGTGGAAGGGGGACCCGGCCGCCCCGTGCCTGCCTGACAGCACGTGGGGCTGGGGGCACGTGGGGCCTGGCCCGTCCATCTGTCTGTGTATCCAACCATCCATCCAGCCATCCGTCTGTCCAACCCGCTGCACCAGCACCACCCATCCATCCGTCTGTCCATCCCGCTGCACCAGCACCACCCATCCATCCGTCTGTCCATCCTGCTGCACCAGCACCACCCATCCATCCGTCTGTCCAACCCGCTGCACCAGCACCACCCATCCATCTGTCTGTCCAACCCGCTGCACCAGCACCACCCATCCATCCATCTGTCCATCCTGCTGCACCAGCACCACCCATCCATCCGTCTGTCCAACCCGCTGCACCAACACCACCTATCCATCTGTCTGTCCATCCTGCTGCACCAGCACCACCCATCCATCCGTCTGTCCAACCCGCTGCACCAGCACCACCCATCCATCTGTCTGTCCATCCTGCTGCACCAGCACCACCCATCCATCCGTCTGTCCAACCCGCTGCACCAGCACCACCCATCCATCTGTCTGTCCAACCCGCTGCACCAGCACCACCCATCCATCCATCTGTCCATCCTGCTGCACCAGCACCACCCATCCATCCGTCTGTCCATCCTGCTGCACCAGCACCACCCATCCATCCGTCTGTCCAACCCGCTGCACCAACACCACCTATCCATCTGTCTGTCCATCCTGCTGCACCAGCACCACCCATCCATCCGTCTGTCCAACCCGCTGCACCAGCACCACCCATCCATCTGTCTGTCCAATCCGCTGCACCAGCACCACCCATCCATCCGTCTGTCCAACCCGCTGCACCAGCACCACCCATCCATCCGTCTGTCCATCCCGCTGCACCAGCACCACCCATCCATCCGTCTGTCCATCCTGCTGCACCAGCACCACCCATCCATCCGTCTGTCCATCCTGCTGCACCAGCACCACCCATCCATCCGTCTGTCCAACCCGCTGCACCAGCACCACCCATCCATCTGTCTGTCCAACCCGCTGCACCAGCACCACCCATCCATCCATCTGTCCATCCTGCTGCACCAGCACCACCCATCCATCCGTCTGTCCAACCCGCTGCACCAACACCACCTATCCATCTGTCTGTCCATCCTGCTGCACCAGCACCACCCATCCATCCGTCTGTCCAACCCGCTGCACCAGCACCACCCATCCATCTGTCTGTCCATCCTGCTGCACCAGCACCACCCATCCATCCGTCTGTCCAACCCGCTGCACCAGCACCACCCATCCATCTGTCTGTCCAACCCGCTGCACCAGCACCACCCATCCATCCATCTGTCCATCCTGCTGCACCAGCACCACCCATCCATCCGTCTGTCCATCCTGCTGCACCAGCACCACCCATCCATCCGTCTGTCCAACCCGCTGCACCAACACCACCTATCCATCTGTCTGTCCATCCTGCTGCACCAGCACCACCCATCCATCCGTCTGTCCAACCCGCTGCACCAGCACCACCCATCCATCTGTCTGTCCAATCCGCTGCACCAGCACCACCCATCCATCTGTCTGTCCATCCTGCTGCACTAGCACCACCCATCCATCTGTCTGTCCAACCTGCTGCACCAGCACCACCCATCCGTCCGTCTGTCCAAACCGCTGCACCAGCACCACCCATCCATCCGTCTGTCCAACCCGCTGCACCAGCACCACCCATCCATCTGTCTGTCCATCCTGCTGCACCAGCACCACCCATCCATCCGTCTGTCCAACCCGCTGCACCAGCACCACCCATCCATCCGTCTGTACAAACCCGCTGCACCAGCACCACCCATCCATCCGTCTGTCCAACCCGCTGCACCAGCACCACCCATCCATCTGTCTGTCCAACCTGCTGCACCAGCACCACCCATCCATCTGTCTGTCCAACCCGCTGCACCAGCACCACCCATCCATCTGTCTGTCTGTCTGTCCAACTATCGATCCACCTGCACAACCTGCTGCAATAGTACCACCCATCCATCAGTCAGTCTGTCCAACCATCCATTCTTCCACCTACCCAGCCCACTGCAATAGCTCTGCCTGTCCATCTGTCTGCCTGTCTATTGGCCCGTGTCTTTGCTGGCCCCTACCCCCTCTCCAATTCCTCCCATCCAATCCCCCATGCTCCTCACCCCTTTAAATTCCCTCCCCCTCGGATCCTTGCCGCTGATCCAATTCACTCTGCTCCCCACCCCCTGACCACACCGCCTGGACCATTGGGGCTGGCAGCATTGTTGTTCATTCACAATCATGCCTTTCCTTGGGTGTGTCACACAGAGGAGAGCGGTTAGCTAGCAGCAATTACTAAACCTTAGGAGGGGTGCAAATTACGACCCATGGGCCTCATCCAGCCCATTGGACACTTCAGTCTGGACCCCGAGCTCCTGCCATGGAGCAAGGTTGGAACAGCCATGCTGGGAGAAGCCAGCCCAATTTCTGGGCAGCACAGTGAGCAGGGACAACTAGCCCCCGATCCCTCCCCTTTTACAACCTCTGTGTGCATGGAAGAGAGAATATGTGTGCGGCAGGAGGGCAGTCACTCACAAGCATAGAGTGAAGGCATGCAAAAGTAAGGCGTGATTGTGAATGAATGACAATGCTGCCAGCCCTGAAGCAGACAGTGTGGTCAGGGGGTGAAGAGAAGGGGGAGTTGGATCAGGGCCAGGGATCCCCAGGGGAGTTTTCAAGGGGTGCGGAGCAGGGGGGATTGGATGGGGGCTGGAGTCCCAGTGAAGGGGAGCAGGGAGGAGTTGAATAGGAAGTAGGGCCAGGCCACACCTGGCTGTTTGGGGAGGCACAGTCTCCCCCAGCCTTCTCTGCCCAGCCCTCCATGCAATTTCCAAACCCAAAGTGGCCGTTGGGCCCCAAAAAAATTGCCCATCCCTACCCTGGACAGTGGGATCCTCAGGGTAACTGTTTGCTAATGGGGCTTGTTCATGTCCCAGAGCAGCTCATTAATCTCCACATCTACTAATTAAGGTAACCAAGAGAACTAACTCTCTCCTTATGGCCCAGTCATCAGTCTCTCCCCAAAAGCTGCACCCTACCCATGCACACAGCTCTCTTACCCCTAGCTCATTTCCATCAGCGCAAGAGGGTGCAAATGCTGCTAACTCAGAACCGTGGCACTTGATGCCCATTCACTGGTGTAAATCACTGCACAAGGTGCAAGAACCTTACTCTTTGTACGTGTCTTTCCTCTCAGACTTCCTCAGGCCCCTTACAGCTTCCACATAAGCTCCACATACACGTCCATTCCCTTCCCCCTTGCATTGTCCCTCACTCCCAATCACGCCTTACCTTCACATGCTCACACTCCATGCCTGTGAATGACTGTCCTCCTGCCATACACATATTCTCTCTCCCATGTACACGGAGGTTGTAATCCGGCCCAGTGTAGCTGCTGGATGTAGCCGTGCAAGGTAAAAAGTGCTGAGTAAGGTGGGGCCCTCAGGGGACCCGATCCAGCATTCATAGAATCATAGAATCATAGGGCTGGAAGAGACCTCAGGAGTCATCAACTCCAGCCCCCTGACCAAGGCAGGACCAATCCCAACTAAATCAACCCGGCCAGGGCTTTGCCAAGCCGAGACTTAAACACCTCTAGGGATGGAGATTCCACCACCTCCCCAGGGAACCCGTCCTAGTGCTTCCCCACCCTCCTAGGGAAATAGTTTTTCCTAATATACAACCTAGACCTCCCCCCTGTAACTTGAGACCATTGATCCTTGTTCTGCCATCTGTCACTACTGAGAACAGCCTCTCTCCATCCTCTTTGGAACCTCCCTTCAGGAAGTGGAAGGCTGCTATCAAATCCCCCCTCACTCTTCTCTTCTGCAGACTAAGCAAACCCAAATCCCTCAGTCTCTCCTCATAGGTCATGTGCTCCAGCCCCATCATCATTTTGGTCGCCCTCTGCTGGACTCTCTCCAATGTGTCCACATCCTTTCTATAGTGGGGAGCCCAGAACTGTTCACAATACTCCAGATGTGGCCTCACCTGAGCTGAATAAAGGGGAATAATCACTTCTCTGGATCTGCTGGCAATGCTCCTCCTAATGCCCCCTAATATGCCATTAGCTACAAGGGCACACTGTTGACTCATATCCAGCTTCTCATCCCTGTAATCCCCAGGTCCTTTTCTGCAGAACTGCTACTTAGCCATTCAGTCCCCAGCTTGTAACTATGCTTGGGATTCTTCCATCCCAAGTGGAGGACTCTACACTTGTCCTTGTTGAACCTCATCAGATTTCTTTTGGCCCAATCCTCTAATCTGTCCAGGTCACTCTGGACCCTATCCCTGCCCTCGAGTGTATCTACCTCTCCCCCTAGCTTAGTGTCATCTGCAAACCTGCTGAGGGTGCAATCCATCCCCTCATCCAGGTCATTAATAAAGATATTGAACAAAACCAGTCCAAGAACAGATCCTTGGGGCATTCCGCTAGAAACCGACCACCAACCTGACATCAAGCTGTTGATCACTACCCTTTGGGCCCGACAGTCTAGCCAGCTTTCTATCCATTTTACAGTCCATGTATCCAATCCATACTCCCTTAACTTGCTGGTAAGAATATTGTGGGAGACCGTATCAAAAGCTTTGCTAAAGTCAAGGTATATCACATCCAATGACATTCCTGTATCCACAGAGCCAGTTACCTCATCATAGAAGCTAATCAGATTGGTCAGGTACAACTTGCCCTTCGTGACTCCATGTTGACTATTCCTGATCACCTTCCCCTCTTCCAAGTGCTTCAAAATGGATTCCTTGAGGATCCCCTCCATGATTTTTCTGGGGACTGAGGTAAGACTGACTGATCTGTAGTTCCCTGGATTGCCCTTCTTCCCTTTTTTAAAGATGGGCACAAAATTTGCCTTTTTCCAATCATCCAATCATCATCTCTCCCTATCTCCAAGAGTTTTCAAAGATAATGTCCAAACGCTCCGCAATGACATTTGCCAACTCCCTCAGTACCCTCGGATGCATTAAATCCGGGCCCATGGATTTGTGTATGTCTAGCTTTTCTAAATAGTTCCTAACTTGTTCTTTCCCCACCAAGGGCTGTCCACCTCTGTGACGTAGTGGGGGTACCTGGCTGGTTTCTATGCTGCTGGCTCTGGGGTAACCCCCACTGGCTGCCGTGGGTACCACGACCCAGCAAAACAGGATGAGTCACTATGCAAACGAGTATGGCCAGACACCCCCCATGGAGAGGAACAAAGGAAGGTGGAATGCTGCCCTGGCTGAGGGGCAGGGCTGGAAGAGGGTGAGTTAGTTGGTGTCTGGGAGCATGGAGGAGACAGCCTAGGGAAGGGGCTGGAGTTTAGGGGCCCAGTCTCCCCCATCTCAAGGGGGCCTGAGGCATCCTAGCCCAGCTCTGTGACCAGCTTACATCTGTGCTGTGCTGTATCCTGGAGAGGCAATAAACTTCCTCTATTCCACCGGCTGGTGCAGTCTGTTTGTGCCATTTCGGGGTGCAGGAGACGGGGAACCCCCAACGCGCCGTCACAACCTCCTTCCCATAGTGTGTTGGCGAGATCTTGCTGCATGGCTTGCCAGTAATTCCTGCTCAGTAGCAAGAGTGAGGCCTAAAGGGGATGGGTGCTAAGTCCCCTCTTCAGCAGAGAGAAGAGTCTGCTAGTAAAACCCAGGACTCCTCAGCTATGGCCATTCTCTGCCCGCACCCAGCCTCTTTGAGTGCTGTTTGCAGGGGAATCACTGCTGCTCAGTGCAAAGGGTGATCTCCTAGCACTTGCACTCATTTTTACACTAACTAGTGCTACAGTGCAACAGCCTTGGGCTTAATGTTCCTTGTAAACTGCACACTTGGGCAGCCACCCAGCTAATTAGCAGAGTGCCCACACCTGGCAGCATGTCTTTCTATTGGCATGACCGTCACTTTTACACACTACAGTAACTCGCCCTGATCATACAGATGCACACTCCTGCACGTGCATGTGCACCTTTGACACGCTCTTGCCCACCTTGCACTCTCACACTGGCTCCTGGCTTTGCGCACACTTTCCCACATGCACACAGACCCTCCTCTCTCATCAACATCCCAGGAGTTTTTTCAAGGGGGAGCTGCAGGGAGCCTTGAACTTCAGGCCTCCTTTGTACATTGACACTCCTAGCAAATACCGACTCACACTCTTGCCATGGGCACACTTACAAATCCACACTCACTGCTTTCATGGACAGTCACACATGCATTTGCACACTCGCTCTTGCACTTCCTCACTAGGGATGTTTAACCGGTTACCCGTTAAGCATTAGGCTTACCGGAGTACTTAGTGGATGACTGGTTTCATGGCCACCTGCAGCAGGCTAGAGCAGCCCTGGCTGAGTCCAGTCTGCGATGGGGGATAGCAGGCAGGACCACGCCTGCATCAATCGGTGGGACCCTGCCTGCATGGAGGCAGCAGGTGGGGCCCCAGCCGCTCTGACTCAACACAAGAGTGGCTCGGTGATGTGCCGGCTCCAATCCCAGTCACAGCCCAGAGGGACTCTAGCCTCCACGTGCCAGTCCTGGCCATGGCCCACCATCATGCTGCCCCTGGCCAAGTGGGAGCAGCCTCGTGACATGCCAGCCCCCGCTGCGACTCAGCAGTGTCCTGGCCCTGGCCACATGGGGCAGGCAAGTGGGTCGCTGGCCCTAGCTGGCTCCAACCCCTGCCAGTCAGACTTGGCCTGGGCAGACCCCCAGCTGTGACAGAGCAGCAAAGGCTGAGCAGGAGTTAACTGGTTAAACGACTAAAATTTTGGTCAGTTAACATCTATAATTCTCACTGCTCTCTCACACACACATACCCTGTCCCTGCTGGAGGAAATCCAGCAGGCGTTTGTGGCCCTCAGGAAGTAAAAGTGACTCTTCTGGTCAGACACCAGCGTGGAGAACATGTCTGGCCCTAAAGCAGAGCATGAAGAGGCAGGGCCCAATCAATGTGTGGCAGCCGGTTCCCTCTTCCACTTACAGCCTAATAGACAGGGACTGGGTCTCTCCCTGCCCCTACACTGTATGAATGTGTGTGAGTGTGGGTGTTGCAGGGTGTAAGTGTGAGGGGACAGTACACCTGTGCAAGAGTGGAGGACTGTGCACGAGGGTATGTTAGGATGTCAGTGTGCCTGTAAGGAAGTTGTGGGGGTAAGTGTGGGGGAGAGAGTGCACCAGGGCAAGTGAGTGGGTCGAGGAGCACGGTGTAGCAGTCCCTGTGACAGAGGAGAGATCAGTCATCAGGTCACCTCTATCCCCATCACAAGAGACAGCTTCCCCCAGACAACCCGGAACTCTCACGGCATCTCTACGCTGCAATTAAAAGATCATCGCAGCCCCATGCCAGCTGGCTAGGGCTGTGGGGCTGGTTCAGCGCAGTCTAGCTATTTGGCTTGGGACCGTGCCCCAGCAGGGAGTCTGGACACACTGTGAGCTCTGTCCCAGGGGAAATAACCCACACTGGCTGGGCCAGTGAATTAACAGCATTGAATCATACATGGGTGCGTTTTGGGGGACAGTGTGCCTGCAAGCCTGTGTGCGGGTTGCTGAGAGTGGCTGAGTGCACACGTGTGCACTGGGGAAAGTTGCCTGTAAGTAGCATGTGTGCCTGTGTACATGCACCAGAAGGGCTGAGGATATTGGACCAGCGCCAATATAAGATTCACAGGATGCACAAGGGCATTTTCCTGGGCCTGTGTGCTGAGATCGCCCCAGTGCAGGGGCACCAGGAGAAGAGCTGCACTGATAGTGGAGAAGTGAGTGGTGATCACACTGTGAAAACGTGCAATGTCGGATTACTTCCAGTCAGTGGGAAATCATTTTGGAATTTGAAACTTAAGGATGCTTAGATGATCCTGAAAGCGTTGCCAGAAACTCCAGATAAGAGATAAGACACAAAGGGTAGGAATGAATGGCCCGTTTTCAGAACGGAGAAATACATAGTGCTGTCCTCTAAAGGGCTTCTACTGGTCTGTGCTGTTCAACATTTTCATACATGAGCTGCAAAAGAGGGTAAACAGTGAGGTAGCAAAGTTGGCAGACGATACAAAATTACTCAAGCTGGTTAAGTCCAAAGCAGACTGCCAAGAGTTACAAAGGGAGCTCCCATAACTGGGTGAGTTGGCAACACAATGGCAGATGAAGTTCAATGCGAAGTAATGCACGTGGCAACATATAATTCCAGTTATATCTACAAATTGATGGTGCCTAACTTAGCTGCTACCCATCCAGAAAGAGATCTTGGAGTGTTTTGCAGAGTGCTGCAGATTTACAAGAAGGAGGGAGGAAAAAAATATTCTCCTTAACCTCTGAGAATAGGACAAGAAGCAATGGGCTTAAATTGCAGCAAGGGAGGTTTAGGTTGGACATTAGGAAAATCTTCCTATCAGGGTGGTTAAACACTGGAATAAATTGCCTAGGGAGGTTTTGGAATCTCCATCACTGGAGATATTCAAGAGCAGGTTAGACAGACACCTGTCAGGGATGGTAGGTGGTGCTTGGCCCTGCCGTGAGGGCAGGGGACTGGACTTGATGCCCTCTCGAGGTCCCTTCCAGTTCTCGGATTCTCACTGTGCCTGTACCATCCTGAACTCATTCTCCAGCTTCAAAAGACTTAATGGGACAGAGGCGACTGACTAATGGAGCTGTTCATAATGCGCACAGAGACAATGCCAGGGAACTAGATGTAAATAACATTGCTGACAGTTTCATCCAGAAGAGGCACAGTGAGCCATAATGAAGGCAGTTTGTAGGTGATTGCAATTATTTTAATACATTGTAATTCAGGATAGTGTAATTATGTTGTTCATCACAATCGACCCATTATTAAAACAGTAAGGATGCCCAATGACAGACACATTCAATAACTAGAATATGAAAGACGTGTATAAATACACTGAAAATAGCCTCCCCGCAAAACTGGGGGAGTATCCTCCCCCCAACACACACATCTCTTCAAAAGCAACCGCCGGCAAAAACAAAAGCCAGTGCCTATCGATCACAGCACTTCCAGTTTTTGTAGTACCGCGATCTCTTCTCATACAAGTTCATTAATGAATGAGGAGTAACGGTAGTCCGAATTGGGGCAATGAGGAGTAACGGTCGTCCGAATTAGGGGCTTTAGTTCAAACTACCTAGCCCGTGCCATGTGTAGCTGTGGGCAGGGAATCCGGACTACCGGGCATTTAAAAATGGCGGCGCCCGGGAACATGCAAATAAAGTCCGGGATATTTAAATCCCAGGCTTCATTTGCAAGTTCGAATGACTACATTAGGTAGTGTAGACATACCCCAACAGGTCCTGATAGGGACTATGGGGAGGGCACAAAGGGTTGTCGCAACAGGGGTCACATGTGCCCTGAATGCCGTGGGCAGGAGGGGCCGGCCTGCAGCCATTGGAGGGACTGTGTGTGTGTGGGGGGGGGGGAGCAGGAGTCTGGTGCCCCAGCACTCACCAGCAATCAGAGGAAGGGAAGCAAGTTGGCTCCAGCTCACTCTGCTCTCTTGGCATGCTGCTCGGGGGGGGGGGCACCCCGACGTTCACTGGTGGGAAGCGGAGTAGCACAGCCTGGGGAGCAGAGTGCGCTGAAACCCCATGCTCCCAGTGGGGGGCGCCAGTGGGTGTCACCGAGCTGTGGGGAGCCCCCAGGCCTTGTGTCCCCATCTGCAGTCAGATGCGACTCTCAGCCACAGGTAGAACAGAAGCTTCATTAGTTGACAGGGACTCAGCGTAGAACAGACTTGTCAGCACAGGAACCAGAAGCAGCCAGTACCATCTGTCCTGGGACGAGGGGGCTCAGGGCCCAGGGCCCAGCCCCCCATTTCCACACCCCAGCCCTGCTACCAGCTCCACCTCCACCTCCAGCCTTTGCTCAACTTCCCAGGCAAAAGGTATCACCCGGTTACACCCCCTCCCAGGCTCGGGTGACAGAAAGCCTCAGCTGTTGTGCACGCCAAGGAGACTACCACACCCAAATTCACATCACCATCTAGGTCGGGGTCGGCAGCCTACGGCACGTGTGCCACTTTCTGGTTTTCAGTGGCACACACGGCGGGAGCTCGGCCCCGCCCCTCCTCCTACGGGAGCCCTCCCTCTCCCCCAGCAGCAGGTTAGGCTGCGGTGGGAGGAGGCAGCATTGGGGCTGAGGCTCCTCAGTGGCGCCTCCAGCCTCCGGAGCCAGCCTGGGACTGCGTGGCCGCGGCAGTTGATACCAGGGGGTGCAAAGCCAGGGAAGCGTCCCCCCTCATGCCCAGACCTCCACACCCCAGTCCCCCTCACTCACTCCCCTCCCCACACCAAGACCCTGCACCCCCAGCTTGTTCCCTTGTTCCTGCAACCTCCTTCCTGGCCAGACAACTGACCCCCAGCCTGCTCCTGCAGCCTCCCCCCTGGCCTTGCCAGACACCTACCCCTACCTTGCTCCTGCATCCACTATTGCTTCTGCACCCTCCCTACTAGCAACACACTGCATCCTCCTTTGCTCCTCCTCCCTCCCCTTGGCCAGATGCCCTATTCCCATCCTGCTTCTGCACCCCACCTCCCTCCCAGATCCTGCACCCCATCCCTACCCCACTCACTGGCAGTCCTGTCCCGTATAAGGAACCCCTCATTTTTATCACTACCCCAGAGCCTAAGGGAATCCATAAAATCCACTATCTCCAGAACCCCAGAAACGTAAATCTGGCCTATGGAAACTCCTGAACCTCAGTCCTCCCTATTCCTTCCCCTCACCCTGTGAGGCTGTAGTGGCAAAGGAGTGAGGTGTCTCAGTTGGGGGCCACATTAGTGAGGCTTAGGGGCTTTTGGGGGAGATTTTTTGCTTCTCACTAGTGTGGTCCCCAACTGACTTTTCTGTGGGTCAGTGGCCCCCGACCCAAAAAAGATTCCCCACATCTGCCATAAATAAATAAATAAAACATTGAAACCTTTTGTGTTGGACATAAATTCATATTATACTTTATTTAAAATGAAGTTTGATACACTAACATGAGCAGGGCTCGACAAATAATGTAATCTATTCACCCATGGCGAGTAGATTACAACCCGGAAGAGCCGGCGCAGAGCAATCTGCGCATGCACAGAACGCAGAACCGTGCGGCTGGCGAGCGGGGCTCACCGCCACTCGGCAAGCCCTGAACATGTGAAAGTTAAAACACTTAGTCTTTTTAATAATTTAAATTAAACCGCTCTCCCTAGTTGCAGCTGGTTCAGAAAATATGGTAGAACATAAGAACATAAGAACGGCCATACTGGGTCAGACCAAAGGTCCATCCAGTCCAGTATCCTGTCTGCCGACAGTGGCCAGCACCAGGTGCCCTAGAGAAGGTGGACCGAAGACAATGATCAAGCAATTTGTCTCCTGCCATCCTTCTCCAGCCTCTGACAAACAGAGGCCAAGGACATCATTTCTATCCCCTGGCAAATAGCCTTTTATGGACCTAACCTCCATGAAATTATATAGCTTCTCTTTAAACTCTGTTATAGTCCTAGCCTTCACAGCCTCCTCTGGCAAGGAGTTCCACAGGTTGACTATACGCTGTGTGAAGAAGAACCATACCCAGCCTGCCTCTTCCCCCTAAATCCCCTACATACAGATCTGTAAATAGAAGTGAATAAGTTAAATCTTGGCATGCCACTTCTGAAAGGTTGCTGACCCTGATCTAGGTTACTGCAGGACAGTAGAAATCACATGCAACATAACAAAGCGAACAGAGTGAATACAATCCCCACTTTGTCACAGTGGTTGGGGTGCAGGGTGCGGGGTTGGGGCACAGGGATTACTCTGCTCTGGCCGCCCCATTCTCCCAGCAGGGAACAGGGCTGGGGCACAGGGCTTGCCCCGTGTGGGAGAGCGGAAGAGCCAGGACTGCAGGTGGGTGGGCCTGGATCCTAAGTGGGTGGGCCATAGCCCACCCATGGCTACACCACTGGCATGTCTGCCACAGTTTCTTTGCTTTCACACAATACTACTTCTGGCTCCTGCAGTAGCCCTTCTCCTGGAGAATCTGCACAGAGATGTCCACGTTCCTACTTTGCACAGCCTCCTCTCCCGCTAGCCCAGGAGATCTGATCCTCCTGTCTCCTCCATGCTGGAGGGCGTCCGTAGCGTGTGCCCAGCATGGTCATCTGGGCAGGTGCACTCAACAAAGGACAGCTGCTAGGTGTGCTTCCCAAGCTGGATAATCGGGAAGAGGCATTGCACAAATTCACACGTCTTTGAGGAGGAGGGGGACCTTCCAGTGTCAGCGAGTGCTGGGCAATGGAGTTCACAGTAGTGACCAGAGTGTTCAGTGTCGAGCATTGTGGGACAGCTGCTGGAGGACTAGGGGTTGACATAAGTAACGCAATGCCTACGCTCATGCTGCATTGACCTAGTACCCCAAGGGCATGTCTACACTAGGAAACTATTTTCAAATTATTTAAATTGACTTAATAACGCTTGATTTAACAAAATCCAAATAGCGTGTCCTCACTATGGGGAAGCATCAAAATTAGTCCAAGACAGGCTCCATTAATGTAGATGCGCTACCTTGACTTACAGCCCCAGGAAGCACTGTGGAATAGTTAGTTCAAATGACTCTGGGGAATAGTTATTTCGAAAAAGCAGCACCAGAGCGTCCATACTACTGCTATTTTGAAATAATGATTTCAAAATGAGCGTTATTCCTCGAAAAAAGCAGGAGTACAGATTTTGAAATAACCAGCCAGTTATTTCAAAACAACAGGCTTAGTAGTGTGGATGCTCTGCTTATTAATTCGACCTTCGGGAGGCTATTTTGAAATAAAGCCCTAGTGTAGTCCCGGGCCAACCTGGCTCAACACCAGTCACGGAGGAGGTTTTACTATTTTGGCATAATGGAGCATGTACATTGGCTGGAGATAAATTTAAGCGTAGACACGTACACCGATAGGTAGACACAAGACAGCCTACATCAACCAAACTTCGTAGTGTAAACCTGGTCATAGATCCATCCTGAGCCAGAAGCCCCTGTGTACTTGTGTCCCAAATACAGGAGGGCAGAGTGGAGTGATTTAAATGAAAGCAATTTAAATCACCAACCTTAATTGTAATTTAAATCAGCAAACGGGATACCATGATTTAAATAATCATTTTAAATCTTGCTTTGCATTTGTTTTGTTTAGTTATTTTCCTAAAGAAAGATTAATTCTCATGGTAGGTAACCACTAAAATATGTTGACCCTCAACCAAATAATGCCTTTTACACTAAAGCTGATGCTAACCACGAGGATACGCTATATCTAAATGTAGTAATTAAACAGTGATATAGCTCAACAGACACTTATTCAAATTCTTAATTTTTAGATTTGTTTACTGATAGAAAATGTAGAATGATACATTTATTATTAATTGGCTAATAACTAATTCTTTGCTTCTAATTTGTGTCACTCTGGATGGAAATTGGAAGTTAATTAAAACAGCACAAAAACAGTGTTTTACATTTCTGATTAGCTAAATAAAACTACTTCAAATGTTCTGTATGATTTTGTTCATGTCAAAATAGATTTTACACTTAAAACTAACCCATTTATTATTAGCTGTGTCTAATGAACTGAACCAATAGTTTCTAATCCCCATGTCCTTCAAGATTTTAGAACTAGTAGATCTCAACCTCTGACACCTTTTTATTCATAGATTGGACAAGGGAAATTAGTTTTCCTGCTTTTTTTTCAGCTCCTAGTAGGGTTCTTAATTTTGAATGTACTAGACATTCCAAGCTCATTAACCAACATGAAATGCAGAAAATATTCTCTCTTTGCACTTGCAGAAGAGGCTCCTGCTTTCAAATGCTGAGTTAGCACGTCAGCAAACTCTGGTTCCAGGGGCTTAGTCAGTGACTTCCCCCAGTTCAGTGGTTTGACTTTCTTTGAAACTTAACAGACACATACCACGTGGATGGTATTTGTTTTATTTAAACAATTTTAATAGATTTTACTAAATTTAGGCTTCCGTGGATGGCAGGATTTCAAATTTGATTTTAACATGGTTTATTTTTAAATAGAAAAATGCCTTTAAGTGAAATAATTGGATTTACATGTAAATATATGAGGTTTTTAATGACTTTTTATTCACCCTGCAAAGGAAGGAGGGGGGAGAGATCCCTTCAGATGATCAGCCACAGCAACAGATTCACCCACCTCTTTGCCACCAGCCCTGGGAATAAGAAAGAAAGAGTTCATGCTACAGAGCAACCTGCCCTTGCTCTGCTTGGGCATCAATAATAGAGAAACAAATCCCATATGCCTGTAGAAGCCATAGACCTGGCAGGTGGCTCTTGTACTTAGCAGAGCCTGATTCCTGACACACTAGAATGTATAGGCTCTGGCACCCCAATATACTAACATCGGATTGAACTGTCTGGGTTTGTGTGTGCATTTGTATGTCTGTGAGGTTCTGGGTGCCCGGGGGGATTCTGTTGGGGGTGCTGAGAGTGGGTCTGCATGATTTTATGTCTCTGCTATATATGTGATTGTGTGTGAGTCTCTGTGATTGTGATTCTGTGTGTGATTGTGTAGCCCTTTGTGTGCAGTTCTCTGTGTTTGCGAGACTGTGTGATTCTGTGTGTGCAGCTGTGTGTTTGTGCAACTTTAGCATGCGATTGTGTGAGTCTATGTATGTGAGAGAGACTGTGGTCTGTGTGATTCTATATGTGCATATGAGATTGTGAATGTGTGATTCTCTGTGTGATTGTATATCTGATATTCTGCGTGTGACAGATTGTGGTCTATATGTCATCTGAGTAACTGTGTGTGTGGTGTCTACATGTAAAACAGATTATGGTCTGAGTGCTGTGTATGTGTGACAGATTGTGGTCCGTGTATCTGTGACAGGCTCTCTTCTGAGGGCCTCTGAGTGTGAGTGACAGAGTCCAGTCTTTCTTTGTGTGTGACAAATTGTGGCGTATGCATGTGTATGTGACAGATTGTGGTCTGAGTGCATGTATGTGAGTCAGATTCCTCTGTGTGTGTTTGAAAGAAAGAATGGCCTATGTGTGTGTGTGTACAGATCATGGTCTGTGTGTATGTACTGTGACTGTGTGTTGTATGACAGATTGTGGTGTGTGTGTGTGTATGTGTGTACAAATCGTGGTCTGTGTGTTTGTTGACAGATTGCGGTCCCTGTGTGGTACTCTGTGTCTGTGTGCGATTGTGTGCGTGTTGACAGATTGCGGTCCCTGTGTGGTACTCTGTGTCTGTGTGCAATTGTGTGCGTGTTGTCAGATTGCGGTCCCTGTGTGGTACTCTGTGTCTGTGTGTGATTGTGTGATTGTGTGCGTGTTGACAGATTGCGGTCCCTGTGTGGTACTCTGTGTCTGTGTGCGATTGTGTGCGTGTTGTCAGATTGCGGTCCCTGTGTGGTACTCTCTGTCTGTGTGCAATTGTGTGCGTGTTGTCAGATTGCGGTCCCTGTGTGGTACTCTGTGTCTGTGTGTGATTGTGTGCGTGTTGACAGATTGCGGTCCCTGTGTGGTACTCTGTGTCTGTGTGCGATTGTGTGCGTGTTGACAGATTGTGGTCCCTGTGTGGTATTCTGTGTCTGTGTGTGATTGTGCGATTGTGTGCGTGTGTCAGATCGCGGTCCCTGTGTGGTTCTCTGTGTCTGTGTGTGATTGTGTGCGTGTGTCAGATCGCGGTCCCTGTGTGGTTCTCTGTGTCTGTGTGCGATTGTGTGCGTGTTGACAGATCGCGGTCCCTGTGTGGTACTCTGTGTCTGTGTGCGATTGTGTGCGTGTGTCAGATCGCGGTCCCTGTGTGGTTCTCTGTGTCTGTGTGCGATTGTGTGCGTGTTGTCAGATCGCGGTCCCTGTGTGGTATTCTGTGTCTGTGTGTGATTGTGCGATTGTGTGCGTGTTGTCAGATCGCGGTCCCTGTGTGGTTCTCTGTGACTGTGTGTGATTGTGCGATTGTGTGCGTGTTGTCAGATCGCGGTCCCTGTGTGGTTCTCTGTGTCTGTGTGCGATTGTGTGCGTGTTGTCAGATCGCGGTCCCTGTGTGGTACTCTGCCTGTGTGTGTTGACAGATCGGGAGGGGGGTGCGCCCGGATCGTTGTCCGCGCAGCCTGTGTCTGTGCGCGCCTGAGTCACGGTGCCCGCGCGTGTGCGAGTGTCTCGCAGCGCGGCCGCGCCCCTGCGCGCTGAGCCCGCGGCCAGGCTGTTTGTGCGTCCCGCGGAGCCGGCGGCGCCTCCATCCCCGGTGACCTTCGCCAGCGCGCTCCGGGGCACCGGGCAGCTGCCGCGCGGGGGCTGAGCCGCGGTCCTCCGGCAGCAGCCGATGCCGCCCGCCCGCCCTCATGGACACACCCGCCGCTTCGCCCCAGTGAGCGCGGGGAGCCGCCTGCCCCTAGCCCCGCCGGCCCCCGCAGCCGGGGCCTCGCCTGCGCCCTCGCGCCCCGGGGAGCTGCCCTGAGTCCCGCGGCACCTGCTCCGAGCCCCATGGCCAGCCCCGGGGCCGGCGCGGCGGCGGCAGCCCCGCTCGCCCCAGGCTGGGAGCGGTGCTAGGCGGCGGGGCCGGGCCGGGCTGACCCATCATGTCCAGGATGAACGTAGCTCTCCAGGATCTCAGCAACAACGTGAGTCTCCGGGCTGGGGGGCTGGCCGGGAGCTGCCTGCAGCCCGCAGCGCGGGGGCTGGGGCCAGGGCCGGGGCCGGGGCCGGGGCCGGGCAGCCAGCGCCGGGCGATCCTAGGGCCCCGCTCAGGCCAAGCCCCTGGCTCCCAGGCCCTGGCTGCTTGGCTCCCTCCACACTCCAGGCAAGACTATGGCGGCGGAGGGACTCCAGGGGGGACCTTTAAAACTCACTCTCAGAGCAGGGGGCAGTGCGGGCGCCCTAGAGCGCCGGGTGGGTGCCAGGGCCCCAAAGCTCTGGCATGCAGCTGGTGCTGGCTTGGCCTTGATACCTTGCGGGGGTTGTAGGCAAACCCATTGATGAATGGGGGCCACGTGGTCTCTGCCCCCCTTGCAGCCTCGCCCAGAGTCCCTGCACAATGGGCTCCCGAGGGAAGGAACTCAGCCCACCCAGGGCTCTAGGGAGGAGGATGGGGCTTGCTCCGGGAGTCATTTCTCCTGGCCAGTGAAGGGCAGAGCAAAGTCCCGGATATGCCCTCCATGCTTGGCGGCACTGGGGGGGGGGAATGTCTGGGAAGGGCCGGGTAGAAGCGGGCCAGGACTGGAGGCTGCACTGTGAGCTGGGGAGTGGCTTTCAGCAGCACCTGTGGGAAGGCATCTTCTAACCACAGGGGTCTGGGCTGCCCATCTCCATCCCCGGGCAGGATGTTCCGTCGGGGACCGGCCAATCCTTCCAGAGGGTGCCGTGGGGTCTGCAGCGAATTCAGGCCTCTGTCTGCAGCTGCTTGGTCCCGCCCTGTTGCCTTGATCCTATGGCTCAGCCCCCCTCCCCCCCCCCCAGTTCTGAGTGCCCCCGCCTGTGCCTGAGCCCCACCCACAGCCGAAGAGCTGTGGACCTGCAGCTTGTCTCTGCTGCACCCTCTCCAAATGCCTGGTCCTGCCCTCCCCATCACCCTGATCTGGTGACCCAGCCCCACTCCACCCATTCAGCACCCTGGGGCTTTTGCCTGTGTCCTGGCTTGTCCGGTCTTTGGGAACTGTCACTGCTCAGCGTCGGTGAGGGCTCAGGAGTCTCCAGGTGGTGCTCAGCAATATCAGAAGCCCCAGGACCTTGGAGGCAGCAAAGTTGGGACTGTGGCACATCCTAGCGCCAGGCCTATGGTCTGGGAAGCTGGCCAGGACTGGAGGTTGCACTGTGAGCTGGGGAGTGGCTTTCAGCAGCACCTGTGAGTGAGATAAAGGCTTCCTTTCCACCTATTGTGCTCCCCCAGGTCTGCTCACCCCACTGGTGCACCCCAGAGGGCTGTTTGCAGTCAGGCCCAGTATTGGGAGGGGTTGGTGCCACTTACCAGGAACCTCATTTGGACTCAGACCCACCTGCAGCAAGATCATCTGTAGCTCGGAATGGGGCATTACCACCTGCCTACATTGCTTGGGTCCCCCGGGATGTGGGGAGCAATGCCGGGGGCAACCAGCCTGTGTCCCTGGGGCCAGTGCAGGGGATGCTAGGGCCAGCTGCAAAGCAGTTGGAGGCTGTGTGGACTCCTGGGCTTAATACTGACATGCCAGCCCACACCTGGAGGTCTTACGGCATCAAGAGAGGTTCTTGGAAAGGTGAATGCCTGTGATGGGGTGTGTGGGGCCTGACCTGCCCTCCGGAGGCCTGCGTGGTTACCAGAGCCAGCTGCGCCACCGTGTGGGTGGGAGGCTGAAGGAGCCAGTGTGACGGGCACACCTGAGCTGCCTGTCCCAGAGCTGGGCGGTTGTTGGGGCATTCTGCCTGGCAGAGTGGGGCAGGCCTCCATCAAAGGGAGCTGTGCTTTCCCAGGCATGGGGTCTCCCTGAGTAGGAGAGGTGGGTGGGGGAATCCCTGGCTCAGACGAGGCTGCCAGCAGGGTGCTGAGACATTTTCACAGATGCCAGCAGCTCCCAGGAATCCTTCCCCAACCAGGGAATTTCTGCCAATTTTTTTTTCTGAACAGACTCAGGTTCGTTTCCTGAGCTGGCAGCTTTTTTGGGCAACCCCCAGTAGGCTGCCTCTTGAGCCTTTGTGGCCTGGGCCCTGGTGCTCACATTCTGGGAACCTCCCAAGCCACCCCTCATCGTGAAACTGGGCTCCCCAGTCTTAGCTTTCTAGCCCTCCACGCTGTAAAGGAAACGTTGCAAGTGGGAGCCGAATACAACAGAGACAGTGAGGTGTGCCTGAGTCTGCAGACAGCCTCAGACTGGAGCTCAGAGGGGTGATTCCCTGCCCCCCGCCAGCTCATCGTTGTTTACCCTGAAACCTAGTGACATTTTCATGTAACCGCCATTAACTTTTTCACCGTTGGTCAGATAGCAAAATCAGCCAGCTTATGTGCTTATCCCACATCCCCAGGCCACATCCCCAGGGGCCAATCCCCAGATGCTCACACCCGCAGGTTTTTCCCTCTCCTCTGAGACCATCTAGCATGGGCAATACAAAAGACATTCCAACGAACTGTCCAGCGAGACAGCCGAGGGGCCCCAGCCCCTGTACAGCAAAGTCATCTCACTCAACGCCTGCCTTTCTGGTGTAAATGAAGCTTCACGCTTGAGGCCTTGTCTAGACCATGCTCGGAGCTACCTTACGCCCTTTCTGACTGGGGCCGGGGCTGCACTTGGAATTGGGCTCGACAGAGCCACAGTGCTTAGGGGTATGGAAAAGCCGTGGCTATGCCAACCTCCCCTCTCCCCCACAAGTCCACCTAGCTACCACAGCTTGGGGGAGTGTCTGTGCAGCGATGGAAACCACCAAGCTATGCCACCAGAGTGCCCACCGTGTAGACAAGGCCTGACGCATTTGAAAGCCTCGTGTCGACGCGGCAGGGTTGAGTGAAAGGGCAGGCTCCCCTGTCTAGTCCTCCCTGGAATTTATTTATTTATTTATGACTTTGATTGCCAGTTCACGCAAGGGTTCAGCCTGGGGTTAAGACCAAACGTTCGTTGCCTGCAGTAAAAGGGTGCAAGTGTCCAAGCCAGCCTTTGCAAAGTAAAGCAACTTGAGGAGTGGGAACCGCTGGACAGCAAGACATGTAGCCTAGTCTCCTACTGTCTCTGGTAACCTGGCCCCCATCTCTCTGCAGCACAGACTAGCTTTAGGGGAGGCGGGGCTGCTGCCCTCCATGATCTATCTGGCCATGCCCCCTCTCATGCCCCCAGCTTGGCTTTCAGGGGCACTGTGCTGCAGGGAAGTTTCTTTGCCTTCCTTGGCTACACCTCCTCTCCCACCACCTCCCCCTGGCGTTAGGGGGAGCTGCACTGCCTTTCCTGCCCTAGGCATGCGCCCTGCTTCTCCAGAGAGGAAACTGAGTACCGTGTCTGAGTTAGGGGGCACAGAAAGAACGGGGGGATTGCATCGAGGAGTGGGAGGGAGAGGGACTGGGAGAGGAGCTGGAGAGGGGGCTGGATGGGGAGAGGGTAGGAGCTGGACTGGGGAAAGTTCCTCTGCCCAAGAGAATGCCTTGCTGAGGGCAGTAGGAGGCCATGGGGCTGGGCAGACATGCCTGTGGCATGAAGAGGGGAAGTTCCCCATCTGAGCTCTATCCAGGGCCGTTGGTGCCTGCCGGCCACGGCCGCCAGTTCCAGATGTTTCTTGGACTGGCCACATCTGCATGGCAAGTCCCAGCGCTGTGGAGGAGGCGTTGCTAGGAAATGAAGCTGCGGGTTGCCTGGGAACGGAGGACAGTCTCCACCAGGCAATCTGACACCTGTCAAGAATGCTGATGTCAGAGCAGCTTCTGCAGAGGCAGCCATGGCAACCCACTGAGGGTGAAGGGACGTGCTCTGCTCAGGAGCTGGTGCAAGAGCTTCCCTTTCTCTAGCGCACACGCCTTGCATGTGAATCCTTCGGGGGCTGGGCAGGGGAGGAACGGGACCCTCTAAAGTTGCAAGCAGAGGGAAATGCATTTGCCCACTCCTGATTGGCAGCACCAGGGCCTGCCCCCTGCCCGCGGGGAGCCCCCGGCTGCTCCAGGGCATGAGCCAGCTTCCCCATGCTCAGAGTGCAGGCTCAGGGTTTTACAGAGAGGGAGGTCCCACTGCGGTCCGGCATGAAACGGCGCACGCCTCCTCCAGGAAGGTGAACTTGTCCTGCTGTAGGCAGCTCCCTGGCCCCTCCGCTCTGCCTTGGGGTCACTGGGACCCTGGCCTCCCGCCGGAGCTGGGCTCAGCGCTCTGCAGTGTCATCCCCGGGCGGCTTTCTCTCTCTCTGCAGATGTCTGATTACAAACGAGCTACGTTGCAGGATGACGAGGGAGTGGATGCGGCTGGAGATGGAAGCGCCTCTCCTGATAGCGTGGAGGTAGGCTTACCGACATGGGGGCCTCTTTTCGGCCAGGACACGGTGCAGGCTTCTTAGCGGCCAGGACCAGTGCACTGCGAGGGAGGGCACGGCTCAGCCTCTGAGCTTCTGGGTTCCCACGGGAGCTCCCCCCAGGTTATGTCCCAGCTGCAGAGCTATGAATAAAAGCTGGGTCTGGAACCCCAGGGTCAAGATAATCTCACCAGCGGGGACGGGCATGGGGAAAAGGAGGAAAGGGGCTATTTCCTACAGGAACTAAAGCTGGCTCTGCTTCCCTTTCCCAAAGGCCCCCATGGCTCTGCCACTGCCCCTCTGGCTTGCTCTGCAGCCTCTCCCACCCTGGTTCCAGTCCTGGGCTCCCCATACCCAGCCCTGCTGCTGCCCCTTACTCCTGCCCTGCAGCCTGCCTGGTCACTCCTGGGCCGGGGCTGCCTGTCACAGTGACTTGTATGGACCTTGGTGGCATTTTTAGAGGTGATTGACCTTCCCGCAAAGCCGCTGGGAGACAAGGCTTTTTTTTGCACATGGCGAGGTCCCAGTGCCAGGCCCTGGCTCCCAGGGAGGTAGCTCACTGAGGACGGCCAGGTCTTGTGGGATATTCACTCGGGTCGCTCCAGCTTTTCCCACAGGGTCTCCCAGGCAGGTCCTATGGACTGTGAGCAGAAGGGGGAGGTGTGACAAGGCCTGACCCGCTGCTGGTCCCTGCTCTCTGGCAGGTGCCCTCTAACTTCAGGATCCGCTTGCTGCGCTGGGCGGGGCCCGCTCCCAACAGAATTGCCATGTGCTAGCGCTCAGTGCTGGGGAGTGGCACAGCATCTCTTCACACCTACAGGCAATTGGGCAGCCCAGGGAGAAACAGGCTGGCCCTGCCATGGGAGGAGGGTTGAAGGCAGGGAAGGGCTAGGGCAGTACTGCCCAGGGAGGGCTTTAGGGCTCCCCTGCAAGGCTGAGATGTGGCTATTTCTGATCGTACCTGTGGGTTTAGTCCATCAGGTGCCCCTTAATACACTCTCCCCTTCTGTGCCCTCCCCTCACCACACACACACACACACTCTCCCTCTTTCCCACCCAGGTGGGGTTCAGGAAAGGGGCCGTGCCCTTGCTGAGCCGCCTGGGGTCACGGAGCCAGCTGGAGCTGGTTCTCTGCGCCATCTGCCTCGTCACGGCTCTGCTGCTGCTGGGCTCTATGATTGCTCTGGGCATCCAGTACAGCAAAGGTAGGAGGGGGAGGAGCTCACAGCCCTTCCTGCAGGCCAGTGTTCCCTGTAAGCTGAGCCCTTGGGCGGCCACATAAGAACAGAACAGAAGAACGGCCGTACTGGGTCAGACCAAAGGGCCATCTAGCCCAGTATCCTGTCTGCCGACAGTGGCCAGCGCCAGGTGCCCCAGAGAGGGTGGATCGAAGACAATGATCAAGCGATTTGTCTCCTGCCATCCCTCTCCAGCCTCTGACAAACAGGCCAGGGACACCATTTCTATCCCCTGGCTAATAGCCTTTTACGGCCACCCAGGAGCGATACGAATGCTGCCCAGCTGATTAGCAGAGCGCCCACAGCCAGTAGCATGTGTTTCTGCTGGTGGTGCACATCCACACATGCTTCAGTGCACATAAATTTTATTCCACACATGGATGGAAAAATTAAAGGGAACATTTGGAGCCCCCAAGCTCATCTCCCTGCCACTGTAGCTGCTCATCAGGAACACGCCAAAAGGGCTGTGGTTACTCAGTAGAGGAAAGATCCTGGGCCTGCCCTAGGGAGCTCCAAAGGGCTCAGCAGAGGAAGGGGACCTCCTGGGCTGGAATTACCCTGGGGAGTTGCTAATGGGGGATGGGTACAGGGATGGGATTCTCCTGGGACGGCCTGGCAGGAAGTAAATATTCAATTTTCTAAGGGATCAGGTGGCTCCAGCCCAGGGCCTCACCTTGTAGCTGAAGAAGGGCGCTACTGCAGGACTTGGTCTCCCACTTCCTGAGGACTGTGGGGGCCACCTCCCATGCCCCTCTAATGGCCACTCCCAGTGCCCCATCTAATGGGCATCCGGGCATCAGCACAGGAGTGGTCAGGTGCAGGGCTCTGAGGCAGGGCTCTAAGGCTCTCTTCCTAGCTCAGCTACCAACATGTTGCATGTCCCTGTTCTGTGCCTCGGTTTCTCCACTTCCTGGGCCCTAATGACTGCGTCTCTCCCACGCAGACCCTTCCCACAGCACATGCCTCACAGAAGCCTGCATCACCGTGGCCAGTAAGATCTTGGAGGCCCTGGACCGGGAGACCAGTCCCTGCGAGGACTTCTACCAGTACTCCTGCGGGGGCTGGATAAAACGGAACCCGTTGCCCGACGGGCGTTCCAAATGGAGCACGTTCAACAGCATCTGGGACCAGAACCAGGCCATCATGAAACACCTCTTAGGTGTGTGTAGCCCCCACACCGTGGCGCCCCGTTCTGCACAGACATAATTGGAAGGGCAGCAGTGGTGGGAGGCACATGGTGGGTTGTATGGACAAAATGCAGCCAAGGCGGGGCCGGGAAGAGATCTGAGTCAGCAGTCGGACTCCTCTCTCTGCTACATCGACAGCATCCT
The DNA here is from genome assembly GCF_049634645.1 of Pelodiscus sinensis. Taxonomy (NCBI): domain Eukaryota; kingdom Metazoa; phylum Chordata; order Testudines; family Trionychidae; genus Pelodiscus; species Pelodiscus sinensis. Next base: position 48,648,274 of record NC_134720.1, read on the forward strand.
CAGGGATCGGCTTCCCAGGGCCCAGCCTGGAAGGGGAGGAAGCCCATAGGTTCAGGGATCACAAGGGCTCCCCATACACACACACACTGGGTGGGGTTAGGAGACAATCCAAACAGGCCATCCAGCATAGAGACTGAGGAGTCCCCTGGATTGGTTTCACTTGGTTGGTGCTGGTGACAGACAGGGGACAATAACCTCTATGTGGGTGTTTCACCTGCCACCAGCGTATATTGCTCGGTCACCGCTTCTTGGAAACAGTATAGGGCAGGCTGAGGTCACATCCTGCATCAGCTTCCATGGTCTCGCCACCTTGAAGAGGACACACTGACCAGAAGTCTGTCCCACATCAGCAATAGCCAGGGGCACACAGTGACACAGTGGACAGCACTCTATCCAGTACCAGCGCCAGCCGGGGCACCTGGGAATTTGCTGGCCAGCAGTCTGTCCCACGCTGGCACTTGCTGGGGCACAGAGTAACATGCCACCTGGTGGTTTGTCCCATGCTGGCACTGGCCAAGGCATGAAGTAGCTCGCCCCCTGGTGGTCTGTCCCACACTGGCACTGGCCAAGGCATGGAATAGCTCGCCCCCTGGTGGTCTGTCCCATGCTGGCACTGGCCAAGGCATGGAGTAACATGGCACCTGGTGGTCTGTCCCACGCTGGCACTGGCCAAGGCATGGAGTAGCTCGCCACCTGGTGGTCTGTCCCACACTGGCACTGGCCAAGGCATGGAGTAGCACGCCACCTGGTGGTCTGTCCCATGCTGGCACTTGCTGGGGAATGGAGTAGCTCGCCCCCTGGTGGTCTGTCCCACGCTGGTACTGGCCAAGGCATGGAGTAACATGGCACCTGGTGGTCTGTCCCATGCTGGCACTGGCCAAGGCATGGAGTAACATGGCACCTGGTGGTCTGTCCCACGCTGGTACTGGCCAAGGCATGGAGTAACATGGCATCTGGTGGTCTGTCCCACGCTGGTACTGGCCAAGGCATGGAGTAACATGGCACCTGGTGATCTGTCCCACGCTGGCACTGGCCAAGGCATGGAGTAGCTCGCCCCCTGGTGGTCTGTCCCACACAGGGACTGGATGGGGCACATGTGTGGTATGCCAGATGTATCTGGGAAGACCCTTGGGCAGCTTCAGGGGACAATTCCCTGGTGCCATGGCAGGTGGGGATCAGGCTGTATAATCTGGGAGAATCTAACCCACCTGAGTGCCCTCCTCTCTGCCTGGGCCCGAGGCAGGGGGCACTAGGTCTGGAACACAGGTCTGGGCATTCCCCTCATCCTGTATGTGCTCCAGGTACAGCAGGAAGGTGAGACTGGCTCAGCCTAAGGCTGTAAGGGAGGAAGTGATGGTGACTAAGTCCATCTTGTTACCCACTCCCCAGAGAATGCCACCTTCAACTCCAGCAGTGAGGCGGAGAGGAAGACCCAGCGCTACTACCTGTCCTGCCTGAAGGAGCAGAAGATTGGGGAGCTGGGCTCCCAGCCACTGATGGACCTTATTGAGAAGGTGGGTTCCCAGGGGGAGCTGGACCACCCTGAGGTCTGGGCAGGAACCTGGCTTGTCGGGAGGGAAGCTGCCCAGGGTACTCGCCTCTCTGCAGGGGGAAAGTCTCTCCATTAGGGGGGACCGCCCTGGCGAGGGCTGAACCCTGGAAGCCTTTGCACAAAAAGGCGTGTGTGGACAGACAACAGGGCTTTCTTGTGCAAGAAACCCCTATCAGAAAAAGCACAGGTGCTCTGATGGCCATTCTGTGAATGACCATCAGAGCTTTCTTGAGCAAGAGAGTCCATGGCAGCATGGATGCTCTCTTGCGCAAAAGCACATGGTAGTGTGGACACGCTCTTGTGCAAGAACTTTTTGTGGAAGATCTCTTCTGCAAAAAGTTCTTGCGGCAAGAAGCCTGCAGTGTAGACATAGCCTCAGAAGGGAAGCACAGCGCCCCCTGCTGCTGGGCAGGGGTGCTTTGCATGGAGCATGGGCATTTGTGCAAGGTAGCACCTTCAGCAGCACAGCACCCCCTAGTGTTGGGCTGGTGTGCTTGGAGCACAGACAGATCTTGGAAGAAAGCACCCCCCTCCAATGCCCCCTACTGCTGGGCTGGGGACACATGGGAGCACAGCAGCAGCACAGCGCCCCCTAGTGCTGGGCTGGGGACACCTGGGAGCACAGCAGCAGCACAGCGCCCCCTAGTGCTGGGCTGGAGACACCTGGGAGCACAGCAGCAGCACAGTGCCACCTAGTGCTGGGCTAGGGACATCTGGGAGCACAGCAGCAGCACAGTGCCACCTAGTGCTGGGCTGGAGACACCTGGGAGCACAGCAGCAGCACAGCGCCCCCTAATGCTGGGCTGGAGACACCTGGGAGCACAGCAGCAGCACAGCGCCCCCTAGTGCTGGGCTGGAGACACCTGGGAGCACAGCAGCAGCACAGTGCCACCTAGTGCTGGGCTAGGGACATCTGGGAGCACAGCAGCAGCACAGCGCCCCCTAGTGCTGGGCTAGGGACATCTGGGAGCACAGCAGCAGCACAGTGCCACCTAGTGCTGGGCTAGGGACATCTGGGAGCACAGCAGCAGCACAGTGCCACCTAGTGCTGGGCTAGGAACATCTGGGAGCACAGCAGCAGCACAGCGCCCCCTCGTGCTGGGCTAGGAACATCTGGGAGCACAGCAGCAGCACAGCGCCCCCTCGTGCTGGGCTAGGGACATCTGGGAGCACAGCAGCAGCACAGCGCCCCCTAGTGCTGGGCTAGGGACACCTGGGAGCACAGCAGCAGCACAGCGCCCCCTAGTGCTGGGCTAGGGACACCTGGGAGCACAGCAGCAGCACAGCGCCCCCTAGTGCTGGGCTAGGGACATCTGGGAGCACAGAAGCAGCACAGCGCCCCCTAGTGTTGGGCTGGGGTGTTGTGCATGGAGCACAGGCAGGGTGTAGAGAGCTGCAGTGGGCAACCTGTTGCCTGAGGGTCGCATATGGCCCATTGGAGTTCTGCGTGTGGCCTGTGAGACATTTTGTTTACCATTGCCCACGCACAGAGTTGCCAGATTCTGCTGGTCTTCATCTATGTAGTTTCCCCCCCACCAGTATTACTAAAGTGACATGCACATAAAGCAAGAGCCCGTGAAGTGAGGTGTGCGCTGATTGCACACAGCATTGTAAGTGCTGTGCACTCCCTCTGCAGCCAATCAAAGGGCTGCTATGGTTCAATCGGCACAGCCCACACACTCGAAGAACACAAGCGCAGTTAGCAAAACCCCGTATCCCGGGAGACCCCCTTGGTGACGACAACCTTGCAGCCCTTCGAGATGAAGGAGGACCACTCTTGAAGCCCCCTCACTAGCCTAGGTTGCCTCTCTCACTGGCATAGAGGTCCTCTCTTGTGCTGGGTATGAAGGCAGAAGAGGCATTTGGTGACCCACAGAGGCAGCTCGTCCCCAGCAAGCCCAAATCCCGATGCTTCTGTTTCCTGCAGATCGGCGGGTGGAATATTACTGGGCCCTGGAACCAGAGCAACTTCATGGAGGTTCTGAAGATGGTGTCGGGGACCTACCGAGCCTCCCCCTTTTTCACTGTCTATGTGGGCGCCGACTCCAAGAGTTCCAACAGCAACATCATTCAGGTAGCCCTGTGAAGTGGGCACAGCCCGACGGGGATGCAGCGTCAAAGCCTCACACAGAGCTCCCAGCGTGCAATGGGCCTGACGCAAACTCCTCCCTTCGCCCCTCGCTCGGAAACATCAGCATCACAAGTTGGGGGGTGGCGGGGCCTGCAAACCATGGGGGAGAGGGGCCCAATAGGGGTGCAGGAACAGCACAAAGGATCCCATCCGGGGGGGTGCGTTGAGGACATAAAGGGAGGGGAGGGCAAGGTAAAGGCATTAGGGAACCTAGGCAAGTACAGGGAGGGCACAGGGACAGAGGGGAGCAAGGCTATCATGGCTGAGTATTTCTGACTCTGGGCTTAAGGGGCCCAGTTCAGACACTCAGCCCCCTGCCTGCCCCCCTCTTGTCATGAGAAGGGACGTGCCGGGAGGGGCTCAGTGTGGATGGGAACTGTTTTGGGGCTGCATCACATATCTGGGAGTAGACCAGTGCTAACCCCAGGGCCTTAGAAAGGCACCTCAGCCTCTCGCTGTTGGGGATGTGAACGCTGCTTGGGGATTCCATGGCCCTAATCTACTGCTCAGCACTGGGGTTGCCCCAGTTCCTGCACCCCCATGGCTATCACAAGCTGAGCCATGCCTGGGTGTGGGGGTAGGGCAGGGCTCTGTGCCTCAGAGCAGTAGTTGTGGGGTGCAGATTCATTTCTTTTCTGTCTCCCAGGTGGATCAATCAGGCCTTTTCCTCCCCTCCCGGGATTACTACCTGAACAAGACAGCCAATGAGAAGGTAGGGGGCTGGGTGGGTAACAGCCCACACAGACCATCCCTTCCCCAGAGCCTTCCAAGCCAACCTGAATTCACGCCTGTCTTCCGGGCTGCACTGGTCTCCCTTCAGCTCCCGGCCACTGCATCGGGCTAGACGATCCTCGGCTAGCCTGATGAGCCCATCCCCAGCTGTGTGGGCCCCATGTAGGTATTTTCAGCCTGAGCAAGTCATTCTTGCTTCTCTTTGTCCAGCCGAATAGGAACGGAACTCCTTGAGTCTCTTCCCAGCTGGCAGGGTGTGGGTTTCCCCATCTCGTGCACCCCCGAAGTGGCACGAACAGACTCCACCAGCCAGTAGAATAGAGGGAGTTTATTGCTTCTCCAGGATACAGCACAGCACAGATGTCATCTGGTTCCAGGGCAGGCCTAGGATACCTCAGCCCCCCTTGAGATGGGGGAAACTGGGCCCCTAAATTCCAGCCCCTTCCCATGGCTGTCTCCTCCATGATCCCAGCCAGAAACTAAAGATCGTCCCTTCCAGCCCTGCCCCCCAGCCACCATTCCACCCACCTTCCTTTGTTCCTCTCCCTGGGAGGTAACCAGTAGAACAGGTCACCTCCCTGTCCCATCAGCTACTCGGCTGGGCCGTGGTACAGACAGCAGCCAGTGGGGGTCACCCACAGCCCACGCCTAGCAACCAGCAAGGTACCCCCACTACGTCACACAGGGTTTCTAATCATTTAATCATTCGGGTGGCTCCTCTCTGAAACCTCCCCAGTGTAGGCTCCACCTCTGAGGTGACCCAGAATGTGTCTGAAATGCATGTTCCCAGCACAGCTTCCTGAGCTCCTGATGTAGATCCAGCCCGGCGGGTGGAATGTGCCCCACCCCAGATCTCGTGGGCAGAAGGAAAGGGATCCCCAGGTGCTAGGACTGTGGATTGGAGCCCGGGCTGGGACCCGCTCTGGCAGGACATCCTGGGGGGGCGGGAATCAAAGAGCACAGGATCGGTGGGAGCTGAACTCCCCCACGGCCTATCACTGATTGCATGGGGCTGCCCCCGCCCAGGCGACTAACCCCGCTGCCTCCTGCTTGAGTGACAGGTGCTGGCTGCTTACCTGGACTACATGGTGGAGCTGGGGATGCTGCTGGGTGGGATGAGGGTCTCCACCCAGGAGCAGATGGAGCAGGTGCTGGAGTTTGAGACTCTGCTGGCTAATATCACCGTCCCCCAGGACGAGAGGCGGGATGATGAGAAGATCTATCACAAGCTGAGCATTGCAGAGCTGCAGGTGGGTCCGGGGGGAGGGGCAGCCTGGGCTGCTGTGGGATGGGGGAGGGGGGCTGAGTTCTGTCCTGTGTGGGGATCTGTAGCGGGAAGCTTCCATTTGCTGGGTCGATCCCTCCGTGGCCTGGAACAGCTGGGAGAAAAATTCTGAATGAAAAACGAGAGAAGAAATCAATGGCTCTGAGCCCTTAGTTCCATTTCAGAGCTGCCAGGGCAGAGCGTGAGGGAGACAGCAGGTCCACCTTAGCAGCCCTTTTCTGTGCCCCGTCCGCTCCCCCCGGCAGCTCTTGGCTGCTTTCCCTGCACACTCCAGGGCTCTGTTTCGCTGGGCTCTTTGCTGCCCATCCCCCCCCACCCCGGTCTCATTAGGATTCCAGCAGGGATGCTGCTCCGCAGCCCAAGTGCTGTTAATGCAGGAGGCCTGGCTGAGCCGCATCCTAAGCAGCCAGGAGCCATTGCTGAGATACCTCGCCAGCCCCCGGCTCAGCAGTTCAGACCCATACACAGAAAGATGGGGGCCCCCTGCCATGCATCACCCACTCGCTAAGGGCAGGGGTGCAAGGGGGTGGCTGTATCCACAGAGTCAGAACACGCAGCTTCTGGGTACGATTCCCCCTCCATCCACTGCCCTGCTACCCACCTCTGGGGTCCTCCCACCCACTGCTGCTCCTCTGTCTTGCTGCCCTGTGCCCTGCTACCCACCTCTGGTCCCCCACCCAGCTCCGCTGCTCCTCTCAGTCCTGCTGTGCAGTGCTCTGGGCTGCTGCCCCTCAGTCTCGACCCGCCCCCCCTGCTGTCGTGGTCCTGAACTCTGTTGTGGGAGGGAAGCGATGCCAGGGCCCACTCCTCAGTTTTTCAGTTCCTAGCAATAGCGAAGAGCCAGCTTTAGTCCCGCAGCCGGTTGCCATGGCAACAAAGCGAGGGGCCATGCTGTCTAGTGGAAAGGGAGGTCTCAAGAGGCTGGCCAGGGACGGGGGACTGGAGTGAGGCGCAGAGGAGGGAGTCAGGGACGGGGGAACCAGAGTGAGGCACAGGGGCGAGGCAGGGGCAAGGCAGGGATGGAGATCTGGTGTGAGGCATTGGGGTGGGGCAAGGAACATGGAACTGGAGTGTGGGGCAGGGGTGGGGCTGGGAAACTGGAGTGCGCGCAGGGCAGGGATGAGGGAACCGGAGTGAGGGGCAGGGACAGGGCTGAGAAACCGGAGTGAGGCGCAGGAGTGGGGGAACCGGAGTGAGGGGCAAGGCAGGGACAAGGGAACCAGAGTGAGGGGCAGGGCAGGGATGGGGGAACTGGCGTGAAGGGCAGGGCAGGGACAGGGGAACTGGAGTGAGGGGCAGGGACAGGGCTGAGAAACCGGAGAGAGGTGCAGGAGTGGGGCAGGGACGGGGGAACCAGAGTGAGGGGTAGGGCAGGGATGGGGGAACCGGAGTGAGGGGCAGGGCAGGGACGGGGGAACTGGAGTGAGGGGCAGGGCAGGGACAGGGGAACTGGAGTGAGGGGCAGGGATGGGGCAGGGATGGGGGAACCGTAGTGAGGGGCAGGGGCGGAGCAGGGATGGAGTGAGGATGAGGGGGCTGAGAGTGCGGCAGAGGCAGCGAGTCTGAGTGATGGGGGCTGGCGTGAAACTGAGGGACCAGAAGTATTTCTCCAGAGACATGTCTCCTCCTGCTTCCAGTGAACCCCTGCTTGTGGGCTGTGGTTTCCTCACGGGCAGAGGGCTCTGCATGGAGCCCATTACCCAGAACAAGGGAAGCCCGCTCTGGAAGCCGGGGAGGAGCAGCACCCCCTCAGAGCCCTGTGTCTCCACAGGCTCTGGCCCCTGCCATCGACTGGATGGATTACATGGCCTACACCCTGTCCCCGGTGGAGCTGAGCGAGGCGGAGCCCGTGGTGGTGTACGGCCGTGAGTACCTGCAGCAGGTGTCTGAGCTCATCAACAGCACGGACAGAAGGTAAGAGCATGGCTGGGGGTAGGCAGGCACCCGCGAAGTGCTGTCAGGGTTCTCCTTACAGCACCCATTGGGGCCATGTCTGAGGTGAAGGAGTATCTGTCTTAGGGCCGTGCCCACCAGAGCATGGGGGCATGTCGCAGAGCCACGCCCTTGGGGTCTGGTGAGTAGGTGGGGCTGGGGGGTGCGGGATGCACCTGTCTCAAGGCCATGCCCATTGGGGGGCTCTCAGGACCATGCCCATGGGGGTGGGGTGAGTGGAGATAGGGGGGCATGTCTTAGGTTGTGCCCATCGGGGCAGGGTCTCTGTAAGTCCATGTGGCTCTGTCGTTTTGCAGCATTTTGAACAATTACATGATCTGGAACCTGGTTCAGAAAACTGCCTCAAGCCTGGACCAGCGATTCGAGACAGCCCAGGAGAAGCTGCTGGAGACCCTCTATGGTACCAAGAAGGTGAGGGGCTGCTGCATGGGGCAACCGGGCCATACCACTGGCATCCATCCCCAGGCCCCTTTCTTTATGTGCATGGCGGCATCCTGTGCCCTGCTGCTGTTACTGCCTTATCCTTCTCCCCCCCCCCCCCCCCCAAAAAAAAATCCTCAGCCAGTCAGCCACAACCCGGCCTGTCTGGGGCCTGGGGCAATGAGACATGGATGTGAGTGGAGATGCTGCTACGGAGAAGTTGCTCCTGTGCCACTCAGCCAGCAGCCCTGGGTTGGAGTCAGAGAGAGCCGGGCAGCGTAAGGAAAAGGAACCTCCCCTAGAGGCTGACTGGCCTTGTGGGGTAAGAAGCTCTGCCCCTTGACCCAGCGAACAGGAGGCTGCAGGCAGAGAAAGGGCCAGGAATGAGCGCCCCTGAGTGTGTTCCCAACACCCCCCAATGGCCTGGCAGAGCCTATGGGGAGGCAGGTAGAGACCGGGATGGGGTCCCAGTGCAGATGAGGGCCAGTCTGCCTCAGAAGGAGACCAGGTGAGGGATGTCGCTGGGCTCACGTCTGAGCCCCAGGGGCTCCTCGACGAGATGACAGGTCATCACAGCAGACAGGCGGGAACTTTGGGGTCAGAGATTGTGTCCCCCTACCTCTTGTGTCAGGGCGTGAGCTCGGCCTATGCCCCGCCCCACTGTATGGCCAGCGAGCACACGGGGGTGCAGCACCAGCCCTCCTCAGGTCTCACCCGGTCTGTCTGTCTCTCTCTGGAGTCCTGCACCCCTCGCTGGCAGACCTGCATCTCCAACACGGACGACACGCTGGGCTTCGCCCTGGGCTCCTTGTTTGTGAAAGCCACCTTCGACAAGGACAGCAAGGAGATTGTGAGTATCCCTGCCTTGTCCTGGCCCTCTGGCCTCCCTCATGCCAGCACCTGAGCCCCCTGCAGCCCCTCCGATCCCCCCATCAGCCCCCTAAAATTCCATTCACCAGTTCTCTTGCAGCCACCCCAATTCCCCTGCAGATTCCGATTCCTCCTTTCTTCCCCTATTTCCTCCCCCTTCCCATTCCTTTGCAGCCCCCAATTCACCAGCAGTGAGCTCCACAGTGCCAGGGGCCCGTAGAACAGAGACAAGGGAATTCCCTGCCCTGCCAGTCGCCCAGGTGAGGGGACTTTGGCCTGGCTGCATGTGCCCTCTTGTGCTAACCACTCAGCTCGGGGGATCGGCGAGGACCAGAGCAGCCGCCACTGAGGGGGTGAGGCTGGGAGGCAGGGCTAGTGCCGTGCGGCTGTCTCCAGGAAACGGGGGTGCAGGCTGGCTGTGGGGGGGACTGGCTCTCCCTTTCCCCCACAGGCTGAGGAGATGATCAGTGAGATCCGGACGGCCTTTGAGGAATCCCTGGACCAGCTTGACTGGATGGACAAGACAACGAGACAGGCCGCTAAGGAGAAGGTGACCTCCGCTCTGCTGGGCACCGAGACCCCAGCGGGACGGGAGCCAGCCCAGCTCCTTCCCTGAGTTAGAGGGAGGCGATATCAGAGCTGACTCCAAATAATCCCTCCCCAGGCAATGCCACGGTGCACTCCCCCAGCGTGGTCTCTGGGACATGGGTGTCCTGGTGGGGGCGGGGAAAATCACAGCCACCTCGTCCCTGGGCCTGGCAGGGAATCCCAGTTCTAGAGCAGCAGTGCTTGGCTCTGTGTGACCCACACACGCTTCCCTGGAGGAGCCGGCGCTATCCCCTGGGAGCTCCCAGGTCTCTGCCTCTCCTCCCCATGCTACGATCTCAGCCGCTGCCCTCACCCCTCTTCCCACAGGCAGACGCCATTTACGACATGATCGGCTTCCCAGACTTCATCCTTGACAACAAGGAGCTGGACGACGTCTATGACGGGGTAGGTGGCCCATGAGCATAGGGACTTGGGCCAGTAACATCCCTGGGATTGCAAGGCCAGTGGGGAGCAAGTGGCTCCCAGCTGGCTTGTGCCAGGCATGTGGCAGGGATCCAGCGAACCAAGGGTCCCATTGGGATGGGATCTTGCCCAGCACCCATCTTACATGTCCCATTCCCGGTGTCTGGGCCTGCTGAAGGAGCTAGGAGCCAGGCCTTCACTGCTATAGTAACTGAGTACCTAGATTGATCTCTCCACCCCATCTCACCCCTTCGCTGCCTGCGGGGTTGGGGGGAGGGCACATCCTAGACCATCTGAGACACACATACACGCTCCTTCCGGTAACCAGCCTGCGGGGTTGAGGGGTGCAGCCCTAGCCCATCTCAGCCTCTTGTGTTTCTTTCTCAGTACGAAGTCTCTGAAGACTCCTTTTTCCAGAACATGCTGAACTTCTACAATTTCTCTGCCAAGGTCATGGCTGACCAGCTACGGAAACCCCCCAACCGGGACCAGTAAGGAACTGGGGCAGGGAGTGGAGTGGAGGGTGAAAGGAGGGCCCCATATGAGGAGTGCATGACCGGGAGGCCTGGGGGCTAGTTTGGGGGCATGGCCAGTGCTGCCCGTTTCCTGTGGCAGAGGATAAAGGGAGATTCTGTCCCATTGCACTGCAATGCAGCCCAAAGCCTTCCTCACTTCCAGGGCCCACTGGAGCTGCAGCCTGTGGACACTACCGGTCCCAGCATGCAGTGCTCTACCTAGAACCTAGCCCCTGGCTGCATTGCGTGCTGGGAGATGTAGTCTCCATAGACTGCACCTTTAAACGAAGGAGGAGGCTGCAATCTGCTCCTTCCCTCCAAGGCAGCAACCTTGGGAAGCATTTGATCCGAACAGTCCCCTTGGAAGGCTCTCCGCCAGGCAGCCCCACTCTTGGCGCAGATGCGGCCAAGCATCCGTTCACAAACACGCACGCACTTGTTTGCACGTTCACGCCTCACAGCGCAATCACAGGCTAGGGCCCGCCTAGCTCTGTCTGTAACGCAGACACACCGGCAGCCGGCTGCTCCCTTTGAAACAGGAAGACAGCAGCCCCAGTTAAGAGCCTGTGCAAGGGGGCTGATGTCCTGCTGTGTTCCTGGCCAGCCTTTGGCTCATGTCACCCCGGCCCACTGCTGGGGCAGACCTCCGCTCTCAGGCTGGGAGGCTGCTGTGATGGTGCGAGGCTCAGCCAAGTCCAAGCATGTCAACCGAGTGTTTCCAGGCAGATTAAAAGGGCCCTGGTAATGCTGGCTTTGGGCCCCTTCACGCTGGGTGTAGACGGGAGCTTCCCCTGTATGGCAGGCTGTTCCTCCTGCTGGCGCCTGCCCCGTCCTTGGCTAACAGAGTGCCAGCTGCTGCCTAACATGTTTTCCCTCCTTAGGTGGAGCATGACCCCACAGACTGTCAATGCCTATTACCTACCCACCAAGAACGGGATTGTCTTCCCCGCGGGGATCCTGCAGGCTCCTTTCTACGCTCGCAACCACCCCAAGTGCGTCGGGTGCTCTGGGCTCTCGCCTCGTCACCGCCTCCATGGGTGGCAGGGAGAGGCTGGGGAAGGAGAGGCCACGAGGCCCCATGGAAGCTGCAGATCCCTGGGTATCCTCAGATCTGGGCAGCCCCCTCTCTTACGTGGGGGCAGCACTGGGTCCTGGGAACAAGGATGGAGCTTCCAAGGCAGAGACTCTCTGGGTCTGAGCTACTCCCAATGACACATGAATGGAAGGTTCCCTGGTCCCTGCCTTCCCAAAACTGCCCCGGTCAGAGGAGCGCGCTGCCCTGTGACCCCAGTGGAGTGGGCCCTCACTACTCCCTCAGCTGTTCCCTGGGTCCTATTGTAACGTGTCCCTTGGGGAGCAGCCCTGCCCCCGGTGGCTGTGGGCTCAGGGTGGGGTGAGCAGTCACAGGGCACCCGGCTCAGCATAAGGAGCGTCTCCGCTGGCTCACTGCCCTTCTCCCCCTCTGCGAGGACAGGGTCTACAGCAGCACTTCCCATGGGGTGTCAGAGGAGAGGGCAGCCTTAGCCACGGTGCTGTGGAAAACGCCTGGCAGGTGTCGCCATGCCAACAAGGGTGGCCATCCTTTGGCCCTTGACGTTCCGGAGGCTGCAAGCCCCAGCATGCATTGCTCTGTCTGCATGGCCAGGCCCGTTGCTAGACCTGGCGGTCTTCCCCACACGCTTCTGAGTTAATGAGGGCAACTGAGGGCAGATCTGCTCTATGTCTTTTATGTGCCAGCCTTGGGCTCCCAGCAAGCTGGCACTGTAGCCCTTGGCTGGGCAGAGTTTATGCTTTGCCCTGGAGTGACGCTGAGGCGAGGGAAGGACCTGCTCCAAGCCTGCCCTGCTAGTGCAGCGTTCCGGGCCCGTCTGAGCGGGTTTCCTAGCTCTGGTCAGTGGAGTCTCACCGGGCACCCAGGCCCGGCACTCAGCACGGGCTGCTCATCGAAAGGGCACCAGGGAACGCAGCATGGGCTGGCTCACTCCCCTGCATACACAGCAACCAGGGAGGCTCCAATGCCACTGTGATAAGGGCCAGGTTAAGAGCTCAGGCAATAAACTAGGGTGTCTCTTTGGCTTTACCCAGGGCCCTCAACTTCGGCGGCATCGGGGTAGTGATGGGACATGAGCTCACGCACGCGTTCGATGACCAAGGTAGGACCCAGTTGGCCCATCAGGCTCCCCTCTTGGCTTCCTGATTTCACGCACATGCCTGCCACTCCAAGCATGCTCCAGGGGCACTACCAGAAAGGACGCTGGGTCCGGGACCACTAAGCAAACAGTCCTTATACAGGATAGAGGTGACGCTAGCTCCTCCCCCCGCACAGTGCTCCCTGCTCCACTTGCCTCTTCATCGCAGCCTCATCCTGCCCTCTGCACCATGGAGCTGCCCAGCACCTCTGTCCTGTACGCATCAAGGTTCCCAACATCACTCTCCTCTGGGCCACCAATGGCCTTGCCATCCATTCCATCCTATGCTTCCCCACGTCATCTTGCAGCATGGCCAACACCCCTTGCCCCCCTTAGCTTCTCCACAGCCCTCGAGATGTCCTTTCCCCTCGGCTGGCCCTCCTCCCCATCTCTTTGTCCTCCTGTCTCCCCAGGTGACACCTGCAGGCATCTCCCCAGGCTTCTCTGTGCAGCTTTCGCTTCTGCTCCATCTGCTTGGTGAGGACCCATGCCTCTGCATCTCGGGCCATGGCTAGTGGCTGGCGATTCCCAGTCTCCCCCCCTCCCCACTGCTTCTTGTGGCAATTGGGGATCTGCCCCTTCTCCAGCAGGACTCGCGTTTGTTTTGTTTGCATCCTCTCTCTGCATGCTGTGCAGTGTTGCTAGGCCACAGCCAATGGTGGAACACAAAGGGCAGTTTGGGCGTTATTGGGGCCTCCCTGCCAAGAGTCACTCCTTGGGTCTGGCTGAGAAGCAGGTGGAGTTCCCACACTGACAGGGGTATGGAGAGAGCCACCATCAGGGTGGGGGCTGGTAGGCTCAGCATGCTGAAAACAGGCATGGAGACTTTCTCCTCGAGGCTGCTGGTTCACAGCTGGGTGGCAGGGAAGGAGCAAGTCATCCATGGCTCTTTGGTGGCCGAGGCGAAGCGAGCCGGGATCCCGGCCGGTCCCTGGCAGACAGAAAAGCCATCAGCACCAATTGCCCCATTGTTAGCGACTGAAGACACTAGGGACCGAGCAGACCATGAGGGGTGACCTCTTCTAGAGCGGTGCCAACAAGCTGGGGGAAGCCCAGACAGGTCCTGCTGGGGAGATGAGGCTGTCAGTCTCCAAGGCTGCACAGCCACCTGGCCATAGAAGACCCTGGGATGTGATCCTGCCCTTTTCCTGTTGCTCACTCACAGGAGCACCATGGCTAAGGACGAATCCTGAAGCCCATAGAGCAGCTGTTCCAGCCCCATCCTGACCTTGACTGGTGTGTGGCTCTGATTTTACCCTTTTCATGCCCCTCTCCATTTCAGCAGTTCCACTCCCCGCCAGACACACCCACTCACGGGCAGCAGGCTTAAGATCCCTGTCGAGCCGTCACATAGAGCCTTGTAACTTACCTCAGCCTTTGGGTTGCCCACAAGATCCTCCAGGCTGGGGGTCACTTGAGACGGAACTGAGACTGTGTTGTGAGTTGGGGCTCGGTTCCCCTGTGGGTCGCTGGAGCAGAGGGCACCAGAGATGGGTGCAGGTGACAGATCTCCTAGCGCTGTCCCTTCCGGTAGCTCCTCCTCCGGCCATGTAATAACGTAGCCGGTTGTCTTCCAGGCCGAGAGTACGACAAGGAGGGAAATCTGCGTCCCTGGTGGCAGAACTCCTCCCTGGAGGCCTTTAAGAACCGGACCGAGTGCATGATGGAGCAGTACAACAAGTACATGGTGAATGGGGAGCACGTCAACGGCAAGCAGACCCTGGGCGAGAACATTGCCGACAACGGGGGCCTGAAGACAGCATACAATGTGAGTAACCCAGTCCGCCTGCCCTTCCGCTGGGGGATGGGGAGCAGATCCCAGGGTTCAATTCCCACTGCCCCGGATTCTGTGGGAAGCATCACTCGGTGTTTGCTGCCACGTCATGGCATGCCCCGGTGATTCATTGCAGGCCTACAAAGCCTGGCTGCAGAAGAACGGGGAGGAGATGCACCTGCCTGCCGTGGGGCTCACCAACAACCAGCTCTTCTTTGTAGGGTTCGCACAGGTATGGCTCGGAGATGTGAAAACAGCTTAGCTAGGCTGCCTCTCCCCCACCCTGCCAGTGCCCCCAGTCCCAACCCACAGTCCCCCTCCCCCAGTTATTCCAGTTCTAAGTCATGCCCACCCACCTACCCACACTGCTCTGCTGAGGCCCCTCAGCCTGCAGACCCTGCTATCCCAGTCCTGGGCTCCCCACACACTGCTCTGCTGATGTCTCTCACAGCTGACCCACAGCCCCGGGCTCCCTTCCTGTCTCCCCTCGCCCCACTAACGCTCTGCCAGTGCCCCAGTGCTAACCCACTGCTCCTGGCTAGTTCATTTGGGAGCAATGAGCCATGGCTTTTAAAGGAACTCAGGAGACAAGAACCATGAGATCCTCAGGGAGGCCAAATGGACCACCCTGGCCCAGCACAGCCCTACCTAGGGTCTGGCCCACTCCCAGCGAGTACTCCACCTTCCCTTACCCTAGCTCTATTCACCACCTCCCTGACGGGCCAGTTTCTGCATTGGGAGGCACACTCCCTGTCTCAGCTGTTGCCTGGAAGTCAGGCTGGGGCTTGGGTTGAAGACCAGGCTGGGTCCCTGCCTCCCTAACCCTGGCCCTTGTGTCCCTCGCACAGGTGTGGTGCTCCGTGCGCACGCCAGAGAGCTCCCACGAGGGGCTGGTCACCGATCCACACAGTCCAGACAAGTTCCGGGTCATCGGCACCCTCAGCAACTCCAGGGATTTTGTGGAGCACTTTAAGTGCCCGGTGGGCTCGGCCATGAACCCCGGCAAACACTGCGAGGTGTGGTAGAGAGGGGCCGGCAGGCGCGCAGCCAGGGAACGGGACAGTGACGCTGTACATACACAACCAACCAATTTCCCCAGGATGCAGGCAGCCAGGAGCACCCATGTAGAGCCCCAGAGCCATGTCCCCTGCCCCTTCTATGGGGACACGTGGGGTATCTCAAGGAGCAGTCAGTGGCCTCAGCTGTTGTGGCTTGTCCCGTGCAGGCTGCAGGCTCCTCCGACCAGACAGAGGCCCAGGAGGGAGTGTAGGAGCCTTATCCTGCACTTCCTGCTGGGTGGAGCCTGGGACTCAGCTCATCTGCTTTGGTCAGCCCCTGCACAATTGACCCTACCTGCCTTATCAGCACCTGCCACCACTGCCTGCCTTCTCGTCGCAAGGAGTGCCAGCCCAGAGTCTCCTGCCTGAGTCCCGCTCCAACCAATCACCCGGCTCCCCCAGCCCCACAACCGGGGGTCAGCGGGACTTGCCCACCCAACCAGACCACGGGGTGAGACTACCTTTGCTGGCTCACTTTGGCCAACACCAGCTTTTTCCTTGCAGACCTGTGAGTCTAGCCTGGGTGCAGCTCCTCCAACTAGGGCAATGCTGGGAGTTGCGGGGCAGACAGGGCCTGGGAGATCTAACTGCTGTGACACCCCCTCTGCTAGAGCAGGTTCATGGCACGGTTAATACCACTGTCATTCTGCAATGACCCCAGCAGGGGGCAGCACCGGCACCGTAGCAAGGAAGAGGATGGGATCTGAATTAAAACGCTGGAGTAAAGGCCAGTTAAAAGAGCATTGGGTGGGATGGGGCAGAGCATCCTGGAGATGGGCACGTCTGGGGTGGGAGGGATGACAGCCCAGTGCTCCCGTTGCCAGGTTGGGGTGCAGGGAGATAGAACACGGCACAAAGGGCAGCTGTGCAGCTTCCCCTACCGCCAATGGGCAAGGGGAGGTGGGGCATTATCTCTGTCGGAAGGGCAGCAGTGCAGCGCCCTCTAGTGTCAGGCTGGCAGGTGGAGAACGTCCACAAGCATTTTTTTATCTTTTTAAACTAAATGGAACAGCAGCAGTTAATGCCCTGAGGATCTCTGCTGACTAGGGGACCTTCCCTGGGATTAGCCCTGAAACAAGCCGCTTGTTCTATACCAACTCCAATCCCTTCCCAGCTTCCCTCTAGTAACCCAGCTGTATGCCAGGGCAGGCTTTTTCTGGGTCATTTGAGGGGGATCGGACAAGGCATCCGAGGCTGGGAGCTTCAGAAGGTGAGCTGCTCTTGCTTCCAGGGCATCGTCTTAACTTAGGCTCATTGTAATCCAAAACCAGCTTGGCTTAGAAACTCCCCATTTGCTTTAATAGATTGGTCAGGGTGGGGATTGGTGCCTTGGACTAGCTTTGGGTGGTCATCAATGGATTTATTTAACAATTAAAAGCAGTTTCCACTTTCACACTGGGCTCCATGGCGTTCTTAACTCTGCATGGTCCCCGGGTCGCAGGGGATAAACACCCTCTCTCTCTCAGCGGTCACTCGATAACGAGTAGAATGACTTCCTTTCACCTTTCTATTTGTGGATCCATAGATGGCTGACCAGCCCAATGCTGGAGCCTCTGGTCTTATTTTGGAAGTTGCAGGTGCTGGTGGCTATAGGAGGGATGTGGGGCAGTTTTTGCTGCTCTTTTCTCCTTCTCCGCCTCTCCTCATCTGCCCTACGGCAAAACTCTCAAAATGCGCCACCCCCTCACGGATTACCGCTTTCAAGGCTCTCAGGGGGAAGGGCTGGATTCTGGGGTGTGTGGAAACACAGACTCACGGTGGGGTGGAGTCTGGGAAGTGCCACATGCAAGGCCCTGGGGAAATCCTGACACTGAACACATCTTACACTTCTAAAAAACCAAAGGAAATTCCCCAAGCACTGAGCAGGGGAGCTTTTGTTAAACTGGAGTTAAGATTGGAAAAATCTAGCAGAGACTTTTGTGAATGCTCTCGTTTATTAAACAACCTTAAACAGTCTGGAAATTAAGTGACATAAAAAAATGAGCAAGTTTGCAAATGTACAAGTGAGGTCAGTCAAACAAACTAACCCACCACCAACTTCACTGGTTTCCTCTATTTACCCCCCTCTAAGGCCTCCTAGAAGAGTGACATAGGCAGGGCTGAGTCTCCGGGGGGCAGGACAGTTCGTCTCTCACCAGGGAAAGCTGCTCGCCTAAGGGAGATGGGTGACACTAATCCCAGTTGGAGTCATTCTGATTTGCTAAGGAAATAGGCCCCAGTAACCCCCCTGTAACCCCCTTGCACATAGAAAAGCAATGTGAGCCCCCTTTGCTGATGGAGCCCAGGTGTCCATTCAGGTAAGGGCCAGCCACCCCCTGTACAGTAAGGTCTGCTTCCTCCCCAGCACTGAACAGCACATGCTGGAGCACCTGGCAGCATAGGGACAGGCACCCCCCAAACTAGCAAATCTCCCCCGTCACCAGGAACTGGGTTCCATTTCATGCTGTTGGATTTACATTTGTCAAGGGAATTTAGCCGTGCTTCAAAGCGCTGGACTGACAGTCCTGGAGGCTGAGGCAGTGCGTATCCACAGAGCAGTCCTACCTGGACAGCAGCAGGGTAACCCTCACGCTGCCCACTGTCAGCACAACTCTCCCCACCCCCCAGGGAGGAACAGTCTCCACTACCCACTCACTCCCTGGCCAACAAGGAAGCCAATTACTGCCCACTGTGATGTGGTCCTTTATCCACTGGATGCTGGACCTGCTACTCATTTCACATGGGACAGCTGGATAGTAACAGCTCTGTCGCTACTGAGCGAGAACAGACTGAGCCCTGACCTCAAGGGATAGAGCTCCCTGACCCGCCCAGCCCATCACGATGATAATGATGATCCCAGGAAATAGAAGCCCCCAGCCTAGCCCTGTCCCATGCTTTCAGGGCAGCTAGAAGCAAGGTGGATTCTTCTGTGGCATTATCAGCTCAAGTTGAGCGGCTGCATAGCACTGGAGAAGAAACAGGTTTTCCAGCTCTGCATCTGGTGGGCCAGCTTACACACCTGTCCACGCCACCAGCTCCTCAGGCTCAGCTTCTTCACATGGGTTCACTGTAGTGTGGCCCTGCGTGCCAGCCAGGCCCTGAATGGAGAAGCGGCAGCACCAGGATCAGGCAGCAAAGAGTCAGAGGGGAAGGACTCAATCCTACCTTTGGCCAGCAATGGTGGACTCTGAAGCTGAGGCAGGAGGTTGGTCCCTCCCAGAGCTGCCAGAAGAAGCGGCTTCCCTGTCAGCATTGCAACCCAGGGAACCCTAGAGTCCTGGCTTGGGGTGCAGGTTAGAGAGGTTACAAGGCTACCAAGGGGCTGGCAATTTCCAGAAGGAAATGAAAGCTCCGAAAACTCCATCCTACCTCCAGCTTTCATCCTCTCCTCCTCCTTGAAGCCTGAACTCCCTGAAAGGCTCAGAAGGTCTGGGCTTCAAGAAGAAGGGAGGGACAGAGGCCTCCTCCAGCTTCTTTGGGAATGGAAAAGATTAGTGAGAATATTGGTCCATTCATGACGGATTTTTTCCATCCATGCGCGGAATACATTGTTTTATGTGCACCAAGGTATGTGCAAATGTGCACCACCAGTAGAAACAGAGAACCGAGCTGTGGGTGCCCTGCTAATCAGATGGGCAGGATTTGAATCACTTCTGAATGGTTGCACAAGTGCCCAGCTTACAAGGAACACTGGTATGGACCCACCCAGAACTAACCCATCCTCTACTTGCCTCTGCCCAGGCAGCTATTGTATAGGAATAGCCTTACTGCTTCTCCTTGGAACACACCACAGTTCTGTGTAGGCTGGAGGGGGGCTGGTGGGATTAACTGGTGATCAAATTGCTTTTCTCTCCCTTAACCCAGCCCCTCTCTCCAATCTCTGGGTATTCACTGCTGTTAACTCAACTGATTGGTGCCTGGGTTAGCCTAGTCAGGCTTGAGCATCCCCACGGCAAAGCCCTATTCAAGATACCAGTGCTGCTGCACACCTCCATGTGTGTTTCTAGGACAGCTGGGGGCACTAGCCCCCTGTGCCCCATCTGGGCCTTGTTACCCCCCGCCCCAGCACCAGCCCCTCGCGCCCACCAGGGGGCTCCGTAACCACCTCCCCTGCACCGCCCCATGGGTACAGCACCAGCCCCTCGCGCCCACCAGGGGGCTCCGTAACCACCTCCCCTGCACCGCCCCATGGGTACAGCACCAGCCCCTCGCGCCCACCAGGGGGCTCCGTAACCACCTCCCCTGCACCGCCCCATGGGTACAGCACCAGCCCCTCGCGCCCACCAGGGGGCTCCGTAACCACCTCCCCTGCACCGCCCCATGGGTACAGCACCAGCCCCTCGCGCCCACCAGGGGGCTCCATAACCACCTCCCCTGCACCGCCCTATGGGTACAGCACCAGCCCCTCGCGCCCACCAGGGGGCTCCGTAACCACCTCCCCTGCACCGCCCTATGGGTACAGCACCAGCCCCTCGTGCCCACCAGGGGGCTCCGTAACCAGCTCCCCGGCACCGCCCCATGGGTACAGCACCAGCCCCTCGCGCCCACCAGGGGGCTCTGTTACCGCTGGCCCAGCACCAGCCCTAAAGTCCTGTGTTAACGGCTGGGCTGCAGGCCCGTCCTAGAGAGCCGCTTCCCAGCGCGTTCGCCGCAATGCCTCACGGGAACTGTAGTCGCTGGCGCTGGGCCGCCCCCTTCGAGGTCCGCGCGGCGCAAAGCTCGATGGGAGCGGTAGTTCCAGAGCGCGGCGCGGGGCACGCTGGGAAGTGTAGTTCCACGTGCTCTCGGCACCGCAGCGGCGCCCAGGAGCCGGGCGCGGGCGGACTCCGTCTCCCAGGGGGCAGCGCGGCGGGGCAGGGGCTCGGGTTCCCGGACGGTCCTGGACTCTTGGGGGCCCTAATGGGCGTCGGGAGCGGGACGGTCCCTGCCAGGCCGGGGTGACGCTCCCCGCTCCCGGCCCGGGGCGGCCCCATGGACGCGCTGCCCGTCAGCCCCGGCGAGCTGCTGTGCCTGGCCTCCAGCCTGGCCGCCTCCGGCCTCTGCTATTACCTCTACAGGAAGAAGGCCCGCGCGCTGGCCCGGGTCCAGGTACCCCCCCCCCCACGCGGGTCCAGGTACCCCCCCCCACGCGGGTCCAGGTACCCCCCCCCCCCACGCGGGCCCCGCTCCCGGCCCACGGAGCCCGCCCCGCTCCAGCGCTTCCCAGCCCGGTGGGAAGAGGAAGCCGGACGGGGCGGCCCTGCCCGCTCGCTCCCCGCCGCTCTGCTCGCAGGGTCCCCGCTCCCCCCCGCGCCAGTGGGGAAGGCGCCCCAGGCCGGGCCGTGTCGGGCTTCACCAGCTCGGCATGGCCCGCCCCCCCCCCCCGGGAGGGCTCGCTCCTGCGAGACGCAGCCGGGCCCCTGGCACGGGAGGCTGCCGGCTGCGTCGGGGAGCGCTGAGATGCCCGTCGGGAGCCGTATCCCCTTGCAATGTGCCCTCATCCTCCTGCCCCGGGGGCTGATTGGAAGGCCCGCGGCTTGCAAAGCAACGCGGGCCAGGTGAGCCGATGTCCCCGTGTCCAGCCCCGGAGCCAGAGCCGTCCTAGTGAAGAGGGAAGGCCCCTCTGGGGGTGGGGCCCAATCAGGCCTGGGGATAGATCGCAGG
Source organism: Pelodiscus sinensis (assembly GCF_049634645.1). Classification (NCBI taxonomy): domain Eukaryota; kingdom Metazoa; phylum Chordata; order Testudines; family Trionychidae; genus Pelodiscus; species Pelodiscus sinensis. The sequence goes on from NC_134720.1 coordinate 48,669,386, forward strand.
CGTCGCCCCAGTGGGAGCGGAGTGACAGCGAAAGCGGCTGAGGTTCACTCTCATTTGTGGTCTCTGCTTCTGCAGGAGGCCCCGAAGCTTCAGGTGGATGATAGTCTGCCTGAGCTGCTGTCTGCCACTAGTGGCCAGTGCCTGCCTTATGTTGCCTTAGAAGGTAAGATCCCTGCACCCCTGCCCAGCTTGGTGCGCTCTTCACAGCAGCAACTCCCTGGTGTGTTTTGGAGTCTCCATTCCAGCACCTGGGACATTGCATCTTGTTAGTCTTTAAAGTGCTACATAGTCCTGTATTTTGTTTCAGCTACACCAGACTAACACGGCTACATTTCTATCACTATGGGACATTGCAGGCACTGATAGGGTTGGTTGCAGGCCTTTCAGAAATACATCCTGGGATGTCCTCCCTGGGCTCCAAAGAGGAGACCTGCCCCCTCCTGAATGAGCTGAATTTCTGGAGTGGGAGGGCGGATTCAAAGTTAAGCAACTGTAACTCTACCAACCCGCTAGTCAAACCTAGTCTCCGGCTGTGCTGAATTATAGCCCCAGGGGAATTCTACAGCTGGAGATGCTCGGTGAACCTCTGTTAATGTGGCAGAGATCGCACCCTCTCCGCATTATCCTCCATCCTCTCTTCCTTAGGAATTGTCCTGCCAACAAAAGCAGCTTTGTCCAGCCAACACCATGAGGAGCTGAAGGGAGTGATCCAGAAACTAGTTCTGAAGGAGCATCGGCTGATCTGGAACAGCCTAGCCCGGAGTTGGTGAGTGGTTATTGGGCCAGTCCCAGAATGGGAGGATAGGCCAACAGTGAGGAAGAGAGGGGCACAAGCCTCAGTCGGTGTGGGGAACACATGGGGCCAGCTGATCTGCAATGAATGGTAGGGCTTCACTGATGGCATGGTCCCTTCTTGCGTGGAGGCAGTGTCCTTTGCAGGTCTGGGCTGGTTTGGAGATCTGTTCGTGAGCCACAAGCTCAGCTGTTGTGCTCTTGATTGGTTGCAGGAATGAAAGTGAGCGGGTGGTTTCCGAGCAGGTGTACACGGTGCCCTTTGCTCTGGCATCCCCCAGCACTGAGACAGTGACACGGGTGAGTGTGGAGAGCCCTTTGCAGGCTGTCCGGCTGCCCCTGGAGACTGTGTATGAGCGCTTCCAGCACCCAACCCACCACTTCAAAGACCTGATTGGTCACTACCTGAGTGGAGAGAAGCCCAAGGGCCTCCTGGAGACAGAGGAGATGCTGCGAGTGGGAGTGAGTCTGACTGGCATCGGGAAGCTGGCCCTGCATCCAGATGGAGCCCTCCACCTGCAGCCCCCAGCTGATGGGTCTGACTACTTCCTGAACCCGGGGGACTGGCAGACGCTGCTGGCGGAGATGGAGTCAGTGAGCAGCTTCTGGAAAGGGGCAGCAGTGCTGTGTGGCTTGGCAGGCGTGGCGGTGATCCTGTATGCCCTCTGCCGGGCCTATCAGCAGCACCGGCACAAGCAGGAGCAGGAGGAGCAGCGGCGGGAGTTCGAGGCCCTGTGGTACAATGAGGACACAGCGACTGAGTCTGGGGAGGAGATGTTGGAGGATGCCTGCATCATCTGCCTGACCCGGCCCCGCGAGTGTGTCCTGCTGGGCTGCGGCCATGTCTGTTGCTGTTTCCGCTGCTTTGAGGCCTTGCCTAACCACACCTGCCCCATCTGCAGGAGCCCTATAGACAGGGTAGTGCCCCTCTACCAGGCCTGAGGGGGAGAAGGGGCTTCAAACTGTACTAGGGCAAGAGCAGAGGCGTCCCTGGCATTAGGCAGTACCATTCTGCCCATAAAACCTCAGCTACTTGTGTGGCAATGTGCAATTGACAAGTGTAGTGATGTGGGATGTGAGTCCACTACCGTGGGGGTGGAGGGTGCTGCAAGCCCAGCCCCCTAGGCTCAATTTTGGGGGGGCGGGGCTGGAGATGTGCTCATGCTCCTCCCCCTTTGGTGCTGGTCATGTGGAAATTGGAGTATGTGGCCTAAACTAGCATCACTCAGCGTGAAGCGCTTGATGACTCCCCTCCCCCACCAGCCATGTAACACATCTGCTCCCAGCACTGCAAGGAGAGTCTGATGGGACCATTCCCTCAGCACAGGGCAGCTCTCGACCTGCTACCCCAAGAGGATCGTGGCAGTGCGGGGGAGGGGAAATAGAGCCGCACCTGTTCCAGCCAGGCGGGAGTTTGAAGGGAGGCTGCATGTCTGGGTTGGAGAGGCATTTGTGCTAGTTTCCTCCAGATCCTTTCCTGAGCCCAGCTGGAGCCCGGCAGGCCTGAGGTGCAATGCTTCATCAGTGGCCAGGGATGCAGCTTGGACACCACGCCACAGGGCTGGATGTTACAGTAGGGTTTATTCTTCTAGCACACCTTTGGCACTGGTGTCCTGAGAACGTGCTGCAGAGAGGCTGGCAGAAGCTGGGGGGAAGAAGGGAGCTGCGAGGTAGTTTGGGGCTGTGGGTCTGAGGCCAGAGGGCCTGGCTGCTGGGCAGCATGCATTGCACAGCTGAACAGCCAGGCTTGGCGCTTCCAGTGGTTAGAGACACGCAGCTTGGGGGCAGCATGTTTGTCTTTCCCCCTTGGTCTCCTGGGGGACGTTGAGTTGCAAGGCTTCCCCTGGAGCGAAAACTGGCAGCCAGGATGTTGTGCCCTCCTCACTGTCCAACTCTTACAGCCTCATCACACCCACGTGCCAGAGATGGAGGCAGTAGCTGTTGCCAAACAGGGTGGTTTGCAGCAGACCTGGCTCCTCACTACCCCCAGCTGTTGGATCCCTGGAGGAAGACAGCCCTCTGCTCCCCTGCCTAAGCTGGAGGAATAAAGGGGCCCTAATGGAGGCCATACCCCAGGATAGGGTAAATTTACACACGCACAATCACACTCGATTGTAGTGCTGGGGGAAGCCTGCTGGGAATCTGCAGAGCTCCTGCAAGCTACGGGCTCCTGACTGGAGTGTTGCCTTCCTCATAGCTGCAAGGGGGTCTCACTGAATCAATGTTGGTGGTTATTTATAAAGAGAAGGATCAGAGGTTGGCCTTGTGTCTTTCTTTGAGGCACAGACTAGGAGACGAATGGGCTAACTTTCACAAGGGTCGGGGGGGAACCTGTGTACTGCACGGGTCACCTACATAGGCCCACGGCAGAGAAACACTCTACACGGAGCAGGACTGGGTGCTTTCTCAGGAGGAGAAGTCCACATTATGCAACAGGAAAGCCTCACTTGCTAGCTGGTTTCAACACTCCAGCCCTACGGGTACAGAACAGTTCAACAGCCCTCCAGGCAAATAAAGAATGCAGCTGAAACCCCAGGGAGAGGGAGGATCCCAAGAGGTATTTAAGCTGGAGGGAGGGAGAGGCAACCTGTTATAAAATGGCTACTTTAGGGGTGCAGTAGTTTGGCTTCCCCAGATTTAAAGGGCCAGACCCTGAAAGGCATGCTGGGAAGAGGCTCCTCTCAAAGATGACCCTGCACTGAGGGAACTTGGCATGTTTTTACTGCAGTTATCTGGGGCGCCTGGGTTAGCTTAGCCCAACTTCAAGCCTCCCCACAGCAAAGCCCTTCCCCTTGCTACTGCCGCTCAGGGTTTCTGCACTTACCTGTTGTGGCGCTGGGGGCAGAGCCCATGGGCGTTTGTGCAGAGGTGCTCCAGGACACTGATCCACCCTACAGCAGGAGCCTTGACTGTCTGGTGGGGCAGGGGCTGATGGGAGAACAAGCCCTTTTGCCTGCATTCTCACTGCAAAGTGGGCAGCTTCCAGCCCAAGGGAAACTGAGGCCCTGGGCTCTAGCCCCCTGCTCCCCAGCTGTATAAACTAGTCTGGGTTCAAGCCCCACCAGCCCGGGGGCAGGTTTTCAGTGGGAAGTATTGGGCTAAACACAAGACAGAGCCGGGGATCACTGGTGCTCCTACCTTTAGCTGACACCAGGTAGTCACTGAGGATGCTGCTGGGGCAGCTTATTGCTGTTCCATTACACCTCTGCCCCATAGAAGCCCCTCCCCCTCCTTTGCATATTGGTATTAATTCCTTAGGCCCCTCTCTCTCTAAGCTCCCCTCCCTCTGGGTTGTCTGTCCCCCCACCTCCCCATGGGGTGGGAGGTCACTGGCAGCCCCAAGGGTTCCCTGCTCTGTGGCTGGGCAGGTGGAGGGATGAGTTGGGTGCAAGAGGTCAGGAAGTTCACCATGAGTTCTGACCCTGACGTCATGGGGCTGTGACAATGCTGCTAGGCCTTGCTTGTTACTAGCTGCCTGCGCAGTCGCCACCTCCCGGCAGCGGGTCTTAAATCCCCGGAATGCCTCCAGCTGCAGCCATTCTCTGGGCATCTCAACCTGGCACATAGCCACCTAGTAGGGAGAGAGAGGGTGGCTCCGGCAGCCATGTTCCTGGCTCGGGAGGAGGGGGAAGGGGGTATAGCTTTGGGTCTCACCCTGTGCTTTGGGAGGTTTGGAGCAGGAGCGACTGGGAAAGCGACTTGGCCCAAGCATTAGCATGCGCTGAGACTGAGCAGTGAGTAGGGGGCTGGTGCAATGAGCATAGAGCTCAAGTGCCAAGCGCAGGCTCGCCATTTCCTTGCACTCTGGCCTGGGGGCCTGTATGAGAGCTGGTGCGGAGAGCCTGCCCTGCAGGGATTCATGCTCTGCTGTTAGTGGTAGCCTTGCCTGCAGGAGCGCTCCTGGCTGCCTCCAGCAGGGGGTGTGAGGGGACAGTATTTGCAGAGGGATGGCAGGAGGTGAGGTGCAGTGGGGCTAGGGTTGGCTTGGTAGAGACGGTCTTCAGGCACTGCAGAGGCAGAGGAAAAAAACCCAACCGGCGGGGAACCTGAGGACAGCCCTGAGTATAGAGCGAGTCATGCGGAGAGAAACGCTCACCTGCAGCAGAGCTGTAGCCAGGAGCCCCTGTAAAATCACCAACCACTTGAGTGATCGCTTGCGCACAGCCAGGTCCTGTCCTCTTGTGGGTCACTAGAGCGGGGGGTCCTACCGCAAGGGGGAGCAGAAGTGGTTTCTTTGTGGTAATGGATGCAGGAAAGGGGGTGCTGCATTGCTGAGGCAGGTGGTAGTGGGCAGTTACCTCCCATGTCCTGCCGGGCCCCTGCATAATCCCTCCACCATTGAGCATGGCCAACCTGCTGGCCGCTTACCCCGAACACCCCGTGCATCCAACTGTCCTTGCTGCTGGCGAGCCAGGAGGGGACAAAGGCCAGATGAGCCAGCAGCGAGGCCCAGCCCTGCAGCCACCGAAGGAGGAGATGGACGTGGAGCAAGGTTTGGAAAAGCTAAGCCTCGCTCTTCTTGTTGCTATGGTAACCCCACACCATCCTTCTCCACTGCTGTTCCTGCTCGCACACTCCGAGTTGCCTTGGAAACCCAGCCCAGCCTGTTTGGCATTGCCAGAGTTCATCATTTATTTTCATAAGAGGGAGGTCCCTGGCGCTGGAAGGACTGGAGCAGCCAGGGCCCGAAGCTCACTGACAGCAGGCTCAGCTGACGCTCCTAGCTGCAAAACGTGAAGAGGCGCCGATGTGCCTGCAGAGAGCCATAGCCTGGAGTTGGCCCTGAGAGGGGCATGGCTGCTCGTAGGGTCAGTTCCTGAAAGGCTACAGGTTTATGGTATTGCCCACGTTCACAATTGTTGATATTTTCCTTAAAGCCACAGTGCCCAGAGTCACATGAGCATGGGGGGGGAATCTCAGCTTTTAAGTTTCTAGGCTCCCTGGGTGCAGAGAAAAAACTTGAAAACATGAGGCAACTGTAGCCTGGCCCCTCCGATCTGGGAAAGCAATGCAAAGAACCCAAATTACATAAGAACTTAAGAATGGCCATACTGGGTCAGACCAAAGGTATCCTGTATCCTGTCTTCCAACATTGACCAATGCCAGATGCCCCAAAGGGAGTAAACAGAACAGGGAATCTTCAAGCAATCCCCCTCCTGTCACCCATTTCCAGCCTCTGACAGAGGCTAGAGACCCCATTCCTACCCATCCTGGCTAGTAGCCATTGATGGACCTAACCTCCATGAATTTATCTAGCTCTTTCTTGAACCCTGATAAAGTCCTGGTCTTCACAACCTCTTCTGGCAAGGAGTTCCACAGGATGACCATGCACTGTATAAAGAAACACTTCCTTTTGTTTGTTTTAAACCTGCTACCTATTAATTTATTTGGTGACCCCTAGTTTTTATATTATGGGAACAAGTAAATAACTTTTCCTTATTACTTTTTCCATACTAGTCATGATTTTATAGACCTCTATCATATCCCCCCTTAGTCTCCTCTTTTCTAAGATGAAAAGTCCCAGTCTTTTTAGTCTCTCTTCATATAGGGCCTGTTCCAAACCCCTAATAATTTTTGTTGCCCTTTTCTGAACCTTTGCCAGTGCCATTATATCTTTGTTGTGATGAGGTGACCACATCTGTATGCAGTATTCAAGATGTGGGTGTACCATGGTTTTATAGAGAGTCAAAAAGATGTTCTCTGTCCTATTCTCTATTCCTTTTTAATAATTCCTAACATTGTGTTTGCTTTTTTGACTGCCACTGCACACTAAGTGGATGTTTTCAGAGAACTATTCACAACTCCATGCTCGCTCTTTTGAGTAGTTGTAGCTAAATTAGTCTCATCATACTGTATGTATAGTTGGGATTATTTTTCCTGATGTGCATTACTTTACATTTACCAACATTAAATTTCATTTGCCATTTTGTTGCCCAATCACTTAGTTTGGTGAGATCTTTTTGAAACTCTTCACAGTCTGCTTTGGTCTTAACTATCTTGAGCAGTTTAGTATCATCTAAACCCAGGAAACTACAGATCAGTCAGTTTAACTTCTGTGCCAGGAAAGATAACGGAGCAAGTAATTAAGGAATTAATCTGCAAATACCTGAAAGATAATAAGGTGATAAGTAACAGCCAGCATGGATCTGTAAAGAACAAATCATGGCAAACCAATACGATATCTTTCTTTGATAGGATAACGAGTCTTGTGGATAAGGGAGAAGCAGTGGACGTGGTATACCTAAACTTTAGTAAGGCATTTGATATGGTCTCACAGGATATTCTTATCAATAAACTAGGCAAATACAACTTAGATGGGGCTACTGGCTGGATAACCATTCTTACAGAGTAATTAACAGTTCACAATCCTGCTGGAAAAGGTATAACAAGTGGGGTTCCGCGGGGGTCTAATTTGGGACCAGTTCTGTTCAATATCTTCATCAATGATTTAAATATTGGCACAGAGAGTACACTTATTAAATTTGCAGATGATACCAAGCTAGGAGGGGTTGCAACTGCTTTGGAGGATAGGGTCATAATTCAAAATGATCTGGACAAATTGGAGAAATGATCTGAGAAACAGGATGAAGTTTAATAAGGACAAATGCAAAGTGCTCCACTGAGGAAGGAACAATCAGTCTCACACATACAGAATGGGAAGCGATTGTCTAGGAAGGAGTACTGCAGAAAAGGATCTAAGGGTCATAGTGGACCACAAGCAAATATGGGTATGTCTACACTTGCACCCTCTTTCGAGAGGGGGATGTAAATGCAGCTGAGCGAAATTGCAAATAAAGCACAGATGTGAATTTCCTGTGCTTCATTTCCATATTTGCGTTATGGTGCTATTTCGAAAAAAGAAACGCTGTCTAGATGCAGTTATTTCGAAAGAAAACCCTTCTTCCGAAATAACTGGTAAACCTCATTGTAAGAGGAATAAGGGTTATTTCAGAAGAAGGGTTTTCTTTGAAATAACTGCGTCTAGACAGCGTTTTTTTTTTCGAAATAGCGCCATAACACAAATATGCAAATGAAGCGCAGGAAATTCAAATCCACACTTCATTTCAGCTGCCTTTTGCATCCCTCTCTTGAAAGAGGGTGCAAGTGTAGACATACCCTATGAGTCAACAGTGTGACGCTGTTGCAAAAAAGTATCAGAGGCAAGCCATGTTAGTCTGGATCTGCAAAAGCGACAAGGAGTCCTGTGGCACCTTGTAGACTAACAGATGTATTGGAGCATAAGCTTTCATGGGCAAAGACCCCCTTCGTCAGTTGCATGTTCGTCACATGCATCTGACAAACTGGATCTTTGCCCACGAAAGCTTATGCTCCAATACATCTGTTAGTCTATAAAGTGCCACAGGACTTTGAAGTAAGAATAAGACCCTCCGGAAAAGGGCGCTTTTTCCGGAGGATCGGGGCCAGTCTAGACGCTCTTTTCCGGCTTTTTTAAAAGCCGGAAAAAAGCGGCGGACATTTTTATTTAAATGCCGCGGGGGATATTTAAATCCCCCGCGGATTTCCCTACGACGACTAGTGAAATTTACATGCCCCTTCCGGAAAAGGGGCCAGTGTAGACGTAGCCGAGAAGTCATTCTTCCACTCTGTGCTGTTTAGGCCTCAGTTGCAGTATTGTGTCCAGTTCTGGGCACCACATTTCAAGAAAGATGTGGGGAAACTGGAGAAGGTCCAGAGAAGAATAACAAGAATGATTAAAGGTCTAGAGAACATGACATATGAAGGAAGACTGAAAGAATTGGGCTTGTTTAATTTGGAAAAGAGAAGACTCAGAGGGGACATGATAGTTGTTTTCAGATGTCACAAGGAGGAGGGAGAAAAATTGTTCTTCTTGGCCTCTGAGGATAGAACAAGAAGCAAGGGGCTTAAACTGCATCAAGGGCGGTTTAGGTTGGACCTTAGGAAAAACTTCCTAACTGTCAGTGTGGTGAAACACTGGAATAAGTTGCATAGGGAGGTTGTGGAATCTCCATCTCTGGAGATATTTAAGAGAAGGTTAGATAAATGTCTGTCAGGGATGGTCTAGACAGTACTGGGTCCTGCCATGAGGACTCGATGACATCTCAAGGTCCCTTCCAGTCCTAGTGTTCTATGATTCTATGCTCTGCACGTTTTGCTACTTTACCGTTTACCCCTTTCTCCAGATCATTTATAAATAGGTTGAATAGGATTGGTCCCAGTACGGACCCTTGGGGGATCTCACTAGTTACCTCTCTCCATTCTGAATATTTACCATTCATTCCTACCTTTTGTTTCCTGTTTTTTAAGCAGTTATCGACCCATGAAAGGACCTTCCCTCTTATCCCATGACAATTTACTTTACTTAAGAGCCTTTTGTGAGGGACCTTGTCCAAGGCTTTCTGAAAATCTAAGTATACTACATCTACTGGATTCCCCCTTGTCCACATGTTTGTTGATGCCCACAAAGAACTCTAGGGGTATGTCTACACTACCCTCCTAGTTCGAACTAGGAGGGTAATGTATGCATACCGCACTTGCTAATGAAGCCCAGGATTTGAATTTCCCGGGCTTCATTAGCATAAGCGGGGAGCCGCCATTTTTAAATCCCCGCTGCTTCGAACCCCGTGCAGCGCGGCTACACAGGGCTCGAACTAGGTAGTTCGGACTAGGGTGCCTATTCCGAACTACTGGTACACCTCGTTTCACGAGGAGTAACGGTAGTTCGGAATAGGCACCTAGTCCGAACTACCTAGTTCGAGCCCCATGTAGCCGCGCTGCACGGGGTTTGAAGCAGCGGGGATTTAAAAATGGCGGCTCCCCGCTTATGCTAATGAAGCCCGGGAAATTCAAATCCCGGGCTTCATTAGCAAGTGCGGTATGCATACATTACCCCGCTAGTTCGAACTAGCGGGGTAGTGTAGACATACCCTAGTAGAGTAGTAAGGCATGATTTCCCTTTACAGAAACCATGTTGACTTTTAATTGATTTAATCTCACAGGGTTATTTTTTACTGATCTGGTCATTTTTCAGGCCTGTTTTTTAATGCAGAGGGCTGGTAGTCCCTGCTTGAGAATTTCTTAAATCATTTGTAGAAAGCTGTTGCAATTGACCCCTGCAAATAGCTCAAGGACTCATGGAATACCTACCTGAGTCTATAGGGCTTCGTGGATAGATCCTGCTTCGTGGACAGGCCATTAGTCAATCACTGTTACTTTTGTTCTCCCCTCTCACTGTGAAGGCCTACAGGTGATGGCATGGTGCCATGCAAACAGCAACACAGACGTTCAGCAAGTCTTCCCTGCCAGCCCTACGCAGAGAGGAAGTCTTCCCCTGGCATGGCCCCTCCTCTGCTATCAGGCCTCCCCAGGCCCCAGCTAGGCAAAGACCTCCCCAGCACTGCCCCAAGACTGGACTGAGGAGGTGAGATGGTGGGTCTGACTTTAGAGGGTGCAGAGCACGGTTCATGAAGCTGAGAACCTGGGACCAGTGGCCTGAAAGGTGACTACCCAGAGAGTCATGCAGGCCAGTTGAGTTCCATCAGTGACTGAGCTTTGGAGCTAGCAGAGGATGGGAAGGGCCCCTGCCCCACCACAGGGCCAAGCCATGAGCTCTCTCTCCACAACAGGGCACCTTCTAGTCCGCTCTGCACATCCTAGCAGTATGTACAGGACAGACACCAGCCAGGTTTATCCTATCCTCTGGTTTAATAACTCAGATGCTGTGGAGTGGGGGGGACCCAGTTCCCTTAGGAGTTAACTCTCCTTAACGTTAAGCCTCCCAGCGTAAAGTATTTCAGGAAGGAAACAAACAGCAGATGGGGACAAATTGGCTGGCAGGAACACGGCTCCCTGTGTGCAGAGAACATTTGGTGTGAGCGAGTGAGTGGGCCCCAGAGGGCGGGAGATAGCAGAGCCCCAGGGGTGGGTCACCTTGTTTGTGTCCTCTCCGTGCAGGAGTTCAGTTCACCAGGCAGCTAGGGAGGCGATGGGCAACAAATCCCCCCATGTGAGTGCTTCGGCACCTCTCCCAAAAGACACATGATCTCCAGCAACAGCTCCAACAGCCTCTGCTCTGGTCACCTCATCGGATCACGGTCTAGTCTATCCTCCACCGTTGGTCCTTCCAGTTCAGGATCTCACCTCTCAGATCACAGCACTGGTCGGTGCCTTCTGGTCACCTGCCTCTGGCAGGGCCCACTTCTTTTGAAGGGAGGTGGTGATGGTGGTGGGATGATGCAGACAGCTCCTGGCCATGCTGTGTGCAGGGGCTCTCTGGCAGCACCTGGGCAGGAGATAGCGCTGAGTTGCCACAGCACACAGGCAGTTCTGTTGCAGGGAACCTATCAGGAGCCGAGGACATGGGGCGGGGGCTCAGTCCAGGGCATCATCCAGCACTTTGTGCTGCAGCAGTGGGGCCACAAGCAGAAGTCAGGCCCTGTTCCAGCTGCTGACCATTTGCAGCCGGGCTGGGGGCTGCCTTGTCCTTGTCCTTGCAGCTGAGTCCTGGGAGAAAGAATAGAAAGGAACATCTAAAAGGAACGCCAAGCCGAGGAAGCCGCTGTGTCCACGGGGAGGCAAGCGAAGGCCAGTATCTCAATGAGTCACCTTGTGCCAGCGCTCCCGGGAGGGAGAGGGAATTCACAGCCGTGGCAGATGCTGCTGGAGGAGCAGATTCAGCAAATAAGTCCCCGTGGCTGTGATTGACAGATGATCACCCCCCACCTTCCTGCTGCTTTGCCAGAGCCCTCACCTGTCCCAGCTCAGGGAATCCATCTCTCTAAGCCCTTTCCGCCCTGCCCCAGTTGCCTCCTCTGGTGCCTTATCCCACAGGAGATTCCATGGGGAGGAGACAGCCTCCTGGCTTGAGGCTGACACCTCGTGCTCCAGCTGTACACACAGGCATGAGTGTTCATCCCCTTCCTCCCCCCCCCCCCCCCACCCATGCACCCAGCTGGGCCTGCTTGTCCTACCCACCAAGAAAGGCCCCGTGATCTGAGAAGCCGTGCAAAGGAAGGGACTGTGGGCCTGGACTCCTTTGTGGTGGCCAAAGGCAGAGCTGCTTATCAGGAGGGAGGGTGCCGCGTTCCCCTTTCTTTGGTGCACTGTAAAGCCCAGTCTTGCACACCCTGTTTTTCCAGCGAGCCCTGGCTGACCTGAGTGTCCCAAAGGACTCCCTGCACTGGGCCATGGCTGCTCCCAAGGGAGAGATGCCTGCAGCAAGGAGTGGGGGGAAGGGCCAGAATTCAGCCAGCTTGGAACGCTTTGGCTCTCACTGGGGTAGATTTAACTCTCAGAGGGTATGTCTACACTACAGCCCTAGTTCGAACTAGGGGGGGTAATGTAGTCATACGGAGTTGCAAATAAAGCCCAGGATTTGAATTTCCCGGGCTTCATTTGCATAAAGCCGGACAGCGCCATTTTTAAATGCCGGCTAGGTCGGACCCTGTGCCGCGCGGCTACACGCGGCACGGACTAGCTAGTTCGGATTAGGCTTCCTAAGCCGAACTAGCTGCACACCTCGTTCCACGTTCCACGAGGCGTACAGCTAATTCGGATAGGAAGCCTAATCCAAACTAGCTAGTCCGTGCCGCGTGTAGCCGCACGGCACGGGGTCCGACCTAGCCGGCATTTAAAAATGGCGCCGGCCGGCTTCATGCAAATGAAGCCCGGGAAATTCAAATCCCGGGCTTCATTTGCAACTCCGTATGACTACATTACCCCCCTAGTTCAAACTAGGGGGGTAGTGTAGACATACCCAGAGAGTCCATAACGTTCAGCTTGTTGAAGGTTTAGCAGGAGCCCCTGACACAAGCAGGGATGGGGAGATGCAAGGTCAGAGACCAGCAAAACTCCGCCTCTCCCTCCCCACTTAGGGCCTTGAAAACACCCTCTGTCCAGCAGAAAGCCACCAAGTGGGGCACAAGGCCTTTGATCAGCCCTGAATTATGGCTGAAAAGAGCGCCTGAATGACACTGAAGTGACTTTGGCATCCACTGTATTTAAAGATGCAATGTTCCTGTGGTATTGTTGGATTGTGCACCACTCGGGGCTGGTGGAGATGGGGCCAAGGTAAATCTTGGGAAGTATCTGAGCGTCAAAGGAACAGATTGAACAGTGGCCCAAACAGAGAGAAGTGGGGCTCTCGGGCAGGAGGTGAATGCAAATGCATTTCTAGTGAGTGCTAACGTTGCTCCTGCTTTGGGTTGTGCCGAGCTTGGCCAGATAGAGCCAGGCTGTTGGCTTGGCCTTGGGGCACACTTAGGATCTGCGTGCTCTCATCCCTCTGGAGAAGGTGCAGGTGCAGGAAGGCTCGGTGGAAGGAGACATGGATTCAGGATCCCACTGATGAATCTAGTCCCTACCTTGCTCAACTTCCCCAATAGAAAGGGCCTGTCCACAGGCCATCTCCTGTCCGCTCCCACGCCGGAGGGAGGCCCAGCAGGAGAACAAGGCCTCTGTGGGGCAGGCAGAGGTGGCTCCTCGCTGTCCCCCTTAGGATGGGTGCGATGTGCCCAGCCTGCAAGGGTGAGTTCCGAGCGCTGGCTGTTGGAAGAGGTTGCCGTGGTTGGCTGTCGGTCAGGCAAGGTGACAGCCTGTTGCTGCTGCACAGCCTCCCTGCAACACTGGACAACGTGCAGACGCCTCTGTGGCTGAACAAACAGAGCAACCTCCCTTGGACAGGAACCCCGTTCCCCTGACCCTGCGGCCTGTTGGTCTTCAGAGGCCTGGTGGAAGGGTGGTGTCTCTTCCTGACTTAAGTATTCTGGGCCACGGTGGCTCAGGAACTGAGGACAACACCTGGGGAGGTACTTATCCTCCATCCCATCCCCCCATGCTCTGACAGACCCCCCCCCTCCCACACCCACACGCCGTCTTCAGTCTGGCAACTCCCCCTCTCGCTCACACTGCCGTCTGTTGCTATGGCAACGATAGTTATGGCGACAGACAGAGAAGATTGCAGCCTATTAATATGAACAAGCAGGAGCAGGTGAGAATCTTTGCACAGAAATCGTCCCATGGGATCAGGGGCCCTCCAGGGCTGCTCTGCCTGGACCCTGGAGATCACCTCTGTAGGGCCAGCTGGGGGCCCCAGAGCCGGATGCTTTGACACAGTGGTTCTTCCTAACTCTCCTCACCAGCTCCCACTGAGCCCTAGGGGCCACAGGCTGCCTCTCCTAGAGGGGATGTCAGGAGCCTAATGTTCCCAGCAGGGAGGTGGCTACAGTAGTTACTAACTGCATGGCAGTGGCCATCCAGAGACCCCAGTGTGAGGATGTGGCCCCTGTAGCATCAGCCCTGCAGGGCAGCACCCCGCGTGGGGCTGTGTGCCGCACACACGCGCAGGAAGAGACAGTCCCTGCTGCATGGAGCTTACAAACCCAGTAGAGACCAGGTAAGGCGCTGGCAGATCCAGCCCTTCCGTAATTCACTGGAGGGATTGAATAAAGGACTGAGCCAAGAAACAGAACTGCCAGGCCTGCCCGCCCTGCTGTGGGGGGTTCCCCCAAAGAATCTCCGGTTCCAGGCATCCCCTACTAACGCTCCTCTCGTATGCTTGGCATTCTTCCTTGCTCCCTGTTGCCGCTGTGGGGGGCTCTGCCTGGGCAGTCTGCACTGGCCTTTGGAGAGACAGAGCAGGGTGCACATCCCCAGGGCCAGGAGGCCCTCCCAGTCCTGCTGCCGGAAGGAGAGTTGCAGAGGGATGGGTCCTTGCATTGCTTTCATCCTGTACGGAGAGGGCCATGCGAGGAGAGAGTCCGTGCAGCCCTTCATGCTGCTGCACCCTAGGCCAGCTGCTGTAAGGGCACAGGCAGGAATTGATGCAGCAGGACTGAGAGTGACCTTCCTTGTGCTTGGGTCCTGGCACGTGGCCTCCTCAGACTCCCTGGGGGCTGCGCTAAAGCCCTGCCACCCGACCCAAACCTACCTGCACATGGCAGAAAGCCCTGGTCTTCTCAGCTTGGGTCAGGTCACCTCTACTGACCCTCTCCTGCCCCCCCAGCCAGCTGCAGTGTGTGTGCTACAAGGAATCGCAGCACCTCTTGCTCCACAGTGCAGATGGGGCCTGCAGCTATCGGCACATGCAGCCACTTCCGGACTGACCCCACAGGCAGGAGCTGGTGGCAGCACAGACATGAGTTCCCAGGGGAAGGTCAGGTCAGAAAGAGTCTAGACCCTACTGGGCTTGGGTCAGGTAGGCTGGGCTTAGGTCCAGTGGGAGCATAAGCATTCATCCCAAGCAGCCTTCAGGCTGGAGCAGCCTCACCAGGCAGTTTGTGGCTGGATAAGACGAGCCCTCCCCAAAATATGACCAGCGCGCAGGAGGGCCACCTAGGAGAACTCACCTAACCCATCTGCATTCCAGCCGGGTCCTCTCCCTCTGCAACGCTCCATCGCGGTCTGAGCAGCCGGCATCCTGCACGCTGGGACATGTGGTCCCCACAGGCTTCACCTCCAGGGTGGACCTTGGCTGTGATCTATGTTAGAGTACATGTAGCCCTTGGGCTGCCAAGCAGGCCCGCAACTGGGCACAGCTAGGGGAGCCCTGTTCTAGGTGAAGGTAGACTGTCTCCACGTTCTCGAGTTCGCACACACCCATTTGATACCCCGCCCCCAAACTGGCCCTTGAGGGAAACTGACCCACCTCCACATGGCTTTGAACATTGTGTTTTCAGCTTCCGGGCAGTGTGAGAGGTGCATCTCCTGCTGACCGGATAGAGAGCTCTCCCCATCAGGCTCCCCCTTCCAAGGGTCGCTCTGGCCCTCTGGTGGTTTGCTGCTTCCCCGCCTCAGGCCTGGGATAATCATGACCACATTCAAAGGAACAAGAGTCTATCCTTCCCAGCATCAGTCCTCCACACGCCCTCTGTCCCCTGCCTGGGATCTCCTGAGTTCCTCCTTATACTGTGACAGAGTCGTGCCTGCCTGGAGCTGGGCTCGTCCCAAGCCACTGGCCCTCAGGACTTCTTCGCTGGAGCCGCTCCTCTCCCAGACCTGTTTTAGGAGCCTCCTTCTCCCCAGCTGCCCTCTCCCTTCACCGACAGCCTCGGGATACCAGCACCTTCATGCAGGCCGCTCTATCGCTCCTTCCCCCATTAGCCTGGGCCTTCCCCCAAAGCTCCGCTTACTCGGCCTTGCTAACACAGTCCGGTCCTGTCCAGGGGAATGTCCCTTTCCCCCGCAGCCCATTTCCTTGACGCTTTTCCATTACTTCCTTTCAGGAGAACCTGACGTGGCTTAAGCTCCACAGGGACCACCTCCCCACTGCGCTATAGCCCGCAGGCTTCCCCATATAGTAGCCACCCTGTTCCCTGATGGTGCCACTTTTTGCTAAGAGGAAAGCCAGTCAGTCCGGGGTCTCCCATTCCCCCAGCAAGTCCCCGCCCTCACCTAGTCTAGGCATGTCCCCTTTGCTCCAGTGTCTCCTCTCCTCCTTACTGCCTCCTGCTGGAGTGAAGAAAGCTTGTGCTGCTCCTCATTGCGAGCAGGGGTAGGCCCCAGCAGGCCAGCTGTCGAAGGCAGAGCACAGTTTGCTTTGAGCACTGCAGAGGGAAGGCTCAGCGTCTGTGTGGCCCCAAGAGCATGGGAGGCGCAGAACCGGGGCATTGAAGGTCACCCACATCCGCATGCTCACTCAAGCAACTTTGGGAAGCGCAGCAGGGAGCATCCCCAATAAAGACCTTCATGCTGGAACCTACCACAGTCCCCCTCCCTGCCAGGTTTTGCACGAACACTCAGGGCTGCGGAAAAAAAATTAAGTGCCATTTTTACCTGGCAACCAAAGGAGGAAAACAGTTGAGTCTCCCCCAGATCCTCCTGCAAAAAATGAGATAAGGCAGGACACCTGCGTCCCCTGGTCCTAGCTGCTTTCTAACTGTAGCAGGAAGGTCTGATGACCAGCTGGCCTAGTGGTCAGCTTATGGTTTCTCCTTGTCTAGTTGCTCCAGAGAGACTGCAACCTCAATCACCCACTCCTGTTTCAGTGACTCCCCCAGAACTTGGTCACGGGTAGGGACAGGGCAGGAGGACAAGGTGAGGGGACCCAGGCCCTCACACGCCACCCGGAACCCTAAAGGTCACTGCCTCAGCCCCTTCGTGTTCAACTAGTCACGCTCAGAGCTTTCAGCTCCCAAAGAAAGTCTGTGGGGAGGGGCGGGATCCAGGTCCCTACAGCTGCTGTCACGAGGCAGTTGCCATGCCTGGCTGAGCGCCAAGCATCCGTGCCACTCATCCTGCCAGAGGCCTTTTAAATAGTTCCTCCACTGGGACCACGCCCTGGACCTGTTGAGAGGCAGGCCTTGCTAGTCCCATATCGCCCTACTCCTCGCCCTGGTTTAGTGCGGGGCCTGTAGCCAGGGCTGGACCGAGCCATTCCGGCGCCCCGGGCAGATAGTTGAATTGTTCCCTGGGTTGGGGGAGGGCACGTGTACGGCCCCTCCCCTGCCCAGCATGTGGGGGAGGGCATGCGGAGCTGGAGGTAGCAGGACGCACGTGCCCAGCTCGGCTCAGCCAGGCTACCACCGCTGGCGCACAGCCTGGGGCCGCCCGAGGCGGGCAGAGCCTGGCCATGCAGGGCCCCGTGGCCATGGGGGGAAGGGCGCAGCTAGCTGGCACTGTGAGGGTTAATGCAGCCCCCACCCCGGGTGGCCGTTAGGAGCTGCTGCAGCCCGCAATCCGGGAGCCAGGTGCGCAGCGCCTGATGGCAGCTATAAGGGGCACTGTGCGCCCCTTACAGCTGCCATCAGGCACCCCCCCATAGTTTGGCGCCCCGGACAGCTGCCTGGCTAGCCCATGCATTAATCCAGCCCTGCCTGTAGCCCCCACCCTTGCACTGACCCTGCCTCCTGATGGGATTACAAACAGGCAACTGCTTAGCAACCCTTTGTGCTCCCTTTCTGCATTCACTTTCCAGCCATTCCACTCCCTTCCTACCTTCAGCCCCAGGAACCGCCGAGCCCCTTGCGCAAGAAGTGCTCATGAACGACAAGGCCAGATCTCTGCTCCGTTAACAAAGGTGCAGGACTAGGCTTGCCAGGTGTCTGGTGTTTGCCTGGACAGTCCAGTATTTGTGGCCACTGTCCGGTAAAAAAAAAACCCTAGAAAATACTGGACGTGTGAAATGTTTGGTATTTTCTCTCTCGGACGGAAGGCCGGTGGGGGACATTCTTCCCCTGCTGCGTCTGGCGGGGGGAGCAGGGACCGTGTGGATTCAAAGGTGCAGTGACTTTTTTTTTTGCTCAACAATTTTGGTCCCTCGCCAAGTTCGGGGTTGTTTGTGAAAGTATCTGGCAACCCTATGCAAGACTGGTTTTGACCCCTATGGGAACAAGCAGCTGAAACTCCTGAATGCCAGCTGGGATTTTGGCTTTGAGTTCTGGAAAAGGCCTCAGTGCTGCTAGGGGCACGTGTACCAGGAATCATCAACACACAACTCCAAAGGGGGGGAATAGTAGTACTGCAGCGGAGCAGGAGGTTATGGTGGATCACAGATAGAATATGAGTCAACAGTGTGATGCAGTTGTGCAAAAGGTTAATGTCATTCTGGGGTTTATTAATAGGAGTGCTGTACGTAAGACACGGGAGGTAGTTGTCACGCTGTGTTCTGCACGGATGTGACCACAGCTGGAGCACTGGGGCTGGTTCTGGGCACCACACTTTCAGAAAGATGTGGGCAAACTGGAGAGAGCCCAAGAGAGACTAATAAAAAAGGGGGGGGGGGGGTAAAAGGCTTAGAAAATCTGACCTCTGGCGAAAGGTTAAAAAACTGGGCATGTTTCACCTAAAGAAAAAAAGCTGAGAAGGAACCTGACGACAGTCTTCAAATATGTTAAGAGCTTTTATAATGGGGACTGTGATTAATTGTCCTCCATGACCACCGAAGGTCAGACATGCAGCAATGGGCTTAATCGGGAGGTGTAGGTGAGATGCTAGAAAAAGTTTTCTAACTTTTAGGGTAGTTATTTCTGGAATAGGCTTCCAAGGGAGCTTGTGGCATCTCCATGGACCAGGGGTAGGGAACTCAGGCCTGGGGGCCGGAGATGGTCCCCGGCTTTCCTGGATCCAGCCACCAAGGTTCAGAGCTCTGCCCTCAGCATTGGGGGGGCCCATGCTGGTCCTCCAAAATCTATTAGCCTGAGCCCCCCCCCATGCTCTGCTTCTCACTTGTGTGGTCCCCGACTCATGTTTCTGTGGGTCAGCGGCCCCTGACCCAAAAACGGTTCCCCACCCTTGCCATGGACATTAAAGCAGTGGTGGGCAACCTGCGGCCCTTCAGGGTTCACCGCTACGTGTGGCCCATGAGACATTTTATTTATCGTTGCCCACGCACAGGGCTGCCACATTCTGCTGGTTTCCGTTCACAGAGGTTTTTTCCTATTGGAATTACTAAAGTGATGCGCACTTAAGGCAAGGGCATGAGACATGAGGTGGGTGCTGATTGCTAATGTTGACTACAAGAGCCATGCGCTCCCTCTGCAGCCAATCAAAGCATTGCTATGGTTCCATCTGCACCCCCCGCACATTCCAGGTATGCAAGCGCAGTGAGCAACACGATCCTGTCCTGGGAGACCATCTTGCGGGCCCACTGAGATGAAGGAGGGCCACTCAAACTGCCCCCTCACCTAGCCCTGGTGGCCCATCGCTGCATTAAAATCAGAGGCGCTATCGTGATCATCAGGTCTGGCCTCCTGCAAATTGCAGGCCGCAGAACTTCACTCACCCACCCCTGAGCTCGGGCCGAGTTACTGAAGTTCTCAAATCATGATTCAAAAACTTCAGATAACAGAGAATCCATCACTGGAGGTTTTTTTAAAGAACCAGTGGAAGAAACACTTGTCAGGGATGGTTTTCGTGGTCCTACCTCAATACAAAAGATTGACTTTGTTGGCTTCTCGCAGTTCCTTCCAGCCTACCTTTCTAGGGTTCTCTATCACTGCAGTGTATAGCTAGAAGGGGTGTCTGAAAAGGCCCAAATACCTTCCCAATAGGACCAGCTACGGGAACTGGAAGACCCAGCAGACTTTGGTCCCTAGTGCAGCCCAGGTCAGTAAGGACTGACGGATGATCTCATCTGATGAGAGTTAGGTGGCTGCCAAGTGACAGAAGCGGGTGAGTTCCAAGTCCAGTGCCTTGTAGGACGAACACCATCATTGCTGTTGGCCCCATTTGTTTGCTTGGATTTAGAGAAACATTCCAAAGCCCATCCCAGCCTCTGTGGCCCTTGCCACCAATTACAAAGGTAGTGATATCGTTAGTCCGTAGCCATATTGGAGGGTCTACAGCAGGGGTCTCCAACCTTTTTAAGCACAAGATCACTTTTTGAATTTAAGTGCAATCCAAGATACCTGGCCCCACCTCCTTCCCACCCCCTTCTCCGAGACCCCACCCCTACTCATGCCATTCTCCCTCTCTTGCCCATCCTCACTCACTTTCATCAGGCTGGGTCAGAGGGTTGGGGTGCAGGCTCTGGTCTTGGATGAAGGGATCTGGAGTGTGAGAGGGGCTCTGAACTGCTCTTGGGGCAGGCAGTTGAGGTGTAGGGGGGTTCGAGGTGCAGGTGCTGGGATGGTGTTTGGGTGCAGGGGTGCTCAGGGCTAGGGCAGGGGCTTGAGGTGCAGGAGAGGGTTCTGACTGGGGTAGGAGTTCGGGATGTGGGCTCCGACTGGGCACTGCTCACCTCAGGTGGCTCTTGGGAAGTGGCGCAGGGGGGCGAAGGCAGGCTCACCCCTGCCCTGGCCCTGCACCCCAAAAGCAGCCAGCAAACTCCCTTCCTCCCAAATCCTGTTGTGCCCCCTCTCTGCTCTGTGGAAATAGGATACAGGGTGGGAGAGGAAGCACCTTGACACCAGCACCCTCCCTCGCCCTCCACAGCGAGCAGAGACTCCTGAGGGGACAGCTCCAAG
The DNA here is from genome assembly GCF_049634645.1 of Pelodiscus sinensis. Taxonomy (NCBI): domain Eukaryota; kingdom Metazoa; phylum Chordata; order Testudines; family Trionychidae; genus Pelodiscus; species Pelodiscus sinensis. The sequence continues at coordinate 48,690,058 of NC_134720.1, forward strand.
GTAAAGGGCAGGAGATGCGCAGCAGGGGATGGTGCAGATCAAGTGCTGGCATGTGATAGCCTCCTGGCCAAACCAGCCAGGATCACCTGTCAGAGGCTCCAAGATCTACCCGTAGGTGACCACCCTAAAGCCTTCCTCTGAAGCAGGATTGAAGAGCAGCAGCCATTAGCTGTAAAGCTTGGCGTCTCATACTCCCATTCCAGCTACATTGCATTTGAGTAGTGTCACACCAGGCTGTTAAGAAGGAGATTCCATCCTAATGGCACCCCTGCCACCAGGTAAAGAAACAGATCTTAAGATGGGTAAAGAAAACTTAGTCTGACAGCATTTCCTCTGGCAAGAAACTGTTTATCAATAGCGAGGCAGTGGAATCCTCATTCTATGATTATGGTCCTCTCTTTCCTATTGTGTGTCTGTGTGATCTCTGTCTGGTTTTTAATTGTTTCTGTCTGCTGTATAATTAATTTTGCTAGGTGTGAATCAATTAAGATGATGGGATATAATTGGTTAGGCAATTCTGTTATGATTGGTTAATACAATTTTAGTAAAATAATTGGTTAAGGTGTAGCTAAGCAGGACTCAGGTGTCACTATCAAATGGGGTCCAAAAGGAAGTTCTTGGGAACCACCTTCAGGACACAGTTCCAAGATCAGAGCTGCCAGACCTCAACTCTGTGCCAATGACACCCTGCTGAAACTAGAGTCCTCCAGAGGGACCTGATCCTGACTGTCCATCAAGATAAGTTCATCTGTCTCATTGGGAGTGGTGAGCATTGTATGCCTGGTGTGCACCATTCTGTTTTTGAGAATGAATAACTAGAGATTAAGTAGGATATTACAGAACTGTGTTAGCTCGTTCACTGATAAAAGACCTGGAATACCTGCAGAGTGTAAGATTACAGAGTGTTGGATTACCTGCAGAGGGGTAAGGATGAGTGCCTAGAATGGAAAGGTTACACCTGAGCCCTAGGAACCAATGAGGATCAATGCTCCCCCTAATTTTCCCATGCATGTGCAGAATAAATTTTGTTGTGCCCTGAGGCACATACAGATGCGCACCCCCCATGAAACACATACTGCCAGCTGTGAGCAGCTGTGGGTGCTCTGCTAATCAGCTGGGCAGCTGCCCAAGGGCTCATCTTACAGGGAATGCTGGTGAGGATGGGTGCCTATGTTGGAACGGTTATGCCTGAGCCCTAGGAATGGGTGAGGGTGGGTGCCCTTAGAGAGCGTGTGAGAATTGTGTGGGCAACACAAACGCGATCCTTCCCCACTGAACTCAACAAGCCCACAGTGACTCCCACCCCCACACCCGCTTACCCCTAACTGACAAGAACATAACCTGGAACAAATCCACCCGTGGCTCAGGCTCCCACAAGAACCAATAGACTGGGCTCTGCAGTGAATCCAGAAGGGCAAGAGTCCAGCTATTACAGGCCAAGGGGGTTGAATTCCAACGTCGCGCACCCTTCCTGCGAGTCAGCAAGCCTCTCCGGTCCACGCCTGGTGCAGTCTGGTTGTCTGCAGCCAAGGCACAGAGAGTGGTCTCCCCAGACCATTTTGGACTTTGTAGATGAGAACCTACACTCCCGAGGCAATCAGCAGCCAATAGGTGTCATGTGCTCCCAGTAGGATACTCCATTTAACCAGTCCCTGCTGTCTGTGCTAAGTCCAGCATCTCAATGGATCTGTGGTGCCCCCCTCTGCCCTCGCCCCCCCAGGCAGACTGAAATGGAAAACCAGCATCTCTATCACTGCTGCCACTTGGGGTATGTCTAGACTATATGGATCTGTTGACGGAGCCATGTAGTCCAGACATACCCTTGGTCATCTGAAAGCCAGCCAGCACCTCAAGATTCAAGCTTTGGACAAAGCCTATAGTCCAAGGGGCTGATATAACCCCCACCAAATTGCCCAGGGACCTCCTCTAACCCTCTGTGGTCATATCTGTGTTAAATCACACCTGGCTCTTTCTTATTCATGCCTCAATCTCCCACACACTGGGCTGGGAAAGAGGAACAAAGCTGTATCCAGGCTCTTGATCCTGCTCAGCCCTGATACCAGGTTATTCAATGGGCATGTCAGGCTGACTGTGGAGAAGCTTGTGGAACCCACCTCTTGGGGCAGAATCACCCTCTGATCACTCAGAGATCCAGGGATGAAACAATTGATGGGCCTCTCCCACCACAAAAGCATCAGACTCACCTCCTGAGTCCCAGAATTGGAGGCAGCCCATAGAGCTAATAATATTAGCATGGCCCTCAACTCTCCTCCACAGCCAGAATATCCACCTGGCTTTGCGCTGTACCCTGGCCAGTCAAGATGTGATGTATGTGTGACATTTTTGTATTATTTCTATGAACTATGTCTGTGAACCAGTTTACCCATTGAGTGTGAGGGTATTAACTCCCTACTCTAGGGACAGGGAGAGTGGGGATAACCGACTGTCCTGCAAACATTAGATCCAGCCAGGTTGGATTCTATTGTACTATCAATATCCGAATGGAATGGACACATATGAATGAAAGGACTGGACCATTAATGCCCAACAACTGGCAGTCAAGAGCATCCTTCTGCAGGGAAGCAGAGTGGAAAAGTCTTGAGCAGGAGAAACAAAGAGGCAAAGACAGAGTCCAAGTAATGGCGTGGTTGCTTCTGCCTGTATAGATGCTGCAGTAAGCTTGGCTATTCCACATGCTACCACATGGTCTGTTGGATGCTAGATCCCAGGTGAATGAGAAATGCCACCTTGTTTTGAAAGGGCTGCCCTGTGTCTCTGGCAATAGTCACTGGTTGCTTGCTCCCTGAGGGGTTAGACGTCTCGAGCTAGCAGCCAAATTCATTTGGTCTCACTGTTGAGAGGTCACAGTCACACACAATGGGGGTTGGAGCCCAAAGGCCCCATCTCACATTCAGGGAGCTGCAGACCTTGCCCTTGAAAAGGCTTGGCTCAGGGTTTGGCAAGAAATAGGGATACTCTCAGGAGACTATATAAAGGCCAAGGCGACTGATCCCAGAGACCCATGACAAGAGGGAAGTCACAGGAACCAGATGGTCTGAAAGTGGCCTTGGCTCCACTGCCCCCTGTGGCCTAGAGGGGAGGATTATGCCTCCCTGTCAGCCCCTGGCACATCCCAGGCTGCTCAAGCACCAGGAATGGGAAGATCTCCCATTCGGAACAGAAGGGAAGGAAGCTGCAGAAGCAACTCTTGGGTCTGACCCCAAGGGAGCTCAGTGGTGGGCTGGCAATTCTGTGCCACGTCTCGGTGACACACTCTTAACCCTTTACAGAGCTTGACAATGATCCGCCACGAGGGGGAAACGGAGAGGCCAGGCGTGCCAAGTGGGCCTGGAGAGAAGGTGGAGAGTCCAGGTCTGGAGGGTGGAGTTGAACACACTGAGCTGCTTGAGTTCTTCCCACCAGAGAGCTTTATAGGCGAGATCATGGGGAGAGCTGGAATGTCTCAACTGACCAAAGCGGGAAGTGGCCATTGCCTTCCTCTTTTAACCCTAAGGGTGTGGCCTGGGGAGACTCCAGAGGAGCATGGAATGCTGGGATGTGTGGTCCACACTCACACAGTAAAAATGAGTCTGTCCAAGTCCTGTGATTTGCAACTACCTGGATTTCATGTGGTCATGCTCTGGCCATGCTGGGTCCACACAATCAAATGTCTTTTGGACAGAAGCCTGGGGGAAGTTATGGGGACCGAAGAGGTGCATGGGTGGGGGGGAGAATTCCATTCGTCATATCTACGGTACTGCTAGGAAGAGCTCTCAGCAGTGGGAGGATTCAACAAAGGGTGATGAATTAAGGATCATAAACAGGAAACAATTAACAGGAAAAATGCCACTGGGCAATACGGGGGGTGGGGTGATGGCATCACTATTAGGCCAGACTAAAAGGGGGAGTAGAGGAGGCCCCATGCTTAGGGCCTGAATATCAGTGTGAAATCACTGCTCCAATGAGCTATTCTCTCTCAGGAGTAGGGGGGGGGGGGGGGCAGATTGGTGCTTTCATTAGATCAGCCCCTGATTGACTGTCAGTCAGTTTCAGATGGCAGCTTAAGGCCTTGATCCTAATCATCCAGGCAATTAGCAGCCAAGCCCCAGCTACATCGAAGACTGAATTTTGATCTATGCACAGCTGAGCTCCTCTGGGCTACTGCAGATTACAAAGCTCAGGATGCAGTGCATGAGAGCTGGGGCCAGCAATCTCTGTCAGGAGGATCCAGCTATGGAACAATATTCAGGCAGATGAACCCAGCTTCTGGCCATCGTTAGGCAACACTGCAAAATCTTCCTCTTTGGAAAAGCCTTACTGACCTAGCAAGAAAGACAATCACCCTAGTACTCCCCTTCCACACAGTCTCCCAGCCTCCAAAAATACACCCCTTAAATAACCACAACCCCTCCCCAAGCAGAGTTGTACCCAAAGAAGGGAAACGACAAAGCTTCCAGGAAGTCCCCAAAAAGACTTTGCTCTTGTTATTGATTTGAGTTGGAAAGCATTCAGATACTATGGCAGCAGGATAAAGCTGAAAGACTGTCCAGGCAAAGGTGAGCCAGCTGGAAGGAGATGGATTCTACTGTGAGGAAAGGTGATACATTTTCACTGGCACACACACAAGATTTCACAGGTGGCACCTTCAGGAGAACCCCCAGAATTTTTTCCCATGGTGTCCATCAGTTCCACTAAGCTTACCACACTGTGGTGCTGCCACTCCCGCAACCAACCAGTCACCCAGTCTTTACTGCTTGAGGTCTCCAGAGGCACTGACTGCTGTCTGGTCCTGAAGCTCCTTTTATAAGGCCTTCCTGGCCCCTGATTGGCCACTTCTCCTGCAGCCTCTCTAGTCTGCTTGGAGGACTTCTCTGTAGCCTCTCTGGGGTGGGGTGTGACAGGACCACAGGGATTCTGGCAGGGATCCTCAGGGCCTGGTTCCCTCCTCCCACCGTCACAGGTGCATCCACTGATACTAAGCTCTCAAAGTGCCTTTCTTGTAGCTAGAACACAGCATTGGATGTGCAATCTCTGGGGAAGGGACCACCTCTCACTGTGTGTTTATAACATACCCAGCCAAATGGGGCTGATCTCAGTGGAGGCCTATACTGTAATAATAATAATAATAATGTTGAGTGCTTCAAAATGCCATTGAGAAAACTCTAGGGACATACTTGGCTCTCACTAAAACTTAGCAGGATGCACTCACTCCAGGGCAATATTGGGGCACCCTGTGTAATATATTGCAAACAGCATGCTCTTTAGCCATTGGGGTGTCAGCCTGACGTTTGGGGAGAAGAGGAGGAGGGGAAAGATCTGTCTGCATCACTCCCCTATTTGCAATCTACCCAGGGGCAATGGAATGTCCCAGGTACTCAGCTGATCCCTGTGCCTATGGATGAATGCACCAGCAAAATGAAAGGCCTACACTTTGGGCTGTAGATGAGATTCTCAGTTTCTCCCGGGCTGCACTGATCTGCGTGGGAGCCAAATGTTGCAAGGCAAATGGGAACCCATCCTTCTGCCCCAGCAGGGAGCAGCTGCAAGTTCCCGGGCTGGAGGCTCATTCAGCAGATTTTATGAATAAAACTAAGCTCCCGGTCTGCCTTTCCTTATAGTCAAAGGGAGTCGGAGGCAGAGACACACTGGGGGGCGTCACATACCAAGAGACAGGCACAAATATGGACCCACACAGGGTATCAAACCTTCTCTCTCCTACACCCGTGACCCACACATAGAGACGCAACCCATCCCCCCACAGGGGATAAGACAGGGTGTCTATCTCTGGTATCACCTCTCAGAGGGGTAGCCCTGTTTGTTTGTTTGTATCTGCAAAAACAAGGAGATCTGTGACATCTTAAAGACTTACCAATTTATTAGGGCATGAGCTTTTGCGGGTCTAGATCCCTTCGTCAGATGAATGAAGTGGAAATTGCTCATTGCACCTGATGAATTGGTTTATACTCCCCAAAGCTTAGGCCGTTAGTCCTTAAGGAGTCAGAGATCTCTTCATTATCTCTGGTGTGTAGGGACACGCACACCCCTCGGAGGAAGGGGGTGGGCAGCGCAGAGGGGGCAGATCGGGTCCCCCCGCGCGACCCTTGCCCCTGAGTGTTGCTGCAATTGCCCCTCCCCCAGCCCGGTTGCAGGGGCGCCCCCCTCCCTGCCTGTGAGCGCGCGGCAGAAAAGGAGGCCCGCCCCGCCCCGCCCCCCCCCGCCGGAGCCCAGGAATCGCTCCATGCAGCCGGGGCGCGGCGCGCTCCGGAGCTGCCCGTGGTGCTGAATATGAATGCGGCCCCTTTGCGCCAAAGGTGGCTTCTCAGCTGCAGCCGCCTCGCGGAGGGAGGGAGGGAGCGAGCAGCCTCTCCACTGCTCATTGAGAAAACGCCTTAGCGTCGCCCCCTCCCCCTCCGAGGGCAACTGCCTGCCCCTGGCCTGTCCCAGACCCACACACTCACCGTAACCAGACCCCCTACCGCCCTCAGCCCCGGGGGACCTTCCTATAACCCCGGCCCATTCCCTTGCCTGCTGGCTGGGGCGCCTCGCTCAGCAGGATGCTTCCTGCAGGGCTGGCCCTTCCCTGGGCCCCACTGCTCGAGGCTACCCCCGACTAGGCAGCCCCTCGGAGCAGGGCAAGTGGCCAGCTGTAGCCCACAGGCATTGTCCAGCCGCACCTAACTGCACTAGCCAGCGCGATAGGGGGCTTGACCCCCGTCCCCAGCCTGGGGGAAGGGAGGGGAAGGATCCCTTATCTCCCTGGCACCCCGCTCCCTCTACGTCAAGGCGATGCAGCTGTGCATGATCCCGTCCTTAACATTCCCCCGCGGTGGCGGCAGGCGAAGGAAAAGATGAATGAGGCGTTTGCCAGGGACCCATTCAGAAAGGATGGGCGGGAGGCAGAAATATTCTTCGCTGGCGGTGCCCTCCCCACTCGCATGCGTCTCCCAGCAGTTGGGAGGCAGGGAATGAGGTGAATGGCAACGTGCCCTCCCTGGGCTGGGATCGTCCCCCACTGGGACAGCAGCGACATTAAAGTCACCGTGACTAAGCAGGGTTCAGCTCCAGTTGGCCTTTAAGCAGAAGGGAGAGAAAATGGTGCAGAAGTAAGTAGTGGCTAGCCCTTGACTGGCACGTTTCATCCCATGCTCTCGTCCTCTCGTGGCCCTTTATGTGGGGGCAGGAGTCACGCTGCTGGCCTTGGGGCTGTTGTGAGCAGGCTCTGGTTTGCACGGTGGGATCTTGGGCAGGGATTTGAATCTGGGCTTCTCTGGCCCCATCGCTGTGGTATCTGGAGTCCTTAACACACCTCCTGATATTCCTGTGCACGGTTCAGAAACCAGCATGGGCAGGCATGTTTAACTAGTAGATCCAGCTGCTTGAAAGCCTGCTCTTTATTCACTGCACCCCAGGGAAATCCATTTTCTCTCTTTGGCCACTAACAGTATCTGTCCATTCCAATCTGCCTCGGTACTTATACCCAGCCCATCACCATGGTATCTGGCCACTATGGTATCAATATGACAGGTAGCCTGACCTTAAACTTTCTCTTGGCTTTTCTTTCCCATTGGCCAGGTGGAGTGCAGCTTCTGTGTTGGTGGAAGGAGAGGTGCTTTCTGCATAGCCTGGGCCAGCCCTTTGTGGGCTTCAAAGATTAAAACCAGGACCTCTACTGATCCCCAGTGCACCTAACAGGGTGATGTGTTTGCAGCAGCCTGTAGGATGTAGCTGCTGAGATGTTGCATGTGGTACCACTGAGGGACTGCAGTTGTTAAGCTTGATGCACTGTCATACAGCAAGGGAGAAGACCCCATTCAGGGTTAGGCGATGGTGCCCATCTCACACCAGTTGCTCTCATATTCTCCACTTTTTATCCCCCAGTCTGCATCTCTAATTCCTCTCACCAAAGTCTGTATAGTCCTACCTCTTTGTCCCCAGGGTGGGATGAACCAATGATCAGAGTCCAACTTGCCCCTATCTGCAGGACAGCACAGTTCAACAGTCCCAGGCAATAACTTGCCCCTCCTTGTGAGGGGGAATACAACCCCATGGTCAGAGTCTATCAAGGTACAGCAGATAGGAGAAAGGTTTGCATTCCCCAACAGGGGCAGTCTAGGCCCTTCCACTCCACTGGACCCCAGCCCAGGTGTTGTTAGTGGCTTGCTTTAACCACTGAGTCAATGGGGAAAATTCCAGCTGCAACACACTGGCTCTCAGCATCTGCTCACTCACCCTCTAGTTGTTGCCGTGCATGGGCTGCTTCCTGCTTCAAGCGTCTCTGTTCACTGATGAATGTCCAGCTTCCCTCCATGCGGGATCTGGCCATTTCTGCTGGTGTCTGGAACCTGTGAGGTCTCTAGACACATCTGGCCTTCAACCTGTATGGTAGCGCCTCGGTGTTTGGGTAGTCTCTGCAGTTTGCCTGGAGCTGGCAAGATACATCCTCTTCCTCAGGCCACTAGCCTGAACTGAGCTGAGCTGCTCTCTTTTATAGCAGAGCAGCTTGAGCATGCCCAGTAAGGCACAGTGGGTGGGGCCTTCGCAGCCCTCAGGGCTGGTTTAACCCCCTCCTGCTCAGTGCGGGGAGAGAACACCCTGTGACAAGCATCCGCACACCTGTATTTCCATAGTGAGTCTTCACTGCTCCAGCAAGCGTGTGTACACAGAAGAAAGCGTAGCAAGTCAATGTTGATGAGGGATATCCAATGTCAGAGGGAGCACCAAATCTCATTACGGTGTACCATGACATGGTGTCAGCTAGTTCTTCACTATGGTGCCATCTTCACATCAGCATCAAGGCCTCACTTGTGTGAGAAATGAACCACTGGGGAATGAACCATCAGGGGATTTTCTACCTTCCACCATTGGTTTACCCCAATGTCTCCCTCTGGATGGTCTCTTCCATTCCACCACCTGAGGAGACTCTTAGGACAAATTCTGTTTCCTGCATGAAAGTTCATTAGGATGGTTAGGCACTCAGGTTCCTTGCCAGTCACTTTGTCATGATTATTATTATTAATTATTATTATTACTAGGTTTGCCTGCTTCACCTTGTTACATATTTATCTGTCTGTATACTGGAGGGGGTGCGTCTCCTGAGTTACTGGAACTCTGGGATAGTCAGTGTCAGTCCATTCCTGACTGTGTTTATCTCAGGAGAAAAAACATATTAAAAATGGCTTGAGTGATGTGATTTTTGAGTCCTTCCTTGGCTGGAGCTATCTTGCTGGCAGGAAGTTTGGCCTGAGATTAGACCTACCATTCATTGTCCTCATTATGTCTAATTGCTAGTTCCATCCTCTTGGACCACCCAAAACAATTCCTCTCTCTTTTTGGAGTTTACACCAGTCTGACATATTCATAAGACATTTCTTAGCCAAGCTGTTCATACAGACAAAGAGCACAGTAACCATCATATTACTGAGACGATTTGGGTTTTTTAAAATAAACCTTATGCTAAAGTGAGGAAGAGCCTTCCCTTCAGGTTTGGGCTATTCTACAATTGTCTTTGTGGGGACTCTTACGCCCTTCTCAAAAGCATCTAGAAGTGACTCTAGATATGGGTCCCTATCAGAGACAGAGTAGTGGGCTACATTGACAAGTCTGACATTTGCTAGGCTTTGACGAAGAGCAGGGACATGCTGGTGACAGGGTTAGGTGTTTAAAGAAACCAACAATGGTAGTGCGACAAGGTGACCCACAGAACCATTCTCCATTGTGATGTACAATCCCAACAGGGATCGGTCAGCCTGCTCCACACTGATGAGCCAAGCCAGCAGGTCCCGTCCCAGGTTACACCCCAAGAAGGTGCAGAACACACAGGTTAAATGGAGAAGAGGTCATGATGGACTGAGGCCACAGTGCTGCAGTGCTGAACTAGTTGCTGTTGTAAGTTAGAGCAGCTCTCGGATGCTCTGATTTTTGGCAGTCTGTCCTGGATTGTTCATTGGCTGCAGCATGGCTTGAAATCCCTGCAGTGCCATGCCCTATGAGCCTGCCTCCTCCATCCTTTATCTTCCATGCCAGCCCCTCCCCGGTACACCCTCTGTGCCTGCCAGGGAGCAGTGCCTTTGCTGGGGGAATTCTCCTTTGGTCAGCAGCAGCACATTAATGGCCCCATATGGCTCTGGAATTGTGCACTGGGACCAGAGTGGGGGACAGAACTTATCCTTACTGAAACACACACACCATATTCCACTAGCTGGGGACCCCTCACACTACAAATGACTTTTCAATGCAACCATAGCCATCGTGGGAAATCAAGCATATGCAGCTATGCTATGGATTCTTTCCCAGCCACCTGCCAAATACCCAGAATCAAGCTAGCATGGGGGAGGAAGGGTTATGTCGAAGCAAAAACACGCTCCTCTGTGTTTAGGCAGCTAACAAGCAGCTTTATTAATTAATAAAGCACAGCATGAGCCAAACGTGGTCACAGCAGAGCCAGACCCAGTAAGGCTACTAATACAATCAATCCTAGTATCTTTATACCCTTAACCAAACAGTCTGACGTCAGGGCATCCAATTACAGAAATCTTCAATTAAATTTGGAAAAACAAAGCCTTATCAACAAGATGGCGGACAGGTGCGAGGGAGTACATCTCCTGTCCCAACCAGCCCAATTAACACATACTAATAGCCCATCCTGTAGGCCTCTTCTCACGGGGTGACAGAAAGTTCACTCTGGTCTACGTGCTTGAGAGAAAAGCTGAAATGGTTTCTGATATACAAGATGGCTTCTAGCTAAATATGAAAATGGTTTCTACAGCTTCTACAACTCCCCCCTTTTAGCCTTTTAAAGGCTAACCTTGAAACCATTTTATGCCTCCATTTTCCATTAAAGTATTTATGTACATTTCTTGTTCCTTTCTCTGCTCATCCTATTTTAACATCATGAGTTCCACATTCCCTTTGGTAAGGGTCTATCTTGTGTTTTCTAGAATACAAGAAATACAGCATTTGATTAACAAGAAACAGCAATAAGCACAAAAGAATATAGCCAATACTAAAACTACTCTTTGCAAAATCCAAGTTCCCACATGTCCAAACCAGCCTCCCAACCAATCCCAGAGGGTCCAGTCTTCCTCCTGCCTTAGGCGTTTCACAGTTCTTTTAATTTCTGAGGCATCTTCCTTTACTTCTTTGCTGGTGTCAGAAATATACCCACAGCATTTTCTTCTTACTAAGGCACAAACCCCGCTCTTACTAGCTAGGACATAGTCTAGGGCCATTTGGTTTGGCTTTTTCTCACCCTGGCTCCTGAACCGTTACATGTCTAGCAGTACTTTCCAATTGGGGTCAAGGCTAGGCGGATATACCCTGGGTTAGTAAACTCTTTATCCTGCTAAGTATCATTTGGCTTAGTTTACTAAACAGTGTGCCATTCATTTGAGTGTTGTTTAGTGGGACTGGAATTATTGGGATGCCTCCTTCTGAATGTACTGGACTGTGAGCACATATCCAGCAACCTGTAGAATTAAATTCTTGGGAAACTTGGTTCATTAAAAGCATAAACACATTTGAACCATATAGGTTATAACTGCTAGGTATTAAAAACAAGATTAAGCATAAGCTTAACATGAATTGTTTGTCCAGCCTCATGCTGGCTGTTCTTCAGGACTTCGTAGTTTGCTTCACCTATCGCTGGCAGGTTCTTCTGGGCCGCAGCTGGTACCTTAGCCTTGGTCTCTCAGGCTCGTCTGCTTCTGGGCCTGGATTGCCGGTACCAAGCCTGTGCTGATCCTCGTCTACTTCTGGACCTGGGTTTCTGGTACCAGGTCTGTGGTGATTCCCATCTGCTTCTGGACCTGGGTCTCCGGTACCAGGTCTGCGGTGCTCTTTATTGGGGCCGACTTCTGTAGGGGCCAGGACGGGTTTGCAGTGGGATGCGTGAATCCAGGTGGGCAATCCTTCGCACTTTACAGCAGTATGGGTGGTCAGAAGGATTTGGTAGGGACACTTTCACCTGGGTTCCAGGGCAGTCTTCCGCTGGTGAACTTTCACGCAAACCCAGTTTCTTGGTTGTAGTTTAAGGCACAGCTCAGTTGGGGCCTCCTGGAAGGCGTCCTTAACCTGTAAATGATAAGACTGTACACACCTCATAAGTTCCTGACAATTCTTGACTATGCTTCCTTTAACAAGTGTGGCATCAGCCAGGTTAATTTCTGGGCTACTTTACAGTCTCATAGGTTGGCCACATGCAATTTCATGTGGACTGAGTCCAGTTTTCTGATTAGGAGTGGCTCTCATGCTCATTAGGGCAATCTGGAGTGCTACTATCTATGTTAAGCCAGAGTTCTCACATATTTTAGCAAGTTCGTTCTTTAAAATCTTGTTTCATCTTTTTACTGTTTCTGCGCTCTCCAGGTGTCGTGCACAGTGCAGTGCTTGTCTGGGAGAGTAGTACTTCTCTAGTTTTTTTTGAACAATTTGCCCAGTAAAGTGGGTACCTTTATCACCGGAGATCACAAGGTGTATTCCCCATGATGGGATGTAATAATTTAGAAGTTTCTTAGCTACTGTGATGTCATCATGTTTCCTTCAGGGATAAGCTTCTACCCATCCCAAAAACAAGCAAACAATAACCAGCACATTATTCAAAGGATTGACATTTAGGCAATTGAATAAAGTCCATTTGTAAATTCAGAAATGGTCCTAAAGGCGGAGGTCTGGTTGCCGGAACTGTCTTTACAGGTTTACCCACGTTGTGGGCTTGGCAGACAGGGCAAGCCAGACAGTAATCTTTGGCTGCTTGGGAGAATTTGGGAGCAAACCAATTTTGTTTTAGGATTGCTACCATCCCCCCTTTTGCCAACGTGCGACAATCTAGGGAGCACGGGGGCAAGGTGAGGTAGCAAGACCACTGGGGCAACAATGTGGCCATCAGAGCTGCACCACAAGTGGTCTGGGTGCAAGGTGCACCCTGCCAGTCTCCACTCCTGCTTTTCCGATTCTGGGGCTTGGTCTTGCAGGAGGGCCAGTTCTGAAAGAGACGGCATAGGAGCTGGCGATGGTAGGACAGAAGGGAAAAACAGCAGGTAGAGGAGCAGATTTCACTACATTCTAGACAGTACAAACTGCATAGCCTGCTACTAAAACTCTACTAAAATTATAAAGGCAAGAACCATTTATATAAAGCACAATGTTAAGATTATTTAAGGGACTTAAATTATTCATTCATTAAAACAACAATATTGTACACACAACATTTGAAATACATATATCACAATTAAGACACACACAAGACAAATCTGGACAGAACACAGAACACAAACTTATTATGTCATGACACAGAACCATGTTTTTTTTTTTTTCAGTTAATTTTCAGATGATATTAGCGCTTCTTGATGATCTGAAAGACAAAGAAAACATTTCTACCCACATTGGGGTGGTGCATTATATTTTAGAACACTTTTTCTTTACAGATTTTTGCTACTTTTTGATCAGCTTGCTGTTACCCAATTGTATGCTTTTATTTTGAACACTAGCTTCAGAGGGTTTGAGTAAATTACTTTATTATTTAATTATTAAGTTAAAGGTGGCATGCCTCAGTTTCTCTCTTGTACTGCAGACCAGGCTTTTTTTACTGCCACAGAAACTCTTAGAACAAGGTGCTTGCTAGTTACTATTCCAGCAAGCAAAAAGGTTTTCCTTTCCTGAAAAGAATCACATGCAATGTTACAGACTTACTTATGGGGGACAGTGCTCCCCCCCTTCCAGAACAGACAGGCAGTTTGCAGACACACACAACCTTGGATCTGAAAGCAAGCCAAAAGTGCTATCAGCTCAGCCTTGACCAGAAACACTGTGAAGTTTCTGGGCTTGGATTTTTTTAAACAATAATTAGGTTCCTTGGAAGACACATTTAACCCTTAGGGTGCAGGTTTTACAAATTTACAATGTATAGATTCTATTCTTTTATGCGGTTAACCAATTAAGTTTCAGTAGAATTCCTTATTTTCTCTTTAATAGATTTTAACAAAGTATCTGTAGCCAAATGTTTAACTTGACTGTTTCATTGCTAAGATGATTAGAAGAGGCTGCAAGAAACGAGTCATTTCTTAAAGCAGGTTTGTTTGTTTTTTTCCTCCCCTTTAGGATTTGGAGGAACACTTTCTTTAAACTATTAAACTTATTTTAAACTTTGTGTTTTGCTTTGGATCGGGCAAGTTTGTTACAGGAGCCCGTGTTTTCAAAGGGAAGAGCTAATTCCTTTCAGTTATTTTTCATGTTTCCTCTCTATCTGTGTATGCGTTATAAAGAGGGATAGAGGGGTGATGTTGTGCCAGATTTTCCCCCTAAGCTTGGTTGATATGGGTGTGCCAACTGAGAATTTTATTTTCTTTTTTTTTTTTTCCACTTCTTATGTATTATTTTGGCACAGAGGTGCTGCAGCAACTTTTAAGTTACCTATCTTACTGCAGGGTGGATTTTTGCTTTTCTGAGCTTTACTTTCATCCCTCATAGCTTTAATTTTTCCTCTTTTCCAATTTGTTAAATGCTTACAGGTCCTTGGACCATTATGCACGTACATGTAGTACACAGGGGTGCCTTTCGGCAGAGTGGGGGGTGTTTAGACTAACCCCCACTTAAACTAACTTTACACACTCCAAAGAAAGAGTCTGCCGGGTCTAGAGTGTCAGACTTTAGCAGCTCATGAAATAAGGGGAGTCGTCACTCCCTCACATATCCGCTGAGTCTCGAGGTTCAGCTGACCCCCCCCCTTGCGTTCAGAGCTCCCTCGTGGGAGAGCCCTGGTGCAGCTGGGATCAGCTCAAGTCTCAGACCTATGCAACGGCATTCATTCTTCACTCATTACATTCATACTCATTTTCCACACACATTTTTTTCTCCTTTTTCACATTTTTCCTATAGTTTCCACATTTAGCTGCATCTTTATTTATTGTCTAGTTCCCATGGGTTTCTATTAAGTGACGCTGCCCTAAGACACCCGGCACTTAATATCAGACTTCATTAGGATCCTATACCAGAAAACACTTAACATAAAGGCACTGGAATTCCTGTAGACTGACCTACCCCCATTTCCTGCGCGCGCTTAATTCTGTAAGACACCGAACTAAAGTCCGCCTGCTTACACCTTCTGCAAGTCACCGAATCAGAATCCGCCTGCTTACACCATATTCTGCAAGTCACCGAATCAGAATCCGCCTGCTCGCTCTGCGAGTCACCAAATCAGGATCCGCCTGCTCGCTCTGCGAGTCACCGAATCAGAATTCGCCTGCTTGCTCTGCAAGTCACCGAAACAGGATTCGCCTGCTTGCTCTGCGAGTCACTGAATCAGGATCCGCCTGCTCGCTCTGCGAGTCACCGAATCAAGAATTCACCTGCTCGCACTGGTCCCCCCCCTTTTTGTTGCGAAGCACTGGACTCAAGGTCCACCTGCCTCGCAGGGGTTTCCGGCACCTGCCCCAGCCCGGCAGAACACCACGTCCTGGCGCCTGGAGACAGCCTGGCGGAATGGGGCACTATGGCCTGGGGTTAGCCTCAGAGGTCAGTACTACGCCCACAAATAACAGAGAGAGACAACAAAGCTTCCCCACAGTTCCGTGTGCCGAGAGAGAGTAATGGCACCACACCAGCTTTTAGCGTCCGAACACAGAGGGTCCAGCGCATGGCTGCCTCACTAGAGACACCGGTGTGCCCTTTTGGAACTGTGACACATAAGACAGGCCTAATAGACAAAGACAGACACAGACAGACAAAAATGTTAGCCGCTCCACAAAATTGAATTCCGTAGCTCCCCTTACCCCGATGGCCGGCCGTCACTCCAAATCCCAAGCCCTCAACCAGGAGATTTCGTAACAGGTATCCCCTTTACCTTCTCTTGAGCGCTCTGAGAGGTTTGGAAGTGGAGTGCCGGTCCATCCATACGGGCAAGTGGCGCGTTAGGAATCTCGGTGGAACCTCCAAATTGTCGAAGCAAAAACACGCTCCTCTGTGTTTAGGCAGCTAACAAGCAGCTTTATTAATTAATAAAGCACAGCATGAGCCAAACATGGTCACAGCAGAGCCAGACCCAGTAAGGCTACTAATACAATCAATCCTAGTATCTTTATACCCTTAACCAAACAGTCTGACGTCAGGGCATCCAATTACAGAAATCTTCAATTAAATTTGGAAAAACAAAGCCTTATCAACAAGATGGCGGACAGGTGCGAGGGAGTACATCTCCTGTCCCAACCAGCCCAATTAACACATACTAATAGCCCATCCTGTAGGCCTCTTCTCACGGGGTGACAGAAAGTTCACTCTGGTCTACGTGCTTGAGAGAAAAGCTGAAATGGTTTCTGATATACAAGATGGCTTCTAGCTAAATATGAAAATGGTTTCTACAGCTTCTACAGTTACAAGTAACTGGTGAAGCTGGAAAACTGCCAAAAGCATCAAGATCAGGACACAAATGAATGGTGATCCAGAGGCCCAGAGAGAATCCCAGTGTCCTTCTGCCACATCCTTCTTGAGGATGGCCCCTCCCTGGGGACACCTCACAACACCCCTGTAAGGTAGGGAAATGCCATTTTCCAGCTGGGGAACTAAGACACACACAGACTGGAGTGTCTTGTCCAAGGTCACACAAGAAGCCTGGGATAGACCAAGGAACCGGACTCACATCTTCTGCAGCCCAGGCTAGTGCCCTAACCATTGCACCATCTTTCCTCACTTATTAATGGGCCCTGTGATGTTCAAGTCCAAGTCTCAGCACTAACTGGAATGTTTTTTAAAACAAAAATCACAGCACTGATGCTGGCCATCCAGCCTTTCACTCAGACTCACACCCCACCCAGACTCACAGCGGTAGCCCAGGTCCACCTGAAGATGGAAAGGGAATCATCCCTAGTACTCTCTTCCTTTCTAGCACCCAGGACCCCAATGACATGGTATCTCGTGATTCATACACCCTGCCCAGAGATGGGGCCCAGCACCACACAGGGTGGATTGGCTGCGAGGACTTCTACCTCTCTCCGCTCACAGAAACAATAGCCAAGCATGGGGGAATGTGTTTTGGGGCTCCCTGGTTAAAACAACACTTCTGTTCGGAAGATCCAGCATGATATATACCAGCCAAGAGCAATAGGGAAGGTTCTAAGCAGCATCCTGCATGTGACGTTGGGAGGGGGAAGTGAAAGAAGTTGTCCCATCAGCTGAGCTAGCTTGAACTCTAGTCTGAGATAGCCCAAGGACCTCGAGGAATACACCCGGCACAGCTCCTTAAACCTCAGGGGTTCTCAACCTCTGCCATATCAGGACCCCACTCCCAAGGGATCTAGCTGAAGACCTCCTCCTGCTGAGCGGTATGGGGAGGGCAGGATGGCTACAGACCCAGGATGCAAGTGGAGACCCCCTCATCTCCTCACTTTAACAGCACACATGCACTTTCTTCCAGAGGGATCCAGTCCAGTCCCAGGGCACAGGAATGATTCATCAGCACATCTGCAAATTCAAAGCCAGCCCAGCAGGTGGCTTAAGCCCTTCCAGCAAAGCCTTTCTTTACACCAGCAAATCCAACCTGGAGTTATTGCCACAAAAGAAAGTTACCAGGGTAAATATGTTCCTAATCACACCCACATTTTAACTGCATGAGCCGAAGTGATACTATTTACATCAGCTGCAAGGACTGGTAATGATCACCAGACACACCTGAAAGGGTTAGGCTCATTCTGCTCCCAGCCCTACACAGCCTACAAATTCTTTACACTGCTTTAGGGTTTTCTATGGGCAATGAGCCCTTCTCAGGGGGCTGCAATGTTCCCTTCTCACAAACAGGCCCTGTACTTTGCAAGTGTGGGCTGCAGCTTTCAGGCAAGAGGAACAAACAAGCAGTCAGCACGCCACACAGGCCAGCTTCGTCACTCGCCTCTGACTGATGCATCAGCTGCCTCACACACTGATGCCGATCATCACCACAATGAGGCTGTAACAGCGAAACGCTACTGTACTTGCATGTTCCCAGTGGATCAGTGTGTCAGAGACTCCAAGCACCTCCTGCCCTCCAGAACGGGGTTGACCTTGGGCCCAACACATTTAAAGAGACTGATGTAGAAATACCAAGCTCTGCCATTTCCCCCAGCGTTGGCTTAAACAAACACTTTACAAATTAGTCTATGTTTATAGGGAAAGACCACTATGGGAACAACATCACAATGGGAATGACACAGCCTGGGCTACACAGTCAGGACCATCAGCTACCTCTACGGGCTAAGTGCCAACCTTCCTCTACCCGAACCAGCAGCTTCTTTGGATCTCCACATGCTCAAGTCAGCCGCAGTGGGAGATTTTGCACCAGAGCCAGCACTGTCAACCCTGAGCATTCGAAAGTCAGGAGTCCCAGCCTCATGACATTGACTTATAAATCATGAGATTTAAAAGTACTAATGAGCCATTTTATTTCCCATCTGGTTGGGTCTTTGAGGATCTTGTCTTCCTGCTTTTCTCTGCACCCACGAGGACTAGATGTGTGTACAATTTTGGGTCAACAGCTGAAGTTCACATGATTCCTGGAGCTGCTGCTTTCAGACAAATGCCAAAGATTGCAAGACTCGCAATAAAATCATGAGAGTTGGCGATTCTTGGAAGCTCCTATTGTAATGAAAACTACAGCACAATGAGGGAATGTAGCCCTACAGTCTGCTCTGAAGTACAGCTCTTCACCTTCGCACATCTCAGGCCCCTCCCTGTGAACCCTCCTCCATGCCCTCCAAGCTCCATATTTAAGTGCAGCAAATACACGCTTCATTGTTCGAATACCTGACTTCTTTGCAGCTGCTGTTCCACAGCCATCATAGGCCAGATTTCCAGAGGACTCAGCAAACTGGGTGCCAAGTTCTTTGGAGGCCCCAGCCTTCTCCAATTTCTCCATCTAGAGAAGGCTGGGACCTCCAAAGAACTCAGCGTCTGGAGAAATCAGAGAAGGTCCAGAGAAGAGCAACAAGAAGGATTAAAGGTCTAGAGAACATGACCCATGAGGGAAGACTGAAAGAATTGGGCTTGTTTAGTTTAGAAAAGAGAAGACTGAGAGGGGACATGATACTGGTTTTCAAGTACCTAAAAGAGTGTTACAAGGAGGAAGGAGAAAAATTGTTCTCCTTGGACTGTGAGGATAGGACAAGAAGCAATGGGCTTAAATTGCAGCAAGGGCGATTTAGGTTGGACATTAGGAAAAACTTTCTAGCTGTCAGGGTGGTTAAACACTGGAATAAGTTGCCTAAGGAGGTTGTGGAATCTCCGTCTCTGGAGATATTTAAGAGCAGGTTAGACAGACATCTATCAGGGATGATCTAGATGGTGCTTGGTCCTGCCATGAGGGCAGGGGACTGGACTCAATGATCTCTCAAGGTCCCTTCTAGTTCTAGTGTTCTATGATCAGTGGCACAGTGCTGAGGCTTTGAGGTGCTGTTCCTACATGCCAACCTTCTCTCCATCAGCAGAACTCAGCTTTCCTTGCCTTGAGCCTGGCCTATACCCTACATCTGCCACTTGCTTCAGGAAATGCACTTTGCCTGCCAATGCTGCATGGAAGGTCAATCTGACAGCACAAAAAATACCATTTCCCCTGCCTCACAGTCTGTTCACTGCGTGAGAGCAACCAATTCCTGTCCATAGTGTAAACAGCCATGGGCTGTGTCTACACTGGACCCCTTTTCTGGAAAAGGGGTCCAGTGTAGACACAGCCATGGTGTTTAGCCCAAAAGTACCAGATACGTACATGTTTCCCTCCCTTGCCTCTCTCTCTCTTCCTCATGAATACACTATTCCACTGATGACTTTCAGCCCCCTGTCCAAGTCTCCTGATCTGCCCCATTTGCTAGATGATCACTGGTTTGAATACAGATTTTTTTATTCCCAGAATTCCAGCCCCTTCCAGTCTGAGAATGTTTCTGGATGGAGGCAGCCAATCAGCCAACTGTAATGAAGGACTGGTGATGGGTACAGCACCGTTTGGATCTTGGCTGGACTTTGTCTTGATGAACATGTTTGTCATAGGGAAATACCCAATTGTAGACTCAGCATGGCACAAAGAAGACCTTGCATTGCAATTACTTGGATAATGTAACATTTAAATTGGGATAGCACCTAGTGGTCAGAGGGGCCTTTGGGGCTGTATGAACACTGGATCTTAATTATGTTTATTGTTACTATGAATTGTACGACTGTAACACCCAAGCCACTGTCACGGATCAGGACCCTGTTGTATGAGGTAGGGATGTTAAATATCAGTTAATTGAATAGTCGAGTAAATTCATGACATTTTATTGGTTAGTCGACTATCCTATAGTCCCTGGGGGGCGGGGCTGGCAGCCACTGTATCAGATGCAGCAGTGCAGGGTGGTAGCAGTTCCTGGCTAAGGGGGTCTAAGCTCCCAGAACCAGCACAAGCCAGAACTGAGTTGAGCTGCCTGCCTGCCCAATACTTAATACACTTTAAATGCAGAGCCGCAGCAGGGGTAGGTCCCAGACCTGTTGCAAGCCAGGACTGAGCCATGCTGCTGGCCAGCCTGCTAAACAATATACTGGCAGGGAGAGGGAAATGCCTGTAGTCTGTAGCATTAACCTATAAGCTTCTGTTTATTGGTTAATCGGTTCATTGACTACACTATTACATCCCTAGTACGAGGTGCTATAGAAACAGCACATAAAGCCAGTCCCTTCCCCGGAGAGCTTACAATCTAGAATCATAGAAACATAGAACACTAGAATTGGAAGGGATCTCGAGAGGTCAAGTCCAGTCCCCTTGCCGAAAAAGACCAGGCATGCCAGATGGCTAAGTTGCAAATGCCAGGTAACAGGTCAAAGAGGCTAGGCACAACTCCTAGACTCAGATTATAAGGCCGTTATGGATCCCTGTGATCATCTAGTCTGGCTTTCTGAGTGACAAGCTCTTAAGTCTTCCATAAGCCACAGCCAAGCAGTTAAGAAGGATCACTTGCTTCAGTTCGCAACTGGAAGAGGGTGGAACATGTGGCCTGTGTTTTGATTTGTAAAACATCGGTCTGTAGCAGCAGGAATGGACTTTGGTGAAAGAAGGTGCCATGAAGGTGCCATGTCTGGCTGAGTCTGTACCACATCCTCCCCCCCCCCACACACAGATTGCTCCTGAGCTTGGAGCTGCCATATAAGGCCACAGATCCAGCAAGTTCTGATGTCATGATAACCATGGAAGCCGAATTCAAGAGTTTTCTTGATGTCATCAGAAAGCCCCCATCCGCTGCATGATGCCTCATTCATTACTTCGTGGCAATTGTGGTTCCAGTGGTTGACGCAGCACAAAAAATTTCCCAAAGACAACCTGTTATTATCCATTTACGAGGGGGAAAAAACAGCCCTTTGTCCCAAGGCTTTGTGCTGTTAGCGTCATTCCCAGGCAGCCAGCTCGCAAGGCAGGGCCCAGATGCAACTGCCAACATGCTTTTAAAACACTGGCTTTTCTTATTTTTATTTTTAAAATTATGCGTAAAACGGGAAGGGGGCTGATGATGAGGGAGAAAACATGATAGAAATTCCCCACCCACAGGTGTCTTTCTATGCAGAGAGGAGACCCCAGCTAAGAGAGTCTGACCTTTCAGTAGCCTCAGGGGCACGCAGAGAAAGCAAGCACCATGCTAGAGTGCAGCGGGACTGGGATAGCAAGTATGTAAAATACTATAGTGCTATTGTCATCCGCCTCTGAATTACTCTTCCAGTCATATAGATGGGGTGCTGAGACAGGAAACAGAATGATTAGAGGCCTACGAAAGCTTCTGTAAGAGGAGAGGTTGAAAAATATTGGAACTGTTTCATTTCGAGACCTGGATATGAGGGGGACATGGCAGAGACCCGGGAGAAGGAAGTTAAGTCAAGCTCTCCTGCTCATCTCCGCTCCTAATAGCTGGGCAAGAGGGTCAATGAAACAGAAAGGTAACCAATGTAAAGCTACCTAAAGGAAATACTTCATTACAGATTAACCTGTGGAACACACCGCCATTGGGTCTCATTGAGGCCAAGAGCTTAGTACCAGGCAAAAGTGGCTCAGACCTTTTAATAGAAAATGAGACCCTTTGCCAGGATGTTTTTTTAAAAAGTGATATCCACCCTCCTGTGTGGGGATATAAACAAGACAGAGTGATGGGAGGACAGCCTATGGGCAGGCTAGAGCATAACTAAGCCCTAGCTTTTTGAGACCTTCCTCCAAAGCATCTGGGGCTAAGCACTGCCAGAGAGCAGATATTGGATGAGATGGACCATTGGTCTGATCTGGTCTCTTCCTATAGGGATGAGACCCCTCATTAGCCAACTGGCTGGTCCTTAGTTCTATAACTCTCACTCTCTCCTCTTATCCCCGCAAACTAGCCCCACGCCCACCAGCTGCTCCTGCCCCACCCCAATGTTCCCGCTAATCTTTTTCATACATGTGCAGATTTTTTTCCATCCACGTGCAGAATAAATGTTATGTGCACTGAGGCATGTGCGGATGTGCACCACAAGCATAAACAAAAATTGCTGTGGGCACTCTGCTGACTAGCTGGGCAGCAATTGAATCTCTCCTGAGTGGCCACAGGAGCACCCAGCTGGTAAGGAACACAGCCCCACACATGTGTATGAACTGATGAGCCTCCGTGCATGTCTGTGTGCCCATGCAGGGGCTTGCATAGGGCTGCATGTGCCACCGTGTCCCTATGTAGATGTACATGTGCTGCTGTATTAGCCCTTGTGGGCTCGGAAAGCAGGACACATCTCAGCATGGGCAACGGACTGCTGCCTACTTTTTCAGGGGCTCCTGCAGCATTGTGAACGCCCACGTGAGGCTTATTCAGCCAGTTCAGAGCTGCTGTAACAATAACATGTGCCCATGCGATCTTATCACTGATGCCTGGCCTCCATCCTGCTTGTCGCACTTTTCCTGTGGCTGAGCTTCAGTTACATTGTAAATTCTTCATGGGAGAGACCGCAGCCTCCCCTGGGTTTGTAGGGCCCTGATCCTGACTGTATCACTGTAATATAAACAAACACAGAAGAATGAAATCCTGATTACCAGTGCAATAATAATTCCTAATTGATCCATTCAGCCAAAGCACCCATCGCCCCAAGAGCCCAAGGCACTTTACAAAGATTGGCTACATAGACATCCAACCTGTGCAAAAACACACAACCAGAGTCACACACACAGCCCTGTGCCTGCTCCTTCCACGTTGACTCAGAAAAGCAAACAGAAATGTGTTGTGCCAGTTGTGACTGGCTTACACACTGGTGTAGTGAAAAGAGGATGGAAAAGTGCTCTGGGGTGGTTCAAAAATACACCTAAGTTTATCCCATCCTCTGGATGCCTCTTGTTACCAGTGCAGGCACCATTTCCCTTCCAAGTCAGCATGTTGGCATTGCAACGGTCAGGGCCGTCCTGTCTGTTTAGCTGGGACTTTGGCAAGCGATGGAAAGAAATCAGAAAATCTTCCCAATGGTATAATGACTATTCTTGGATTGAGCCATCGATCGACAGATCTCATCTTCTGACGCTGTTGGTGAGCGACTAAACCAATCCTTGATCGGCAGAGTCAATTACAGATATCACATAAAAAGCCGCCAACTGTAGGTGTGGTATGTTCTTTTAGGATCCTACACTTTTACTGCAATGCCTGGATACGCTGACTCTCAAAGCAATTAAGAGCCTGTACACTGATTTGTCACCAGGACAATCTGTCCTGAACTAGAGTTTCCAGATCATTGGGAGATACGCCTCATGACTTCATATTGGCCTTTAAGATGTCTTTATAGTGCTTATACTGACCACCAATAGATTGCTTTCCATGAACAAGCTGGCCGTAAAAGACAATCTTTGGTATCGATGTATCATCTATCTTCATAACATGACCAGTCCAGTGAAACTGTTTGTTCATAAGCATTGCTTTCATGCCTATCACACCACACAGTTTAAGAACCCCTGTATTAAGAATTTTGTCCCACCAGTTCACATGGGCAATCTTCCTCAAACAACACATATAGAACTGATCGAGCTTCAAACCATGGTGATGATATATTGTCCATGACTCTGAGCCATACAGCAGGACATCTGCCTGATAAAGCACTATCTTGGTATGGCGTTTGACACCATGGTCATTCCATAGATGTTTGGTCAATTTTCCAAAGGCCGTGTTGGCTTTGGCTAGTCAAGTAGATACATTATGATCCAAGTTTATTCTAGAGAACAGTACACTTCCCAGTAGCAGAACTTGTCAACAGCCTTAAGGACTGTACCAGCAGCAGTGTTCACTGGAGTGCCGGGCTCTTTCCAGACAGGCTGAGGCATAACTTCTGTCTTCTTGAGGCTCACTGTGCATCCAAAATGGTGAGCAGAAGTAACAAAGTGATCAAAAAGCTCCTGTGCAGCCTTCACTGAATGAGCCAGCAATGCACAGTCATCAGCAAACAGAAGGTCGTGAATATAATGACTATAGCCAGTGATAGGAGACCAAGAAGTGTGCAAAGGGCTCTGAAGACTGCAGCATCAGCCAATCCACTTGAGGCTGTTTGAGCCTTGTATTCAGTGCCCCTCACCAATTAGACGGACTCTGTAGGTTGGCCTGCCCAAGATGCATCTTACCTGCTATAGAAAGGTAAATGATATAAATGCAGGCCTCAGCGCTACCCTCAGTTCCAAGAGCGTCACTCTAAATCATGCCTTTAGGACAAAGGCAAGGTCCTGTACTCTCAATTGTCCTGTGCACTCAGCTGTCTGAATGCAGATCAGCTTCACCCTTGATTTACTCTAGCTCTGCTTCTTAGCCTATAGTTGTGCTGCATGTATAGATCCTTTGCATAGCATGGAAGAGCCGTGAGCCCCTGGGAAAGAGAAAGCCCTCGGAATACTCCTTCATCCATGTCCAACATGGACATGTGAACAGAGGACTTTCTTGAATGTGACTCCTACAGTTAATGACAAAGGACGAGGGAGTTTGCAGAGATAAAGGCCTGTCATTATTTAAACCTCATGTGATGGTCTAATTGTGGTAGTTGGGCTAGGTGTAGGGGTGACAGGGGGGTGATTAGTGTCCAGTGTTCAAACTAGATGATCTGGTGGCCTCCTTCTGCCTTTAAACTCTATGGGTACATCTACAAGTGTTATTTTGAAATAATGTTGAAATACTGTCAAGCTGGAGGACTTCTTACTCCAACACCTGAAACCCTCATTGTACAAGGAGAAAGGGATGTCAGAGGAAGAGTGCTCTATTTCGAAATAAGTGCTGAATAGATGCTCCCCATTTCAAAATCAGAGACACAATTGAAGCAGCTCAATTTGCATACCTTATTTCGAGGTAAGCCCCGCTGTGTAGATGCACCCTATGTGGTTCTCTTCACACAGGAAACGCCTCTGCCATCACCTTGGAATCACTTGGCTTCACTTTCTCCTGCTCATGGCCCTTTCATCCACCCTAGCAGGGAGCAGAAACACCATGTGTGTTAGGTTTTCTTATCACACAACACAAGTGCTAAATTATGGGTGGGTGAATTATTTGCTGCTCTCTTCCCAGCTCTTGTCTGTTATCCCATTCCTTGCACTCTCCCCTGCCCACATCCTGCTGTCCACCACACCCCCAGATTTGATCTGCTTGTATCAGAGTTCCTTAAGGGTCAAATTCAACCCAGAGCACAGGACTCACCCCATCTCCGGGGCCTAAGGAGTCACTTAAACCTCATGCCAAAGGCTTACATGGGAACTTAATTAGGGCCCAGAGCCTTGGCATTCTGCCAGGAGAGTGCTTTTTGCCCTGGAGGAAATCTCTCCCTGCTGGAGTCCATCCCATATCTTATACCTCAATCGCCTAGACTCCCTCTGTCCTCACAGAGTTACACACATGTAAGTATCTCAGCCTGGCTTTCCATGCTGTTATGCCTAGGGCTTTGTAACCCAGCCCTGTAGGCTCTGAATGCCCCCTCACTATAAAAGCCTGGACCATCTGGGATAAAAGCCTGGACCCTCAGGTTTCATACTGGGGTTCAATGAAGCTACCCCTGGCCCCTGGGTACCAGAGAGCCTAGGATATATTCCCTTCTCCCAAAGGCACACCATCTTTCCATCAGGGAATGCACATTGCATATTCACCCGCCTCGGTGTGTTGTCCTCAGAGGACAGACACATTTTGGAGAAGCCACGTCTGGTTATAATAGCCCACAGATGGGATCTTGGAGACCAGGGGAGAGGCGGTGTGTCTCCCCTCCCTCGGCCTAGCCATTTCTTCCCATAGTCTATGGGTCACACCCCCAAGTGAGGTCATTGCATCAGCAGGTGGCATTGTGGCAATCCCAAGGGTGTGGAGGACACCATTTTACAAACTGGCCTCCTCTGCACAGCATGGCCAAACATGCTCACCATGAGGGCAAGGTCACGGCACATGGAGAATGAGACTTTGTTCTTCAAAATGGCCTCCTCCGTGCAGCATGACCTTACAGGTACAGTGCATGGGAGGTCATGCTGCATGGAGGCTGCCATTTTTAAGTGGTATCTCCGTGTTGTCTGGGGCTGTGGGAAGCAATACGTGTGAAGAGGGGCTCCGGCCGGGAACATGTTTGGGAACTGCTGCCCTAGCCCATCCAGTCTCTACCCACCTTCCCCAACAATGCCCAGAGAAGATGAGGTAAGGAGAGAGGGGGCTGGTAATATTGCAGACACACATCCTGCAAATTGCATGATCTGAAAGCATTTGATAAGCCACCTCCTTTAGGCAACCTTCTTGACTGAGCCCATCAGCACCCCGCTGGCCTCCAGCCAGGCCTCCAAGTTGCTGGCAGGTACACCTCTCCATGTGCATTTGGCAACGTGCGTGGTGAAGAGCAGCACGCCATGTTTGGCTAGTGACCATTCACACACTTGGCACAAGCTACACCGATGCCGAAGCTGCCCCAGCAAAGCAGTCACCACAAGCACTAACCCACAGAGAGAGGGAGGCGCACACGCACACAGGCATGTGCGCGCGCACGCGCGCACACACACACACACACACACACACACACACACACACACACCTTGCAGCAGCAACCAGGCAGGGAGAGTTTCAGGCCAGAAGCTGATGCTTCGCCCCACCCCCTCAGTGTAAGAACAGGGGCAATGGAAGCTAATCAGCCACCATAAGCAGTACCACTACCAAGGGCCCCTTAGAAGGATGAAGAGGATGGCTGGGGGTTACTTTTGAGAGTGTCAGTAACAGGCTTCTGGGGAAGATGAAGGCCGGGGGGGAGCTGTACCTAGGACATGGGGTGATGGGTTGGGGTCAGGAAGATGGTGATGGAAAGGAATATGAGGGGCATTTTTTAAAAATATGGGCCCTATTGTCAGGAGAGAAAACCGGACAATGGGGGAGGGGGAGAAGAGAAACAACATTGGGAACAGGGTGGGAGGAGACACAGATATGGGCAGGAAAGGAATGGGGGAGCCGAAGGAGTGGGGGAGACACGGAGGAAGGAAGTAAAGGGCTGGGGGAGGCAGAGGTGATAGGGAGACATGAGGGGGGGGAGGCACAGGGGTGGGGGAGAAACATGGGGAGAGGAAAGGGTTGGGGAAGGCTTGGGGAGAGGAAAGGCCCAGGGGGGCAGGAAAGGCCCATGGGAGGCTCGGAGGGTGGGGGACACACACGGGGGTAGGGGGAGAAAGGACCAGAGAAGGCATGAGGGAGGGGGAAGGAAAGGACCATGGGAGGCCTAGGGAGAGGAAAGAGCAGAGGGGGGGGGGGAGGAAAGGGCAGGAGGACACGGGGTAGGAAAAGGGCAGGGAGACACGGGGGGGGGGGAAGGCTCGGGGGACACGGAGGGAGGAAAGGGCACCGGAGGGGGGACAGTCAGGGAGCCATCAGGTGTGTCTGGCTGAAGCCTCCCCCCTCCCCCCGGCCCTGGCTGCCCCGGGGGCGCACAGAGCGCGCAGGGTGCCCGCGGGCGGGGAGGGAGGCAGGGAGGCAGGGACCCCGGCCTCCTCCCCTCTGCTTTTGCTGCAATCTCATTGTCATTCCGCTCTTGCCTCTTGATGTCACCCTCCTCCCTTTCTGCCGCGCAGCCGGGGGCGGCGGCAAGGGGGAGGGAGAGGGGCGGGGGAGCTGGGGGAGGGGCGGGGGAAGGACCCGCCAGAGCCGGGCCCTCAGCGCTCAGCCCCGGATGCATGACTTCATTCTTCCGCCTGGGTTTCCTTTATGATGTAGGGCTGCCCTAGCCTCTCTGCACACACCGCTCCGCAAGCTGCAGCGCTCCGCACTCCCTCGCCAGCCCGCCAGCCCGCTCGGACCCCTACGTCGGCTCCGCCGCTGGATCGCTCTCCCCGGCCACCCCGCAGGACCCAGCAGCTGCCACCATGTCCGAGGTTCTCCCCTACAGCGAGGAGAAGGTGGCCCGCTACGGCACCGACTCCGAAGTCAGCGAGATCTCCTTCAGCTGCCGGCTGCAGGACACCAACTCCTTCTTCGGGGGCAACCAGGCCAAGAGGCCCCCCAAGCTGGGGCAGATCGGCAGGGCCAAGAGAGGTAAGCGCCCCCTGAGAGACCCCCGCCGCCTCTCCATCCGGGTGGGGTCGCTCAGACTCGGGGAGGGGTCGCCCAGTGGGGAGGGGTCGCTCAGACTCGGGGAAGGGAAAGGGAGACGGCTCCCCCCTCGGCAAATACTGGGGCTCAGCTGCCGCCTGCCCCACCCCATCCAGACGGACTCGGCTTAATCCCCGATGGAGGGTCGCGCCCCCTCCCCCGACGCGTTCCCCTGGAGGAATCAGAGCGGGTCCCTCGGGGGGCCGGGCTCTGTCATCGCACCTGCCAGCGAGCGACTCCTGCCAGACCCCAAAGGCTTTGCCCCAGTACCCCACCTCCTAGGCGCCGGGCTGGCTTGCTGCACTGCTCCTGCTGCCCTCCTCCCCACGCAGGGCTCCCCTTTGTCCGCGACATCCGGCTCCAGTGTCCCCGCGGGGGTCTTCCCCCTCCCCCAGCCGCATTCACCGCCAGCCTCTCCCGCTCCTGCCGCTGCCTGCGGTCATTCTGAGTCACCTTAGCTCACTGCGCCCAGGCTGCGAGCTGGAGAGGCAGAGGGCTCGTTCCGGGAGCCATTTTCCGGGAGCGGATTTTTCTAGCAGATGTTGGCTTGTGGCGGGAGGGGGGAGAGCACGGGGGGAGGGGGGGGCAAATCCTGCTAGCCCCAGCCAAGCTCCTCGAGAGGGTATATCTGCCAGCTAGCCTGGCAAGAGCCTGACTGTGTGCTTGTCCCCCTGCAGTGGTGATCGAAGATGATAGAATAGACGAGGTGCTGAAGGGGATGACAGACAAGTCGCCTTCTGGGGTATAAGTCGGCAGAGGAGGCGCCTGCACTGAGCTGCAGACTCTGATCACTGATTTTAAGCACTTTTGGCCGTGCATGTTTGTTGGACTGTGGTCAACGAGGAAAGCAAAGGAAGGAGATGAGGCTGCTGGCGACACCTTCCACTCCCAACCCAGACCCCAGCCCGAGGCGGTAGCGGATGGGGCCATCTCACCCTCCTCAGCATCCAGCCGAGAGCAAAGGGACAAAGGGACCTGGCCACCCATCCCTGTCCAGATTTCCAGGGCGTGAAGCCCACCCCGGAGATGCCCGTCTTTTTCTGCACCATCTCCTGCCCTCACTCCCCCCACCCTTCTGGAGCACCCTGCAGAATAGAGGAGCCAGCTGCTAGGGAGCTATCCATTCCAGCGCCCTCCCGGGGAGCCGTCCTTTCCAGGGCCCTCTCTGGAGCTGTCCATTTCAGCACCACGTCCGGCGCCTTTCCGGGGAGTTGTCCATTCTAGCGCCACTTCCAGCGCCCTCCGGGAGCTGTTCATTTCAGCACCACTCCTAGCGCCCTCCGGGAGCTGTCCATTCCAGCACCACTTCCAGCGCCCTCCGGGAGCTGTCCATTCCAGCACCCCTCCCAGGGAGCTGTCCAGACCAGCACCCACTCCCCTCCTATTCCTGTCTCCCCAGCTCCCCTTTCATCAAGCCACGATGCCAAGGTGCTGTTCCCCTGAGAGCGCGGAGCCCTTAGGATCGCCTAGCGCTCTCATCTCGAAGAGGGCTCCTGTAGCGATGCACTTTACACCTTTCTCCGTCTCTCGCCAAGTGGCTGTGTAGCTAACACCTACATAGACACACACCACTCTAGTTGTAGCAGGCTCATGGTGTATGCTATCATCCCTTTCTGTATTTCAGACCCACACCCATGCTCTAATGCAACCATCCATTCCCACACCTCATCCCTATCCAGTTTGCAAAATACCAGCAGATCGGAAGCAAATCCAAAGCCAGCAGTGCTGAATGGAAGGCAGAGGTTCCGACACAGATGGACTATAATATAAAAGACAGTGATCATTTTGCTGTCAAGAGACATTTTTGCTCCATCTTTTTTGCATGAGCTTCCTGGTCCTGGTGCCACATCTTGGTGCCACTAGTCATCCCACTATGGCACGCTTCTTTTTAACAGAACTCCTCATATTTGTATTTTTATATCCGAATCTTTGTTAAAATGATCTGCTAATGTCTAATGTTGAGATACTGCATCAAAGATTGTTCATATTTTTTCCATAAGAAAGAAAAAAATGTATAGAATGAAATTTAAATGGTTGGTTCTCTTAATTCTATATATCAGTATTGGACAGGACTTCTTGAATGTGGTTAGGGTTTTGCACACATCAAAGCATCAGTAACAAAAAACAAAACAAATGTATCTATGAATCTTATACTGTGATCAATGGCTTTGTTGACGGACCATGTAGAAACATAATGACTTTAGAAGATCTTATTGCACTGGTTACGAATGTTGTTTGGATAACTCGCTGGTTATTTGATGCCTCTTTCTTGGGGGATGTTCCGAGTTGGTGTTTTTAATTTTGTACTTTGATTTAATTTAATTTTTAAAAAGCTTATTCTGGTCTGATGTGCATGAGAAACTATCATCTTTTCAATAATATACTGTGTCATTTTATGAAGACAACAAAGCAAAAAAAAAGTCATGCCATTCTAAGAATGACCCATTGTAAATTTTAATGCCATTTTCACTGTATTGGTGAACAAAACTCAATGAATAAATACATACATGTACCAAATGGAGGCAGTCAGCCCTGGGTTTCTTCCCTAGTAAGGTGTTTGTAATGGGACTTGATCCAAACCACACTGAACTGAATAGAGAATCTCCCAGTTTAGTCAATGGATTAGGATAGTTGAGGAAATGGTTGAGAGATTATTAAAGGGCTTCTATCATGTTCTCCAGGAAATCACAGCCCTCAGAGAACCACACTGGGTCACAGACATTTTTGCTGCAGTTGCCACCTCCCTTTCTGGGTTTACTTGCTGCATTACTTAGGGTTCAGGAAACGGGGTGTTAAACCCCTAATTCAGGGATGCTGCTGGGTTCCAGAGGGTCACGCTCCAAGTCTGTGCAGGTTTCCTGGGAGGGAGGAAATCAGGTGACCTAGTTTTTGCTGAAGACAGAAATAGAAATAAGGCTGCTGAGAGGCTTGTGGCTGTTAAATATTTTACTGGGGCCTCTCAGAGGAGCTGCCCTTATCCTGAGGGGCAGGGAGGACCTATGCAGCAGGGAGCTGGAGCAGCAGGTTAGTCCCAGAGGCACCCAGTGTTGCTTTCCATCTCAATTCCAGAGTCAGGCAAGCATACCACAGAGACAGGCCCTGTCAGCCATGACCACTACTGAAGCATTCACACCACCTGCGAAAAGCGGATGCAGTCCCTATAAGGCCCCAGCTGTGAAGTCAGATCCCTGTGGATGGGCCCACATGCTAAGAAACCCTGGGTAGATTCATCGACTTTAAAGTCAGAAGGGACCATCATGCTCATCTAGACTAGACCTCCTGTACACTGTAGTTCACAGAACCCCACCCATTGAGCCTGTAACAGTCCCATAACCTCTGTCTGAATTGCCAACATTCTCAAATCTTGATTTTAAAAGAATCCAGGTTATAGCGAATCCCCCGTTGACTCTAGTTCAAACCTCCCAGTGACCTATGCCCTACACTGCAACAGAAAGTGAGCCCCCCCCGCCCCCGAGTCTCTGCCAATCTGACCTGTGGAATACAGAAGAGGAAAAGCCCGGCACCCTTTCCCAAGCCCTTCAGATTGACCTAAGCCCCTTAAAAGGGGAGATCAAAGCCTCCCACAGGCTCTGAATTTCTGGGGAATTTCCTTTGCACCACTGGGAAATGCACTCAGCAATTCAAGTGCCGAGGAAAAGATGTTTGTTTACCTTTCTGAGCTCCTCCCTCCCCCCACCTCACACACCCTCCACACACACACTGGGGCCAATCTCTCCCTCTCTCTTCTGTTACATTATTAAACTGTCATTCCCATGGATTGCTTTTTAAAGAAACCTTGTTTTTTCTGAGTAAGGCTGAATTCTGATCAAATTCAGACACGACAGCTACAAGCAATGAGCCGCCCTGAAAACACACTGAACCAGAGATACGACCCAATGCACTCGAAAAACACAGTGGCAGAGACCCTGGCACACACAGAGAGAACCACATATGTGCAGCCTTTCACACAGGCAGGCTGACAGACACACACGCAAAGTGCAGGCACTCCGGCTCCCAGCTGCATACATACATGCTCAACATACAGAGACACAAAGGTACTCATATCCACGTACAAACAGAGCCACATGCATACATGTACACGGCACTAACGGCATTGGGACACCCACCCATTATGAGATAAACACCCACCCACATGCACACCCTGTGTCTGACCAGGCTGTATTCACATGGATTAGCACTGATATGAACAAACACCCATTCCCACAATGCTCTGTACCTAAGGGGTGTCTCAGGGTCTGAGCCCCCTGCAGTTAAGTGCCTCTGAAGCTGCACCAGTGCCTGTCTCTCTGCTGGAAAGGAAATCCTGTGGCTACGGGGTCAATGGTAGAACATGGGTGCCTACAGCTCTTGCCCTTGCTGGTACCTGTCCCCAGCTCTCTGACCACTCCTGTCTGAGTCCCCTGAGCATCAGGAGATGTGAATCTGCCGAGGTGCTGGATTCTTAGCACCTGTTGGAGTCTCTCAGGGGCCCGTTTTCCATTCAGCAGCCAGATCCCCTTCTAGAGGTCACTACCGGCTCGGCTTGGCAGGTGCCTGCTTCTCCCCGGGACTCCAGCATGTCTCTGCCACCTGCCTACAGGGGTCACAGGAGCACGGAGCAGGGCACAGAAACAGGCCCTTTCAGCCGGGACTGCTCCTGAAACATTCACACCACCAGCGAAAAGTGGATGCAGCCCCGGGAAGGCCCCAGCTGTCAGGTCAGATCCCTGTGAGTGGGCCTTATGTGCTGACTCCAGTCCTGACCGACTGCATCACCCCAAGCTAATGGGCTGTTTCCACTAAAAGCACTCAAGTGGTGACCACAGCCAATAGCAAAGCCCTTGCCTGCACCCAAAGCACTGGTGCTCTGGTCTCTCCCTGGCTCTCCATCTCTCCCAGCCGTGCTTTGCATAGGCTCATAGTCGATGGCACGAAGGCGGACATCAGGGGTGACCAAACCTACAGGCCCTCCGAGCTGCAGACAATAATCTACAGACGTAAAAGCACCGGGTGCATCTGTCAGGTCTTGGGACTTCTGTTCTGTGGTTGTGCAGTGGAGCTGCGGGCTTCAGCCCCAGGCAGGTGCCTCCCACGGGGAGGGAGCCCTCCCTCAGCAGTATGAGAAAGTCAGAACCAGGCAGCAAATGGTTCAGGTGTCCCCACTGCAAACGATTCCGCCCTCCAATGTAATCACAAAGCATTGCTGGAAAATCAGCTTCTTCTCATAGTCCCAGGCAATGTTTCCTTTTATCGTTTCCATCCATGCGTGGAATACATTTTGTTATGTGCACCGGGGCACATGTGAATGTGCACCACCAATATCAACAAAAAACAGCTGGGGGCGCTCTCCCGAGTGGCTGCACAAGCACCCAGCTCACAGGAACACTGGTCCTGGATTGTGACCATTCCCAAATTTGAACCTGTGGGACAAGGGAACGGAGCTGCCCCTGCCATCCAAGGTCAGGCCAGGAAGAACTAGTACAGCCACAAGACTGTTCTGACTCAGCCCAGCTGGTCTGGCAAAGCAGCAAAGCCCAGTCCCAAGAGGATTACGGCAAGGGGAGGAGGTAGCTCCTCTGTGCTCCAGTGCAATCTGATAGCAGTCACCCCAGGAATGCCTGTGTAAACATGGCACAGCCCAGAGCAGTACCCGGGAGAAGGAACCAGAGCCGTACTGTGCAGCTGATTTGTCAGGGGTTGCCATGCCACAGAGGGGTGTTGATCGATGCTATTGACTTGGCTCAGACCTCCGGCTGTTTCCATGGGCTGTCCAGCCAGGCTGTCTCATGGTGCTGGAGCTGACCGTGAGGCTGGGCTCAACTCAAACGCTGGGCTAGCAGGATGAAGAGACTCCCCTCTAGAGACTGCCCAGAGCTGTGAGGGGGAAGCTGACTGCAATAAATGGGGCACTCACCTGCCTTCCTGAGAGAAGACCCAACCTCTCCCCGCCCCATCACAAGCCAAAGGCAAGGGGAGGAGGCCAACCCCCCACCTTCCAACGCCCATCCTGCCCCAGGCTCCGGCACCCGCCGACAGTCCCCTTTCCTGTGTCTCCTCTCTGTCCCCACAGTGACCTTTTAGCTATGGGGGTGGGGTGGGCAGAGGGGCTTAAAGCACAGTCCATGGTCACATCAGACTAATGCAAGGACCAGCCCACAGTCTGGCAAAGTGACCAAGTTTGGGATTAAGTCACTGTGCAAATGGGCATGTCTGATCAGGCCACCTGTAAACCCAGTCCCCACCACCACCCCTGCCAAATCTATGCCGAAAGCATCCCCCAGGGCACTTTCCCAGATCCTGCGGGACCCATGCTGCACACAAGACTCTCTTCCCCAGGAGTCATGTCATAGAAACCTGCCTCCCGCCTCACATCAAAAAGGAGGAAACAAACCAGGGTCTCCCCTCCCAGGAAGGCCGCCAGCAGCTGCCAGGCACAACATGGCTACTTCAGGGCTGCAGTTGTGAGGTGCTGCTGCTAAATTTAAAGGGCCAGTGCCCAAATGGCACACTGGGGAAAAAAGTTTCTATTGGATTGCAGCTGTGCCGAGATGGAATAGGCCAGGAAGATGCTGCACCTGGGTCTGGGGATGGCATGGCACTGTGCGGATCCCTGTTTTACCACATCCTGGGGTTGTTTCTCCAGCTAGCCCTATCGCTGAGCTAAGTATAGCCTGGCAAGGCCCAAGTATGTGGCTTCTTGTCCCCCTGTGAGGCTAGCAACGGTCTCTTCTTCATTCCAGCACCGAGTGCCATGTAAATGCCATCACCTGTCCTGGTGAGTATGGCTTGATGACCATTTAGTGGTGTGGGTACCGCACCCCTCGGCTGGCTGAGCTGGTGGGACCATGGTGAGCAGGATGCTGGCACCAGCATCATGTCCAGGCATGTGACACGGCAGGCACCTAGCTGTGCCTCCCACCAGTAAGCTCCAGTTCACAGGTCTATCTGCAAAGGGCCTGTTCTCACTCAACAGCTGGCCCTTTGGACGTCACCTGCCCAGCTGGCCATGTAGTTCTGACTCCCCGGCAGTAGTTCTGATTCCTTGCATGGGGATATAGGCCTCTGGTGACAAGTGGCAGCTCCAAAGAAGGGCAAAGCCGTCCCTGAGCCCTGCTCTTGCCTGAAGGAAGCAGCCAGAATATGCATCTGCAATTGCACCGCCAGGCCCACCGCCCCGCTGGGGCTGGCTGGCCCCCCATGCTGCAGAGGAGTTCTGGAGCACAGGTGTGCCGGAGAGGCAGGCGTCCCAGCCAGCAGAAACTCAGCGTTTGGGCGGGCTCAGGTGCTATTCGCGATTTCACAAGTTGCTATTTTGGCCTGTTCTCCGCAGCCCGCGTTCTCTCGCCCGACACATTCAGTGTTACTCTAGTTCCCACCCACCCACAGATCCCTCCCGAAGAGCCAGAACACAGATCAGCGGCAGCAACACCCGGCAGTGGGAGGGCCAGGTGGTGGCAGGAACAGGGACATTTGCCAAATGCTGGAGCCCAAGGAGGGGTAGTGCCAGCTCCTCTGCCTGTCTTCGCCCTCGTTCCCCCGGGAATGCAGAGGGACCATTCTGTCGAATCAGTGAAAGCCTCTTGAATTGCTTTCTTCAACGCTCTTATTTTTGCTTTTGCAATGCACTTAGTGCTGGGACACAGTCCCGCTTGGATCATGCTCTGGATTTGCCCACGGACTAGCTCACTGGGGCAGGGGCTCGTCCTCATGTACGTACAGCACCAAGCACAAAGGGCCCCCGAGCCCAGATCGGGACCTGCTGATGCTACCAAAATACAAACAACAGAGGCTGCATCAGTGCAAATTTACCCGCATTGCTTCACTCCTGTGCTTGGACATGGGGCTCCCAGTGCTAGAGGGCAGCTGGCGCTGAATGGCTCATAGAGCTGAAGGGCTAGAAAGGACCATTAAAATGCCCTCGTCCCATGGGCTATGTCTAGACTGCAGGCTTCTTTCGAAAGAGGCTCTTTCGAAACAGAGCGTCTAGACTGCATGGAGAAATTTCGAAAAAGCGGCTTGCTTTTTCGAAAGAAAGCATCCAGTGAGTCTGGATGCTCTCTTTTGAAGAAGCCCTATTTACATTGAAGAACGCCTTCTTTCGAAAGAGGAACTTTCGAAAGAAGGCGTTCTTCCTTGTGAAATGAGGTTTACCGCCATCGAAAGAAAAGCCGCGTTCTTTCGAATTAATTTCGAAAGAACGCGGCTTGAGTCTGGACGCAGGGGAAGTTTTTTCGAAAAAAGGCTACTTTTTTCGAAAAAAACCCTGAGTCTGGACACAGCCATGGTGTCCAACAGGCTAGCCACTAGCCACATGTGGCTATTTGGCCGGTGGTGTGTGGCTAGTCCACTATAGTGGCTACTGCTTCAGAACTGGTTGGCCACCACGGCTCTAGTCTGACCTTCCACATAACACAGGCCAGAACATTTCATGTTTACCCTGTTGGGGATGTAAAATCCTGGTTCGGTGGTTAAACAGTTAAACAAAGCATTTAGCCGCAGAGAACAGAGTTCAAAATGGCCACCCATAAAGGGGCAGGCGCCTTTTTTTTTTTTTTTTGTCTCAACAAAAAAAAAATCCTTGGTGTTCTTCATTAAAAAAAATCATTGTTTGGTGTTCCTCAGTCTTAAAAAGTTTAAGAAATACTGGTTTAACCAGTTAACCGAAGCGGGGGCCTGCTCCCGCCCATGGTGCAATTGGCTCAGCTAAGCTGGGGCAGCCCCAGAGCAGCCCCCTGTGGGTTAAGCAGTGACCCAGGTAAGCATGCTAGCAAGGGGTATGCTTACCCCTTAACGGGTTAATCCTTTACATGCCTAGTAACAATAAAGGATTGCACCCAGCATGAGGCACAAGCCCATGACCCTAAACTTCCTCATACTCTTCTGAGAGAGCTAGGGTACTCACTGAGTC
This sequence comes from Pelodiscus sinensis, assembly GCF_049634645.1. Lineage (NCBI taxonomy): Eukaryota > Metazoa > Chordata > Testudines > Trionychidae > Pelodiscus > Pelodiscus sinensis. Next base: position 48,727,510 of record NC_134720.1, read on the forward strand.
CTAGGGTTCACTGAGGATACAGCTGAGGACACTGTACACTAGACTATTAGCCTCATGGGAGTTCTCTATGGAGACAGCCCTTCCCTTGGAACTGCACCGAGATCCCCAAATTACCCCCGTTCAACTTGCAAGAGCAAATTGGGGGCCACCAAGAAAAATGGTCCACCCCCCCGAACCTTCTCCCTGGCTCGCCCTGTGACCCTGCCCATTCCACAAACCTGCCAGACCACATGGGAGAGAATCACCTAATTAACTTCCACCGCTCCCAAAGTGGCAGCTGAAAAGTGAAGAGCCTTTTCCACCCATTCTCTGCACACAGCGATATCTAGGTCAGGAGCAACATTAAAGATTTCATGCACACAAATTTTATGCAGAGCTAATATAAACACTGGGAAACATAATAGTTTTTCTCAGACACATGTGGGCGGAGAGGCACTCGGAGCCAATCTGGTGCGGCAGCTCCAACTCAGCGGCTGCAGCATCGCAAAGGAGCGGAAAAGGTGTGCGCGCCAGGGACCAGCCCGATGACTAACAAGGAGAGCGCTGACATTTACAAGCTCCCACATACATGTGGCAAGTGATTCTGCTGTGCAGATCGGGCCAAAGGCAACAGGTCTCCTTGGCCAGCCCCCATCAGCCGAGGGAGAGCAACACAAGGGTGAAGAAAGCCAACTCCACAGCAAGCTAAGGTGGCAGGAGGGGGCTCTCTGGGGAGATCCTGGGACTGAGCAAAGGGGGGGGAGGTCAGGTCCGCTTTAACATTGGGGGGCTGTTTGTGGGAGTGCCCCCATCACTGTAGAAAGGGCTGGTGCGCTGAGGGAAACCGAAACGACCATATGCACTGCACAATGGTGCTGCCGCGCCATGGGGAAAAGGGTAATGAGAAGGCCGGGGCATACACACAGGATTGGATAGGGGGTGGGGGTGTTCTTAGCCTTGCCTACCCAGTTGTGCTGAGGATGCTGTAGGGCCCAGCAGGAGCATCCCACTGGAAAGCAAATGCTGACGGTGTTACCACCTGCCGATATACTGGGAGCCACCCCTGTGCGACTGCAGCATGGGGCAGCACATGCCCGCCTCAAGAGCAGTGCAGCCTTGGGAAGGGGTGGGGAAGCCAGCAATTGGCACGGTGGAAAGGGAAGGTCCCCGCGCTGGAGAAAGGGGCCCATGCAAAGCGCTGAGAGGCCCAGGCTGACCAGCCAAGGAGGGCGAATTCCCTCCGTCGCCGCGCAGCGAGCGATCGTGCCAGGGAAAGGGCCAGGTTCTCCACACCCGGGATGAAGCCCAGAACAGAAGCCACACAGGACAGAACATCCCCCACCCCCGCAGAGAGGCAGCCGGCTGGACCACACGACCATGAATCCGGACTCCCAGGCCCAGCCCCGCTGACTTCAGTCCCCCGGCTTCTTCCAGCCCAGGAGCCGGCTCCACTCCAGCGACCCACGCGTGACACCGAGGCAGTAGGCTGTCATGTCCCATCTGTCTGTGACTGTGCCTGGTAGAACCAGCCCCTCCCCTTCCTTGCCGCCCCCCCCCCCCATGCTTTCTGGCCACCTGTACAGTAAAATAACGTGTAAAATGTTCTAATCCAACAATTCAAGGGACAACCCGCCCCGCCCCCCACCCCAGCAGGCTTTCCTACCCTGGAAGCTAATGGGCTGTACAAGGAGGGGGTGACCCAGGCAGGCGGCCCCGCAGGGGAGAGCTCCCCAGGGAGCGGCTGATGGAGCAGGGGGGCTGATAAAGGGGCTGGGAATCCTGCCCCCTGTCTCACTGGCATAATGCTTCCTAATCATGCGAGGACAGAAGCTGGATTAGAGCGATTTGCTGGTGGCGGATGATAAAATCCCTCCCTTTGCCTCTGCACTGCTGCGAAATCCACAGGAGCGTGCGTGAGGCCGGCTCGCCGCTCCCTCTCCCCCGCCCCCAAACGGGATGGAGGGAATTAATGTGATTCAGGGATACTCCGGCAGCTTCATCCCCAGCCACAAAGACCAGAGACCTGGGGGGGAAGGCGAGAGAGGCGGGCGGCCAAGGCACCGACTCAAACTCGTTGGGAGCTGAATCAACCTGAGCCTCCCCACATCTGTGTCCTTTCCCGGCGCTTCCCCGGTTCCGCCTGGCCTGCCCCTGGCTCCCTGCAGAACCGCAGCAGGTTTCGGGAGCTGCTGACATCCAGCCGGCTGAAGCGAGCGCAATGCAACGGAAAGGCAGGGCTGCAGGGAGTGTTCCTGGCCCCCCATGCCACCCCTCGGCGCCGCAGCCAGATGTGGCGCACTCACAGTGTCCCCCTCCCCACCCACGGCTGCGGCTGGCTGCAGCTACGCTACTGTGCAGGGGCAGAAGGCAGCAGAGCCCAACGCAGGGCAGCCTGCCCCCAAGGGCTGCTGGGAACTGTAGTCTACACTGGTCAGACCTTCACGAGTGAAGGGGCTTTGGGTCCTGGCACAAGGGGGCCCCGCTCAAGCCTTGACACCAACTGCACCAGGCTGAGAGGCTGGGCTGCGAGACAAATGGAACCGGCTTTATTAAGCTGGCTGCGCAGCTCCGCTCTGTTCTGGTTGGTCTCGCACTTGGAAGGCTGGGCTGGGCTCCTGCCACCAGCCCCAGGCAAGGCACTGGATTAGGGGAGCACGCTGCGGGCCAGCCCCAGGAGCCTGGCCTGGGTACTGGGAGCTGGCACTGGCTGGCTAAGGCTCGCCCGTTGGCTGGAGAACTCCTTGCGGCTACAGAGGCAGCAGGCCCGTCCCACTCACAGCTCGATGGCGCTGAGATAATCCTCGCTGTCCCAGGCCTGGAGGGCGCAGGGCGGGCCAGCGGGGCAGGGCAGCGCGTGGAGTCTCTGCCCCAGCGCCAGGTCGGCGGGAGCCAGCGCCTGGCCCTTGCACATGACGTAGAAGAAGTAGTGGAAGCCAGCGCCATAGGTGGAGTGGCGCAGGGACCAGCCGTAGGCGGGCTGGGCATAGTGGCGCTTCCGGAAGTGTGGCTGGGCAAAGGTGATGGAAATGAAGCGGCCTCCTGGACGCAGGACTCGGCTGACCTGTGAGGAAAAGGTTAAAGGGGACACGGTCAAGGGCTTCCTCGGCCCTGTGCCAGGCTCCACTCCGCTGCCCTTCCCGGGCAGGAACGTCTCCACATCCAGGGCACCCTTCCCCTCCCGCCTGGACAACCCGGCAGCATGCAGAAAAGGGCTCGCCTCCATCTCGCCACAGATCTCAGGCTCTGTAGGGAGGACAGGAGCTGCCCCCTGGTTTCAGGGCATCTGCTGCTTACCCCCAGGGGTCAGGAAGGAATTTCTGCTACACCCAGGGTGCACAGGAAAGGGTGACACAGCCACCAGCTGAAAGGAAGGCAGGGGGGTGTTATGGGAATCTAGCAGATTCCAGCCTTCGTGCTCCTTGTAACATATGGAGATACATCTATCTTGTAGGGCTGGAAAGGACCTTGAAAGGTCATTGAATCCAGTCCCCTGCCCTCACGGCAGGACCAAGTACCATCCCCAACAGATTTGCCCCAGATCCCTACACAGCCCCCTTCAAGGATTGAACTCACAACCCTGGGTTTAACAGACCACTGCTCAAACCACTGAGCTATCCCTCCTTAGCTGCCTACTTCTGGCTATCAAGAGACTATGCTTGGCCCCCTCCTCCTATGCTTGGCCCCCTCCAGGGCCCCAGCTGCCTCTCCGCTCCCCCAGGGAAGGGTCGCAGCAGGGATGAGAGTTTTATCCAGCAGCCCAAAGGACGCGGCTGCAGCCTCCAAGGGGCTCTCAGTGCAACTGCAACCACAGGGAGGGGGCAGCCCCCTTTGTTTTTTCTCCAGCACTCACATGCACGCCCAGCAGCACCCCCCACCCCATGCTGCCTTTCCTCCCTCCACAAGGCAGCAGCACCCCCCCCCAATCCCCAAAGGCCTCCCCATGCTTGTGCAGCGAGCCCTGATCCCAGTTTCTAGGACAGAGCATTCCTGTGCGGCGCTAGAAGACACAGTGTCCAAGGGACGGGGTGTTTGAAGCAGAGAGGACTTGACCCTTTTAATCATCATTTTCTCCTCACTGGAACTAAGCTCCCGCTAATAGGATGGAAAAGAACATCAATTTTCTTGCTTGGCTTTATCCAATGTCAAAGGCATTTACGGCCCGCGCGGGCGTGCTCAGCATGCTAACGCCGGGGCTTGGTATGAGCAGCCCGCGCTGGCAGCCTCCCGGCGCTCTGCCGCACAGCCTGGCGGGGAGGGCGCGGAGCAGGGCTGGGAACTCCCCCGCACTCCTCGCAGGTGGGGACCGCCCACCCGTCCCCTCATGACTCACACTTCGCCCAAGGGCTACGGAGCTGGGGAGCGGCTGCAGCGGGCGGGGGGGCTCTGCAGCAGGCGGACAGGGGAGAGACCATTCCCTGGTTTGAGGATTATTAGTCCTAAAAATGCAGCAGTTGGGTGTCCCCGGGGCCTCGTGATCCGGCCGACAGGGAGAGGCCGAGGCTGGGCCCTGGGAGACAGAGCTGACCAGGGCCCATCCCGGACAGCCACAGCACAGGAGGGCAGGAGAGGAGGCAGGGACAGGGTCGGCCTGGGCTTTCCAGGTTGGTGCCGCAACTGATTTTGCAACCACATGCAACCGCTTTGCAGACCGCACTATAATACAGGCGTGGGGAAACTGAGGCCTGGGCAGCTGGATGTGGCCCTCAGCTTGCCTGGCTGCAGCCCTCAAGGCTTGGGGCTCCCCTCCCAGCACTGGGGAGCCCCCGGTGGGACTCCAGCCTACCCCGCACAGGTCTGGAGCACACTGCATCTACTGGCCTGGACCCCCCAGACTCTGGCGTTTGAGGGGGAATGTGGTGAGTGTCTTTTCCTTCTCGGTTGGGGGCCATGTCAGTGAGGGTTTGGGGGTTTTTTGCTTTTGTTGCTTTTCACTCGTGTGCGGCTTCCGACTGATTCTTTTGGGGGGTCAGCGGCCCCCGAACCAAGAAAGGTTCCCCACCCCTGTGCTAATATATTAACTTCATGCATCGCTGCAGGCCAGGAATCGCATGCAACTTGAGGGGCAGGATTCCCCAAGCTCCTCCAGGAACCACGACCAGTTGAGGACCATTAAGGTGACTGACTCAGGTTCTAAGCACTTGCCGAGAGACCATGGACAGGGTCACACTGGGTTCCATAGAGCAACGGACAAGAAAAGGGCTTAAGGCAACGGTGGGAGATGCGGCCCCCAGCTCGCCCAGAGGGTTACATCAACGAGGGTGGGTTTGGGGGTGGTTTTTTGGTTTTCAGTTGTGTGGGGCCCCTGACTTATTTTTCTGTAGGTCAACGGCCCCAACCCAAAACTTGTCCCCTATCTCTGGCTTAGGAGATGAAAAGGCTGCACTCAGACTCGGGGCCTTCCTTCTGATTCAGCAGACAGACAGACGGACCGGTGTGTTCCCAGGACAGCCCTTGAAGACTTGGACCTGACTAGAGACCTTGCCCGAGCATCAGCCTGCACCAAAGCGTCTTCATTGCTGTTATCGCATTTTCTCGGCCCCGCTTTTCCCTTGAGAATGCAGGTGCTTGCTGGGAAAAGCTGGGGGGGCCTTGTAGCGGGTGGCAGCACCCCGCTCACTGCCCTGGGGGAGGAGGCGAGCCCAGGGATGGGCATCGAGGCAGAGCAGCTTGCTGGGGACACCGCAGTGTATGGCTCAGGCAGCTGTAGCCCCCTCTCCTCCACAGGGAGTGGGACAAGGGTCCCCACCCAGAGACCTGGCTAGGGGCTTCTGGAGCAGACCAGGGAGGGGCAGTTACCCTGAAACTGACATGCTCCCAGTCCCAGACAGTCCCCTCTGCTGGGCATGGTGGTCAGTGCGGGCTGGGGGTTGAACCTGGGGCTCATCCCTTGCTCCCCACCCGGGGCAGAGGGGAGTTTTGCAGGGAGGCTATTTCTGCCCCTCCCCATGAGTGAGACCCAGCCCACTGCAGGGACTCAGCACCTCGCTACTGAATGAGCTTCTCTCTCTCTGTGCAGGGGAGCCCCAGTCTGGAGCTGGCAGCCTCTGCAGCAAGCAGCTGAAGCCCCCCGACCTCTCTCAGCGGAGCCCATAAACCAATACCTGGGACACTGACAGGGCTCCCGCCACCTGCCCTGGGCCAGGGAAAGCCATGGGGCAGGCAGCTGGGCAGCAAGGGGCTCATGCTGGAGCCCAACCCCACAAATACCAGTTCACACAGTGATCAGGCCTATGACCCTGTCCTCCCCAGACAAGTGCCCTATCCCCTAGGCCACACAGGAACCCGCCCCCACCACCTTTCTGTCAGGGCGCCCCTTATCCCTCCTGCCCTGGGACATCCGGCTTTTGGCCATGCCGTCCCGTGGGAGGCAGGACTTGACCCCACAACCCTGTCCTCCCTAGACAAGCGCCCTATCCCCAAGGCCACGGGGTAACCAGATGTTTAAATAACCTGCATGGGCCTTAGAAGCAGAAGGCACAAACACCTGCTCCCCCCAGGGTGGGACTGGAGCACTCGGCAGGGGAAAGGAGCCAGTGCACATGGCTAGGGCTCTGGAGAACCCCTCTCCTCCCTCCTCCCCCCCAACCAAACAACAAACTCCCCCTCCCCCGGCCAGGCTGGAGAGGCTATTTCCTCAGTCCCCGGGGGTGCTGGGGGCGGGGGCAGGGGCAGGGAAGGGGCCCCGCTCGGAGCAGGCTGGTGGGGGGCAGAGGGAAAGGTTTGTGCCCATCACACCCCGGGTGGGATTCACCCCCTCTGTGCGATTACTCCAGTTACTCCAGGACTAATGGTGGTTGCTAAGAGATGGCTTCACAGAAGTTTCCCACCCCTGGCTGCTGGGGAGCAGCCCTGGGGAGAGGGGCAGTGGAAGGAGCATCTGCTTCAAAGAGGCCCTGCGGCTCCTTCCCCCGCCCCTGCCAGCGCAGCAGGATCTAATCGCTCCCTAGTGCAACTCACAGGGGCTGCCCAACTCTCCAGCTACATGAGCCTGCCTGGCCTGGCCGTGCCGCTGCCCCCGAGCCCCCATCCACAGCCCTCCCCCCACTGTTCCAGCTCCCCGACGCCCCAAACGCCACCCCCAGCCCCGGCTATTCCAGCCCTGGGCTCCCCACACGCCCGGCTCTGCCAATCCCTCTCATGTTTTGTGCATCCCCTCCCTGCATGGCCCCACCCAGAAATGCGCCGATGCCCCTGGGGACCCTCACACACCTCGGGTTCCGCCTGCAGGGCCCAGAGCCCACAGCCCTGCCCTAGCCAGGCAGCTTCTGCAGCAGGAGTGGAGACAGAGGAGGCGCTGCCATGGAGGGGAGGGGATGGGGTGAAGGCACAAGAGCCTCCATGCACAGGCAGGAGAGGCATGAAACTCCCCCCTGCACTGGTGAGCACCAGGCGTATCCGCGGTCACATGGGCGTGCGGTGACGTGAGTCTGGGCAGGCGGTATACGAAACACGCACGTGCCCGGGGGCAGTTTGGACGTGCCCGGGCACCCGTCCCCACCCACGCTGCGAAGGGCTGGGGCGGTCGCCCGTAATCTCGTTAAAGCAAGAGTCCTGCGCTGCTCCCTAAGAGGATTGGAGCTGCCAGTTGGACAGTCGGCAGAGAGATCCAGCTGGGGTTGGCACAGTACGGGTTTCCAGGTCATCTGTCCAGGCACAGCAGCTCCAGCCGGCCTGTCTGAGTGGGGTCTGCCTAAGGGGAGCAGGGCCCCCGGCCCGCACATTGGTGTCCCCGCGGCCAACAGATAGGGAAGGGGAGGAGAGGGATTCGGCTCCTTCCTTGCACGACAGCGCAGGGAGGAGGGACTCAACTTGCAAGGACGGCACCTCGCCAGCCCTGCCTGCTGACCTCCAGCCCGTTCACCAGGGCCACATGGGCTGTGTCTACCCCCACCCCGGAGAGAGGCCCCAGCCAGCAACGGGGCAGGGAGTCCCGAGAGCCGGGGCTGGAGGAGCTTAACTTGGTCAACTGACAGCTGCAGGTGGCACCGCCAGCCCCAACCAACCCCCCAGGCCTCGCTGGGGAGGCAGCGCTGCTGTGGCGAGGGCAGGAGCAGAGACAGGTACGGGTCAGCTGGCAGGGAGCACCACGCGCAGGACTCCCGCTGCCCGAGCACTGAGGGCAGCCCTGGCCCTGCCAAGTGAGCTCGGTTGGTGGGGAAGCCGCCTGCAGGCAAGCGAGGGGAAAACCAGAGAGGGCTGGGGGTTGTTCAGGGCCCCTGGGGAAGCTAAGCAGCCAGCTCGCCAGAGAGCCCCGTGATTTGGGATAGTCAGGCTGGGCTGGAGAGAGACAGCCTGCCCCAGAGAGACCCCTGCTCCCCCATCCCGACGACTCCTCACCCAGCCCGGGGAAGGATCCTTCTTGTCACACCCAGAGAACTGGCTGGAGGCCAGAGCACTACATGGTATCCCAGGAAAACCCTTTTGCCGAACATCAGGGATGCCCCAGGGCCCCATCCACCCCCCTCCCCACAAAGCTTAGCCAGCAGGAGAGCGATCGCTGAAGCCTCTGGGCCAGGCGGGGTAAGGAGCATCGTGCTGGAAGAGCTGCAGGGGTCACCCTCCTCTCCCAGCCCCCACGGCTCCCCGTCTTCAGCAGGACAGGAACCTCTCCTGCAGCTCGCTCCTGCATCCCCTCACAGGTCATGGCAAGATGCTCACAAGGCTCCGAGGGGTGACCGATCCTTTGTCTCTGTGGCTGCAGCATGTGGAAGCCAGCAGGGGGGACAGGCCGGCCTGCACGGTTAGCAAGCCGGGCTGAGCCCCACCAGGCCGGAGAGGGTAGGGGCTATTTCAGGCTGAGCAGAAGGCCGGGCTCTTTCCCAACTCTGCTGGGCCAAGGCGAGTCACCTGGGGAGCCCTGGGCAAGTTCCCCAGAGAGGAAGTCTCACTGAGCAGACCCCCCCCTCAGCAGAGCAGCTAGGAGTGGGGGAGCCTGGCCCAGGAGGAACCCGGCGGGGAGGGAGAAATCAGGGAAAGGAAGAGGCCAAGCAGAGGAGAGCAGGTGGGGGGCAGGGAGGGGGGACTTCCCATCCAGTGGGCAGCACGGCCAGGGCCAGCGATCCCGATCCCATCCCTGACCAATTGCAGCTCCCCCATCCGAGGGCACCAATTAATAATAGCCTGGAGGCATTGCCCATCCCCATGGTAACACCGCTGCCTCGTCAATACTGACAAGGGTTTCCACTGGCAACCGGCGAGCAAGGCAGGCCGATCTCCCTCTGCAAGGGGGTCCCCAGGCAAGGAGACCGACATGAGAGGGGGGGATCCAGCTTCTAACGCTTCCCATTTCTGTGCCCAGCCCCACTCCACGCCGCAGTGACATTACCTGGGCAGGGCCCTCGCCACACAGGATGGGGTCACCCCAGAGTTCAGACAGGAGGACCCCCCCTCGGTCTCACTCCCAGAGCCAGGCAAGGCAGAGGCCGTCCAAGCCTCTTGGCCGCCCTGGCTCTAGAGGCCTCAATCAAAGACCCCAGGGTAATTCCTGGCCAGCCCCAGCCCCTGTTGGAGAAGGCTGGGCTGCCCAGCCCTTCACTGAATCATCCGCGTTGCAAGCAGGGGAAACGTCTATGCTATTTCTGAGACTAAAAAAGTCCAACTAAGGCTTCACCTCCACTGAATACTCACACTGGCCGAGAACGGCCGTCAGGGGAGTGAAAACCCACGGGCCCCGCAGCCAGCCCTACGGTGACTAACTCCAGCAAAGACAGACGCGTTCACCAATGGCAACCTGGGGACCTCTCCGCCAGGGGATGTTGCGAAAGCCAAGACAGCAGCAGCATTCAAGGAAAGAGCCAGACACATCCATGGAGGGCAGGTCCATCGATGGCTATTAGGATGGGCAGGGATGGTGTCCCGAGTCTCTGGGAATGGGGCTCAAAGGGATACGTTTAGGAGACTGCGTCTTTCATTGGCTATTAGCCAAGAGGGCCTTGCTTTCCCCCCTCGCTCTGCAGGGAGAGCTGGTGGGGCTGAGGGAGTCACAATGCCCCAGCACCAGACAGGAGCGGGGCAGGCAGGGGAGGTGTGGCTAGGTCGCTGTTTGAATGGACACAGAATGAAGCGCCCAGGAGAGGCAAGGGCAGGCCGAGGAGCAGACGGGCCCTTCTGCGGGACGGCAGGCCGTGCGGCGCGGGAGGTGAGAACGGGCTGCCGGCGCGGAGAGACGCGATGCTGGAAGCGGCAGGGAAAGCTGCAGCGCATGAGCTCTACGCGCCGGCCCTTCGCCTCCAGCCCTGTTGTGTCGGTATTTCGGCGAGCTGTGAGACAGCCGCTCTGGGTCTCTGCAAAACATCGGCGTCTCGCTGCTGACCCAGAGACGTGGGGGGAGGGCGGAAGCCAGCGCGCCAGCATGGGGGTAGCGAGGCTGTGGGGCGCCGAAGGGCTGCCTAGCACCTCCTGGGAAGGACAGAGGCACGCTGGGGCCCAAGCAGACCCCTCCCCACTGACAGCAGGGACTCTGTGGGAGTGTCTGTCTGAGCCAAAGGACTTACAGCCTCATGGGACAAGAGCTGAGAAGGGAAGCGACTCATCCGCAGAGCTGGGAACAGGCCGGAGGTCTCCAGAGCCCCAGGGCAGTGCCCCCCCCACATGCCAGACTTTCTCTGGAAGGAGAGTTCAGAGCCAGCTCTATCACCTGGCAAGGCGCCCCAGGGACACACACCCGGCTCCTGCTCCCCCATCTCCTCCCCAGGGAGGCAGAGCAGAGCCAAGCGCTCCTCACCTGCACCAACAGCGGGGGGGGGGCCGGCGCTGGCCCCAGGCTGCTGCCAGCTTCCCAGGTGGCAGGACTCAAACACAACATCAAAGGGCCAGCGACTGAACTATTTGCAGGCAACAGGCGCTGCTGGCTCCGTCACCATGGCAACCCTGATGAGTCATTGTACTGGGGAGGAACAAGGAAGAGGAATTCACACCCCAAAACTGCAGAGTTAACTCTTTCCAGGCAGCCAGTCCCAGCCGCCGGGTCTGCCCCCGACCCCCGAATCCGCAGCCCCCTCTGCCATCCCTGCCCCAGCTCTACCAGAGCCCCTCGGTGCCAACCCGCAGCCCCTCTGCCATCCCTGCCCCAGCTCTGCCAGAGCCCCTCGGTGCCAACCCGCAGCCCCCTCTGCCATCCCTGCCCCAGCTCTGCCAGAGCCCCTCGGTGCCAACCCGCAGCCCCCTCTGCCATCCCTGCCCCAGCTCTGCCAGAGCCCCTCGGTGCCAACCCGCAGCCCCCTCTGCCATCCCTGCCCCAGCTCTGCCAGAGCCCCTCGGTGCCAACCCGCAGTCCCCTCTGCCATCCCTGCCCCAGCTCTGCCAGTGCCCCTCGGTGCCAACCCGCAGCCCCTCTGCCATCCCTGCCCCAGCTCTGCCAGAGCCCCTCGGTGCCAACCCACAGCCCCCTCTGCCATCCCTGCCCCAGCTCTGCCAGAGCCCCTCGGTGCCAACCCGCAGCCCCTCTGCCATCCCTGCCCCAGCTCTGCCAGAGCCCCTCGGTGCCAACCCGCAGCCCCCTCTGCCATCCCTGCCCCAGCTCTGCCAGAGCCCCTCGGTGCCAACCCGCAGCCCCCTCTGCCATCCCTGCCCCAGCTCTGCCAGTGCCCCTCGGTGCCAACCCGCAGCCCCCTCTGCCATCCCTGCCCCAGCTCTGCCAGAGCCCCTCGGTGCCAACCCACAGCCCCCTCTGCCATCCCTGCCCCAGCTCTGCCAGTGCCCCTCGGTGCCAACCCGCAGCCCCCTCTGCCATCCCTGCCCCAGCTCTGCCAGAGCCCCTCGGTGCCAACCCGCAGCCCCCTCTGCCATCCCTGCCCCAGCTCTACCAGAGCCCCTCGGTGCCAACCCGCAGCCCCTCTGCCATCCCTGCCCCAGCTCTGCCAGAGCCCCTCGGTGCCAACCCGCAGTCCCCTCTGCCATCCCTGCCCCAGCTCTGCCAGTGCCCCTCGGTGCCAACCCGCAGCTCCCTCTGCCATCCCTGCCCCAGCTCTGCCAGAGCCCATCGGTGCCAACCCGCAGCCCCTCTGCCATCCCTGCCCCAGCTCTGCCAGAGCCCCTCGGTGCCAACCCGCAGTCCCCTCTGCCATCCCTGCCCCAGCTCTGCCAGAGCCCCTCGGTGCCAACCCGCAGCCCCTCTGCCATCCCTGCCCCAGCTCTGCCAGTGCCCCTCGGTGCCAACCCGCAGCCCCCTCTGCCATCCCTGCCCCAGCTCTGCCAGAGCCCCTCGGTGCCAACCCGCAGCCCCTCTGCCATCCCTGCCCCAGCTCTGCCAGTGCCCCTCGGTGCCAACCCGCAGCCCCCTCTGCCATCCCTGCCCCAGCTCTGCCAGAGCCCCTCGGTGCCAACCCGCAGCCCCTCTGCCATCCCTGCCCCAGCTCTGCCAGAGCCCCTCGGTGCCAACCCACAGCCCCCTCTGCCATCCCTGCCCCAGCTCTGCCAGAGCCCCTCGGTGCCAACCCGCAGCCCCTCTGCCATCCCTGCCCCAGCTCTGCCAGAGCCCCTCGGTGCCAACCCGCAGCCCCCTCTGCCATCCCTGCCCCAGCTCTGCCAGAGCCCCTCGGTGCCAACCCGCAGCCCCCTCTGCCATCCCTGCCCCAGCTCTGCCAGAGCCCCTCGGTGCCAACCCGCAGCCCCTCTGCCATCCCTGCCCCAGCTCTGCCAGAGCCCCTCGGTGCCAACCCACAGCCCCCTCTGCCATCCCTGCCCCAGCTCTGCCAGAGCCCCTCGGTGCCAACCTGCAGCCCCCTCTGCTATGCCAGCCCTGGGCTCCCCCCCCCCCACGAGCTTTGCTGCTGCCTCTCAGTCTTGACCCACAGGTGCCCCCAGCACTTTTGCCTTCCTGCTGGCAGGCTTCAGAGAAGAGGTATGGACCCACATCCCTGCCCTGTCCAAGGGAACACAGGAGTATCTCCCCTGCCAGACCCCAGGAGAGAGCCCGGGAGCAGAGCCTGGCCAGAAGTCTCTGGGACAAGCCAAGGATGCTCCGCTACTGCAGGGTCCCCCTGGTCAGCAGGAGACTGCCGGGCTCCCCACGAAGGGTGAGTGGCTTGGATGCGACAGATGCTGGTTGCGGAAGTGCTCTGCATGGAAAACATGTGGGGGGGAGGGAGTCACTAGCACCCCCTTTTGGGGAGAGGCAGCCCCCCCAGACCCACAGATCAGAGCAGCAATTCAAAGTTCATTGCACGGTGACCCCACCCCCAACACACACTACCACAGGACCCTGTGCCGCAGGGGGCCCCGTGAAGCTAAACTGCTCCGGGTGGGGCTCAGGCTTTCGCAGGGCCAACATTAGATTCGCTGGGGCCCAGGGCAAAAAGCCCAAGCCCAGCCCCACACTTTGGGCTCGAGCCCCATGGGAATGAAGCCTTTGGAGTTTGGCCTCAGCCTCCCCAAGCGAAACCAACTCACCATCCACTTTGGGGTCCCGCCCCACTGTGAGAACCGCTGAGCCCTGCTCTCCAGGCCTGACCCTCCCCCCCCCCCATGCTGCTTGGATCCCAGCTGGGTAAGGGTCCAGAGCTAGGCTGGTTCTGCCCCGGCTTTGGAGCAGTCAGGGCTGTTCTCCGGGCTGGGGGGGGGGGGGAGGGGTGGCAGCTGGGATGTTCTGTCCCAGGTCTGCCCCACATCTACGTGGCACGTCCTCACCTGCTGGGCTTTAACACACAGGCCCCTTGAGAGCCGGGCCTTCCCCAGCAAGCCAGGCAGAAACACCTTTTCTGTGTGAGGGCCCCAGATACCTGTTCCAACAGAGGCCGGTTCAGGGCAGCCATTCCCGCCAGACACTTGCCCAAGCCAGCCTCAGGGTCTCAGCCCCACAGGGTACAAGCCCACATCCCAGCTAGGCCCAAGTCTGGCCCCAGCCTGCAGCAGGGGGAATCAGAGTCTCTAATGACCTCGTAGGCCTGCCCGCTCACCTCCTTTAGCACCTGGTCCAGCAGTGCCGTGGTCTCGGGCGCCACGTTCCAGGGGTCTGTCTCCCCCACCATCATGGAGTCCAGCGTGCCCTTCTCCAGAACCACGTCGAAGCTACTGTCTGCAAAGGCCAAGTCCCGCGCGTCCATCACTGCCCACTGAAGGCCCCGGCACTGAGCGTAGCAGGCTCGCATGGCCGCGATGCACACCGGAGAGTAGTCGATGCTGGTGACGTCCGTGTAGCCGAGCTGGAAGAGGTCGTGACTCAGGGCGCTGTTGCCGCAGCCTGCCAAGAGGAGGGTGCCCGAGTGAGCGCTCGGCAAGGCAGACAGGGCCATCACCTGCCGGGATGGGTCCTGGCCCCGAGCAGAGCCCTGGGGAGTCGGTCACAAAAACGAAACTCGTTAAAAACGAGTCTGTAGCCATTGTGGAAGAAAAGTCAGTTCCCCCAGGTGGAACCCTACATGGGCTGGCCTGCCAGGCTGTCTGCAGACAGCCTGAAAACCAGAGTCTCAGACAGGAGCCAGCCGCCCCAACCAGCTCAGTCTCCTGTTAACTCTGAAACCTACAGAAAACTGTTCAAAAGTCAGTGTTAACTATTTCAGTGCCAGTCATTTTAGCAGCAAGATCCAGCTAAAGCCCTCTCCCGCTGGCAGTGCATGGAGGGGCAGATCCTGGAGGCAAAGGGGCTGCTGTTGGCTGGGGTGCTGAAGTAGGAGCTCAAGCCGTGATCACACATTGCATCAAGGCCAGCAAGGGAGGGAAGGCTGAGACCTTCCCACTGTTCTGTCCCAAAGGCTCCCAGGTTGGTTAGACGAGGACTATCGCCCTCTACCCCTGGGTAAGCTGGGGAGCACGGAGGAGTCCAGCCTGGCAACATCTTCCATCATAGCTAATCCAGCAACCCCAGCGATTTCACTGCAGCTGCCACACCAGGCCCTCTCTGCAGCAAAAGTAGCAACCTCCATTTTTGTGGGGCTCACCAAAATCGCGTGGGTGCCCCCTGCTGGCTCTGCAGCTCTCGTTACACTTCTGGCCTCTCCAGAGCCACATACAACCAGACATGCTGGGCCTTCCAACAGGACAGCCACAGGCCCAGTGTGGGGCCACCCGTGTCCCAACCTCACCGGACTCCCCACTCCTCCTCTTCCCCGTCGTCACACTGCGCCTGGCTAGTCTCATGCAGGTGAGGCTAGAAACGGAGAGTGACAGCCACTGGGGCTTGGATCATTTAAATCAGGAGAATCTATGGCCAGCCTATAGCTTGCCTTCATCTATCCTGGGACTCTCCCTCCTCCCCCCGCCCAGCCCCAGCTCGCTCCTGCATCCTACCTCCTGCCCAGACCCATCTCCACCCCAGTCCCCAGCAGCCCACTCCCACGTGCTGAACCCCTAATTTTTGGCCTCGCCCCAGAGCCTAGAGGGGCCCCACAAAATCTACTTCCCCCAGCCCCTCTAGGCTCTGGGGTGGAGCTTTAGGGGAGTGAGGTGAATGATTTTTTTCCCACTTGGGGGTGAGGGCTTCTCACTTGATGTGGCCCCTGCCTGATTTTTTGGTGAGTCAGTCCCCCCCCCACACCCAAAAAATGTTCCCAAGTCCTGATTTAAATCTCTAGACTGAGGCCTGGAGTACTTAAGAGGCCTGCCCCAGGGGGCAGCAGCTGGTCCCCTCCAGTTCAGCTTTGCAATACCAGGGGTGTTAGCTCCGGGAAGGGAGGGGAGGGTGCAGCAGGGTCAAACATCTTAGAGACAAAGCTGCACTTAACGAGCAGTTTATAAATTCCATTTTAATGTAATGGGAGCAGCTTCCCCAGCCGGCAGGCGTGCCCAGGGGCTGCCTCTCCCTTGCATCCACACAGGCAAGAGTGCCTGGGACACCAGGAAGTGCAGCCAAAAGGAGCCAGGACTCTGCTCCCTCCCGCATGGCACCTGGGGGCGGATCCCAGCCCTGTGCGCTCCAGGGCAGCCTGGCCAGCGGGTTATGGACTAGAGATGCCAGGAACCCAGCACCAGAGAAACAGGGGGGAGGAAACAAGATTCTGTTCTTCCCCACTCCAGGTCGGGCAGGTGAGCAGCTCCAGGTCGGGATTTACAGGAGCCAGCCCAGGTCGGAGAGGTCCGGGCAGGGCGTGCACTCGGACAGCACAAACATCAGAAGTGGATCCTCTGGCGACACGGAAGGGACTCAGTTGTGGGGGGAGGAGGGGGATGCCCTGGGCTTCGGACACCAGCCCTAGCAACACAGGCTCTGCATGAACCACTCACCGGGCAGGGGCTGAAGGGCAACCCCCCTCCCTCTCCCTGCAACACAGAATTGTCCTTCCCAGCTCCAGGCCGGGGGACAGACACAGCCCAGCTCCCCAGCCTGCCCCCCACTTCCAGGCTGGGGGGCAGAGATGGGGCTCCCCGGAGATCGTTCCATGCTTTCGCTGACAGCCGAGTCACAGCGCTGGGTGCAGCCAGCCTAGGGGTCCCTCCACCCCCCCCCGCTCCTGCCCCCTACGCTGTGTGGGGAGCGGACCCACCGGGGAGGGATGCGGCCGGGATGCAGAAGGCCCCTGGCCAGCGAGCAGATTACTGCAGCCTGGCACCATCTGGCAGAGCTTAGCTGAGGGGGAGGGGACGGAGCATCTGTGAATCTGCACAGGCGAAGCAGAGCAGGGAAGAAAATGGGCTGTCCATTCTGCAGGGAGCTCCCCAGCCAGCCCCACTGGGGTGTCACGGGGGGGGGGGTTACAGTGGCACTGCCCTGCAGCAAAGGCATTTGGGACCGCCAAGCACCCTCCAACCAGGGGCAGCTCCCAAGCCAAAAATCATCCGGGGGTGGGGGGGCAGGGCGAGTGTATCACTATCTCCCCCCCCCACAGAACCTCCTGCCAGAGACTCCCCCCTGCTCCAGCCAGGGTGAGACGCTCCCTTCCCTGCTCCTGATGAGGCCTGTCCACGCACATTTAGCCCACCCCTGGGCTTAGCCCTGGGTCCCACACCACACCTGTGGGCTCCCCTCTTGCTGGTCCAGAGCAGCCCTCTGCCCTGGGGCGGGGGGGGGGGGGGGGGATTTGGCTGCTATTAATCACAGATCGCATAGATTGATCCTGTTAGGGGATCAGGCGATAAGACCCGGTTAATCCGAACCTGCTTGGAAACTCAGGGAAAACTCCGGATTAAGGAAGCACCAGGTTCAAAGCCGCAGCAGCAGCCAGAGCAGAGATGGATAAAGCACCAGGTGGAATTAAGTGAAGCTTTGACTCTTCTCCTCCCCACTAAATCCCCCGGACAGACAGGTCGTCCCCTGCGGCCTGCCGGGGGATCCGGTTAATTCCTGGGAGACATGCTGTGCTCGGGAGAGTGAGGGGCCGGGCTGGGGAGAGGCAGGATATGGAGGGCACTGTCCAGCCCCTCCTCCATCACCCCCAAAAGCTTCACACCCCCACATGGGAGAGGGTTTCTAAGAACAAGAGCTGCCACACTGGGTCAGACCGTGGCCCACCCTACCCTGCATCCTTCTCCATCCATGGAGAGTGTCAGAGCTGTAGGGGGCCTGTACAGAATGTGGCAACTAGGAGCTCTCTAATTTTTCCCATCCATGTGCAGAAAAAATTTTGTTACATGCACCGAGGCACGTGGAAGCGTGCACCACCAACAGCAGCAAGAAACTCAGCTGGGAGCGCTCTGCTAATCAGCTGGGCTGCCCTGGAATCTCTCCCGAGCAGCCGCACAAGTGCGCAGCTCACAGGGAACACCGGTCCTCACCCTGGGAAGAGTCACCGATGTGCCCCAAACACCTCAGCCCCATCTTCCAGCCCCTCCTGCTCACCCAAGGAAGGTGGGGAGGTTTCCCACAATCTGCATGGGCTGGCCTGGAGCAGCGGGAGAAAGCCAGACTGAGCAGTATCTCCAGGGACATCCTGGCAGCTCAGCATGGGGCTGGTCTGCGCCAAACGCCAGGGCAGGCCGGGGCGCCTGGCTCTGGACTCCATCCTGTCACTGCAGAGAAAGGGGAGGCCGAATGAAGTGAGCAAGCAGAAAGCCCACATTTCCTGAGGCCTTGCCTCAGGCTAGCCAGAGGCTGCTGGCTCGGGGTGGTGGGGAGGGGCTGAGGCCACAGGAGAGATGGAAGGGCTGAGCGGGAGGCCCTGAGCCCTTAGGGGAGGGAGAGAAGAGAGTCTGGAGGATGCTGGAGCCCTGCTGATACCTGACACCTTTCCCCTCTCCAGAGGGTGGTGGAGGGAGGCTGTGGAAACTGCTACAGAGCCTGAGCACATGGGGGTGGGGGAGGACAGTGGGGGACCAGCCCCGGGTAAGGGACCACAGGTTGGGTGGGGAGACCCATCCCTGATGCAGGGGTTCACAGTCTGCAAAGCCCCATTCCCCCCTTGAGCACAGAGCCCCCAGTGGAGAGGCGCTGCTCAGCCCCAGCCCCACTGGGGGTAACTGACCTCGCCAGCAGTCAGCTGCCACCACACACTATAGGACAAGGTAGCGCCAGCCCAGCTTGGGCTAGAACAGCCCTCAGATCCTGCTGCCAGGCCCTGGTGTAGCAGCTGGAGCCCCATGACCATACCCGGGGAGTTCCCAGAAAGGCTGGGCCATGCTGGACCCTGCAGCAGGGGAGGGGTCAGGACTCCTGGGTCCTCTCCCTGGCTCTGCCCCAAGCCACCTGCATGACTCTGGACAAGTCCATCTTCTCACTGCCTCAGTTCCTGGCCTGCAGAGGGGCCAGGGCCCACAGGGAGGCCAACGGTGTCGAAGCCCGGCCTGGAGGAGAAGAGAGGGGTGAGCACAAAGCCCTGCTGGGCACAGCGTCACTCGGGCAGGGACTCCCAGGCCTCCCCACTGCTCTGGGGAGTGGACAGTAGCGCAAGGGTCTCTCAGCAACGGTGACTCTCCCCAGAGATGCACACGGGCCAGGCGGGGCGGGAGATGGGGGGATGCACAGCCACGAATAGGGGGCAGAGACTGAGAAGCCGCACAAGGCAGCCAGCACGGGGACCACAATCCCAGACACACACATCCCCCAGAGCAGCCCCGGAAGGACTTGGAACCCCACACACAGACCCACTGCTGCAGCGAGCCCCATCGGCTTTGCCTGGGATGCAGCCCTGGCCATAAGCCAGCAAAGGGGGCAGCCCCATCAGCCCAGGGCCTGCCCCACCCCCAGCTCTGCACTGAGGGCCAGGAGGTGGGAGGCTGGTGGTGTCCAGCCCCGCCCCCAGTGTGGCTTGAAAGACGCAGACTGCCCCCTGGTGGTGCGCAAGGGGAATTGGCCGGTACTTGTTTCCTAGCTGAAACAAAAGACAGGACAATGTAGCACTTTAAAGACTAACAAGATGGTTTATTAGGTGATGAGCTTTCGTGGGCCAGACCCACTTCCTCAGATCAAATAGTGGAAGAAAATAGTCACAACCATATATACCAAAGGATACAATTAAAAAAACGAACACATACAAAAAGGACAAATCAAATTTCAGAACAGAAGGGGGATGGGGGGGGGGAGGTAAATGTCTGTGAGCTAATGTTATTAGAGGTGATAATTGGGGAAGCTGTCTTTGTAATGGGTAAGATAACTAGATCCGTTCCTAGCTGTTACCTCTGCAGGGGTCTCCAATGCACCCCCTACAGCCAAGGTCACCCTGGAATAAGGGGGTGCTTGAGGCCCTGACAGACTGATCCTATGTACACGCAGGGGCTCTAGGATCTATGGCACGGGGCCTGCTCCTTCCATAGCATCTGGAGGGGCACAGGGGAATAAGGGGGGGGGCAGCTAGCACATATGGACTTAACCTTAGAGGATGACACAAGCCGAGCTGGCATCTCTCTGCCTGCCCTTGTGCTCCACAAACCACCAACCTCCCCCCTGGGACGAGGAAGCGGCACTAGCCCCTAGCCCCTCACTCTCTCTGCTGGGTCGGCTCAGGGGCTGCCTGGCACCAACATCACCTACAGATGCAGCTGCACCAGAGCTGGGCATGGGCTGTCCTTGGATACACTTACACACGGCACTCTCTGCCCAGCAAGCTGCAGGCATTACTGACACCCGCTGGAAGCACGGGGCATTCCTGCAGCAGCCATCCAGCTTTTTAAGAGAGTCTGCAGTGAATGGCCAGCCGAGAGAGCAGGGGCTGTGGATATCCGGGGGGAGAGAGGAAGGGGGGAGCGCAGTTAAACACACACAGAGACCTGACACCATCTCAGGACATGTAGGAATAGAGGCTACATTAGCTCAGGGGAGAGGGTATGGTTTTACTCGGAATGTGGATCTTAGCACAAGTGGTAAGCCGCAGGCGTGCGACCAAAAGATGAAAAAGGAGGACTGTTTGTGTTAGACACATAGTGACCCTTTGGAATAGCAGCATTCCCCTATGTAAGGGTTGGGCTAAGCAAGAGAATTAAAGAAAACATGGTTAATTTTCCAATGCTATCAGAAATGTGCAACAAAAATGATTAGCAGTATGGATTGGCTGCCATATGAGGAGAGATTAATAAAATTGGGGCTTTTGAGCTTGGAAAGGAGGCAACAAAGGTGGGGGGATATGATAGAGGTCTATAAAATCATGACTGGTGTAGAGAAAGAAAATAAAGAAGAGTTATTTATTTGTTGCCATAACACAAAAACTAGGGGTCACCATATAAAATTTAATAGGCAGCAGGTTTAGCACAAACTAAAGAAAGTATTTCTTCACACAACACACAATCAGTCAACTTGTGGAACTCCTTGCCAGAGGATGTTGTGAAGGTCTTAAAGTTAAAAACAAAACTAGGTACATTCATGGAAGATAGGCCCATCAATAATTGTTAGCCAGGATGGGCAGATATAGTGTCCCTAGCCCAGGAGAGAGCAAGAGGCAGCTATGGCCTGGATCCGGCCTACCAAGCGGTCAGATCCAGCCAGCTGCAGCAGCAGCTTTAAAGAGCAGGCTGCTAATTGCTGTGCAGTCTGGGCAGGGAGGAGAAAGCTTTGCACGCTGTCCCTCCCCCCTAGCAAAATCCCCCAGCTTCCATTGGCCAGTTTCCATCCAAATGGGAGCTGAGAAAATTTGCTGAAGGCAGGGGCAGCAAATGAAGCCTCCTCCCTCCCTGTGCTGGAGCGGAGCCACATGAAGCAGCCTGCCCAGCACACAGGCAGGAAACCGGTCTCAGGTTCCTGCAGGGCTGCTGGCTGGGAGCCACCTAGGTAAGCACCTCCCAGCCAGAGCCTGCCTCTGGCACCCACCCTCTCTTCCCCACAACTCCCTGCCCCAGGCCACCACCCAAACCCTCTGTATCCCCTCTCTGCATCTCCTCCCAGTCTCAACTCGCTCCCTCCCCCAGTCCAGAATCCTCCCATGCACGCATACTCCTCCTGGACCCTGCACCCCAAGCCCCTGCCCCATATCATGACCCCCTCCTTCATCCAAACTCCCTCTCAGAGCCCACACTTCCTTCTGCACCCCAGTCCTCTATCCCAAGCTCCCTTCTACACCCCACCCATCGTCCCAGACCCCGCACCCCTCCACAGAAGTGTGGCCCTTGACCACTTACCAACATCTTGGAGTGGCCCCCATTAAAAATGACTGCCCACCCCCGCCTTAACCTCTGTTTGTCAGAAACTGGGAATGGGCGACAGGGGAGGGATTGCTTGATGATTCCCTGCTCTGTTCACTCCCTCTGGGGCACCTGGCCTTGGCCACTGTTGGAAGACAGGACACCGGGCTAGATGGACCAGTCTGGCTGTTCTTATGTTCTCACTGGGCACCAGGTGCAGTAAATCATTGATTAGAAATGTTTAGCACAGCAGACAGAGCTAAAAATCTGGCCAAGTGAAAGGCAGCGAGACACTTGGATGAGCAGAGCACAGACCTATTCCGCTTCAGCTGTGTTTAGCCATGGCCCAGCCACTAGCAAAGACTTTGCTTGTTTGGTAGTGAGCTTTTCTCCTTGGCCCGCCGTGGGAAGAGGTCTCCCGGGCCTGACCCAACTGGAGCATTCAGCCAATGCTGATCGCTGTTGTCGCTGAGGGTGGGATATAAGAGTGAATTGATTACATTGATGTTTGGGACATAACCGCTCCTAAGTGGCCTTTGGACTAGCAGAGGATGCATGTGTGGAAACTAAGATGTGATGAAATCTCAATAACGTACCTAGGAAACTTCCAACAGGACTGGGAGGCGCATTTGAGTCAGTAGGGGGCACACTTCTGTGTCAGTGTGACCCCACTATTCCTCCTCACCAACTTCAGTACAACTCACCCCCACCCCAAGCAGCCCAGCTACTTCCCCAGGCAAAGGGAAAGACAGATCCACGTTCCCCTTGCCTGTCCTGCAGCACTCAGCCCTAGGGAGAAGAGATGGTAACAAGTAGTCGACTACCAGATAAGCATAAGCTCATCAGGCAGTTGAGTGGAGTATCAACTATTCGCTCCCTCTATGAAAGACGGGGAGCAGGGGGTTAGCACGTTGTCATTAGGCTTCAGGGACAACAATCCTGTAGACAAGAAGGAGCAGGGCTCAGGAAGACGGGGCTACAACCAGTGCCAGTTCTTGCAGCCACTTCCCAGGAAAATGGGTCTAACTTCACCAAGCAGTGAGCTCAGTGGGGCCTCTAGTGACCTCAGTGTCCATCCAACCCTGTCACTGAGCATCAGCTGCAGGATCACACCAGCTGGCAAGGTCACCACTATCCTTCAGCCGCCTTTCTGGCTCAGATGCACAGTCCAACTCACCGTCCTGGGACATGCCTCGGAGCAGGCAGGTCCGAGCCCGGTTTTATCCACGTCTCTGAATCACAGGGCCCAGCGCAGTCCAAGAGCACACGGCACGATCCAGGAACTGGCTTAGTTGAAGTCCCATCCTCTACGGCGCTAGATCCAGGTCTCCCACTAAGGGAGCATCTCCCAAAGCAGACGGGTCCCCTAAGACGTCACTGGAGGCTGTAGCCCATTCAGAGCACAAGCGCTAACATTACCGCAACTCAGGGAGACACGCTCAGGGCTTTGTTTATGGAGGGCCTACAATAAACGGAAAGCGCAGAAAAGGGGGAGGTTGCTCCCCCTAGTGCCCGATACGCGAAACACGAGTCCTCCCGCGCGGGAACGCCCAGCACAAACCCACTACTAAGATCCAGCCCCGTGGGGTGGGGCGAAGAACCGGGAGAGAGCCCGGGTGCCCCTATCCCAGCACCAGGCTCCGGTCCGCGGAAGCCCCGGTGAGGGGAACCGCCAGGGGAGTCACTTACCCAGCACCAGGATCCGATCCCCCGGGCGCAGCTCCGCCTCCAGCTGCTCGCGGAAGCAGGACAAGCCCCCGAACCACTCGGTCGGAGCAGCCCCCGTCTGCCGGTACCGCGAGTCCCAGAAGCACCGGTCCCGGTACCGGACGTTGGAGTCCGGCAGCCCCGGGCAGTCCATGCCCCTGGGCGCAGAGCGGCGTCTACACCAGAGGCGGGGCCATAGACGAAAGGGCCGAGGCCGAACCGCAGCTGCCACCTGGCACGTGTGCCCCGCACGCCACGTGGAACTTCCGGTCGCCACTTCCGGGCCGGGTTTGGTACAACGCTGAAAACATTCCGCCCGGAAACCAACCCGCCCCCACTGGACTTGGGGCTGGAGGGGGCGCTCTGGCCCGCTCCTTTGGGCTCTCTCAGGAGCTCCACGGAAGGAGGAGGGGATGTTCCCCCATGGGGACCCCAGAGTCTTCTCTGGGCTGCCTCCACCAGCCCTGCCTCCTCACCCCCGCACTGCTTAGCCCGCCCCTCACTCGCTAGCTCAAGCCCAGGCCCCAGAATGAGCCCCTCGGGGCGGGGCAGCGCCCCCCTCTCCCAGCAGCGCACTGCAGCTGCGGGTCCCCGGCCCCCCTCGCTCTCTCCCCCGCTGCCCGCCCACGTGGCTGGGGCCCGGACCCCCCCCGGCGGGGCAGCGTGTTTCCTCCCGGAGTGGGGAGCCCTTAGCCGGTGACACCGCGGCCGGGGGTGGGGCAGCCTGGCCCGGGCAGGGCGGACGATGGCTCCGGCGCCCGGCTCAGGGCTGCGGCGCAAGGGGGCGGCGGGGCCGGGCTCGCTGCGCCAGGGCCTGCGGCGAGCCTGGCAGGAGAAGCACCGGGTGCTGCTGGCGCCCCAGTACACGGGGCTGGTGGCCGCCTGCCTCTGCCTGGCGGAGGTGGGGGTCGCGCACTGGGTCATACGCCGGGTGCCATGTGAGTGGCCGGGCCCCTGGGCCGCGCCAGGGCTGGGGGGCACCTGGAGGCTGCGGGGCTACCCCAGATTCAAGCGCCTGGCCCTCGGTTCCCCCAGCTCCTCTCGCCCCTTCGCAGCTAGTTCCCTGGAGCAGCCCCCCGCCTGTCAGCCCTATTTGCTTACCCTCACAAGCATGGGGAGTAGGGGGGCGGGGAGGTTCTGGCTGCCTCCCCCCATTCCGGCGGCTCTGCTGCCAGCCCCAGGTCCCAGCTACTGGCCCCGCAGGCCAGGGCTTGTCTCCCGGCCTCAGCTGGGGGTGGCCCCGTAAAGAACAGGGAAGGGGGGGGATGGGATGTGAGCACCACCACTCTTAAAAACGTGCCCGTGCCACTGCTTAATCCCATAGTGCCTGTCCCCAGCTCTGCCGCTGACTGGTTGGGAGGTCCCATGGGGTGAGCACTTGGCTGTTTCTTGCCTCCTACCCCGCAGTGTTTTCCCAGCCCTCGCCCAGTGCCTGTCCGTGTGGAGATGCTGCAGAGCGCGTGGAGCTGAGCATGCGTCTCGTGCTTTCCCCGCAGACACAGAGATCGACTGGAAGGCCTATATGGACGAGGTGGAGGGAGTCGTTAATGGGACCTTCGACTACACCCAGCTGAAGGGAGAAACCGGGCCCCTGGTGTGAGTAGTTGAAGGGGCAAGAGGAAGCTGGTCCGGGGGGGGGGGCTTCTTGCTGGCTAAGGAAGGGCAGTGTGTGTCTAAGGCATGGATAGGATCGGAGTCCCTGGGGATGAGGCTCTTGGGGGCCAAGTCCTCTTTCCTCCTGCGCTGCCCCGGCTGCCCCAGCCCCTCACTCCTGTCTCTCTCTCTCTAGTTACCCTGCTGGCTTCGTTTACATCTTCCTGGGTCTCTACTACCTCACCAGCCATGGCATCAACATCCGCCTGGCGCAGTATCTCTTTGCTGCGCTCTATCTCGTGACCCTGCTGCTTGTCTTCCGCATCTACAGCCGGACCAAGAAGGTGAGACGGAATCTGCAGCCACTCCACCAGGGCCAGAACCACACGGGGCTCGGGAGCATTCACAGCTCCCACCTCTGGGCACGTCCGCACTGTGCTGAGCTCTGGCCTGTGCGTGGAGGATCAGCGGTGGGGAGGGGAAGAAGACAGGGATAGCAAAGGAGCAATGTACGGCTGTAGCGCCAACAGGGGCTCCCTCCGCTGGCTCCTCCAAGGTCAGAGCCACCAAAGCTCAGCAGAAGTGCCTGTCCCTGCTCCTCTTCCCGCACCTGCTTGTCGCTGCCCCTCCCCTTGAGCTTAGTGCAAGAGCCTCTGAGCTAAAAGCCAGCTGGCTCTCTGCTACGGCTGTACAGCAGTCTCATTATTCTCTCTGTAAGTGGTCTCAGTGCCCCTAGAAGGGACAGTGGCACCCCCAGCAGGTGCGTGGGTTACCCTGGCAGAGCTAGCGGTAGAGATGAGAGACCGTGGCAGGGTGGGACTGAGGGGCATTGGCAGAGTGGGGAGAACCCTGGGGCTGGACTAGCAGGGGGCAGCGGGCTGGGGAGGGGACGTGGACGGAGTGGGAGGGGCCCACGGTTGGGATTCAAGGGCACAGGCAGAGATGGTGGGATCCCAGGGGGTCGCATGGTGGGACTGAGGGACACTGGCAGAGTAGGAGTTGCCCAAGGCTGGAGTACCAGGGGTGATGGATCAGGACCGAGGAGTACTGCAGAGGGGAGCTGGTACTGCAATGATGGCTGCTCCTGTCCCCACTCCTAGGTTCCTCCCTATGTTTTCTTCTTCATGTGCTGCGCCTCCTACCGCATCCACTCCATCTATATCCTACGACTCTTTAATGACCCCGTCGCCATGACGATCCTCTTCCTCGCAGTCAACCTCTTCCTGGAAGAGCGCTGGTCCTGGGGCTGCTTCTTCTTCAGGTGAGTCCCCCTTGTGCCTTGCGCCCTCCGCACACACAGGGCCCGAGCCCTGACTGGGGAATGTCTGGTCTCCCGGGTTGTCTGGGTCAGGACTGACCCCTCCCTGCTCCAAGACACCAGGCCCCTGAAGCTGAGGAAGGCAGGAGTCCATGCTAGGGGCAGTCGCTGCTCCCAGGAGTCAAGGACAGAGCTCAGAGAAGGGGAACTTCTGCCCAGGTGACTCCAGCAGCGGGGCGGGGGGGTGGTCTCTAAGGGTAGGTCTGCACGGTGGCTGGCCTGAGTCGGCTAGCAGCATGGACGTACCTTCAGGGAGACTTAGATGTGGCCAGGGCGGGGCCCCTCACTGTGCACAGAGGCTGCATGAGAATTTGGGAGTGTGAGCCAAGGGGGTGGGGAGGGGCAGCACAAAGCAGGTGTGGGAAGATGAGCAGGGACAGGCACTGCCATAGAGCTTTGGTGGCCCTGATGGAGGAGGAACCAGTGGATTGACCCGCACCCAGCATGACCTGATCAAACCCCTAGACCAGGATGTGGCCCCTCGGGGTAGCTCTTAGTGCAGGCTGAGGGACTGGGGGGGAATGTTTGGGAGGCCTGGCGGGAGGAGGAGGCAGCAATGTCCCAGGTGAGGCATTTGGCCGTGGCCATGGAGAGGAAAGGCTGGATTTTGGAGATGCTGGGCCTGGAGAAGCAGCAGGATTTGGGAATGGCCCAGGCACACATGCCACAGGCCAGGAAGGAATCAGACACAGCCCCACGTGCCCCCGACAACGCCAGTTGAGCCGAGTCCCCATGCACCCAGTAGCACCTACCTGAGCCACTTGGCCTGCGTTTCGTGAGACGCGGCGTCTAGTCCCTCGGCCCGCATGCTCCCGCTGGGATGGGGCTGGTCCATTCCTCTGGCTCCAGTCCCCTCAGGATGGGCAGCTGCCTTTCTCCTCTCGCTGCCTGTTGTCTTTTCCTCCAGGGCCCATTCCAGCCTCAGCACCATCCCAGTGCTGGGATACGGTCTGGTAGGTGCTGAGGAAGCTGTGTGGGGGAGGGGCCTGCAGGCGGGATTGGGGCCAGTGGGGGGTGACAGCCCATGGGCAGGGCTCTGGGGGCAGCAGTGACGCTCTCTCCCCTCAGCCTGGCTGTGTCGGTGAAGATGAACGTCCTGCTCTTCGCTCCAGGCCTCCTCTTCCTGCTTCTTTGGCGCTTTGGCCTCCTGGGCACCATCCCCAAACTCTCCATCTGCGCGCTGCTGCAGGTAACCTGCCCCCGGGCCTGGCCCAGCCCAGGTGAACGCTGGGGCCCTGCACAGCTAGGCCAGCCTGGGCCACGGGGCTCTGGTGCCTTTTGCATGGATGCCCCTGGCTGCCAGGCTGAGCCTGAGGCCCAGCACCCAGAGATGTCGGGGGACTGGAGCAAACCTGGAAGGTGGACGGGGGACAGAGAGGGAGTTTGGGGGAAGGACCATTCCCCTCCTGTGCCCCCTCACAAATGTGCACTTACACCCAGCTGGTCAGTGTTCCCCCCAGGGCGGCAGATAAGGAGCCTGGGGGCCCAATTCACACAGGACACGCCCAGACATACAGGCAGAACACGGAGCTTCCCCCCTCGGCCCTGCCCCACAGCCCCCCACTGCTCTGCCAATGCCCCTCAACCCTGCCCCGCAGCCCCCCCTGCAACTCTGCCTATGCCCGTTAACCCTGCGGCCCCCTGCTATCCCAATCCTGGGCTCTCCCGCCAGCTCTACCGGTGCTCCTCAGTGCCAGCGTGGTACTGGGGAGGGTCCTGCCTGCGGAGCGGCTCTCACCGTTGAGGGGTCTCATTTGCAGGTGGCCCTGGGGCTGCCCTTCCTGCTGGCGAACCCCGTTGGTTACGTGACCCGCTCCTTCGACTTGGGCCGCCAGTTCCTTTTCAAGTGGACGGTGAACTGGCGGTTCCTGCCGGAGGAGGTTTTCCAGCATCGGGCCTTCCACCTGGCGCTGCTCGCAGCCCACCTGGGCGCCCTGGGGCTCTTTGCGCTGCACCGGTGGCACAGGTGAGACCCTGGCTGGGAACGGGGTATAGAGCAGCTGATCCCTGAGGTGTCCATGCTGCCTTTACTTTACAGGAGAGGTTGGAAAGGAGGCTGAAGCAGCCCACCTCCACCAGAGAGCCCGGCCTGGCCAGGCTGCAGGGGAGCAGGGTGTTTAAAAGCTTCCATGAGTTGAGGCTTTGGAGTTCTGGAGCCTGGGTGGTAGGGAGAGGAGAACTTGTTAGTCTGTGTTTGGGGCCTCCCTGTCCGAGCTGGGCCCTGGCTCCGTGAAGCTATTGCTGGCTCTGTTGTCTCAGAAGAAAGGGAGAGCTGTCTATGCCCCACAGTCGTCCCCCCCGGCAGGTCGGGTCTGAGAGGTCCTGTGCTCATCCTTTCCCCTTCCCCACAGGTCTGAGGAGAATCTCTTGTCGTTGCTGAAGGACCCAACAGAGAGGAAGAGTCCACCGCAGGCCCTGACGGCCAACCATATCCTTGGGCTGGAGGCTGGGGGCTGGAGGCTGGGGCAGGGCAGCCCTGGCTGGCCAGGGAGCCCCTGAAGGCAGTGCCTGGCCTTGTGGCACTGGGGAGACTCAGCTATTATGGGGGCCTGCTGGTCCCACAGCCCTGAGCGGGGCAGCTGTTTGGAACTTCCCCCACACTGGGTTAGGAGTGGGGAAGCAGCCAGTCCCCATGCAGCCTGGTGGCTCTGGGATTCGGTCACACGCTGAGAGCCCCAGCCTGGGCTGGAAGGAGGTTGCCTTGCAGCTCCATTCCCTCCTTAACGGCAGTGCACAGGTTGTCTTCGTTCTCTTCAGCTCCAACTTCATCGGCGTGTGCTGCAGCAGGTCCCTGCACTATCAGTTCTACGTGTGGTACTTCCACACCCTGCCCTACCTGCTGTGGTGCACGCCTGCCGGGAAGCTCAGCCAGCTGCTCAAGTATGTGCCCGCGTCCGCTCTTCTGCTCCGGGCTATCCCTCCCACTGCTGGTACCGCACGGGGGGGACATGGCCTTCCACACTGCTCTAGCCCCGAGCCAATGAGGGGGCTGTGGGTCAGGACTGAGGGATATTGACTGATCCATGTGGCGGGGCTGCAGGTCGGGTGAGGGGTTTCGGCCGATCCATGTGGCGGGGATGCAGGTCAGGGGTGAGGATGCAGGTCAGGGGTGAGGGGTTTCAGCTGATCCATGTGGCGGGGATGCAGGTCAGGGGTGAGGATGCAGGTCAGGGGTGAGGGGTTTCAGCCGATCCATGTGGCGGGGATGCAGGTCAGGGGTGAGGGGTTTCGGCCGATCCATGTGGTGGGGATGCAGGTCAGGGGTGAGGGGTTTCGGCCGATCCATGTGGTGGGGATGCAGGTCAGGGGTGAGGGGTTTCAGCCGATCCATGTGGCGGGGATGCAGGTCAGGGGTGAGGGGTTTCGGCCGATCCATGTGGTGGGGATGCAGGTCAGGGGTGAGGGGTTTCAGCCGATCCATGTGGCGGGGATGCAGGTCAGGGGTGAGGGGTTTCGGCCGATCCATGTGGCCGGGGGAGCCCAGGGCTGGGATCGCAGGAGAGGACAGCTGAAATGTGTTCTCCCTGTGGGGGAGGGCCTGAGTCCCCAGCGCTGATCCAGGTCTCCCATTGCAGGGTGCTGATCCTGGGCCTCATTGAGCTCTCCTGGAACACGTACCCCTCCACAGTGTGCAGCTCAGCCTGCCTGCACGTGTGCCACGGGATCATCCTGCTACAGCTCTGGCACGGCACCGCTGCCCCCCTGGAGCCGCAGGGCCACCCTGCTGCCCAGAAAACCAGCCCTTCCCAGAAAAAGACAGAGTGAGACCGCGGGCAGCTGGAGGATGGAACATGCAGGCTCTCCCCTGGGAGCCGGACCTGGCTATACTGCCTCATGGCACGACGGCTCAGGCTGGGAGCTCTGGTCTCAGAGTTTCCAGGCTGTTCTGCAGGCACCGCTCAGCCGGCGGCACTGTCTGTCCTACCGCGTGGCTGCGTGGAGCTGCCCTGCCGCGCCCCCCTCCCCCTTGGGGATACCTGTTCTCTGGGATTTCCTCAATAAAAGTGGCAGTGTCCCCATGGGCTCCTGCTCCGGCCTGCAGTATTGTCTGGCCCTTGCTGGGGTGGGGGACCATTTCACAGGGTGGAGCAGCTGCCCTGCTTTTGGGTGTGGAGGGATGGGGGGCAATGGCTAGGGCAGTGGCCTAGGAGTATGGTTAGTGCAGGGGGCTGGGTGGCACAGGCCAGCCCTGGGTGGGAGGCTGGACCTTGTTTGCTCCCCAGCCAAGACCCATTTTGGGGAACAATGCAGCTGGCCCTAAGCCCTGAGAAGCAATGCCCCCCACGCTCCCGCCCTGCTCCGTCCAAGGCTGGAGCACATGTCCAAAGGCTCAGCCCCATTGACCCTACACCATGGAATCATTCTGGAACTGGATCTCCTACCGCCCCCTAGAGCTTTTACAGACCAAAGGAACCTTTCACCTGGGTCTCCATTTCCGCCCCTTCAGACCGGGGCTAAGGGGAGTGCAACGTGCTAGGACCCTGGGTGAGCACAGAGCAAGTGGAGGGGGTAGACGTCACATGTCTACTCTACACCTTACGCTGCCTGCACCTCACTTGCTTCCAGACCCCGGGGGCTGCCCCCATCGCCCAGCAGGAGGGTGAGTGGCTCCAGCCTCCCGCACTCATGGGCAGCTGGACCTAGGAGCAGGAGGGAGGCAGATGCTGCAGTGGGTGAGGCCTGTCCATCTCCAAGGACAGCACCCCCCAGTAGCAGGGCAGGAAGGAGCGGTGGGCACAGCCAGGTCAGATCCAAACCTCTTTATTGGTGTCCCCGAAGCCCTGCCCCTCCCCCTCACACGTTGCTGGGGTTGTAGCACAGCATGTTCAGCTGGATGTTCTCATCCCAGTGGCGCAGCAGCAGGAAGAGGTGGCGTGCGGCCCCTTTCAGAGAGCCGACATCCACGCCCTCCGGTAGCTGCTGTGCCCGGAGCCAGGCGTCTGCCTTGGCAGCCAACAGCTCCCATTCCACAAAGAAGCCGGCGCAGCAGTGCTCAAGCCAGGCCAACGCGACGGCCGTGGCCCAGCTGGCGCCCTCCAGGTCCCCCTCGTCAGCCTCAAACCCTACCTCTTGCAGGCTGCCGCTGGCTTCGGAGGTGGCGGGCGAGTGGTCGCAGGCATCAGTCTCAGAGCCACGCCCGCTGTCTGCCTGTGGCCAGACACTGGCACTTTGGACCTCGGAGCAGGTGCTGTGTGAATGGGGTGAGCCTGGTTCTGTCGCCCCCTCCTGGCTGCCTCTGGCAGGCTCTACGTGCTCTGGAGAGGGCTTGGTGGTGACTTGCTTTGAGCCGCTGTCAGGGCTGCCCTTGGCAACAAGTGCCCAGGGGGAGGCGCATGAACCAGGGCTGAGGCTAGCACGGTGCGAGGCGTATGGCGAGGCACGGCGCAGACGGTCCAGTGGGATCTGCACCACTTCGGAAAAGCTTTCCGTCAGCTGGAAGGTGCCCAATGCCTGCTGCAGCCACACCTGTGTGGGAGGGAGCATGTCTCATTCGTGGCTCAGGGCCAGCATCTGTCACTCACTGCATGGAGAGACAGATGAAGGGGGAAGTGTCTTGCACTCCAGAGACCCAGGATGTGCAGGGGTCTCCTGCATGCAGGGGGCGAGAGGGGGACACAGTCTCTTTGCTTGTGCACCGGGCAATCTTTGGGCTGTTGCTGGAGCTCTGCCAGACATCCTGTCGCAAGGGGGTGGCAGCAGCACGAGGGAAGCCGGACTGGGGCCAAGGCACTTTATGTCCAAACATAATAAGAACAGCCAGATTGGATCAGATCAATGGTCCATCCCAGTGCCAGGCGCTTCCGAGGGCGTGAACAGAACAGGCAAGCACTGAGTCCTCCACCCCCAGCATCGGGCAAGTGCAAGCGAGGGACCACATAGGAACAGCCACTGATGGACCCACCCTCAGTGAGCTTCCCTACTTCCTTTTTGAACCCTGTTATAGCTTTGGCTTGCGCAACACCCGCTGGCAACAAGCGCTATAGGCTGACTCAGCTGTGTGGAGAAATACTTCCCTGGGGTTGTTTTAACCCTGCTCCCTGAGAACTGCAGCGGGTGTCCCCTGCTTCTTGTGTTAGGTGAAGGGGTCAGTCACACTCTACTTGTGTTCTCCACACGAGTCACAACCGTACAGGCTGAGGCCATGTGCCCGCTTAGTCATCTCTTCCAAGCTGGGAAGTCCCAATCTCCCCTTGTAGAGCAGCCGTTCCATGCCCCTCTGTGCCTTTTCCAATGCTAGTCTCTGTCGGGCTGGGCGCCCGGCCCAGCACCGTATTGGAGGTGTGGGCATACCCTAGATTTCTCTCGTGGCAGTGCCACATTTTCAGTTTTATTATCTATCACTTGCCTCATGGTTCCTACCATTGCTGACTGCCGCTGTGCATGGAGCGGGTGTTTGCACGCAACTGACACTAGCGCTGCATTCTCTTCCGCAAGTGGTAGGAGCTTACTTGGCTCTGTGCCCGCCCCACGGACGCGCCGGGGCAGAGCAGGGTCCCCTGTAGAGCGCTGAAGTCTGTTGTGGGGGGAGGGGATGCACACCTCGCTGACCCAGTGCTCTGGAGTCTAACCTAGGGACACACCACCCAGTGGAGGGGACGGCCCTGCTCCCATGAGCTTGAGGCGGATCCTGGCCTTGTCAGTACTAGTCTGCTCCACCATGTAGGAGACCCAGGTTTGATTCCAGGTCCTGGGGCTGTCAGGGAAGGGATCCATCCCCAGCACTGCTGGGGTGGGAGTCGAGTAACTCCAGGGGCGGGGCTGGGCTCAGCAGGGTGGGGTGGCCGTGCAGGGTCCTTACCAGCGGAAGGTAGTCATGGGTGGCGCTGTCCTTGGAGAGCCTGCTTTCTGGGGCCAGGCACTGGGGCCGCAGTGCGAGGCCATGGCCCCGGATCCTGCTGAGACTGAACCTGCGGGGAGAAGAGACCAGTGAGCAGCACGGCCTGCGTCCTGCTGGCATGGCACAGCAGCGCTCGCGGACCCCGTGCAGGAGAGTCCGCTCCAGCTCCTTCCTGCCAAGGAGGCAGGGTGGCCAAGCTGCAGGGGGACGCTGGCCTCTCGCCCAGAGGCTGCTGAGTCCCAGACAATTCACACTGCAGTGCAGGGTAGGCTGGCAGCAGCACTGGGAGAAATTTACCCCTGCAGTACTGCTGGGCCAGGGCTCAAGCACTGGAGGCTTAGAGGGAAGGGGGGGGGGGGGGAAACAGACCTCAGTGAAGCACCGGTGGGGTCTCCCCCTCTTTGCTGCTGAAGCGGGGGGATCCCCTCTGCATAGAAGAAGCCCTCCTCCTCCCCACCCCCCCGCTGGGCCCTCCCAGCCCCAGAGAGTCAGTCTGGAAAGCCTACCTGGAGCCAGCAAAGTTCTCCGTGGATTTCTGGGATCCCACGGAGGTGGCAGAGGGACTAGCCACAAGACCTGGCATGGGGAAGGAAGGTCACTGCACTCCCCAGGGCTCCCCTGCTTCCTCCACTCCATCCCCATCCTGATTGCCTGCTGCCACTGCAAGCACCACAGAGACCCCCCAAGCATCCCTGCCTGCGGGGGAAGTTCTCAGCCATGCTAGGAGTTAACAGGGCAGGTGGAGGGCCCCCATGCAGAGGCCTCAGCAGGTTGGGCCCTCTCCCTGGACTGTGCCCCACTCGGACGTCATCCCCTGCCCAGTGCAACCTGGTGCAGGATGGGAAGTCTGACGCCCGCGTGAGCTGCCTTCCCAAACCCAGCGCTCCTCCGGGGACGGCAGGCAGTTCCGCCGCGTGGGGTGCTTACTGTTCCCCCCCAGTGTCCCCTACATTTCCAGAAATGGGAGCCCCCCTCCCATCAGACCCTTTCTCTCCACAAGAGAGCCAGCGTCTCTGCACTGCCTGGAGCGGTGAGGTCAGAGAGAGCCCGTTCCAGCCAGTCCCAGGAGCACAGATGTGGGCAGCTGGCAGCTGATAACATAACCACACGGGCTGGATCCCCTGAGGAGAGGTCACCGCCCAACACGGTGGGTGGGACAGTAAAGCTGACGGGTGCCTACGCCACCGGGTGTTCCACGTCCAAATGGGCTGTGAGATGGTTCACACTTAGGCTTCAGGCTTCCTGCACCTCTGGGGCACTTGGCAGCAGCCGCCGGCAGGCCCCTGTCCAGGAGCTGCGATGGAGAGGGCAGCTGGCCCCCATTGCTCACCGGTTTCAGAGCAGTGCGATAGCTAACCCCTCAGGTGCCTGCTTTCCCAGATCCCCCACAGCTGGGCTGTGCAGGGACTCACCATCGGGGCAGCTTTGCTTTTCCCAGCCACAGGCAGCAGAGGAGATGCTGACGGGAGAAGCAGGGCTCTCCTCTCGCTCTGGAACAGAATCAAGACTTCAGAGACTACACTGGGTGCGGAGGCCCTCCACTCCCTGCTGCAGACATGGAGCACAACCTCCCTCCTTTACACGGCTCCAGGCCTCCAGCTGGGACTCCCCTGCAGTAGCAGGGGCCTGAGGCACCATCCTTGTCTCCATCTCCCATTGATGCAGAGGCTGGGGCCCCCTATGGAATCCCAGCAATTGCATGGCTTTGGCTTCCAGGGAGCACATCACCCCAGGGCCCTGTAAGCTACCCTGGCTCCCAATTCAAGGTGCTGGGAATGGGCCAGAGAACCCCTGAGGTTCTGATCCAGGCTACTCAGACTCTTGGTTTCCCACCCTGGGTGGCTGAGGTCAGCAGCCGCTTGAGCTGACACTGATGTAACCCTGAGGAGCTGGGCAACGTCACGAGAGGCCCAATCGAAGATGTAGCCTGGCATTGCCCTCAAGGCCTGGACAAGCCTCACTGGTTTGCTGCGGTTCCTCCCCAGACGGCTGGTTCTGGAGAGGCGGTACGGGGGCCGTTCATGGGTGTGGGGTGGCGTGCCAAGGGAGGGGGGGTTATCAAGGCAGAATTGGGCTGGTACCTGCGGAGATGACAGCATCATCTAGCTCCTCTGAGTCGCGCCATCGTGCCAGGCCCACGGAGCAACTGCGCTGGCGCCGGTTCCCAGCCAGGGACCCTCGGGTATGGCTGGAAGGGCCCCCTGGAAGGAGTCACACACATCAGCGGCACCACCGAGCAGGGCACAGAGTCTGCAGAGGGTCCCCAGACTCCCTGGCCATTGCTGTGTTGATCCCAAGAAGCTCAGGCCGAGATCCTCAAAGGCACCAAGTGCCTGATGCCCATTGGCCTCAGTGGGAATTAGGCTCCTAAATACTTCTGAGGATCTGGGCTCATTTCCTTTCCTGCTTCCTCTCACACTCAGCTTTTGACTCTGGACAGTTCTTGGGGGTCGGACCTATCCCTTTTCTCGTCATAGCCAGCTGCCTCCTAATCCCTCTCCGCGCCCAGACACAACTGAACATGCAGGTGTCGGTGGGAGCAGGTGCTGGCAGGGAGACAAAGAGACTGATCCAGCCATGTGCACGGGTCCACGGATGGAGCGACATGGGGATGCAAACGTTCATCAGAGTCCCTAGAGGGTAGCTGGGAGGCGAAGAGGGAGCCGTACCTGAAGTGCGAACCTCAAGGGCCCTGGGCAGGACCTCCTGGGTGGAAGAATCCACAGGCACCAGGCAGGTGTAAATAGAGGGCATGTTGCAAGCCTTGCTGGACTGGATGGCCTTAAGGCGGAGCCTCCGGGAGAAACCTGAGAGAGAGTGCCTAGGTGAGGCTGGGAGGGAAGGGGGAGGCAGTGGGTCCTGGTGGGGCTTGCAGGGAGGTGCATCCTCACCGTGTTCCAACTCAGCTTCCCTCTGCGCTACGTTCTCGTGGTCCCGGATGACGGAGCTGGCGGTCAGCTGGTGCAGCAGTTTGTCCCAGGCCTTACACGACTCTTGTGGCAGCTCCTCCTTGCCGTCCCCATCCCTGCAATGGAGCAGAGGCTCCAGGGTGGCAGTCACTTCCCAGGAGACGGGCTTTCCAGCACTGAGCGCATGGATAACCACCTGGCATCGCAGGGGCGGGCAGGCACCCACCTCACACTCGCCACGCTCAGCCGCTGGCGATGGGCTGAAAAGATACGGGGGCTCCACCAGCATGTCCCAGTCCAGATGGGCGGGCGAGAGCAAGTTACCTAGGAGACAAGAGGAGTGGGGTCAGGGGGCAAAGTGGAAGACAGCCCCCCTAGGCTTGCACAAGGCACAGCAGTTCCTTGTTCCACACCGGGCTCCAGGCTGCCCTGAGTTCCCTGCACTTTCCTGAGGAGGCCGTCCTGTGGCCGGACCTAATTTGGGCTCCAGCGCCTCCCTCCTGCTGTGACAACACTCACTGGAATCTGCCAGGCTCCTCCGCAGCTGCGGCAGCTCCGGCCCGATCTCATCCAGCTTCCCTTCCAGGGACTGGTTCCGCTTCTGGGACACCTTCTCCAGGGCCCTGCGCAGCCGATGGGCATCCAGCTCACCGTGCGGGGACGAGAAGCTGCGTCCGGACAGGGCAGCTCGCGCCAGCACCTTCTTCCGCCGCGCCAGCTCCTCGGCGCTCAGCGTCATGCACGCCTGAGCGGGGAGAGAGTCAGGGGTCAGTCCGGGGAGCTGCTTTGGGTGGCGGGTCACTGCAGAGCATCAGCTGGCTCAGCTCTCTACACAGGC
The DNA here is from genome assembly GCF_049634645.1 of Pelodiscus sinensis. NCBI lineage: Eukaryota > Metazoa > Chordata > Testudines > Trionychidae > Pelodiscus > Pelodiscus sinensis. The sequence continues at coordinate 48,764,109 of NC_134720.1, forward strand.
CAGGAGCTGGGCAAACCCATCCCCTGCAGGAACTCAAGGGGGAATGCTGGCTGGTGGGCGAGCTGCCCCCAAGGTGGGGCAGTTGCAGTCCCAGCCAAACCAATGGAGCTCAGAGATGGCTCTGAGGCAGCCCAGTAGTTAGCATAGTCAGAAGTGGTACCTCCCTGCCTTGAATTCCTGGGACGTGTTCTGCCTGGCGACAGTGGTGTGTCAGCAGTGTCCAGGGTAGAGATGCACCCTCTGTACAAACTGAGCCTTAACCCACAATTGTAACTCAAGATTTTCCGGGCAAGTGCCCTTGACTAAGGATGTCAAGAACTAGTCGACTATCCGATAAGCAAAAGCTCGGATAGTCGAGTTGACTAGTCGCACCCCCCCACCCCACCCCCCCGCTGCCTGTCTCAGATAGAGGCAGCAAAGGGGAGGGGAAGGGAGTACTTCAAAGGGGCTGTCCCGAGTGGGCCCCCTTTTAGAAAGAAATATTAAAGCTGTTGTATTGATTGAGATGTTGTTTATTTACTGGTAACTGTCCTTTAAAAATTTAGGTTTTGTAAAGTTCCATCTTTGCTCCAGAGAGCTAGAGGTCAGAAAAGCAGAAACAGGGCTCCGGGGAAAAAACAGAAGTGACTGCCAAGGACTATTAAAGAAACTCTGCTTGCTAGCAGAGTGGAACTACCCCTTGCAGTTAAGCTGGGCTGTAGGGGGATGATTCCGAAAGATGGATTGTATTTTCTTTCCTATATTGCTTTTGAATGATCCGGAGGATATAATGGATAATTCCCTAGTGTAAGGGCCTTGTGATAAGTTATACGGTCTCAGGCCCGTGCATTTGGCTTGTTTCAGAGTTACCTGCTCAAATTAAAATAGATTTGAACAGTGTTGTAATGTAAAGCTGTCATGTACGTATTTCTTGTTTCATCTCAGAAAAGCAATCATGGAGAGTCACTGTCGCCGGTCTCAAGGAGAAGATATTGCTACCTTGCCTGTTATCTGAAAGGTGTCATCATCCCTTGGATTCAACAAAAAATTCCTTAGAGTCCACTCTAAAATGCTGGCAACTGTAGCCCATCGTTTTGGTCCTTTCTCCAAAATAAACCAAAATATAACCCACAGGGATGGGAAATCCTTGACCATTTGTCCAGGTGGGTCAGTCTTGTGGACAACTTCCTGCTTTGCAGGAGGACTTGCTGAACCTTCTCCTAGTCGGTGCATTCCCCTGGGTTCAACCACAGAGCATCAATGCCAAGAGATGCAGAGAGACTCGAGGTTGGGGTCTAGAAACTGGCTGGGGTCCTGCGACAGCTGATCTGGACAACTGGGGAGCGTCCAAGGAGGGCCCACCGCGATATGATCATTAGAATGCTGAAACCATGCTGGCAAGACCACACTGGGGCGATCACGACGACATGGGCCTTGTCTCTCTTGATCTGTACTAGTACCCAGAAGATGAGAGGGATGGGTAGGAATGTGCATCTCAGCTCCGCAGTCAGTGATAGGAGGCAGGCAACAGAGAGGGAGCCCTTACTTGCTGGGAGCAACTATGGCATTTTGTTTTGCCTGGTGGCAAACAGGTCTACCTGGGGAGTTCCAACCCCCTCTGGGTGATCATGCAGGCCCCTTCTGGATGGAGCGCCCACTTGTGGTGAGAGGAAAAGTCCCTGCTGAGGTGATCTGCCAGCAAATTCCTGACTCCTGGGAAGTGACAAGCTTCCAAGTGGATGTCGAGAGTGATGCAGAAGTCCCAGAGCCAACCAGCATGCTTCCCTTTGCCGGCTGATATAGGCTACTGAGGCTGGGATCTCTGTCAGGGCTCTGACCAATGTGCCCAACAGATGTGGCAGGAAGAACCCCCAAGCCAACCAAACTGCCCCGAGTTCTTTGACATTTGTGTGTAATGTTGCCTCCTCCAGCCTAAATCCAAGTGTGACGTAGTGGGGCTTCTTGCTGGTTGCTAGGCTTGGGCTGTCCCCTACTGGCCCTGTCTGTGAGCACGGCCCGGCAGGGGGGCCAGACACGGCCCTGACCGGTTCTGACTGGAGGGAAGGAGGCTGGAACAAAGGAAGTACGTGGGGGGAGGAAGAGTGAGTCTGGGGCGGGAAACATGATGGAGACAGCCTAGGGAGGGGGCTTGGAGACTTGGGGCTCAGGCACCTGCCTTAAGAGTTCTGGGGCATCCTAGCCCCCTAACCCCCCCTTCCTAGCCCCGTTCCTATTGCCACATCAAGTCTATGCTGTGCTGTATTTTGGAAACTCAATAACCTCTCTCTACTCTGTTGGCTGGTGGAGACTGTTCTGGTTGCTACGGGGGTGCAGGATCAGGGGAACCCCAGCTGCACCATCACACCAAGGTATCCAACACCAGCTCAAGGGAGGGAGCAGGACTGCTGAACTGACTTTCTCTGGGTCATTTTATCACTGCAACAAGGTGTGTACCACTGAGGGAATGGTTACAGACAAAACAATAGAAGAACGGCCATATTGGGTCAGCTCAAAGGTCCATCTAGCCCAATATCCTGTTTTCCGACAGTGGCCAATGCCACAGAATGAACAGAATAGGGAATCACCAAATAATCCCTCCCCTGTTGCCTATTCCCAGCTCTGACAGACACTACCATCCCTACCCATCCTGGCTAACAGTCACTGGTGGACCTAACCTCCATGAATGTATCTAGCTCTTGTTTGAACCCTGTTAAAGTCCTGGCCTTCACAACATCCTCTGGCAAGGAGTTCCACAGGTTGACTGTATGTTGTGTGAAGAAAAACGTCCTTTAGTTTGTTTTAAACCTGCTGCCTGTTAATTTCATTTGGTGACCCCCAGTTCTTGTGTTATGAGAATGGTCTCTGGCCTGGGAATAGGCTGCCACCAGCCATTATTGGAGAGGCTGCATGCAGAGCCTGGCATAGTGGACCACATAAGTGCACACCATCATGTGCCCCAGCAGGTGCATGCATATTCTAGCCACCATCAGGGAAAACTTGGAACCCTTTGCAATGAGGTCCGTCAGAGGCTGAAACCTATGTAGTGGCAGGAATGCTGTAGCACGAGTTGAGCCGAGCACGGCACTGATTAATGCGACTCATGTGGACTTTTTGTTGTTGACTAGTAGCCCCAAGGAGCAGCATGTGGTTTGCAGGACCTTGATATCACGTAACCCACACACCCAATCCCTACAATGAATAAAATGCCACTGCGAGGCACTAACCAGCCCTCCCCTGCTAGGAAACACAGGAACTAACATTGAGGAACCCAGAAGAATGCCTCTGTCACCATGACAGGATTCTCTCTCCAGCGGGAACTTAGCAGGAGACCCAGAAGAAACCCATACCCATTTCTGAGCCAGAGACAGCACATGAGGCAAGAGGAGACAGACAACCCCAGCCTTCTTTACTCAGGGCAGTCCCAGCCAGGGCTCAGCTACACCTCACCTTAGTGCCAGCAGTCGGCCTGGACTGTGGGAGTGGAGCTGATTTGGTGGAGGAGTCGCACAGAGAAACACTTTTCTGTCCCTGCTGAGAGCTGGTTTCCAGGGTCCGAGCCAGCGAGCCACCCTCCGGAGCTATGTCCCTGGAGCCAGTGGACTCGCTACTGGTGGAGCCGTGGGAGAGCAGGCCCTGGCTCCGGTCGGTGCTGACAGAGCAGTGTGTGAGCACATATTGTTCCTGGATGTAGGAGGCCTGGTAAATCCGCTTCCAGATGTCAGAAACAGGGTCCACGCCTGCCAAGGAGAGACACAAGCAGCAAGGCTATTCTACTGGAAAAAGAGATGCTCCCCCCCACCACAGATCCCCCCTTTATAGCCCTCGGAGCCTGTCTGGCAGGGACCCGTCCTTGGGTCAGCTCTCTCCAGCCAAGCGGGGTGTTGCAAAGCCGGGAGGGCTACACGCACACAACCACATCTCTGCAAGAGCAGGCAGCGAGCGACCAGAGGAGTCAGGGCTCAGCATCCTGCCTCCACAACCTCCCTGTGGATGAACGTCCATCTCACTGGCCGAGCTCCCAGCCCCACGTGCTCACTGGCTGCTCCACTCACTCTTCTCAGACTCCGCGACGCCCCCAGCAGAAAACTCCAAGGAAATCTCCTGCAGGGCTTGGCTGATCTCCTGGCTCTCCCCCGCGGGGTATGGGTGAGCCGCGTCAGGGCTATATGCCTCGTCCTGGGACTGGAACGCTGAGCCCACAGAGCCCCGCGAAAGGCTTCTACACACTCGTTCTCTACCCTGGCAAAGCAAGAGGACAAGGAAGTTGCCACAGCCACAAAACGAGGCCCTCCTGCTGGCATCGGCTCATGGGAGGGGCAGAAATACACCGGCATGTGAGTTTCCTCACCACAGGGCCAGCCACTGTCCATTTCCCACTGGTGAGTACGGCCCAGTGGAAAAGCCTCACCCCACTACACAGAGGGCTCTTACTGTCTTCTTGTCCCGGAAGCTGGCGATGTTGTAGAGGGTGCAATAGCTGATGAGCCGGTCTCCTGGGTACAAGGCTGCGATTTCATTGGGCGACAGCAGGGCCTCCATGGTGTCAGGCACATACCAGTCTATGGTGATGTCACTCACAGCCGGCTCAATGGCCTTCTTCAGAGACTTTATCAGCTGAGGAGGGGGCAGAAACCAGACTTATCAGCCCTCAAACGCACACAACCGGTGCGTCCCACAGCCACACACACTCCAGGGAGCCCCCAACCTTGGAATCACCAAACAGCTGTAGGCCCTGAAAAGCAGGTGACTGACAACGAGCCACCCAGAGCAAACAGCACATAGACTGGACCTCCCGGATAAGCCGAGTGGGGTCACAAGATAGCACAGAAACACTCACTGGAGCAGGAACCAAGCTGGAGTAGGGGATGAGGGTAGATCTGGGGCTACAGGGACCTGGTTAAATGCTGAATGCCAGTGCCTTGCTGAACACTGGCACAGGGCTGGCTTGGTGGATCCTACAAGAGAAGCCTGATCTTGGAGCTAAAACATTTTTCAAAGTCATTCAGGGTGGGAGGGACCTTAACTCTTCTCTCCCTACACTTACCCCCTCAAGAGCCCCCATATCACTGTACTCCCTCCCCGGGCTGGGAGATGGATGCAGGTCTCTCCAAAGCCCAAGAATACCATTCTGAGCATCAGCCTAGGTACTGGGCGCTGCAGAGAAGACAGGAGGCTCCTCACCTCCAGCAACTGAATGACTCATGACTGAATGGAGGAGTGGTGGATGGATGGCCGTGTGTGTAAGGCATTAGCCTGGGACTCAGGAGAGCTGGGTTTGATTTGTGGCTCCACCACTCATTCTGCATGATCTTGGGCAAGCCATTTAGGTCCATATCATCAAATCCTCTGAGCCTTGCTTTCCAGGGAAGCTAGGAGCCTGTACACCTTTGGGGGTCTGGGCCCTAATCTCTCCCCCACCCGTATCACGCGTATACCAATACTTTGTTTGGGATGTAAGCGGTTTGGGGCAAGGACCATTTCTCATAGCGTGTTTGCCATTTATTAGCACAGCGTCTTAACCACTGGCTCATCACTATGTGTTTGAACAGTGCCCAGCACAACAGAACCCGTCGCAGCCAGGGCCATGCAGACGGGACTCCTTGCAGAGTAGCCCATGCTTCCTAGATCAAAGCGGCGCACTCTGTGTTGGACACCCATGGCCCCTGCCTGAGGCACACAACACATGCCACAAACTTTGTGTTACCTGGTCTGTCTGTCTGCAGGCTGGACCCTGTGGGAGCCAAGTGTAGTCTGCCCCTCTGGAACAGGAAGAGGGCAGCCTACTCCAGTGCTGTTCTTTGCCCATCAGGTATAGTGGCGGGCAGCAGACCTCCTTGGCAGATGGTTACTAGAGACCTCAGTGTGCTCACCCCCATAATGAGGGCACACACTGGCGCAGAAGGAGGGCACATACCTTGGGCTGCAGTCTCTCCTCAGGGCTTAGGAACTCTGCCCGACCTTTGCTCACCTTGGCCAGGCCTCTCAGGAGCCTCCGGCAGGCTCCAGAGCCCAGGCCAAAGCTGAAGCACCTGCAAGAATACGGAGACCTGCCTAAAAGCAATCCTGGGGGCCCAGGGCCATCCTTAGGATTTCTGGGGCCTTCCGCAGTACAGCGAAAGCTTTGTTATCCAGCAGGCATGGGGACCAGGGGTTGCCGGTTAATTGAATATGCCAGATAACAAAGTTTATTGCTCTGCCCCTGTCCCCTACTGGCAGATCTGGCTCCCAGCAGCTCGAGGCAGGCTGAGGGGGAAGGAGGTGCCTGCTGATGATGTCAGCCCTGCAATAGCCAGCTGGACAGGCAGAAGTGAGGTAGGTGCACCTGAAGGGCTGGGGGCACACAGTTTTCCGGTTAACAGAGTGCCAGATAACAAAGCTTTCCTTGTACTATCAAATTGGTGCCCCATGTCCCACAGCAGCCTGGGTACGCAGCAGGGTGGGGGTGGGGAATAAAGATGATTTTTTAGAGATGTGATTTTATAATCTCCAGACTAGCATAGTACATTCAGAAACTGATAGCATAGACCTGGGTTTGGCAAATGCTTGTTAACTGGCTTCAATGCCACATGAATGGCTCTTTCACAGGGCCAGGGTTCTGCTAACAGGTCTGGCAGGCTTTGTCACTTATAAGTTAACTAGATCCTCTCCAGACGAAGCAGAACCACAGAACAGGGATAGGTAGAGGCAGAGGGTGGACATTAAGAGCCAGCGGTGCCCCAAATGTTCAGGTGCCTTACACAGCTGCCAGGGCCCTGCTGGTGCCCAGGAGTCATCTGTGCCTGAGGAGGGAGAGGGACAGAATGAGGGCAGTCGGCTTCAGCAATATTACTGAGCATTGCTCAATACAAACACAAATCTAGGGGGGCACATGACCCCTCTAAGGAGGCACATGACCCCGCATGACTCCCCCCACATCACCTCCGGAGGGGGCCGCTCTGAGACCTACACGGCCTAGTCCAAGATGGCAAGGCTCCAGACTGAACGGAAGAAGCACTAAGATGCCCCACTCTGGCTGCAGTATTTGTAGGTTTTCTGGGACCAGGTCTGCCCTGGACTCTTTTGCAAAGAAGGCTCCGAGACCCCTCTCCTGGAGTTTGAGGTCTGAGCCGGTTGTGAATATTCCACTCAAAAGTTTCTGGATGAAAAATGCCTTTGTTTCCAAAATCAAAAAATTAGACACACGATGTTTGCAGTGCTGGAGCAGGCAAGCGGGTCCCTGGGCATGAGAGGATAAGGCAGGGGCGGAAACTCATGTTTGTAGAAACATGTCAATTTAAAACAAAAACTGAAACCAAAGAACATTTTGAATATTCATTTTGAAATTTCAAAATTGGGGGCTTTTTATTTTATTTTTCATTTGTTCATTTGCGTCATGCTTTATATTATTTTGTGACATGTCCATAGCAATAATACATAACCTGGATCTTTGCCACAGACGTGTCACACTCTGACATGATATACAGAGTAGCCCAATGTCTGAGAGTCTGTAACACTGAAATGCTGCCTGTTCCCTCTGGGCGGCCCGTGTTGCACGGGGAGTGCGGGGCCCAAACGGCCGCTTGCTTCCCTGTGGCAGCCCGGCTGAGTGGCGCAGAAGTCAGCCGAGAACCACGGTGGGAGGGGAAGGTGGGCGGGGCAGTGATGTGCGGCATGACAGCGACTTCAGGCCCCGCCCCCTGGCCGTGAACATCACTACCCCACCCTCCTCCACCTCCCGCCATGGCGCTCGGCTGACTTCTGCACCGCTCAGCCAGGCCGCCGCATGGGAGCAAGTGGCGCAAGCGACCGTTTGGGCTCCACGCTCCCCATGCAGCATGAGAAGCACAGAGCCCAAAAGGCCATTTGGGCTCCACGGTCCCCCGAGTGAGAGGCAGGAGGGGGAGAAGAAGAGAAAGAGAGAGACAGAGAGAGAGGCAGGAGGCGGAGGAGAGCTGAGGAGGCGGAGGGGAGGGAGGCAGTAGGAGGCGGAGGGGAGGGAGGCAGTAGGAGGAGGAGAGAGAGAGAGAGAGAGAGAGAGACCGGAGGCTCAAGAGAGAAGACTGACATGGAGAAGAGACCTGAAAATCCCGTCGTCTTATGACGGGCTAATTGACTAGTCATATATATAGTAGCCCAATGTCTGAGAGTCTCTAACACTGAAATGCTGGCTGTTCCCTCTGGGCGGCGCTGTTGCCTGAAATGCTGGTTGTTCCCTCTGGACGATCTGTGCTGCATGGCCATGTACATCACCGCCCTGCCCCCCCTTCACCTGCCACCGTGGCACTCGTCTGAGTTCTGTGCCGTTCAGCCGGGCCGCCGCGGGGGAGCAAGCGGAGCAAGCAACCGTTTGGGCTCCCCCGAGGTGGCCTGGCTGAGCGGTGCAGAACTCAGACGAGCGCCATGGCGGGAGGGAAAGGGGGCGGGGCGGTGACTTACACGGCCCTGCCTCCGGCCGTGTATGTCACTAGGGTAGGGTAAAAAAAAAAATGGACACACTTGATCGAGGACAGGAGGGGGGAGGGACCAGCAGGGAGAGAAGTGGGACTGGCTGGGCGGCAGGGGGGAGGTGTGTCAGAGGCAGCGTAGCTGGCCAGGAGAGAACGAGAGAGGGGCAGCCGGCGGGAAGCAAAGTTGGTCTGGGGTGGGAGTCGGGGGCAGTGAGGCTGGCCGTAGGAAATCGGGAGGAGGAACAGGCTGGCGGGGGGCAGGGAGAGGGAATCGGCCAGCGGGGAGCTGGACTCATCTGGGTGCGTGCATTCCCGACAGAGACAGAGGAGTGCGGAGAGAGAGTGAGAAGAAGGTTGGGGAGAAGAGAAAGAGAGAGACGGAGCAGAGAGAGAGTGAGAAGCAGGAGGAGGAGAAGAGAAAGAAAGAGACGGAGAGAGAGGCAGAAGGTGGAGGAGAGCTGAGGGGGGGGGGGAGGCAGTAGGAGGAGGAGAGAGAGAGACGGAGCGAGAGACCGGAGGCTCAGGAGAGAAGACGGATGTGGAGGAGAGACCTGAAAATCCCATCTTATGACGGGCTAATTGGCTAATACTGTAATAGTTACAATATTTTATTATTGCTTTATTTTTAAAATCATTAAAGGGCAGCTGCTGCTCGGTACTGACTGAAACATCAGATCTTTTTTTCTAGATCTGAGTCTCCTGTTTGAGTTGTAACTCAACAGTCTGATATGCTGAAATTTGAAATAATGTAAAAATGATAAAAACAACATGAAGATTATAATTCAAAATCAAGCCAACATTTCAAAATCCCCAACAAAAATTTGAAATTCTGGAACAAACACTTTCCAAATTCAAACATTTTTCAGAAATTCTCTTCCATGAGAAATCCATGAAAAGAAAAACGAATTTCAAAATGTGGAAATTTCCGGTGAAACAGGCATTCTGAGTAGGTGTGTGGGGAGTTATTCTCTCATGAGTGGACTTTGGTATAACCAGGGCTTCAATTCAGAGCTCCAGTAAATACTGTCAAACCCAAGGGGCTGAAGTTCTAATCTCGTGGCCCACAGCTGAAGCGTGGAACTCTGTGGGGAGAGATCATGGGGACATTTGCGGGAGAGAGATCGTGAGGAGCCCTGGGAAATACCGTAGGAGAATTTAAGCCCTGGGTATAATGGTACCAATGCTGAACATTCTGCTCATCCCCTCTAGCACCAGAGGCTGCAAGCTGGTTCCCCATCCCGTCGGCCTTCCTCTCCGCAGCAGAAAGATTCTTGCCATGTCCCTCTCCTGGATTCTTTTCTCTCCCTTGCCCCACCACGTCCTGCCCCCCCCCCCCCACACACACACTCCATACCTGACGTTGCTGGCCTGACTCCTTATCAGTTCAATGATCTTGCCTGCATTGCTGACATTGGCATCCATGAAGATGAAGAGCTGACGCGGGTAACCGCGGTGAAGAGGCTGCCCCAGGATCCAGGTCAGAGCAGCTAGGAGGTTGGTCCCATGCATGTCTGCCCGTAACTTCTGTATGTGCTCACAGGCCAGTCTGAGGTTCTCCTGTGAACACAAAGAGTGTGGATTACAGGGCACCCCACGCCCACAGAATTACCCCCGAATTCTCATTCTTCTTCCCTCTGACATGTCTACAATCCCACCACGCTGTGGCCATGCTGAAGCAAGGAGCTGGATACCAAGCACCGATCTGTTGGCCCGTGCTGCTCATGCCATGGGAGTAGCCAACTTTCAATCGAAGAACCAGAGAAAAAAGATGCTGGTGTTAAACAAGGTCACAATGAGAGTGCACCAAACAGCCATGTCCCTTGAAGAGGCATGGAGGGGCTGTGCTGCAGGGATGTGCATCAGGGGGCCTTGACTTGGGAGGGGCTGGACTTGAGGGGGGGGTCAACATGAGGCAGGCAAGGAGGGTGGGAGGCTTCAGATAGGCATGAGGGAAGGGGATTGGTGCATGGGGGCCCTAAAGCCAGGTTGTGATGGCACCTGGTGATGAGGGACAGGGGTCTTCACATGCCTCACACTCACATTGCTGCAGGGCTTGCTTGCTGGGAAGAGGGTTTTGATGTGGGAGCCGAATCCAGCAATGTTCAGCAAGGTGCCTGAAGGGAGGCTCTTCACTGCCACCAGCAAGGCCTCCTGGGAAGAAATGAAATACAGCAGGTGGGGCCAGTGACGATGGGGCTGGGGGAGAGCGAGGCTGATAAGCTGTAAGCGGGACACCCCCTGCCCAGGAATACACACCACTCCCTACGGAGGAGATCTACCACGCTGGGGAACCATCTTCCAGGGGAAGGGCTGAGAAGCCCACTGCTTGGAACATGTGGCGCTGGGACAAAGCCTTGGCACATGGGCTAGAGAGAACACTCTTGCATTGCCTGACACCTCTCAATGAGCACGCTCTCTGGGACCCCTCCCTCTGTGGCACAAGGCACGAGCCCCCTTTCTGTGGAGTCACTCCCCAGCACTTGGCTCTCCCTGGGCAACTGAGCCAAGTCACTTCCCTCCTCTGAGTTTTAGACACCCTCCTGTGGCCTTTCCGGGTCAGCTGAGTGAGGCTGCTCCATGCACAAGGCCCAGAGCAGAAGGAGGGATGGAGACTGTTGAGGGAGAAGCAGATAAATGCATAGCCGAGGCTGGACTCATTGCGAGGAAGGAGGCAGGAGGCAATGTGAAGAAGAGCAGCCGCAGGAAGAAACCGGGCTGTGCAGGGCCTTGAAAGGGAGGACAAGCTTGTCTTTGATGCAGTCAAGCAAGGGAGCTCCCGAGTGGCTGTAAGGGTGTGCTGGGGTAGATGTATCAGGCAATGCAGAGGATCCTCGCCTTTGGAATGGGCGAGAGGGGAGTCATGTCGGGGTATTTCCGGTTAAGCCTACAGGGCATATCTTCAGTTGCTTAAGTGCTACTTCAGCCACTGAGGGTACGTCTAGACTACAGACTTTTGTCGGCAAAGCCTCCGTCGAAAAAGAACGTCTAGACTACAGCCAGTTTTGTCAACAAAGCAAGCTGCTTTTTCGACAGAGAGTCTAGATGCTCTCTTTTGAAAAAGCACGGTGTGGATGCAATAGCAATTTGACATAACTCTGTTGAAAAAAGGCATTATTCCTCGTAGAACGAGATTTACCGCCATCGACAAAACTGCTGCGTTCTGTCAACTCACTGTCGACAGAACTCGGCGGTAGTGTAGATGCAGGTATAGTTTTTTTGACAAAAGTCCTCTTTTTTCGACAAAATCCTGTAGTCTAGACACACCCTGGCTGTTTCTACATTGGCGCCCTTTTCCGGAAAAGGGATGCTAATGGGACCAGTCGGAATTGCAAATGCCCCGGGGATTTAAATTTTCCCCACGGCATTTGCATGAACATGGCTGCCGATTTTTTCCGGCTCGGGGCTTTGCCAGAGAAAAGTGTCAGTCTAGACAGGTATCTTTCGGAAAATAAACCCTTTTCCGCAAGATCCCTTATTCCTGATTTTAGGTAGGAATAAGGGATCTTCCGGAGAAGGGTTTATTTTCTGAAAGATACCTGTCTAGACGGGTGCTTTTCTCCGGCAAAGCCCCGAGCCAGAAAAAAGCAGCAGCCATGTTCATGCAAATACCGCGGGGAAAATTTAAATCCCCGGGGCATTTGCAATTCCGACTGGTCTCATTAGCATCCCTTTTCCGGAAAAGGGTGCCAATGTAGACACAGCCCCTGAGTTACGGTGAAGCTATGTACTGATGGAGCTGATCTGCCCCTATATATCTATACACACGTTAGATACGGCCAAGGATTCCAGGGTGTCCCAGACAAGGCAGTCACATGCTGTCACTGTTTCAGTCCCTCTCCCCAAACGGGACAGCTGCATTTTCCCATGATGAGTCTCCGTCTATTTGCAGCTCATTTTTTCTAATTTCCTTAGGTTTTTTTATATCCTCATCCTGCCCTCAATGGTGCTTGTATCACCTCCTCAGTTAGTCTCATCTGTGAACTTCATTAAGATGCTGTTTGCTTCTCTTTCAGATCATTACATGAAGATGATGAGGATTAATTAGCTCATGTTTATACAGCACCTTAACTATGTGTAACACTATGTACGTGCTAAGTACTACTATTAGAGAGACTCGGTGGGTGGGAGAATAGCTTTTATTGCACCAGCTACAAGATTTACCGGGCTTTGCTGGAGTCCCTCAGGGCAGGGGGCTGAGGATGTGGAGGGTGTAGGAGTCAGGGCAGGAGCTTGGGCATATGCGGGGGCTCAAAGCAGGATGCTGGGGATGTGGGAGTCAGGACAGGGGCTAAGGGATGTGGGAGTTGCAGGAGTGAGTGTTGGGGGAAAGCAGTGGCTCTGGGCAGAGAGCTGGAGGTGTGCGAGGGTGCAAGAGTCAGGGCTTGAGGGTATGAGGGGCTGGGCAGGGGGTTATTGTGTGTGGATGCTGGAGTCAGGGTTCGCGGATGAGGATGGGCTTCAGGTCAGGGAGCTGGTTATAAAAGGAAGCTGCATACCAAATTTGGTAGCCCTAGCTCTTCCTGTTTAGGAGGAGTTTTTAAACAAACAGACAGACAGACAGACGTGTTTGCTCACAAACTCTCTCAAATATACAGTAGATTTAAGACAATTTTTTCTGAGCCACTCAATCTCAAATAGCTGAGTCAGCACTGATGTCATTTCCCCTCCTCATTTTCTAATGGGTTTCTCTCACTATCCCTCCCTTCCCCCTACCATTTATCTAAAAGCCCTTCTTATTAATAACATCTTCAATCTGCCTTGTCTTTTCCCCGCAGTGTGGATTGACACTGCATGTTGTTCAGTTACCTCCTCCCTTCTGTCTCTGATACAGACCAGTTTGTTCGATGTCTATCTGACTTCCTTCCATTGTAACCTCTGAAATCACTCCCCATTAGACAAAGTATTTTCAGATGTAACTAATGAGTCTTGCCTTTTCAGCATCTCATTTCCCTTCCTACCAACCCAGGCAAAAGCATGAGAAAAGAAACGGTCTTACACCCTGCTAGGTGGGCAGCAGGCTTGGGCTCTGGAGGACTCAGCAAGGAAGCAAACTGCAGTCTGTTTTCTCCAAAGAAAATGGCAGGACCTGGCCCCGCCCCACAACATTCAAATCCAGGGATCATTAGCAAGTCCCTCAGCTGACCTCAAATGCAGCAGGGGCAAGATGGGGAATAGAGGTAGTGACCGGTTAAGTAGTCGACCAACCAAGGAGATTAACACAGTCTCAGTCTGCCCTGATAAAAGAAATCTGAGGGCTCTGTGTGGCCTAATCTTTCCTTCCTCTCATCTCACCCCAATGGGAAGGCTCAAGACAGATCAATGATTCATCCGCAGGATTCAGAGCCACCCTGGATTCTGCTTGCTCCTGGTTTACTTCCCCTGCACCCGAGCTGGGCTCCTTTCCCCCCTGACCTTGATCCGGCTGATGTTGGGGCCGCTCATGCTGCTGCTCTGGTCAACGAGGAAGAGGATTTCCCGGGTGGTTGTCTGGAGGTCGGCGGGCATGCTGCCCACCTCCGGGCAGAAGTTCAGCATCAGGACCGGGTTGTGGTAGATGTCTTTGTGGAACCTCTTCTGAACAAAGGCCACCTATGAGCACGAGAGGGACAGGAGAGTGGTGGGCTCCAACTTCGCCCTTCCAGAGGCACTTCCTGTTGAGCATCATACGCTGTAGCCCAGGGGTAGCTGTTTTCCCCTCCTGACCTTCTCTCACCCCAGTGCTCCCACTGGCTGGGACACCTCCCCTCCCAGATCCTCCCTGCCAAAGACCCTCTAGGACTGGTCACCTGTCTGTCCCCATCACTGTCCTTCTTAGCGATTCGCATGTAATCCCGACGACTCCTGATGTGTGCTTCATACTCCTGGTATGTCATGGCACCCGCCTCAATAACCAAGTGAGGGTGATGGGGCTCTGGGCAAAAGGAAACACATCAGAGAAGTCAGTGGCTCCCTCCCTGTGGCCTTGGGGCTTCCTGGTGATCTGCAGAACATGGACTCATGCAGACCCAGCATTGGGGAAATGACGTGTTGGGAGGGGAGCGGTGTCCACGAAAGGCCCTCTCCCTTCTGATGTGGACACACCTGCTCCCTTCCCCACAGTGTTACCAGCTGGGAGATTCTTGGGTTGCAGTCACCAAGAGCTTCCCACAGCCCGCGCTCCTGCTAGGAGAGGCCTTGAGCATCCTGAATTTCCCCTGCCATGCTTCCTTTACCCAAGCTGGGAACTCCATGTTAAAAGCATGCACCCAGCATAATACTGGTTCGCATGTGCCTCTTACCACAGGGGTACAAGATAATCTCCAGATTCCTGTCACACCGGTGCTCCTCGGCCAAGGTAACGCAAATGGTAGAGGCAGAGCTGGCATAAGGGTTTGCATCAGCCCGTAGGGCATGCGATGGGCTCTCCAAGCCTGCAGGGCAAAGGAAGAATAAGAAGCAGAAGTTACAATTGCTAAGGGCTGGGGGAAGTAGAGGGTAAGGCCAAGGATGTGTTGTTTTTAAAGATATTCAGGCTTTGCTGCACTCGGTGTTGTAAGAGCTAACCAGCTTAGAAGCCTAAATCTCATTTTCAAAAGGTATTTAGGAGACAAAATCCCATTGAGGGTTGATGGGATTTAGGCACCTAAATCAACTAGATGTTGCAATACTGAGTGGACATAATCATCCAGTCTCAGCTCTGGATCATCAGGCCCGACCTTTGGGCAAGGAGAGCGAGGCAGTTGCCTTGGGCCCTGCGCATTCAGGGCCCCGTGCTGCCCGGCTCCTGGCCCCGCCCACCTGGCCACGCCCACCTGGTTCCACGAGGAGTAACAGGGATTTAAAAATGGCGGCGCCCGGCAAGATGCAAATGAAGCCCGGGATATTTAAATCCCGGGCTTCATTTGCAACTTCGAATGACTACATTAACCACCCTAGTTTGAACTAGGGTGGTAATGTAGACATACCCTAAGATCCATACCCCTCACTTTTTCTTTTCTTTTTTTTTTTTGCAGTGCGGCCATAAACTAAGTCCCTGTTGCATCCACTGGATGCCTGGGTTTTATTTTTCTGAAAACTTGTGGTCTGTTATGCCAATTCTCTCTCTCCCTTACCTCCTGCTGTTCCTCCCTTGCAGAGGATAAAGGGGGTGACTGCAAATGGATAACAATTACACCCAGAAGGCTATGCTCAAAGAGCGCAATGGTTGCGAAGACAAACACTGAAAAGTTAGGAAGTGTCAGAACTCAGATTGCCTTGGCCATCTGAATTCAGGCCCTAGTGCACATGCATTTTGACACCATCTTTAATCGTATGATCACATAGGATTTTTTCCAAAGCGCTCCTGCCTCACTGAATAAATGAGATATTATTCAATATTTTTACCCTCCCATTCAGTGTGTTGCTCCAGACCTTCTTTACTCCCCACCATTCACACCCTGCACTGAATTCAAAACTGTTCATTCTCTCCTGAATGTTTTTATAACACCTGCCGCAAGCGGAGGGCTGCTCCAACCCCACTGGGCCCCCAGGTGAGGCCGCCAGCCAGCAGCTGCCCCAGGCATCTGGCTTCTGGGGCTGGGAGCTGGCAACCAGCGCAGGGCTGGGAGCAGAAGCTCTGCAGGCTGGGGCTACTACAGCCAGGCTGGAGTGGTCCCCTGTCTGGGATCCCATTTAGTCAGTTAACTGGTTAAACACTGGGTTAACCTAACATTTAACCTGTTAACTGATTAATCTGGATTTTACATCTCTTGTTCAAATCAGCAACTGACTTGTGCCCTACACTACAAATGATGGCGAACCCTCTCCACTCCCCCAGGTCTCTGTCAGTCTGACCTAGGAGAAAATTCCTTCACAGCCACAAATCTAGTGATCGGTTAGAAATTCAGCACGTGGGCAAGACTGAGAAGCCAGGAACCTAGCTAACTCAGAATCTTCCACTCTAGGGTCCCTCTCCAGCCATTATTTGCTATTAGCAGTTGCAGACCAGCCACATATCATGGTAGACACTCTCATATACCATCCGCTCCATAAATCTATCAAGCTCAGTCTTGAAACCAGTTAGATGTGTTGCTTCCACTGCTCTCCATGGAAGGCTGTTACTCACATGCAAGTACTGCACTCACATGCAAGTACTCACACACAAATGTGCACATACCCTAGCTTCCATACACAAAAGTATTTATGCCAACACACACACACACACACACTCAGGCAGATACAAGCACAAGGGCATGTGCACACACAGGGCCATGCATGCACATGCTCACACACACAGACAAACACTTATGCATGCACACAGATGTGCATTCACACACATGCTTACTCAAGTGCATACAAACAACGGCCATGCGCACAACCATTTACGCTCACACAGGGGCATGGATTTAAACATATTTGCTAGGAGGGACGGTAAACGTTTGGAGGCCTTGCAGAAGGAGAAAGCAAGAGACTTGGAGGACAGGGTGGAAATGAATGGAAAGGATCAGGAAAGGGGCCCTGTACATGGAGGCAGTCTAAAAGAGGCTGAGAGCCCTTTGCCCATCCCACTTGGCCAAAACCTTCCCTGAGCATTCCTCCCTGTTCACCCTTCCCTCATCTCCACACACAAACACTCACCTGACTGTGGCCTCCACTAAACCTGCCAATGGCTAGTCACTCCCCCGTGTAATATTCACACCAGTGCTCAGTACCAACATCCCTGCGTCCAGCTCTGGGGAGGCAGAGAAAAGCCTCTTTGATGTCTAGAAAGGATTGCAGGATGCTCCCAATGCAGCTGGGCCCCTTTGGCATCTCTCTTCCTAGCACACCTCCCACTCCTACCAGAGAGGGGTCTACTACAGACCACGGAGCGCCAAGAGACATTCTCTCCAGACTGATGCATGGTGAGGTCGGAGTGCAGCACCTCAGAGACAGATGGGCCACGTGCCAACGCTAATGGGATCAATTCCCCTCGTCTCTTAGGCACACACTCCAGCCTCTGTGCAATTCATCCCCATCACATCCCTTCCGCTCCCCCAGCCATTCCTGTTTCATTTATCTGAGGAGGATATTGGCTAAACGATAAAGAGCGAGGCTTTCACTGCTGGGTCTAAGTGCGAGCGGGCAAGACCGCATATGAAGTGAGCTGATTGGTCTCAGTCAGCTATCCCATAAATCCCTGATGTGCAATGGCATTTGGGGCCAGGAGTAAGCCAAATGGCTCGCCCACTCGCCTGTCTCAGATGCCCTCTGATCCTTCCTACTTTCCTTGACTCATCCCAGAGCTGCCTTTATATAAGGACACCATTAATAATAGAACAGGGTGTTTGGGTTCCTCAGCTGACCCTCCTGGTTATAAGGCACTGGAACACGCAGAGATGTTAATCAGTTCCAGCTGGATATAATGGAGGTAGCAGCAGCTATTTGACCAGAAGAATCTATGGGTGTTTTTGTCTGCAGTGAGTGCCTGGGTTCGAGTTTTGTGATCATAAATTCAGCAAAGAAGGGGATGGGTTTTGCCTCTCTCAAATTGAGTATATTGGAGCACAGTAAGAATGCCAGTGTCTATCAATGCCAAGTTGTGAACCAAACGTCTCTCTGCCTTAATCAGAGCTGACAAGTCTCAGGTAGAGAGATCATCAGGCAAGGACACTGGGGAGGGTTGGACGGACCAGGTCAACACGCAAGGAATTCCTTGGCTATGTTGGGATGATATGTTAGTTCAGCCAATACTTTAGTTGTATTGTTCATAGGCTAGAGCAAGAATGAGGGTCAGTGTAGAGAGATTAATAAGACTGGGACTTTTCAGATTAGAAAAGAAATGACTAAGGGGGGATATGATAGAGGTCTATAAAATCATGACTGATGTGGAGAAAGTGAATAAAGAAGAGTTATTTACTTGTTCCCATAACACAAGAACTAGGAGATGAAATTAATAGGCAGCAGGTATAAAACAAATAAAAGAAAGTATTTCTTCCCACAATGCACAGTCAACCTGTGGAACTCCTTGCCAGAGGATGTTGTAAAGGCCAGGCCTTTAACAAGGTTCAAAAAAGAACTAGTTAAATTCATAGAGGATAGGTCCATCAATGGCTATGCCAGGATGGGCAGGAAAGGTGTACCTTGCCTCTGCTTGTCAGAAGCTGGGAATGGGTGACAGGGAGGGATCACTTGACGGTTACCTGTTCTGTTCATCCCCTCTGAGGCATCTGGAAGTGGCCATTGTTGGCAGACAGGATACTGGGCTAGGTGGACCTTTGGTCTGACCCAGTGTGGATGTTCTTATGTTATTAAGGGATGGAACAGAGGGGCAGGTCGTAGCTTTTCCCTTAAACACCAAAGGGAAATGTCTTCAGGAATGAGGTGCATCATCAAATATTCGTTGTTTCATGGGACAGCTCTCATTTTAGCCCCAAAGTTGCCCTACATTCCACAAAAATTCACTGTCTCCCTCTAGGTTTAATTGTTGGAAACTGCTTCTATCGGAAACAGACTCATCACTCTGAGCAGCCAGAGCCATTCACACTACGGAATGAATCCTGTAACTGCAACGTAATATCGATTTTTGGCGCCCTTAAATCTGGGCCTGTGTCACATTCTGCAACCCCTGTGTGAGCCTTGGTAGGGGACGGGTAGGATCAGCAAGCTAAGGAGCTGAGGGCTGGAATAGCCGACTGTGGGGGGCCAGGAGAGAGGGCCATGAACAGTGCTGCATGTGTCTAATCCCAGGGCTGAACTGCAGATGGAGATTTGGGAACACTAGATGGGCTGATAGGGAGAGGCTAGACCCTCCCTCTCAGAGTTGTTGCCCACACTCTGTCCAGCTCTATTTACCCTTCACTTCCAGGAGCATTGATGACCCACCAAAAGAGTGAGAAAAACAAGCTGACCGAGTCACATCACCCTCATACCTGCCAGCAGGCAAGGCCCCTTCACCAGCAGCTCAAAGGAGAACTCATAGGGGAAGGGGTTGTAGACCTGGCCCCTGAAAATGTCTGTGTTCTCGGGAGGCATGATGAATGACTGTTCACTTCGCAGGCCAGTAGCTCCAAAGCAGCTAGTGGGACTGAAACAAAAGACAAGTCAGTCACGAGCTGATCGCAAAGGGTGGGTTTGGCCTGCTGGGGAAAGTTAGCCTCTGCTGTGCTCAGCAGCCTGCAGAAATCCCTCATCCAGAGCAGCATCTCTCCCTATCAGTGCAGAGTGCTTCTGCCATGCTCTCCTTAGCTTCCCAGCAGCTGGGAGATTAACAGGCTCCTCTGATGATACCCTGGGATGGGCATCAAACTTCAGTGCACACATGGGTATCTCAGGGAGTTCATGGGGACTTCACTATCATGTCAGTCCAGCGGAAATCCACAGTTCATCAAGGAAGCATGAAGCATCTTCCTGAAACTCAACATCCTCCTGCATTTACCAGGTAATTCCAGGTCTGCCCCAGTGAACACACAGCCAGAAACAAGGACAGCCAGGAAAATGTGGGAAGCCACAACTGGGAGACACGGACAAACACTTTAGCATGAGACTCTGTGTTCAGGTTTGGTGAAGTTAAGGTGCATTCTGGGAATCTCCTCAGAGAGGAGGTGACCACAGAACCGTCCCTTATCCCCTCCCCTTTAGCCCCTTTGCTTTCCTTTCCTCCCTCGCCTCCCAGGACCTCGGCAACCCCCACTATGGCATAGACTCTGAGAAAGCCATGAAAATCACCATAGGGCCAACCTGTCGTCACACAAGCCTCCTGGCTCACTCGCACTTTCCGGGATGGACACCACGAGGGGCGTGAGGATGGAGGGAAAGGTGATGTGGAGTGCACCATCTGGCAGGGTTGACAGCTCCTGGCTGCTGCTGAAGACCACAGTCAGGATTTCTGAGGGTCCAACGGGGCCCGTGCTGAGGATGAAGGTGGAACGCTTTAAATCTTCATCAAGGATCAGGTGACCTGGGCAGAAAAGCAACAAGAGGAAGTCTGCAGGCAGATTCTACAGGACAGGCATTTAGAGCATTGAGCTGGTGTTCACAGTTACAGACCAGCACCAGGACAGGAGACGAGGCCTTTGGCCCTGGACAGTCTCAAGCTGGAATAGAGAGGCTAGTGGGCTTATTAGTCATTACTCATTAAATATTACCAGTGTGCTCAGCAGCATACAAACATATTGAAAGATACAGCCATTGCCCCTAGGAGTCGAAGGTCTGCTCCCATTACAAAGTGAAGCGGACGTAAACCACCTTGCAGCTACCTAGCTGTGTATGTGTCTACACTTGAATTTGTCTCTGTGACGGACCCGCACTGGACCTGCAAGGGTTAACCAGATGGATAATGGCTGAGAGCAATGGATAAAACTGTCATGGAGGCCCTTTGCAATCTCTCCTAGCGGGTTCTATGGAGGGCAGCCTTATTTCTTCCTCTGCGGTAGGACACTTTCATATACCAGTCAGCCATAGTTTCAGTAGATTCCATTGCAGTAAACAGCATATAGACTGTTTAGCAGCGTATAGACTCAGGCTTCATGATAACAATCGCAGATGTGCTCTTTCTGCCTCTGTTACCCTCAGGAATGAGACCAGTTAAACACCACCACCTATGGAAAATGGTGCCAGTATTCAGTGACATTGGCCGATACCGGTGGTTTTTAACCAGTTGTCTGCATACTCCACAGATTATATCTCAGAGGTCCACAAAAGGTTGTTGTTACCTTAGAACAGTGGTTTTCAATCTGTGGTCTGCAGACTATGTCTAAGATTTCCAGAAGAGTCCAACCTCCATGTGAAATTTTTTATGAGTTCACAAGTGAAAAAAAATTGAAAACCACTGGCCTGTATTCATAGTTTTATGCAACTGAGCAATTCCTCCTCATTTCCATCTCCCCTGATCGTCCATATTTATCAAGGCTGGTAGTGAGAGTGGGTTCATGCACAAGCTCACACAAGCAGAAGTGGCAATAAGTATGCCTTGTTTAAAACTTTAATGGAGAAAGAAAAGGGAGCTGTGAATCTTAGCTTGCACTTCCTGTTGTGACTATCCTGACAATGGTACCTCTGGGTGTTTTACCTGCAGATTTCCCGTCCACACCTGTGGAATGTCTAAGCAAAATGAAAAGGAGAAAGAAGACAATGCAAGATGACATGTTCAATTAGATCCTCCAAGCCAGTGCATTAGACCAGTGGTCCCCAATGCGGTGCCCGCGGGTGCCATGGCGCCCGCCGGGCCATTTCTGTGCACCCGCCGAGTGATCAGGGCCAGCCCCGCCACCAGGCACATGGTGCATGGGCGGTGTTGGCCCCTGGGCATGCAGCATATGGGTGGCCCCATCCCCGGGCGAGTGGTGCATGGCCTGTGCCGACCTCGGGCACGTGGCGTATGGGCGTCCCCGCCCCTGGGCACACAGCGCAGGAGCGGCACCGGCCCCAGGCGCGCAGCGCGTGGGTGATGCCGGCTCCTGGGCGTGCGGCACAGGAGCGGTGTCGGCCACGGGAGTGCAGCGCATGGGTGGCACCGGCACTGGGCACGCAGCGTATGGGTGGCCCCGCCCCCGGGCGCGTGTGCTGCCCCGCCTCCAGGTACCCAGCGCGTGAGTGGCCCCACCCCCAGGCGCCTAGCAGCCCCAGAAGGTTGGTGACCGCTGCATTAAACTATGAGAAAAGGGCCTGGAAGGTGAACATTGCAGACTGCCTGGAGAAGGAAAGGGCAAACAGAAGAAAGGCCCAAGAGTCCCAGCAGGAAAAGGAGAGATTCATTAGGACATAATAGGGCTTCTTTGGCAGCAAAGAGAGATGCTGCACACTCTAGTGGACTGTAAAATGGAGGGCCTCACCACCAAGAGCGCCTCCAGCTGGTCACTTAGGGAATTAGTATGTTTGGTGCTGGAGTGCCCCCTTCTGGCTGGTCTTACCTGCTGTTACTGTTATTCTCAACCACTCTAGGTCAGGGCCCATGTCTCTCCCAGACAGGGGTACCCTCCTACCCGGGTACTGTCCTCTTGCAGTGCCCCCACACTCTGGTGTCCTCCCCCTTCGAGGGCCCTCAGTCCCCCTATACCCACCTTGCCTCAGTGACCCACTGCCAGTCTTCATCTAGTCCCTGCCACGTGGCAAACTGCAGTCTGGAATGGCCACTCATCACTGGCAAGGCGGTGTGGACCTGCTGCTTTTGTCTATCCAGGCTGCCTCCCCTGAGGCCTTATTTCAGGCCCTGCAGCCTGGGAGCTTGCCTGGCCAGAGTTTCCCCAGCTCTGCCTGACTTTCTCCAGCCCTGCTCTAAATCAGGAAGCCTCCAACTTCCCTAGCAGCGAGGTCCCTCCTGCTCCCCAGCCAGAGCAAGAGTGAGTCTCTCCATTCCTCCCTCCTGGAGCCCTTATTTATACAGCCCACAGCTGGGTCCTAATTGGCAGCTATCTGCTGCTGCTGCTTGCTCCATGGCTCCAGCCCATCAGCCCTCACTCAGGGCTGGGTTTTAACCCTGTAAAGGGCCAAGATGGGGCAGATGCCCCGTCAGATGGACCTACAGGGTCGCTAATCACAAACATGCCTTCTGTTGCCATACCCTGGAGAACTATATGTGATGGGGTGTCTGTCTTGCCCCACACTGGCCCTTGGAAGGCTGTGCAGGAGGCAGCTAATTAGGAGAGGATTATAGGAGCAGCCAGTCAGGATCAGGCTGTGCCATATAAGAAGGGCTGCTGGGCAGAGCAGCTTCAGTCACTTCCCCTTTTGCTGCCACTCACCACTGAGGAGGAAGTGGCTGAACACTAGCTGGGTTGATCCCCCAGAAGGGGGAGAACTGAATGTGGCACAGCCAAAGGGCTGTGTCCAGAAGAAGATGCCACGATTCTGGGAATGATGTGGGTCTTGGAGCAGGAGTGACTGGGGTGAAATGTCACCAGATCAAGGTGTGCTGGTGAACAGAACTAATTCCCAGGACAAGCAGGAGTCAAACCCTGTCATGCTCCATTACACCTCTCTACACATATACCCAATATTCTATTAGCATCAGGGGATGCACCTCTCCCACCACTCCACCTCAGGGGACAGTAAGGACAACGATAGTTTCACATACATTAACCTGTGAAAGCCACAGTTGCTGTATGAGTAGATAAAGGTGCATCGGTAGGACATAAATATTCTTTCCCCTTGTTAAGTTCTGTTCCATTAATGTATTAAGTTTTCAATGTATCACCTTTTAAATTCTTTTTTGCTACTAAATAAAATTATATTGTTTGGAAAATAGTTACTTTTTATGAGTTCCTAACATGCTGCAAAGTGCCCAGCAGTTCTGAAGGCACCTAATAGCCTTTTATGGACCTAACCTCCATGAAATTATAAAGAGAAGCTAGATAATTTCATGGGCCGTGTCCAGACTCAGGGGATTTTTCGGGAAAAGTAGCCTTTTCCCGAAAAAACTTCCCCTGCGTCCAGACTCAAGCTGCGTTCTTTCGAAATTATTTCGAAAGAACGCGGCTTTTCTTTCGATGGCGGTAAACCTCGTTTCACGAGGAAGAACGCCTTCTTTCGAAAGTTCCTCTTTCGAAAGAAGGCGTTCTTCAATGTAAAGAGGCCGTCTTCGAAAGAGAGCATCCGGACTCGCTGGGTGCTCTCTTTCGAAAAAGCGGATTTCTCTTTCGAAAGATCCGCCTGCACTCTAGACGGGATCTTTTGAAAGAGGCTCTTTCGAAAGAAGCCTGCAGTCTAGACATAGCCATGGAGGTTAGGTCCATAAAAGGCTATTAGCCAGGGGATAAAATGGTGTCCTTGGCCTCTGTTTGTCAGAGGCTGGAGAGGGATGGCAGGAGACAAATCGCTTGATCATTGTCTTCGATCCACCCTCTCTGGGGCACCTGGTGCTGGCCACTGTCGGCAGACAGGATACTGGGCTAGATGGACCTTTGGTCTGACCCAGTACGGCCGTTCTTATGTTCTTATGTACCTACTTACTAACTACTTTACAATGTAACAGAACTCAAAGGATCAATGACACAGTCTCCCTTTTGCATCACAGATATTACGCAGCATACAGAAGACAGCTATAATCACTGAGATTTTTTCACTGAGACCTAATCTTGTGAGCAAACAGCATCAGCATCCCTTAAGTCTACCAAGAGACCATTCAGCTGTCATTGTGCACATGCAGAGTTGATAGTTAAATGTTTCCTTCATGCTGTTGAGATGTCTGGTGTATGGCTTTCTGAACCAGAAAACAAGCAGTAGGCTGGATCCCCCAGGACCACTATTGGCATTTCAGCAACGCCAATGGCAATTCGCTGGTCAGCAAAGAAAGTAACTGCAAGTTTCTGAACAGTCCTATGTCCTTAAAGATTGCACTTTTCCTAACCAGACAACATGGATGTCAAGGAAGCATCCCTGGTGATCCATCAATGCTTGTAGAACCACAGACTCCGTGGAAAGGTGCTCTGGAGCTTATATAGAAACATGCATGCTGTCTGTCACGCCATGCCAGTTCAGGTACCCCATTTCTCCAAATCCACCCACTACATCCTGCAAACTGCCGAGAGGCACAGGCCCGTGTAGCAGGAAACAATTAATGGCCCTGCACAGGTGTGTGACAAAAGGCCCCACAGTGCATTTCCCAGCTCCAAAATTATTTCCCACTGACTGGAAGCAATCCAGAGTTGTAACTCTCCAGAATGTGACTGCCATTTCCCTCTCACTGCACCTCCTTCTGGTGTCCCTGGGCAGAGGGCTAGGGCACACTTGGCACACAGATCCAGGAATGTGGCCTTGCTCATCCAAAAATTCTGCAGTCATTGATCCTCGACTCAACTTGCATTATGATGCGTTTCCACATGTCAGTGCTGGTTTCTCATGCCCCAAAGTGATTCTCCACCATCTACAGCTGCTCCATGAACACCCCCTACAACATTTATCTGGCTCTCGTTATGCCTCACAGCAAACTCTGTGCTCCACAAAATCATCACATTCCCCACAGAGTCCATTCTTCTTACAGCTCTAGAAATACCAGAGGCTCATGCATCCTGGGCTCACAATGTTCATAACTGTGCAGAGCCAGGCAGACTTCAGGCTTGTGTCAGAGATGGTGGAATATAAAAAGAGCCCCACGGGATCATGAAGTCTTTTAAAAAAAGGTGTGAAAATTATAGGATACAGATGACATCATCGGATGGAGAAAGTTGCACACTGGGAAGTTGATGCTTCACTCCCAGTGACCCTTGTGTGGCTCCTTTCTGTCCCACTATGCATTGCCAATACTTGCCAAAAGACAATGAGCTGGATGGCTGCAAGTTGCACACTGAGATATCAACCACTGGTGCAACCATACCCTGCATCAATAAAAGCGTGCCTAGAGTGTGCACCAGTGCACAGAGCCTAGGACACACACGCACAAGTTATATACTAACTGCAGCAGCTTTATGCCGCACTAGATGTGGAAGGTGAGGGGCAGCCAAATGAAGGAATTCAAGCAGAGGAGTAGAGTGGTAAGGAAAGGAGGACGGATGTCAGCCTCAGTGTTCGGGATGGAGAAGGGAAAATCTGAAAGGTCAGAGGAGAGGAGATGGTTGCTATCATGGTAGATGACAAAGAGCAGGGGGTTTTTTTGGGGGGGGAGGGGGATGGAAAGCCAGGATTGAATTTTTGAGATGTTATAGAGCAGGTGCTGAAAGGATCTTTTAACACTGAATGGTGGAGAGCAGGAAACAAACAGAAGGGAACTGAGGATGTTCCCAGAGGAGAATGACGACTTTATCACTGCAAAAAGAGAGGGATGGTTTTAGGGAAATACATGGAGTTCCAGTTCAAACACAGCCTGTCCCAAACTCAGTATCTAGAGGCTATTGGATAACCAGAGATGTAGAACCAAACTTTCAGAATGAAATACTAGAGTTGTGATCTCTCTGGCTGTGTCTAGACTACATGCCTCTGTCGGCAGAGGCATGTAGATTAGACAGATCAGCAAAGGCAAATGAAGCCGCGATTTAAATGATCGCGGCTTCATTTACATTTACATGGCTGCCGCGCTGAGCCGACAAACAGCTGATCAGCTGTTTGTCGGCTCGCCGCTAGTCTGGACGTTCCCCCTGTTGACATCAAAGCCCTTTGTCGGCAGCCCCGTTATTCCTCGTGGATGCCTCTGCCGACATGCCTCTGCCGACAGATGTTGAGGATACAGAGTCAGACTTGGGAGTCACTGGCAAAGAGATATTAGCTGAAACTATTGGGATAGATGAGGCCACTCAAGGAAAAAATACAAAGACAGAAAAGAAGGGGAATGAGAACAGTCTTGATCCTGAGGGTTGTCAATAAACAGAGGAAAAGAAGCCACTAGGAGACACAGATGGAGTGCACAGAAACAGGAGGAGAAGTAGGACTGAACAGAGAAGCAAATGTCCTAGAGGAAAAAGCAGCAGTGATTGACTGTTACAAGTAGCAGAAGACAGAGGAGTGGAAAAGAGGAGAGGCAGAAGATGACTAATGAGCTAACTCAGAGCAATTTCGATGGAGATCAGAGAACAGAAACTGGCTTGTATGAGACATAAGAGACTAAGAGCAGAGGACGTCAGGGCAGTTGGAACTGGTAGCACATTCATGTTGCTCAAAGGTGAAGGAAAGGAGTGAGAGTCATAGAAAGGTTTCTGTAGGATCACACTCAAAAGTTGAGGGAAAGCAATTAAATGTTAGTGGTGATGAGGGCTACTATTTTTGCAGACACTGCCTGGCCCAGGACAGGTTCTGAAGAATCAGCCTTCATTCACTGACAAACCAGTTGGCTCTGGGATGCTGGTACTGGAGGGACCAAGCCCAAATTGCAGACTGCCTGATTATAGGCCAGTGGATTCTGGGAAAATAAATTTTATTGCAGAGAACTCTCATACCTGGTCCTATCTGGGCTTAGGAGGAGGGACATCTCACAACTCAGTGCCTGCCCTGACTGGGAGAGGATTCGGTTTCCATGTTTCCTGGACACACCTCAAAGGATTCAGTGTTTCAGGTCCTTGGCAGCATTGGGAAAGTCACATGTTGCTTCTCCAAACTTTGTTAGCTGAACTCAGGAGTGTAGTTTCTGGCCAAACTCCGAGGACCTGTTGATTCCAGCTGTGATAGTGCCGCTTTGGGAAACACCTTTCCAGCGAGTGGGATCCCCCGCCCTAGCTAATACCCAGAAGCATAAAGACAATCTTGAAAGCTCCACGTAACTTCCCAGCCCTCATGCAGCTCTTGGATTCCATCTGTGCTTATTTTATTTGAACAACCCTTGGCTTTGACATCATTTTAGCCACACTCTTGAATACTGATGGCAGATGTGGTCGCCTCATCTCAAAAAAATATATACACTGGCACTGTGAAAAGTTCAGAAAAGGGCAACAAAAATTATTAGAGGTATGGAATGGCTGCCGTATGAGGAGAAATTAATAAAATTGGGACTTTTCAGCTTAGAAAAAAAAGACAACAAAGGGGGGATTTGATAAAGGTCTATAAAATCATAACAGGTGTGGGAAAAGTGAACAAAGAAGAGTTATTTACTCCTTCCCGTAACCCAAGAACTAGAGGGCACTCAAAGAAATTAATACTTAATGGGTATGGCTACACTACAGAGTTTTGTTGGAAAAACACCTTGAGGAACGTCCACACTGCAATTGCATTCTTCTGCAAGAAAATTGAAAGAACAAAGGGGTTTTTCCGGCATTGGGAATCCTCATTCTATGAGGAAGAAGCTTCTTTGTGAAAGAGCTCCTCCACAAAAAAGCGTGTGTGGATGGGGAAGAGGGAGTTCTTTCAGAGGAAGAGGAGAGGAAAAAGCACAGGTGCTCTGGTGGCCATTCTGTCCATAGCAATCACTGCTTACATGTAAGAGAGTGTCCATTCAGTGTGGACACTTTATTTCAAAAAAGCAGATTGCTTTTTAGATGCACTTTTGCAGTGTGGACACTCTCTTTCGGAAGAAGTTTTTTCGGAAGATCTCTTCTGAAAAAAAGCTTCTTCCGAAAGAAGCCTGCAGTCTAGATGTAGCCAATGGGTTAAAGACAAACAAAAAGAAGTACTTTTCACACAACGCAGAGTCAACGCAGAGTCAACCTTGCCAGAGGATGTTGTGAAGTCCAAGACCATAACAGGTTTAAAAAACAAAACAAAACAAAAAACCTACCGTATATTCCGGCGTACAAGACGACTTTTGATGTTAAAAAAACATCCCCCAAAAATCGGGGGTCGTCTTGTACGCAGGGTATACATCCCGCCTGGGCTGCCCCCCCGCCGGAGCTCCTCCGCGGCTTTGGAAAGCCTCGGGGGAAGCCGGCGGGGGGGCAGCCCAGGCTTTGCAAAGCTGCTGCGGCTTTGCTCCCGGTGCCTCTGGTCTGCTGGGGACCGTCTCCAGCAGACCAGGGACACCAGAAGCAAAGGAGGCGGAGGGGCGCTGGGGTATAAGATGAAACCCTATCTTTTAATTAAAAAATTAGGGGGTCGTCTTATACGCCCAGTCACCCTATACGCCGGAAAATACGGTAGATAAATTAATGGAAGCTAGGTCCATCAGTGGCTATTAGCCAAGATAGGCAAGAATGGTGTCCTTAGCCTGTTTGTCAGAAGCTGGGAATGGATGACAGGGGATGGATCACTTGTTGGTTATTTCTGCTCATTCCCTCTGGGGCACCTGGCATTATCAGAAGACAGGATCCTGGGCTGGATGGACCTTTGATCTGACCCAATATGGCTGTTCTTATGTTGTTGGGTTCTTGTCATAATACAGGTAGGTGACGTCACACCACCTAGCATACTTACCGTTGGAGCAGAACAATGGCTGGCCCAGACTGGGGCTGCAGTCAGCACAGCATTCCTCTGCTCGGTGCCGATTCTGCATCTGGAAGGTGATTTTTCTGCTTCCTGTTGCAGCTTCAAAACCTGCTACCACCTCCGACTCCTCCAGGGGATAGATGAACACTCCTACACGGGACAGCGGAGAAAGAATTTTGAGGCTGAGACCTCAAGAGCCACCAGACAGAGGGCAGCCTGACTCAGAACTGATTATAGCCTTAGGCTCAATATTCCCAGCATGCACTAAGGCTATGTCTAGACTGCAAGCCTCTTTCGAAAGAGAGCGTCTAGACTGCACGCGGAAGTTTCGAAAAAGCAAGCCGCTTTTTCGAAAGAAAGCAGCAAGTGAGTCTGGATGCTCTCTTTCTAAAAAGCCCTGTTTGCTTTCAAGAACGCCTTTTTTCGAAAGAGCACTTTCGAAAAAAGGCGTTCTTCCTCGTGGAATTAGGTTTACCGCCGTCGAAAGAAAAGCCGTGTTCTTTCGATTTAATTTCAAAAGAACGCGGCTGCAGTCTAGACGCAGGTGAAGTTTTTTCGAAAAAAGGCTACTTTTTTCGAAAAAAACCCTGAGTCTGGACACAGCCTATGTGAGCTATTAGCTCTTCACCTCAAATTCTGCTGCTTGTCACAGGTAGGGATGTGAATGGGTAACTGGTTAACCAGTTACCCAGTAACCATCACCTTTACCAGGTAACGGTTAGCCGGTGCGCAGAAGCAGCCTGCCATTGGTGGAGGGCTGCTGCAGCCCTGCATGGGGCTGAGAGCTGGACCCCCCTGGGCGGAGGGCTGCTCCAACCGGGTTGGAGCGGTCCCTCACTCAGGATCCCACTTAGTCGGTTAACTGGTTAAACGTTAAGTCAACCTACAGGATTAAACAGGATTTTACATCCCTAGTCAAAGGTCCTGAAGAGTGTCCACTCAGAGCAGCTACAGCACAGGCAACTCCAACGTCAGCTTTCCACACGTTCCACACCTCCTAACATGTCTTATCTCTGCCCTGAAGGCAGCCCCTCTATGGTAGAGAGAAGAGGTCAGTCGTGGTTTGTTTATTCAGTCCATAGCCTTAGAGTTGTGGCTCCCAGCAAGGGGAGTCAAACCTGATGGCAAGCACCTGCCTTCTGGGAATTGGACTGAGACTCACTAACACACTTCACCTAGACCACTTAACAGTCATCACATTGGAATGACTTTCAGTCACTATTCCCAACAAGGACAGAATGGAGCAGTTGACCTACTGATGCGAGGTTTTGGATCCCAGTTCTAGTCCCCTCTGAGCTAGCCAGTCCTCCAACAATGAACTTTTAACCTTCAGGATGCAGTAAGGTAGCTAGAAAACAGTTCCAGAGCCACTTTAGTATTTGCTTAATGCAGAAGAGGGTGCCTAGCCATTTAAATACACAACAACCTGTCTGTCACCTGGTGGAAAGGCGACTGCATCAGTGTCTCCTGGATGCAAACCAGTCCAAATTCACCTATGATATGATCAGGGAGAAGGAAAGCCCAGAATTTCCACCTCTTCTTGCATCAGGGCTGTGCTGGGTTTGGGAAGGATCCTTCTGTCAATCTAGCATTTATGTCCTGGCGCAAGCCTGTGTATTTACTGCCTCCTTCTAGAACATGCTGGGTTTGGTTCTGCATGTATCAGTTCCCTGTTCTAATGGGTCTCCTCCTTTAGCTCATTAAGTAGAGGCAAGAGTTCAAAAGACCAAGGAGGAACAAGTAGAGGAGGGTGAGTGCATCACTGCTTCACACCAAGACAGGTCAGCTCTGCTCCCATATCCCAGCAAGCTGCCAGTTCAGTAGGGACAATTTATTCTTTAGCTCTAGACAGCTGCATCTTACCTTCTACAGGCTCCTCCTCTGAGTTGATGTAAGTGAGGTGAGCAGTGACTCCCAGGGAGTACCCATTGGCACAGGCCTTCACGCAGGAGCTCTTCAGAGGGAGAGCTGTCCAGGTAGCTAGAGAATACAAGCCTGGCATGGTCTCTAGGCACAGCTACCAGGTCCTGAGGCTCTGGAGAGAAGGTAAAAATCACAAGCAAGCATTGAAGACTGGAAGCAAAAAAGGAGAGCTCTGGCAGAACACTGCCTCTCACTTTCAGGAGAGGTTTGGAAGTCTCCCACAGACTCAGCAAAGGGTTTTTCAGCCCTGTTTGTAATGAAGTGGGAGTAATAGGTCGACCGCAAGATTAGATTATTGCACAATGAAGCTGGTGACTTTACAGCATTCTTCCTTCCTTAATTCCTCCCCAGTCCTTGCCCCTGCTCCTTGAGCTTCCATGATGCTTTGCTCTCCTGAACAGTCTCATCTTTCCTCTCAGGCTCTCTCCTCTGCCCCTTTTCTCCATTACCCTTGACAATTCCACTATCTTCCCAGCCACTCAAGTGTACAGCCTGGGGGTACCATTAAACTCCTCTCTCCCTTGCTCTCCTCACATCTCAGTTCTAATCAGCTCTTGTTACCTTGTACTCTGAAACTCTCCTGTCATCTCCATCCCAACCTTCATCTAAAAAGCTCTTCTGGACTTGGGTCCTCTGTCACCTCAGTTATTCCATCTTCTACTTTCCAGCTTCCCTGAATGTCATCTTGCTCCTCTCCAATCTATCCAAAGTGCAATATCACGTTCCCCTATCACACGTCTCTACACCAAGCCACCTTCTTTTCTGCTTTCAAATCTCTCTTCATAACACTTTATTTTGGCAAACCTTCTGTGATGGGATGGACCCAAGGCCGCCATTTTGGGAGGGTAGGAGGGGGCAGCAGCCGTGCACTCCTGGACACAACTTGCTTTTCATGCCGTTCCCCAGATGCTAAGGGAGTGAGGGGAAAGTATTTGCGCTCTGTGCATGCCTCCCTTCCGTGAAGGGAGCTCATCAGCCAGGTGTGAGAGGCACGCACAGAATGCAAGTACTTTCCCGTCACTCCTTTAGCGTCCAGGAAACGGGATGAAAAGCAAGCCGCATGCCAGAGTGCATGGCTGCTGCCCTCCCTACCCTCCCGAAATGGCACCCTTGGGTGGACCAGGCCCAAAGCCCACAGCAAGAAGCTTGTGGCCTTCCCAGACTGCTCCCCAGAGAAGAAATTGAGAGGTCCTCCAAGGAGGGTAGAGAGTCTACAGTGGACGTGTCCAATGAGAGGACAGGAAGGCCCTATGCAGGGGCTGCAGGACCAGAGGCAGTTCAGAGGCAGCTCAGTTTAGTTTTAACATCCCTGCAGCTGTGTCTCAAAAAAACAATCCTACAGAACAGATTTGGATAGGGACCTGAAAAAGGCAGCATCACGCTGCCAGGCTGAGCAGCCACTCAGGGAGTACTCACTGGCCACTACAACAGCAGAATTAAATGAGTCCACACACCACGCAGGGCAAGGACTCCCTCTGCCCCTGTATTTAATGGAAATTAAGATTAAAATCCCAGTTCCTGTGGCCCTTCAGAATGGATTGTAACACTAGTTCCTGAGAGGAAAAGGGCAACATCAGGACTGATTCTAAGCATCACTGGAATCAAACAGCCATGTGCTTAGTCTTTGTTTATTTTTCCGTGTTAGTAGCAGTTGAGCTCTCAGCCTAACATTTCCCGTAAAACCAGTGCTAGATGCTAAGATCTCCAGAGTGGGCCTAGATGGGCAATGAAACAAAAGAAGATTAATCTCGGACGATGCTCCATGCTCTCTTCAGGGGCTGGACATCAGGCGACATCAAACCTTCCTTCAGCCTCAGAGCACTGTATCTGCTGTTCCCATTGCTGTCCACCACCCACAAAGGTTACCAGAGTAATTCATAACAAGCAAAGGGAAAAAACACACAGAGTAGTTAAGACAAAACAGATTGGAGTCTCCGTTTGCTGGGTGATTAATAATTTAACAGCCAGGTCAACACTAAATCAGAGATCACAGCAGGGAAGGAATTGCAGGAGCGAGGATGCAGAGGCTGGACTGCAATAGGGATGTTAAATTGTGATTAATTAGCTAATTGAGTAGTTGATGGAGTTTCCAGTGAATACTTGATTAGTCGACAGGGGGGGGGGGGTGATCACTACTGTGACGGTGCGTCGGGGTTTCCCTGTTTCCTGCACCCCCATAGTGGCATGAACAGACTCCGCCAGCCAGTAGAATTGAGGGAGTTTATTGCTTCTCCAAGATACAGCAGAGCACAGATGGGGGGTGACTGGGCCCTACAATCCCAGCCCTGTCCCTAGCCCCTTCTCCCCTGCTTCCTAGACAGAAACTGACTCTCTTCCAGCCCTGCCCCCCAGACAGGGGTTGGTCTCTGCCTTTCTCCCTTTGTCTCTCTCCCTGGGAGGCAACCTGTCGGACAGGTTGTGAGACCTTTGCCTAGAGACTCATCCGCTGTCCTGATGGGCTGTGCTACAAATAGCCACCAGTGGAGGTCACCCACTGCCCAAGCCCAGCAACCAGCAAGGCACCACCATGCCACACTGGGTTATAGAGCAGACAGCACGCCCCCACTACGTCATAACTACCCCACTGCAGCTCTGCAGTTTAAATGTAGTAGGAGCCAGGTGCACAGCAGCCCGGCTCCTGCTATGTTTAAACTGCAGAGCTGCAGCAGGGTTAGCTTCCAGGGGAGGTGTGAGCCAGGACTAAGCAGTCCCAGCTTGCACCGGCCCCAGGAGCTAACCCTGCTGCATCTCTGCCTGCTTCAGTCCCCCCTCGTGCCAGGTCCCCAACTGCTGAGCCTCTGCCTTTTAAATGTAGTAAGAGCTGCGCCTCTACCTCCCCTGCCCCGCCCTACACCCCACTGCAGAGATGGTGTTGGGGAGAACTGGCTTTTAAGCTCCCTCCAGCACCAGCTCCTGCTCCCCCCCCCCCCTCCTTGCTGCCTCTGATATAGAGGCAGCAAGGGGAGGGGAAATGTAAGTAGTCAACTCAACTACCCAATAAGCCTAGGCTTACTAGGTAGTCAACTGTTCGACTACTGTTTTACTTCCCTAGACAGCAAGGATTTCAGCAATGCCTCAGGCACATCACGCAAAGTCTACTTCTGGCCCTAACAGCTCCCTCACTATGTCCATCTTCTACCTGTGGTCGCTAACCCTGAGAAAAGTCGATGAATGATACCAAAAGGTTACGATACCAGCCCATCCAACTTTCCCACCCCATTCCCCATATTGACTGAGGGACATTCCCAAAACTATTGCTCTGATCAAAGGATTTTTCTGAACTAGATGTGAAATGTAATGTTATTTCCACAACATGCCTCAAGGTTCACATGGAGGCATTGCCTGAATCCACAGGTTTCACTGTTTACGAGGAGGTACCGTTTGGCCATTCTTCCACCAATGTCACTTACCCCTCACAGGAAGAGACTGCATAGCCATGGAGTAAGGAAAAGATTATGGCTTAGTGTCCAACCAGAGCTGAACTTCTTCACGGCTGTAAGTGAATAGATCCCCTAACTGGTCAAATCAAGGAAGTTCCATAAAATATTTGGATAAGCTTTAATGCATCTTCCCTACAAAGAGGTGCTATGGTCCCTCTTCTCCAGACACATGTGGTATTTAATCTGTGCTCATCCAGCTTGCTACACACCTCACCTCAGCCCCTACTCTTGATTCATCCTGAATGGATAGCGACATCCCTGCATCTCTAACATGTGCTATGGATTTAGCAGCTCTGAGTGCAATAGGCTAAGAGAAAAGGGCAAGGCCAGATGGAAACACAGCATCTGATTTAATTTCACTCCAGTGGCCTTCATCTCAGGAATTGCAGGCTTATGAGACAGACTGTACCCAAAGTTTATGGGGTCAAGGATGCAACTGCTTGGAGCTCCTGGAACCACTTGGAAAACGGCAACACTGACACAGAGGAGTGATAAACCCAAAACAAGTCTGAGGAGGCATCTGTCAGGGATGGTGTAGACGGAGCTTGGTCCTGCCTTGAGGGCAGGGGGCTGGACTCGATGACCTCTCGAGGTCCCTTCCCGTCCTATGATTCTATGAGGCAGACTTGTGATCAGGTCAATCGCTGCTAAGTGGGCAGAGGCAACAAAGGATGGGGACGATGTCTTGAAGCTGTACAGATGAGCATTAGAAAGCATGTAGAACTCCGGAAAGTACAGATTGTATGCAATTGCCCTTACCAAAGCCATCCGCCTACACATGTCATAAACTGTAATTACCAGACAACTAGACTAGTGCACAGATCCTAGGAGGCTGGGCGTCTGAATTTTGGAAGTAATCCAGCCCTTGGTGTAGATCCTGCTGCACCGAGGAACTGGGGGGGTGATTCTTAATACTACAGTCCTGAGGTGAAACCCTGGCTCCATCCAAGTCAATATCAAAAGTCTCATTGACTTCAATGAGGCCAGGATTTCACCCTGATGTACAGGTCCTACTGGTCACGGGCCGAGGGGTTGAGTCCTGGCACGACTGTGGTGCTGAAGTCCCAGGTGTTGTTAGCATTGCTCTGAGGATGATCACGCCAGATTAGCATGAGAGCTCTGGTGGGGCTCTAGAGCACTGGGGTCCTCACAGGGAACTGTCAGAGGAAAACTCCCACTGCTCAAAGTGCAAGCTGACCTAGGGAAGCCAGCTGATGTACATCCGTTCTGACCACGCCCCTGCTAAGACCCCTGGAGCATCAGCAAAGGGAAAAGGTGGCCTTAAGCAAACTATAGGAAACTGGGGGGGAGAGGGCTCAGATACATTTCACCTCAGAGCCACTTGTTCCCATGACAGTGTGCTTAATGCACAACCAGTGAGCCCGTTATTTGCTAGGCCTCTGATTGGCCAAAGCTCCATTTAGCTGTTTACCAAGGACTTACCAGAGAGGCTATACTCACTGCTTTTTATCAACAGTCTTTACGTTTATTCTACCAGAGTAAACATGTCCCATCTGCCCCTCTCATGTTTTATGTAGGCTGCAGTGAGCCAGTTGGTAATGAATAAAAACAAATTCACAGGTCCTCACCCTGTCCTCCTCCTCCCCCATTGGGAAGCAAATGGTCTGTGGCAGAGACTGCAAAGACTATGGGTTCCTGCTGCTCTCTCCACAGCATCTCCTGCAAGACAGGTCAGTCCCCTTACCTGAGCAGAACAACAATCCTTCTCTTACTCTGGATTGCCTATCAAATGGCATAGAGCGAAGCACAACTTGCTCGCTCTTTCTGTCTCCTACCCCACTCCTGCTTGTCACTTCTACCTGAAAGCGCCGTTGTTAATACCTAGCTGGCAGAGAAAAGAGACTTATCATTTAAAGAATTAGCATCCTTGCTGTGAATCAACTGATTCAGAATCTAGCGGTATAAGGTGTGTGTTGGAAAACAGTCAGGGAAGGTGAGTGGGTGGCAGCATCTGTAGTAGATATTGAGAGTGGAGCCAAATCCATGCCTAGTATAAGGAAGTGGGACTCAGTTGAAGACAACAGAGTGAAATCTACTTAAAGCAATCTGAATCTGGCCCAGAGTGTCTGAGATTAGGCAAAAGTAGCAAAGTATACAATACTCTAGCTCTAGCTTCTTTCATCCACAGATCTCAGAACATTCATTTTTAAGACTCTCAATATTCCTGAGAGATTATTCCTACTGTATTTTTAAAAAATAAATAAAAACCTGACATTTCTGAAGCTCCCTTTCACCTGAATGGATCCCAAAGCACTTGCCTAACTGTAGTCTGGGTGGCAAGATGGGAATAGTTAAAGATGCTCAAGTGCTTACACTCTGAAGGGTCATTTTCAGAAGCTTACAGCTTTGTCAAACTTTCTCGTATTCTGCCGAAATTCAGTATGTACATTTGTCCGATTTTCCCAAGTCATACTGGTTTTTCACTTGCAATGAGATTTGTAATAAAATACGGCTAATAATCTGCTTAATTTGTACTGCACATGGGTACATAGGCAAACCCAGTGGAGAAGTCCACTGAAAAGGTGATCTCATGACATGACAGTGGATTTTCACATGCCTGTGTAAGAAAGCAAAGCAGAAAAAAGCAATTTAAAATCCATGGTGTGTGAGGAATATTGTCTGTGATGGCGAGTGCAGAATTAAGACAGAGCTTTTACCTCATTGATTATACATATTACCCAGGACACAGCTTTCTAACATAGTTTAAAAATTAACTGTACACAACAGAGGGATTTTGTTCATTGTAAAAAAGTAGGAAATTCTGCACAAAAGGGTTTGATCTTAAGCTGACGAAAATCAGGGCAGTATGCCAATTTACATCAGCTGAGGAGTTGTTCCATACTCTTTAATTACATGATCACATACTGTTACTTCCCCACAGACTGGGCCTCATTTAGTGACCAGGCTGGACATAGAATGTGGCAGGAGTACAGAGGACTCAAATGTCATTCACTGCTGAAGTTTTATAGCATGTAACAAATTAATCCAGGGTCCACAGAACCACTGCCTAACTCATTATAGGAGTTGGAAGATGAACAGTGCATAGGCCCAGAGGCCATAAACTGAATGAAAAGAATAAGAATAAATATTGAACAGCTGCCTTGTTCACTGAGCAACTGCCAACTAGCACACGGTGTGAGGCAGAGATCCTGCAGAAAAGCCGTATGTATAATTACGGATTATCACAAGGTGCACACACGAAGGAGCAGAGCTAAAGTTGTGCAGCCAGCCTGACTTTGAATGCTTCACTCTGCAACTTTAACACTCTTTTTTTTCTAAAGTAGGATATATCAAACAGGTCCATACTCAGGAGTTTCTGTGGGGGGATGCCCCCCACCCTGCAGTCCAGCCCCACCCACCGCGGCCCAGCCACGCCCTGGGCCTTGCTCCTGGGTGAGGAAGGGGGAATCAACCTCGGCCTTCCCTGTCTGGTCAAAGCACAAGGGAGGGAGGCTGGGGCAACATGCCTCCCCTGCTTTCCCTAGGTCAGCTAGAATGAGCCCTATGGTGGACCATGAAGGACCCTGTGGGGGGAGAGTGTTCATACCCTTCACACCTGCCCTGTGTATTGGCCGGTCAGGGGTGATGGAATAATTTGCCTAGTGCAGGTGCTAACAACCACTGAACTCAACTGTAAATCCTGGATATAATTAGGGATGTTAAAATGGTTAACTAATTAAATGACAGCATTTAACCGGTTAACTGTTTTAACCTAGGTCCTGCCATGGCTGTGGATTCCAGCCACTGGCCCCGCTGCGTCCAAGATCCCACTGCCCAGCCCCACCATATCCAGGGCTACTCTGGCCTGATGCAACTGGCCACCAGTGGAGTTAACTGGCAAGGGCCGGTTAACTGGCAAGCATACTGGTAAGCTTCAGTTAACATCCCTAGATATAATGGAAGCCGGGGGTTTAGCAGCTATGGGATATATAGGAAAATCCCTAAACTCACTGTGATAAGTCCCGCTCCTGGAAAGAATGTAACCACAGTTTAACAATGTCCAGTGGCAATGCATAATACTTTAGGACAGGAATACTGTGAACAGAATACTGCAGGGGTTCCCAACATGGTGCCCGTGGGCGCCATGACGCCTGCCGGGGCATTTATATGCGCCTACACCGGTGTTCTAAAACAGTGGTCTCCAAAGTGGGGTGCGCGAGACTATCGGAGGAAGCGCATGCTGCCGCACTGAGAGGGGAGACGCTGGTTTGCAAGACATCTGAGGGAGCGTATGCGCGGCGAACACGCCATGCATGTGCTCCCTTGGATGTCTTGCGAACTGGGCGTCTCCCCTCTCAGCTGTTGTGCGGCGTGTTCGCCACACGTGCGCTCCCTTGGATGTCTTGCAAACCAGTGTCTCCCCTCTCAGCTGTTGCGTGGTGGCATGCGCTCCCTCCGACTGTCACGCGCACCCCTTCTGTGCAACAGCTGAGAGGGGAGATGCCAGGTTCGCAAGACATCCGAGGGAGCGCATGTGCAGCGTGTTCAAACACCCATGCAATAGCTGAGAGGGGAGACGCCCGGCGTGCCGTGACATCACGGCCCGGGACTTTAAATTTCAAAACCGCGCGGCCCAGTTCTAGGCCCGGTTCGTGGTCTGGGGTCACGGAAGCAGCTGGAGCCAGGCCCGATCACAGACTCAAACTGGAAGGCAGAAGGTGGGGGTGTGGGAAAAATTGGGGGGAGGGCTGGGAGAGGAAGGGGCTTGTGCTGAGGGGAGGGCGGCAGGTCAGGAGAAGAAAGGGGAAGGCACCAAGGGACAGCATAGAAGAGAGATAAATGCCAGGGGGCCAAGTGGAGACAATGAGGAAAAGGGCAGGAGGGGAGGTGTCAGTGGGAGGGGGGACAGGGTGATGCTGGGAGAGGAGAGGGTAAGGGCATTGGGAGCTAGAAGGGGAAGGGGGAGGTGCTGAGAGAAGGCTTGAAAGAAACAATTGAAACAATATAATTAAAATAAAGATTATCCAACTAAATTAACTTTCTATCAAATTTACCCAATTCACATTTAATATGAAAATAGCCTTCAATTTGCGCATTTGACACCTTTTTTCTATTTTTTCTCCAAAGGGGGCCCGAATAATTGCAGAATAATTTAATGAATACCTATGACATATAAAAAAGGTAATTTTACCTTATGGATTCATGTATTGTGCCATATTAAATATGATGTTTTTCAGGAAAGCAGGGGCCAGCCCGGGCCAAGCTGGTAGAGGCTGCAGATGGGGATCAATAAGCCTTGGGAAATTGTTGGCGCCCACCACACTCTTCTGAAAACATGAATGTGCTACTGGCCACAAAAAGGTTGAGGACCACTGGAATACTGTGTCCAACTGACTCAGGGGGCAGAGGGGATTTGAGGAGATGGAATGTAATCACACATGCTAGGCATTAGCCAGTCAAACCCCAACTCATGCAAAACCAGCCACAGGATCTTTTCTGAACACCAGTGGCCAGATCTTTGGCTTTACTCCCCAACCAAAAGACGACACCTCCCACAACACCGCACCGCCTGCCATTAACGATGCCTGAAGAAACAACTCCTGAGTTTTCCCTCCTATCTACTTTCTTCCAATAGTTACTGTCCCCTTTTCATTGGTGTTGTCTTTTAATTGAAATTCTGAAGGATAA
The DNA here is from genome assembly GCF_049634645.1 of Pelodiscus sinensis. Classification (NCBI taxonomy): domain Eukaryota; kingdom Metazoa; phylum Chordata; order Testudines; family Trionychidae; genus Pelodiscus; species Pelodiscus sinensis. Next base: position 48,804,241 of record NC_134720.1, read on the forward strand.
ATGCTATGCTAACCCACCAGAGGGGATCCCACAGTTCTGAGCTTGTGTGCCGATATTCGGTTGCACATGCTTCCTTCACAACCCAGGATAGGGGGCCCCCAAGTCTAGCATGGGTGCAATGGATCCTCTTGTTGACAATGAATTCTGTTTCTACCCCACCCAGGTTCAAATGTTTGCACATCGAGCCAGGTCCTCAAAAGTATTTATGGGTCTAATTTCCATTGATGTCACTGGAAGTCGGGCAGGGTACCTACTTACCTTTGAGGATTTGGGCCAAACTGTTCAGCTTTGTCTTCTTGTCTCTGGTTGTCTCTCCATCCATACCGTACTGACTCACCTGAAAATAAAGGAGGACTTGCTTTCCCTAGCAATGCTGGAAATCAGTCCCCTTCCTACTACGCACCAGGCAGTATCCTAGGAAATCCACCAATCATCAGGCCAGGGCTAAGCATAAAGGCATTGACAACAGGGTCAAACCAACCTCACACAAGTGCAACACAACACTTTGAGGAAAAACAAGGGCAAGAGGGAAAGCACAGATAACTGTGGGTGAACACACAAAAGTGTCGTGCCCACAGTTATAAGGCACCCCCAAGTAGTGAGCATATGCATTCTAGTTTACCGTGCTGAAGGCTGAACAAGGGGGAGGAGACAGGCACAGTGAGGTAGCAGGGGGGAAGAGAATTTTCTTGTGATAAGGACATTAGGCTAAGTAGGAATTATCCTTGACCCTTGATGTGCTGCACTGAGACAACAGCCACCAGATTTCAAAGAATCCCCACCAGTGACTGACAATGCTCTCTACCCCACCTCAACGCTTTCCTGCTTGCATTCACTATCCCTTCCCACTGGCAAAGAGGGAAGGTAAAATAAGAAATGCAGCCCTTAGTACGCTAAGACAAAGCCACCCACACCCACGAGTTAATGCACATATTGGACATGAAAAATGGGGTCTCCTGCTGCGACCCATGGGAGTCCCCATCTATTCCCAAACACATTGCTCAGCTGGGGAGGGAAAAGTGTCATATTAACAAATTGTCAGACAGAAACCACGGAAATGCTCCAAAGTCTCTCTGACTCATGGTGCCTCTTCACAACCGAGCCACTCAATCTTAGGGGAGTTTAACACAAAAAGAAACTCACCTGAGCACCTTTTTCATGCAAACTGATGTCAAACAAGCTAAAAGCCTCCATCCCTGCACGGATAGTAGGTACGCTAGAGCAGGGAATCCCTGCCTTCCCTGAAGCCACTTATAAAAACTACAATTCTTCACAACAATAATCAAATACCAAGAAACAGAGAAAACTTTCTTTTCGGCACACCCGCTACATCTCATGCCACTGAGCCCCCAATTCCGTAGCGCCTAGCAAAAACACCCTAAAACAGCCGGGCATACTCTCCCCACTTCTCAGCAATGCCTGATGAGGCAAAGCCGTGCCGTAGGGAGAAGCTCCCACATGTCTCAGTTATCAGGGACTTGCACAGTACAGACCGTGGAAGATTTGCGAACATACTATGGCGTATTATAAATAATTAAAACGACACTTGTCAAATACTTAAGGGCAGGTCAGTTTGCGATGCTGCAGCCTTGGCTGGAGGGTTATTTCATTGTGTTCACTTGCTTTCTTGCTAATTCAGTAAATGTATTACCAACCTGCAGTTAGTCTCCTGGTCATTAGCCATGAAAAACACAAGTAAGCAGAAGTGTGCCCCCCCCCCCACCAGTTTAGGGGGTTGCTGGCCACAATTTACCCCCACAGGGAGGGAGCCTGATCAAGCAAAGGTCTCATGTCCATCTTTCCACCACCAGACCTTGTTCAAAACCCCCATACACACATGTCTTGCCCTGCAAAGTTGCCTGGCAGGACTGAGTGTTAAGCACTTACCAGGAGGATGACACACAGTCTGCAGTCCCAGCTTCAGAATTAGAAACACATAAGGAGGAGGAATTCAATCAGTCCCGGTTCTGGATGGTGTCCTGCCAGGGACATTTACCAGAAGCCTGGTCTTTCCTGCCCTTCAAGCTCTTCTTTTGCTCAAGAGAATGATGGGTTGGTTCCCTCCCCAGCCTGCTGTCTCTCCCTCTCCCTCTCCCTCTCCCTGCTGCAGACTCTCTCTCTCTCTGGCACTGGCTCTCTCAGTACTGTAGCTACCTCTCTTCCCTCCTCAGTGCCAGAAGTAAGGGAGCTGAGCAGCTCCAAGCTCAGCCTAATTAAAGGGCCATACGCCCTGGTCTGGCAGCAATGGGGAGGGCATGGAGCCTGCTCTGCATGTGCTGTCTTGTTTCTCAGGGGAATGGTGAACCTTGCCAGAGGTATTTGAGAGACAAGCAGGAAAACAGTAGGGAGCTACAGACTTACTCACACAACAAGAAGATTACAGCAGAGACAAGCCTGATCCTTTTGATCCCTGTCTGCAAGCCCAGGTCAGAGGTATCAGGACAAATGCCATAGGCAGAGAAGGTGAAATCCCGACACATTGCTCATGTGTGCACCACCATGGCTCTTACCCATCTCAGACACTGGAGTACCCAGTCCCACCCGGACTCATTTACTAACTTTCCCAGCTCATGATCTCAGCAGCATTATGCTGTAAGGGTACATCTACACTACAAGGCTATTTCGGGATATCAGAGGTCTCCTAAAATAGCTACCCTGCATCTTTTGCACGTGTCCGCTATTGTGAAATATACTGGATGCACTATTTCGGCATCCCTGTAAACCTTGTTCCACGAGGGTTAAGGGATGTGTTATTTTGAAATTTGGCACTGTGTAGATGCATCAAATTTTGAAATAGCCTATTTTGAAAAAGAATCAAAATAAGATATGCAACTTGCATAGCGCAAATTGCGTGTCTTATTTCGAGTTTAGAATGCAGTGTAGATGCACCCTAACCTACTACCCAGATCAAATCCCTCACCTCCACTGGCTGAAGTCTATCTAACTACACCAGCCCCACACTTCACACAGGCAAGAATCCAGACAAGTCTTATCAAAGTAGCAACACATAATCTCAGCTCCCACCGAGATCCCCATTATAGCTAAGCTGCACCACTGACCATTCGCACTAGGAATGGATTGCACAGAATGACAACAAACTCTAGTGTCCCAAATCTCAAATTCCAAAAGTTTATTTGGCAGTTTCGTTCGACATTTTAAATAATTTTTGTCAACTTCTGCATTTCCTGTTTTCATCCAGCCCAGAGGTAAGCAGGAGGGCACAATCTTTAGCAAGAACCCAAACCCATAAGATCACAAGAATGCCTGTACTGGGTCAGACCAATGGTTCATCTAGCCCTCTGCCCTATCATCTGAAAGGGGCTAGTGTCGGATGCTTCAGAAGTGTCATCTTCCCAAAATTCTCGGTCACTTTCATACTATAGGGGCACCCACTTTTACCCATTCCTAGGGCTCAGGCGTAACCTTCTCAAATACACATCCACCCTCCCTCTTCCATGGGTTGAAGTATAACGTTACACTCTGCAGGTTTGCAGGGTCTTTTACCACTGAAAGAGCCTTACACAGTAATATCCTATTTAATGACTATTTTATTTATTAACAGTCGTCAAAAACAGAATGCACACACTAAGCATCCAGTGCTTACCCAGTAAGACAGATCAACCTTTCTAGCTGGCCAGTCAGGATAAGATCCATCGGAGATTCCAGTTTCTGCAGGATGTCACGGCACAAGGCTGAGGTCTGGCAGCTCTGATCTTGAAGCTACAGTATGTCCTAGAGCTGGTTCCCAAAGAACTGTTGAACCCCAGTTTATACTAACCAACCCTAACATATTGTAACAGAATTTCTAATCAGTCATATGCCAACACCTTAATGGATTTACATCTAGCAAAATTAATTATACAACAGACAGACAAAATTAAAGAACCAAACAGAGCTCATATGGACAAACAATAGGGACCATAATGACAGAACAATAGAGAAATGAGGATTTCACATCCCCAATTATTGATAAATTGTTGTTTGCAAGAAAGAATGAATTCAGACTAAGTTTTCTGTAATCATTTTAGGATTTGTTTCTTTATCTGGTGATAGGGAGTGCCATTAGGACAGAGTCTTCTTCTTAACAGCCTGACATTGCACTATTTTAATATAATTTAGATGGAATATGATGGTGTAACTTCCTGCTTCTCAGCTAATGGCTGCTTCTCTTTCAATCTGGCTGCAGACGAAAGCCATAGGCATTAGGCCTTCCAATATGGCTATCGCCCTTACAATATGGCTACAGAAAAAGGCCTTATCCTTGCACTTACAGAGGGAATGAACAGATAGGGCAATTTTGAGAGTCATCCACTCCCAGCTTTTGGCAGGCAGAGGCAGGGCCATTTCTAGGGGTGCACGGGCCCTGGGGCAAGTCCTCTCAATGCCCCAGGCATAGGGCCCAGGGCAACCCCCTGCTGGCACCCCATGCCAAGAAGTTGTCATGGATTCCATCCATAGGATAAATGAGGCGACTCATGCCTCCCCCCCAAAACACAGGGCCTGGGGTGACCACCCCAATCCATCCTATGGACAGGATGGCTCTGGTCAGACGTTTAATGACATCCAGAACATGGGGTAGCATCTTGGCTATAGCCATTGATGGACCTGTCCTTCCTGGATGTGTCTTTTTTTTTAAACCCAGTTATAGTTTTGGCCTTCACAACATCCCATGACAACAAGTTCCACAGGTTAACTGCGTGTTGTCAAGAAGTACTTCTTTTTGTTTGTTTTAAACTTGTTGCCTGTTAATTTCTTTGAGTGATCCCTAGTTCTTGTATGATATGAAGGGATAAATAACAGTCTCTGTGACAAAGAATAAATGGACACAAATTAGACATCAGAAATGGTAACAAGCATAAACCTGTAGGCAAACATTTTAACCTGCCTAGTCACTCAGTCAGTCATGGATTTAAAACGCAGCTATTCTTCTACAAAGGAATTTCACTAACCAATTACAGAGAAAGTCTGCAGAACTGGAATTTATCTATAGATTGGACACTGTTACCCTGGGCTTAAATAAAGACGTTAACCGGTTGTTAAAAAATTTCAGAGGGGTAGCTGTGTTAGTCTGTAACTTTAAAAACAATGAGTAGTCCTATGGCACCTTAGGGTGGGTCTACACTGGGGAGTTATTTTGAAATAAATCCCCTTATTTCAAAATAACGAGGTGAGCATCCACACTACCCAACCCGTTATTTCGAAATAATGGGCTTGTTACTTTGAAATAATAACTCCTGCTTGTGAGAGGCATAAGCTTATTTCAAAATAGTTATTTTGGGAGTTATTATTTCAAAATAGCTTACTTTGAAATAACTTGGTAGTGTAGACCATAGCCTTAGAGACTAACCAAAATGTACAGAATCATGAGCTTTTGTGGGTAAAACCCACTTCTTCAGATGAATTGGAGTCAAATATATTTTGGTTAGTTTCTTAAGGAGTCACAGGACTATTTGTTATTAACTGGCTGGTGCATTACACAGCCAATCTCTCCTGCCTTTAACATCTGCATTTCTACAACAAAAGCTATGTATGGGACACATCCACCCCATTCAATCAGCTTCATTAACACGGGTCCTACAACTGACAGGTACTTTGCCTGCTGTTATAGATAGGTCATGGTTTCTGTTATTTCCACTCCAATTCATCTAATGAAGTGGGTTTTGCCCATGAAAGCTCATGATTCTATATATTTTGGTTAGTGTCTACGGGGCCACAAGACTACTAATTGTTTTTTAAACTTACAAACTAACATGGCTACCCCTTTGAGACTTCCCTGTTCACTTTCTCCACACCTTTCCTGACTTTATAGACCTCAGCCATACCCCCAACTCCTTTAATCATCTCAGGAGATGCCAGGGTTCAAACTAGGAGTGTAAAAAGAACAAATCTTGCAGGAAACGACCCAGTCTGAGATTCCAGCAGCTAGGAAGGGCTAGAAATGTCTATTCCAATTAGGGTCAGTAAAAGCAGGTAAAGTTTTGGATAATTTTCTATAGTGAACTCTAATTCTATGGGCCTCTCTGTTACTAATGTTATAGCCCTGCCTAAGCTGATACCCAGGGCCAACTTATCCATTAGGCACAGTAGGCACAGTGCCTAGGACCCACGATACTTTTAGGGGCCCACGAAAATGTTTTAATTTCTTTTAAAATCAGAAGAAAAAAAATGAACTTTTAGGGTCAAAAAAAATGTTTTGATTTTTTTCTCACATCAGAAAAAAATGAAACTTTTAGGGCCCACGAAAATCTATTAAATTTTGCCTAAAACAGAAAAAAAAAGTTGAAGTATTTAAAGTTATATCAAAAATAATTTATAATATTGATATTATTATGGTGGGAGGGGCCCACAAAGGCATAAGTACCTTGTGCCCATGAAACTTTTAGGGCCCACAAAAATGTTTATTAAAATACAAAAAAAATCACAGTATTTAAAAATTTAATTGTTTATATTATATTATTAATTGCAATAATTCAAATCGAAAGTTAGAGCTCAACTCGACAATCGGATATTACACCATAATGGAATTTCCCTCAGTAATACACTTTTGCACTTTTACTGAATAATTTCTTGCACATCTATACATATAATAATTTTATGGAACTACTTATCATCAATTCTGAAATAAGGTGAATATATTTGAGATGTAACCGTTTTTTTCAAATGTTATAATTAAGCACACAATATAGACATGATAAAATATACATGCGCACTTCATACCATTCAAATTTATTCACACGTATTTAGTGAATAACAATCCTGTATTTGCAAAATTAATAAATTATTTATATAAGGTAATCCCTAACCTAAACAGATGATAACTTACTGATGAAATTACTTATAATACATACCTTTTAAGTAATCAAAACGGAGAACACTTTGATATAGGCACTATTATTTTGTACTATAGTGAGAAGCTTAGTGACTGTAAACTGTAGGGGCAATATGGCCTTGGCCATAGGCGCCAGCTGAATGATGGCGGATAGGAGGCCCACTTAGCCTCAGCACAGTTTACTTCTTGCAATAAGCGAGATACATACTTCGACTGCATTAGTATAAAGACGAATATAATCCAGCCTGGATTATATTCGTCTTTATACCAACGTAGTCATAAAATATAATTTTTTATAATTTTTTTTCTGGAGGAAGGGGCTCACGAAGGCAAAAGCGCCTAGAGCCCACAAAAGTCATCATGCGACCTTGCTGATACCTATCTCTTTATAGGAATCATACACAATACATAATATCCTTTTTCATAATACACAGTCCACTATTGTCGTCATCACTTATCCAGAGCTGAACAGATATCAAGATGTAGATAATGGGAAAGAAACAAAACACATGGGTGAATAGCAACACAGGCACTAAAGGTGGGTCAGGATCCTTGGGCACAGCTCAGCCTTTCCTTGCCCTCCTTCCTGGGACAACAAGCGGGGGATTGTCCTTGACTTTGATCTGTTACATACATGGTGCTCTTTTCATCCGATTGGCCGTCAGCTGAGGATTCTGCTCACTGTGCCAAAAGAAGCAGATTTTGTCAGTTTACATCTCTGATGAAAATGCATTTCTTCTGCCCCTGGAACCCAGTGGCACAACCCTACTGTATTAGAGTGAAACAAAATCCTTTATTTCTCACATTAGCAAACCCAGCTACCCATTTGGTATTCTGGGCTCTCCCACATCCCCAAGCCATACAGAAAACAGAGTGCAGAAACAGTCCTCGTTTCCTATGCTATATATTCTGCCAAATGATTCTCCCTCGCTCCCATAGAACATGTATGGTAAGACCTATAGCACATATACTACAATATGCTGCTACTTCCCTGACCTATTAATATACTGCTACATTTTCTCCCTTGACCATGTAGTATATGTATGCTAACCCATATATGCAACTCCTGAAGTACATATACTGCAATATACTAACCTTCATAGTACATGGTATATACTGGAGTATATATCTCCCATCCCTCTGTACAGTATATATATTGTCATATGCCACCCCCTACAGTAGTAGTGTCAAAATCCCAGGTGTCTGAGATCTTTATCTGGTCTTCAGAGCAGATTCAGAGGAAGCAAAATGCAGGCTATACATTTTTTAAGTATGTTTCTAGCCCTTACAGATTCTAAGAAAAATTTTCAAATGTGACCCAAATGTAAACTTCCTCAACAGGGCGTCTCCCAGTGCAGTTTCATTGTGTACAGCATAAGATTATGACTGAGGCCTTCTGAGGCTATCACAAAAAATGAGCGAGAGAGAGAGAGAGAGAGAGAGAGAAAGAGAGAGAGAGAGACTGGTTTCAGTAATGTTTTCCTGAAGCTACTCAGATATGAAATGCCTCTGTTAATGGGGTGTTAAATCTAACAGCTCGATTGTAAAACAATTTATATCCACATTTGTGTTCCTAATTTGCACACTTACTGAAGGTCCAAATTAAGTAACTGCAAGCACAAAACCACAAATATTAATGCAAAAAGGGATAGAAAGAGCAATGGTCCCACAGGAGTGTGGCATCATTTTTTTTACTAATAATGCTGAATGAAAAGTAATTTTACCAATTTATGGACCAATCCTGCCAATATCCTCAAGTGACTACACCAGTTCTGGGCCACCTTTGGATTTCCTTACTCTGGGGAATCCCCAATTGACTGACAAAGTGGGTCTTACACACAAAAGCTCATGATACTATATATTTTTGTTAATCTTATCGGCTATGTCTATACTGCACAGTTATTTCAGAATAAACTATTCCGGAATAGTTATTCCAAAATAGCTTATTTCAAAATAGCACTTCTACACCGCAGGGAAGCCTCAAAATTAATCCGAGGCTGGCTTCCCTAATGTAGATGTGCTATCTTGATTTAGAGCACCAGGAGGAATAACTTAGAATAGCCCTGGTGAGGGACTATTTCAAAATAGCAGAAGTGGAGCGTCTACACAGCCCCTGTTCTGAAATGTGTGTTATTCTTCATAGAATGAGGGTGACAGAAGTCGGAATAAGCCATCCATTATTTCAAAATTATTTCAAAATAATGGAATTGCTGTGTGGCTGCTCGCATAGTTATTTCGGAATAACAGTCGTTATTCTGAAATAACTTTGATGTGTAGGCACACCCTAAGGCGCCACAGGACTACTCATTGTTTTAAAGTTACAGACTAACATGGCTACTCCTCTGAGCCCCAAACGGCCAGTTAACCTGGTTTTTCCATCAGCTTTGTAAGGTCTAAGCCAGTGGTCCCCAATGTTGCGTGGCTGCCGGGCGCCTGGGGGCAGGGCCACGCACGAGCCGCGCGCCCGGGGGCGGCACTGCGCATGTGCCACGTGCCCGGGGCAGGGGCCGGCAACGCAACCCGGGCCGGCACCGCGCATGGGCCGCGTGCCCGGGGCCGCCCACAAGCCATGCGCCCCAGGCCGGCACCGCACATGTGCCCTGGGGCCGGGGCTGGGGCCGCCCACGTGCCCCGGGCCGGCCCTGCGCATGTGCCGCGCGCCCAGGGGAGGGGCCGCCCTTGCGTCCCGTGCCTGGAGCTGGCACCATGCATGTGCCGCGTGCCGGGGGCGGGGCCAGCCCAGATGTTTCAGCGGGCGCCCAGAAATCCCCCGGTGGGCGCCATGGCGCCCGCGGGCACCGCGTTGGGGACCACGGGTCTAAGCAGTGCAAATCAGAATGAAATGGGAGTCAGGATCTAGACCTTTATCCTCAGCTCAGACATTGTTAGTCCTGGGCTTTGTGAACTGAATTGTCCCAAAAGAAGACATCTGATGTAGTAGGTCACAGATGGGCATGTGATCAGAAATATATGCAGGTCCTCATCTACTGATGGTCCAGAAGATCAGCATCAATACTTCAAGCTGAATTATCATTGGAAGCAGACTGGGATGCAGAGGAAACAGAGGATGAGGATCATGTGCTCATGGCAATCCATCCTGTTAAGGCAGGGGTGAGCAAGACAGCCTCCATGGGCCAAATCTGGCCTGCCAAGTAGGTTGAACTGACCCGCAAACACCCTGCGGGTGTCCTGGTCCCATCTCTTCCACTTGAGGCCCCACCCCTTCCAGAGCTGCCCAGGGCCACTTCAAAAACTTATTAAGTGGCCTCCCTTCTAAAATTATTGCCCACCCCTGTGTTAAGGAGTTGACTAGTCACATTTGGCATAAGCTGGGGTTCTCAGTATTGCTTTCGTTTTCACCCCCAAAGATAGTAAATTATGATATCCCAGCACAGAAGTGACAACATCTGAATCAGGACATGGAGGAAGAGACAAAACTTTCTAGTTGAACATGATCCTGAGGATTTGTAATAATTGACAGACAGTGTAGGGAAACATTTTATATAAGGGGAGGATAGGGTTCCCGCTTGTTCCTCTGTGCATTTTACCTTTTCAGACATTACTATGGTCTCACCTGGATAGTTTGTACCAACTGCTCTCCACCCAGGTCCTAATCTACTGTAAACATCACAATATCCTTGTGATGGCAATGACTGCGTCTGCAGAAAATTAAATGTACAGCCAAGTGTCACTGGTATATTGTTGGCAGCAGAATCCATTCCACCTCACCATCTCTCCAAGTAGACTAATGTAGATATTGAAGAGGAATGGGGGCAGGATGAATCCCTGTGGGACTCTGCACACAAAGGCTCCGTGACCAGTTGTCTAACACAGAAGTCTGGGTCATGCTGAAGAAGGAAGATTGGCGGTATTGTACTGCTGCACCAATTGACTCTAACTACATCAAGTAGGCAAGTCATCAGCACATTGTGTTCAACTGTGTTGAAAGCTGCAGAGAGTAAGTAGAATACACACAGAGACGTGGCCTACATTCACTGCAGTGAGGAGGCTGACATTTTACATAATATGCACTCTTTGGATTGGGTCCTGTCTGAGGCCATTTGCAAAGCACCCAGGATATTGACAGAGATCACATAATGTTAGCGCATATTTGTCAGTATTTTCTTGATGATTTTGCTTAGGAATTAGTGGCTGAAGATGGGGCACCAGTTGGAGAGATAATCTACACTGAGTGTCATCTTTTTTAATGACTGAGTTAGCTTTGCATTTTTTAGAGACTTTGCATTTCTAGAGAATGCATTGTTTTCACAACAGACACAGTTGTTCTTTGCTGTTTTCATCAGCCAGAAGCTCAGGGATCAGTTTAATTGGTGGTAAGTTGAGTGTTTCTAAGGGGTTGCAGTGCTTCGTTGTGTATCATGGGAGGTGAGACAAACATTGATCATCTGGTCTACTGCTAGGAATTCTGCCTCATGTATTCACAGTTGATCTTTTCTAAAAAGTAGGAGAAGACCGTGCAGTTGAGGCTTATGTGTCTGATGTCTCAATGATGTAGTCCAAGTCAATTAGCCAGTTCATTCTGTGGAACAGCTTTGGCATCGGCGCTTTTTGAAATTCTGGTTCCCCTTATTGCTGCAGTGACATGGCCCTGCAGGAAGTCTTTCTGCTGTTGGTCAATGGATCTGGAATAGGTGTTCTAGCCTTTTGTCCATGTTCTTCATCTGATGCAATCTGTTGGTGAACCATGGTAATCTTGGTCATCTTGAGGGCATACTGGGGCAACAGTTCTTACAGCAGTAATCAGGAGGTGATACCATCTTTCTAGCTCATCACCACCTTTACTTTGCAGTTAGTTGGTTTAACCCTTCCTAGGGTAAGCTGAAAACTTAATGAATTCCAAAACTTTTTGTAAGTAAAGTGGATTTTTCTTTCACTTCCCTAGTGACATAAAGGGATGATTATGATCTTTGCTTAGGATGAGGCAATGACATCCATAATACCTACTAGGATGAAGATCCGACCTAGTGTGCACCCAGCTGAAGGTTTGGGTCCAGATACTGTATGGATTCCGTGCAATTGAGGAATTCAGATATTATCAGGTACAGATCAATCTTCTCTTGTCTGGCACTCTCTAGTCCGGCAACATCTGTGGTCTGGCATGATTTTAGTTAGCCAGATGTCTGCTTATCATGGGTGTGGTCAAGTTTCCCGTGGTCCTGTAAAGTTTGCTTACAGTCCTGGCTCTCAGTGTTCTGTGCTATTATTTAGCTCTAAGAGCCCAGCAAGCAGTGAACATGTTGGTAATGCCGCTAAGCATAAGCATGCTTTTTATGCTTTATCTACTCATTTCCTTGTGCCAATACAGTAAAATTGTGTAGCATCACTAACACTTTGTTATGAAGAGAGCTGATAAGCCTTGACTAGGCATAGGCTTATATAGGGTGTATCAGTACAGTCATACATTATTAAGCAGCACTGCAAGCATTGTTCCATGTATTCACCTCAGCAAAATAAAAATAGACACACATTTGCTTCAATATTGACCTCCCATGGTCCAGCAAATTCTCTGGTTCAGCCCCCGTCAGTACCCAAGGATGCCACACTAGAGAGGTTCAACCTGTATTTGGTATTGTCTAGGTGTAGGATAACAGTCACCAGAATGATTAAACTGAATGATTCAGCCACTATACTAGGCAATAGGTCCATTAGGTCCTCCAGGAAGTCTTCATCTGGAGGTGTAGAGAGCTGCAGGAGACCTAGTAGGTTCCTTTTGTCCCTATCCCCACAGACCATATGGATTCAGGAGAAAGCTTTTGGTTTCTAGGATGAGGTATTTTCTGTTTCAGAGGCTGGAGGGGAACAAGACTGCTACTCTGCCTTCTCTTTCCTTTTTATGCTTTCCTGGGAAACATCTCAGTTTGTACTGAGTATCCTGTGGGATCTAGGGGAACTACAATGGGAAAACAGGTAGTTTTAAACAGATGTTACTGGTGCATACCAGGTCTGATGTCCCATCTAAAACCAGTTCACAAATTGTGCTGTTTTGTCTAGCATTCATCAACATGTGTTGCTGTCCTGGGTCCTAATTCTCTACAGATAGCACACAGCAGTGTGTCACCCCTGAGTGTATACATTCTGCTGTACTGTATGCTACCTTACATAATGTTTGTACTGCCATGTACCACCTCCTATATACTGCAGTATTCAATCTCCTGCCCTGATTGTATACATATATATTGCATCAAGCTAACACACAGAGTTATGTTTGCTAACCCTAAAGTATCTACATTGCAATATGTCACCAGATGACTCTGCAAAGGCTGAGGTCTACCAAATACACACTTAGTGAGCATAAACTAACAGTATCTATACCACTGTCTGGGTATATGGGGTATATAATTTAACATAAGCAAGGCTGGTAGCACTACCTATTATTAAAGTTGCCCAATACTTTCCATCATAAAATGCTGTTTACAATTATTATTTAGCCAAACTTTAACATTTTTAGGGTGACATTTTCCATGCCACATGTCTGCCTCAAAATGGTTGAGCTGTTTCTGAGAACATGATGGGGGGGAATACACTGTTTTACCCATACTAAAAATGTGGGCAACCTTTTCTTTGAACGTCGCTAGCTACCATCCCCAAGTTTTGGGGCACGGACTTAAAGTTTGGCAGGTGGAAATGGCCGTTTGTCAGAGATGTGCCTTTTGCCATCCCCGTGACAATCCACCCAAATTTCACCTTGTAAGAAGCCTTAAAAAAAAATCACAATTCACACATGCTCAGTAAAGACTTCTTAGATTTGAGATGCTAAAATCTCCAAAGATTCCAACCACATTGAGCAATCTACAGCCAAGAGCTAAGCAGGATTTTCCCTGCAACTGCAGTTCTGGGCTGCACTGAGCTGTGCTGGGTTTGGGCACCTGAACAGACAGCAGGAAGGCTGTCTCTTTTGGGCCCTTAGAGTATGTCTACACAGCACAGTTATTTCAAAATAACAATGCAAGCATCTACACAGCAATTCCACTATTTTGAAATTATTTTGAAATAATGGACAATTTATTCTGAAATCTGTAAGCCTCATTTTATGAGGAATAACACCCATTTCAAAATAGCTAAGTGCTATTTCGATGTGCTTTTTGTGCTACTTCAAAATAAGCTATTTCGGAAAATAAATTCCAAAATAGTTTATTTCTAAATAAGCATGCTGTGTAGACGTACCCTGTGTCCCTCCTGCTGAGCCAAGGTAGCATGAGAGAGAAAGCTGCCTAACACATATGCAGAGGGGACAAGAACCATCAGGGCCGGCTTTAGGCCGATTCCACCGATTCCCCCGAATTGGGCCTCGTGCCTAAGAGGGCCCCATGCCCTAAAGCCATGGTCACAAACCAGTCCATCGTGATCGACTGGTCGATCACAAGGCCTCAACCAGTCGATCGCAAGGCATTTGGGCCCCTCACCCCCCCCATTTTCCTCCCACCCTCGAGAAGCCCCACTACCTACCTGCATCATAGTGCTGGCTTCCCACGGGGTGGACGGAAGTCCTGCCTGCAGCTTCGTGCCACTTCCAGGGGTTCCAGAAGTGCGCTGGCTGCTCCCCTCCCACAGATCTGTGGCGTGCCAGGCACGCTGCGGGAGGGGGCATCAGCCCCGGAGGAGGAATGCAGCAGCTTCCCTGTGCCGCAGGAGGGGTGAGTCGAGTGCAGGGGTTTCCCTGCGCCGCGGGAGGGGGGTTTGGCCCCGGGGCTTGGCCCCAGGGCAGGCACGTGCGGGGGTTTGGCTGCACCATGGGAGGGGGGTTTGGCTCCGGGACAGGCGTGCATGGGGGTTTGGCCCTAGGGCAGGTGCGCGTGGGGGGTTGGCTGCGCTGCGGGAGGGGGGTTTGGCCCTGGGACAGGCGTGCGCGGGGGTTTGGCCCTAGGACAGGTGCGCGCGGGTGTTTGGCTGCACTGCAGGAGGGGGGGTTTGGCGGGACATGACTCTGCCCTGTAGCTGGGGACAGGGCCGGCTTTAGCAAGCATGGGGCCCGATTCGCGGGGGCGGGGCCATACATGCGCCGTGCGCCCGGGGCGACACTGCGCATGTGCCACGCGCCCGTGAGCAGGGCCCTCTTAGGCGCGGGGTCCTCCTCTTGGATGCGGGGCCCGATTCCGGGGAATCGGCCGAATTGGTCTAAAGCTGGCCCTGGCTGGAGATTTAAAGGGGCTGTGACTCTTTTTGTGTGTGGTGTGGTTTTTTTTTTTTTTTTTGCTCAACAAAAAATCCAGGCTGCCGGGGCCCCGTTGAAACTGTTTAAATTGGGCCCCGCACTTCCTAAAGCTGGCCCTGAGAGCCATACCTGCAGGTGGATGTTGGGAGTACATTGGGATAAGGAACCTGAGGAAAGTGAACCTGGAACTGGACGCTAGTAGGGGAAATAAGGAAACTGGAACTGATAGTCCTGGGTGGAAGGAGGACTGGCTGGGCAAGGAGACGGAAACTGGGACCCAGGGGAGAGACTGCACCTGGCTGCTCACAGAATATGAGTCTAGTTGGGGAAGGGAAGACTTGCACTGATTGGGTAGGAACCAGGAAGGGAAACAAGGAGTAGGGGACAGGGAGCCAGTAGGTGGCAGAGAAACTGAAATCAGATGAGAAGTAGGGATATAATACTGTATTCTATTAACCGATTAACTGATAAGCAAAAGCTTACAGGTTAATGCTATAGACTACACACATTCCTCCCCCTGCCCCTGCCAATAATTTTTTTAGCAGGCTGGCTAGCAGCCTGGCTCAGTCCTGGCTTGCGATGGGTCCAGGACCTACCCCCCGCTGCAGTTCTGCATTTAAAGTGTATTAGGAGTTACCAGGTGGGTAGGCAGCCCAGCTCATTTGCAACTTGCACCAGGTCCAGGAGCTCACACCCGCCTCCCTGGGCAGAGGCTGATAAAGAGGCAGCAGCGTGATGTGACAGGGACATTCACGAGCAGAGCTGGTTTTTAAACTGGCTCCCCTTGCAGACCAGCTCCCACCTGCCACCCCGCACTGCTGCCTCTGATACAGAAGCAGCAGCGTGGATTGGCAGGGTGCTTCCCGGGAGTGAGGCCAGAGCACACTGGCTGTTGGCCCCACCCCTGGGGACTATAGAATAGTCAAATAACCAATAAGAATTCGTGAGGTTACTCAATATTCAATTAACCTATATTTAACATTCCTAATGAGAAATCAGGGGGAGATTGGGACTGGCTGGGCAAGGCGACTGGTAACTAAGAACCAATGGAGCAGCATAAGGAAGTGAAGGAAACTATCCTTATGAAAACAACGGGCTGTAGTCATGTAATTAAAGACTACCATAATGCACACACACAAGAGGGCTGAATTAGGGTTGCCTAGGCATCTTTAATTCTGGTATCTCCTCATTTTTAAGTGCTTGACTTTGCCACCTTAATAATATTCTTTTAATGTCAGTTTGTGTGTGTGATTATTTACATATTGCCAAAAATATGCTAGATGCTTGATCAGTGAGATTAGGCCACGTGAGATACAGTTTGCAAATCCAGTATTGGGCCAAAAGGCCTATCAATCCACAAAAGTGGCTCTGATTATGATTTCAACCAACAGGTGTGTTTCTTTGGTGACTCCCCGCTTCTTTTTGAAAGACCGGAAAAGAAGGCTTAGGGACAAAACAGTGAGAGGAGAGGGAGAATTCAGCAAGAAAGAGATATGAAGGTGCTAGGAGGAGAAGAGAGGAAAAGGAAGGAAGGAGAACATGAGAGAGACACAAGGAATGGAGTAAGATGATCACAATGATCTCCCCATATGTATCATACTACGGTGAAACTGTCACTCCATTTCTGTATGCAGTGTAGTAGCCATGTCCAGAAGTGACTGGTGTGGAGGAACGTAGGGGGCCACCAGCCACATACTCCCCCCAGCCCAGGAAAGGGCCACAACAACCCACCTCTGCCCCATGCCCTGCCTCTCCCCATCCATGCCCCACCCCTCCTCTTCCCTCAGCAGAGGCAACCTGGAGGACTAGCGGGGCCGGAGGTCCAGCAACAAGGGTCTGTGCCCTCTGTCCTCTGCACTCACTAGCAGTGGGGGAGGGAGGGAGCACAGCAAGGCAGCTGCAGCTTGCACTGCTCTCCACCCACATTGCTCTGCTTCCTACTGGGGAGCACAGAGATAATCCTGCTCCTTCCCCAGAGTGGCATGATCGGAGAGCTGCATGAGCTGGGGTCAACTTCCTGCACTTTTACCACTATTGCTGGTGAGTGCAGGGGGCAGCCCAGCTAGTCCCCCACCTGCTACTGGGTCCCTCATGACTCCCCATGCATCACCCTTGGACATGTCAGCTCCAGGTTATTAAGAGACATGAGGTGGGTGAGGTAATACGTTTTATCAACCAACTTCTGTTGGTGGGAGACAAGCTTTCGAGCTACAAAGAGTTCTTCTTTGGGTTTGGGACAGGTATTGTCAGAGACACAGCAAATCCAAGGTGGATTCTTTGGCACAAGTAGATAGTACATATTCAAAGGCACCAAAGTAGCATGGTCCATTAACACCTCTGCAGTCACAGGACAAAAAGAGGGGGCTAGTGGGTTACTGATTGGTGTAATAAGGCTTCTGATCATGTTGGAATGGAATGGCTCCTCCCCTACCACTCTTGATTATGCTAAGTTGCTATACCTCCCAAAGTGCATCTACACTGCACCCGTAGATCGAAATAAGCTACGCAATTTGAGCTATGCAAATTGCAAAGTTATTTCAAGTCAATTTTGAAATAGCTTATTTCGAAATTTGGCGCTGTCGACACAGCACTTATTTTGAAATAAATCGCTATTGCAAAACGTCCCTTACTCCTCGTGGAATGAGGTTTACAGTGATGTCAGAAAAGTGAGCCCATTATATTTCAAAATAACAAGCGCGCTCAAAAGACACAGAATAGCTATTTCAGGATAACTCCAGGATCCCAAAATAGCACTGCAGTGTAGACGTAGCCCCATTCTCCTATCTGAATTACGCTGAAGAGGGGTATCCCCTTACTTTTCCATCTGACTTGTGCCAAAGACAGAATAAAGGAGGTGGCATCTGCTCAGGAACCAGAGTAGGAACATGCCCTCTAGGGTGGCAGGACAACCCTCTGTTCCACAGATTTTTAATCAGGGAACACAGCTGCTGCCAGGCTCCCATGGCAACTGTTATTTTGCCTTTTGATATTAAGCAGCAGAAAGTGCAGTTGACACGGATCTGTTAATCTGCCGCTTGCCTGAAAGGAATAAGGTGTTCCACAGAAATCCAGGAATCCAGGGGAGTGGAGAACAACAAGGTTATCCTGCAGCAGCTGGGGGTCTAGAAAGCAGGCTTCCCCTAGCTCTACTCTGAGATACAGTCTCAGAGGGATAGCCGTGTTAGTCTGTAACTTTAAAAACACCAAGTAGTCCTGTGGCACTTTAGAGATTAACAAAAATATATATAGTATCACGAGCTTTCATGAGCAAAACCCCAAAGAACAGAAAAAACAGAAAACACTGAAAAACAGATCGGAAGAAGTGGGTTTTGCCCATGAAAGTTCATGCTACTATACAGGCAGTCCCCGAGTTACGCGGATCCGACTTATGTCGGATCCACAGTTACGAACGGGGCCCTCCCTCTCCCTGGTCTCCAGCAGACCAGGGAGAGGAAGCAAAGCGGCGGAACACGCGGGCAGCAGACAGCCCAGACGCGTCTGGGCTGTCTGCTGCCCGCGTGCTCCGCGGCTTTGCTCTGCTTTGCTCCCCGTCCCCCTGGTCTGCAGACCAGGGGGACGGGGAGCAAAGCAGAGCAAAGCCGCGGAGCCCGAGGGCAGCAGGACAGCCACGGCGCGTCTGGGCTGTCCCGCTGCCCCCGTGCTCCGCGGCTTTGCTCCGGACGCCTGTGGTACAGCAGCTGGGGCGCTGCCGGTTGGTTCCGTAGTGCTGCTCTGGGCGCTACTGGACCAACCCGGCAGCACCCCAGCTGCTCTGCCCCAGGCGTCCCAAAGTCAGCCGCTGCTGAAACTGACCAGTGGCTGACTACAGGAAGCCCCTGCCCCGGGCTTCCTGGAATCAACCGCTGATCAGTTTCAGCAGCAGCTGACTTGGGGATGCCTGGGGTTCTTAAGTTGAATCTGTATGTAAGTCAGAACTGGCGTCCAGATTCAGCCGCTGTTGAAACTGATCAGTTTCAGCAGCGGCTGGACGCCAGTCCCGACTTACATACAGATTCAACTTAAGAACAAATCTACAGTCCCTATCTTGTACGTAACCCGGGGACTGCCTGTATATATATATTTAGGGCTGTCAATTGACATACGTTAACACCTGCGATTAACACAGTCCAAGTTTAATGCATTACATTTTGTAACACGTTAATCGCAGGCGTTAATGCTGCACTGCCCCTCTGAAGTACTGCTGTGGTGCTTCAAAGGGGCAGCTCAATGTTGAGCCTGGGGTCAGCTGTAGAGTCCCCAGCTGACTCCGGGCTCCACTGCCCCTTTGAAATGTGCAGAGGCGGCGTTTCAAAGGGCCAGCCGCCTCACAGCTGATCTGGGGCTCCCCAGCTGACCCCAGGTTCAGCTGCCACACAGAGCTCAGGATCAGCTGGGCAGTCCCCAGCTGACCCCAGGCTCCCCGGAAGCTGCCCCTTTAAAATGCCAGATTCTGCATTTTAAAAGGGCAGCCATGGAGCCCGGGATCAGCTGAGCACTCTAGCTGATCCTGGGCTCCCTGTTGTGCTGCCCCTTTGATGTACCACTGTGGCGCTTCAAAGGGGCAGCACTGCATGGAGCCCGGGATCTGCGGCAGCATTTCGAAGGGGAAGCGCATGCAATTAATTGCGATTAAATTTTTTAATTGCTTGACAACTCTAATATATTTATTAATTTCTAAGGGTATGTCTACACAGCAGGGCAAAAGTCAAATTAAGATACACAACTTCAGCTATGTCAATTGCGTAGCTGAAATTGAAACAGCTTAATTTGTCTTTTGGAGCTGTCTGCGCAGTATGAAGCTGAAGGAAGAGCACTCTTCCTTTGACTTTCCTTACTCCTCATACAATGAGGGTTACAGGAGTCGGAGTAAAAAGTCATCCATCTCGACATAATTTTGAAATAATTGCTTGATGGATAGACACGCATTTTGTTATTTCGAAATAATGTCAGTTATTCCGAAATAATGCTGCTGTGTAGATGTACCCTAAGATGCCACAGGACTACTCGTTGTTTCTGAGCTACAGAATATCCTTCACCATATTGGTCAACACTTCTTGCAGGGATACAAACAATACAGACAGCCTTAAAAAGGGGAGAGGATTGGAATATTTTGAAATGATGGATTTTCTAGTGTTGACTTTGTGAGCAATTTTGCAAATGTGACACCGTTAATATATTTGATCCAGAGTGAAATTTCACTTTTTCCAGTCTGGTTCTATGCAAATAAAATTCACCTTAACCCTCTGAAGAAATAACTGTTCCTGCAATGTCCTGATGTAGAAGGTCCTTACATTCATAAAGTTCACTTTGTCAACACAAAAGTTATAGCACAGACTGTTTCATTTTTGGTGAGCAAGGAGAAAGCCTGATTTCTCAGTGGTAGCAAGACTTCCACAAGCAGACAAGATTTCACTCTTCCCTCTGCTTACCAGTGACTAGAGGCAGCAGCAGGCTCATTGAGGAGATGAGCCTCTGAGTGCTACTGCTGTACATTCAACAGGACCCAGGCAGCTGTCTCTGTGTGTAGCATATGGCAAGGCTAGCCTTGAAGGGCCTCCTCCGCCTGATTTGCTAAGTGCTGTGAGGCTCTTGTATAGCTGAGTGTGTGACTCCCTCTGGTGGGGAAAGCAAGCTATGCCCATGTAAAACCATCTAGCACCCTGCAAATTGTATGTAGTTTTACCCTTGCTGCTCAACTTCAGAAAGGATAACCTGCAGCCACATTAATCATATTCATAGGTAGGGATGAGCTCCAGCAAAGAACTCCTCTCCACAAGCACTAATGTATTACCAGAGATGCTGAGCTTATGGTGCTGTGGGTGTTCTGCAGCGCAGGGCTGGGCCTAAAGAAGGTGAGCAATATGCCTTCTGCCGCTCCATCGCTCTCTCCCCTCCTGATTTCTTCTCTCCCATCAGCTCCACCATAGCACTGCCCCCTCCCTCTGGCCCTCTCCAGGCTCAGTACCCTCACTCTGCTCCCCATGGATGGGGCCCATCAGCTTTGGGGATATTTCATCCCACACTTGATATCCTGGCTATCCCCCCACCTCCCATCTCTGTGCCACAGCCCCTCCCTCTCCCAACTACTCCCTCCCTGGGCCTTCAAGGAACCCCCTCTGCCAACATTGCATCACAGCTCTTCTCAACTGCCCCCTCTTTCCTTGTGACATGTTCCTCCTTAGTCTCCCAACCCCTCCTCCTCCCGACTTCCCCCTCCCTGTGCCGCAGACCTTTTCTCTCCCCCCTCCCCATGCCATGGCCCCTCCCACATACAACCCCGCCTCCTCTCCCCCCCCCCCCCGTGCATGGCCCCTCCTCCTCCCGACTTCCCCCTCCCTGTGCCACAACCCCTTTCTGTCCCCCCCCAGTGCCATGGCCCCTCCCACATACAACCCTGCCTCCCCCCCCCTGCACTGCCCCTCCTCCTCCCGACTTCCTCCTCCCCAGCCACTCCCTCCCTGTGCCATGGCCCCTCCCTCACTCAACACACCCCTCCCTGTGCCATGGCCCCTCCCTCACCCACTCTCTCCCTGTGCCATGGCCCCTCCCTCATCCGACCCTCCCCTCCCTGTGCCATGGCCCCTCCCTCACTCAACACGGACTCCCCTCCCTGTGCCATGGCCCCTCCCTCATCCGACCCTCCCCTCCCTGTGCCATGGCCCCTCCCTCACCCACTCTCTCCCTGTGCCATGGCCCCTCCCTCACCCACTCTCTCCCTGTGCCATGGCCCCTTCCTCATCCAACCCTCCTCTCCCTGTGCCATGGCCCCTCCCTCACCCACTCTCTCCCTGTGCCATGGCCCCTCCCTCATCCAACCCTCCTCTCCCTGTGCCATGGCCCCTCCCTCACCCACTCTCTCCCTGTGCCATGGCCCCTTCCTCATCCAACCCTCCTCTCCCTGTGCCATGGCCCCTCCCTCACCCATTCTCTCCCTGTACCATGGCCCCTTCCTCATCCAACCCTCCTCTCCCTGGGCCATGGCCCCTCCTCCCAAACCCCGCCCCGCTCCTGTGCCCCAGGCTCCCACCCCATCCTTGAGTGTGCTACAGCCCCTCCCATCCCCGCCGCTCTTCTCTCTGCCAGCCCGCCCAGGCCATGGCCCCGCCTCGTCCCGCCCATCGCTAAGGCAGGAACGGGCCCGGAGCGGAGCCAGCAATCTCTGCACAACCTGCCGACTGCGGGTAAGGAAGTGTCGCGGGGCAGTCCCGGGGCTACGCGGCGGACTGGGGTCTCCGCCGGGGGGCATGCGGGGGGGGAGGTACGAGCTGGGATCTTCGCCGGGGGGGACATGCGGGGGGGGGGGGGTACGAACTGGGATCTTCGCCGGGGGGGGGATGCGGGGGGGTACGAACTGGGTTCTTCGCCGGGGGGGGCATGCGGGAGGGGAGGTACGAACTGGGTTCTCCGCCGGGGGGGAGGTACGAACTGGGTTCTCCGCCGGGGGGACATGCGGGGGGAGGTACGAGCTGGGTTCTTCGCCGGGGGGGGACATGCGGGGGGAGGCAAGCTGGGGGGGCGGCAAGCTGGGGGGGCGAGGTTGAGCCTGGGTTCTCCGCCTGGGGGATGAGGTATGGACTAGGTTCTCGCTGGGGGGGCATGCTCGGGGGGCGAGATAGGGACTGGGTTCTCATCCCCCGCGAGGAGGGGAGGGGGAGGGAGTATGCTGGGAGGATACTACAGATGTCTGGGTCTAGCACTTTTTGAATTATAATTCACAGACAGGAATGGTGCTCAGCCAAAAATGAACCTTAACTGATTACTATAACCCCGCTATTCTTCAGGGATAGAAAGTAATTTACTGAAACCCACAGATAACTGGGCAAACCTCTACCAACCAACCAATGTGCACAGCCTTAAAAACGAGCCAGTTTGGGGGCTGTATTTCTAGAAGGGAAAGAGTTTCACTTTAACAGGGACTTGTTTTGAGGAGTCTATGGAGGATGGGATGGTAGACTGTAATCATGAAAAAATCGTATTCGGATATTCTGAATTGTAACTGCGAAGTGAAGTATAAGTAACCCCCCTTCCATCTCACAATGGATGAAAACTATAGCAGTTCAAGTCATCCTGACAGATATGCCTGGACTTGTTGGCATAATGGACTATCATGTGTTACTGGAATGTTATGCTCCTACCAATGCACTTGGAAAGAAGGATGGGACTAGTGAGAGAAACATGGAGGGGATGCCAGTTTTAGAGCTATAAAGAGTGGATCCCAAGAAAATTTCACCATTCTAAAGATTATCATAAAATAAACAGCTGGCCCTGTTTGCAAAATGACACGGGCATCCAAAAGCCCAACCGAGTGACTAAACTGGAGAGTTACTCAGGGGGATCCAGTATATGGCAAAATAGTGGTTGCACTTTTTTCCAGTTCTTTAATTACAGTTTTTCTTGGAGTTCATTATTACGAATGTCAAGAGTGTTCATGCCACCACTTAAGGTTACCCTCAGTCCCAGAACTGGTGAAACTGACTGAGTCCTTCCAAATCAAAGGTTCCTGAGCATGAAAGAGGCAAGCTAGGGCATGTTTTCTGAAAGGGAGTCTTGTCTGGTCTTAACTTTTCCTGACGAAAAGGGAAGTGAAATCCCAGAGCACTCATTTCTGAAGAGTCATGTAGCAAGTGGGCCTATCAGAGAGAGGCAAACACAGGAGGAGACAGGGCATTTGTCTGTGGATCTGTTACTTTAGGCTGTGGGAGCTCTGATTTTCTAGTTAAACCCTTCAGGGTCAATGTCGCACTAGGCAGTGAAAACAAGCTTAGGAAAGGAATTACTTTTAAGCACAAATACTTTACTCTTTCAAAGCACCAAAGAAGTACAGATCTGTGGAAAACAAACTTCCGAACACAATATCCTATCCATTTGTCTGATCTTACCACCTGTGTCTCCTGGAGTGGGTCTGAGTCCTTAGGCTGGCAACAGAATGGCCTTGCTTGCTTAGAGAAGCACCTCATATAAAACAGACGGTCTCTTCCCTCTTTCCTCATGCGTGCTGCAAGCTGAAGGAAGGTCCAGACTTCAGCCCCCACCCCTCAAGTTCTGAGTAGAGAGAGAGTCAATCAGTGGCCCTATCAGTAGAAAAAATTATTGTTCCAGTACTGAAGAGTGAGTCAGTCAGTGTTGATGGCCGTCATTGCTCTCTCAGCTTTTCAGATATAGTCTGTCCACTAGGTGTCAAGACTGTGCTAAAAAACAGATGCTCTAATTTAATCAAAGTTATATTCACAAATAGTGTCACAAAACAAAATGGGATTCCTAATGACTCAGACATCTCTCAGTTATTATTACATTACATCCCCTCCTGTCCATCACAGCTGCAGCCCTCGCTTGATACCCAGCCCTTCTCTGAACGCTCTCTGGGTCAGCTCCATTTCAGGTCTGAGCTGGCTTCACTGGGTCAGAGCCATGCACATTATGGAGTTGCAGGACACAAGAACCAGCTGGCTGCAGGGAAGTCAGACATCATACTGCCCTAAAGATGAGGGGTAAAGAAAGGGTGGTGTACTGATGTATTTGCATGCTCCTTACCCCTGACTCACTTGGCAGATACCACAACCTGAGGAAGGGAAATGCACAGGGACAAAGGCATCATAGCAGCTTAACATGGAAATACAGACAAACTCTTGCTGAGCGCAGCAGGGAATCAGGTCTACATGGGATGTAACCCTCCTGAAGCCTCAAGCATAGAAGCCCTGGTCAGAGTCAGGAAATTGAGATGGTCTGGGGATCAGCGTTCCCTCTAATTTTGTCCACCCCTGAGTGGAAAATTTTTTCTTATGTGCACCAATGTGGATATGATGTGCAACACGGAGGTCACGTGCGACACATCACCTTCATATTGGTGCACATAACATTCATGTTGTGGGGGTGGGGCCGAAGGGTTCTGAGTGTGTGAGGGGGTTCAGGGTTGGGGCAGAGGGTTGGAATACAGACATGTGAGGGCTCTGACTGAGGGTGTGGGCTTTAGGGTGAGGCTGGGGTTGAGAAGCTCAGGGCTGGGATAGAGGGTTGGGGTCCAAGGGCTCTGGCTGATAGTAGCAATGTTAGTAAATATATTTTTTGATAAACATGTAACTGCTGCATTTTTTTCAGTGGTTACATGTTTACATGCAGTGGGAGCAGGTGTCTCTATGTACTGTCTTCCACCTCCCTCCTCCCCTCCATGCTGCTGCTGCTTCTCTATAAGGTGGGGGGGTGGGCAGCTCTTTTCAGCTGGCTCCCCCAAGCACCGGCTCCCACCTCCCCTCCACACTGCAAGAAGGGAGGGCAGGCAGCTCCATGGGAGCCAGCATGTGTGTAGAACCAGCTTAAAAGCTGGCTCCCCATACCTATTGACTTCTGCCTGCCCTGCCGCCTGTGATACAGAGGCAGCAGGGGCTTGAGGGCTCTGCAGGAGCCTGTAGGTGCAGGAAACTGGCATGAAAGCTGGCTTCCTGTATGTACTGCCTCCTTCCTGGCCCCTCACCCTCCAAGCTGTTGCCTCTCTATCAGAGGCAGCATGGGGCAGCAGGCGGTTCTGTGGGAGCCAGTGCTTGTGGGGACCAGCTCCCACCTGCCCTCTTCCCTGCGCTGCTGCTTCTATGGGGGGCAGCAGAGGGTGGGGCAGGCAGCTTTCTGAGAACCAGTGCCCATGGGAAGCAGGCTTAAAAGCTGGCTCCCCATGGGCACTGGCTCATGCACCAAGGGGAGGTGGGGGCATGTAATGGTTAGGTTTAACTGATGAGTCCATGGTGTGGTGTATGAAGGCACGGACTCCGGCCGGTGCAAGCACGAAATCATTTTATTGAAAGATTACAACTACCTTTATACCCTTAAAAGTTTACAAACTGCTTTTTCCCAAACTGCTTTTTCCCAGTCACAAAAACAGCATTCTCGAAGGTCATTGACTTAGGCAGATGTTGTTATTGTTGGCTCAGGACTCTTGCTTGGTTTTGTCCTTGGGACGCTCTGTCATGCGGCCAAAGCACTATGCTTGCTGATTCTCTACACACAGTTATCGGTTAATCATGCAAACAACTACACACTAACATCACTAGCTGGGAGTGCAAGTCTTGGGCTAGAAATGAGGGGTTTGGGGTGGTAGAGAGGGGCTTCAGGTTTAGGGAGGGACTCTGAGATGGGGATTGAAGTGCAGGAGGGGGTACAGGTTCTGGGCTGTAGACTTTGGGGTAGAGCCAGGGCTGATGCCTTTAGGTCCAGGAGGGTGCTCAGAGCTGGCGGGCGGATGGCTGAAGGTGGGGCAGAGGTTCGGGTCTTGGGCTTACCTGGGAAGCTCTGTGCTGGGGCCAATGGAGAGGGGCTTCCCTTTGCCGACTGCAGCAGTTCAGTGCTGTGGCCAGTGAAGAGGAGCTCCCCTTTGCTGGCCGCAGCAGCTTAGTGCTGGGGCCAACAGGGTGGGGCTCCTTTCTGCCAGCTGCAGCAGTTTCAGTGCTTTGGAAAGAGATCTCTCCCCGCTACAGCCCTGAGTCCCTATGCACAGCTTAATGAGAAGCTACTCGGCCACACAGCTTAGGGAGAACTATGCTGGGGATGTACATTCCACCATTCATGTTATTAGTGGTTCTCAATCCTGCTGGAAAGGTATAACAAGTGGGGTTCTGCAGGGGTCTGTTTTGGGACCGGCTCTGTTCAATATCTTCATCAACGATTTAGATATTGACATAGAAAGTATGCTTATTTAGTCTGCAGATGATACCAAGCTGGGAGGGGTTGTGACTGCTTTGGAGGATAGGGTCATAATTCAAAATGATCTGGACAAATTGTAGAAATGGTCTGAGGCAAACAGGATGAAGTTTAATAAAGACAAATGCAAAGTGCTCCACTTAGGAAGGAACAATCAGTTTCACGCATACAGAATGGGAACGCATACAGAATGGGAAGCGACTGTCTAGGAAGGAGTATGGCAGAAAGGGATCTAGGAGTTATAGTGGACCACCAGCTAAATATGAGTCAACAGTGCAATGCGTGTTGCAAAAAAAGCAAACATGATTCTGGGACACATTAGCAGGTGTGTTGTGAGCAAGACACGAGAAGTCATTCTTCTGCTCTACTCTGCGCTAGTTAGGCCTCAGTTGGAGTATTGTGTCCAGTTCTGGGCACCGCATTTCAAGAAAGATGTGGAGAAATTGGAGAGGGACCAGAGAAGAGCAACAAGAATGATTAAAGGTCTAGAGAACTTGACCTAGGAAGGAAGGCTGAAAGAATTGGGTTTGTTTAGTTTAGAAAAGAGAAGACTGAGAGGGGACATGAGAGCAGTTTTCAGGTATCTAAAAGGGTGTCATGAGGAGGAGGGAGAAAACTTGTTCATCTTGGCCCCTGAGGATAGAACAAGAAGCAATGGGCTTAAACTGCAGCAAGTGAGGTTGAGGTTGGACATGAGGAAAAAGTTCCTAACTGTCAGGGTGCTCCAACACTGGAATAAATTGCCCAGGGAGGTTGTGGAATCTCTATCTCTGGAGATATTTAAGAGTAGGTTAGATAAATGTCTATCAGGGATGGTCTAGTCAGTACTTGGTCCTGCCATGAGGGCAGGGGCCTGGACTCGATGCCTTCTCAAGGTCCTTTCCAGTCCTAGTATTCTATGATTCACCTTTCTCTTGTGCCCACGCAGTGTGACCCCTGACACTGAACAATGGGAAGACCCAGGAAAAACCCTGACAGCACAGCCTCACCTCGCCAGGCTGCAACTGTGCCTAAAGCCACCCCAGCAGCACCCCATTCCTCTGCCTCCTCTACCCAGACCAAGAGGACACCCACAGCCAGCCGACCTAAGAGTGCTCAGCCTTCTGGGAGCACAGACACCAGCAGGGCACAGCCAGACAAGCCAGCCAGCAGCACCACTGCCAGAGGAACAAGGCAAACAAGAGTCACTGCAGCACATGGCAGTGATCAAGGAGACACCAAGATAAGCTACAGAGCAACAGTTAAGAACCCCTCAGTGACAAGTAGTGGGCAACCACGTTCCACAGCAGTTAAAACACCTGCCAGGGCTGACCCCTACCTGGGAGGGAGTCAGTCCAGCTACTCTCAGGCCAATACCACTGCCAAGGGCAAAACAAGCAAATTCTCCTCCCTTCTGACAAGTGAAGATGTGGCGAAGGTGGAAAGAGAAACCCGGGGTCAGAGGGATAATCCCAAGTGGCATGAGTGGCGGGAAAACCGTATCACAGCTTCAGTCGCACCCAGGATTGCGAACAGCAAGTTTGTCAACGGCAAGAGCTCAGAGGTGCCCCAGTCTTACCTCAAGGCCGTGGTGAGTTCTGGTTCCAATGTGCAGACACCTGCCATGTCCTGGGGCACCAGAAATGAGAAGAAGGCAGTGAAGGCATATGAGGAGCTCCAGTCGAGGAAGGCGGGTAGGGCTGTGAAGGTGGAGGAGTGTGGCCTCTTCATTCACCAAGGGAAGGAGTGGCTTGCAGCCAGCCCAGATGGAATTGTCAGAGAAGCAGACACAGGGAAGCCACTGGGACTACTGGAGGTCAAGTGTCCCTACAAGCACAAAGACAAGACAGTGAAAGAGGCCTGTAAGGACAAAGCCTTCTGCCTGGAAGTGGATGGCGAGTCCTACTCCTTGAAGAAAGATCATCCCTACTACACTCAAGTTCAGTGCCAAATGGCAACAACAGGCTTTGAGAAGGCTGATTTTGTGGTTCACACCAACAAAGATACAGTCATCACTTCAGTGGACTTTGATGCAGAGTTCTGGGGGAAAACTGAGCCCAAGCTGGAGAAGTTCTACACAGAGGCTGTGATTCCCCACCTGGAAGAGAAGAGAAGCGACTCAGTTTGGGCTAAGGAAGAATAAAGTAATGGGAACATCTGGCCACTTCCCCACCATGATTTCTGTCTCCCCTAGATGCTATGATAGATGTTTAATGAGCTATCTCTGGTTCTGCCCTAGCAGAACTACAGGAACCAGAATATGCCTGCTGTGGCATGGTTTACATCTAAAAATTAAATCTAACTAGCTAGTTTTGTGCCTTATGTAGTTATGTCTTCTAATGAGCTAGTTAATGCTCAATGCAGGAAGCATCTCCAGTACAGCAGTAGCAGCTGTAATATAGATATTGCTTGAAACTGGACTCTTCCTTCCTATTTAGATTGTAAGCTCCATGGGGCAAGGATTGTATCTGCCATTGTCTCCTAGAGGAGTGGAGACACGGAATGATTTGATGGTTCTGTTCCAGTCCTTAGCTTTTAGTGCTCTGGGACCAAATTGATACCGTTTTTGTGCAGACAAATTCACTATTCTATCTATTACTGTCCTCTCTGAACATGTTCCAGTGCCTGGCAGCTGCTGCAAATTATCCTGTCTCTGGGGAATTAAGCGGATCTGTCTGTGAAATGGTCTAGTTCAGGGTTTACAGATAGAAGGTGGGTGAAGTAATCTCACCCATTTTGCATCTCTCTCATTTTAGGACCAACATAGTTAAAATAAAACTGTATAGCTCAAGGTTGTTGGGGAAGGCAGAGCTAGATTCCAGTTAATGATCTGGGCTGTAAATTCAGAACCAAACTTGAATTTTAGTTCACCAGTCCTTGCTGCTGTCAGTGGCAAGTTTGCCAAAGATCAAACAAAAAGTATGGGGTAGCTGAACTTGTAATTTATGGGCCCTATTGTCAGTTCAGCATCGCACAAAGGGATAATGTGTTCTGCTTTAGATGGGCTGTTGTTTCTTCTCTTGCCCTTTCTGTATCTTCCCTCACAACTTCTTTCCCATAGCCTGTTAAAACAATTAACTCATTAACTGCTTACATTTAAAATGTTTGCAGATTTGGAGTCCACCTCTCACCCATGAAAATGTGAATCATAAGCACAGATGTGTGACTGATGTGGTTCATCCTGCCCACCCCATTCCAATGCCTGTCCT
Organism: Pelodiscus sinensis; assembly: GCF_049634645.1. Lineage (NCBI taxonomy): Eukaryota > Metazoa > Chordata > Testudines > Trionychidae > Pelodiscus > Pelodiscus sinensis. The sequence goes on from NC_134720.1 coordinate 48,834,116, forward strand.
TTTTGCAGCCTTTTGAGAGACCCTGGTGCATGCATACCGTGACTGTCCCACATTGCAGACACTTTCCCCCCTCCTCCTACTTTTATGCTTTTGGCTGCACTTCTGCCCTCGACTTACCATTTACACTCACCCCACCCATGGCCCCACAAAATGGCCATCTAGAACACCATGGAGAGCGAGTTGGCTGAGGGAGTGTTCTGCAGCTGTGGGGCCTACTTCCTTTACACACTCTGTTCACTTGTCCTGGCATAGTTCCTCTGGACAGCATCCACTGGTTCCCTCAGCACCTTCGATGAACAGTGGGCACTGTCCGGAGTTTTCTGTTCGGTGTCTCCTTCAAGTTCCCTCTTTTTGACCTTCACAGCAGACCCTACTTTTTAATTTGTTGTCCCCCATATTTATTTAAGTCACCAGCTTAGTGGTTTGTCACCCATAGGCTGAGGGGAAGGGCCTTCAACTGTCCGCTCACTTCCCCGGAACCCAATAGAACCCCCTAAGAATATGAAGGGATTACATCTCAGAGCTACTATTTCAGGCTTTCTGCAGATGCAGAAAGATAACTGTTTTTCAGATGTGAACCAATTATACTTACACAGCCACGAGATCCCCAGAGACACTTTAAATGAAAGCTAATTTTTTCAATAGCTAACTCTGCCATGTATGTTCCAGTAGTATGTAGAGCAGCCTATGTCTTTGAAATTACTTTTGATTAATCCAAATTGCTCCTGTTTTGGAAAGAAAAGTACCCAAATAAAATATTCATATTTGGTGATTCTCTTGTGATTTGTGAAGGAATCCAGTTGTGCATCTATAACTAACATAAGAACAGCCATATTGGGTCAGACCAAAGGTCCATCTAGCCCAGTATCCTATCTGCTGACAGTGGCCACTACCAGAGGGAGGGATCACAATAGGTAATCCTCAGATGATCCCTCCACTGTCACCCACCTCCAGAGAAACAGAGACTAGGGACACCATTCCTACCCATTCTGGCTAATTGCCATTGATGGACCTAACCTCCAGGAATCTATCTAGCTCTTTTCTGAACCCTGTTAAAGTTTTAGCCTTCTCCACATCTTCTGGCAAAGAGTTCCACAGGTTGACTGTGCGCTGACTGAAGAAAAACTTCCTTTTGTTTTTTTTAAAACCTGCTGCCTATTAATTTCATTTGGTGATCCCTAGTTCTTATATTGTGGGAACAAGTACATAACTTTTCCTTACTCACCTTTTTCATACCAGTCATGATTTTATAAACCTCTATCATATCCTCCCCCCCCTTTAGTCTCCTCTTTGCTAAATTGAAAAGTCCAAGTCCTTTTAATCTCTCTTCAAATAGCACCCGCACCAAACCCATAATTTTTGTTGTCCTTTTCTGAACCTTTTCCAATGCCAATATATCTTTTTTGAGATGAGGTGGCCACATCTGTACGTAGTATTCAAGATGTGAGCATCCCATGTTTTTATATAGAGGCAATAAGATATTTTCTGTCTTATTCTTTATCCCCTTTTTAATGACTCGTAACATTCTATTTGCTTTTTGACTGCTGCTGCACACTGAATGGATGTTTTCAGAGAACTATCCACAAAGACTCCAAGTCCTGTCTCTTGAGTAGCTGTAGCCAAATTAGGCCCCATCATATTGTGTATATATAGTTGGGATTATTTTTCCAGTGTGCATTACTTTACATTTATCAACATTAAATTTCATTTGCCATTTTGTTGCCCAATTACTTGGTTTGGTGAGATTGTTTTAAAGCTCTTCACAGTCTGCTTTGGTCTTAACTATCTTGAGCAGTTCAGTATCATCTGCAAATTTTGCCATCTTGCTGTTTACCCTTTTCTCCAGATAATTTATAAATACGTTGAATAGGATGGGTCCCAGGACAGACCCTTGGGGGACCCCACTAGTGTTACCTCTCTCCACTCTGAAAACTTCCCATTTATTCCTACTCTTTGTTTCCTGTCTTTTAACCAGTTACCAATCTACGAAAGGACCTTCTCTCTTATCCCATGACAACTTACTTTACTTAAGAACCTTTGGTAAGGGATCTTGTCAAAGGCCTTCTGGTAATCTAAGTATACTATATTCACTTGATCCCCCTTATCCACATGTTTGTTGACCCCCTCAAAGAATTCTAGCAGATTAGTAAGGTATGATTTCCTTTTACAGAAACTATGTCGACTTTCCCCCAACAAATTATATTCATCCATGTGTTGGGCAATTTTATTCTTTACTATAGTTTCAGCTAATTTGCCTGGTACTGACGTCAGACTTACGGGTCCGTAATTGCCAGGATCACCTCTAGAGCCTTTTTAAGTATTGGCGCGATGTTAGCAATCTTCCAGTCATTATGTATGGAAGCTGATAGTTCCGCAATTTCCCATTTGAGTTCTTTCAATGCCATCTGGTCCTGGTGACTTGTTACTGTTAAGGTTATCAGTTTGTTCCAAAACCTCCTCTAATGACACCTCAATCTGGGACAATTCCTCAGATTTGTCACTTAAAAAGAATGGCTCAGGTTTGGGAATCTCCCCAATATTCTCAGCCATGAAGACCAAAGCAAATAATTCAGTTTTTCCGCTATGACTTTATCATCTTTGATTGCTCCGTTAGCATCTCGATTGCCCAATGGCTCCACTGATTGGTTAGCTGGCTTCCTGCTTCTGATGTACTTAAAAAACATTTTATTATTACTTTTTGAGTTTGTGGCTAGCTGTTCTTCAAACTCCTTTTTGGCTTTTCTTATTATATTTTTACACTTATTTTTACAAAATTTATGGTCCTTTCTATTTTCCTCACTAGGATTTGACTTCCACTTTTTAAAAGATGTCTTTTTATGTCACTGCTTCTTTTACCTGGTTAAGCCACAGTGGCACTTTTTTGGTTCTCTTACTGGGTTTAATTGGGGATATACATTTAAGTTGGGCCTCTATTATGGTGTCTTTGAAAAGTTTCCATGCAGCTTGCAGAGATTTTACTTTTGTTGCTGTACTTTTTAATTTCTGTTTAACTTCCTCATTTTTGTGTAGTTCCCCTTTCTGAAATTAAATGCCATAGTGTTGGGCTGCTGAGGTGTTTTTTCCCACCACAGGGATGTTAAATTTTATTACATTATGGTCACTTATTTCCAAGCAGTCCAGTCATATTTACTTCTTGAACCAGATCCTGCGCTCCACTTAGGACTAAATCAAGAATAGCCTCTCCACTTGTGGGTTCCAGAACCAGCTGCTCCAAAAAACAGTCATTTAAGGTATCAAGAAACTCAGGGGAGTGGCTAGGGCACTGCAGTGGGGGGGACTTGTTGCCGGCAGCGGGTGTCTGCTCTCACACATAAGAACAGAATCCCCATTTTGAGCTGCTTGCATTAACATACGTGCCTTATAACAAGTTAGCTCTGTCCTTTCATGTTGAAGCTCCAACACTTAGTGTCAGGCCAGCCAGCATCACCTTTTCCAACTCTTGATCCAAGATAAGCTTTTTTGCAAACAATTTTTTGTTCTTGGTGTGCTGAAGTCAAGCTATATAGAAGTTGCTGGAAAAGACAGAGCAATTCAAGAGTAAACTGTCTTACCTCCTTGTGGTTGGTATCCCCACTCCTTCTGTCATCTAGAAATGCCTGGGAATCAGAGAAGTGGGATGAGGCTCATGGGCAGGGGGCCTGTTCCAGCCTAGTGGGGCCTGCAACAGGCAGGGGATTCTTCTACCTAGCTAGATGCAAGGAATCAGAACATAAGTGCTACTACATAACTAATCTGCAGTTATCAGTGTTCCCTGTAAGCTGTGCACTTGTGCAGCTACTCGAGAGATTCCAGTGCTGCCCAGCTAATTAGCAGAACCCCCCCAGTTAGATTGTGTTTCCACTTGTGGTGCACATTTGTACATGCCTTGGTGCACATAAACATTTTATTCTGCACATGGGAAGAAAAAATGCACATGGATGGAAAATGAGGGAACATTAGCCACATCCATACCTGCTGATGTGGATATCTGCAGCTCCTTTTTGCAAATGCAGATATAAATTTTGTATTTAGAAACTCTTCAAATCTGCAGATATCCGCAGGTATCCACAATTTTTGCAGATGAACAAAGGGCTAGCTAAAATGGTAAAAGTTTTCTCTCAAGACAATTAAATTGCTTCTTAAGGAACTCTGGGATCTTAGAGAGCAGCCTCCAGCACCCACATCTTTCAATACAAAAGGATATGAAAGCACTGGAGCCAAGCCCAGCCGGCAGGAGAGCTTTTATCTGAGTGACTAGAGATAGATCAGATGGGTACAGGCTGCCATTTACTTCAGGCAGTCTGTGCTAGCCCTCTAAGCTCAGGGAGAACTCATGGTTGTGAACCTGAGTGAACACCAGGGCTACGTCTAGACTGGCATGATTTTCTGCAAATGCTTTTAACGGAAAAGTTTCCGTTAAAAGCATTTACGGAAAAGAGCATCTAGATTGGTGTCGTGAGAATCACAGGTCCGATGATAAATACCCAAGGGGGAAAGGACAGAACCAGGTAGACAGTTTTATCAAATAAAAAATATTTATTTATGACAATGGTGAATTTATAGTATTTATTCTAAGATTTTTAATAGACCGTGTTAATAATGGATTTACAGTATTTATTATATTTATTCTATGGTTTCTAGTAAAATGTCAGAGATAAGGATGGGAATGGCAAGGGGAATAGTCTCTAATCTTAAAATATCCAACTACAGTAATTAATAACAGTGATAACTACAAACTCTTATGTACTACCCAAAAACAACTACAACACTAAGCTTATACAACAGGAAAAAATCAAATCATACATACCAACTTACACATCACACGGAACATTTCACAGATATCGGTTCGGTTGCGAAGGCCTTGGTTATGCCTGAGAGTCGGGGGAGGTGGCTGGTCGGTTGATCAGGCCGGCAGCACTTTGAAGTATACGAGAAGGCACATGAACTGTGCAATGGGTATTTATCCCCAAATCTGCACATCGCTTTCCCGCACTTGCATATTACCATATATAGCCCAATGGTCACCAAATGGGGGGGGGTCTGTTCCCAGGGGTAGGGCCGAAACTGTGCAGGTTTCATGCGACCAGGTAAGCCCTGCAGTTCTCACACCAAGGTGACGGGTGGGAGAGTCTGAGGCTATTTTCCCCTTTTCACACCTTTCCTTTTTTCTAAAGGCAATAGTATGCAGGAAGGGTGCGGCCGGTTTCTCTCAAGGAGTAATGCAGCCCACAATAACAAGAGGGGCCTGGCCAAACTTTTTTTACTGGGGGGGCAGTTTCTTTTCTCTAACAATTAGCACGGACCCTTTTCCGCAAAAGCACTTTTTGCGGAAAAGCGTCCGTGCCAATCTAGACGCACTTTTGTGCAAAAAAAAGTCCCGATCGCCATTTTCACGATCGTGGCTTTTTTGCGCAAAACAAATCTGAGCTGTCTACACTGGCCCTTTTGCGCAAAAGGGACTTTTGCCCGGGAGCAGCATAGTATTTCCGCAAGAAGCACTGATTATTACATGAGATCGTCAGTGTTCTTGCGGAAATTCAAGCGGCCAGTGGAGACAGCTGGCAAGTTTTTCTGCAAAAGCAGCTGCATTTGCGGAAAAACGTGCCAGTCTAGGCGCAGCCCAGGGGTGTGGAGGATTCCTTCCTGCTGGTCTGCAGGCATCTAACACTTGGAGCTACCAAAAAGGCCAACTCCCCCGCCCCTTGCACTCCACTCTGAAGCAACAACAAAGAGCAGAGCAGGCAGCACCAATTCCTGCTCCCCAGAGGGGAAAGTTCATGAAAGGCACTGAGGGAAGCCTGGGATTTCTCCAGCCTGCATCCTGGTCAAAGCCCAAACCCAGAACTTTGACGCCACCCAAACCCCCACTTCTCCAAAGGCTCCAAGAAAATCACCCCCAGGTGGGGGGGGGGGGCGGACACAGCAGCCCCTCCCCCCCACAGTTAATGGCGAGAGAGGCAGAACTCACGGCTGCTGAAAGCTAATCCCCCCCAGCTAGAGACCTTACCCCCCCCCAGCTCCCACACAAACCCTACTGCCCACCCCTCCCCCCACAGCTCCCCTGCGCACGGTCCTGACCCCTCCCCCACCGGCCGCCCTTGCCACTGAGAGGCTAACACTTTCCCGCTCCCAGGGGGCGGGTTGCGCGCTCTCCAAGTGGGGGGGGGAGAGTGCGCGCGCGAGCGAGACATGGTCACGTGACGGTTTCGGTTTGTTGAGGCCGCTTTTCCGCGGGCCTTTTTTTGGGTGTTGTGCTTCCACCCTGCCCCGCCCCCTGCCTAGCGTGACTGACGAATCCCCGCCCCCGCTACTGCCTCGCAGCCAATGGCTTGCAAGGACTTCCAAAAAGCAAAGTAAACGGAGGCATCTGATTGGCCGGTCCAATCCCGCTCACTATTTTGTTTAAAAAAAAAGCGGCGCCTGTCGCTGATTGGCTCCGCGGGGCTCTTTTAAGAGCCTCGTTCGCAGGCGGCGTTGTCATTGGCAGGCGGCTGGCGCGGAGGTGAGGTTCTCCCCCACTGGGGCAAGGCCTGGGGGTCTCCTTCCGCGCGGCTGGTTCCAGTGCCGAGGCGCGAGCTGCCCTGTCGTGGGGGAGGGGCTGGGCGCGGCTTCCCGCCCTGAGGTGCGTCCTAGAGGCTGGGGCTCCGTAGCCCCGCCCTGAGGGGGGCGGCCCCTGGTGGGGGGCGGGGCTCTATGCCCGGCGGGGGGGGGGGGGCGTCTCTTTCAAGCCTTGTAGCCCCCAGTCCTTCCCGCAGAGCTGCCCAGCCGTAGGCTGCTGGACGCCCCCCCCCCCCCCCCCCGCTGCCTTGCTGAGAAGCGCAGGGGGGGGGGTCACAGATCTCGTGGGGGGGGGGGGTGCTGGAATAGGCAGGTGAACGGCTCCTCGATGAGCTGATGCACAACTGCTTATGGGAGAGGGGGACTCACTAGTCTCGTCTCCCCCCCCCCCGTGCTTCCTATCAGAAAGTGGGGGGGGGGGGGGCGCTTCAAAGCAGCAGCAGCACCACCAGGCTCCACACGGTGCTGCTGCTTTGAAATGCCCTGGGGGAGCACAAGGCTAGCGGGGGGGGGGGGGGGGGGGTCTTCTTGAATCCCCCCCCCGCCCTGTGCTCCTTGCAGTGCTATTGCCTTTCACTTCAAAGGTGGAGGTGCCTGTATTGACTGACTGAACTGCGAAGTCAAATTGCATTGACTATTTGATTAGCCGATTAATCTAAATTTAACAGTCTTATCCCGGAATGAGCCAGTGGTAAAGATGTCTCTGGGTCTGAGATCAGTGAGCGACAGGCCAATGGCTCTGCTCCTTAGCGTCTCTGTGGCTTATATGTGGTCCTATCAAACTGAATAATTTCAAGGGCTGGTGCTCAGTCTGAAATTAAACTTAATTTATCACTACAAACCCTGTAGCCTTCAAGGGCAAAGGGTGTTTTAGTGAACCCCATAGATCACTGAGCCAAAAAAGGCCTGCAACCAACTCACATGTGCAGATCTAGGAATGAGCCAACTTAGGGATTGTTTCTATAAGGCAGTGGTACACGTACCATTAGGGATATACAAGAGAAGTCTAGGGGTATGTCAACATAAGTGAAATTTGGCAAAAAATGTCTGGGATTTTGCCCTGCAAAGGGGATTGGGGAAGGGGCAGTGGCATGTGCCTGTCAAATTGAATGTTTGGAGCTAAGCACCCAGACGTTAGCTGCTCTGCATGTGCGCCTGGTAGGAAAAGTGCATGGCTGCAGAGGCTCCAGTGAGACCCAGGGTAGTTTCAAGTTGGGGAGTGGGTTTGGTCAGGGAGGGAAAAAAATCACTTCCATTGCCACCTCTTAGTACATTTCCTCTCTGGCAGCCTCCCAGAGGTGCTCTAGCAGGAAGGGCATTACCCCCACCCCTGCCAGCAGTTCAGTACACCACATCGCCATCGCCCCTTGCTGTGGTGCTGCAGAGAGGAGCTAAAAGTTGAAGCAGCACAATAAGATTTTCTCCAAAACGCTCCCTCCCCCCACCGCATCAGTGGTGTAGGAAGCGGGGGCAGTTGTCCCTGGGTGCCACATGAGGGTGGTGCCAGGGTGGAGTAGGAGTGCACAGCCTCATGCAGCAAGCCCGGTGCTGGTAGGGCACTTGTTCCCTGCAGGTAAGCTGCCAAAGCAGTGCCAGGCGGCAGGAGCAGGCACTTCTTACCATATGTCTGGTGCCTGGCTCTGGGGGAGGGGCATTAGGTTAGAGCAGGGTGGGCTGGGGGTTCCTGGCTCTTGGAGAGGGTTGGGTGCACTGGATTAAAGCAAGGGAACTGGCATGCCTGGCTTAAGTTTCATTTTTAAGCTAATGGGCTTGTTTTGAAGAGTCTGTAGGGGTGGGGATGGTAGAGTGTAATCATGAAAAAGCTCCCATTTGGATGCTTTGAGTCCTGGCCGCAGTGTGACCTAAATAACCACCATCTTCCCTGACAGTCACACACACAGACGCAGACTAGAGCAGTTCAAGTCAATCTGAGACAGAATTGCTGGAATCTGAGTATTTTGTCATACTCCTGGCAATGCAGTTGGGAAAACAGGGTGGTACTAGTAATAGAAACAATGAAGAAGGAAGCCAGTTTTAGTGCTGCAAAGAAAAGTGGGTGTTGCTTATGATACCAAGAAAAAATATTTAGACTATGGAAATAAATTAAATAAATAGCTGAGCCTGTTTGCAAAAAGGGTACTAGCATTCAAGCCCAAAAGAGCCACTAACCTGGAAAGAAAACCAGGATATGAGAGTAAAGATCCTTTCCTCAGGCTGCAGGACAGGATAATGGCCTAGGGATTACTTGGGGGATCAGATACATTTCAATGATTAAGAGTAGTGGTAACAGCCTTTCAGGTCTTCAATTCAAAATCTTTTAAACATTCACTTTTTGTCATGTTCAGTGTTCATTCTAATCTCTTTTCCTGAGAACTAGTGAAACTCACTATCAGCCCTTCCAAATCCAAGGTTTCCTAGCATGGAGAAGAGGCCAGCAGGGCATGTTTTCTAAAAGGGACTTTAATATTGGCTCTTCTCTTTTCCTGCCAGAAAGGGAAGTGAAATCCCCAGTACACCCATAATTTCAGAGGCTTAATTTCTGAGAAGTCATGCAGTGAGTGGGCTTTTCACAGGAACAGAGACCTGGTTTGCTATGGCTCTGTTGATTAGTTTTAGAAGTACTCTAATGCCTTCTGTGTCCATTTAGCACTGGAACTGGGCATGACCCTTCAAAGGCAGGAGAGGGCTTTTTCTTCACTCAGCACACAGTCAACCTGTGGAACTCCTTGCCAGAGGATGCAGTGAAGGCTAGAACTTTAACAGAGTTTTAAAAAGAGCTAGATAGAGTCATGGAGGTTAGGACCATCAATGGCTATTAGCCAGGATGGGTAGGAATGGTGTCCCTAGCCTCTGTTTCTCTGGAAGTGTGAGACAGAGGACGATCACATGGGGATTACCTGTTGTGATCCCTCCCTCTGGGTTGAGATCAGAATAACTCTTTAGGGGAAAGCTTTGGGGAAGGCCAAAAATAAGGGGTTGTGTGCAGGAGGAATCTGCTGGGGAGTAGGGGGGGGGCGCAGGATCTGGGTGAAATATAGGGTGTGGGAGCAGGCTAAGGATGGGGGATGCTTACCTGATGCAGCTCCTGTGGGGGGGCGGGGGGGGAGGAGAAGTACAGCTGGCTCTGATGTCCTGTGCTTGTAGGCACCTCTCCTATTGGCCCTGATTCCTGATCAATGAGAGCAATGGGGGTGGAGCCTGCAGTTGAGCGGAGGGACAGAGCTTCCCTGTACTGCTGTTCCCCCAGCCAAGCAGGGGCTTTAATACTGGTGGCCATTCCTCCTGTTTGAGAGGACAGTCCTGGGCGGGGGGTTGTTTTGTTTGTTTTTTTGGCTACACTATTGTCTGACTCTGATTCAGAACCAGATGTCTTTATCCTCTGCTTTTCTCATGAGACCAGAGGGTGAAAGTAAGCTGGTATACACTCTATAGTATGGAGCTCCGGCAAGAAGCCAGCCAGCCACCTGGGGCACTTGGCTGTGGCTGTGCTCCTGGGGCTCTTCTGCAGGCTGCCATGTTAAGCAGCAGGCAGGTGAAAGGGGCTGGTTGGGGATGTGTGCCTCTGCCACCCAGGGCTGCCCTAGCCCTCCCCTCCCTTGTGTTTTCTGTTGGGGCTGCAGTTGCATGTACCAGTTCTTCTTCCTCTTCCCTTGACTTTCTGGGGACAAGGGGAAGGTACTCCGCTTGTGCATCTTTCTCTTGCTCCCAGCTGCTGAGGAGAGAACAGAGGAGGAATGCAGCTAGCTGTGACCTTTCCCCTCACTCCCAGAGTCAGAGGAAGAAGAGCAGCAGCAGCGAGCTGGTATGTGCAGCTGCAGCCCTCTTTCCTGAAATGGCCCCCTTGGTCCCCTGCACTCATCCCTACACCCTCCAGCCCTGACTCTCCTGCACCCCCCACACCCTTGCTCTGAGCCCCTCTTCACCCCCAAACCCTGATTCCTGCATGCCAGACATACAACTGCCCCCTGCCCTGATCCTCCCCACGCACCACCCCACATTTAAATATCTTACAAGCAGGGCCGGACGGAAGGCAGGGTGCCAACCGATGGGGTCACCTGATGGCAGATGTAAGAGATGCATGGCGTCCCTTATAGCTGCCATCAGGCACTGCGCGCCCAGCTCCCGCAGCGCCGGCCAGCAACGCCCTTCCTCCCATGGACGCGGGACCCTACATGGCCCGGCGCACGCACCAGCAGCAACAGCCACGCCAGACTGGGCTGCGCATGTGCCCTGGGGGCGGGCCCGGGCTGTACACCAGCGGCTGTAGCCAGGCTGCGCATGCACCGTGTGCCCTGGGGGTGGGCCTGCGCACCCGAGGGGGGTGGGCCTGCTTCCCACAGGTGGGCCCACACATGCACCGTGCCCCCGGGGTGCCAGAATACCATGGGCCAGCCCTGCTTACAAGTACCATGGTATCGCCCCTCCCAAGGAGGGTGGAATACAACAGTACCTGTAAAATTTAAATGACTTCCACCTCTTCTTAAGACACTCATCTTTCAACCCACAATTGAACTTCAGATTGTTGGTCTTTAATGGTTAGCATAATAACATTTAATTAATCCCGTGTTTGTATTGGTCCTGCGAATGCCAATAAAGATCCTATTTGTCACGCTGCCTAATGCCATCCTCACATTAGGCTGTTGCTTGCCTTCATTAAACATTTGTCTTAATCAGTTTGATAGCAGCCTTACTTTAAAATGTCCAAGTAAAAGTTTTCAGACTCAGAATGGTTGAGAAAACATTATCATAGCGAAAAGCAGAAAGTATGACCATCACACATTTTGTATCCTGTGCTGCTGAAATAGTGGGGATGCCTTGTAAGTTGCCCTGGTATACATCCGTTCTGCACTGAAGTTGTTGACATTTCTAGGAATATAAATCCTCCCATTCCCTACTATTAAGTCGTGCAAAAAAAACCAATTTGCTCAAATGGAAGTCAGCTGCAGGGAGAAAAAACCTCTCCACTTTGGGGTTTTTAATCTATCTTGGACTTGTAGTGAGGATGGTCTGTATCAATGTCAACAGCCAAGGAAAGAGCTCTACATCAGCACTCTCAGAAAAGCACAAACTGAACACTCAAAGTGCAGGCATGTCATCTTTGACTTTTTCAAATCTGTGTTGCCTCAGGACAAGTGTTACTTGCTGCTGAACTTTGCAAAGTCTACCACACTGAAGCATCACTTCATATCGAAGTTTGGATGGTACTGTAAAAGTTGATAATGATGGAGTCATTGCAAATTTCTTTATGAAAAAAGGTGAAAGCACTTTGAGAACATTCTTGGCCATATTCTATTCAAAGGCATTTGGATTACCTCAAAGCCAACTACCTTGATTTTTTTCTTTGGCAACCAATGCTTCAAATGAGGCACAACAAAGTCTTTCCCATTAATTGAGATTTTAATCTTGGAGGCCACATTAGTGAGGGCTTTTTCCTCACTTGTGTACAGCCTTCAACTGATATTTGTGGGTCAGTGGCCCCCAACCCAAAAAAGGTTCCCCACCTTGCTACAGCGTGACAGGTAAGAGCCCCTCAGTGACTAGTGGTGGGGAAAACTTTGCTCCACAGCAGTTATAGGACCCCTGACTGGGAGTGAGTCAATCCAGCTGCTCTTGGGCCAATACCTCGGCCAAGGGTAAGACAAGAAAATTCTCCTCCCTTCTGATAAGAAGATGTGGTGAAAGTGGAAAGAGAAACCCGGGGTCAGAGGGACAATCGCAAGTGGTATGAGTGGCAGGAAAACCACATCAGTCTCAGTTGCACCTAGCATTACAAACAGTAAATCCATCAATGGCAAGAGTTCAGAGGTGCCCCAGTCTTACCTCAAGGCCATGGTGAGCTTCGGTTCCAATGTGCAGCACTGGGGCCCCAAAACAAAAAGGTGGCAGTGCAGGCAAATGAGGAGCTTCAGTTGAGGACAGCTAGGGCTGTGCAGGTGGAGGAGTGTGGCCTCTTTATTCACCAAGGGAAGGAGTGGCTTGCAGCCAGCCCAGATGGAATTGTCAGAGAAGCAGACACAGGGAAGCCACTGGGACTACTGGAGGTCGTGTCCCTACAAGCACAAAGACAAGACAGTGAAAGAGGCCTGTAAAGACAAAGCCTTCTGCCTGGAAGTGGATGGAGAGTCCTACTCCTTGAAGAGAGACCATCCCTACTACACAAGTTCAGTGCCAGATGGTAACAACAGGCTTTGAGAGGGCTGACACTGCTTCATACCATCAACATACAGTCATCACTTCAATAGACTTTGATGCAGAATTCTGGAAGAACAGCCCAAGTTGCAGTTCTACACAGAGGCTGAGATTCCCCACCTGGAGGAGATGCAACTCAGTTTGGGCTAAGGAAGAAAAAACGGTTACTTACCTGTAACTGTTGTTCTTCAAGATGTGTTGCTCATGTCCATTCGCATGAGGTGTGCGTGTGCTGCATGCACAGTATCCCGGAGTGTTTTTTCCCTAGCGGTACCCGTCGGGCCGGCAGGTCACCCCCTGGAGTGGCACCACTATAGCGGAGCATAAATACCACTGCTCTCTCCCCGCCCCGCCCCCCCCAGTTCCTTCTTGCTGGAGACTCAGACGAAAGAGGTGGGGGGGGTAATCGAATGGACATGAGAAACACAGCTTGAACAGTTACAGGTAAGTAATTGTTTTTTCTTCTTCGAGTGATTGCTATGTCCATTCAAATGAGGTGACTCCCCAGCTGAACCCAAAGGAGACGGGATCGGAGACATTCCTGAGAGAAACAAGTCACCAGTAAATAAGTAACGTAACCATCGAACTTTATTGAACGCAAAGTACTCAACTGATGTAGCAACATTGCCCACACACGTATAAACTTTCTCCCCTTATTGACCTATGCACAGAACTAAACTGAGTACCACAGAGCCCAGGGCAGCGTTATTTCTGGCTTGCTGGGTAATGGCACAATGTGCAACAAACATGTGGACTGAGGACCACATGGCTGCTGTACAAATAGCAATGATCAGCACCTGTGCCACAAAAGCCGCAGAGGATGCCTGCACTCTGGTAGAGTGCTCCCTGACCTGGGGTGGCTCCTTGTGCGCCAATACGGAACACTCCCTGATACGTGAGGAGATCCAAGTGGATAGCCTTTGGGCTAACAAGGGGCAACCCCTTCATCCTTTCCGCAAAAGAAATAAACATCTGAAAAGATTTGCGAAAGTGCTGTGTTCTGTTTAAATAAAAAGCTAAGGCTCTTTTTGTGTTGAGAGAATGCAGGGCCTGCTCCTTAGGGGAGCAGTGGGGCTTTGGGAAAAAAATCGGATAAATGTCCTGGGCCACGTGAAATGACACCACCACCTTGGGGAGGAATGCAGGGTGGGAGAATAATCTGACTCTATCTGCTGAACACACTAAATAGGGTGGATCCACGGTCAGAGCCCGAAGCGCTGACACCGTGTGCTGAGGTAATGGCTTCTATGAATGCCACCTTAAATGACGGGTACTTAAGTGGACACATGGCTAAGGGCTCAAATGGGGGAAGACATAAGTCTAGTAAGCACCAGGATCAGATCCCACTGAGGCAGGGGTGCCTGCACATGTGGGAACAACCTATTTAACCCCTTGAGGAACCTCTTAACCACAGGGTTAGTGAAAAATGATCTGCCCCCAACCTCCATTTGGAAGGCGGACAGAGATGCTAAGTGGACTGCGATAGATGAGGTGGACAGGCCTGCCTGATACAGCTCAAAAAGATAGTCAAGGACCACTGGGATGGGCCGAGGACGGGTCTATGCCCCTCCTGGACACCCGCAGGGAGAACCTCTTCCACTTAGCAGCATAGGACAATCTGGTAGCCGGCTTTCTGCTCCCCAGCAGACCCGCCTGCACACCCTCCGAGCAGGCAAGCTCAGGCTGCGCTAGCCATGGCTAAGCCATGCTGTCAGGTGGAGGGACTTGATGTTTGGATGGTAGAGGAGACTCCCTTCCCAGGCTTGTGTGATCAAGTCCAGAACTAGTGGGAGGGGTTACGGCTTGTCCTGCACCAGTTCCAATAGCATGGGGGTACCCAAACTGTCTGGGCCAGTCCGGGGCTAGCAGGACAGCCTGATCTTGGTTAGAACCCTGGGAACAACAGGGAACGGGGATAAAGCATACAGTAGGCTCCGTGGTCGAGGAGCGACCAAGACAGCCCGTCGATGCTGCCCCTAGGCCCAGGAACAAGTAGTATTGGGGACACTTCCTATTTGCCTGTGGTAAACAGGTCCACCGGGGGATGACCCCACTTCCTGAAGAGAGGTAGAAGGGTGGTATCCTTCAAGCGCCACTCGTGGCCTCTAAAGGACATGCTCGGTGAGTCTGCCAGTGTGTTTTTGCAGCCTGGCACATACGCTGCCTGTAGCTGAATATTGTGGGCTATGCAAAACTCCCACAGGAGAACAGCTTTGCGGCACAGGGGAGAAGTCTGAGCCCCCCCTGCTTGTTTATATAAAACAGTGCTGCCGTGTTGTCTAGCAGCACCGATACAGATTTCCCTGAGAGAAGGGTCAGGCAGACCTTGTACACCCTCCTGACAGCCAACTCCCTGATGTTTATATGCAGCGCCTTTTCGTGGGGAGCCCATAACCCTTGTCCTGTGGCACTCCAAATGTTTGCCCCAACCCTCATCGGAGGCATGTTATTAGTGTGACCACGAGAACCTCCACCTGAAAAGGCACCCCTTTGTACACTTCGTCCTCCTGTACCCACTATTGCAGGGAGGCAATTACCTCCAGAGGCACCGTCAGGAGGGTATCCCACAGTGCTCTGGCCTGGTTGAAAGACCCTGCCAGCCAAGCCTGCAGCGGTCTAAGTCTCAGCCCAGCGTAACGGACCACATATGTGCAGGCTGCCATATGGCCGAGCAGTTTCTGAGCTGTTGTGAGTGGGGACAGCATTAGGCCTCGCACCAGGGCAGCCATACTTTTTGTAAAGATGCTGGGGGCTTCGGAGAGCCCAAAGGGGAGCACAGTGAACTGATACTGGGTGTGGGCCACCACAAAATGGAGAAATCTCCTGTGACTTGGCTATATGGCCAAGTGAAAACAACCATCCTTTAAGTCAAGGGCCGCATACCACTCCCCTACTTCTAGAGCCACAATAATGGAGGCCAGGGTCACCATCCTGAACCTTGCCTTTTTTATAGCTTTGTTGAGGGTTCTGAGGTCCAGGATAGGATGTAGCTCTCCGTTGGGCTTGGGGATAATAAAATAGCAGGTGACCTTCCCCCTAGAGTCCTCCTCCATCTTCGGAGCCAGGGACTGTTACCGGTGCCTCGGTGCCACCGTCTTTGGTGCCATGGTACAGGAGGGGCCTGGTTGTGCTTCCCGCACTGATGCTGGTGCACTGCGCACTGCAACCTCTCGAGACGGTGCCGGTTGGAGAGCCGACTCCATGAGCAGCAGTTTTAAGTTGGAATCTCTCCCCCGCTTGGTACGCAGCTTAAAACTTCTACAAATTTTACAAGAGTCTGTGAGGTGGGACTCTCCCAGACACTTTAGGCAAATGTCATGGGGGTCTCCCTTAAGCATTGGCTTCGCACAGGACGCGCAAGGTTTAAAGCCGAGCAGGCCTGGAGGGGAGAGATAAGAACTACAAACACTTAACTAAGTACCTAACAACTATAACTACTTGAAAAACAATACAAGAACTGCCAACGGGCAACCACCACATGCTAAGAACTGCAGGAGAGCAGGGCAGGGGGAGCTCCGGCAGGGGTATTTATGCTCCGCTATAGCAGCACCACTCCCGGGGACAACCTGCTGGCCCGACTGGTACCGCTAGGGAAAAATGCTCCAGGATACCGTGCATGCACACCTCATTTGAACGGACATGAGCAATCACTCGAAGAATTGAAGTTATGGGGACTTCTGACTCCCCAGATGCCATACATTTAATGAAATATCTGTGGTTCTGTGCCAGCAGAGCTATGGGATCTAGAATATGCCTTCTGAGAATGGACTCTTCCTCATTTATATTGTAAGATACATGAGGATCTGCTTTTGTCTCCTATGGAAGAAAAGGAACAGTCAGTGATTTAATCACTGTCATAGCTACAGCACAAATACTCTTGGCATTTGGTGCTCTGGGATTGAATGGCTTTCATGTCTCTGTATGGACAACTTCACTGTTCTCTCAACAGCTGCCTTTTGAATTTTTTGCAGCCAGGCACTGGAATATAGTGCATATTGCCCCATCTATGGGGAAATTAGTTTGACCATTTTCACAAAGGTTCGTTCAGGGTAGTTGGACTTGCTGTAGCAAGGGAGCTGGAGTTCATGTTACTTACTGGAGTAGAAGTCCAGGATTACACTTGAGTTTTAGTTACAATGCTTTAACTTGCGGCATTTAGGATGTGTTTTTTCACACCAGAGTAAAAGTTAGTGAAGTGCCAGTATGAATCAGGCTCCAGCAGGGGGAGCCATGCTCCTAGCCGTTAGCTACTGGCCACAGAGGTGGTTTACATAAAGTGCTGGGACAGAGCTCTCTCTCCCTCTCCCTCTCTTCCCTCCCCCCCCCCCCCTCCCCCCTCGCCGCGGGGCCATGGACACATTTTCAGTTTCAAGCACTAAACTAAAAAAGTGCAGTTTAGCAAAGTGTAAAGAAAGCGTTTGTCTATGCTCTGGACTTTTATTTCTACAGCATCCAAGCTCCCTAGGAAGACCATAATCCATTGTAAAAAGGACAGGGCTAGTGCCTGTTCCACCCCTGCCCCCCCAAAGTACATCCAAAGGAAATATTCACTGAAACTTGTTCCAAGTGGGGTTAGAGATGAGGCCACAAAACCGTGCCAAGAGTTATGGCAAAAGTACTTTATTATATACACATTACTCCACCCATACTGCCAAGAATCAGCTATTTTACATAATTTCTATAAAAGTGTAAAGCATTTCAGGGGCATAGGCTTCCTGCTGCAGCAGAGGGATTCAGGGAGCAAACCCTTCCCCAGAGATAGGGACACTGCTGATGTGGCAGACAAATACACCAAGTTTGGAAACGTACAAGAATTGCAATCTTAGGGTCCTTCCACCTCCTCCACCCAAGAAGCAGAGGCCCAGCTCAGTACCAATATGCAGCATAAGAGTCAGAACATCTGCAGTTTGTGTGATTAAACCAAGTGCCTCTAGTAGAGGGGAAAGCAGCATCTGCAATGTGTAGTGCAGAAGGCACATGGGTCTCAGTCTGGGGTGGGTGGAGAAAAAAATGGATTATAATATTTAGTGCATGTGGAGCAGAGACCAGCTAGCTCAGTTATGTCCTCCATGAAGGGAGAGAGGGAGACAGAAGACCAAATATTCTGTCTAGAAATGTAAAAGTGTGCTCATAACAGGCATAGCCAATCTAAAGGGCAATAATTTGCATAGTGGATGAGGCACAAGGCACAAGACCCCTAGTCTGCATGAGACATGCCATTCCCCAGATTTCACTGAGGAGCCTAGACTGTTAACACTGGAGAGAACTCCTGAGACATCAAAGCCTCTCTTTCTGTTCTCTCCAGATTTAGTTCACATAATCCCTGGAACCTTCACAAAACGCTCCCAGGGAGACAGCCCAACGCACAAGAGCAGGGGAAGGCTTGAGAACCATTCCAAGGGGATGAGATTGATCTGCTTTTGCCTGAGGTGGTTTTACTTATTCTTTGCTGCCTGTGAACTCACTGTCTTCTCCCTCCCATGAGTTTCTGAAGACATTCTACACCCCCCTCCCCCCCAAAAAAAACCCCAAACAAATGAACACCTGTTTTGGTCTCCTGCCATGACTCTTAAGTTCCCTCACGCAGGAGAATTCAGTGCAACTGGAAGTTCTGGAGCAGAGAGGTTTATAGTTTAGCAAGAACTGTTTTATAATTTTCTAGACACCTGTTACAAATTATTTACAGTCACTTCATTAGTATTTACAGTAACTGAAAACTGCTAGTGAGTGCAGTCAGATCAAGGGGCTACTCTTTGCTTACTCCACATGAAGCAAGTTTGAAGGCAGGGTGGTCAACTCAAGCTCTGGGGCAGTTGTCCACATCACTATACTGATGGGCCATGACAGTGAAGAGGATAACTCCCTTTTGTCCACCCCCCACCCGCCTCCCCAGCAGTAGTCACTCCAGGGCATTGGTTTGTAGAGGGGGAAGCTCGCACTCTCAACAAAGCAGAGACAGCCCAGATTAAAGAGGACTTTGGTCTCTGGGGCTAACTACTTGATAACTTTCGCCAGTACTAAACACACACTAAGGGGTGGTCAAGTCAAGGCCAGGAAAGGAATTGGGCACCAGTGGGATAACAACCACACTTGGGATAAGCCTAAGCAGCCATCCTACCAGAGGGAAACTACTTGAACTAGGCTCTCCTGGATTGCCTGAGGGGAAAGGCACTGAAGCCTAGTTTGTGACAACAGGAAGGTTTCAGCTGACCTACTGCACTTGGATTCCATTGAGAAACACACCTCCCTGCTAGACACTGCTGCACTGGTGAAACTGATATCCCAACTGCATAGTTTACATGATCCCCATGAGAGGAAGATTATTCTTCCTGGAGTGTCTCTCAATGTGCCAGCTTCCTGGAGCTGGAAGTACAGGGGACATGTCCAGCACAAATGCTCCCACTTTCCAGTGCCACAGGCCTTCTATAGTCACTGTGCATCGATTGTCTAGCCAACTGGGGCTACAGTCTTAGAACAAAGGGCCCCTGCCCACAGTCACCATCTCAGAGAGGGCATCAGTCACAGAACCGTTTGCGGGGCACTGTCCTGGCTCGGTTTGAGCGGCGGATCTCCTGTTTGGCGTCACGGCATCTCTGGCAGATGAAGACCTCAGGCACATTGGATTTGCGAATCTTGGCACAGGAGAGATGGATCCAGGTGGTGCATTCATTACACTCTATCATGGGTCTCCCTGCAAATGGCTTCAGGCAGAAGCAGGTGATCAAGTCCCAAGCATCATCCTCTGGAGAGGGGAGAGAGACACCTCCATCAGAAAATGTCAGACAAGCCCAGCTTATAGCATAAGATCACGCAGACTGGGAAAGGCAGTATACATCATCTTGGAGGTGTGAAGACATTTTAGGGCTCAACACTGACCCCTCTCCCCAGAAGATTAGTGATCAGCTCCAAAGGAAACTCTTGCCCATCCTACACCAGCCTGAATTCCCCACTGACTGTCACCCATCAAAGGAAGAAGCCCAGCAGCAAAGCAAGACATGCTAGAGAGGCTACCAGTTCCACACACACAGGGTCCCACTCACCTTCTGCTTTGGTGTTTGGAGGTGCCACCATGAATTCCACAGGTGAAGCTGCAAAAGCAAACGGTCAAATGATTAGTATGAGAATCTCCCAAATTGAAAAATGAGTCATCTCCAGCACTGTTGACACCAGAGGAAAGAAGAACTCTGACAGGCCCTGACTATTCTTTTCAGTTTCCCCATTTCACCTTGTGTTGGGTGAGGCTAGGACTCCAGGAACAATGGGCTCCTCACAAAGTCTGTGAGCCTACAGTTCCTCCAATGAGAAGAGAGCAAGGTGCTGAGCATTGGAACACAATGCAGCTTTACAGTAAGAACCCTGACACGATCACCGTCCAGGCCAGGGACACCTGCCCCACTTCTACTACAGTTCCCTCCACACTAGCCAGACAAACTAGCTTGGAACTTACCACTGAGCTGGGAGCTGAAACAGCTTGTAGCCTCCTCTTTGCTTTGATCCAAGGTATTCTGACAGCTGGAGCTCCTACTCTCCTCATGGCTCGATTCTTGCTCCTTGGGTTGAAAATAGCTTCCTACTGGCACCTCACTCTCCTGCGCCCCATGTGTCCAATCCTTTTCTTCCTTCATGAACTCCTCCAGGAGGGATTTGGGGCGGAGCTCACCAGCTGGGATAACCAAGGACTCCTGACGTTCTCCTCTTACATAAGGTGCCTGCTCCTCTAGCACAGCCAACTCTCTCATTTGCTGTTGAACATCACCCAAATTCTTCATGCCAGCCAGTGTCACCTTCTGTTCCATCTCTTGATCCAAGATAAGCTTCTTCGCTGACAGTTTCTTCTTCTTGGTTTGCTGAGGGCGGGCTGCATATAAACTGCTGGGGAAGTCAGGGCAGTTGAGGTGTAGGTTACCCCCTTTGTACTTGGTGTTCCTGCTTCTACCCTCATCTGGCAGTACTTGGGAGTCAGAGGAATGGGATGAGGCCCAGCTGTCACTGTCCTGAGTGCTTCCTGTGCTGTTTTGAGGACTCATGCTGCCTCCAAGAGTCCAGGGTTCATTCTACAATAAGGACAAAGAGAAAGCACATAGGACTTGCACAAAACCACACCACAGATTTGGTGTTCTTAGAGTGCTTGGGGGAGGGAAGATGACGGGAGCAGGACAAATGACAGCAGAAAGTCCCCCAAGCCTCACTGCCAAAAAACAGTAGGTACCAGATCTGTGTCTCAGCACATGGGCCCCCTCATACAACATCTAACAATGGCACATGCACACACACCAATCAGTTTTACCTCCTCGGGGTAGGGGATGTAGCCAGCGTAGGCTAGCACGAACGTGCAGAACTGGTTGAAGTCTTCCACTGTTCTTTGTC
This sequence comes from Pelodiscus sinensis, assembly GCF_049634645.1. Taxonomy (NCBI): domain Eukaryota; kingdom Metazoa; phylum Chordata; order Testudines; family Trionychidae; genus Pelodiscus; species Pelodiscus sinensis. The sequence continues at coordinate 48,855,230 of NC_134720.1, forward strand.
TTTTCTGTGGTGGCTGCAAAGAATGACATTTTATTGATTAGAGAGCAGTGGTTCTCAAACTTTTTGGCCCATGGCCCAATGGAAACCTTTCCATGGACCACCAGTTGCTAAAGGAAACTCACTGTTAATTACATAATTACACTAGTGTGGCAGCTAGGGAGAACAGTTTAATTTAACCAGTAAGAAAGGAAATATTAATTTAAATTATTAAACAGATTCAATGCTTTAACTCTCTCATGTTTATTTAAAATGAAGTTTGATAAACTAAGTAAAATATTTATGTACAACACAAAAAGTTCCCATATTTTCTTTACTTATGGCAGGGGTGGGGAACCTTTTGGATCGGGGTCACTGATGCACAGAAAAGTCAGTTGGGGACCACCACACAAGTGGTAAGCCAAAAAACACACCCCCAAACCTCCAAAAATCCCCAACTGAAACACTTCACTCCTCTAGCGCTCCAGCCCCACCACCGGGGAAGGGAGAGGGAGGACTGAGGTTCAGGGCTTCCTATAGGCCAGATTAACTCTTCTGGGGTTCCAGAGTTAGGGAGGTCCATAAAATCCACTAAGCTCTGGGGTTGGGAAAAAATGAGGGGTTTAATGTATAGGAAAGGACTACCAGCAAGAGGAATGAGGGTGCAGGAGGGGGTGAGGGTGCAAGGTCTGGATGGGAGGTAGCGTGTCGGGGGAAAAGAGAGGGGACAAGAACAAGGAAAGGTGCAACGTGTAGCCAGGAAGGAGGGTGCAGGAGCAGGCTGCGGGTGTGGGGTTTCGGTGTGTGCATGGATATTGAGCATGAGGGGAACACTTACTAACCTTTGCACCCCGTGCAAGTCCCAGGCACTGCCTCCTGCTGCTCCCACTGGCCAGGTTCTGGCCAACAGAAGCAGTGGAAAGCCTCCAAGCAGCGTGCCGCTGTTCCCCCAAAAGGGGGAGGAGGAGGGGAAGAAGCGCTTCTTCCCCACAGCAGGAAGCTAACACTGGCGTTCCAACGGCAGGGGAGGGAGGGTGAGTGAGCCTGGAGAGCCAACATGGACTTGCTACTGCAGGGGGAAGGAGGGGCTGACCTTGAGCTGCGGACCACCTGGGAGGTGGCCACGGACCACTAGTGGTTTGAGAACCACTGGATTAGAGTCTCCAGCCTCAGACTTCTTGTCTGGGAGAAAACTTGTGACTAAAAACTGTAATTAAAGGCCAAGCTGCCAGGAATCAAATCTTATACTACAAGATAAGACTGTGGCAGTCAAAGGACTGTGTTTGCTATACTAGCCACCAAGTAACTCCATTACATGTCCACCACATACAGGCCTAGAATGCCTAAGCAACATTCCCCACAACCAACCCACATACAAAGTCCCAGACTGCCTGAATACCACCACAGAAGGCTGCCGTGTTCAGCACACCTGGGTGACCTTTCTTTTCCCCAAACCAACCCACACATTCAACCTGCCTAGCTGTTCCCCTTCAAAGATATGCCCAGAACCTGCAGCCAAAGCCCAGGCAGGTACCCTACCACATCAAATCTGCATGCACACAATGTATGGAAAAGAAATCTAACACAAAAATATTTGAATACTGAGCTTCTAAAAGGTTTTTAAATAGGGATGTTAGCATGTAGTCATTTACATGATTAACCGATAAGCCCAGGCTTAAATACATGTGCATCTCCCCACCACCACCTCTTTATCAGAGACAATAGAGGCTATGTCTATACTACAAGGTTTTTGCGCAAAAACCTGCGAAGCGTCCACACCTCAAATGAGCTCTTGCACAATTAAATGGGCAGTTAAACAGCTTTTTCCACTGTAGGTAAACCTCCTTTTCTGAGGCATAACTGCTTTTAGCACTACAGCTATGGCACAAGAACACAAGTGTGGGTGCTCCAGAGGGGTTTCTGCACAAGAAACCCCTATGGGAAAAAGCACAGGTGCTCTTTCTTTGTGTGGATGCTCTATTGCACAAAAGCACATCACCTTTGCGATGTGTTTTGAGGTGTGGACGTGCTCTGCGCAAGAAGTTTTTGTGCAAAAACTCTTGTGCAAAAGGCTTCTTGCGCAAGAAGCATGTAGTGTAGACGTAGCCAGAGAGGCAGCAGTGCAGGGGAGCAAGTAGGAGCTGATATGCACAGGGAATGGGTAATTAAGCCAGTTCCCCACACATGCAGGCTTCCACAGAGCTGCTTTACACAGTAGCACAGGAGATGGAGGGCAGGTGGAAGTCAGTACACTGATAGAGGCAGCAGGTGTGGGGAAAGAATGGGAACTGGTGCTTGCAGAGAGCCAGCTCCCACCTACCCACCCCCCAAGGTATAAATATATATTGGCTGAAAATTTCAGTGGATATATATTTACGTAATTAAATGCATTTTAACATCCCTAGTTTTTAAATAGGGTGAGCCCCTGAAGTTGCAGAAGAGCCCTCAGAAATGAGCTCCCTATATTTGTAGTTACAGGACTGGAGTGTTTGTGGCAGGGACCATATCCAATATCTTAAGGAAATTCTGCTGTGAGATCCAATGGGAAGGATGACAGGCCTCTACACAATTAACAAAGGAGAATTCAGACAGTCTTGAGCATTGGACTCAGGGAGTCAGGGCAGGATGGATCCCTAGAGTCTACAGCTCTACCTAGGGCAATCAGAATGGCAAAGCCCAAATGGCAGAGGCACACTGGGGAAAGTTTCCTCTCAAGACAATCAAGTTGCCTATTAAGGAAATTCAGAGTCCTACAGAGAGCAGTCTCTTGCACCCACATCATTCAAGACAAAGGGATGTAAAAACACTGAAGCCAAGCCCAGCCCAGCCCAACCCAGCCAGCAGGGGGGGAACTTATCTGAATGACAGGGGATAGGCCAGATGGGCACAGTGCTGCCATCTACCCCAGCCAGGCAGTCCATGCCAGCCACCCAAGGGCAGCAAGAATTCATGGTTGTGAATCTGAGTCAATGCTAGGGATGTCAGATATTGTATAATAATTGTGTAACTGCACCAAATCTTAGTGGTTACACAATTATTAGATAGTCCCAGGGGCAGAGCCAGCAGCCAGTGCACTCCTGGACCCACTCCTGGAGAGCCCCCTGCCACCCTGTGCTGCTGCCTTTGTATCAGAGACAGTAGCACAGGGCAGCTGCAACATCTTTCCACAGTGAGCCCAGGCCTGCTGAGGACAGAGGCTGCTCCGGCATCCTGTCTCCCCCCCCCCCCAGCACAGGGAAGGGATGGAAGAGGTGGCTACGAGAAGCTGGTGCTCATGGGGAGGCAGCTTTCCCTGAGCATGGCTCCTGACTCCCCCCTGTGCTGCTGCCTCTGATACAGAGGGGACCTTCACCCTGCTGGCATCTAACATCAGAAACGATAACTCCCCACCCTCTCAACTGGGAAGGACACCACCCAAAGAGCACAGCTGGCAGCATCAATTCACACACAGAAGGGGAAGGGACCTGCCTGGCCAGGTGCAGTTTGTGATAAACATTGAGGGAAGCCTGGGATTTCCACATCCCAACCAGAGGGATGACTCTACCCAATGGCCCCTCTTTCCCAAGGGCTAAAGGACAATCACTCCCAGGAGAAGGGAGGGGCCCCTGGAGAGGCCTTTGTTGTTACAGTGAGTGGGAGGAGCCAAGCATAGGTGGAAGGTTTGGAAAACACATCCCAGGGTAAACCCCTCACTCCTGTTTAAGTTACTGGCCTCAAGGGAAGTGCAAACAGCTCACCCCACAACATGCACAGTGCTACAGAAAACTAGCCTGGTGATGAGGATAGGTCCATCAATGGCTATCAGCCAGGATGGCGTTTCTAGCCTCTGTTTGTAAGAAGCTGGGAATGGGCAAGGGCATTGATCATTTGAGGATAACCTGTTCTGTTTTCATGCCCTCTGAGGCACCTGGCATTGGCCACGGTCAGAAGACAGGATCCTGGGCTAGATGGACCTTTGGTCTGACCCAATATGGCCCTTCTTATGTTCTCAACCTCTGCCAGATGCAAGAGCCATAAACACCTTCAAAACACCACCTGCCCCCTGCATAGTGCCCAGCCCCCCCAATGTAGCACCCACAGCGCCCCAGACCCCCCTCAGAGCCCACAGCACCCCCACACATGCAGAGCCCACAGCGCCCAGACCCCCCCTCAGAGCCCACAGCACCCCCACACATGCAGAGCCCACAGCGCCCAGACCCCCCCTCAGAGCCCACAGCACCCCCGCACATGCAGAGCCCACAGCGCCCAGACCCCCCCTCAGAGCCCACAGCACCCCCACACATGCAGAGCCCACAGCGCCCAGACCCCCCCCTCAGAGCCCACAGCACCCCCGCACATGCAGAGCCCACAGCGCCCAGACCCCCCCTCAGAGCCCACAGCACCCCCACACATGCAGAGCCCACAGCGCCCAGACCCCCCCCCAGAGGCCACAGCACCCCCACACATGCAGAGCCCACAGCGCCCAGACCCCCCCTCAGAGCCCACAGCACCCTCGCACTTGCAGAGCCCACAGCGCCCAGACCCCCCCCAGAGCCCACAGCACCCCCGCACATGCAGAGCCCACAGCGCCCAGACCCCCCCTCAGAGCCCACAGCACCCCCGCACATGCAGAGCCCACAGCGCCCAGACCCCCCCTCAGAGCCCACAGCACCCCCGCACATGCAGAGCCCACAGCGCCCAGACCCCCCCCCACAGAGCCCACAGCACCCCCGCACATGCAGAGCCCACAGCGCCCAGACCCACCCTCAGAGCCCACAGCACCCCCGCACATGCAGAGCCCACAGCGCCCAGACCCACCCTCAGAGCCCACAGCACCCCAGCACATGCAGAGCCCACAGCGCCCAGACCCCCCCTCAGAGCCCACAGCACCCCAGCACATGCAGAGCCCACAGCGCCCAGACCCCCCCTCAGAGCCCACAGCACCCCCGCACATGCAGAGCCCACAATGCCCCAGACCCACCCTCAGAGCCCACAGCGCCCCAGACCCCCCCCTCAGAGCCCACAGCACCCCCGCACATGCAGAGCCCACAGCGCCCAGACCCCCCCTCAGAGCCCACAGCACCCCCGCACATGCAGAGCCCACAATGCCCCAGACCCACCCTCAGAGCCCACAGCGCCCCAGACCCCCCCCTCAGAGCCCACAGCACCCCCGCACATGCAGAGCCCACAGCGCCCAGACCCACCCTCAGAGCCCACAGCACCCCAGCACATGCAGAGCCCACAATGCCCCAGACCCACCCTCAGAGCCCACAGCGCCCCAGACCCCCCCCTCAGAGCCCACAGCACCCCCGCACATGCAGAGCCCACAGCGCTCAGACCCCCCTCAGAGCCCACAGCACCCCCGCACATGCAGAGCCCACAGCGCCCAGACCCCCCCTCAGAACCCACAGCGCTCAGACCCCCAAATGCACATGCAGCACCCGCAGTGCCCAGACCCCCCCACATACATGCAGAGCCCACCCCCCCAGAGCCCAGACCAACTGATCCCCCCGCAGCCCAAGCCCCCCCCCCAGCTGACACCCCCTGAGGAAGAGGCAGAAGTGGAAAAGCCCGAGGGCAGCGGCGCCCCAGGCCGAGCGGCCGGGGCAGCCCAGGGAAGCGGTCCCGCTGTGGAGCCCGGCGGAACTCGGCTCCTTCCAAGCCCTGCTCCTCGGAGCGGCCCCCGCGCCGCCCCCGCCCCGAGCCCCACATGGGGCGAGAAGTCCAGAGGGCGGGGGGGGGGTCGCTCCCCGACATGAGCCCGCCCAAGATGGCGCCCGCGCGGCGCTCCCGGTCCTGCCCTGAGCCGGCCCCCCAGGGGCTCGCTCCCCGCCGCGGCAGCGGCCCCGGCCGGCGGATCCTCCGGGGGAGCCGAGTACGGGTGGGGCGGACAGGCCCCCGGCTCCCTCCCACGGGCCACGGCCCCCGGACAGCCCCCCGCTTCGCCCCCCCGCGCCCCAAACCCGCCCTCGCAGCCCCCCCGCCTCTCCCCGCAGTCCCCCGCCTCTCCCCCAAGCCCCCGGCACACAGCCCCCCCCCCCCCCCGCCTCTCCCCCAAGCCCCCGGCACACAGCCCCCCCCCCGCCTCTCCCCAAAGCCCCCGGCACACAGCCCCCCCCCCCGCCTCTCCCCAAAGCCCCCGGCACACAGCCCCCCCCCGCCTCTCCCCAAAGCCCCCGGCACACAGCCCCCCCCCGCCTCTCCCCAAAGCCCCCGGTACACAGCCCCCCAGACCCCCCTCCCGTCTCTCCCCCCGAAGCCCCCGGTACGCAGCGCCCCTCCCCCTAAACACAGCCCCACAGAGCCATCGGGTTTTTTCCCCAGAGCCTCCCCGTCTCGCCCCCACACGTTCCCGACCCCCCACTCCTCAGACTCCCCTCCGAACAACACCCTCCAGAACTCCCTCCCGCTCCTCGAGACCTGCCCGGAGCGCAGCGCCCGGAGCCCGGCAAAGCACAACGGCGGCCCCCGCCCCGCATTTCCCTGTCCCCCAACACCCGGCCCAGCGCACAGGCCACTCCAATCACCCCCGCAGGGCTGGCACGCAGGCCCCCCCCTCCCCAGCACACAAAGAGCCTCCCCCGTTCCCAACACCCAGCCAGACTGCCCCTGCCCTCCCACTAGACACACGGGCTCCCTCGCCCCTTCCCCAGCCCTCCCCGGAGCATAGCACCGTCCCCCGCTGCCCCCCCGCCTCTCCCCCAGCCCTGGCCGGCGCGCGGCACCCTGCCCCCCCCCCGCTTCGCTCTCCCCCAGCCCTGGCCGGCGGGCGGTACCCTGCCCCCCCCCGCTTCGCTCTCCCCCAGCCCTGGCCGGCGGGCGGTACCCTGCCCCCCCCCGCTTCGCTCTCCCCCAGCCCTGGCCGGCGAGCGGCACCCTGCCCCCCCCCGCTTCGCTCTCCCCCAGCCCTGGCCGGCGCGCGGCACCCTGCCCCCCCCCCCGCTTCGCTCTCCCCCAGCCCTGGCCGGCGAGCGGCACCCTGCCCCCCCCCGCTTCGCTCTCCCCCAGCCGTGGCCGGCGAGCGGCACCCTGCCCCCCCCCCCGCTTCGCTCTCCCCCAGCCCTGGCCGGCGGGCGGCACCCTGCCCCCCCCCCCCGCTTCGCTCTCCCCCAGCCCTGGCCGGCGAGCGGCACCCTGCCCCCCCCCCCCCGCTTCGCTCTCCCCCAGCCCTGGCCGGCGAGCGGCACCCTGCCCCCCCCCCCCGCTTCGCTCTCCCCCAGCCCTGGCCGGCGAGCGGCACCCTGCCCCCCCCCCCGCTTCGCTCTCCCCCAGCCCTGGCCGGCGGGCGGCTCCCTGCCCCCCCCCCCCCGCTTCGCTCTCCTCCAGCCCTGGCCGGCGGGCGGCTCCCTGCCCCCCCCGCTTCGCTCTCCCCCAGCCCTGGCCGGCACCCTGCCCCCCCCGTGCCCGACAGACAGCTCCAACCCCCCTCTCCACAGCGTGGCACACAAGGCCCCCCCAGGCTCCCTCTCCAGAGCTCAGCATACAGCCCGCACCCGACTTCCCCCCCCAAGCCCGGCCCACACCCTCCCCCCGTAACCGAAGCACAAGGTCCCCGGCCCCCACAGCCTCCGGCCCCAGCAGGCCCCCTTACCTCCGCCTCACCGGGCAGAGCCCGCCCGGGCCCCCCCCCGCGCACATGGAGCCCCCCCCAGCCCCGCGCTCCCTCCTCACCTCCTCGGGTCCCGGCGAGCCGGGGCTGGGCACGGGGCTGGCACCTGCAAGGGGAGAGGCGAAGGGAAAGCGATGAGCGCGGGGGTGCGGCCCCGAGCCCCCGCCCGGCTCCCCTCCGCCCGGCCGCCGCCCACCTGCGAGCTCGTAGCTGCTCATCCCGCTGGAGCGCGGGGCCGCGTGTGCTGCGGGCGCCACCGCCGGGCTCTCGGGGCGCGCTGGCCCCGCTCCCTCCAGCCCTCTCCTCCGACACTGGCCTCGCAGCCCCGCCCGGCCGCTCCGGGGGGCGGGGGCGGAACCACCTGGTGGCGGGGAAAGGGGAGGAGGGGCCTGGAGCCGGCACAGGGCGGGGGAGGCGCCGGCGCCCCCGCCCCCTCGGCACTTGGACTCGTCCGTCAGCTGAGCAGTAGACCTGCGGCCCCTCCCGGGTCAGCCGCTGCTCCCTGCAGCCCCGCCGTCCCGGGATCCTGGCGGGAGATCCGGCTGCACAGCGCGGCTGGAGCTCAGGCCTCCCGCCAGCCGCAGCACAAGGGAAGGCGGGGGAGGTGCCGCTAGGGGCCAAGCTCCCGCCCCGATCCCTCTTTCGCGGAGAACCGAGCGCACGCGTTTTAATTACTGCAGGACCCCCCTCTGGCTGAGTAATTAACAAGGTAGGCAGCTTGTTTGGGTAGCGGGGGCACAGTGCGGGAGAGGCCAAAGATGCTGGCCACAAGGCAAGAACTGGCCCATTGATAAGGGATATGGCAACTCCTACAAGTTTTTCTCCTTACCCAAGTGAAGGCAGTCGGCCGCAGTTAAAATGACCCGACCTACAGCGCGCCCTGCACCCTCCGACTCCCGGATACCAAGGATCGAGTAGGACTAGCATCAGGGCAGGCCTGCCTGTGAGATAAAGCCAGTACTAGCCCTCTCACCACCTAGTCCCCTGTGGTAGGATGGGAAGTCACTCTCTCACTGAGCTTTCGCTCACACCACCGTTTACTGCTGTGTAACCATTTCTCCAAAATACTTATTGGGAGAGAGATTGAAATCCTCCTTAAAGCCATCATAAAAGCCTTACCTGCCTAAAGGGGAGCAGAACTATCCCAACTTGGGAGCAGGAGAGCAGTAACATCCTTCGGAAAAGGCTGAGAGAAGCAAAGAGCTGGGGTGTATTTTCAATAGGGCTGCAATCTTACCAAGGGGATCATGAACAGGACAGAACAGTTATAGAGCCCACCACAGCAGCAGGATTGGAGGGTTTTTAACAAAGTTTTTTTTTTAAATCAGGTATTTCTAAGGCTAGCATTACAAGTGTACCATCCCACTAGCACAGAGGATAACTCCCAAATGCTAATCAGCTAATTAAAAACTAAACCACAAAAAGAAAACAAAATTAAGTGTTTCCTGCACCCACTTCTAGGATAGATTCCTGCCATGGGAAGTCTCACTGCAGCAGAGCTCCTGTCCCTAAAGAATAAGGCAGAGTACAGCTACACCATACAGCAAGTCCAAGGTCAACAGCCAGGCTATGTCTACATTGGCGTGATCTTGCGCCAGAGCTATGCAAATGAGGCTAAGTGGAATATTGCCGAGCCTCGTTTGCATATATAAGGAACACCCACTTTTGTGGAAGAGGATCTTGTACAAGGAGCTGTCTACACGGCCCCTTCTTGCGCAAGAAAAACCCTCTTGCCCAATGCCGTTATTCCTGAAAATAATCAGCGTAGCGGCATTGCGTAAGAGGGTTTTTCCTTGTGCAAGAAGGGGCAGAGTAGACAGCTCCTTCTTGCGCAAGAGCCTCTTCCACAAAAATGGCAGCTAATATATGCAAATGAGGCTCGGCAATATTCCATGCTTAGCCTCATTTGCATAGCTCTGGCGCAAAATCGCGCCAGTGTAGACATAGCCCTAGAGTGCCAAGGCAATCCAGTAGCAGGAGCAACTGTATGCCCCAGAAGGTGCCAGGTACAAGTGTGGCCAGGTATTGCAGCCCTCACTTTGAGCACTAAGGCAATCCATTCCTAAAGACCAAACTCTCTCAGCAGGGAAAGCTCAAACTGCACAAGGGCCTGAACTCAGCCACGAAGGGCAAGATGGATCCTAGATGAGACTAAAGGCTTCAGAGCATGATTACTAGCACTAAATCCAGCTCCAGCCTTGAGTGAGGAAGGTATGTGGGAGCTGTCAGGCTGCTCTCAACACCGTGATTTGTAAATGGCCTCCCTCCCTCTGCTTCCTGTCTTATCCTTTTCTTCAGGGACCGGAGCCCAGCACCACGGTTTCCTGCACTAGCTGTAGTGGGCTATGCTTTGATGAAGGCTCTCCCAGTTGGTGTCAGGAAGTTAGGTTCATTCAACCATCAATAGCACCAAGTCCCAGCACTCGTGTTTGTGGGTAGCTCAAGCTGTTAACCATAACATTTTACTCTTCTCAGCACTAGTTGCCCAAGCAGGCCTTTTGTTAACCTGATAGGATTCCCTAGGCCTACATCTCCCAATACATGGCCACTACCACAGCAGATGCAGACCATACATGTGCCAGAACACACACACACACACACACACACACACACACACACACACACACACACACACACACACACACACACCCCCCCCCCCCCCCCCCCCAGTACCACTACAAGCAACCTGGACCAGATTGGAAAGCAAAGACATGAGCAAGGATACCCAACCCCTCTGCCATGTTCTGGAAGAAGCTCCTTAGTTAGCCACGATCCAGAAGTGGAGGGTTCCATGAGTAGCAGTCCTGTTTCAAGGGTGATGGACAACTGACAGCAAAGGGGCAGAGGGGTGGCTACCACTGCCATCAGGCAAAGCTTTCAGAGGCTGGGGAGTTAATGAAGTCTGGCTCATGCTAAGGAGCAAAAGCCAGTCAATGAGACTCCTGGCAGATGGCAATCTTAGAAAATGTTTTCCCAAACTAGTTCGTCCAGCCACACAGAAGCTACAGCATCCTAAGTGTCACCCCACCACCCACCCCTGTGCTGGTTTGTAATACCCACTGGCTACGTCTACACTGGCATGATTTTCCAGAAATGCTTTTAACAGAAAAGTTTTCCGTTAAAAGCATTTCTGGAAAAGCACATCTAGATTGGCAGGACGCTTTTCCGGAAAAGCACTTTCTCTGGAAAAGCGTCCGTGGCCAATCTAGATGTGCTTTTCCGCAAAAAAGCCCCGATCGCCATTTTCGCGATCGGGGATTTTTTTCGGAAAACAGAACTATGCTGTCTACACTGGCCCTTTCGGGCAAAAATCTTTTGGAAAAAGACTTTTGCCCGAACGGGAGCAGCATAGTTTTTCCAGAAAAGCACTGATGATTTTACATTAGATTGTCAGTGCTTTTCCGGAAATTCAAGCGGCCAGTGTAGACAGCTGGCAAGTTTTTCCGGAAAACCAGATGATTTTCCGGGAAAACTTGCCAGTGTAGACACAGCCACCATGTTAATAGCAGTAGCCAGTTCTTTGCTCCATAGATCCACCTGCAGAAGTTTCTGATACTGTGTGCTTTGCTCAGAAGAGGGAGAGCTGGATCTTTTGCCTCCCCCTCATGCCCTCCTTTAATTAGTCAGCTTTTGTTGAACTCCTCATTCATATTGTGTGTGAGTGGAGGCAGAGATTGTGCAGGAACTGTACCCATCCCCGCTTGCCCCAATTCACTAGCAGTAGAGAGGTAGATAAAGAAACAGACAAATGGAATACAGTAGGGCAAATAAAGAGTTCCAAGGTCTTCAGGGGTTCTGATTTTATTTACACTGCAACCTCTAGGCTGACGAACAGGGAGTTTCAGTGCTCAATAACTTACCTTACACTGTACAGTATTTGATCTTTTTAGAAAAAAATAGTAAATAGGACGGACCCGAATCTCGTCCTGCATGGAGAGGCCTTTAGCTGGGAGAAGGCTGCAGGGGTCTGTGCAGTAGGTAAGTTTGGTAAAAGCTTGTGTGCAAGCCTAGAACAAGGAGCAAGATCTTGTCCCTGGCTAACAGAATAAGGGGCCACTGTGATCCAAACAGCACAAGCCCTTGGCTCTTACTGACTGCAGCTTGAGGAAAACCAACCCAACCCCTTTCAAGGGTTTACAAAGGACCTTAGCAAGAAGTAGGACTCTTGCAGCAGCAGCATAAGCCTCCCCACTCTTTAGCAGGACAGGGATAGCAGCATGGGGTCAGGCCGGGAAGAAAGTATGACAAGTAAAAATGACTGAAAAGCCAGGTGGCGGTAGTTCCTCCCCACAGAGGCACTGAGAGGCCTTTCCCACTACCTCCAACGGTTTAAGTTAAAATTGGAGAGTCTAAACTCCATCCTGCTTCTCAGCAGAGAAACAGCTCAAGGTGCAACAGGCGGCAGCAGCACTCAAGCCCAGCGTTCCCAGCACCAACCCTCTGCTAGCAGCAGTGGCTGGCTGAGGTAGGCAGCACTGGGCAAGTGACAGAAGAGGGGAAGTGCTCAGCACAGACAATACTCCACTACTGCACCCTTCCCCTCCCCCCACAGCTTTAGACTCTCCCCCCCTCACTTGGCTGTCCATTCACCCCTGCCCAGCAGAGGCCTAGTGCAGCTCTGGAGGCAGGACAGAGGGAGGGCTCATCCTATACCCAGCAAGCACCTTTGCTGTTCTCAGGGAAGGGTAACCCAGATGGCAGAGCAGACAGTCCATGGGGTGCAAGTGGTGTCCTCACTGCTCCACCAGGCACCTTTCAGATAGATATTGAGGCTGCTGCACTTCCCCACCCCCAGTCAGCGCTCTCAGAGTTTAGGTGCCTCCTTTATAGAAAGCCCTCCTTTCGGAACTGTTCTTGCAGGATGTCCCTGTACTCATCGAAGCCACCCTCGATGCGCGTCACAGTAGCGTTCTCACACACCCACAACTCCTTGCACACCAGGCGAATGAAGCACTCATCGTGGGACACCAGGATCACACCGCCCTGAAATTGAGGTGCGAAGAGAACACGTTTTACACCAGAGGGGCAAGAAACTGGTGCAACAGGAAACAGAGCAGCTTGAAGTAGCTGCTTGAATATTATGGGGAAGGGCAATGAGTCTTGTTAAATCTGCTGATCGCACGACTTAGGAACCAAGACATTCAAAGAGCTGCCAACACCAGAGGGGTGGCCTGAGTATAGCGCTTGGCCTATTGTGGAGATGCAGGCCCCAAGTCCAGGCACACAAAACAGCATCATACAAGCGTAAGGCTAGAAGAGACCTCAGTAAGTCATCAATTCCAGCCCTGGAGAAGGACCAAGTCAACTTAGATCATCCCTGACAGGTGTTTTCCAACCTGCTCAAAAGCCTCTACAACCTCCTTTGGAAGCCCATTCCAGATTTCAAGTTGGAAAGCATTTTTCACTATTTAACCTAAGTCTCCCTTGCTGCAGATTAAGCCCATTGCTTCTTGTCCTACCTCTGAAGGACACAGAGAACAATTGATCACCTACCTCTTTATAGCAGCCCTTAACATATCTAAAGACTGTTAGGTCCTCCCTCAGTCTTCTTCTCTCTAGTCTAGCCTAAACAGGCCCAGTTTTTTCACCTCATGGGCCAGGTTTTCGACACTCTTTAGGACTCTCCCCAATTTGTCCATTTGTCCATGTCTCTCTGGACACAGTACTTCAGCTGAGCATGGTACTCACTGGCACAGAGTTAACTCCCGTGTTTTATACGTGCCACTCCTGGTAATACAGCCCAGGATGCTATTAGCATTTCCATAACCGCATCACATTATTGACTTTCAATTTGTGACCCACTAGAACGCCCAATCCTTGTCAGCAGTATGACCTTCTGCGTTATTCCCCATTTTATAGTTGTGAATTTCATTGCTCTTTCCTAAGAAGTGAAGGTGCAACAGGAAACAAGAGCAGCTTGAAGTAGCTGCTTGAATATTATGGGGAAGGGCAATGAGTCTTTGCATTTATCTTTACTGAATTTCGCCTTGTTGATTTCAGACCAATTCTTCCATTTGTCAAGGACATTTTGAATTTTAATCCTGTCCTTCAGAGTGCTCACAAGCCCTCCCAGCTTGGTGTCACCTGCAAATGCTAGTCGCACACTCCACTCAGACTCATAGACTTTAAGGTCAGAAGGGACCATTATGATCATCTAGTCTGACCCCCTGCACAGTGCAGGCCACAAAATCTCACCCACCCCTCCTAGAATAATCCTCTCACCTATATCTCAGATATTGAAGCCTTCAAATACTTTGAAGACCCCAAGATGCAGAGCATCCTCTAGCTGTGATCTGTACCCCATGCTACAGAGGAAGGCGAAAAGCCTCCAGGGCCTCTGCCAATCTACCCTGGAGGAAAATTCCTTCCCGACCCCAAATATGGCAATCGGCTAAACCCTGAGCATGTGGGCAAGACTCATCAGCCAGACACCCAGAAAGTTCTCTATAGTAACTCCTATCATCCCTCCATTGACCTATTTCCCACTGATAATGAATGGTCAATTAGTTACCAAGATCATGTTATCTCATCAAACCATCCCCTTCCTAAACCCATCTAGTTTAATCTTGAAACCAGATAGATCTTTTGCCCCCACTACTTCCCTTGGAAGGCCGTTCCAGAACTTCACTCCTCTAATGGTTAGAAACCTTCGTCTAATCTCAAGCCTAAACTTCCTACTAGCCAGCTTATATCCATTTGTTCTTGTGTCCACATTGGTATTAAACTTAAATAATTCCTCTCCCTCCCTGGTATTTATCCCTCTAATATATTTAAAAAGTGCAATCATGTCCCCCCTCAGCCTTCTTTTGGTTAAAGTAAACAAGCCAAGCTCCTTGAGTCTCCTTTCATAAGACAGGTTTTCCATTCCTCAGATCATCCTAGTGGCCCTTCTTTGTACCTGTTCCAGTTTGAATTCATCCTTCTTAAGAAATAGCAATATCGACTAATTTCTAGACCCAGGAGTGTTTGTCCCCTGTGGGCCCCACTGGATACATCCTCCCACTTCGTGTCAGTCCAACTGCTAGGCTGCATCACATACTGGAACCGCTGGTCTCCATCCAGAATGGGCCCACTGGCAACTCCCTATTTTACCCGGCACAAGTAGGCAGGAAGGACAAGGGTGGTGGTGGAACGGGGAACTAAAACTACTTCCAGCCTGGCTTGAGACCCTCACCTTTCCTCCCTGGAGATACGGGCCAAGTCTGGCAGGGCAAATGCACAGTCTGGGCAGGAGTTGTGCATGCAGTGAGAAAGGCCTTGACTCTGGTTTTTCACTTGTCAGCGTACAGCTAGTTTGCCACTGGCCATCCAGGCTCATGGCAAGACTCAGCCATTGCCTTCAGCTTTGGCCAAACAAGTTGTAGCTTCTCTTGAGGCAGGACAATTTTGAGTTAACATGTCAAGTTATTACTGTAAACAAGGGACTGTGATGGGCCATCTCAGGCTGGCAAACAGTTCATATCCATGAAGACACCACATGATGTGGCACCTTCGCCTAGGATTGGAACAGTAAGATGTGCTAGAGGCCAAGCTGAGGTGAGCTGGCAGAGCTGCGATATACCCTAAACGAGAAGAGGGGGTGCTGCGTCCAGACACTCAGAGTTGGGGAAGGAGTTTCTTTCTGACTAGCTCCTGCCTGTCTGCCACTTTCCTAGGCACTCAGTCTGAAGCGATGACAGGAAGCACAGTCAAGGTGGGAATTCACCATGTTGCCATTGGCCAGCTTAATTTGGAGCCACCTTAACTATGCTTAGTGGCTGCCATTAGGCTGGGATGCTGAAGCACCACAAAACAGGAGGCTGCAGGGATCACCTGACCCAGGAGAACCTTACCCGGAATTTATTCAATGCTTTTGCCAGAGCCTCGATGGTCTCCATGTCCAGATGGTTTGTCGGCTCATCCAGGATATAGAAGTTGGGACTGGAAAGAGAAGAAAGAATCAACAACTTTGCATCCCACTGGAAGAGGCCAGCACAGAATCCACAGTGCAGTCTCATTCTGGCATTACCATTAAAAACAACAGGCCCGTTAGTGGGGTATAGTAAGATGAGGGCCTAAAACATAAGCCCATGCAGTACAGGCCTGGTTTGAGGCCTGAGGCATTGTTAACAATGGGCAAAACATGGCTAACATAAAGCAAAGCTAAGCTGTGAGCAAGAGACCCCAGCTCACAGAACTTGATATGAACAGGGCTGAGAGTACAAAATACTAATTGGTGCTAGGTACTGACTGCAGAACAATAATTGGTATTGGTCATAAGTGGAAAGCACATAATCTCACTAGCTCATTAAAAAAGACCTTGGTACCCACGCCTCACAGATACAGACTCAGGTTCAAGAAAGGGTCTAAAATGACAGAATGATGGATAGAGATGATCTAATCAAACCACGAGGTACAGGGAGATGGGTGGTATCTAAGTAATGTCAGAGGGTGGTAACCTGACAACGTCAGAGGGTGGCAACCTGATGTGTCAGCAGTGAGGTGTGACTTGTACCTGTACAGAAAGTGGTGTCTTGGGGGGACAGCCTTTGAATGACCTAAGAGGCAGTGGGACCTCCCACTGATTAAGTCATTCCATTGTGGCAAGTACAAATACATAGTGGTTCAGTAGAGTCTACTGACAACTATGTCTGTTCTTCACTCTACAATAAACCTGGCCTGGCACCTTCGTTGGGTCTTTGAGGGCTCTCTTGGGGTCTGCTGTGGAGACTAAGTGCACAAGTCTACACGGCACACATCACTGAGCGCACACACACAAGCAGCCTTCGGGTTATCAACGGAGCCAGAGACCTGTGAGGACACCTCGGCAGTAAACCCTGACCAGTCGCCCTCCCTGAAGAACTACATGGGGCTAAAGAGCAAGGACTCGCTGGACAGGAGAGCCCAGCATATTGGGGTGATGCTGCTCAGAATGTGCTAGCAGGTGTCTCCCTCACCTAAGGTTCTTAAGTAAAGTAAGTTGTCATGGGATAAGAGGGAAGATCCTCTCATGGATTGAGAACTGGTTAAAAGACAGGAACCAAAGGGTAGGAATAAATGGGAAGTTTTCAGAATATAGAGAGGTAACTAGTGGGGTCCCTCAGAGGTGCGTACTGGGACCAATCCTATTCCACCTATTTATAAATGATCTGGAGAAAGGATAAACAGCAAAGTGGCAAAATTTGCAGACGATACTAAACTGCTCAAGATAGTTAAGACCAAAGCAGACTGTGCAAGCTTCAAAAAGATCTCACCAAACTAAGTGATTGGGCAACAAAATGGCAAATGAAATTTAATGTTGATAAATGTAAAGTAATGCACATTGGAAAAAATAATCCCAACTATATATACAATATGAGGGGGACAAATTTGGCTACAACTACTCAAGAGAGAGATCTTGAAGTTATTGTGGACAGTTCTCTGAAAACATCCACTCAATGTGCAGCAGCAAACAATGTTAGGAATCATTAAAAAGGGATAGAGAATAAGACAGAGAACATCTTATTGCCTCTATATAAAACCATGGTTCACCCACGTCTTGAATACTGCACACAGATGTGGTTGCCTCCTCTCAAAAAGGCTATATTGGCATTGAAAAAGGTTCCAAAAAGGGCAACAAAAATTATTAGGGTTTTGGAACGGGTCCCATATGAAGAGAAATTACAAAAAGACAGGGACTTTTCAGTTTAGAAAAGAGGAGACTAATGGAGGCTATGATAGAGGTTTATAAAATGACGACTGATACGGAAAAAGTGAATAAGGAAAAGTTATTTACTTGTTCCCATAATATAAGAACTAGGGGTCACCAAATAAAATAGATAGCAGGTTTAAAACAAACAGAAATTTTTCTTCACACAGCACAGTGTCAACCTGTGGAACTCCTTGCCAGAGGATGTTGTAAAGGCCAGGAATTTAACAGTGTTCAAAAAAGAAATAGATACATTCCTGGAGGTTAGGTCCATCAATGGCTGTTAGCCAGAATGGGAAGGAATGGTGTTCCTAGCCTCTGTTTGTCAGAGACTGGAAATGGGTGACAGAAGAGGGATCACATGATGATTACCTGTTCTGTTCACTCTGTGGTGTAGTGTAAGTTCCTTGCTGGTTGCTATGCTTGGGCTGTGGGTGACCCCCACGGGCAGCTGTCTGTAAGCATGGCCCAGCAGGGGGTGCCTTACCGCCCCAGAGCAGTGGCTAAAACCAGTTCTACAAGTTAAGGGAAGAGGCTGAACAAAGGAACTGAGGAGTTGGGGGAAAGAGTCAGTCTGGGGCTGGAATCATGAAGGAACCAGTCTGAGGAGAGGGCTGGAATCCAGGGGCCTAGGGACCCCATCTCAAGGGGTCTGAAATATCCTGGCCCAGATTCCTGTAAACACATCACATCCCGGCTAGCGGAGTCTGTTCTTGCGGCTACGGGTCTGCAGGAACGGGGGAACCCCGACTGCGTCGTCACACACTCCCTCTGGGCACCTGGCATTGGCAACTGTTGGTAAACAAGATACTGGGCTAGATGGACGTTTGGCCTGACTCAGTATGGCCATTCTTATGTTCACAGAAGTGTCTCTAGTTGAGACTCAGATTCCTAAGTATTTGCTTGGCCCAGTCCCATGGTGTGGGCTTGAGACACACCTATGTCCCCAGAAGCGTGACTGTCGACTGACTCTAGTAGGATAATGATAGGAGCAACCTGCACAACTCCCTCAGGGTGACCATGCTTCTCCAGAAAGCCCCAGATCACTGGTCTCCTGCTCAGCCAGAGCCAGCAGACAATTTTCAGCATCTCTGCTTCCTCCTCCACACAAACAGGCCCTAGGGACCGAGCCACGTCACTAAGAGCAGCAGGAGCAGTGCATGGGAGATTACCAAGGCATGGTCATCTGGGCAAATGCCACTCGGCTCTTCTGACCTCCTGACAGGCTAGCAACAGGGCGGACGGCCAGCTCTCCCGAGACTCCATAGCTTCCCAGCTGGTGCCGATACTCCTCCTCAGTCTTCCCTGGAACAGCACATAGGGAGATCATCACAACCCAGCCCTGGCCTGTTGGCATTAACCCCCAAGATACCAACTCAGAACCTCCAGGCAGCCGGGAGTCACACAAGGCCCTGTGTGCTCTGTAGCAGTCTGGACATAGAATCTACAGTGCTCAAGTATAGCAGCAGGGAAATGCAGCAGCAAGATGGCAGAAATTCAGAGGCTTCAACATGAACCTTAGTGACACAATAAGGACAGGGGCTCTCACGTACTGACAGCTGAAATTCAAGTGACACTCCCTGAATTCAGTGCCACATATTTTTATTTAACAAAACTCTATCATACAGGAGGAGAAAGTCAGAGGTTTTGGCATTGGGGAGAGGAGCCATCAAGGCTTTTGCTGCTAAAACAATCACCAGCAAAATAGTCTGCAATGTGTAACTCTGAAACCTAATGACAAGATAGCAGCTCTCAGAGATTAACAGGGCTTTTCCTGTCCCAGGGCTCACTTCAAGCTGTCTGCAGTGAGACATCCCTGCAGCACTCACATTACAAAACTCTTCAAACCAGGTATCAGAGTGACTACAACTTCCACGAGGCAGGGAAATATCAGGCAAGGGAAAGGAATGGCCCCAGAGCACTGCGAGAGGTGACTGGTTCTCTATGCAGGAGCTCCTAGCTGCCTCAAGGGGAGGCCTCCCCAAAACTAAGTGCTGCTTTGTTTGGCAGAGGGTGTCACATGCCAGCCTCACTTGGCCCAGGAGGCAAGACATCCAATGCAGATCTCACCTGGTACCAGGCTCCCAGACTAGCCCAGGGTCATGCCCATGGAAGCCTGAGGCTCACCTGGGAACTTCTTGGCCAATAACTCCACAGCACTGATGTTTAAATCCAGCTGGTCCACATGGTGCTGACTGAAGTAGCCAATCTTCAGGTTCCTGCCAAGCCACAGCAGAGAAGTCATTATAGGTAATGCTACCCAGGGCTCCTCTGACTCTACTCACTCGCCGCCAAGAGCCAGACAGAGGCTTGCAGGAAGAGAAGGTGTGTGCCTGAGTGATTTCTTTGGCGGAGAGGGAGGAGAGGAGATGCCTCTCAGGGTTTGTGGGTCTTGCTGCTCCATAACAGCTCAGAGCTCTTGGCTGTTAAGTCTTAGTTATTGGTAACTGCAGAAACATGTGAATGCAGATGCCCCAAGCCCCCAGAGATACTGGGTGGCATCCCTAGGGCAGGAGCAGCCTCTCTCAGGGTATGTCTACACTACCCTCCTAATTCGAACTAGGAGGGTAATGTAGGCATACCGCACTTGCAAATGAAGCCCGGGATTTGAATTTCCCGGGCTTCATTTGCATGAAGCCGGCCGGCGCCATTTTTAAATGCCGGCAGTTCGAACCCCGTGCCGCGCGGCTACACGTGGCACGGAGTAGCTAGTTCGGATTAGGCTTCCTAATCTGGACTAGCTGTACTCCTCGTGGAATGAGGAGTACAGCTAGTTTGGATTAGGAAGCCTAATCCGAACTAGCTACTCCGTGCCACGTGTAGCCGCGCGGCATGGGGTTCGAACTGCCGGCATTTAAAAATGGCGCCGGCCGGCTTTATGCAAATGAAGCCCGGGAAATTCAAATCCCAGGCTTCATTTGAAAGTGCGGTATGCCTACATTACCCTCCTAGTTCGAATTAGGAGGGTAGTGTAGACATATCTCTAAGACCAATAGTTACTGAGGGTATGTGGCTCATGTCTATTCCAATGTGTGCACGCGTTGCATGCATGATCATCAAAAGACTTTTCCCTAGCAGTACCTGTTGGCTGTAGCACCCACTGTGGTGACGCCTCATGGTGTCGCACATATACCCCTTCCGACTCGACTCCCGCTTCACTTCCTTCTTGCCAGAACAGTCCAACAGAGTGGAGGTGCTAAGAGATTGGGCACAATCGAGGCCGGAGTCTGCTACAGAACCTTGGTGGTTGTCTGAATGAATTTAATTGGGAGAGTAGCTCACACTGGACTCTCCGGCAAGGACATCTACAATAGGGTTTGCCTCCTCCACCACCTTCTCTGCAGGCTAAGATTTTGGGCCACCTGCTGAAAAAGGTCCTGGTGCACCCAAGAACCTATAAACAGAGGAGACAAGGACATGCTCACTACTGCCTTGTCTTGGGGACTACAATGATAATATCTTTATTAATGACCTGGATGAGGGGATGGATTGCACCCTCAGCAAGTTTGCGGATGACATAAACTAGGGGGAGAGGTAGATACGCTTAAGGGCAGAGATAGGGTCCAGAGTGACTTAGACAAATTGGAGGATTGGGCCACAAGAAATCTGATGAGGTTCAACAAGGACAAGTGTAGAGTCCTGCAGTTGGGACAGAAGAATCCCAAGCATAGTTACAAGCTGGGGACCAACCAGCTAAGTAGTAGTTCTGCAGAAAAGGACCTGGGGGTTACAGTGGATGAGCAGCTGGATATGAGTCAACAGTGTGCCCTTGTAGCCAAGAAGGCTAATGGCATATTAGGTTGCATTAAGAGGAGCACTGCCAGCAGATCTAGAGATGTCATTATTCCCCTTTATTTGGCTTTGGTGAGGCCACATCTGGAATATTGTGTCCAGTTCTGGGCCCCCCACTACAAAAAGGATGTGGACGCATTGGAGAGGGTCCAGCGGAGGGCAACCAAAATCATTAGGGGGCTGGAGCATATGACTTATGAGGAGAGGCTGAGGGAGTTGGGCCTGTTTAATCTGCAGAAGCGAAGAGTGAGGGGGGATTTGATAGCAGCCTTCAACTTCCTGAAGGGAGGTTCCAAAGAGGATGGAGAGAGGCTGTTCTCAGTGGTGACAGATGGTAGAACAAGGAGCAATGGTCTCAAGTTGTGGTGGGAAAGGTCCAGGTTGGATATTAGGAAAAACTATTTCACTAGGAGGGTGGTGAAGCACTGGAATGGGTTCCCTAGGGAAGTAGTGGAGTCTCCGTCCCTAGAGGTGTTTAAGTCTCAGCTTGACAAAGCCCTGGCTGGGTTGATTTAGTTGGAATTGGTCCTGCCTAGAGCAGGGGGCTGGACTTGATGACCTTCTGAGGTTTCTTCCAGCTCTATGGTTCTATAATGATGCCACTGGGAGTGGAGGAGTCTCCTGTGTCAGTGAGTCCTCCACAACTTCTGCCTCTTATGGTTGGCCAAGTGCACCTGGTCGCCGAGCCTGGCTTGCGCCTCTGGCACCGAAGAGGGGGTGGCGTCAAAGATGCAAGTGATGGTGCTGCCCAAGCTGATGGTGCCACGGAAGCAGCCCCAGCCCTTGGCTTTGGAGGTACACCCATGGAGTCCAAAAGGGCCCTTGAATTGGCACCTACCACTGAGGGGGCCAAGACTGCGCCAGCACCGATGAGCCGTATTGATGTTGGTGCCAAGAACAAAAGCTGTACCTAAAGCTCCAAGACAAAGGAAACGTCTGAACCCAATGCATAGTCTGACACCAACCAGGGGGAACAGAGCCCAACGGTGCCAGCAAAGTGTCTGAACAAGCTCCTGTGCTGGCTGATAGCCAAGGGCTTGCTGCGGTGTCTGTGTTGGCAGCACCGAAAAGGGGCCTGGTGCCGGGGGAGCCATAGCGGAAGCCACACACAGCACTGTGGGAACAGTCACTGGTGCTGGTGGCGTGATAGCCTGCGATACCCTGGATGTCAATGTGGCAGCAAGCATAGACTCTGGTGCTGAGGCAGGACCAGGAGGCAGTGCTGGGTTGGTGTCACTGTTGTCACCAGTGGCCGCCTGCAGATGGCAGTGCTGTTCAAGCAACCTCGGTATCGTAAACTCAGTGAGGTCCTGCACAACCTCAAAAAGGCGTCCAGCGTAGAGAGCAGGTCCAGGACCTCCACCACAGGCTCTGGAGAGTCCACCAATACCAGACTCAATGACCCTACCCTGGGAACCAGAGTCAATGGTGCTGGGGCCAAGGTGCCTGGCTTGGACAGACTTGGCACCACGTGGGCAGCCTCCAGGGCCTTGCTAGACCTCCTGGAGGGAGAGCAGTCCCCATCAAGCATCATCTGAAGCACCAACAAGTGCAAATGGTGCCGTGAAGGAGCCTGTCCTATGCGCGGGAGATTGGTGCCAGTGATCCCGCTGTTGTTCCTGACGCGTTGCTGAAGCCTCCCACAGCAAGGCTGGCGCGCTTTGCACCGAGGGAATCAAAGCTGTATCATGTGAGCACACTCCATCAGAAGAAGTTTAAGTTGCTGATCCCTCTTGCATTTAGTCCGCAGCTTAAACCCCTTGCTAAAACTGCACTTATCTTGTTGGGGGCCTTCTCCAAAGCACTGTAAACATGCAGCATGCAGGTCACCTCTGGGCATAGGCTTCCTGCACTTAGCACATTGTTTAAAGCCTTGGAGCTGCTGCATGCTCCATGGGGCTTCAGCTAGCAAGCTGAGAACCACTAACTAACTACATGAATGGAGAACAACTCTCTCTACACTACAAAGAACTTGTGAAAACGAAGCACAAGGGAAGAACTACTTGCTAAGCACCAAGTCAGACGTTCCAAGGACATCACTGGCGGAAAGGAGGAACTGAAGCGGGAGCTGGGTCGGACAGAGTATATGCACGTCACCAGGAGAAGTCACCACAGGTACAGCTGACCTGACAGTTACCCCTAGGGAAAAGTCTTTTCATGCACACAGCATGTGCCCACATATTGAAATGCACAAAAGCAATCACTCGAAGAAGAATCCATGTTCCCTCCAGCATTTTGCATACGGCAGGCAATTTCCCACAATCCCCTCTATCTTTGCTAGGCAGAGTGGCCCTTGGCCCTTACTTCACAAACCCCCCAACGTCTCCTTATGTACTCGAGTCCAGCAATGGCAATGCAAAATGTACCTATGTGCATGTCTAATCCCTCGAACTGGTGCCAGGTCTCCCATCAGGATCTTTAACATAGTTGACTTGCCAGCTCCATTCTCTCCCACCTGGACAAAGAAGCAAATGATGAGACAAGGTCCTACAGGGACAGCTCTGGGGCCACTATGCCTAGGGGGATTCCTTTCCTCATCTAAGGTTAGACTGGATTTTGGGGGTTGGAAGTACAAGTGACCATTACCACTGTCCAGGGCTCTCCTTTACACCAAGGGGGCTAGTTATAGGAAAGCCAATACTGAAATAATTCAAGGAGCATCCCAGCCCCAGCTAGCCACAAAAGGGCTACTTGCCACACTCCAGTTGTGATCCCCTTGTACGGCATCTGCCCTAACCACCCAAATCCTACTTTGAGGGCTTGCCAGGTCTCTCCAAAGTGTCCTATTGCACCCCCCCCGTCCCAGCTGGAAGACCATGTCTCCAGTACATACCACACAGATCCGGGACTCCAGGTCGGCTGAAACAGAGAGGCCCCGAAAGACACAGTGACTTGGGCTGTAGCTGAAATCCACTTCATCCAGCTGCAGGATTGGGGGAGAGAATTTCTCAAAGCCATCAGGGAACCTATAAGAGAGGGAGAAGGCCCAGTGAGGTAAGCACAAGGAGACAGGGGAGAGATGCCTAGAAAAGCACCCTAAGTAGAGGAATACCTGCAAGCCATACAAAGCGAGGGAAGGCAGGCAGGATGTGGCTTCACTTACTCCACCCCTGCCGTCCTCGGTCTTCTGAGTTAGGGAATGAGTTCAGCACAGAGTCACACCTGCCAGTCACGTGCACCCATCACAGCTGTATGAGGCCCTTCCCAGGAGCTGGATCCAGGCCAGCCCGCCTCCCCCCCTACTCCCCGCCCCCGCAAGAGAATAATGTGAGTGAACCAAGAAAACAATAGGCTGTGTGCACATGCCTAGGCGTGATACCATGGGAAGCAGAGAGGATGGCAAGCCAAGGAAATGGCACCAGCTTCTGCAGCCGTGACAGTGCCTTGCTGAGCCATGTTTTACAGAGCACTCCCAATAACAGGACCTGGGAGAGACAAAGCTGTGGAGCTCAAGCTGCCAGTCACCAGTACAGGGAACAGGCTACCAGTTCCTCACCACAGGGATCAGTGGTCACTTACTTCATCATCACTTCAGACTCCTTGTCTACAGGTTTCAGCTCCGGCCTAGGAGAAGGAGCAACTTGTCACTGTGAGCTGGGATGGATATTAATGCACCAGGATTATGCCCCCTCCCCATACAAGTCCCAGGGATGTAGTCAGGGATTTGTGCCTTGGGCAAGGGGCTGAGTATATCAGTGACATCACCAGCCAATTAGGGTACAACTCTGAGAAGAATGGCCTCAGAGCCAGGATGGGAAGCAAAGAAAAGATGGATCCATAGGGAGCTAACTTTACTGGTCAAGTGACCCCCTCCAGACATAGGGCCTGCTCATTTTTTGGTTAGTCTAAGATGAGCCATTCCAGGGCTCAGAGCAATGCCCCAGCCCTGCTAGCTTAGAGAAGCTCCACTGTGTTTCAGGCCCATGTGGAAGTGCAGGAAGGGTCTCAAAACCCTCTAATTCCTCCAGTAAGATTGGTGCTTTACACCAAAAGCGAGGGTAAATCTGCCACCTGGCCAAGCGGCACAGTTTAACGGCATGACACAGACTCAGCCTCTCCTCCAACATGCCCCTGCTTCCCCTCCTCTCAGGCCCGAGCACTTACAGCTTCTCCAGCAGCTTCAGTTTGCTCTGCACTTGGGAGGCCCGGTTTGCATTATAGCGAAATCGATCAATGAACACCTAGGAGAGAGAGAGAGAACAGGTCCCACTTAAGAGCCTGCCCTCCTACAATGGGAGCTGAACTGTCAGCCAAATCCCCCTCTGAAGCCAGAGCAATAGAGAGGATGTAGAGCAGCCCAAGAACAGACTATGGCTGTCGGTACGAAGGACTAGAGATACCCCCTCTTAAGTTAGCCCAGAGTAAGAGTGGTAGGCCCATGAGCCACTCCCCTCCCACCCCAAACTCCGATTGTTCCCAACTCTCCCGGCAACTGCTACCGCCATGCTGCAGGGGAACAAGTTCTATAAACTGCGCCACCAACAGAGGGCCTCACAGGATGGTACACTGCCGCTCCGCTCACATCCACGATACCCCATCACCTCTGTACCTGGATATGCTCCCGGTACTGCTGCTGGGCCTCGTACTCGCGTTGCTGGTTCTTCAGCCGCTCCTCCTTGATCTTCATGAAGTTCTCAAAGTTGCCCCGGTAGGTGTTGAGCCGCTGCGAGTGCAGGTGGATGATGTCAGTGGCCACAGCATTCAGGAAGTTCCGGTCGTGGGACACTACCAGGATAGTTGACTGCCAAGTCTAAAAGAGACAGCAGCAGGGAGGTCTGAGCCAGGGTATGAATGGACTACAGGGGAGCCTCACCCAGTCAATGGGGGCCTATGTCCCACACCTCCTGCCTATCAAACCATGAGGCACCAGTGAGTTATCTCCGCTCCAAGGCTACGTCTACACTGGCATGATTTTCCGAAAATGCTTTTAACAGAAAAGTTTTCTGTTAAAAGCATTTTCGGAAACGCATGTCTAGATTGGCAGGATGCTTGTCCGCAAAAGCACTTTTTGCGGAAAAGCATCCGTGGCCAATCTAGACACGGTTTTCCGCAAAAAAGCCCCGATCGCCATTTTCACCATCGGGGCTTTTTTGCGGAAAACAATACTATGCTGTCTACACTGGCCCTTTCGCGCAAAAGTCTTTCGGAAAAAGACTTTTGCCCGAACGGGAGCAGCATAGTATTTCCGGAAAAGCACTGATGATTTTACATTAGATCGTCAGTGCTTTTCCGGAAATTCAAGCGGCCAGTGTAGACAGCTGGCAAGTTTTTCCGCAAAATCAGATGATTTTGCGGAAAAACTTGCCAGTCTAGACACAGCCCAAGGGTGTAAAACCAAAGAACCAGGATCGAGCCTCCAGTGATTTTAGACAGCAGCTCTCCAAATCCTCACCTACCTGCAGATAGTTCTCTAGCCACAGAATGGCCCTTACATCCAGCATGTTAGTAGGCTCTGAAAGAGAACAGAGAACAGGGGTGTAGCCCTCATAAAGGATGACAAGCACCAATCTCGTAAGTACATGCAAAGCTACCACTTGCTCCAGATAGGAACAGGACCTACATTAGAAAGGAGAAAGGACTGCTACAGTACTGCCCAGAGAATCATGGGAGCAGCGTACTGAGTACTGCATATACCCATAGGAGAATCCCTGCCTTAAAGAACTCACAGTTCAATGTAGGACCAGATGCATCAAGTGGATCCAAAAACAGTTAATGGGACCCTGCTGACATCTACCTTGCACAACTAGCAGGTTTCAAGGCTTCTTGGTTAATAACTTCTTGTAGTAGGGTCACCAATGTAGTAGGTCAGGATTTACTGTCATGGTGTCCTGACAAGTCTCGTGCTCCATCAATTATGATAACCAGAAAGCTACGTGTGCTCAATGATGTGTGCCGTGTCGACTTGCACAATTAGAGCCCCCCAAAGACCACAAATCAGATAAGGATCGAAGGTGCCCGACCAAGTTTATTGTTAAGCGAAGTACTGCCATAGTTATCAGTAGATTCTACTCAACCACTATGCACATGTACCCCTAACAATGGACTCGCTCAATCAGTGGGAGGTCCCACTGCCCCCTTAGCTGGACAAAGACTGTCCCCCCCCATGACACCACTTTATATACAGGTACAAACAAGTTACACATCACTCCTGACGTGTCAGGTTGCCACACTGATGCTGCTTAGATACTATACTAAGATGAAGGCCTAAAACAAAAGCCCATGTAACACAGGGCTGAGCTGATGCCTGAGGCATAGCTAACAATGGACAAAACATGGCTAACAGAAAGCAAAGCTAAGCTGTGAGCAAGAGGCAGGCCCCTGATAACAGAACTTGGCACGATCAGGGCTGAGAGTGTAAAACACTAATTGGTAATCGGCCCAAGTGTAGAACAGTAACTGATAGTAGGCATAAGTTGAAAGCACATGGTATCACCAGCTCCTTAAAAAAGACCTTGGTACCCACACTTCCCACAGATACCAACCCAGGTTCAGGAAAGGGTCTAAACTGACAGCATGATGGATAGAGATGTTCAAATTGAACCCCAAGGTGCAGGGTGATGGATGCTATCTAGATAGCACCAGAGCGTGGTAACCTGACACGTCAGCCGTGATGTGTAAGTTGTTAGTAGGTGTATATAAAGTGGTGTCATGGGGGGGGAGGGGAGGGGACGACAGTCTTTGGATGACCTAAGGGGCAATGGCAATTTCCCACTGACTGAGTCATTCCATTGTTAGGGGTACATGTGCGTAGTGGTTCAGTAGAGTCTACTGATAGCTATGACTGTACTTTGCTTAACAATAACCCTGCCCAGACACCTTCGATCCTGATTTGTGGTCTTTGGGGGGCTCTCTCAGAGTCTGCTTTGTTAACTAATTGGGCAAGTCGACAAGACACACATCATTGAGCACCTGCACTTCTGGTTATCATCGACGGAGCCAGAGACCTCCAAGGACACCTTGGCAGTAAATCCCGACCTCCTCCTGAATAACTGCAGATACCACCCATCACCCTGCACCTCGTGGTTTGATTAGATCTTCTCTGTCCATCATGCAGTCAGTTTAGACCCTTTCCTGAACCCGGGCTGGTATCTGTGAGGAGCATGGGTACCAAGGTCTTTTTTAATGAGCTGGTGTTACCATCCTTTTGGAATGGGCTTTCAACTTGTGACCAGTACTAATTACTGTTTTACACTCTCAGCCCTGTTCGTGCCAAGTTCTGTGAGCCTCTTGATCACAGTTTTGCTTTATATTAGCCAAGGGTTCCCCATTGTTAGCTAGGCCTCAAACCAGACTTGTGCTACATGGGCTTGTGTTTCAGGCCTTCATCTTACTACAATACTAATGCTCTCACAGCTCTGCACAAACCAACACGTGCCCCAGAGAAATAACCCCAGAGCGGAAGAACTTTCCCGTGACTCAAGACAGATGAGCGAGAAATGTATGTGCACAGAGTGCTATAGGAGCAATCCTCACAGTAGCACTGTATGGTGCCAGGGAGGCTGTGCTGCAGGGCGGGCACTCTCCCCTCTAAGCCATTACTGACCCCCTTTCCACTGTGGCAAGGGGCCACTGTGCTGACACACAAGGGTGTATCTGAGGCCCACAGAGTTGGGTGTTAATCCCAGAGTCCTGGCCAGACCAACTTGGAGAGCTGCATTCTGCCTCATTTCTCCTGGGAAAGGGATTCAACCATTCCACCATGGTGGCTTTGCTATTTGCTGGGAACCTGGTTCCGCTCCTGACACTGGGGAAGAGATTATTCCAGGGAGAATGCTGCAGCAGAGCCATTCTGGGACTTCTGTAGCCCAGTTACTAAGTGAGCCATCCACATTAAGTGCTCTACCGCCAGGGTTCCCCCATCCTGCCAGAACTCTGGCCTTCTCCCACACAGAGATCACCAAGCCAAGCAAGTCCAATGGCCAGAAAAAGAGGGCAGGATAAGCTATTTGACTTCCTTAGATGTCTGGACTCCTGTGCTGAGCCAGTATACAGGGGATCTCAGTGCGCCAAGGCATCTCCAGCTCTAGAAGCTGTGCGTTAACTCTGGATATGCAGCCAAAAAGCTGTTTTCCAGCAAGGACATTCCCCAGGGCAACAGAGACCTGCCCCAGGGCAACAGTTCAGACATGAGAAGGGACCCATGGCATTCACTTACCATCAAGCAGAAGAAGATCTGGCCTGCGACACACAAACAGGAGAGGGAGAGCAAGGGGAAGGGAGAGAGAGCAGTTAATACTGGCCATCTGTTTCGACAGGAGACGATCTACTGTAAGATTGTTTTAATTCAATTATTTGTTACACCGTCCCCCGCTGCGAGAGGCTGGGATCAGCATAAATGGGCACTTCCCCCACAGCCAGCATTGCCAGCAAGGGAGCAGGGCAGAGTCAGTGTGAGCTAACCCCAAGGCAGCTCCTGGGCTCTGCCAACACCGAGTCACATGTGCTTTAACAGAGTGCAGTACAGGCACCCCCACTGTAAGTCACCCCGGTATTCATCCATTCTGCACTAAAATTGTCGACGCTTGTAGGAACCGGTGCGTTATAAGTCCTCCCATTCCCCACTCCCAAGCTGCGCAAAAAATAAAAATTAAATTAATTTGCACAAATGGAAGTCAGCCACGGGGAAAAAATCCCCCCCTTTTAAGTTGTTTCGCTATAAATCCAAGTTTTTTGGAACGGATCTTGGACTTATTGCGAGGATGGCCTACGAGATCAAATACAGACCATATTACGACCTACCTGGCAAAAAGGGCTCTGGCTAAGGCCAACCTCATTCTCCAGCCCCCGGAAAACTCTCTGGGGAGAGAAAAAGCCACACACAGGAAGCTGCATCAGACTGCAACACAAAATCACCGTAACTTAGCTCATCCACAATAAATCCTCACCCTGTCCTCTCACCCCATACCTCCATCATGCCAGAGCTCACCACCACCTGGGGAAGGAGGTACCCTTAACACTCTGCAGTCATCCCAGAAAGCTTGGCACTGCAAAAGGTGAGCTACAGCAGGCCCTGGCTCAGAAGTTGAAAGTGGCAGCAAAAATTCACTGTCATTTGCCGGTTGCAGAGCTGGACAGTAGCATCCCTTGTTGCTGGGTTACTCTATGTCCCGCCATGTGTGCACCAGCCAAGTCTTTCAAAAGAGTATGCCAGCTGCTGTCACACCTGCTCCATGCTACCCCCACGACAACAGCAAGAGGGATGCCAGAAACCCACAGAGCACCTGGCACTGCCCAGCACTCAGTGTGATGTCTCTAATCTGGCAGGAGATAGCTCAGTCCCCTCTGTGCCCCATGCCTAGGGCAGGGAGGAATCTACCCAAGCACAGACCAGAGGCGACTTACTTGGTTGTCTGTTGCTGCATTTTTGCGTTGAAGCCCAGCCCAGCAAGAATGACAGATGCCCTGTAGGGAAGAGGAGAGTCAGGATGCTGAAAACCACTCGACAGCAACGTGTATGCCTGCAGCAAGGGGCTCACAATTCAAGACCCAGGATGCAAATACTGCCCTGGAGACTACTGCAGTTTTGAAAGGATGCTGCAAGATTCAGGGCCCAGCAGAAACCATCTCCTGCCCAACAGCAGCAACCACGCTGGGCATCCCAGCTCTCCGACACAGGATGGTTTTGACATGACAGTCTGGGGTTTGAAATCAGACACTGACTCAAACTCTTTGGCCCAGAGCCAAACAAGTGCAGCTCTGGCTCTCCGGACAAAACGTTCAGTCTCCACCACCACCAGACACGGAAACATCTCCCAGCTGGGAGGTGTCAGCGGCTACATAGAACACCATAAGTCTAGTCACTAGAGGGTAAGAAAGCCTGACTTTTCCACAAGTCTCTGGGGAGCTTCCAGCTCTGTCCTAACCTCTCCCAGCTGCACAGAATAAGGAGCAAGGGTCACAAGAACCTACTCATTTGTTAGATTCCATAGCCTGGTAAGGACACTCTGCAGATAAAGAGTACATGCCTTTAATCCCAAAGTCAGAGTCCACAATCTGCATACCCATATCTTAATCAGATACCACTCCTAACAGCTGCAGAGAGCCAAGGGCCATCCCCATGGCTGGCTCAGAAAGGGGGCTCATCTTACCTGGCTGGTGCCTTGTCTGCCTCTATCTCTTCCAGCTTGACATAGATTTCCGAAAGTCTGTCACCTTCTGTGCCTTGTCCCCTGGTAGGAGACACAAGGGCAGCATGGGGAATTCTTGCAAGGTCAGGGCTTAAAAACCAGCTCTCTCAGGTGCGTGCATCTGGGCTGGGAAAGAAGGCAAGCAGGGAGGCTCATCTAAGCGGAACTCAAGCTCCTGGGGCATGCAGTCCATTGCTACTGAGCTTTAGTCTGAATAAGATCAGTCCCAGGAAGGAGAGAAGGGGAGCAGAACCCAGGCAAAGCCGCTAGCAGACCCTAGAGCTCAATTTCAGTGCTATCCACAACGTGGTGGGAGAAAGCACTGGTCTCTCAGGGACATTAGGCTCAGGCACTGGGAGCAGGACCATAAGCCCGGCCTCAGACAAGGCCCTCAACCCAGGACATGATCTACATGGCAGTGTCTCACTTGCCAGCGTTGATCCTGGCCGTCAGCTCCCTTTCCTCCTGCAGCAGGCTCTCCCGGGTGGTGTCGCACTCCAACACGCTCTGCAGGGCTGGCGTCTCATCCCCTGCCACCTCCTGCTCCACGTGGAGGATGCTGATGTGTGAGGGGATGCGTAGGCTGCGGCTGGCAATCATCTTCAGCAGGGTGGTCTTGCCCAGCCCATTCCTGCCCACCAACCCATAGCGTCGGCCAAACGCCAGGTTCAGGTCTGTGCCCGTTAGCAAGACTCTATGGCAAGGAAACAGACCAGTATCTGCTAAGCCTGACAGCTCACCTACAAGGACATTGAAGCACCCAGCAGCAGCTTTCCCACCAGATGTGAGGTTTTGCTTGGAACTCATTTAGTCTTCATGAAAGCTGCTGCCCAAAGCCAGAGAGAGAGCAAGCTCCCACAGTGGTACTTAATCCTGACCTGTGGCTAGTCCAGCCAGGCTGCCCCACAATCCTGTCCCACCAACTCCCCCATTTTCAGGCTCCTCCCCACATGGCAGCCACCACATGTCAATCTTTATCCATTTCATCCCCTCCTAGTCCAACCTTCCATGGTCCTTCCCACCCCTGCAGGACTCACCGCTCACCGAAGGACACGTCAAAGTTCTCAATGCGCACATCATACGACTTGTTCTTGCCCGATGACTCCATGCGAGTCTCCTTCTTGCTGGACACCTGGCTAGCAGATGCCTCCTCCAGGACCCTGTGAGTAACCATGAAAGAAAGCAGAGCTTTAGTGTGAGGCAGTCCCAGAGCACCTCAGGCTCCCCACAGAGCCACACTCAGTGTGGTCAGAGCCTGCCCTCCAGCCACATGCCAGGCTACCATCAGAGCCTGCCCTTTAGGCCTCCCTGAACACTCACAGTAGGTCAGCAGGGTTCAGGGAATCCCTCTCGGTCCTCTTGGTCTGCTTGGCCTTTAGTCTGGCTTCTGCCTTTGCCAACTTCTTGGCATTCACCATCTGGGACACGAGGAAGGGAATTTAGAAAAGAGCAAGAATGACCATCAGGGGCTTGAAGCAATTGACTGTGAGGGGGAAGAGCCCAGTTTGGAGGGTAAATCCCTAATGGGTGGACATTTCCAGGAGGAAGGGTCACTTATTTAGGTGGGACACCAGGATGTGTCTAAGAGGCTGCAGATGGGATTAAAGGGTATTTTAGGGACATAGCTCTAGTGGGGAGCTGTTGGACAAATCCTTGAAGATTTCATTGTCTGTGGGGAACAATCTTACCCTGGGATGACAGGGCGTAGACTAGATGCGATTTAAACTTTTGCTCTTCCACCATGTCTCATTTTTATTATTCTAGGAACCTAGCAAGGAGTCCCTTGGCTCTTCTGTCAGTTCATTGTCTCTAACACTCCTTCCCCATCCCCATTGCATGCAGACCCCAAAACCAGCCCACCCTCCCAATTAACCATCTGAGTTTCCCAGTAAGATCAGTCTTCGGCAGATAGATACTAGACCCTGCTACATGCCTAGTACATCCAGCTATAACTCCAGTATTTAATATAATCATAGATTTTTTAAGTACTGTCCTAAATTATCTCCTGCTTTCAGTCAGATAGCTGTGGATGAACTAGTGCATCTCTTTTAGAAAAATTAGCTCTAATCTGAAAACGTCTACAGGTTGAACCTCTCTAGTCTGGCACCATACATTGTCTAGCATGATTTTAATTAGCCAGATGTCCATTTATCAGGGGTGTGGCCAAGTTTCCTGCGGTCCCATAAAGTTTGTTTACAGCCACCAGTCCAGGCTCTCCATGTTCTGTGTTATTTAGTTCTAATTTACCCCTAAATGTCTTCTAAGAGCACAGTAAGCAAGTGTTGGTAATGCTACTAGACAATAATGACTTCCAGTGGTTCAGCAAATTTCTCTGCTTTGGTGCCAGGCAGGTCCCGATGATGCTAGACGAGAGAGATTCAGCCTGTAGTTGCAATTTCCAGCCTTTGAATCTTGCTATTCACCTATGTCCGCTAAACTGAAGAGTCACCATCCAATCTGTTCCCCATGTATATACTTCTAAGCGGTCATCAAGTCACCCTTTAACCTCCTCTTCGTTAAGCTAAACACAATGATCATGATAAGGCAAGTTTTCCTCTTTAATCATTTGCATGGCTCTTCTCTCAGTCCTCTCAAATCTATCAGCTCCCTAGCTGAACTGAATTGGCATTAGCAATTCCACTCCTGGTGCATCAGTGCCAAACACAGCAGCAATGTCACCTTCCAGCTCCAGAGACTCCTGTTTATACATCTAAGGATCACATTAGGCCTTCTGACCACAGCATCACAGTGGAAGCTCACATTCAGTATTATCCTCTATGAATTCAAAGTCCCCTCCCCCTGTAAGTAGGGCCTATATTTTTTGTTGCTAGATATATAATTTCACATTTGGTGGTACTAAACACAACTGCACCCAACACACCAGTGATCCAGATTGCTCTGTCAGCCACCGATCCTCTTCCTTTTTACTATTTCCCCCTCATTTGTGTGTCATTTACAGATTTTTTTAATCTCTTAACAATTTTATGTTTTCTTACAGGCAATTGACAAAAATATTAAAGGCATATAACTGATCCCTGTGAGAGACCACGAGAAACAGACTGGCTTAATAAGAGTCCCCATTTGAGACCGACCTTTAATTCAGTTAATGCACATATTATATGTGCATTGTTATATTGATCTAGGGTTTTTTCCCCAAATCAAAACATGATACCAAGTCATAACCTTGAAGAAGTCAAAGTTAATATCAGCGTTGACACAATATATTTAAGCAACCAAACTCTTATTTAATCAAAAAGTGATATGTTAGGTGACAGAATCTATTTTCCATAAACACCTGTTGACTGGTATTACCCTTCTAATACTTAACTGAGTCCCCTATCAACTATTCCACTATTTTATCCAGGATCAATGTCAAACTCATAGCTCTACAATTACCTGGTCTATTTACCAGACCAAACACTCCCATACATTAAAATGACTGCATGAACAGACAGAAAGCAAGGTCATCCTATAGTCTAGAGCAGGGGTGGGCAATAATTTTTGAGCAGGGGCCACATCAAAACAATTTTTAAGTGGTCACAGGCTGCTCCAAAAGGGTCGGGGTCTCGGATGGAAGGGGCGGAGCCTTTAAATAGCTGGAGTTGAAAGGGCTCACGCCTCTCCTCTAGCTCCCAGGCATCAGGTTAGCCGTAGACGGGAGCTGCAAGCTCTTTCAATTCCTGCTATTGAAAGGGCTTGCTGCTCCTGGCCTCGCTGCTAGCGTGTTGCTTGGGAGCCGGGAACACACAGGTCCTTTCAATTGCTTCTGTTTAAAAGGCTCTTGCCTTCCCTGGGGCTATTGCTTGCCAGCCATGGGAAAGGCAGGAAGCTTTTAAATAAAAGCAGTTGAAAGGGTTTGCGTGTCCCTGGCTTCCAGACAATGGGCTAACATGGGGCTGGAGCTGCGAACCCTTTCAATTGCTTCTGTTTAAAGGGCTTGCACCTACCGGGTGACGGGGCCTGAACCCAGCCCGCTGAATGGCTTTTGCCCATCGCTGCTCTAGAGAGAAGGCCACATTCCCCAGCTTGCTGCGTGGGTGAATGTGTAAGAAATGGGAAGGCAAGGGCATTCTTAGCATCTTGAGCAATGCAGCAAACAGGCTAGTAAGAGCATGAGCTGGTAACAGCATTTCCCACTTACTGAGGTCTGGCCTCTCTTCAGCAAGAGCTTTGGAAAGAGGTCCAAGCCAGAATCTGCAATGAACAAGAAAGGCAGTCACACTCGGCCCCTCTCTCCAGCACCTTCTGCCAGGCAAGCTCAGTGCTTAATACAAATCTACCCACTCCCTGGCAGGAAAGTTAATAACCTGTTTTACAATTGGACAGAGGTGAAATGACTAACCCAAGATCACATGGCAAGGGAGAGGCAGCGCTGAAAAGAGAATTTAAGTCTTTATTCCTAGCCCTGTTCTTGCCATTAGAGCTCACTGTCTGAAAGACCACCAGTATGCAGAATCAGCTCCTCTGCATTCCAGGGAGGGAGTGCCATTCCAATCCATCAACCTCATAATTTATAAACTTCCCACCAATATGGTTCTACAATTGATAGCCGCAGATAAGATGGGAGACTGTTCAGTCAGCTGAGCAGCTCAGGCATCAAAGGAGGATTCCCTAGGAGCAAGGGCTGCTCAGTATTTATTACTCACCATAGCTGTCTGTAACCTTGGAAAGTTGAATTGGCGCATCTAGCAGCACCTTGCTGCACCCCTGAGAGTTCTCGTCATCTCTGTAACACACAGAAGAATCAAGGAGTAAAGGTACCACGATACACTCCCATTCCTGCAACATTCCCATCTGCCACACACCACCCCAAATGAGTCTCAGATGCTGCCCTAAGTTATTCTGTGTCACCCTGTTTGACATCCTCATTCTGTACACTCCTAATGCTGACACTTTACAGCACAGCTCTAAAGTAAAATGCACATGACAAGACCCAGAGCTCTCCTCGTCTCTCACCACATTGGACTCAGCCCCGTTTACAGGTCTTTGCATAGAGGCCCCAGAGTACTTACAGGTGGAGGGTGTTGAACATCCTCTGGCAGATATCCCGGATGTCCTCATCATCTTTCGAGTCTCTGGACACTTCCTGCAAGAGCTCTCCCACTGCTTCAAAGAGATCATCCACAGACTCAAAATCTTCACTGCCACTGTGCAGGATCCCTGCAAGAGAAGAGAGACAAGCCACTGAGCAACAGGCCCAAAGAATTCCAACCAAAATAACAGCCAGTGTCTCCCCACACCTCCACCATCCTCACAATCCCACTGAACAACAAGGATCATTCTAGGATTTAAGGGAGGGGGCTGACCTCCAGTGCCAATTGAAGAAAGTAGGTAAGAGAGCTATGGGTTCAATTCCAGACTATTCCACAGGCATCCATGTGTAAGTGACCTTGGCCCATATTCTTGCCTACGGGAGGGATAGCTCAGTGGTTTGAGCATTGGCCTGCTAAAGCCAGTGCTGTGAACTCAATCCTTGAGGAGGCCATTTAGGGATCTAGAGCAAGTGTCAGGGATAGTACTTGGTCCTGCTGTGAAAGCAGAGGACTGGACTCGATGACCTTTCAAGGTCCCTTCCAGTCCTAGGAGATAGGTATAGCTCCATTCATTTCTCAACAAGCATGGCCATACTGAGTCAGACCCAAGGTCCATCGAACCCAGTGCCCTGTCTTCTGACAGAGGGCCGAGTGACTAAACAGAACAGGGAATCAAGACATGGCCCATTCCCAGCCCTGACAGAGGCTAGGGACACCATCCCTGATGGACCTAGCCTTATTACTTTATCTAGTTCTTCCTTTGGCAAAGCATTGCACAGGTTGACTGCCTTTTGTGAAGTAGTACTGCCTTTTGTGTTCAACCTAGGACGCCCAGTTGTTGACCCCTCGTTCTTGCGTTATGGGAAGGAGATTTGTGTAGTAGTACTGCCTTTTGTGTTCAACCTAGGACGCCCAGTTGTTGACCCTTCGTTCTTGCGTTATGGGAAGGAGTTTTGTGAAGTAGTACTGCCTTTTGTGTTCAACCTAGGACGCCCAGTTGTTGACCCCTCGTTCTTGCGTTATGGGAAGGAGATTTGTGTAGTAGTACTGCCTTTTGTGTCCAACCTAGGACGCCCAGTTGTTGACCCTTCGTTCTTGCGTTATGGGAAGGAGTTTTGTGAAGTAGTACTGCCTTTTGTGTCCAACCTGGGACGCCCAGTTGTTGACCCCTCGTTCTTGCGTTATGGGAAGGAGATTTGTGAAGTAGTACTGCCTTTTGTGCCCAACCTAGGACGCCCAGTTGTTGACCCCTCGGTCTTGCGTTATGGGAAGGAGTTTTGTGAAGTAGTACTGCCTTTTGTGTTCAACCTAGGACGCCCAGTTGTTGACCCCTCGTTCTTGCGTTATGGGAAGGAGCAACTAACTCTTCTCTAGTCACTTCTTCCACAGCAGCCGTGATGTCACAGACTTCTAGGCTATCGCCCCCCGAGTCATCCATCTCTTTCCCACGCTGACAAGTCCCGGTCACGGGGCAGCAGCTCATCATTTCTGCGGCCCCTTTCTGAACGTCTTCCAAGGCCAGGGGATTTGGGGGGGGGGGGGAAGGGGCACCTCTGCACGTGGACTGAGGCTTCTCGCAGAAGGGGTGGGAACGGGGCCCCTTCGTGCCCAGCCCCCCGTCGGTGACAGGCCCCGCCTGGCTCTCGCGCAGGAAGGGGGTTCGCTCCCACGCGAGGCAGGCAGGCGACACGCCCGGGCGCCCCATCGGGCAGGCAGCCTGCGAGCGCGCGCCAGCCCCGGGGGCGCGCCGTGCTGAGGGGAGGCAGAGCGGCGGGGCGCCCCGGGGAGAGGCGGGAAACCCCGGCCCGGGCAGCCCCGCCCCCGCCGCCCCAGGCCCCGCCCCTCGGGCTCCCCCCGCCCCTCACCGGTCACGTAGGCGAACAGCTCCCCGTCCAGCTCGGGGAACTCGCTGCGCAGGATCTCGGCGCACGAGGCCATGGCCGCACAGCCCGGCACCAGCCTCGCTACCGCCGCCGGGCCACGCAGTCCGGGGAAAGGGGGGGGGAGCGCGGGGCACGCCGGGAAAAGGAAAAAAAAAAAAGCCCGCCGCGCGCAGGCGGCTGGGACATGGAGTCCGGGGCCGGCCCAGCGCGAGGGACGGCGGGAACGGGTGCCCCGCGCATGCGCCTCGTCCCCGGGCGCGCCGTCCTCCAAGTTCCCGCCAGGGCAAGGGAGGCGCGTGCGCAGTTCGTGAAGCGGGATTGGGGCGGGGTCCAGGGGAGGGCTGGCACAGAGGTCGGCGGGGGGGGGGGTGGAGCCAGGGCGTGGTTGCCGGGGGGCGGGGGCCAGGGCGTGGTTGCCGGGGGGCGGGGCCAGGGCGTGGTTGCCCAGTGAGCTCCGCCCCTTGCTATTGCGGAGCTGGGATTTCAAGCATCCCCCGACATAAGTGACTTGGAGCCACTCAGGGGCTCTGACTTCCTTTGCTGGGGCCCTCGGTGCTATGGGCCTGCCCCACACCATGCCCCCCCCCTTGCTGCTGGGGCCTTCAGTGCTATGGCCTGCCCCACACCATGCCCCCCCCCCTTGCTGCTGGGACCCTCGGTGCTATGGGCCTGCCCCACACCATACCCCCCCCCTTGCTGCTGGGACCCTCGGTGCTATGGGCCTGCCCCACACCATACCCCCCCCCTTGCTGCTGGGACCCTCGGTGCTATGGGCCTGCCCCACACCATGCCCCCCCCCCTTGCTGCTGGGACCCTCGGTGCTATGGGCCTGCCCCACACCATACCCCCCCTTGCTGCTGGGACCCTCGGTGCTATGGGCCTGCCCCACACCATACCCCCCCTTGCTGCTGGGACCCTCGGTGCTATGGGCCTGCCCCACACCATACCCCCCCTTGCTGCTGGGACCCTCGGTGCTATGGGCCTGCCCCACACCATACCCCCCCTTGCTGCTGGGACCCTCGGTGCTATGGGCCTGCCCCACACCATACCCCCCCTTGCTGCTGGGACCCTCGGTGCTATGGGCCTGCCCCACACCATACCCCCGCCTTGCTGCTGGGACCCTCGGTGCTATGGGCCTGCCCCACACCATGCCCCCCCCCTTCCTGCTGGGGCCTTCAGTGCTATGGCCTGCCCCATACCATGCCCCCCCTTGCTGCTGGGACTCTCGGTGCTATGGGCCTGCCCCACACCATGCCCCCCTTCCTGCTGGGGCCTTCAGTGCTATGGGCCTGCCCCACACCATGCCCCCCCCTTCCTGCTGGAGCCTTCAGTGCTATGGCCTGCCCCATACCATGCCCTCCCCCTTGCTGTTGGGGCCCTCGGTGCTATAGGCCTGCCCCGTACCATGCCCTCCCCCTTGCTGCTGGGGCCCTCGGTGCTATGGGCCTGCCCCGTACCATGCCCTCCCCCCTTGCTGCTGGGACCCTCGGTGCTATGGGCCTGCCCCGTACCATGCCCCCCCCTTGCTGCTGGGACCCTCGGTGCTATGGGCCTGCCCCGTACCATGCCCTCCCCCTTGCTGCTGGGGCCCTCGGTGCTATGGGCCTGCCCCGTACCATGCCCTCCCCCTTGCTGCTGGGGCCCTCGGTGCTATGGGCCTGCCCCGTACCATGCCCCCCCCTTGCTGCTGGGGCCCTCGGTGCTATGGGCCTGCCCCGTACCATGCCCTCCCCCCTTGCTGCTGGGGCCCTCGGTGCTATGGGCCTGCCCCGTACCATGCCCCCCCCTTGCTGCTGGCCGGGCGCTGCCTTGCAAGCTGGGTGCCCAGCCAGAAGCACCTGCCCAACCAGCAGTACCCACTCAAGTGTGGCCATACCACACTCCCCCAAGACAGCCTCAAGCCCTCCCTCCTCCCCCAGTATGAGAAACACCACCGTAGGGGCTGCTTTGTCTCTCTGGCAAGCAGCTGCCGTGGTGTGAGGGAAGGAGCAGCCCTTGCTGTTGCAAATCAGGCCTGGGGTCATACTGCAGCCCCATGCTATGGGCACTGAGTTGACTCCTCCGTGGGAGACTGCATGGCTGGGAGCTGGTATCTGAACAGGGTCAAAGGGGCCAGGAAAGGCAGGCAGAAAAATAACTGTGAAAGAGTCTAATGGTATGTCCACCCTGCACAGGATTGTTTGTTTTTTTCAGAAAAATGGCTGGTGGTTTTTTGTTGTTTTTGTTGGTTTTTTTTAAACCTTCCCTTAGATCCACACTGC
Organism: Pelodiscus sinensis; assembly: GCF_049634645.1. NCBI lineage: Eukaryota > Metazoa > Chordata > Testudines > Trionychidae > Pelodiscus > Pelodiscus sinensis. The sequence continues at coordinate 48,895,557 of NC_134720.1, forward strand.
AATCACATTCTTTTGGGGAAAAAAATCAAAAGAACAGAGGGGCTTTTCCTACATTGGTAAATCTCTTTCTACAAGGAAGAAGACTTTTTCCAAAAGAGTTCTTTCAGAAAAAGGCCTGTGTGGACAGGGAAGAGGGAGCTCTTTTGAAAGAAGAGGAAAAAACACAGGCGCCATAGTGGCCACTCCGTCCATAGTAATCACAGCTTAAATGCGAGATAGCATCCATATTGAACGGATGCTATCTTTCAAAAAAGCAGATGGCTTTTTTTGATGTGCTTTTGCTATGTAAAACAAACATCAAATAGTCTAGTAGCACCTTAAAGACTAACAAAACATGTACATGGTATCATGACCTTTCATGGGCAAAATCTACAAAAGATGAAGTGGGTTTTTGGCCACAAAAGCTCATGATACCATCTACATGTTTTGTTAGTCTTTAAGGTGCTACTAGACTATTTGATGTTTAAGTTTTTCCTGTTACAGACTAACTCAGCTACCCCTCTGAAGCTTTTGCTGTGTAGACGCTCTCTTTCAGAAGTTTTTTCTGAAGATCTCTTCCGGAAAAGTTTATTTTGAAAGAGGTATAGTCTAGACATAGCCTAAGGTACCTTATTTCTTTCAGTAAGTCCTAGGCATTTCACAATCATTTATGAAACCAACAGGCATGGAGAAGGTGGTGAGGAATAGGGATGTAAAATCCCATTTAATTCATTAGTCAGTTAAATATATTGTTAACCAATTAAAAGGCAGGGGAGACCGCTCCAGTTCAGCTGCAGCAGTCCCCACTGCCCACCCTGGGCCAGGGCACCTCACAGGCAGGTGTCCCAACCTGAGCAACCCATGCCTTTGAGGTACCCGGGGCCACCGCAAGCAGAAGCTGCTCTGGCTCAAGCAGGCTCTATCCAAAGTGAGACCCCCACCACCACCTGCAGCAGGTGGGGAGCTGCTCCCACCCCTCTGGTTAACCTTAACTGGTAAGCATCACCTGTTAAGAGCAGGCAGCCGCCGCGCCCTCACCTCTCCCCCAGGAGGAGATTGCTGCCCTGGGCTAGGAATACAGAGCAGCTCTGCCAGCCCGAGGAGTGGGCCAAGGAAAGGAGCAGGCAGCGCTCCTGGCATTGACCCCTCTGCTGTTTGGGCTGCCCTGCTTTGAGGGGGAGGGAGTGAGGAAGAGGTAGGGGAGATGCCAAGTGATGAGCAAGGAGGATGCTGTCCTCACATCCACCGTTACCCAGCTCTCCCTTGCTCTGTGGATCAGGCCCGTGCAATTCCCTGCACATCTGGTTGGCCTGGCTGTTTGTGTGGGGAAGAACCCCTGGCCTTGAGCTTTAGCTGCCAAGAGTTGGCACGGAGGACCCTGCTGGCACGGCGGACCAGGCAGGTATACTGCCCTTCGCTGAACACGGCAGCATGAACACGCAGGGCCTGGCTCGGCAGCAGCTCCAAGCCGGGAACAGAGCGCGAAAGGAGCACCCCATCTTTGTACCAGCTGCAAGAGAGAGGAGGGCAGGACCGTGAGACCCGGGCAGCTGCTGTCAGCTAGCACCAGTGACCCCCATGCCAGCCAGTGAGTGCCAAGGCCTTTCCTTCAGCTCCTGGCTTGCTAGCAGTCTCCTTCCCTCCGCCCAACTCACTCCCAGCCACAGTCAAGATCCGGCCATTTCTCTCTTCCCATCATCACGCTGCTGAACCTGCTACAGGTTGGACGTTGCTGGTCTGGCATCCTTGGGACCTGAGCTGTCCTGAACAAGGGATTTTGCCAGACCAGGGGAGATCAGCCTTGACCTCTGCTAGGGCTCCCCTCCTGGCCCTGGCCAGTGCACTGCACCCCGCCTGCTACCAGAGCTCCACTGCCCCCAGGCCACTGGCAACCTCTACGGCTGGGGCTCTCTGGCCCAGCCAGACCACAGGTGTTGCTGGACCAGGGAGAGTCCCGGACCACAGAGGTTCAGCCTGTAGTCAGAGACCAGGACTTTTATTCACAGAACACAGCGGAGCAGTTTGTTTCACTTGGGTGTGGTCGGGATCAGGGCCCGTGGTTGCTCCTTATTGGAGGGGTGCTCAAGTCTGCACATCCATTGACCCCCCCACACCAACTTTGCCTTTCCAAAGCAGTAGCCTCCCTGCTTCCTGGCCTCCACAGCTGGCAGCATCTGCACAGACACGAGCGCCATCTCCCTCGGAAGGCAGCAGGCAAAGAGATTACTGCAGAGTTCAGCTAGGGAGACCTGGCTTAGTGAGTGCTGGGGAGGGGGGTGTCCATAGATGCAGCAATGCTCTGCATCCCGGAGAGCTCCCAGCTGGATAGTAGCTCACCTGATTTGCAGGTGTGTCCTGGAGGTGTTCAGCCCACAGCGGAAGGTTATGGCTCTGCCTTTGGAGAGGTACTTGGTGTGAATGTGGGGGGGCTGCACTCGTACAGAGGGGGAGGCAGCAGGGAACTCTGAAAGACACACAGAGCAGTGATGCCAAGCCAAGCGGCCATGGCTCCCTTCTGCATGCTGCAGCAGCCTAATAAAGGAGGGAGGGGCATGGGAGGTGCTAGGTGGCGTTTGCTTTGCAGGGGGGAGCTGGTTTCTGTAGCCCACAGCACCAGCAGGGGAGGAGTTCTCTTACCGGAGCAGGAGTTGCAGATTTGGGGGCAATGCCTCTTCATGAAGGCGCACCGGCGCGTGCAGAACCCCTGCCGGGCCCAAGGCTCACACTGCTGCTTCTCATCCACGCAGCCTGCAGGGACAACGCTCGGAGATGGGCATTGCAGAATAGCCACTTCCTCCCACGGGACTTGCCTTTGGTGCAGAAGCAGCCGAGGAATTTGGAATGGAAGAGCCCAGACAGGGTTGGACAGGATTGTCCCAAGCCAGGATGGGAGCCCAGTATCTCCAGCTGCCTCTCTCAGACCTTGTCCCAGGCTTTGGCCTGCACCACCCTGTGCTCACGGCCATCCATGGGTTCAGGCCCCATGACAACTGACGGGGCAGGAGCATGCGGGAAGACGGTGATTTCCGGGCGCTTGCTAAGGAACCAGGGCTACTCTGGCCAAAGATGAGCCAAGGCTGCTCTGCATTCTGGGCTCCCGGCCAGATGCAGCTGGGCCAACAAGGGACTGCGCAGGACAAGGACTCAGCAGAGGGAGCCCTTAGGGGACAGTCCTCTCTTCTGGGGCCAGGCGGCGACTAGACACTGGGCACACATCAGTGCTGGTGCTCCTTGGCATCTCCTTACCGTACAGCCGCCGAACGGCCCAGGCGTCATCCTGGCCAATGCGCCACGTCCTGCTGTAGGTCGCGTTGGGGTGCATGAGCGCACGGACATCCTGCGAATGCCACAGGCCCAGGGCATGGCCGATCTCGTGAGCCACCACCTGGACCAGGTCATTCGGCCAGACTCCTAATAAGCACAAAGCACCCGAGGGAGCCAGGACATGCCGGAGAGCCTGCCCTGGCAGCTCCCAGCACGGAGCCAAACCCAGCCATCGCGGGGCAGGCAGAGGGCACTGGAGCATTGCTCCTGACCTAGCCCAGCCTGGCTTCTCCCTACCCAACTGCAAGCATCCTTACTTGCCGGACACCTGGCAACCCTAGTCATCTCAGGGCACAGGTTCATGCCGCTGGGACTCCCTTGAATGGAACTGGGAGGAGCATGACTGAGCTGGAATCTCTCCCCCTGCACTAGAGCTGCAACGAGCTAGGCAAACAGTCATTTCCTCCTGGCCTGGCCTAGGCAGGGCATGCCGGGCTCCACTGGCAGGGCCCCTGTCTCCAGAGCAGGGGAGGGCAAGAGGAGGCTAGTGAGCTGGATCCGGCCTGTGGCCGCCCCATCCAGCGGCTGCAGACGGTTTAAAGAGCAGGCTTGCTGTGCAGTCTGGGCAGGGAGGGGAAGGCTTTGCACCCCCTAGCAAAATCCCTCCACTCCCATTGGCCAGTTTCTGGCCAAAAGAGCTAAGAAATGTTGCTGAAGGCCGGGGCAGCAAATGAAGCCTCCTCCCTCCCTGTGCTGGAGCGGAGCCACATGAAGCAGCCTGCCCAGCACACAGGCAGGGAACGTGTCTCAGGTTCCTGTAGGGCTGCTGGCTGGGAGCCACCTAGGTAAGCACCTCCCAGCCAGAGCCTGCCTCTGGCAAATCTGCCCCCTCCCCCCAGGCCACCATTCAACCCTCTGTATTCCCTCTCCCCATCTGCTCCAGGTCACAACTCCCCCCTGACCCTGCACCCCTCCCCCAGGCAAGAATCCTCTCCTGCACCTATACTCCTAACCCTGCCCCAGATCATGACCCCCTCCTTCACCCACACTCCCTCCAGCATCCCAGGCCTCTATCCCAAGCTCCCTTCTACATCCCACCTGTCATCCCAGAGCCCGCACCCCTCCACAGAAGTGCAGCCCTTGACCACTTACCAAAATCTTGGAGTGGCCCCCCCATTAAAAATTATTTCCCACACTGTTCTAGTGAGCATTAGCACAAGGCAGCCCCTGCTGGCTGCAGGATGTGTGGACAGCACGCCCCCCTGGAGAGTCCTACTGGGGCACAGGGAGCTGTAGGGGGTGCACTTCTGCTGGGGGGGGAGGGGGAATATAATGCCCTGATCCTCAGGGAGGGGAGCAAGTGGTGAGCCTGGTTGTGCCAACACACCGACAGCCAGTAGCTGACAGCTCCCCTCACATCAGCACTAATTGGCTCCCAGGGGAAGGGCCGGCGGATGGAGGGGAGGACTGCCTTTCCCAACCAGATGAGCAGGGGTGGTGAGCGGGGGAGGCTGGTTAGCAGCGCAGGAAGTGCCTGTGGGGAAAGGGAGCAGAGCCCAGAGGTGTGAAAGCAGGCTCTTTGCTGGCCCGGCCCCTTGCACGTATTACCATCCAAGCAAAAGGTCAACTTCCCCTTGATGAAAAACCTTACCCTATGTAACAAAGATCAGCAACGAACAGGAACAAAAACCAGACCTGAAAAGTTCATGTAAAGTTCGTGCTGACTGTGCCATGCCCAATAAGGCAGAAAAGGGAAAAACAGGAAACCATCTCACCCCCTTACTCCTGTCACTTAACAGACAGGGTCTGCTTGCCTATCACAAAAAGTGCACAAAAGCTTTCTCTATAAAATAGCTTCCCCTCCTGTATCAAATTGAGGAATCCCCAATAAACATTGGAAGGCAAAATATGAGCCAGGTCCGAGGACTGATCACCCGAGGGCCACCTCCCGCTCACCCAACCAAATGAGTTCGTGTCGAGCGTAACGTATCCCAAACATAACAAATACCAAATATGTTGTTATTGGTGTAGTTTGTGTGTCTGTTAAATATTATCTGAAATTGTTTAGCGGTGTTGTTAAGTAAGGGTGTGTCTAGACTACATGCCTCCTTCGACGGAGGCATGTAGATTAGCCAGATCGGAAGAGGGAAATGAAGCCGCGATTAAAATAATCGCGGCTTCATTTAAATTTAAATGGCTGCCCCGATCTGCCGATCAGCTGTTTGTCGGCAGATCGGGGGAGTCTGGACGCGATGCCCCGACAAAGAAGCCTTTCTTCATCGACACAGGTAAGCCTCGTGAAACCAGGCTTACCTGTGCCGATGAAGAAAGGCTTCTTTGTCGGGGCATCGCGTCCAGACTCCCCCGATCTGCCGACAAACAGCTGATCGGCAGATCGGGGCAGCCATTTAAATTTAAATGAAGCCGCGATTATTTTAATCGCGGCTTCATTTCCCTCTTCCGATCTGGCTAATCTACATGCCTCCGTCGAAGGAGGCATGTAGTCTAGACACACCCTAGTAGTGTTAAGAGTTTGAGATAAATGATTAGTCTTATAAGTAAGTCTGATGTAAATGTAACTGTTAATAATCCCTGGGCCCTTGTTAAGAACTATTGGGATTTAGAGAAACCCCAAGGAATTTTCTTTACTGTATTGCATTTTGCTTATTGGTCATTCTAATAATTATTTGGTGCCTACGTATGTAAGAAATTAATAAAATAATAATTTATACGTAGAAGCCCTTTAATAAAAGTTGAAAAGATATTTAGTAATAGTTTGCCTGTTTCTGCGCCTCCCTGGGCTAGCCACATTTCCGAACCTTTTACTTTAAACCACAAGAGGGAGAGAGGCGGTGGGGTGAGTTCTCCCCGGAGAAAGGGCTGGGAATGGGAACAATGGTCCCAGCCCTACTCTGCAGGATGGAGCTGGTGCTTTGGTGCAGAGGATAAGTCACCTGGCCACGGGCAGGACACCCTGCAGATCTCTGGCTGCCTCTTGGTCTGTCATACCTTGTTTCCAGCTGAAGCGCAAGCGGCCCAGGATCCAAAACTCATGGTTGTCTCAATGGATCTCGCCCCGGGGCAGCAGGAAAGCATGGGCCAGCTCCCCGTTCAGCCCATCGAAGCAGGGGTGCAGCGGGGAGAACCAGCAGTCAGTGTGGTTGAAAGTGTAGAAGCCTGCCCAAGACCAGCCAGAGAGAGAGCCTGGAAGCAGCAGGCAAGAAAACTCGCAGGGCAAAGCTAGAAGGGGTGGGTGGGTAATGAGTTTGCTAGAGAGGGGGGAGATGGGGTTGGATGGCCGTGCTAAGTCCATCTGTGACAGCCCCACTTCGGTGCCAGGTGTGTGCGGGGAGGGGCCGTGGGCTTGCCGGGATGCTCTGTGGCCGTGCAGTCTAGCCACAAGGAAGGAGCAAATGGGGATAGCACATGGTCTCCAAGCCCTTGAGATGGCTCCCTGCAGCCCCCAGGGGAGCCATCTGCACCCAGGAGATCGCAGGGCTGAGAAGAGGCAGGGAGAGTCCCTGAGATGGAAAGCCTCAGCCCCCCCCCCTTACCTATAGTGATGTCAGCTGGCTGGGCAGGGGCCACGCGCCGGAAGCTGAGGGGGGAGACGTCGCTCCACATGCGGAAGGCAGTGGCAATGGCTCTTTGTGGCCCCCTTGTTCAGGGTGCTGGGGAACTGCACAATCAGGAGCACAGGCGGGTGACCCACGGCACCAGCGGCTCTTCCATCTCTCCAGCCTCTGCTCTTGGAGCTAAGGCTATGGTGGGACAGGGGTGCACGTGCAGGACGAGCTCAGCTGCTTTCAGCAGGGGGTGATGCACAGGGTGAGACAGGGGGCTCTGCTAGTCCCCAGCAGGGGCACTGTCAAGGCAGGGCAGGAGCCTGGGCAATACCAACAATTCTCAGACTCTTGAGAGCAGAGGCCAGCTCCCATCTAGCTACATGGAAGGGTCCTGTCTCTGCAGCACAGAAACAGGCTGACCTAGGCCAAGAGCAGCAGCAGGGCACAAGGAGCCTGTTCCTAGTATCCCTGGGTACCTCCAGGGCAGGACGTCCTCATGGGACCCAGCACCAGGAGTGTGTGTGTTGGGGGAGGAGGAGGGAAGGGGGCGGAAGAGGGGAGGGGCTCAGCTTGGTTGGCTGAACCCCAGGGCAGGGTTGGATCCCCCAGCAGGCAGAGGCTCTGCTCAAAGAGGCATGCTTGGCTCCCCTTGCCCTCCAGCACCCAGGGGAGCAGATTCTGCACAGAGTCAGGGGGAGGGGTTCCCCCATTTCCTGCAGTGTTCACATCTGGCAAGGACCTCTGGGCATCTGGCAGTCACATGGCTATCATCATGCTAAGGAAGCAATTAGCTCCAGCTGGGAAAAGCTGGTGTCAGCCTCTCCCAAGAGACACCATGCTGGGGAGGGGCTGGGAGCCAGGGGCAGGCTCAGCTATGGCGATAGGTCACCTCCTTAGGCCTCAAGGCCAAACAGCAGCAAACAGGGACACCGAAAGGGCTGGGCTTGCCCCACCGCAAGGGATGCAGTTATGTCATGGGCCAGGCTGGAGCAGGCTTAGCTGAGCTCTGTGCAGGGAGCCCCACATGGGAATAGCGTGGGAGGGGGGGATGGGCGGCTCGGTTGCATCCCTAGCGGCCCTGGTACACTCACTTATAGGTCAGGTTAGCATGGTCCCACTTATAACCAAGCAGCTTGCTGGCATAGCGCCTCCTTCTGCCCACGCCACCTCCTCGTGCGACAGCAGAACCAGGATCTGACCCTTGGGGGGGCTATGGCTCCCATCTGTGGGAAGACGAGTCAGCCCTCACCCCGTGAAGCAAGAGGATCTCAGTCAGGCTTCCACCCCAGCCTGCCTGGTGTTGTACCTGCTGCTAGAGAGCCCATCCCGACCACAGCAGACGCTGCAGGCAACCTCACAGCTCTGCCCACTCAGCAAGAAGGGGCAGAAGGTTTCCAGCCTAAAAGCACCAGGCGCTAGGGCATTGCATGGGGAAATATCCATAGCCAACAGCTGGTACAGGTTAGTAAAGGGTATGGGGCAGAGGACGGAGAGTGGACACTAGAGTTGCCTCTAATTTTTCCATCCCTACGTGGAATAAATTTTATGCGCACCACTGCATGTGACTGCACACCACCAGTAGGAAAAAGATGCCTTAGCTATGGGCGCGCTGCTAATCTGGGTAGCATTGGAATCCAAGTGGCCACACAAGTGCCCAGATCACAGGGAACACTGGTCCTAGCCCAAGTTTGGCAGAACTCCCTGGTCTGAATTTCACCCAGGCGGCCCCCGGGGGAGACTATAGACCCCAGCATGACATCCAGATCGCTCTGCCTGGGAAGTCTAGATAACCCCATGAAAACCAGCTGTGATCTGCTGTTTTAACCCCCCCCCCCCCCCCCCCAAAACCTCCCTGTGCACCAGACTCCGTGGTTTGAGAACCTAGCTGGCAGTATGAAGGTTCCCTCAACACCATAGGCTGCGGATGATTTCACTCTGCAGCTGCCCTTCCCCCAGCCCAAGGCCCGTGGAAATATGGCTCAAAGAGCTGTCCCTGCAGCCACAGGAGCAGGGCAGATGCTGGGCCGGGGGCTCTGCTTTGGAGGAAATTCCTCTGGTTTATTTTGGACTCAGGTCCCAGCTCCGGCCAAGGCTGCAGCTGAGGAAGTGAGGAGAGGAGAGGCTCAGAGGGAAATGGGATGGGAGGCCGGAGATGACAGGAGGCAGAGGTGGCTCCTGTCTGGTCCCAACAGCCTCACACAGCGGCACGCTGGGTAAGAAATCTGGACTCCCCCATTTCCTGGCAGGATTCCCCCGATGCCCTGTCACCCTAACTTTGCTGCTGAGTTCTGTTCCTGCACACCCCGCCCCATAGCCCAGCTCTCCCCTCCCAAGTGCCGGGAATAGCTACCCCCAGCCCCACGGGGAATGCAGAGTCCCGCAGTAGAGGTTTCCCACTCACCCCTCGATCCCAGCCAGCTCCTTGCAAAGTCTGGAACACAGGCAGCAACAAGATGAGCAGCGCAGATCCCCCCCTCCCCCCACCTTCTGTGGGCCCGTGCTCATGGCTGGGCTCAGCAAACCCTTCCCCAAGCGATGGCTCAGGAAGAAGCGCCCCCCCTTACCCGCACGATAGCGGATCCCAGCCAGTCAGCCACTCGCACCCTCTGCCGTGAGCACACACGTCTGTGAGGAGTCCCCACAGCACAGCTGGCTCCAATGCACAGGAACCAAGCAAAGCCCCACTTCCAACGCTCCTGCTTCCCTGCCAGATGCTGACCCCCTTCCCCTCCCCAACTAGAGCTAGCAGGCTGCACAGCTCTGAGACAGACCGATCCTCGCATGGACATCAAACCCAGCCTCTTTCTCCCCGACACTCCAACACTTCTCCCTGTCCCTTTCAGCCTTCTGCATTGCTTGCAATCCCCTCTCCCAGCGCGCTGCTCCAGCCCTGTGCTGCCCCTCCCTTAGTCTGCCAGTGCCCCCTCATGGATGCCCCGAGGATCAACTGATAATTAGGACAGTGGGGCCAGAAGGGAGCCCACACCCTGCATAGTGCAGCCTCCCATCCCCACACTTACCAAGTGGTCATCTAAAAGTTGTCCTCTCCCGGCAACGGGAGCAAGGCCTGGTGAGAAGGTTGAGAGCATGCCCGCCCCGCCCCCTTTGGCCAGGCAGTTGTAGTCCAGGGGTATGGTGACTTTCCAACCCCTGTATTAAGGGCCCAGTCTAGCACACTGCCAGATAGCAATGCTGCAGCTTCCCCGCTGGTTACTGAACAGAACCTCCCCCACATGAACACAGCCCCGGCTTGTGGGGACTCAAAGGAGCCAAGGCAGTCCAGGGAAACCCAGCACATGGAAGGAGTGCTCCCCCCCCAGTCCAGGCAAGGAGACCTAGGTCTTTATCAGGAATTCAGACCCAACGGAGGGGAGCAGGCTCCTGAAAGCTGCTGCCAGACGGCCTGGTTCAGAGCCCAGCAGCGCCAATGGCCCCAGGCTCGGGGGGTGGTGATTAAATGCTGCTCTTGCATGAAATTCTCCCTTTTGGAAAGGGAGTATGAGCCAGCAGCCTGTGAGGTCAGGAGTTTGCACCCAGCAGGCAGATATCAGGGGGCGGGGGGAAGGGGGAGAAAGAGGCAGGAAGGAGGGAGACGAGGCAGCGCAGGATCCTGCTGCTTCAAAAACCACCTCCAAGAAGCTACCCTGGACAACCAGCCTCTGGCTCCAGTTTAAAATGGAAAGGCTGGTGCCAAAAGACAGGAGGCTTCAGAGGGCTGGGAGTGAAGGTCAGGGCTCCTCCTGTTGCTAGGATCATGCAAAAGCCCTTTTCATGGTGTTCAGACTGTCCAGAAGCCATGTGCCAAGGGCAGCAAACCCCAGCCAGGCAGGCAGATTTCACACAGCAAGTCCCAGGCAGAACCGGTACTAGAAAACCAGGCGCTCCTAGCACCAGCTGACTGCTGCTCTCTGCCATGTGGGATGGTGACCTCACCCCGTGCTGCAGTGTTAGAGCAGAGCCGAAAGCAGAAGTCACAGGTGGTTCATCCACCCCCGCAACAAGTATCAAGCTCTTCTGCCTCAAGGAGCCATGGTCACTGGCTGCTTCTGCCAGCCCAGACAGTGGCAATCCCAGAAGGCTTTCAGAGGAGATGAAGCTGACGGCAACAGTTTGCCCAAGTGCACCCTCCACAGCCCACCAGAAGACAGGCTGCTGAGTGAGCTATTCAGCCACAGGGGCTCATGGCCTCAGTCTGCCAGCTGGAGACCACGTTCATACACCACACTAGCCTGGGTGGCCACTGGCGCTGCTAAGCACCGGCCTCTGCCTCACACTGCTCAGCCTGGGGAGCTAGTGGCTCAGTGCCAAACCCAGCTGGCCTGAATGACAGAGTGGGGTCCAAGCCCCTTCACTGAGCTCAGCTTCTTTTTAGAGCCTGAGACACTTGAATTACTTCCTGGGTGGGAGGGACATTTGGTGCTCCCTTGTGGAAGGCAGAAGGGGGCATGAGCTACATCGAGATAGGTAGCAGGTTTAAACAAACAGGACATTTTTCTCCATTCGGTGCACAACCAACCTGTGGAACTCCTTGCCAGAGGATGTTGTGAAGACCAGGCCTTCAACAGGGTTCAAAAAAGACCTAGATAAATGCAGAGGATAGGTCCATCACTGGCTAATAGCCAGTGATGGACAAGGATGGCATCACTAGGCTCTGTCAGAGGCTAGAAGAGGGATCACTTGCTGACTCCATCCTGTTCATTTCCTCTGGGGCCCTTGGCATTGGTCACTGCTGGGAGACAGGACACTGGGCTAGATGGACCTTTGGTCTAATCCAGTATGGCCATTCTTATGAGATTGGCCAAGCCTGAGAGCCATCGATAGCAAGGACAGCAGAGGGAAACTGCTGTAGTTTATGCTCTGCCATACAACCAACAAGTTCCTTGGGCCTTGTAATGAATGAGAACCAAAGCTGCTTAAGTCCGGCCATGAAGATAGCCACTAAACTGCTGCGTCCTGCCCCCTGCAACTGCCAAGGAAGGATACTCCTGCAGAAGGCAGACTTCCCTCCCTGCCAACAGCAATCAGTCTGTTCCCAGGGAAAGAGAATCATCCCATTCCGATGCCACCCCCAGGAGCTTCCCATTTCCTGTTGGCAACATTTGTGTCATTGCAAGGCCCCCGGCGCACTTCTTGGGGAGCTGCAGATGGGATGAGGAAGGGGGGGAAGGGAAGGAGAAGAGGACTTGTGTTCAGATCCTTTGAGTCATCATCTGGACACGGAACACGGAGCCAAGCTCAATGCAGTTGTCAGTTCTAAGGTAGCACCTGCAGTCTGCATGCAGTACCCTGGCTTTGTATTAGGGAGCACAGTACAGGCTGCTGTGGTAACGCTCTCCCCCCAAAGAAGGGGAGCTGGAAACAGGACAGAGCTCATTGCAACGAGGACTTGGGTATAAGACACAGACTACTTCCCTGCATGTGAGCAGAGCTTTTGGGAGCCGCTGCCCCACAGGAACAGGTAGCTGAGGCAGGGTCGGAATTACATTTCTAGATCTGGACCTGCAATTGCAGAACTGTGGCTCTGAGCAAGGCTCCACCTCTCACCCCACTGCTACCGACAGGATGCACAGGTCAGGTCTCGAACTGGTCTTCATAGCTCAGACATGACTGTTTAAGGATAAACCTCACAGGTGCCTATGTGAGTCTGCAGACACCCTTACCTGGGAGCACAAGGGAATCCGCTTCCCCAGTCATCTCAGTGCAGAAAAACCAACCTTAGCCAATGCAACCGCCCCTGAGTCCCAGACTGCTGGTTCCCCTGCTACATCGCTCAAGCCTTGCAGAGACTGGCAGGGTCAATCACTCCCTGCCAGAACACAGGCTTGGTTCTGCCTCCTGGGCCCTGTGCAGGGCCACGACCCCTAGGAAAGGATCTTTACTTTCCCACAAAGTCTGCGCTTCACAGCTAAGTAATGAGCACAGGACTGCAGTACTGGCCACCCGGGTCACTAAGCTAGGCCTCTTAAGTCCAGGTGAAGCTGCTGCAGAATCCAGGGCCCTTCTGGGATAAGACCAGGCTATGTGGGCCTCAAGTGTGAGTAGCTGCCAGAACCAGTGAAAGGTCCCAGCCTGAAAGTTGCCACTAAAGCTCCATCCATGACCCCCTAAAGACTTGGGAGTTCTGCCCATTTATTACTGGAGCACAGTGTTGCCACAGGCTGCCCTAGAAAGTCACTTCAGAAGGCAGAGGTCTACCTAAGGTAGCAGGGTTACTGGCTACTGCAGCTGCAAACCCATCCTCTGCCCCTCCCAGCTGCAGAGGGCTGCATTAGGAGAGCTCTGTTAGAACCCAAAGGGAAGCCAGAGGAGTGGTGCTGCCAAGCAAGAGCTGTTCGGTTCCCCCCCCCCCCCCCGCCGCCGCCTTTACCTACCCCAACCCAGCCAACTTGCAAGCTATTAGGTTAACAGGAGTGCAGATATGTCCAGCAATAAGGCAGCATGTACAGGCCATGGCCTGTCCCCCAGCTCAGCTCCTTCAGGGCCCCCGCAACAGCAGCTCTCTCAGCCTCCTCTGTTCTATGTACTTTATTAGGGTTAGAACTGGACAAATCACAAAGTGTACAAAATGGAGACCACACTATTAGAAGCAGAGGATTGTGGGTTGCAGCAGCATTTCTATAGACCCAGAAGCATTTGATAGAAGAGTGGGAAAAAGACGGTTAGGCAGGGTTGGGGCTCTTACCAGCCCACCCTGTTTCAGATTGCCACAGAGAGATCCTGTAGTTCACATCCTGGGTAGCACAAGGATGATCTGTGTCCACACCTGCTGGGATGGAAGAGGAGTTTCCAATCCACTGGAGGGCAAACTGCTCAAACCAGCATTAGGTGGGGTAAGTGCTGCAAGGACCTAGTAGGGGCTTTGAAATGCTGTGCCACCCACACACACCAGCAAGAGTCTTAAACCCTCATCCTTTTTGGTCATAAAACCTTCCCATGACAGGACAATACTGAAGACTTTGCAAGGAGGGAAAAAAGGGGGGGAGAGGAGAAGGTGGTAAGCTCACTGGACTAGGCACCTCAGACCGCACAGCAACATCTACCACAACAGCAATAGCTAGTACAGGAGCCAGGTTAGCGTCAACTCTGATTTGTCCAGTCTATGGTTTTCAGGGCTACTCTACAAGTACAGATGCACAAGAACTTCAAAAATACTAGGATATGATGGAAGTAGTGAGACACCAACAGAAGAGTTTAATGGTGGATGTTCCCTAGAACCATCCCAGGAGGATGGTGGTTAGACTAGTCCCTCCCCACCCTGGGACAGGAAGCAGGAGGCTAGCTAGGCTCCCCCTGTGCATGGTCAGGTTCTCAACTTCAGCTGCCAATCTGGTAGTAATGGAAATCATAGACAGGAGAGAGTTCGTTCCTGAAGTGAGCCACAGGGTCTAACTTCCAATCCGTGTGCAGAGGGGGCCAGACAGATGCTCTCTTTGTGTACTTGAAGACCAAGGAGACTGGGAGGGCGGCTGAGGAAGAGACGGAACCCGCCAGCCTCTTGGGGCTAGCACCGGGTCTCGTAGATACCGCTCCTGCCGATGTACCTCACCCATTTGATCACATCATGGTCACTGTAGTTCAGCTTTGGCTCAAAGACTTTCAGGTAACGCACCTTCAGCCCAGAGGGTGCAAACGGGACCTGTTGGGAGAAGGAACAGCCAATGGAATGAGTATAAGCATAGCATTTGGGAACACTGCCGACACCTAATCATGGGATGCAATATTGTGAGCCTGGCACAGACCTAGTTCTAGGCCCAGTTCTCCCACAAACTAGGTGTGGTAAAAACCAGAGGGTACCTGAGAAAGGAACAGGAAAGGCACGTGTGGAGGAAGTGCCTTGTGGATGCATCACAACTACATAGGGAACATGTTGCTGCAATTAGCAGCAGAGGCCTCCTCCCAGCCTGAGCTACACAGCTTCCAAGATAGAGAGGTTTCTCCCAGCAGGACAAGTGGCAGCTGCCAAGTGTGCCTAAGGCTAGGTCTGTCTGAGGAAGGGTGCAGTCATCCTACCTCAAAGTTCATGGAGATTGGCGGCCGAGCCCATTTCTTCTTGTCATTGGTGGGCAGCAGTTCAATCTCTGCGCTAATCTGAGATTCCTTCATTCCAGCCATACGCTTAATTCTAGTGAGAGAAAAGGCCAGACAGGTCAGAAACCTGCTGGAGATTCCACCTCTTCTCATGGAAAGAGGTCTGGCCTACAGCACACAGGGTGCTGCAAGCTCCAAGCACCCAGCAGAGATGCTGAGACACTCTTGATTGGCACAGAAGTGTGGCTACCCCCCATGCAGGCAGTGCCCAAGCTGCCCTGCTCACTTACTTCCACACGATGGCATTCTCACTGGCCTTGTACTTCGCCTTCCCTTTCATACAAATGACCTGCACTCCACTGGTGTTGAGGGGAGTTGGGATTCGAACCTGAAAGACAGTCAGTGAGCAGGGGCAGGAAGAACTGTGCTTGGGGTTAAGGTGAAGTATCTCTAGGCAGCTTAACCATGACTAGGCAGCTTGTCCTGTATCTCCTGACTAGGGCCCCAGACTCACAACCGAGCTGCAATTGCTGAAACACTAGACAGTGCTCTAGGAATTAGAGCACAAGACCCTACCCAGGAGAAAGAAACCCTAGGGTAGGGGTGAGTAATTTTTTGGTGATGGTGGTGGGGGGAGTGGGGGCACTCCAAGATTTTGGAAAGTGGTCAAGGGCAGCACTTTTCTGTGGAGCAGGTGCAGGGTCTAGGATGGAAGCTGGGTACAGAAGAGCACATGGGGTAAGGGACTGGGGTGCAGGAGACTGTTTGGGTGAAGGAGGGGGTTGTGATCTGGGGGAGGGGAGTGCAGAGGGCTTGGATGATGACCTGGGGAAGGGAGTTGGGGTGCAAGAGGGGCAGGGGTGCCAGAGGCAGGCTCTGGCTGGAAGTGCTTACCTAAGCATCTCCTGACCTGCAGAAACCCCATGGCAGATTGGGCTCCCCTGCCTGCTGCAGCCCCAGACTACTTGAACATACCAGCTGTTCCCTCCACAGTACTCAACTCCAGGTGTGGGGTAGGGAGGGAGGAAGGGAAGAGGTTTGCCTTACTTCCCCAATCCTGGTTTCTCAGCTCTGATTGGCTGGAAACATCCAGCCAATAGGAGCTGAGAGAATGGCTGAAGTCAGTTTTTATTGGCTGGTTGTTTCTGGCCAATAGGAGCTGACCATTTGGCTGTGGCTAGGAGACCAAAGTTCTCCTACTCCCGGCAGAGCAGCAAAACATAGGGACTGCAGTGCCTGAGGATTCTGGCATGATGGATCCGGCCGCTTGGTGAGCCGGATCTGGCCCCTGGGCTGTATTTTGCCCGGCCCTACCCTAGGGCAGGGAGAGTTTTAACTCCCCTGTAGCCACAACTGTTAGCTGGTGCTACAAGACCCATGTGAAGAGCAGCCTTTTCCCTTTAATTCAGATCTGAATCAGGAAGCATTGGAGAGCTGGGGGGCTGTCCAGCAGGTGTTACCCTTCCTGAGGGCTGCTTGTAAACCCCACTGCAGAGTTGTCCTCCTCATGCATACAAGTTTGCATCGAGCCCAACAGGTTTACATTAGGTATGCCATGAAAGCCTGGATGAGGTGGTCAGTACTGCACTGCAGTATTATGCTCCCTCTGGCCAGGGCCGGCCCGAGCCCTTTGGTGCCCCGGGCTCAGGCGCGCGGCGCTGCCCCCGAGCACATGGCACATGCGCAGGCCCAGCCACAGCTGCTGGTGCACCGGTCGGGGCCCGCCCTCGGGGAGCATGGCACACGTGCTGCCCAGCCCGGCCCAGCCACCGCTGCTGGTGCGCATGCTCCGGGCTATGCAGGGCGCTGCTGGCTGGTGTTGTGGGCGCAGTGCTGGGGGCATGGTGCCTGATGGCAGCTGTAAGCGCCCCACTGGTTGGCACCCCAGGCAGCTGCCCGGCTCACCCATGCCTCAGTCTGGCCCTGCCTCTGGGAACAGCAGGCTCTGCTGCTGCACATCTGTACCTGGGCTGGTCACCTATGAGGGCAGCGAGCAATGGTGCAGCTCAGCCCACTGGTCAGGTGAGAGGAGTACAAGCTTTAGCCATGCCTGGAATCTCAGCGCACAGCAGCTGGAGAGATGCCCAGAAAAGCACAGCGTGAGCCCAGATCCCAGAGAACCATCCCCACATGGGAGGTGCAGCTTTTCAGGCTCATTGCGCTCAGCTCAGCAGCAATAAGGAGGACCAACATTGAGCCTTTCTGGGAGTTAAGACTTCACCTACCAGAGCACGGAGGGTCCCAGCCAAGCCCCCTCTCTGCAAGGTACAAAACCAGACAGGGCTGCGTCTTACCTCTATCTTCTGAGCCAGCAGGGAGGGTTTGAAGTTAGATTTGATCACCACTTTCACTTCTAGCTTAGTGCGGCCCACCTCTCGCACCAGGGGGATGACACGGAAGGGCAGGATGATGTCCTTGGTGGTTCGGTATCTGCAGGGATAGGAACAGCAGGTCAATAAGCCCTACAAAAGGGCAGACTCCCATACAACTGCCAATGGCAGCTGCTCTCCCCAAGATAGGAGAGCAACCATGCACTAGGGTAAACTCAGACTGCTGGATGGCACCACAATTTATCAAGAGCACTCAAGTGAGCCACTCCACAAGCAGTATGAGGAAGGCTGGCTGATGGGTCAAGTAGAGGACTAGGAATCTGGATTGCTGCAATCTGTTCCTGGCTCAAGCCAGTCACAAACCAAGCTTCACGTGCTAGGAAACAGGGCTGCACCCTGCAGATCAGTGATCTGTTTGCACTGCTGTGGAGTTGGCTCAGATGACCCTGGGCTTCAGCCCTTGACTTCTGCGCCATCTGTAAAACAGGGAGCTGAACAATATCCTCCCAAGGCTCAGTTTGTTGGATCTATACCCAAGCCCACTGAAGGGGAGGGAGGGATCAAAATGGGCCAGCTACTAGTGTTCAAGGAACTTGAGAGCTGCTGGAAGCCTACAACATAGAGGGAGGCTTATAGCCGTGAGGGAGGCCAATGCTCTGCTTTCCCAGTGGCCATACCTCATTAGCTCAAACTCCCCATCAGGAGGGATGAAGCTGATGCTCCTCTCAGAGTCGAACTTGCTGAGCCGCACACACTGGTGGAAAGTGCAGTCGTCGATGGCGATCGATTGTTTGCCACTATAGAACAAGACAGAGTTAAAGGGCAATTGGCAGTCCCCTAGAACGGTGTGGGGCACGTGAGTTCTGCGCAGGCTGCGTTTTGCAGTGAGTAGTCTACGTGAGCACTTCGCCATCACGGGTGTACCAAGGAAGTGAGGGAGCAAGGGGAGGGAGAAGAGATTCAGGTGACACAGGCCTGCCAGCTCAGACACTTTCCTGGTCTCAGTGGAAAAAAAAAAACTCAAGTCACCACAGACCTTCAGGACACTAAGTGAGAAATGTGAACCGAGGCCTAGGTGGAGTATGCCCTAGGGTCCAATGCTGGAGTCCATCCTGTCAACATTGCTTCACTGGGCAATGGGAAACTCAGCCAGCCCCACCCAAATGGGTCCCCCAGCAGTGAAGCCTGAGGGGAAGGCAAGTGTTATGTGCAGGAAAATGCTATTCCACTCTGAACTTGGTATCTCTTCTCAAATCTCCAGCTTGTGAAGTTTGAGTCATTGGGCCTGTTTCTATGCACCTAACCCCTCCTCGTTGTCCTTCACATGCCCAACTTGTGCTGGCTGGATCAATGCTTCCCTGCCATGGGTCTTAAGCTCAGGAATTGAGTTTCTAGCACTGCACCTGTAGAAGCCAGACAGATGCTGCTCCTGGAATGAGCAACTAGGTCCCAACGCTCTGAAAATCCTCATTATAGCTTCTGAGGATATAAGGGGCACTTGGCAATCTCAAAAGCTCTAAGGGCAGACATGAGAGGAAGAGTCAAAGGTGACAGGGAAGGGAACCCAGAGTGCAGGAGTCTGGCAGCTGAGGGGCCTCCATGGTCAGTGGGAGAGTTGTATAAGTACAAGCAGACTGGGAAGCAGTTTGCTCCTCATTTATGATTCATCTGTATCCTGAAGTAGCTAATTGATGGCGGCTACAAGGACAGATTCCAGTTTGATTGGTCACTGCTCCCCTATACACAGTCTTTGTAATGCAGCCTTGACATTGGCCTCTTCAGTGGGGATTGCCAACTGCTTCCTCTTATAAGAAGCTCAAGGCCCTTCTTCTGTGTATGGTAGAGAGACGCTCCCATAGGAGGTCCTGGTGACCTCCCATGTACCTATGGAAAGTCTTCACTGCTGGACTAGCCAAACCAGGAAAATCCTGAGGAGAATGAGGGAGAGACTGGGACTTGGGAGACTGGCTAGACTAAAGTTTGGCAAAGCTGGAACCATTGTGCCTTAAACCTGCATATACTGGAGCCTGGAAAACAGTTCCCACCATAGGGCACTTCAGGACCAGAATTCACTGTTCCTGCTGCCACAGCCAGAGATGGCTCAGTTTGACTGTTGCAATGGGGAGTTCCCCTGCTTGGAGGGGCAGCTTTACAGTTGGCAAGCCTGCTCTGAAGACTCCCACCACATCTCCCCGCTTAAGCTCCTCTATTGCTCAGAAGTGCTAATAAAGAGATGGCTGCTAGTGCTGAGAGCAGTAGTCCCTCACCTAGGGCCAGATGGGGCTTTGCTTGGTCACCTCCAATGTAACTCCTGGACAGAGGTGATTAAAGGGGTCAGTGAAGGGCTACTTCTTGGCTTGTTCTGAAGGAGAAGCAGGTAGCAGCTCAGCCACAGGAGCCATTGGGGAAGTGTCTGAGGTCTGAGTCACATGCACAGTCACGCCAAGCAAGAGACAGGGATGGGGAGCAGAGTGTGTGCACACAGCAAAAGCAGATTATCTACCTTCCCAATTCACTGGGGTCAGCAGAAAACAAGAGAAAAAAGGTAACCAGTGGTTAGTGGGAGGACAGAGTGGCTTGGTGTCCGCACTCCCGGTCCGATTCAGCATTCTTGTCTCAAGCAGAGAGACTGAGGAGCACAAGCCTATCTATACAGCACGAGAGCAACAGAACTGACTTAGTCCTTGGTGCCACAAGGTTCACCAGGGCAGGAGGGTGAGGAGCTTCCAGCTCCCACATCATCTGCCTTTGCTTGACCCCGCCCTGAGACCGTTTTAACATCAAGTGATCACTGCATGTTAGTCTAACTGGTCATTCTCAGAGCCAGAAGGTCAGTGATCTGGCTGCAATGCAATCATGAAGAGGAGCTTGTGCTCCCTCCTCCATTCTATATGGCCAGAACGGGCTGCTTGAGGATTCTCTGGAGGAAACATCTCCACAAGGGATCCCTACAGGTGACAACTGTAGGAAGGAATCAAAGCCTCCCACAGATCTGACTTCACACTAGCATGTCTGAGTGAGAAGTCAGCCACAGGAGTAGTTGGGTCCCTCCGCAGCCAATCTGGCACAGGCATGACTGGACCTAACAGATGGCAGCTACTCATTCTGATGTCAGTGCCAGGTGTAGAACACAACCAAAGCTTCTGTGCAACTCGCAGCAGATTGTCTTCTTGCTCACCTCAGACCTGGAACTAGATCATTCCCAAGACAGCAAGATTCTCTATGCTGCCGCCTTCAGGACAGCTTGTCCTTTTTAAACCTCTAAACTGTCAATGCAATATATGGAAAGAACTAGTCATCTAGATCTCAGACACCATATAAGAAAGATCTCACACCAGTTTTGATGTAGTAGACAGAGCCTGCCAAGTCCCTGGGGCCTAAGGAGTCCTGCCCGAACACTTACCTTTTCCCTGTTTCATCCGCAGTCCCTTTGCCCTGTTTTTCAATGACGATCTTGTCATTCATGCCAAACTTGCACTCTGGCATTCCACTCAGATAGCTCTTCATCACCACCCTGCCAGAGACGTGGGCACTCAGAACCTGGCCTGGGTGGAGAAAAGCACACTGAATCAGCACTGGGAGGGTAGACTGCTGCCCACAGAATCCCCAGCTCCTGCCCTCTGGGGAGACTGGATTCCACACCCATCCACTGGGACAAGAACCTGCTGCCCTTCCACTTACCCTGTGGTGACATTAACAGATTCACACTCTCCAGCACATCCAGGAAAAGCTCATTCCGACGGTACTTGATCCCTTCACGTCTCCAACCAATCTGACCAGTCACCTGGCTGGTGATCTGAGATTGTTCTTCTTTAGTCTGAAGGAAGATTTTTTTTGGAAACCCGAGATTATGCACAAGACTGAATTCAGCATAGTAGTTTTATAAACAGCTGAATATATAAGACATAAGCAGTCATGAGAACGCATCTCTTGCCTTCATCTGGGGTGCTGTCATGATACCCCATGGGGTATCAATAGCCAAGATAGTATGCAGGGCCCATAAGGGTTTCCTTGCTCTGATTCACACATTTGCTGCTAATCTCTGCCGTTGTAAGGAAGCAAGGACAGACCCCTTTCCATCAGGTTAGGTGGAACATAGACAGACCAAGAATGCAGTTCAGGTTTTACTGAACCATGATGGCTGGTTGCAAGAATAATGCCACCAGGTTAAGGTAACAAGACAGGAGTTTGACATGGTTCTGTGTTTTAGACATGTCAGGTCAGGATCAGCCCTGTTTTCAATGGTTCGCAAGAGGCACCCAAGCATAAGCAAGTTGGGGACAGCCATTCCATGTCATGTTACCTATACATGAAGTCAGTAACAGCTGCTGCTCTTTCATTTAATCCCATTAACTCAGCTGCACCACTAAGAGCATTAAGGATTTGCTACATTTGCCTACCTGGTGCTACAGGCAGGTCCAGTCAGACGCAGAGTGAGAGGAAGCAGATGTATAGCAGCAAGTGTTGCACACACAGAGTTAACAGGCAAGCAGGTCAGTAGCAGGAAAGGGGAGGAAAAAGGAGAGAGGCAGGTTAGGTTCAGGGCTACCTCAGGAGGAGAATGAAGTAGGTTAGCTTGTCACTACCTGGGCAGCTAGTAAGCACACAAGATGAAGGCTATCCTGTAAGCTCAGGCTATGGTGAACTGGAGGGACTATTTTCAGACATGGACCTGTCAAGGCACCACTGAACAGGGGCAAGGCAGGAGCCTGCAGTCTGCTCAGCAGGACAGGCAGAGTGGAGAAACCAGGCCTTGCATAGCAAGACACCCATTGGCACTAGGTCTAGGCTCTGCACTTCCCCAGTGTAAGTCACGGGTGCCTGCCAAGCCTCAGCACAACCACAGAGGGAAAGCAGGAAGGTACTCTACATCTAGGGGGAGACACCTAGTCCTTCCAGGAAAATTACTATGTTTAGGGCAACATCTGCCTCATGTCCCTGTAGCCTCAAGGGGGCAGTATGTGACCTCAGTATTAAGCCTGAAGGGTAGCCATATTCATCTGTAACTGGAAAAAACCCTCAAAGAATGGTCCTGCAGCACTTTAGAGACTAACAAAAAATGTAGATGGTACCATGAGCTTTTGTGAACTGGGCTGTGCCCACAAGAGTTCATGGTACCATCTACATTTGTTAGCCTCTAAAGGTGCTGCAGGACCATTCGTTGACTTCAGTATTGTAAGCTAACAACAGAGACAGCAAGAAGTTTGGTTTTATGCAAAGCTCCTTGTTAATTAGGTTACAGATCTCTGGTTGTGCTCATGTTGCCATTAGACTATTACCTTCCTGTTGAACAAAACAAGATCTTCAGAGCACTGTCCCTAAGCACTTTGCTGAATACCTTGCTGGGTATCCCATGATCTCACCCGGACCCTACTGTCCACCTTCTCATATGTGCATCCTTAAATCCTGTGACTATTTTTGCCAAGCAACTACTTCAATTTTAGGCCTGGGACAAGAATGGGGAGGCTTCAGCAGACAAATCTGCGGGGCTCCAGTTTGTGAAGGCATCTGCTGTGTCAATTTCTGTAAGGCACAAGTCAGTGGAACATGTTCTCAGATCCAAATCATGGTTGATCACATAATCAGAGCCATAGCGCAGGATACTGTCACATGGGGAAGCCACTGGGTGTATGGCTCAACCCACCGCTCAAATGAAAGAATGTTCCTTTGATGGGATTCTAACTGCCCAAGCCACTTGGTGGCTGTTTTTGTCCAGCAGCCAAATGAGGTTAGAGCCCAACTGCCTCCAATGAATAGAGCTGGAGAGGTGGTTAAACCCTGTGAGGTGGACAGCTGCCTTATCCAAAGATATTGGGCACCAAGGCAGCACCACAGCTACTCTAGTCACTACATCCTCTGAATATCATGGTGTGGCAGGATTCTGTTTTGAACATGCTGCTACAGAGATAGGCCCAGCATGCCATCCTCTGTGGGCGCATGTGGAGTGCTAATCAGCCTGCACCCTGGGCTCTGGAATGCAGAGAGGCTTCCAAATCAGAGTGGGGATTGCCAGACATTTTGTAGCTCTAGAATTCCTATAGGTGCACAATGTCCAGAACTTGCTAATAAGTGAGAAGTGAGGGAGAGGCTGATGGGACTTGCAGTAGGAAGTTAAGACACTTTTTGGATTTACCGGGAGAGGGGAGGAGACAGATGCTCTTTTCCTAGAAGTTCCTATTTATAACAGAGGCTAAAGAGATGGCAAACTGGCCCCCCTTTTTCTGCCCAGAAGCAAAGACACTAGGAAAAAAAGATTCTAAAAACGGAGTTTAGTTTCTCATGAAAGAGAGGATGAGCCAAGCTGTAGTGCAAACTTCTGCCAAGGCAGATCAATTCAATTTATACCATGCTGTGTTGTAACGCCAGATCTCCAAAGAAAACAGAATACCCCTTGTGTTGGTACACAAGAGACTGGAAGCAAAGCCACCCAGCACACTGATGCCTGTCATGGAGTTGTGTCACTCTGGAGATCCTTTCCAGAATCCCCAGGGAGCTGTTGAGGGAAGCTGTTAAGCAACAGCTGCTCATACCTACCATTTCTGGGATACATTCACATCCACTTGCTACCAGCTCTTGCAAGGTGGCAATATGCATTTTTGGACACTAGATGAGGTAAGGGGGGGGGTTCAATGTGTTAAAGGAGCCAGAGTTCAAACCTAAGCCAGGCTATTTGGAACTGAAGGTAGCCTTTTCCACACTACAGATAGATTAGAGGCCTAAAACGTCTGTCACAAACAGGGAAAGCAAACTGCTCAGCCTTGCCCTGTATACATGATGCTTTTGCAGGTTTAGTCTCAGTGTTTACATGTTGCAGTCCTTGGAACACAAATTTCTGCATCCAAGCAAAAAAGTTTCCTTGGTTTCATTCAGGATGAAGAGTGCACAATGGTAGGAATGAAATCCCCCAGCAATACGGCAGGACTCCAGCAATACCATCCAAGAACCTCTACAATGCCAGATGTAGACTACAGGCAGTCTCCGACTTACGCGGATCCGACTTATATCGGATCTGCACTTACGAACGGGGCTCTCGCGCCCCGGAGCTCGCAGGCAGCGATCCGCCACCTCGACCTCCAGGGCGAGAAAAGCTGCTCCCGGTGCCCCTGGTCTGCTGGAGACCGTCTCCAGCAGACCAGGGGCACCGGGAGCGAAGCCGCAGCGGGTTCCCGCGCCTCTGAGGCTTTGCCAGAGCAAAGCCTCAGAGGCGCGGCACCCCACTGCCGTTGCAGCTTTGCTCCCCGTGTCCCTGGTCTGCTGGGGGGGGGGGGGGAGGCGCAGCTAGTGTGCCCCCCTCCCCCCCCCCCCACAGACCAGGCTTTTGTTGTGGACCCTGGGGCAGAGCAGCTGGGGCGCTGCCGGTTGGTCCTGCAGCACCGCTCTGGGCACTACTGGACCAACCCGGCAGCACCCCAGCTGCTCTGCCCCAGGCGTCCCCAAGTCAGCCGCTGCTGAAACTGACCAGCGCTGACTACAGGAAGCCCGAGGCAGAGTTGCTCTGCCCCAGGCTTCCTGGAATCAACCGCTGATCAGTTTCAGCAGCAGCTGACTTGGGGACGCTTGGGGTTCTTAAGTTGAATCTGTATGCAAGTCAGAACTGGCGGTCAGTTTCAGCAGCGGCTGAATCTGGATGCCAGTTCCGACTTACATACAGATTCAACTTAAGAACAAACCTACAGTCCCTATCTTGTACGTAACCCAGGGACTGCCTGTATACCATATGCAGTGTTTAAGCAGTTAACCAATTTGAGGGGAGCCCGTCATGGACAGGTGCTGCTCTAATCCAGCCACAGTGGGCCCTGCAGAGCTGGAGCAGCTCCTTGCCTGTACAGGGCATGGAGCTGCTCCAGCCCATTCAGTTAATTGGAACCAGTAAGCATCACCTATGAAGGGTGATGTTAACTGATTAACTTTGCACATCCTTAATAGTGATGGAGTCGGAGCTGAATGTGGCAACTTACTGCCCAACAGCATGAAGATTTGCTAAAAACAGGAATGAAAAACAGTTCAAATATTAAGGAAGGAAGTGATGGAGATGTTAGCTTTAAGTCTTCCTAGGAACTGGAGCCAACTCAGCCAGTTTGAGCAGAGACTGCCGTGCGGGTCAGATTGCAGCAGGCTGAAGTGATCAGCAGTGAGGGTCAGAAGGGAGGAAGTCTGAAAGAGCAGCCTTTCCAGAAATGTCACATCTGGCCCTTGCTACTTCCTGCTGGAGTACAAGTCAGCAGTTTGTGCAAGAGGGAATGGGGGCAGGGCTCTGGGCCGGCCAAGGGGGAGGCCACTGTTGCTAGATTCCTGTTGGTGGTTTTTTTTTTTTTAAATAAAGGAGTGACTGGGAAAGTTAGTTTAGGTGAAGGGACTGCAGCCAGGAAGCTAAAAGCCATAAAACCACAGCAAGGCAGGCTCCCCCATGACACACTGGAGGGTTTGAGCAAAAATAAATGGACTAGATCAATAAGTTTGAGACTGGTTGCTAATGCAGATTGAGGACATCAGACCCCTCCCTTCTTTCAAAGCTGCCTAGGTGGAGCAAGTGAAGAGAAGGGACATCCTTCACTCTGAATTGCATGGTTTTTGCCTCAACTACATTGAGGCTATGTCTACACTACAGAGTTTCCTGGGATACCGGAGGTATACCGAAAAAACCTGCGCCACACCCAAGGAATGTGTCTGCTCTTAGATATTTTTTTTTCCCCCCTGAAGAGCAGATGCACTTTTACCATCCCTGTAAACTTCATTTTACGTGGAAGGGATGTTCCAAAAAAAAAAAAAAAAAAAGGGGGTTTCCAAAAAAAAAAAAAAAAAGGTAGACATAGCCAGAGTATTTCATTGACCTGCTAGAGGAAGGGCCATTTGGAACCCGAGCTGACTGTTCAGCAGTTCCACAGGGTCCAACATGACCTGCAACTGCACTAGAGGCAGAATTCTTTCATCCCACTTGGCCCTTCCGCCTCAGAAGGGACTCAGCTCACCCAGGAAATATGCAGGGTCTGCACAAAGTTCAAACATGCCCAATTCTGAGCTCCACTTCAGGCTGGACAATCCAAAAGTCACTTAACAGCAAGGGGTTACACTGCCCTTCATGGGGATTAAGCTTCCCTCTAACATTTGGCCAGCCTTTTGGGGCACATGAAGGATCGTCTATCAAGTGATAGGAGCAAAGAGGATAAATCAGTGCTACCTAGACTTAAAGTCTTTGGGCCAAACGCTGCCTAGTATCTGTACACTGCCTAACAGTTGAGACCTAACTTCGCCTGGGGCTTCCTAGGTGTGACCATAATACAAAGACTCAACTAGGCAGCATCTCAGTCGAGCACAAAGTTCTGTAGCTAAGAGTAAGGACAATGAACAGCCAGACTTATTAGGCTGAAGGTGAGTACCCAAGGGCTTGAGACACTGAGAAGTGGAGAGTAGACTAGGGGTGGAGATGGAGCCATCCTGCTCTAGCAGAGGGACATGAACACGTTATCTAACAGGGCGAAGTCCATGAGTTACCAAGATACACATTTATCCCCACCTGCCAGCCTCATTTAGTTTGATCTCATTGCACTGCCTATTGAGCATGTGCAAGTGAAGGAGCAATTTGAGTTGGGGCAGCTCAGACCCCACCCTTGTGGGAGGAAAAATAAGAGCCTGAGCAAATATATTGTAAGCGGAGAGAGACACTATTCAGGTCCTCCCCTCCATCTATGCAGCTTCCTTATTCCATGCTCAGGATCACGAGCAGCTTGGATCTCATGGTCAAACTGTAGTTTAGATGGATCCTCCCCCCCCCCCCCCCAAGAGATAGACCGTGACACTTCCTCAAACAGACTGATGCCAAGATGGTTGCTCTGTCCTATCCCTGCTCTATGTGCCGAATCCCCTTCCTTACCTGGCTCTTGATGCCTTGCTGAGTGATGAAGGTTTTCAGGGCCCCTGTCTCAGAGTTCTGAGGATAGCCAAAGTCCAGGATTTCTACAGAAGGATAAAGAATAAATCAGCTCAAAGAATCCACAAGACAGGAGAGTTGCAGGGTATAAGTCACTTCCAACACAGGCAGCCCCAGGGCTGAACACTGCTAGAGGGAGAAAGGACTGGCACATGGATGCCCATGCCCCTATACAGAGACTGAAGCCTCTGAAGCAGGGCACATGTGAGCAGCCCAAGTCTGGCACCAGACAGAGCCCTGCTGGATTAACTGCAGTGCCTGTCTGGGGAACTGAATTTAAGCCAGTCTGGGGGCAAAGGAAGGTTTGTCTAGCTGGAAGCAAGGAGCTCACTAGCTCTCACAGGGCTGTACTTCAGAGTCTAGATCCCAGCAAGCCAAGACAGACATCCAGGGGATACTGAAGAGGGTCTATCCACAGACATCCAGGGGACAGTGAAGAGGGTTTTCCAACAGCAGAATAATCTATCTTTGCAGCATTTTCTTTAGGTTTTGATTTTCTCATGAAGATGTAATAAAAATCAAAACCTAAAAAAATAACAGCAGAGTAGTGATACCGCAAGGCGAGCCAGCAGAGTAGAGAAACAGCTGTTAGCCACACAGAAAAAAAATGCACTCAACCCCTCCAGGAGAGAGCAGACCACCCACAAAGTCCAGCAGGGATGACAAACCTGTAATGTGAATATAACAGAACACTGCGCATGCAGGAACTGTTCCCATTCTGGGCTTTGGGCATCAAACACAGCCTGACATCCAAGAGAAATGGCAATAAAGTACAAATCTATAGTTTCTCCTCTTCCACCAAGAGGGACCTATAGAGGGTTTATTGAGCACAGTCACCTTTGGGCAGGTGACAATGCTAATATACTCATGCTGGTTTCAGTCTTTTGATTCAGAGTCTGGAGGAAGATGGCACTTGGTTTTAGGAAACAGCTGACACTGGCTATTGAGAGTCAAGGCATTAGATTTACATTAGTATTAGGCAAGATGAGGTCCCAGAATCAGCTCAAGTGCAGTTCTTTAGCTTCCATAGACCCAAGCAGATTCCTTTAAAATACACTGAGCATCTAAAGGAGGTACCTGGAATAGCCATATAAAAGACTGCAATAATACACCAACAGAAGTGCACTCTCTCCTCAGAGGACTGAGATGTTAGCTCCCCACACTTGCACTAACATCAAGTAAGGAACAGGGCAAGTAGCTCTTGATTAGATTCAATGATGGCTGCTGAAGCAGTGATTTGCTTTGTGCATGTTTATGCCATCTTCATCTCTTTACTCAAGCGAGGAACAGCTAAAAAGCTTAAGTCTGAGAATGAGGAAAGGACCATTGCCCTATACTTGAGAGCACTGGAAGACAATGCAGAGGAACTTCACCGCAGTGGTAGAAGCTGTATGGTCCAGCCCCACACAAACTACACCAAGATACTTAGAGCCAACACTGGTATGTGGCTAGGCTATGACCAACTGGCTCCTGAGTATCAACTGATGTCTCAACTAGGTGCCAGAAGGGAAACTCCTCACCATCCAGCAGCTCATAGATCAGCACAAAGTTGTTCTTGATGTTCTCCTCGCTGATCTTCCCAAAGTAAGCAGTCATCACGTCGCACATCTTGTAGAGGAATTCGAAGACCATAGCAGCATTGACATTCTGCTTGGTGACAGCAGCCAGCCAGATGTTGGAACGCTTGACATGGAAGAAACTGGTGCGGGCAATGTTGGTGACGGGCGAACGCACCTGCTGCCGTGCGTGAATGACATTGACACGGAAGGCATCCACTGCATTCCGCCTAGAGAATTATCACAAGAGGCAGAAAAAAACAAACACAAAAACAGAGACTTAACTCCATATGCACCCTGCAGATTTGGCTACACTGTTTGACCAGTTGCCTACTGAGCTACCTGCACCTGGCCCTCATCAGGAAGGGTGTTGGGACACTATAGTTACTGGGGTCTAACCTAGCTCAGGAACAGTTAGCCATGTTAAATCCTGTAGTATACTATGTGAAGTACAAGGAAAGGCCCTGCTGGAACTCCAAGAAGCTTTGGACTAAGATTCTATGCCAATTCCCATCTGGAGGCAGATGGAAGTTTCTCAACTTGCCTAACGAGGCTTCCTCTCAATTCACCTTGTTAGTGCTCCCCTCATCTGCTAGCACTGTCAGAGGCCAAAAGGCATAGCAGACTGTGACCAAATTAGAGTGAAATCCAATTCTAACCAAATGCAGCCTGTTACTTCCTGATCTCCCCCTCCCTCTGCACATGTTTTGCTTGCTTGATGATTAGGTTGACAGCAACCCCTTCTTGGAAGGGACTGTCAAATCACATGCCATTGTGAAAAAAAAACACAAATTTTACGAGTCACTTGCCTAATAGAGAAGCAGGCCAGGTCAAGAATGGGGTTGTTCCCAGATCTGCTTCATATGAGAACCCAGCAAGCATTAATGAGGAAGCGCAAACCAGGTGAATTAGAGCACTTTACATGTGTTTCCAGTCCACACACTTTCCCTTATCCTACTACACTTGAATTAGACAGCATTTGACTGATGGATTTTACGGTTCTAATGGTACAACATGCTAATGGAAATGCACTAGTGTAGTTGCACAGTGCAGTGCCAGCTTCCCCTGCGTAGCTCTGTCATTCCCCTTAACCCCAGCATGATGCACTACTATTCTGGTCCTTTGCCTTAATATCCTTACTGCATATCCTTACTGCACAGTTGACAGTTTGACTATTCAAGCGACGAGGAGTCCTGTGGCACCTTATAGACTAACTGAAGTGTAGGAGCATAAGCTTTCGTGGGCAAAGACCCACTTCGTCAGATGCATGTAGTGGAAATTTCCAGAGGCAGGAATAAATATGCAGGCCAGGATCAGGCTGGAGATGAGGAGGTGATCCAATCAAGGAGGATGAGGCCCACTTCTAGCAGCTGATCTGGAGGTGTGAATTCCAAGGGAACAGAAGCTGCTTTTGTAGTTAGCGAGCCATTCACAGTCTTTGTTTAATCCAGAGTTGATTGTGTCAAACTTGAAGATGAACTGTAGCTCAGCAGTTTCTCTTTGAAGTCTGGTCCTGAAGTTTTTTTTGCTGCAGGATGGCTACTTTTAGATCTGCAATTGTGTGTCCAGGAAGATTGAAGTGTTCCCCTACAGGTTTTTGTATGTTGCCATTCCTAATATCAGATTTGTGTCCATTGATTCTTTTACATAGGGACTGTCCTGTTTGGCCGATGTATATAGCAGTGGGGCATTGTTGGCACATGATGGCATATATTACGTTGGTGGATGTGCAGGAGAATGTACCAGTGACAGTATGGCTGATCTGGTTAGGTCCTGTTCCCTTGGAATTCACACCTCCAGATCAGCTGCTAGAAGTGGGCCTCATCCTCCTTGATTGGATCCACCTCATCATCTCCAGCCTGATCCTGGCCTGCATATTTATTCCTGCCTCTGGAAATTTCCACTACATGCATCTGACGAAGTGGGTCTTTGCCCACGAAAGCTTATGCTCCTACACTTCAGTCAGTCTATAAGGTGCCACAGGACTCCTCGTCGCTTTTGCAGATTCAGACTAACACGGCTACCCCTCTGATACTGACATAATTAAGATGAAGCTTAAGATCAGAAATCAAGGGAGTAAGTCAGGGAGGCTTTTTACATTTTGATGCAAGCCTGAGAACTGCAGTTTGTACACCAAGCAATGAGCTATAAGCCATATAACTGGCCTTCAATTCCTCTGCTGCTGCACTCTCTTCTATGTCAAAGGATCAGAAAACACACTTCAATAGACTGCTAGGTGTTAACCACCTCCCGCCATTCTGATGCTTTTCCATTCTAGTAGTCAAGATACTGGGCAGAATTTACATTAGCGAGCTGGGTAACAAATGCCCATCCTCACAAAGGACTAAGTTACAGACCACCATTTACATTCTATCCATGCTTGTTTTTTTTTTTTTTTTTTTGTTTTTTTTTTAAAAGAAAGAGCTGCCGGTACTCCAGGGAAAAAGGTGTTGAGCTCTGGAGGTGCCGGTACTGTGTACTGGGCAGTACTCACAAAAAAGCACCGCATTCTATGTTTTGAAGTATTACTGCCCAAGAACTTTGAAAAAATACTAGTTTAGTTTGTCTCAGTGGAGTAAGGCTTATAAAAATTTACTTCTCATACTAAGGAACTTAAATTCTTCAGTCATACTGAAGTGTTACTCAAAGCCTGCAATGTACTAAACCCAGGATTGAGCTAACCCTGCCATTCCTAGGTTCTAACCCACTAATACTAGCCACAAGAGTCATGGACTGGCCAAGACAGAGAGGAAGCCTCAACCGAATGAAATTTTAGCAATTCAATTCCCCACTTTGTAGGGCCAGTCATGGCCTGCCACGCATCTCTTACCTATTGCTACAGCAGCCAATGAGATGGGATGGACAGAAATGGCGCCAGCGAAGAAAGGAGGAGTGACAGCAACAAGAGAAAGGGTTAGAAACACACACAAGGCACAATGAATCCAAAGAGATAAGGAGAGACCAACAGCACCCCCTCCCCATTTCCAGTTACAAGTGATGGAGGCACTTCATGTACTCCTGAAGGCATTCTGCACCAAGTTGTAAATAAATAGAGGTTGCAGCATGGCAGAGGGGAACACAGGCCACTGGCTGCATGAAGGAGGAAGATCACCCTGCAGTCCCCCCTTGACCCATAGGACACAGACTCAGTGCTGAAGCTGGACCGATCCTGACAGCACAAGGCCTGTTCTAGTAACACCCTGGAGCTATGTCCCTCTGCCCCAGGTGAGAGACAAGTGGGCTCAACCAGGCAGGTTCAAGAGTTGAGGGGCTTAGGCTATGGGGATCCAGATGCAGGGTGAGGATTCTGTGTGGGACAGTCTGGGTACAGGCAGCTGAAGGGGGGAGGAAGAGATCTGGATGCAGAGAGGCTCACTGCAGGGAGTTCCAGATAAAGGCTTTGGGGGCTCAGAGGGGTCTAATGTGGGGAAGTGGAGATCTGGCTGTAGCCAGTGGGCGGTCAGGTGTGAAGGTTGGGATGTGGAGGCTCAAGGTAGTGCAGGGAGCAAGGCAGCAGAGGAGGCACCAGATGCAAAGACTGAGGTTCAATGGGGTGCAGTTTAGACAGATTGGGGGAGCAGCTCCCCATACAGCGAACCCTCCGACTGAAGTAGCAGTGGAGGATGCTGAGCTTGTTGGGGTGAAAATTCTGGAGGAGGGTCCAACATAGATGCTAAATATATCAGTTAATTGAATGGGGCTACTTGACCTATTCAATTCTGTTAGTTGACTACTCTATAGTACCAGGGACAGCAGCCAGCGTGCTCCAGCCCATTTCAGAGAAGCCCTCTCCCACTCCTTGCTGCTGCCTCTGTATCAGAGGCAGCTGTGTGTGGTGCCAGGCAGGAGCTGATTTGATAGAGGCAGCAGCGCAGGGTGGCAGCAGCCCCTGTCTGGGATAGGGGGGCACAGTCTGTCTTCCCGCTCCTGGTGCAAGCCAGAACTGAGCCAGGCCCCCTGCCAGCCTAGCTCCTAATACACTTTAAATGCACAGTTGCAGCAGTGGTAGGTCCCAGACCCACTGCAAGCCAGGACTGAGCCAGGCTGCTGGCCAGCCTGCTAAAAAAAGTTTCCTTTGGGGGGGGGGGTGGAATGCGTGTAGTCTATAGCATTAACCTATAAGCTTTTGCTTGTCAGTTAACCGACTACACCAGTGTTTCCCAAACAGTGTTCTGTAAAACCCCAGGGTTCCACAACGTGAAAAAAAGGGTTCCAAAGAAAAATTCCATTACAACAACATTGATAAAATTGTGATTTTTGTTTTTAAACATGTGCAATTAAACTACATTTTGATCTCATGACCTTGTTTAGCCTTTATCCCCACCACCAATTTGTGGACTACTTTTTCAGCTCCATATATTAGACTGTTTAGGGGCTAAGGGTTCTATGGCCACAAAATTGAAAACACCGGACTACACTATTATATCTCTAGTCCAACAGCCCCAGCCACTCCTTGCAGAGGAATAGAAAGTCTTTTCCTCTCCCATCTATAACCCAGACAGGACTAGCAGATGATCCTGGTCAGAGTAGGAGCCACTGGCTGGGGTGCCCCCATTCCCCACAGTGATTTACCTCTGCCAACTGCTCTGGGTGCTTAAGATGTTGTACTACTAAGGAGTGATGCATGATTCCTTCTTGCAGCTTTCCTGACAGTCGTTTTTTGCAAGGAAGCAAAGAAATCTGCAGTAAATAATATGTGCACATAAAATGGTGCAGATTTCCCCCAGGAGTATTCAGAGATACAAAAGCTATGACAGTAGTGAAGCCACTGCCGACAAACTTAACATGCAGTGGGGTCACCCAGTAGTTGTCTGTGCCAACAGATGTGCGGTTTAGTTGCAGTTCTAACTATGTGAGTGTCAGAGTCATACCCAAGCTGCTATCACTATTAAACTTTATATAAGAATGCAAATTGGGTATCACAAACATGTTAGACACCAAGAACTCAGAAGCGCCAAAGTGTCAGGATGCATCTAATGGAGTAGCTTGCTTAGAGGTTAGATTTGCCCTACCATGAGGAGTGATATTATTGATGTGACTGAGGCAACATTCCCTCCTGAAAGTCTGTTTGGGCCGAATGGGCTGAACCAGAATTAGAGCGTTAAGGAGAAGAGAGATGGCACCTCAAGAACATTCAGATGCTGCACTTTGCTATTAGCTTGGCACAACTAAGAACGAGTGTGATCACCACAAAGCACAAGAGCAAGTATGGTTTGAACCAACTGCTCAAGAATTAGAGGCTGCATGCAATTTGCCATTTCACAGATACCTGGCACGAATATGGTACAACCTCGAGACCTGCACGTTTAGATGCCGGTATTACTTCAGAAGTTAACCATACAAACAGTGCACTTGAAAGTTAGTGAATCTTTCCATGGTATCCTAAATTGAACACACTGTACTTGTATTTTGATATGAAGTTTAAGAAAGGAAACCATTTACGCATGCATCTAGTTACATTGCATGGACAGATGCACGACATGCATTTGTTTCAAGCCATTCTTTTAGAGTGATGTTGCAAGCAAATAAATCTAAGGTTTGATCGTTAACTAGAGAAGTGCCAGGAAATTCAAAGCAACGGTTACTTAACTGCCATTGGACAGCTAGTTCCCATATGCAGTTTAAGATTCTACATGTGCACAAGGGGAAGGGTTCTAGCTACTTTGCAATGACTTTGAGCTTCTCCCTTCAATGAGCTGGTTTCAAGTTTCCACTGAATTTGGCAGAAGCAAAGGGCCAAACAAGAGCCCAATTTCCCAGAGTCCACAAACAGCAGCCCAAGTCTCACTCCCTCCCCCCTAGTATCAACCCTCTCCCACCAAAGAAGGGCATCCTGTCGGCAGGTCTCAACTCTTGAACCGAAAGACCCTCATTAGTAGTTAGACGTCTCCTAATGACAAGCATGCAGGGAACAAGGGAACCAGCAGTGATCGTTTGTGGAATGCATACCTCTCAGCACACAAGGGCTTGAGGCATTCATGCTGATTTTTGCATTTATATTACTGTTTGGCTAAGATTGTTTGGAAACAAGAACTCACAGGCTCCAGGAGAGTCAAAATATAGCGATTTAGGATACCAAGTTGATCCAGCGATGCTTTAGCAACAAGATTGGAACATTTCTTACCCAGACTCAGCTTAGAACAGTATTTATTTCCTTTGGAATACTTAACTGGATAGAATTCCATGCTCTTTTGACGCTGCCCTTTAACACACTGCTAGAGATAGGGCAGCAAAGCTTGAAGCAGACATGGCTTTGCATATGAACGAGGAGAGCTTGCCAGTGAGGCTAACTACACAGCACAGCAGAGCAGAAGTGACACTAGTTGAATTGCTCACTTGCAACAGACTGCACAGGACATTTGCTACCAAACCTGTGACAACCATTTTAAAAGTTAGCATATGTGGGCTAGTAGTCAACTCCATACCAGGTCCCAGATACAGACAGAAGAAATCCCCAGTTATTTGGGCACTTTAAAAGCTAGGTGACGTTCCTACTGGAAGAGGAGTTGATCCTTAACAGTTTTGAAGTCACAAGACAGCGACACTGCAGCTCTGCAAAACTGCTTCAAATTCTGAGAAATCCTGCACTCAGGCAGCTCCTGTCACCAAAGCTAATCTTGTCCACTCAGA
This sequence comes from Pelodiscus sinensis, assembly GCF_049634645.1. Taxonomy (NCBI): domain Eukaryota; kingdom Metazoa; phylum Chordata; order Testudines; family Trionychidae; genus Pelodiscus; species Pelodiscus sinensis. Next base: position 48,930,838 of record NC_134720.1, read on the forward strand.
CACGTTAGCCGCTTGAACATATATACAGGCCCAGGCAAGGCCATCCCATTTTAGAGTCTCGTTACTAAGGAGTAGTAGTAATTTTATAGTTCCTTCTAAACAAGGAATTTAAGCCTGGGCTCCAGTTTCCTTATTTATAAGAGGGAAGTTACTGAAACAGTCCAGACACAGTATTGTGATCTCCACAGCTATGGAGAGGTCTGAGTTCCCCTTGAGTAAAATGAGGTTAAACAGGTTCAGGCTGGCTAGTCAGTTTGCTTAGCAAGGTACTAAATTAATGGATTAGGTCAGTATTTCTTAACTACGGGGGTCATGATGAATGTGTCATAGGGTCCTGCAGTGAGCCACAGAGTGGATCCACTATGTGCTTACCCAGCAGTGGCAGCTTTGGTCCCACAGGACTAGCTGGCTCCACTAGCTGCAACCTGATACACAGGATGCTGTTCATGTTTGGCCCAGCTGCCCCTCCATCATGACAACTGAGGGGCAAATGTGATTAAGTGGTGCTACAACCCAAGTGCACGATCACAGCGCCACTCACAAGTCTGGTCTAAGCTTCAGAACTGCCACCTTCTGTTGTTCGGACAGCAGCTTTTTCTAGTCACAAGATAAACTCTCCATACAAGAAACACATGCCTCTCTGCATGTTAGGCTCTGAGACCCAGCTATCACCTTTTGCACATCAGTGTTTCAATAGATGCTCTTCAGCTAAAGCAGGGATGGGGGACCCTTTTTGGGTTAGGGGCCACTGAGGGAAACAGTCAGTTGGGGGCCATGCATAAGAACCAAAGAAAAAACCCCAAAATCCCCAACTGAGGAGAAAAAAACACTCCCCACATTCCCCTTGTACACCAGAGCCTAGCAGGGCCCAGGCTAGTAGATTGTGTGTTCCAGACCTGCAGAGAGATGGCAGGAGGGCTGAAGTGTCAATGTGGGCTCTCCCCCCACCCCCAGCAGTGAAGAAGAGAGAATGAGAAGAGCCCTGAGCCTTGGGGGCTGTATCCAGCCCCTTGGCCTTTGGTTCCCCACGCCTGAGCTAAAGCATCCTTAAGTAGTGGGTGCAGAATATATATCCTTAACTGAATTCTTGAAACTCCTGCAAATATCAAGATATGAAGGAGAGAACTGCATACCCCTTCCCCCACTACAGTCTGCATTAGTGTAGGTGAGTCGTACCCAGCAGATCACTCAAAACTTTCTAAGGGCTGCTTATTTTTGTACGTTAGAAAATTCTGAAACTCATGCAGACACATTGTCCTCTGTGCCATCACATGAGCAAAAAAGGGAAGGATATTACAAAGCTCTCCCAGATAGCACTTGAGCATTAAAAAGTTAGCCTGCAAAGGAAAAATTGGGCTCTACCTTTTTCCTCCTTTGTTTCAGGCTCTCATTATGTGTAAGTCTCCTTTTTAAAAAAGGATAAATTCATGTTTTGCCTAACTTGACAGAGGCAACCGCAGAATTAGTTAAGTTAGAACACACAAGATTAGAAGATAAGCAATTGAAAGTAAGGGACTGTTTAGAATCTGTTCCCAACTTAATGGCAGATTCCAATATATAATGCAGATACTCTGAGGTTAAACAAAACAAAAACCAATAGAACTTACAACATAGGTAGAGAATGAGCACAAACCCAGCTTAATTGTAAGTTCACACGTACCTTGGAAGTCTTAAAACTGGGTACCAATAAGAAAGCTCTGGTCAAGGCGGTAAGGAGAACAGAAGGCTGACACTTGAAGAGCTTACCTCCTGAGCAGCACCACCCGTGTTATTAGCTTTTACACTAGATGCCCTTTAAGTGACCCATGAACCAGCTTTCTCTGCATAATATCCTATTTGTAGCTTTTTCAGCCATTCAGGGAAAGAAGGGGACATACATCATGGTGTGGAATTTTCTGCACTGTCAAGTGAGGCTTGCAAAATACTTCATACTGAGAAACTGCAGGTTTCTAATTTGCTCCCAGACTACAAAGATTCTCCATTTCAAGATTTTCCAAAACCTCGTTGTCCTTTAGAGTATTCATCCTTACAGTAGTCATCCCATCCTTAATACAAGATAGAAAGCAACTGACCAGTGATGCATTTTAAACTTGTCAGCTAACTAAGCTTCAGTGTATTGTGTTAAGTTGCTACTCCCGCCCTCTCATGAGTGGAGCAGTCACCACTCTCATCCCTGGATTGGAACAAAGCAAAACTTCATGAGGCAAGCTTAAGTCCCACTACCCAAATTGTCTCATTCTGGAGCTTTCTTTGGTCTGCAGCAGCTTAAATAAAGTGAATCTGTTTAAGACTAGTAATGGGGTCCCACACAACTTTATTTCCACATCAATGTGGACTTTGCTTATTGCAGAGCGAACCTCCCTTCTCTCAAGCTAGAGGTCCTACACAACTATGGCTACATCTAGACTACACTGTTAAATCAGAACCAAATTTCAGAAAAAAGTGCTCTTTCGAAACATCCCTTATTCCTCATAGAACGAGATTTACAGGGATGGTGAAAGCATCTGTTCTTCTAAAGTTTTTTTTTTTTTTTTTTTAAAAGAAGAGAAAGGGATGTGTTCCTTGGATACAGCATTGCTTTTCCAGGATACTTCTGGTATTCTGAAAAAGCAATGCAGTCTAGAAGTAGCCTATTTAAGTGTAAACCTGGGCTCTTTGGCACCAGAGATTCTGTAGCCCAGGTTTAACTAAAAAAACCACAACCTTGTAGTCCTATGACCTTCAGGAGATTTGAAAAGTTATAACTGATTGGATTATGCAATTCCAATCTGTTGATGCTGAACATTAGCTAGAATTCACTAGAGGCAAGAATTTCATTTTATAAAAAGAGGGGCTTTGTGCAATCGTTTTTAGGATAAACATGCACTTGAGAGTTCAATTGCTATTTTAATTGGGATGCTTCTATCTGGTTTCCATATTAGGAGACACTAGCAAACATTTCTTGTTAAGCACTGCTAGATCTTTGGATCCTTGACTGATAAATCTGGAGGCCAGAAACAGAGCATCAGGGCAGCAGCAACCTGACAGATATGCCAGGTAAAGCGAGTGTCAAATCTATTGTAGGTGAAATTCAAATGGTGTTATTTTTGCAGTAGCCAGTGGATATGATGGGCTGACTCAAGCGTTTGGACTGTACTGTATGCTGGGCCCTGTAGACAAGAGGTTCTCAACCTTTCCTGACTTCTGGACCCCTTTCATGGGTCAGATTTTAAGTAAGGCAAAGCCTGGGGTACACAAAAACTATTTTGTATGTGTCTGATTTTGAAAGCAAAAGCATCACAGCAGTTACTGAAAATTGCTTACTTCCTCACTTTGGCTGTATGAAACCTGTACTGACTTCTAGACCTTTTATGTAGCTGGTTGCAAAACTAAGCAAATATCTAAAGGAGATTTACTTCCTGGAAGGCCTTTATATGCCTCCAGTGTATACGCATACCTGGTGTGTGTGTGTCTACACACACACACACACACCAGGAATCTGAATGTTACATGGGCAAAGTTTGCCCGACAGTTTTGCAGGCAGTGTGACCATATCCAAGAATGGAAACATACCCCCTACTATTCCCCATGATTGCGGGAAAGACTAGCACCTGCACCCTAAGCCTGGTATGTGGTACACATTCAAATGCAGTTAAAGCAGAAGCAGTAAATGGCAAGCCTACCAGCTTCACTGCAAGTAGTAAGTTTGTAGGAGAAGCACAGCCTTATTAGCAGGGCATCTTTTACCATCACCTGAGGGACACCAGTATTCTGGAACAGAGCTAGAGTATGTCAAAAAGATAAAGAAGTATGCTACCTCTAAATGTAGTTAAGGGTTTCACATGCATGCACAGCTGAGGCAGAGGAGACAGCTCTGGAATATTTTCTGCACAGTGAGTGGGATTAGGGTGCAGAAGCTTTATGCTGGAGCCAAGGTACTTACCCAATGTCATCACGGTAGACTCGAGAGATTAGAACCTCTCCTTTGTGATTATAGATGAACAAGCCTCCGATCATGATGGAACCTTAGTCTTCTCTTTCCATATTGCATAAGACCTGAGAAGACAGACAGAGGGAGTATTAGGCTCTATACAGCATAGCTGATATCACTGCACAGCATAATCCCTATTATTCAGAGAAGTAAATACTGATCTGTCACCCTGAAACACAAACTTTGTAGTTTAGTAACTCTGGACTAGGGATGTGACTGGTTAACTGGTAAGCCTCACCCTTTACTAACACCTCACTGGTTAACTCCTAGGGGCCACTCCAGCCAACATTTAATTCATAAACATATTTACCCAGTTAAACTGGTTAATTAAGCCACTTCAGCACATGATTGCTTGCAGCTATAGAGAAGAGCTGGGCTCAGTATTATAACATCTAGTATTCCTAGAGAAATGAAGTACATCATCATATTGGTATCAAAGCATTTTTTATTTGAGTTGGTCCAATCTGAATCCAATCTCTATGTGGACTCTGCCTAAAATAATGGAAAGGTCTCTCCAAATTGACTCAATAGTTTACTGCAGAAAAGTCCACTGTCAGAGTATAGGTAATGCATTAATCTGTGCTGTTTTACAAGGAATGGTCCATCTTCCTATCCTGCACTTTGAGTACCTGTTGACTACACTGAATAGGTATACAAAATTCACTGTCCTGTATCTATGGCTTTCATTACACTACTAAACCTCAACCCAATTCACAAGTCCAAAGTGTCCCAACACAAAATTCAATGTTAGTAAAGCTTCATAAACTAAGAACATAAGAACTGGGTTAAACCAATGGTCCATCCATTCCAGTATCTTGTCTTGCAACAGTGGTCAATGGTCAATGCCAGGTACTTCAAGGGGAAAGAACAGCAGGGCAATTATTGAACGATCCATCCCCCATCATCCAGTTTCAACATCCTGCAGGAAGAGGCTCAGGGACAATCTGAGCACAAGGTTGCATGCTGACCATTTTGGCAAAAAGCCATTGATGAACCTATTCTCCATGAACTTGTCTAGTTCTTTCTTGAACCTTGTTATAGTTTTGGCTGTCACAATATCCCCAGCAATGAGTTCCACAGGTTGTCTGCATTGTGTAAAGTACTTTTAATTTTAACCCTCCTGTCAATTTCATTAGGTCTTGTGTTTCATGAAAGTGTAAATAATGTATTTGCTTTCTCCATACCATTCATGATTTGAAACCATTGTCTCCCATTAGTTGTCTTTTCCAAGTTGACCAGTCCTTTTTAATCTGTCATATGGAAGCTATTCTATGTCCCTTTCCCTAATAAAGTTGCCTCTCTGTACCTTTTCCAATATACTATATTTTTTAGTTTGTCCAAGAACTCCTGCTAAACACTAAGAGCTAGGACCACCAGCTTTGGTATGCAGCTTCCTCTTACAACTTAAAGAAAGGTAAGGATTTGGTTGTGCCAGGACAATGGAATATACCTGGAATGTATGGTCTCTCCTAAAAATGGAAAAGGAGGGGTCTGCTAGCAGGAACAGTTATACTGTAGAATGTCCACAGAAGCAGCAAGATGCCAGAGATGGGGACCAGGACAGCTATACCTCCACTGGGGTGGGATGGAGAAAGGGACAGCTATTTACTATGGATTTTAGATCATTTGTTTGTATCTACCCTCCCCAAGTTGGGCCCGCTGTAGTAGCCATGGACAGGTGCTTCTCACCTGGCCTCAACTTGCTGCACTGAGAGAGGGCTAAGGTTTCCTCTCTGGACTAGGGATTTAATAGTTATAGTTGATTAACCAATAAGCTTTTAGTAACCAGTTAATGCTTAGATGACACACATTACCCCACCAGTAATTTTTTTTAGCAGGCTAGCCAGCAGCCCAGCTCAGTTCTGGCTTGCACCAGGTCCAGGACCTACCTCTGCTGTGACCAACCCCCCCTCCCCACCCCCAACAGAGGCCTGTATCAGAGGCAACCGTGCAGGCCAAAAGGCAGCCAGTTCATAAGGGAAGCTAGTTTGTAAACTGGCTCCCCTCACGGGCCAGCTCTGGCCTGGCACCCCACGCTGCTGCCTCTAATAGGGGCAGCAGCACAGAATGGCAGGGGGTTCCTTGGCATTGGGCCAGAGTGCACTTGCTGCTGGCCTTGTCCCCAGGAACTACAGAATAGTCACGTAACCAATAAGAATTCATTAGCCAATATTTAACATCCCTACCCTGGGCAGCCTGCATACAGCCCCCTTCCCAGAGCAAAGTTTTGTTTTTCTTCATTTAAATCATATTTGTGTTAAGGACCTGAGCACCACCACGATCAATCTTCTAGTTCTAAAATATTTGAGTTAGGGCAACCAAGACTGAATGCAGTATTTGAGGCATGGATGTACTGCAGACATAGTACCATCAACCTCTTTCCTAGGGGTTCTTAGCACTGACAGCTGCTGCAAACCATGCAGATGTTCCACATAATTGTGTATGGATCAGTTTCCCCTGCAGTGTGCATTACTTTGCATTTATCAACACTCAATTTAGTTTGCCATTTTGTTGCCTAGTCACTGACTTCTGAAGGTACATCTAGATTATAGAGCTTTTCCGGGATATCCCGGAAAAGCTCTAGCACATCCAAGGAACGCATCTACTTTTCTGGAAACAATTCCGGAAAAGCAGATGCATTTTTTTAGCAACCTTGGTAAACCTTGTTCTCCGAGGAAGGGATATTCCAAAAGAGGGTTCCCCCCTCCCCCAACATTTGGCCCCAAGTAGACAGGCCCAATGTCAGAAAAGCCTTTCAGAAGAACAGTGGAGAAAGATACGCAAATTGCAAACCGCAATTTGTCCATCTTTTTCCGACTTTTCTTTGTAGTGTAGAGACAGCCTGATTCTTCTGTAATACTTAAACTCTGCTTTGGACTTCCTTATCTAGAGTGACTTGGGATATTTAGCAGAATTTGCCACCTCACCATTTACCTCTTTCCAGATCTAGACATGTTGAATAGCACTGGTTCTACTACAGAATCCCAGGGGACCTAGCTATTTGCCTCTTCATAGGCAAGAGTAACCATTTATTCTTATCCTGTTTCCTTTCTTAACCAGCTACTGATCATGAAAGGACTTTTCCTCTCATTCCATGACTGCTTCAAGTCATGGCACTATGGATACTACTGAATCACCTCTGGACAAACATTAGGTCTACCCAGATACTATACCTATAAAAAATTAAGTTGTAGGAATGCAACTTTACTGTCAAAAATCTCGTATACAAAACAGATTAGGTACGTTAATGTGTGTAATTAAATAACCACGTAGCTGCTGAAAGTTGCAGCAGTTACATATGGGGTAGCAGTTAGCTCTCTGGGAGTGATGCATGCAGGAAGCCAGTTTTTAAGCTGGCTTCTCCCCCGTATACGAGGAACCCACATGTAACCATGAACATGAACCAATGATCCAAGCTCATCAATCGTGTGCACTGTTACACTTTCACATCCCTTAGCGTGCAGTCTATATGTACCCTTCTTTTGAAAGAGAGCATCCACACCTCAAAACAAAATTGAAAAAGGCTGCTTTTCCGAAAGAGCATGTCCAGATTACATGGATGCTCTCTCAAAAGAAAGCCCTGATGACCATTCTGTGAATAGCAATCAGGGCACCTAAACTTTTTTCGACTGCCTCTTCTTCTAAAAAACGTCCCTGTTCTGCATTCACACATACCTTTTTTTTTTTTTAAAGAAAGAGCTCTTTCGAAAAAGGCATTCTTCCTCATAATTTGAGGTTTGCCAATGTAAAAAAACCAAGTTTTCAATTTAATTTTGAAAGAATGCGATTGCAGTGTCAATGCAGATAAAGTTTTCAAAAAGGGCAATTTTCAAAAAAAAATAGTCCAGACATAAACAATGCTAGCAAACTTATTCCAGTGTATTTTGCTCAGAAACAGGCATAAGGCTATCACATTGGCAAAAGCACTTTCATGGCTATAAACTGCATCTGTGAAGAAATTTGTTAGGCTAAGCCTAAGACTACCACTAGAAACTCAGCAGATGATTTATAATCAATTACATTTATGTCCAACAGAAAGAGCTATTCTACAGCATCTCATTTGGAACTAAATGTTTCTCCCTTACCACAGGCCAGAAACAATGCAATGTTAAGTTCCCAGACAGATTTGATGACATCAGGAAAACTAAGTGTGAAGAACTGTACTTCAGTATTTATAGTACCTACAAAGCCAGATCCACATACTGCAGAATTCTACTCCTTAACCTATGTGTCATTAGGTTAAGCCATGACCTGCAGCCAGACATCTTTTCTTCAAGGCAATCTTTGATAAGGAAGTCAAAAGTACAACAGGGCATAAAAAGAAGTTCAGAAGATTGAGTTAGGTAACTTGGGCAAACTACACTTTACTTTGCACTTACTGGTGACACTTCAAGTTTCTAAACTATTTGTTCTTTGGGAAAACTGAGCAAGGATTCCCCTTCTACAAAATAGCTAAGATCAGCTATTTGGCAGTGAATCCTCATGTGCAATTATTAGCCTCACATATATAGAGGTTACCAGTCTGAACACAGCAAACTTATCTATGAACAGATAGCTGATTTAATGCATACCCAGTTTCTGCAATGCAATTGTTTGCCCTCTTCATTCCATTTGCTCCTTCCAGTCATATCTATCTTAACAGCTGCTTTTGTGGCTTCACCCAGAGAGTAGTACTGCGAAGATACTGCCCTGTCTGCAGTCAAGTAAAGGGCCATGAACTATGTGCTTACTGACAGTCTTGTATATCAGGGGTGGGCAATAATTTTACTGCAAGATTTTGGAAAGTGATCAAGGGTCACACTTTTATGGAGTGGGTGTGGGGTCTGGGACAGAGGTTGGGTGCAGGAGAGGGTGTGGGGTTTGAGAGGGAGTTTAGGGGAAGGAGGAGGTTGTGACCTGGGGCAGGGGAATGGAGTGTGTGGTCTGGGAGTTGTGACCTGGAGGAGAGGGATTAAGTGGTCACTAGGCATGTGAATATGTACCTGGTAAACTTATGAGCCTGGGTTCATTGGTTAACCGTTACAGAAGCAGCGGGACAGGAGGCTACATGTATCAGAGGTAACAGTGGGGGGGGGGGGGGGGGGAGAGGAGGAGAGAAGAGGAACAGGTGGGAGCCGGTGCTGCTCCTATTGTTTGGAAACTGGCCAATGAGAGCTAAGAGATTTTGCTAAGGGGCAGGGGCAACATACAATAAACCTTTCCTCTCCCCCATGGTGCCCAGCGCAGAGAGCCACAGAGAGCAGCTAGCCACTTAAAGCTGTGTGGAGCTGTTCTGAAGCAGCTGGCTGCTGTGCCAGAAGATTTCTTGTCCCTGTTGTAAGTGAATGCCAATAGCCACATGCTATTCTTCCCATCCAATCCAGATGGGTAAAAGGGACAAATGGAAGTCGATAACGAACTATATGCTATTAGAATGTTCCCTGCAACACACCAAGAGAAGCTGAACTATTCTGTACTCAGCTTACCTCAAGGAGATTAAATCTGTTCCCAGAGATAAGAGTACAACTGGAAGTAGGACAAGACTTCAATGGAGAGAGATTAGAAGTCAAGTCATAAAAGAACAAACTTAAGATAGCAAATGGTACAGTGTCATTTACACTGAAAGCAATATTCAAATTTAAAAAACCAAACATTTAGGAGTAAACATTTACCCAATGAAGTTTGTGCCTGAGAAGCTTACTGCTATGTGATCTCCTGGAGAAGAGTGGGGCTGGTTTCCAGAAGGACTATTCCATTACTATTTGGAATAAAATGTAACATCATGCCTAAGGGCATTAGCGATTAAGAAAATTTCCCTGTGGATATGCTATTCTTACATACTTTCTACTCTGGGATTACTTCCATCCCCTTAAGCACCACATGACAAAGGTTATTGGACTTAGTGTGTTAACTCCCATACCAGATCAGATTATCTTATAAAGCCATATGTTTAAAAACTAGCAGGGTTGATTGTGTGCAGTAATAACACGTACTACATTACATATTCAATGTATGTACAAACAAGCTTCAAGCCCCATGCAAGGAAGTGGTATGATCCCAAAACAGGACGAGTGACTAAAGGCCACATTAAGCTAGTAAGTATCAGAGCGGCAGCTGTACAGTCCCTAGGTAAAAGAATCAAATGGACACAAATCAGATATTAGGAATGGCAACATACAAAAGCCTGTAGGGGAACACTTCAATCTCCCTGGACACACAATTGCAGATCTAAAGGTAGCCATCCTGCAGCAATAAAACTTCAGGACCAGACTTCAAAGAGAAACTGCTGAGCTACAGTTTATCTTCAAGTTTGACACAATCAACTCTGGATTAAATAAAGACTGTGAATGGCTAGCTAACTACAAAAGCAGCTTCTCTCTTGGAATTCACACCTCCAGATCAGCTACTAGAAGTGGGCCTCATCATCCCTGATTGGATCCACCTTGTCATCTCCAGCCTGATTCTGACCTGCATATTTATACCTGCCTCTGGAAATTTCCACTACATGCATATGATGAAGTGGGTCTTTGCCCACAAAAGCTTATGCTCCAACACTTCAGTTAATCTATAAGGTGCCACAGGACTCCTCACCGATTAAGCTAGTAAGTGTGTCCTGGCTTTTCCATTACTATCCTGAGTTCACCAGCTCATACTCTCTAACTTGGCTTTTAACAGAATAGATATTCTACCCACCACTGTCTCAATGAGCAGCTACAATACCACCTGCAGGCTAAATGCAGCCAATTTTGGAATAGCACCCTTGGAAGCAACAGTATTCATAGTAGGGATGTTACATGTTTATCTAAATAAACACATTTACCTGCTAAAATATCAGTTTCATGTTACATCCACTATGCAGGGGAATCACTTGTAACTGTGCACATTACATAATGAGCCCAGGCTCATCACTTAACCATGTACTTGTTCACATCCTGAATTCATAGCTCTCTCCCTCCATGTCTTTGAGCAGGTAGCTATTGCCTTGCTGCTAGGATGTAGAGCAAGGGAGGGCGATATTTTTGATGGGGGGCCCCCCCAACACCTGCAACTTAAGGGAGCATTACCACTTTACAGAAGAGGAACTCAGACTATACTGCTTGCTCAAGGTCATTAAGTCTGTGGCATGGCATGGAAATGAACCCAGATCTCCTGAGCTAAAGTCCAGGGCCTGAACTATGGCACAATCCTGTGCAGATGCATCCCCTGGTTCTAGGCAGAAGAGGTAAAAAATTTCTTCAGTTATGGAAAAATGCACAAGGTACAAGAACAGTCTTCCCCCTTGCAGATTCTTTAAGTGGGATGTAAAGCACAAACAGCATGTAATGGTTAAAAAATGCAAGGGACACAGTTCAGTTAACTGAAACGCTGATCATTTGGTGACTCATAGCTGTTGGAATTAGGAGGCCTCCAATGAAAAAATATCCAACTGGAACTGGAGAAAGCTGCTATGCATAAAGCAGAATGACTCTGAGCAATCCTGTTACTGGGAAACAATCAGCCTTGAATGACTAACAGTTCTGTTATTCTCCTTGCACTTCCAGGCTTCAAGGTAGCTTGGCCTAAGCAGGACTGCCTCAGTTTTGGCTTGCCTATTGCATGCTATTAAACTGTAATAAGGTATGAAAAATCTCGACAGAGCATAAAGCCTAATTGGCCTTTTGCTCCATCAGAAGCACACTAGGGAGGATCTTTCACCTGAAGATGAAAAAGACTGACATGCTAGCAGTTACCATTGTTGTGCGCGACAAGCCTGAACCTTTTCTGTCAAGGTTACAATCCTTCCTCACTCCCCAGTACAGATGTATTTATTTTAGTCTCCAACAGGTATTGTGACAATAGGCTTCATCTGAAGGCACACTTAAGCCTGGACTACATTTATGTAGATTGAGTTTTTTCACATCCTTGAGTGAAGTAGCTAGGTCACACACTTGAGCCCCATAGTTAAGTTGACCTTCCCCCTAATGCCAATACAAATACAGCTAGAACGATGGAAGAATTCCTCCACCAACTTACCCACTGATACCCAGGGAGATGGATTACCTACAGCAACAAAGCAGTTTTTGCAGATGTACAAAACAGCTCCACTATACAATGCATACAGATGTAGAAAACAGCTCCACTACATAAGTAAGGCTATGTCTGTAGCATTCATAGAGGGTCAGTCATGTCAGTTTCTGAACATTCAGTGCTCAATTGATAGGAACAAGACCAGTCTCAAACCTTGACATCCCATATAGTTAACAGCAAGTAATTTGGCAGCAATACTCTAAATACTCTAATCCCTCTAATTCACAGCCACACCCATCAGTGAACAGAGCTGAGTGCACCAGACAAGTGCTGAAGTTCAAATGCAGGGAACACAATGAAATGTTTTTAGTCCTTCATATTATTTACTGTAGATTGTTAAGGCCAGAAAGAAAGTTAGATCTAGTCTAACATAAAAAGTGACCTTTCTGGTTACCCGTGTATTAAGCCTAATAGTTTAAAGCAACTTCCAGTATGGCACTCTAGTCAACCTAGATTTGAATGAAGTCATGAGGGGTAAATCCACCATTTCTGTTGGTGAGTTAACAACTGTTATACCATGTTTACTGAAATTTTCCTAGTGGTCATTGACAGTTCCAGGGGGCAGGGTTGGGGTGTACTTTAGCCACTCTCCACATTCTGGGAGGGCACAAGGCCCCACTGAGCAACCTTAACCCTGCATTAGAGAGTTTTGGGGCATTTAAGGTCCATGTTTTTTAAAAGTTCTCTATACTCCCATCGCCCTCCACTGCTTCAGGCTCCATTTTAGCCATTACCCCACTGCCAGACAGTACTGGTGTGTTTTAGCCCCTTCACAGCCTCATCACCTGTTTACTTGCCCAGTACTGCCTGGTTCTCCCTCAGAACCAGGCTGTGGGGGGAGGGATAGCTCAGTGGTTTGAGCACTGGCCTGTTAAACCCAGGGTTGTGAGTTTAATCCTTGAGGAGGCCATTTAGGATCTGGGGCAAATCTGTCCAGGATGGTACTTGGTCCTGCTGCGAAGGCAGGGGACTGGACTTGACCTTTCAAGGTCCCTTCCAGTTCTAGGAGATAGGTATATCACCATTTTTTAAATCCTCCCCCACTGTGAAGCTTGAGTGGATATGGACATGAAGCAGAAGCAAGAACTGTAAAGGGACAAGCACAGTCAGTGGGAAGAGATGAAAACCCTCCACTACATCTCTCACTCCTTTAAGCCCACAAGAGCAACATTTCCACTCACTGCTCAGACTCCTCTTATTGTTCCCCACTCTGCAGACTCCCCTAGCATTACTCCAACAGTCCCATCACCACACCTGTAATGCTGACTGCCTCCCTTGCTTTGTGCACCCTCACATACATGCACATGTCACTCCCCTCCAAGTTTACCAGGAGTATGATCATAGGGAAGTGGTGAGGCCACAATGAGCACATGTGCCTGTCTCAGGTAAGAGAAGGTTTACACTGTGGAGCATGCCTCTCAGCCTGGGTAGACAGATACACACTAGTTCTGCTGGAGCTGGAACGCAAAGAGACACAAGTGTGGATGTTGCAACACAGACTAGCCACCCAAATACAAGTACTTCACTCTGGGTCTGTACTCAGGTAGCCAGCCAGCTCCAAGGCTCCCATGGTCATTTTTAACACATTAGCTTGAGTAGAACTAGCATGTCTTGCCACAGGTTGAGAAGCACAAGCCTGGAAGGTAAGTCTATGCTGCAGGTGGGAGTGCCTACATTACAGGACCTGGAGCAAAGCTGCAGCTACGTCACTGAAAACCTGTAGTGCTGATACAGCCTATAGTCCCAGAAGGGGCTTGGTTGTTGCTACAGGACCTCGGCCACCCCAAGCAGCAGTAGCATTCTTCCAACAAGCTAGCTGCATCTACACCGGGGTGGGGCTAGATCAGCATAGCAATGGTGCTCAGAGATACTTATTCCACACCACAGAGCACTACAGCTGTGTAAATTTAAGAGTAAGCCTCATGTCCAGATTTGAGGAAGGGACTAAGGTATTAGGTAGAGGCTCTACACTAGGGATGTGATAGTGTATACATTTAAACAGGCTGGGCTCATGGGTTAACCTTCATGATTACATGCAAGGGCCCCCTTCTCCACACTGCTGCCTCTGACACAGAGGCAGCAGCAAGGGGAGGGGAAGAGGAGCTGGCTTTTAAGCAGGCTCCCCACAAGCCCTGGCTCCCGGGCAGTTGCCCCCACCCCTGCCGCACTTACTCAACACAACCCTCTGCATCATAGGCCACTCACAGATGGGAAGTGATCCCTTCATTTCATTGAGCTATCTGAACTGGACACCCACTGTAAAAAGAACATTCCAACAGTAGCTGCTTCACTTGGCCAAGTAGGTATTCCCATGCCCTCCATAGGACACTAGTACCTCAGCTAACAAAGGGAGAGGGGAGACTGCCAGACTCCCAGCTCACACATAGGTGGCCCTGCCTTCCTGATGACTATGGTCACTGTTCATCCTATTTCTCCCCCCATCCCATTCCCACTGTCTGAAGCATGCCCCCCTCCAGCCCACAATCAGCAGCCCACAACAGGGTTGTGAATAGAAGTCACCCACCAGCCTGGCCAGGCCAAACAGATTAGGGAGGGGGCAGTAGCTTCAAATGGGAAAGGAGAATGTTGTGCTTACAAGCACTCCTTCCAACACATTTGCAGCCTCCTACACTACTCTATGCCCCACACCTCAAAGGGTACGTCTAGACTACATGCCTCTGTCTCCAGAGGCATGTAGATTAGGCTACCCGACATAGTAAAATGAAGCGGCGATTTAAATAATCGCCGCTTCATTTTACTATGTCGGGTAGCCTAATCTACATGCCTCTGTCGCCAGAGGCATGTAGTCTAGATGTACCCTTAGAGTAGAAAGACAAGATTCCGCAGAGAAATGGAGGAAATTGGGGTAACTACCATCTTTCAACATTCCCAATTCCAGATTCTAAACCAGTGATTCTCAATCCAAACTGCAGCGCAATCAACAAAAGACGTGCTTAGGGCCATCCACATAGGTAGAAAATATACACTGTGGATGTGGCCCACATCAGCACTTCATGTGCAGCTCACAATGATAAATAGGTGGAGAACCACAGCTCTAACCCAATCTTGGCAGTTTTTCCTTACTCAGGTGATGGCAGGAAACACCTGCAATAGTTCCAAGTTCAGTTCTTCTAGAAAAATGAGGAACTCCGATGTCATTAAGGCCATTATTGCATCCTATTACGGAAACCATGGACTTTCCTAAAACAAACACACCAATACACATCTGAAAAGTAAATTCTCACTGGCTCATTTCAGAGAATTCCCCTTCTCGGGAAGAGTGGTTAAAAAAAAAAAAAAACCACACAGCTCTGCTGAAATTCTTCCTGTCATAAAAAAACCTGACATGCAGTATGCCAAGCTTCTGTGCTGCAGCCCCACTACACCTTTGAAATTGTAGTTTAAAGCAAGTCTGCCAGCAGGATGGGAATTTATTATTACCCTCTCTTGAATGAGGGTATGTGGTAGACTCCACTTAGAAAGGGGTACGCACCCTAGAAAGTTTGAAAGGCACTACTGTAAGTTATCAGAGCAACATTTAAAAAATGGTTTCCCTGGCTGTCTTGACCTTTTCTTTTCTGGCAGTTGGTTGGTTAAGTTTTGGTAGATGGATGCAATACCTGACAAATCACTAGCAATCTTGGCTTTTAGTCACTACCAACAGCCATCTCCATGTGCAACAGACCCTTTGCAAAACAAGTGGGCAGTTCCAGTCCTGTTCTTAGTAGCCATCAAGAAGCTTGGCTTGATGATCAATGAGGCACTCTGATGGGAACCTGTAATACTGGGAAAGTTTGCACTGCTCTTACCTACTCCAGCTAAGAAATGCTCAGTCTACTGCTCTCAAAGTGGTATCTTTCCCCAGAACAAGCTACACATGGATGGAAATGCATGAAAGTTGAAAAATAACTATTTTCCCAGAAAGCATGAGACTTACAGTACTGGTTTTCACCAGCCATCACCCAATCTGGTCTGCTGTTCATTGCCCAAGTGATCTTGTTTGTTTAGTACCCTACTAAATTGATTTGAGCTGTGATTTCCAAGTAGTGAGTGAGGCTCCCAAACATTAATAAGCTTACTGACTAAGCAGCACAAGAGCCATCAGCTAGATGAGGATAGCCCCAGGAATAATCCAGGAGAATGTGCCTCTGAGTAGCAATATTTTTACAGAAATGAGTCCTATGCAACTCACAACCAAGAGGCAGGAATTCAGCATTGCACAAAACATTACATGGTAAAGCAGATGACTCTTGAAACCCAGTACAAGTGTGACAGTGGCAGAAAGAGGAAGGGTGTTAATTCTGACAGATCTGACTTAAGCAAAATGAGGCTTCTTAATAAGCCAATTACTTTCTAGTTGGAGTTGAGTTTATCGGATCAAACAATACTATCCTACAGCACAAAGCAGGTGATATAACACTAGGTTATTTAAGCACACACTTCTCTGGCAAGCATCTAATGGTGTCTTATAAAGCTCTGAGCTAGGGATATTAATATTTATTAACCGTCACAGTTGCATGCACCCCCACCTCTATGGCACTGCCGCTAATTGAGGCAGCACAATGGATCAGAAGGCAGGCAGGACCCTGTGCTCTTGGTGAGCCAGTTACATGTTTACAAAAATAAATGCATTTTAACATCCCGATCAAGAGCTGCATATCATTTATGGTGAGAACAGCCAGCTGTTGCCCTTATTTTAATATCCTTGCAAATATCCAGCACCTTTTAAATATGGAGGTCTAAACTCAGCCAGGGATAGTTACAGGAGAAAGGGGTACACCACTGGAGTTTGAGACAATATCTAATTAAGAGCTGCTCAGTAAGTCCTCAGAACAAGAAGGCAGGAGGGAACAGTACCGGGATTCCTATCAGAGGCTCTTTGTAGATCTCACTTGAGGATGCCATGTTTCATAGTTTGTGGCTAACAAGTGTCACTTTGAAGCACTACTGACAGTGAGGAACCGTTTTCTGCTTCTCTGCTCCAAGCAGACTTGGACATATGGAAGGAATAGATTCTCATTACATGGTCCCTCCCTTAGCCTCTGACCACCAAACTTTCTTTGCAAGAGACAGCTCCAGCTTCTCCCTCCACTGCTTCCAACCAGCAGTGTGAAGTTGAGTAACGCATCAGCTCAGTTTCACTGCTGCTTATAGGGCTCTCAACAACAACAGTCCCATCTTTCATTTCATGCTTCTTGACAAAGCTCTGACAAGCAGATAGATGTTCTAGAATCTCATGAATATGAGTTACATTCCATCCACCTTGGAAGATTAAAGGCTAGAAGCTTACGCTTCGGGTGCAAGAGCTTAAGAAAATTGATAATTTAGGCCCCACTCAACAGCAAGTTTCCTATTGCCATTGCTAAGTGAAAAAACATTCTGAGTTCCGGGTCCCAGCATGCTTTTAGCTTAATACTTGTATATTCATTGCTCTCCTCCTGGAATCAAAATGAAATGTTGCCTATTGGGGCCTGAAGTCTCTGCTGGTCACCTCTTTGCATTAAAGTGAAAGGATGCTGCAGGCTGGTAGAAGTATTTGATGCATTTGACACACGGAATTAGACTAAGAATGAACAAAGGATAAGACAGAAAAGAGATTTTTTTCCCTCATTACAACACCAATGAACATTTTCAATCATTTACTTCTCAACTCCTCATGCTGCAAGCCACCCCTAACCCCAACATCTGTCAGTTATGGTGTGCAAAATCCACACATCACATCATCACAGCAATGTCAACAAATCCTCCAGAATAGATGCATCTATGCCAACAGAAGAAGGTTTCCTTCTCATGGCACGGATAGTGTGGTTTGGGTAACTGGCATTCCCACACCAGCAGAAAAACTCCTGGTACATGCTACATCAGGGGGCTATAATGCCAGCTTAGCTATGGCAACAGACTCTTCAGTGTCAACACAGCCTGTAGCAACACAGAATGTGCACTCACTAAGGAGGCCCCCTAATATCCCAGACCTTTGGAATGGACAATGCATTCAGGTTTGCCTACCTGCAAGGGTGCCAGGTTCTGAGTTTGCTGTCAGACTTCACCTTTGGGCTGCCTAGTCTGTAGTGCAAAGGGGAGAAGACTGGTGATCAAAAAAACCTACAGCTTAAAATAGGAAAGACCAATCAGATAAGATTAGCTTCCTCATGTGGAGAGAAGCCAACTGCAATGATAGATAAACAATGGGTTTCCTGCAACTGTATAAAAGCCAAAAGCCCAGAGAAAGGAAATGCAGTGGAAGAGCTGTGTGATAAAGACCTCATTTTAAACCTTAGAACAACAGTTTACAGTTACCAGAGCTATGCAATGCCTCAATCCAGTAGGATTTACTGAAAAGCTGCAATCCATGATCATGCTTACATCAAGAACGCAGATAGCTTTGGGAAGGGGATACTCCCGATGTACTTGAGGCCTTTGCTTACTTTAGCCCATCATATTAGAATATACCACATGACCTCCAAGAGAGATCAACACATCCTAACTTAATTCTCATTTCACTCAAGGACTTGCAGCTGTAGAATGGATACATGGAATAGATTGTGTTCTCATCTAGTGATGAGGGTATCTGCATTCTGAACAGTGGACTACAAATATTAGCATTTAGCTATCATCAATATCTATTTCCTTTGTCAGTGGCTCAGCACTACGCAGTCCTGGGATGGAGAAAGACAAGCTATTCAACAGCTGGCCAGCAACCCTACACAAGAAAGGAAGAATTATATCCAAAAGGAACTGGAGGAGATCTTTGAGGAGCCCAGCTACAATTTACAAAGATAACATCCCAGTTACAACCCACCCCCCCAAAAAAAACCCTCACCTACTTGATCTGAGAAAGTGGGTCTGGCCCACGAAAGCTCACCACCTAATAAACCATCTTGTTAGTCTTTAAAGTGCTACATAGTCCTGTATTTTGTTTCAGCTACAGGAGACTAACACAGCTACATTTCTATCACTATTCTACTTAACCTAGTGAAGGGTCAGAGCGTAGCAGTCACAGGACCTTAGTTTTCCTCTCTTCTCAGCATACGGCCTTTTACAAGTACCCAGGAGAACCGTGGGTTGTATGCTGACACAGGCGAAAAGCCACCTATCACCATTTCCTGCAGTGCCTGTATTCTCCTTGGAGTCTCCCACCCAAGCGTTGACCCAGGCAGATACTGGTGAGCTCAAAGCCGAGCTCTCCCGCCCCCAGGAGGGGTCTTTCCCGTGCACTGGGGCGGCACAAGACGCTAGCCACAGGGGGCTGTCGGGCCGGTCCAGGGGGGCTAGGGGGCGTTATTTACAGGTTCAGAATAACGCGGCCAGACAGCGACCGTGGCCACCCCCCCATCTCTCTCTCTTGCACGCTCCTGCGATACCCCCCCAAAACACGGGGCATTCCCCGCACCCCCCCGACACAGGGTCTATCCCCGCACCCCCCCCCCCACAGGGACCCTCTCCCCGCTATGCCCCCTCCCGGGCAGCCCCGCCCCCACCCGGGACACCCCCCAAAACACGGGGCATTCCCCGCACCCCCCCAGACAGGGACCCTCTCCCCGCTATGCCCGCTCCCGGGCAGCCCCGCCCCCACCCGGGACACCCCCCAAAACACGGGGCATTCCCCGCACCCCCCCCCCACACAGGGACCCTCTCCCCGCTATGCCCGCTCCCGGGCAGCCCCGCCCCCACCCGGGACACCCCCCAAAACACGGGGCATTCCCCGCACCCCCCCCCACACAGGGACCCTCTCCCCGCTGTGCCCCCTCCCGGGCAGCCCCGCCCCCACCCGGGACACAGGACACGCGGGGGCCCCCCTCAGGGCAGGCTGCGCCCCCCGCCCTTAGCCAGAGCCCCGCGGCCCCCAGGGGAGCCCGGCCCCGAGTCTCCTCCCGGCCCCGCCGCGCCCCAGGAGCCGCTACCCGGCCTCACCTGCCGGTGCCGCCCGCTCTCACGCCGCCTCTCCGGCCAGTCCCCAAGATGGCTGCGGACTCCCCCTCCCCACAGCGCTCCCCTCGCTTTACTGCAGAGCCGCCGCCTCCGCGCATGCCCAGCCCACGCCCAGCAGCCTCCGCGCATGCGCCTCCAGCAAGGCCGGGTGGGGCACCGAGGGAGAGCTGCGCGGATCGGGGACGCGAAAACTTCACGTCCCAATATGCACCGCGACAGCTTGCTCCTGCGGCATCAGAAGCCGTTCGGATCAAGTTGGCGCACTGCGTTCTGGGATTTGTAGTCTCCCCGGCTAGACAGCCGCGTAGGAGACCCAGGACCTCCGGGAGGGGCGTTGCATGCTGGGGTTTGTAGTCCCCGGGGGTGGACAACGCCTGGGGCCAGAGTTCGAGGCCGAGGTTGGGGATAAGAAAAGCTCCCTCCCCCCGGCAAATCCACGGGGTGGGGTAATAGGCCCGCCCTTATTCCCGCAGCCCTTGTCAGAGATAGCAGGCCTCTGTGAATGTGGTTCTGGCCGCCCGTGAGCAGGATGACGGGGCAGCAGAGTCCACACGGCTCCTGGGGGCATCTCTTAAGGGACGGGGCGGGGAGCCCCATCGCTGCAGGCACATTAACGCCGCTCCCAAGGTGCCAGGGTTCCTGGCAGGTACTTAACAATCGGCTAGGAACGACACCAGCATTTCTCCTTCACACTGGGAAACTGAGGCACGGGTTGTCCAAATGACTTACCCAGCAATTCGCCTCTCCCACCATCGCAATCCCTCCCTCGGATCTTTCCTTCCCTCCCACCCCCCCATTGCCAACCTCACACATTCCATAATCCAGTCAGAACTCACACTGATGTGATTAGCTTAAAATTGTGAGTTGAAAATGATTCTTTTTAATGGTTTGGGGACTTGAATATATCATGGGGGCACTTTTAGGCTTTGGTTTGCCCCCCCCCCCCCCCCCCGAACTTTAAAACATAAAGCTGAGATACTCTGGCCACTGAGACTTCAAGTTAAACATCAGATATTGCAAGAGTTGGCCACTCTCCTAATTCCTTCTTCACCCTTCTGCCTCATTTGTCCAATCTAGAATTTGGAAAAGGCCTCACAATGTCAAAAGGGGACAGTTTAGTCCCAGCCCCCTGTATTTTCAATAGAACACATTCTCTTCTAGAATAGTGATAGAAATGTAGCCGTGTTAGGCTGGGGTAGCTGAAGCAAAATGCAGATCAATATAGCACTTTAAAGACTAACAAGATGGTTTATTAGATGATGAGCTTTCGTGGGCCAGACCCACTTCCTCAGATCAAATAGTGGAAGAAAATAGTCACAACCATATGTACCAAAGGATACAATTAAAAAAAGTGAACACATATGAAAAGGACAAATCACATTTCAGAACAGGAGGGGGAGGAAGGTAAGTACCATTAACTCACAAACATCCCACTCTCCCCACCTCTAATATCATCAATTCACAGACACTTACTTACCTTCCTTCCTTCCCCCCCCCCCCCCCCCGCATCCCCCTCCTGTTCTGAAATGTGATTTGTCCTTTTCATATGTGTTCACTTTTTTTTAATTGTATCCTTTGGTATATATGGTTGTGACTATTTTCTTCCACTATTTGATCTGAGGAAGTGGGTCTGGCCCACGAAAGCTCATCATCTAATAAACCATCTTGTTAGTCTTTAAAGTGCTACATTGTCCTGCATTTTGATTCTCTTCTAGGATTCTGTTAAAGATAAAGGTATCAAAGGCTCCTGGTTGGACTGGAGGTAACAGAAGGAAAGTCACATGGAGGAGACAGGTATTCAAAGGCCCCAGTCTACACCTGGAAAGCTTCACTGTGCACAGCTATACACCCATCTACTATATAATTGAAAGAATTTGCCTGTTGGTTTAAAAACTCCTAAATGGTAAGAGCTAGGCCCACCAAACAGGGCTGAAGCTCTCCCCTCAATTTGTACAGGTACATTGCTGTCCCCCTTTGGTAGGAAGAGAGGGGAAAGCGCACAGTTTGCTGCCTTCCTCACTCTCGGTGCGTTTACACAGCAGGGCTTTACTCAAAATAAGCTACACAGCGTAGCTTATTTCAAGTTTTGGTGCTACCTACACAGCACTTATTTCAAAATAGAGCACTCTTCCTCTGACTTCCCTTACTCCTCATAAAACGAGGGTTATGAGTCAGACTAAGACGTCCTCCAGCTTGACAGTATTTCAACATGATGTTGAAATAACTGCCGGCTGTGTAGATGCGAACTAAGTTATTTCGAAATAGCGTTGCTGCGTAGGAAGCATAGGATGCAGACATGCTGTGCACCTCACTCTCACTCCCTGACAGGGACAGGAAGGGAAACAGCAAGTAGTTCTGGTATGAAACAAAAGACAGGACTATGCAGCACTTTAAAGACTAACAAGATGGTTTATTAGGTGATAGCTCTGGTATGAATCTGAGGGGGGAGGAAGGGGCTTCAACCTTCCCCTGCCTGTCTTTCTCTCAAACACTCCCCTGCTTAAAGCCTCTTCTTATACCCCAATCCTGACTCCTGCACCCCCCAAAACCTCAGTCCCCTGCCCTGAGCCCCTCTTTAAGGACCTGAGCAACACTGGGTAAATGTGCTAGTATACTATAATCATCAAGGTGCTCCTAGCATAGGAACAGCTTATATTGGCAAAAACAGCACTTTTAGCAGCATAGATTATTCTATTCCCCCCGTTCCTTTCCGAGCCAAGCCAGCCATTCTGAGTGGCTACTGAAATCCATTTATTCCCAAGTGCACACAGCAGACACGTGGGGAAGGATTACTCAACCATCCCATTCAATTCTACCACAGTTGCATTAGCTTCCTTCTATTTAAGGCAGGCATAAGAAAGATCAAGCACTGTAGTTTAGGTCTCAGTTAAGAGAGAGGTCGTGGCTCCTTTTTCCAAGATGACCTCCATCAGGGCACACAGTCAAAAATATACCACGCCCCTCTGGGTTGGGCCCCAGCGAGCATGAGAATCTCATTCTGTTGGAGAAACAGCAGCATAGGACAGACACTGACTGTTCACTTGCCAGAGCCGGAAACATCTGAGAAGAGCTCATCAGGAAATGAATAGGATCGAGCGTTCTAGGCCTCCACAGCGAGGGAAGCACACTGCAGGCCAGCCACATCAGCCCAAGACACAGGACAGAAGAGGAGTAAAGACCACAAGAGCCAGATTCCAATAAAACTATGTTTATAAATAAAAACAAGGAAATTGGTTTTGTTTTTATAAAACCCAGCAGGCAGGGGAAGGAGCCAGAGTCAGGCTGGAAGGCAGGGTAGGATGGTAGGTGGTAGCATGAGGTGGGAGGATGGTACACTGGGCAGGATGGTGGATATTAGACAGGCTGGCACCAGGGTAGATACGAAGGATTATGCACAGGAGATGCAGTGGCAGCATGGAGGGGAGCTAGAAGAATGATGAACTGTAGAAGAGCTGGTGCTGTGATAGAGGGGCAGGAGGATGGCACAGAGAGCAGGGTGGCTGGTGCTGGGATGGCAGATGGGGCAGAACGGGGGCAGTGGATGAATTGGTTCCAGGTGTAAAATATATTTCACCTGCTAAGAAAACTAAAAACCACAACTCCAAGGAGTTTATACCGTTTATACGATTGCAGAGGAAGCTGTTGCCTGACAGCAAGAGGACTCAGGGAGGCTCAGATGGAGCTTAACGTACCATGTACTCTTGTGCACTAGCTCGTTACCCAAGATGGCCCCTCTGTCATTCCAGCATGGGCTGGGAGGAACAGGGCTCAGTGAGCCTCAGGAGGCCGAGGAAGAAAGAGAACTTTTCTCTAATAGCTAAACTGAGCACAGTCCTCGGGAGGGACATGGTCCAGGCCCCGTATACATGCCACAGGCCAGGGCTGCAGTACCACTACCCAGAACAGGTCAGTGTCTCAAATAGGGACTGTCACAGCAGGGCAAGGGATCACTCTCCAGTCTCCTTAGAACCTGATCCTTACTCACCCCTCCCAGGGCCGGCCCGAGCCATTCGTGCGCCCCGGGCCCAGGAGCACAGCGCTGTCACTGGGAGGGCAGCGCATGCGTGGCCCCGCCCCCGGGCGCACAGTGCCCCTGGCGCCCGGTGCATGCGCGGCAACCCCACACGGCGCCCCCTAGAATGGGGCGCACTGGGCAGTAGCCCAGTCAGCCCGTAGCTTGGGCCAGCTCTGACCCCTCCATTGTCCATGGGGAAGAAGAGAACAAGAAGCCAGCACAACTTACTCTTCTAGAACAGAGGGAGACAGACAGCGGCTCAGAAGGCAGCAGCTGCAGGGGAACACACTACCGTGCTCTCCCCCTCCCCCAACTGCCCCCTCCTCTGGCTCCGATTAGGCCTAATAGCTTCTGCACATTCAGCCTGCTGCTTAGCACCAGCATAGGAGAGTACAGCCAGCAGCTGCAGCCCCCAGCTACGCCAGCAGGCCTGGATGGAGCATGTTCTGTGGCTACGGAATGGGTAGTCATGGTCACGTGGGGAGTGAGAGTGGCACCGAGGGGGGCAGCCTAGACTACAGGCACATTTTCAGAGCGAGACCCCCACGTGGAACAGCGGGTGTAAATGGGACCCTCATGCTCAGCCAAATCCACACCACACAGCTCGCGGGTATGTGTAGAGCCCTGAGGAACGGATGGCAGGTACTTCAGCAATGTCAGGCTCCTGCCACTGGTCGCTACCTGCCTCAGGCGTTACTGACCCAACAGCACTCAGTCAGGAACAGAGAGCCTCATTAGTGTATGGCCTCCAAACCTACTTGGGGCCTTGCCATAGGAATAGACTAGGCTTAATGCTGTAGGGCAGAGGTGGGGAACCTTAGACCCGGGGGCCGGATGCGGCCCTCGGCTTGCTTGGGAGCGGGCCTCAAGGCTCAGCATTGGGGCTGGCGCTCCAACCCCACTGCCATCTATCCGCAGGGCTGGAGCACACACAATCTATTAGGCTGCCCTCCACCCCAGGCTATGGCGTGCAAGGGGAATGTGGGGAGTGTCTTTCTGCTTCTCAGTCAGGGGCTTCTCATTTGGATGTGGCCCCCGACTGATTTTTCTATGGGTCAGTGGCCCCCGACCCCAAAAAGATTCCCCACCCCGCTGTAGGGTAACAGTCCCTGGCCTACATCTGAGCAGGTTGTGGTGGGGTGGAGGAACAGGGCGTGGCACCCTCCCAGTTGGGGCCTCACCTTCTCCACTGCCCAGAGGCACTGCCATTGGCTGGGAGGTGGCTACATTTATTAAGCTGAACACACACACGGCTGGAGCTGGGCCCTGCTCCCCTCTCAGGGCTCTGGAGGGGACAGGGGAGCGTCTTCAGCTAGTGGGAAAGAAGCCATCTTCAGCACCGTACGTGCCCAGCACCCTTGGGGCTTCATGTCCTCCTCTGTTGGGCCAAGCCGCCATGCCATGCTCCAGCTCTCACCCCTGGGGGCGGCAAGCTCAGAGGAAGTCAAACACCCCGTAATTCTTTGCTGCTTGACAGAAGAAACACAAAAGGGTGAAAAGAAAGAGGAGACATTTAGGGTGGAAGGAGTGAGGTGGCAGCGGCAGCTACACACAGGCGAGCAGCACAGGCACCAGGATGGATGCGGGTTAATGGAGTTAGAGATGGGGATTAGGGGCTTGCACAAGCAGCAGCAACTTGCCTCTGCACACGCGAGTCCGGAGGAGGGCTGGGCCGGGTGGGGCTGGCAGGACTCAGCAAGGCCTCCACGCCACGGCAGTAGGGATTAAAATCAAGGTTTAGTTCGGTTTATTTTTCCCTTTTTTAGTTATCAAGACAAACGAAAAACAAAACAAAAACCAAAGTGAAGCCAGGGCTGTTCCTAGGAGACAAACCGACGAGGGCAGCAGACAGACAGGGGGACGGGTGCTTCACATTACATCCACAAAGAACTCACTGGGATTGCCCATGGCCATTCGGAACGACTGTCTACTGGCCGTCAGTTCAGGGGGCACAGAGGCCAGGTCACGGCCCGGCGGGGCCCCTGGGGGCCCCATGGCAGAAGGCGGCGGAGGCATCAGCAGCATGGGTGGGCTGTAGAGGGGTGGCAAGCCAGGCGGCCCATATGACTGCTGGCTGTGGTGACTGCGGATGCTGTGAGCCAGAGAGTGTTGGCTGCGCTGGCTGGCTGGCACCGAGCGTTCACTGGCCGCCCGCTCCCGCCGCATACTGCTCCGGGTGGTGTGGTCCGACTCACTGCCACTGCCGCCTGACTTGGACTCGCCAGCCTTTGGGTCTCTCTCCTTTCTTCTTTCACTGCCGCTGCGGTTTGAACCGCTGCTCCGACTCCCTGCCAGAAGCCCAAGGCAAGGTTAGGGAATGGCCCCAACAGCAAACCCCCAACATACATCCCTAGCCGGCACAGCAGGGGGAGGGAGAGACTGGAATAAAAGGAGCTTCCCCGAAGACAAAAAACACAGACAGGAACCAGTCGGACCCCAGCCAGGAAGGGCAGAAGCAGCCAAAGTTGGGCGTCATTCAGAATTCTCTCCTGGTCCAGTGATTGACTGGGCACTCCAACTTCCTCCCTTCCTCCCAGGCTCTTCACCTCAGCTTCACTCTTCCTCTCTCCCTTCCCTTTTCTTTCCCCATAGGTAATACACTTTGAACTAACTCCTCTGGCCCCTCCTCCCCCCAAAAGGAAACACTAATCATGTTTAAAAAATCACAGAAGTAACATGTCATGTGCTGTCATCACATTGTTCATGCTGCTTATGAGGTCCACCCTTACGTCTTCACAGCTGGCACACTTCGCGACTGTGTGTCTGTCCTGGCCGAGCCCCGATCTAGAGTGGTCGTCAGGAACTACCATAACAACCTGAGCTATGATAGCTCTACAGGGTACCTTTGCAGCAAAGCTGGTCATCTCCTTTCAAACTTGCCCTCTAGCTCTCTGAGGCTCTGTGAAAGGAGAGATCATACACTGGTTCCATCACGCCCAGGATCTAGCCTGTGGCAATGAGCCATACTTGAGGCTTCAAAAACTATGCTGCAATGCACCGGTCCCGCTGCGCGGTGAGCACGCAAGAGAGGGAAGACGTATTCCTCGTTCCAGGAGATGACCCAGATCTTGGCTTGCTCGCCAAAGGTGCCATTGGATATTTTCCTTAACACATTTCAGCTCCTTTCACACACTTACCTTCACTGTGCTGGCTGCCTGCACTGCCCCCGCCATAGCTGTAGCCTGGCTCAGGGAATCCTGGATGGGGGTTGTATGGATGAGGTGGTGGGTACTGGTATGGGAAAGCCATGGGCCACGGTGCAGCTCCTGGGTGGGGGAGTGGAGCCAACGTGTCCTGATCTGAGGCTCCGCTGGATCCATCATGATCATGCAGGGACAGGTTAGCCATGTCTGGAGAGAAGCAAACAGAGAGCCTGGATCGGTCCTGGAATTAAAGCAGTCATATACAGTGGGGCAACTTCACCCCCATCCCTGCGGACAGGTAATCATGGGATACCTGCTACAGGGGCAGAAGATTTTGGAGGACAGCTATGGACACCTCCTTGCTAGACACCAGCCCAGGTTACTGCGCCCTACTTGCTCAGAGAAAGGATCAGTGTTCAGCTAGATACTCAGAAACCTGCTCAGAAGAGAAAGGGCGACGTTCAAGCTGGCCAGACCCCCTTAGGTCTGTCGGTTTGTCTCTCTTCCTTCCCGTCCCTCCCAGCTGAGCAGAGTAGGGATGTAAGTGACTAATTGACTAGCCGATAAGCAAAAGCTTATCAGCTAGTCGACACACTAGTTGACTAGTTGCTTCCCCCCTTGTTGCCCAGGCTCCATGCGGCATTTCAAAGAGGAAAACTCTAAGTCCCCCGGTGGTGCCAGGCTCCATGCGGCGTTTCAATCTTCGAAATGTGCAAGAGCCCCTGCTGGGGCTCTTGTACATTTCTAAGGCAGAATGCCGCATGGCGCTTCCGCCTTTGAAATGTAGCAACAGCCAGGCGGGCTCTTGCTACATCGCAAAGCGGAAACACCCTTATTGACCAATCGACTAATCGATGGAATTTCTATCGGCTATTCGATTAGTTGATTAATCTAATTTTCACATCCCTAGAGCAGAGCCAGCCAGGTGTCCTTGCGTCTCAGCTCCCTGCCCATTTCTCCACCATTCAGAGGTTTAGGGCTAGGATGCGATCAAAGAAAGGGGTCGTTTCACTCCTCCCTGATCTTCCCAGGAGAAAGGATTGTGCAGCCAGAGGTGGAAGGGATTTGGGCTGGCAGTCTAGAGGTGGCAAACCACTGCAAGACTCTCAGCAGAGAGTTGTCAGGGTTGAAAAGAGATGCTCTGCTCTGAAGCCTCATACCCCCACCCCACCCCAGCACTAGAGAATGGGGCCATACTGCCGCAGAGGTCTCCAAAGATGTAGTAGCACTGCTCAGAGAAGGTGATCTTGTTCACGGTGTGTCGGATGTAGCCGGCCTTCAGCAGGTTGCTGGCGTACTTGCGGGATTCCCGCCGGTCTGTAAAACCTTCCACGTGGTGATAGAGCCAATCCACCACATCTGAACCTGCCATGAGATCAACCACAAAGCACGGTGAAACACAGTGAGGATAGGAAGGGCTGGCTCAGGGGGGAGAGGCGCAAGACAAAGGTGGCCTGAATTAGTCTCAGGGGTGAGGGATGAGAGTAGGCCATAAAAATCACAGACTCATAGAACACTAGAACTGGAAGCGACCTCGAGAGGTCACCAAGTCTAGTCCCCTGCCCTCACAACAGGATCAAAGGCACCATCCAGAGTAGACCATCCCTGACAGATGTCTGCCCAATCTGCTCTTGAATATCTCCAGAGATGGAGATTCCATGCATGAGAAGGATGCAGAGACCCTCCTTGGGACAGCACAGGGCCACGGATTGTATTTTTTCCCCCTAGCACGACCAACACAATGAGCCAAGAGTACACAACAGAGAAGGATGTTCTCTTGGCAAATGGCTTGTTGCCCCTTTGCCATGTGCGCTGGACAAATCGGATTGTCTCTACGCCACGGAATAAATGCACACAAATCAGACGCCAGGAACAGTACCATCCACAAATCAGGAGGAGAGCACCGTAACCTCCCTCCACACACAGTAACAGACTGGAAAGCTGCCGGACTTGAGCAAAAGTCTGCCCGGGAGGGCAGGGGACTGGATGTGATGATCTCTTGAGGTCCCTTCCTGTGCTTGTGTTCTATGAAAAACACTTCAACAACAGACTGCAGCATGAGACTGCAGAGCTGGAATTGATATGGAACTATCAGAATGGTTCCTAACAGGGTCTGGGAACGGCTAGCTCATTACAGAAAGTAAATTTCCCCATTAGCTATTCACATCTTCTTATCCACTCTCGGATGTGGGCCACATCCACCCTGACTGAATTAGCCTCGTTAGCACTGATGTGACACCCCCATCTCTGCATGTATGTTAAATCCCTGCTAGACCGAAGCTTCCACTTCATGCCTCTGACCAAGTGAGCTGCAGCCCATGAAAGCTTATAGCCTAATACGTGTTAGCCTTTGAAGTGCTTCAGGACTCCTTGTGGTTTTCTCTTGGCAAAGTCCCCAACAGGAACCACTCACACAGGGAAGATGCCTGCCCACCCATCCACTCCCCAGCTCCAGAGAAGGAAGTGGCTGCCTCTTACCAATGAAGGCATTGGGAATGGTGATCTTCAGCCACATGCGGTCGCGCACCTCCAGGCCTGACTCGGGGGAGGCCATGGCTTTGACGATGGTGGCCATGTCGCTGTGGATGGACAGGTGAAAGTCATCGAGGCCTGCGAGGCGGACGAAGGGAAGGGAGGCAGAGATGAGAGGAGATGGAAGAGACCAGGAAGCCACATGGAGGTGTCACACACAAGAAGATGGGCCAGGGAGCAATACATCGCAGGCACACCTCATAACACTGAGGAACTGGCCAACACGCTGGTCTAGATCTCGTCAGCTTTCTTCCCATGCAAAACCAAACCAAAAACTAAAAGCTGCTCTGTACCAGATCCTGGTTTAGCTGGGAAATCGAACTGGCACCTTCCAGCTTTGCCAGAAAGGCCTGTCTCCCTAGCTCAGGAGAGAACCAGTGTCACTTTCTTCTCAGTACCCGGTACTGGTGGCACCAACAACCATCAGCAAACCCCCACAACACAACTCAACAATCCCCCTGACTAAGCAAGCTCCTGGCAGCTCTCCTGTAGCCCTTGTGGAGGCTGCCTGCCTGAGCATCTGCTGCAGAACCTCCCACAGAAGCCAGCCTGCTCCCCTGAGCTTGTTCAGTCTTTAGAGGAATCAGGTGCCCATCGGGTAATCACCTCACTCTTTGCCAACTACCCCGACCAGGATGGAGCCGAAGGGGGCTCTACACTTCAGCACAGGGCTGCCTGGCTCCAGGCCCCCAGCCCTGTGAGTTACCAGGCCCCCCAACTTCTTACAGCTACCTTTGAATTACCTGCTTGTAGCTGAAAGTCCCAGCTCCATCCTCTCTCCCTCCCACAAGCCTCTGGTTAAAGAGGCACAACCTCATGCAGGCCCAGTAGGGCCTTTCTCCCTGGCCCCACTTACTTTTCCCAAGGCATTCCCTGCCTGGCTGACATCACTTCCCCTCCCACTAGCTTCGTCTCCTCCCGCCTCCTGCCTCTGACTGGCAGCTCAGTCCTGCCGTACCTTCACGACGCTCTGGGAAAGGCGGCCATAGCAGGATTTGGAATCCCCGTCATTGGAAAGATTTTTAAGTCCAGGCTGGATAACTCCTCCTCAGGGACGGTCTAGGGTTACTCGCCCTGCCTCAGCGTGGGGGGAATGACCCCTCAAGCCTCCTTCCAGCCCAATGTTTCCATGGCACTGAGCCTGCACCCTGCCTCTCCTGTTGCCCTTGTCTGAAGAGCAGGAAAACTGACCTGAATGTGCTCACCCAAAGCTTGTACTTGTCCAGCGCTTTTGGGCAAAGGGTCTTTTCCTAGCCAGCCCCAGGCGCCTGCCTGCACAGATTTCCCCCTCCAGCCACGCCTGGTCCTTGCCCGGAGGGAGCTGCTGTTCCTCCAGTCCCCACTCCTGCTGGTCCCTGGCTCCCCCTTTCCTAGCCCTCCCTGACCTCTGGTTTCTGCCCAGGCAGATGTATTGCTCCTGTCAGGCTGGGGTGCCGGCAGGCACAGCGCAGGTGACTGGAAGCCATGCAGTGGGGGGAGCACACAGGGACTTACGTTCGGTCTCTGGGATGGAGCTGGTGATGGAGGAGCTGGTGGAAGTGATTGTGCTCATGGATGGGCTCATACCGTACGCCGGGTAGGTGCCGGTCATCGCTGCTGTGTGGGAAACCCAGGCTGCCGGGTCGATGGGTCGGATGGGCTCACCTAGAGCGAAGGCAGAGACAATCAGGTGCAGTCAGAGAATCGTTCCCTCGTGATACCTGCCTCTCAGGGGCGTCCTGGGCAGCCCCTTCCTTCCCCAGCATCAGCCAGGACTCACCCGGATCGGAGCACGGAGAGTCTGGCCCAGCCCAGATCCGTTGGGGAGCAACTGGGAGAGAAAGAAGAGAGGGAGGGTCAGCAAGAGGGGCGCCGAGGGAGAGAGTCCCCCCTACGGCTCAGTGGCAGCGATCTTGGGAGAGTTTCTCCTTCCTCTAGAGCTCCGAGCAGGTGACCCTCCCGCCCTGGTTCAGTGAGCACGTCCTAGGCATGATGTGGGGGAGGAGGGCGGGCAGTGGGGGACTTCAGCTCTCTGGACTGTAGGACACAAGGAGGAGACTGCAGGGCTCAAAGGCCTGCATTGGGGGCCTTGTAGCCACCACAGGAGGAGAGACACACAACCCCCAGCTACCCCACATTCAGTCTCCCCATTCAGCAAGCAGGAGAAGAAGCAAACAAGCAGGTGCTCGCGGAGAGGCCCCCATGGGCTGGGCACCAGTGTGAAGGGCGCGTCAGCAATCAACTTACTACGCGGTAACGAGAAGCAGCCCCTGGGGCTGGGGTCCCAGCACTTGGCCACCGTCAGGGTGATGGGCCTGCAGTAGAAACAACCGTTTTGCAACCTGCACTCAAGCCAGCAAGCAGCAGAGCCAGGCTGCTCTCACAGGGGCTGGCCTACAGGTCGCACAGCCTGCTCCATTGGAGGTAGGGTAAGTACAGGCCTGTCTGGGGCCAGGAGCACGGGTGTGTTCACCCCGATCTCTGGCACCTGCCCCTTCTGCAGCGTGAGGGAGAACCTGGCGTGTGCCTGCTTCGAGTGCACCTCCTTGCAGCCTGTTCCGGCTCCTCCAGAACCTCTCATCGAGGTTCCAGCTGCACTTCTCCCCGCACGGATTCATTTTTGTCCACCCCATCGGTGGCCCCACGAAGTCACAAGACCTCCTCATTATCTACGACACCAGGAGGAGGATGCTGGATGAGGGGGTGCTCTGCGACTGTGGGGCCTCTTCCCGCTCCCCCCTTATTTCACGTATCCAGGCAGAGTTCCTCGGGGCGGCGTCCACTGGCTCTCTAGACAGCTTCGAGGAGCAGTGAGTGCTGCCTCGGGGTCTCTGCTCGGTGTCCCCATCCAGTTCCTTCATTTCGAGCCCATGACCTGCACACTCCTGACCCTGTTTTTCATCAGGTGTCCCACAAAACCAGCTGAGTCCCGGGTCCAGAGGTCCCATCCGCAAGGCTGTGGGCGGGGCCTTTAGAAGTGGGCGGGGCCAGGATTTCAAATAGAAGCACGGATCTCTCGGATGGGGATCACCTGCATGCAGGTGGCACAGGTGGGAACAAGGCGGGCAATGGGAACCACAGGGGCATTTGGCAAACCCAGCCTCACTAGAGACAAGGGACCAGTGCTGGGACACTTGGTTCATGACCTGACCACGGAGACTCTCCCAGCTCCAGCTCTTGCCTGGGACTCTTTCAAGGTTCATAGAATCATAGAATAATAGGACTGGAAGGGACCTCGAGAGGTCATCGAGTCCAGCCCCCCGCCCTCAAGGCAGGATCAAGCTCCGTCTATACCATCCCTGACAGATGTCTATCTAACCTGTTCTTAAATATCTCCAGAGAGGGAGATTCCACCACCTCCCTTGGCAATTTATTCCAATATTTGACCACCCTGACAGTTAGGAATTTTTTCCTAATGTCCAATCTAAACCTCCCCTGCTGCACTTTAAGCCCATTACTCCTTGTCCTGTCCTCAGAAACCAAGAGGAACAAATTTTCGCCTTCCTCCTTGTGACACCCTTTTAGATATTTGAAAACCGCTATCATGTCCCCCCTTAATCTTCTTTTTTCCAAACTAAACAAGCCCAGTTCATGAAGCCTGGCTTCATAGGTCATGTTCTCTAAACCTTTAATCATTCTTGTCGCTCTTCTCTGTACCCTTTCCAATTTCTCCACATCTTTCTTGAAATGTGGTGCCCAGAACTGGACACAGTACTCCAGCTGAGGCCTAACTAGTGCAGAGTAGAGCGGCAGAATGACTTCACGAGTTTTGCTTACAACACACCTGTTGATACAACCTAGAATCATATTTGCTTTTTTTGCAACAGCATCACACTGTTGACTCATATTCAACTTGTGGTCCACTATGACCCCTAGATCCCTTTCCGCCATGCTCCTTCCTAGACAGTCGCTTCCCATCTTGTATGTATGGAACTGATTGTTCCTTCCTAAGTGGAGCACTTTGCATTTCTCTCATCTTATTCATCTCAAACCCAGGAGTCAGTGATACCAATAAGGAGAGGGCGTTTGTGAGCCCTGGGCCACCTCCCCTGACCCAGCATAAGGGGTGGGATGGGGGATCTGCCGAGCACTGCAAGGGGCTGCTGTTCGAAGACCCCAAGGGCTAGCTGCACCACCAATATCTATGAGGCAGAGCAAAGGGGCCTGTAGTGGGAGACGCTGGTTTGGAGGCCACCTGCCCCAGACAAGAGAGCTAGTGGGTGAGGTGGAGGAAAACACTTACCCCGGCTTGTGCACAATCTCCCTCAGCACACGCACAGCGTCATCATTGCTCATGTTCTCAAAGTTGATATCATTCACCTGCAAACAAGGCAGCGAGCGGCTGAATCCCCGCGACATGGCTGGAGGCTGGACTCAGCTCCCTCCTTTGGGGAGGGCCTTCTGCAACTTGGCTGTCAGTCTGCGAGCAGGGGCTCCCGTCTGCCCCGAGTGCCCCGCGGTCCCTGTCCCAGCCTCCGCAGCGAGGCGCACTGTACCTGCAAGAGCATGTCTCCGGGCTCGATCCGGCCGTCAGCCGCTACGGCGCCCCCCTTCATGATGGAGCCGATATAGATGCCACCGTCCCCACGCTCATTGCTTTGTCCCACGATGGAGATGCCCAGGAAGTTGTACTTCTCTGCAGGTAAGGGGAGAACGGGCGCAGTGAGAGCAGGAAGGGACGGGGATTGTCGAGGGCCAATGCGCGTGAGGCTTTTCTGCCACTGCCACATCACCACCCTCCCTATCCCTCAAGTGGCTTTCTGGCCCTCCCTTCCCAACTCCACCCAGGTCAGCCCTGATCTCCACAGCCTCCTAATGCTCTGCCTGCTCCCCACCTCCTTCCCCTGGGATGATAGAGATGACACCTACCGTGCCGGGCTCCTCCCTTGCCCTGAAGCACTGGAAGGGCACCGCTCACCTCGACACAGAGACATTTGGAGCCCTCCCCGTGTGCATGTTGGCCCCTCAGGCTCCCAGACAAAATGCAGCTGGGAAGCAACAGTGGAGTAACATGGCACTCGGGACATCCAGGGTGTGTCTAGACTGCACCCTGCTGTAGGAATAAGCTACCCAATGTACACAACACAAATTGCATAGCTTATTCTGAGTCTAAACCGAAAGAGCTTATCTTGAAATCTGGCGCTGTCTGCACAGCGTGGAAGGAGGGTTACAGGGACACTGGAATAGTGCACCCGCAATTTTGGGAAATAGCAGGCACTTTTAAAGACACGGCGTTGTTATTTCGGGACACTTCTGGTATCCCAAAAGAGCAACACTGTCTAGGCATACCCCAAGGTAGCAGAGCTAAGGCTGGGGGAAGAAGAGGCTGCAACTTATCCTGCACCAAATCCCAGGGCCTAACCCTCCCCCCTTCCTCCCCTCAAACAATCCTGATCCCAACCAAATCCTTACAAACTGGCACATCTTTCAGGGGACCAATGCTTCAGGACCAATCTGTTTCCTCAGGGGCCCTCTCCCTTCATTACCTCCCCACTGCCTGCTGCCCCACTGCATCTCCCGGTCTCACTCCTGGAGTGCCTGAGGCCCCCACAGAACAAGAGTCTCTCACTCACCCATGTTTAGCATGACTGTGATGATGTTCAGAGACATAGTTGAGTCTGTGATGCTGCTGAAGGACGACGACTGCAACACAATGAGGCACAATGAAACATCTCCCTGGCCCACGCACCAGTCCCAGCCTGTTCTCCACTGACCCCAGGCTCTCTGCTGTCCCATCTCTCCCGCCCCCCACCACCCTTTCTATTCCCTGAAGTGCTGTCCCCATGCTCAGACCCTACCCTGCCCAATGCTGGAAGCTCAGACACCGATAGGTGGCTGCATCCCACACGTACCCTCTGTGACTGGGACAAGAGAGACCTTCGGTGCCAGCAGCAGCACTGACCCAGAAGAGTTTGTGGTACCTTTGCCAGCAGATTCTCAGCCCCTGGGCTCCATCTGTAGTGGCTGGAGACTCTACTGGCTGAGTTCGTGGGTGCCAGGGCGAAGCTTAGCCCCCCACAGGAGTGCAGAGGGAAACCCCAGCCCCAGGTTTGCAACAGCCCTCCCAAGAGATGTACCCGCTCGATGCGTGGGGCCTTCTGTTTCCGCCGGCGTCGTTTGTGCCTCCTCATCAGGCGGGAGGCGCTGCTCTGCTCTGTCGAGCTGCTCAACCTGCCAGCAAAGGAGACAGTCAGCCCCACTGCCCACAGGGGTTAAGAGAAGACAGACTGGTCAGCGGGATGGCCACAGAGGAGGAGCAGGAGGAGAGAACGCTGTGAGCTAGGAGTGGGGGCAGCAGAGGACTAGAAAAGCAGAGGGGGCTGCTGGTTTGGATTGAGCGCCTTCAGCTGAGGGAGGAGCCCTGAGACACGTGGCTGATGTGACCTGATTTGGCATCTCCTTAGCACAGAGAGGGAGAGAGGTGTCCGTGCTCCCCCAGGCTGCACGCTCTCCTACCTGCTCGTGGAGTCATCCTCATCCGAGTCGAAGAAGCTGGTGGTCTCCAATTCGCTGCTCATGAGAGTGGAGGAGCTCTCGTACCCACCTACGTCTCGGCACCGCTCCCCTTTCGCTGTCCCGTTCACTCTGGGGGCTGGGGAGAGAGAGGTCAACACTCACAGGAGACACAGGGAGACAACCGTGCAGCAGAGATGCAGCCCTGCCTCCTGTAGGAGCACTACGTGGGTTTAGCGCTTCACTTGGGCACCAAAGAATTCCTTCGGGGTGGGGGAGGAATTGGGCATCACACACCCAGTCTTGGCACCAGGGAACGCTGTGGTGTCCCCTCCGTTCTTGGATCATTCCTCATCTCTTCCAGGTTACAACTTCCCTGCCTCTCTAGATAACGGGGAAGGTGACACCGAGCCACTGGGAGCAAGGATTGAAGCCGCAACAATCCCTACAGAGCTGGGAAGGCTGCTCAGAGATGGTGCCTTGGGGCGAGAGGTGCCAGGCTGCGGGCAGAGTGCAGCACCAGCCAGGCTGGAAACCACTCCCCAGCCTTTCACTGAGAGGAACTAGAGCCCCAAAGGGTGCAGGTAGGCCCCGGACCTTCTTCATCACTGCCCCTTGTAGACACACGTCCTGCCTGTAGGTGCTGGGAAGCAGCCTCTCCCCAAGTACGGCAACAGAGAGGTACCTGGCCCAGTGGGGCTCCGTCTTCGCCCCTGTGGTATCCAGGTGTCCACCCCTCCTGCCCCTCATGTCCAAACTTCGAGGGGGATCTGAGGCAAGCTACAGCAGCAGTACACAGCTGCCACCCTGGGGTCCTGCCGCTCATGCTGAGGGATTGACCCTCATTGTACAGCAGGCGGCCCCATGGAGACAGCCCTTCCCTCACAGCCAGTATGCCTGCAGCCGCTCCCTCCCTGAGCCCCAGCCAGGCCCTGCAGGGGCTCTAGTCAGGTGGTCGAGGCTCACCATGCTCAGGTCCGTCTTTCCGGCGAGGTCTCTCCCTCTGCGATGAAACCACCGAATCTGTCTCGGTCTCATTATCCAGGTTCTCCCGACTCCCCCCGGTGTTGGGGCTGCAGAGGAATGACACACCCAACCGAACACTCAGTGGCTCCCATTCATCCCTGCTCTGACCTGCACCGGCTACACTGCACTTCCGCACACCCTAGTTCCGGTTATCCCCTGACTTCTGAGGCACACACGGGGGGGGGGGCAATCTCAGTCCCACAATGAGATGGAGCTAGGAGGCCACGGGGGTGGGGAGAGCAGCTTCCGCACTCCTTGCCAAGCCCTCAGTAAAATCAGCGGGTACCATTGTAAAAAGAAAAAGGAGACAGAAGCCTGTCATGTGGGCTGGGCAATGCGCAGAGCCCTGCAAATCCACGGCTATCTGATCGGCAGCCGCACATGTGTATGCAGATACCTGCAGCTCATTTTTGCAGCTACAGATGTGGATTCCAAAATTTTATATCCCTGCAGGGCTCTCGCAATGGGAGATCAAAGCAGCAGCAGGTGCGGTGAATCCTCCTGTTGCTTGCAGCTTGTCAAATGACCAAAGAACTCCAGTCTTAGTGCCTGTTACTCCATCCCCAGCCCCACCACCCAAGGGACCCCGTCCCAGCACTCCCTTCCCAGCCCCACTGCTGCCGGGTGGCCTCCCAGGCACACTGCTTAGGTAAGAACCCAGCCCCTGCCAGTTCATCACGCTCCCCCTTCCCAGTTTGTGGCCACTGCCTGCTCAGAGCTCACGTGACTCCCTGTGCAGGGGAAGCCCACTGAAATGCTCCCCAAGTGACTTACTGGAAGGAGGGGGGCCTGGAGTCTCCGATGCCCCCGGTGCGCTCTATGGAGGGTGGCAGCTCCGGCTGATTATCAGCACAGACGGATCCGCTGTCTGAGTGCGACCCCTCCGCAGACACCAGCTGGGGAGAGGAGAGACAGGGAACAAAGAGGCTCAGGAACAGGGTGAGAGCCTCAGCCTGGGGGACGGTTACAACTGTACTGGCTCCAGGACCAATCAGGGCTACCATTTCTCCAGCCCCTGGTGGTGGTGGAGGAGGAGGAGGGCAGACCCGATCCCCGCCAGGGAGCAGACCCCACGGTGCTTTCCATCCTGACTGTTCCAAGTGCTCTGCAATTCCACAACCTCAGTCCGACCAGTGACCCGTGGGCACAGCCTGTAACCTGTCCTGAGAGTGGCTCAGTGCCTTGCCCAGAACAGAAACTAAGCACCTGGGCTTTGTGCCCTGCACAATATTGTGCTATACTAGCCATGAAGTAACCTAGATGGGATGTGTTCTGGGACAGCACCAAGCACAGGGAGGCCCAATCCCAAGCGTTGTTACAGACTGGGGACCAACCAGCTAAGTAGCAGTTCAGCAGAAAAGGACCTGAGGATTACAGTGGATGAGAAGCTGGATAGAAGTCAACAGTGTGCCCTTGTAGCCAAGAAGGCTAATGGCATATTAGGTTGCATTAGCAGGAGCATTTCCAGCAGATCCAGAGATGTCATTATTCCCCTTTATTCGGCTCTGGTGAGGCCACATCTGGAGTATTGTGTCCAGTTCTGGGCCCCCCACTATAGAAAGGATGTGGGCGCATTGAAGAAGGTCTAGCTGAGGACAACAAAAATGATTCGGGGGCTGGAGCACATGACCTACGAGGAGAGGCGGAGGGATTTGGGTTTGTTTAGTCTGCAGAAAAGAAGAGTGAGGGGGGATTTGATAGCAGCCTTCCACTTCCTGAAGGGAGGTTCCAAAGAGGCTGGAGAAAGGCTCAGTAGTGACAGATGGCAGAACAAGGAGCAATGGTCTCAAGTTGTGGTGGGAGAGGTCCAGGTTGGATATTAGGAAAAACTATTTCCCTAGGAGAGCAGTGAAGCACTGGAATGGGTTCCCTAGGGAAGTAGTGGAGTCTCCGTCCCTAGAGGTGTTTAAGTCTCGGCTTGACGAAGCCCTGGGTGGGTTGATTTAGTTGGGATTGGTCCTGCCTAGGGCAGGGGGCTGGACTTGATGACCTTCTGAGGTCTCTTCCAGCTCTATGAAATCCAGATTGGGGCCTATGGGCATTAGTGTAAACATCCACCATCGCCTGGGCCCAGGCTCAGAGAATAGGATAGGGGGCCTGTCGCCACCAATGCCGCAAACCCCAGGCAGGGACAACTGGCTGGTCCACTTTGGGAGTTATTTGAAGATGTCTCCAGCTGAGGCAGTTGCTACCTGGATACAGCCCTCTACACTGCTGCCATGCTGTGTTTGAAAGCGGTTTAGCTGGCACCACGTTTAAGCGTGATTCCCACATGTGGTCTGTAGGAGTGATAGAAACCTAGGTCACTCACTTAAATGTAGCCTAGAAGAGTGGCCAAAAGCCACTTTCCCATGTGGACTGATCAATGGCCTCACGGGGAAACCAAGGCCGTATGGGCTAGGGAGAAAGCTACAAAAAGAGTAGCCAGGCAAAGCAGGGACCACTGGGCGTCTGGGGAACTGACCACAGTTTTCCCTAGACGTTCTCTGCCCTGTGCTGACTGGCTGTTTGCTCCAACACTCCCTCGGCCTCAGCGTTCCCCTCACCATCACTCCTCCTACCCTCTTTGTTGCCTTCTGTCTTTCTCCTTCCCGAGCCCTTCAATGTCCCCTCTACTTATGCTTTAGCTGATCCACCCCTCAAACGAGAGCCCAACCAAGACAGACAATGCGGTTTGCTGCCATCAACACCGTTCGCTCTGCTTGTGTGTTCTGCCTCTTCCGCCGTCTGCTCTATTTAGACTGCAAGATTTTCTGGGCAGGGATTGTCTGTTCGCACATTGTCTAGCCCCAGGGGGTCCTGGTCCACAACCAGAGACCCTAGGCACTACAATAATACAACCAAATAGTAACAGGCTGTGGGAACAGAGCTCCTCTCTCAGCCAAGTGAGCACCCCCCCAAGGAAAGGGTGAAGCACCTGAGAAATCAAGCCTCTGTCAGTCACCAAAACTGCAAACCCTGCAGCTTCCACTCTTTCCTCCTTGCAACACTGGGCTTGGCTGCCCCAATGTGCCCTGCAGGCCCAAGAAGAGGGTCCTGACTCCGTCCCCTGGTCTTGGCTCAGTGAGGCACCAGCCCTAGAACAGAACCTGGTGCACGTCTGGAGACAGACTGAGCAAGAACAAGAAAGCTCGAGGTGAGAGGGACCAGGCCTGCAACTACTAGGCCCTGATCTTACTTGTTTCGATCAACTGGGCTCCAGGTCTCTACTTTTCACTAGCCATGGGAGGGGACAGGGCCCGATCACAGGACAAGCAGAAAATGCTCCACTGCAGGCCTGGATAAAACTCTAGAGAACACAGTGCTGGAAATATCACCAGGGGTGGCAAAGGAAGGACTTGGCTGGCAACTAACTGGGTTTTGCTGCCTCTGATACCATCATAGCCTCTCTTCCCTGATGCTGCTGTGGAAAATCCACATGCAGCCCTGCTTCCTGTCAGCAGAGGGCACTGCAGATATTCAGAGCAGGGAAAGGAGCGCCCAGGTAAGCACAGGTGGGATGAGAGGCTGGGAGGCCCAGGAGAGCAGGACTGTGTGGGATAAGAGCTCACCCATGGCCCTCTGCATTTAAACACAGTGGGAATGGGCCAGAGAAATAACTAGACAGACAGAGGTCTGGATTAGGGATGTAAAACCCCATTTAACTGGTTAATGCAGAAGTTCTCGAACTTTGTGATACCACGACCCCCCTCTAGGTTGCTCATGACCCCCCCGGGGGTGGGGGGATCGGGACCCACCGTTTGAGAAACGCGGGGTTAACGGGTTAATCATGTCGTTTAACTGGATAATCCAGCGGTTCCTAACCACCGGTCTGCGGACCGGCGCTGGGCTGCAAACCGCTGGCTGCCAACCCGCGGCAGCTGCTGGAGGTGAAGCCAGCTGTTTGCAGAGGCTTGCTGCCACACAGCAGCCAGCTTCAGCTCCAGCAGCTGTGACCGCTGCTTTGGCCTGGCAGTGGTGCTGGGGCTGAGGCGGCAGCAGGAGGCGGCGGAGCAGGGGGTGCCTCCCTCCCTCTTCCCCGTCCCACCCAGGTAAGATGGTGACCCGACCCAGGCTCTGTGCTCCCTCCCTGCCTCAACCCACGAGGGCTTGAGACGCTCTTGGGGAGGAAGGGCGTAGGAGGAGGGCATGCGTGCGCTGCCAGCGGCCACACTCCTTGCCTGTGCGGCAGTAATGGTCACACTCACTAGAGGGGGCAGCCTCGCTCTGGGGAGGGAGGGGTGGGATCAAAGGGGCATCGGGTGAGGACATGGTGGAGTCACAGGGCAAGAGGGTGTTGGCATGGGCTGTGGGGATCAGAAGCTAAAGGATCAGAGGACATGGAGTGGGGGTCAAAGGGTGTTAGGCTCTGGGGAGCAAGGGGTTGGGTTGGAGTTGAGGGGGGAGGGCTGGGGCTGAGGGAGGGCAGGGATTAGAGGGGGTGGGTTACAGTGGGTCAGTGGTTATGGAGCCAGGTGTGGCGCAGCTCATGCTTCTGTCTCAGGGGGCAGCAGACCTGAGGATGTCTGAGCAGGGTCGGGGGGCCTCAGAGCTTGTGGAACAGGCAGCTGCAGGGTCAGTGTAGCAGGATCTGGGTTTGGCACAATAGGCAGTCATGGAGTTTGTGGGCAGGGGCAGGGGGCACAGAGCGGTGGGGCAGGGTCCAGGGAAATGGAAGGTTGTCAATGTAAGTGAGGGGTCGCTGGGACACAGCATGCCAAGGCTGGTAGTGACAGCAGATGCAGGATGGGATTCAGGCAAGACAGAGGTGGTCGACAAAAGGAAGCTGGCAGCAGGGGGTGTTGGGAAGCGGGAGACGGTGGGCACTGGGGTGACAGGTTTGGTAAGACAGACTTGTGAGGTAATGGGGTTAGTGGGATAGAGGGGCTATCAGATGATAGGTTTGGCACATTTCATAATACAGAGACACAGAGCACCAGGGTTGGCTGGATGGGGTCAACAGGCAAGTGAGTTAGTGGACAGGTAACATTTTATTCGCATACGAATACGCAAATATGCAAATAAAATGTTACTGGTCTGCCAAAAGTTTGTGAATGGGTTTGTCGGTCCGCGGTATAAAACAGGTCGGGAGCTGCTCTGTTAACTTATTAAAGAGGTGGTGGACGGGGAGGACTGTTCCACAAAGGCTGAAGCGGCCCCCGCCCACAGGCAGGG
The DNA here is from genome assembly GCF_049634645.1 of Pelodiscus sinensis. Taxonomy (NCBI): domain Eukaryota; kingdom Metazoa; phylum Chordata; order Testudines; family Trionychidae; genus Pelodiscus; species Pelodiscus sinensis. The sequence continues at coordinate 48,973,085 of NC_134720.1, forward strand.
GCTGCACCAGTGGGGTGGGATCAGCCCCTGACTGTAACTGGCTCTCTGTGGGGCTGGAGCAGCCCCCTTCCCGCAGCAGGCAGGGAGCTGCTCCAGCCCTGACTGGTTAACCTTAACCAGTAAACCTCACCTGTTAAACATTCACGTCCCTAGTCTAGATCCAGGCAGCAGTCTAACAGCACCAGTCGAGTGTCGGTCACTGCTGTCCTCCAAGGAATGTTTCAGTAACACTCCTGCAGTTTTCCTGTCTCTTTAGCTCCCAGGAAGGCTTCAGACTTAATCCCCCCTACTAAAATTAGCACTAGATTCCTGAAATAGCCTCACTCCAGCCTGTCTGGCAACAGCAGAACAGACTACACAGCTCCCTAAGCCACCAACTGATGGGGAATCTCGGGTGGGGGAGGGGTGTCAGCTATGCCCAAAGGGAGTGGAGAGTGCTACTGTCCACAACACACAAGGGCAGAAAGCCACTGCTAACTCCAGGTGTCTCTGCCCTGCAAGGAGTCCAACTAACTCAGGCCCCAGCTAAAGCCGTGTCAGGTGCTACCACAGAGAATACAGACTAGGTCTTTATAGGGAGATCAAACCAAACTGTGTTATACCCATGAGACGACTCTGCTCAGCACAGGTCCTGAATCCACCCGGGGGTGGGGGGAGGTGGGGAAAGGAGCCAGCTGCTTTGCATGCATGTGAGCCACATTTAGAAGCATGGCAAAGTAACTGAGTGGGGAACAGAGGGCTGGCAGCCTGTGGGCTCCCCTGACCAAGCAAGTAAGAACAAAGGCAACTGGGGAAGGGAAGATGAGGGCTGTCTGTGGACAGATGCTGCTGTAATCAATACTGCAGAGACAGGAGAATTGGACAAGCTCTGTGCAGGGCAGGCGCCCAGCAAGCCACTAGAGGGAGAACTGCAAACTGTTCGGCAACAACTATAAAAAGGCCAAGTGTTTGTGTGACAGCCTGGAGAGAGGGCCCCATTCCCTGCACACACAAAGGATTTAACCTCAGCGACATGGTTGTCTCTTTCAGACACACTCATAGCAGGGACAATGCATGCAGCAGCCCATGCTCCAGACACCCAACTGGTTGGTCTCATATTTCCCCAGCCTTACTGCTCCCCATCCTTCCTCCCAATTTAGCCTCCTCCTACCCTTTGTCTGATAGCAGAAGCTCCCTGAGGCAGGGACTCTGTGTAATTGACCTGTGCTGGGAGCCATCAGGTCTAATCTAGCCCAGGTGGCTTGCAAGTGCCTGATGGTGGCTTCTATTTGGGGATTGTTTGGTAACCCCAGGAAATGAGCTGCTAGATTTCAGGTTCGTTTCTAGCAGGCAGATACCCGCATCCCAACTAGCATAAGTTGTAGCAGTGGTGAGGGGGGACAAAAAAGGCTCAGTGGCCTATGTAGACTAAACTCCCCATGCATCCCAAGAAGGGGGTCCCCTCCGGGGCGAGGGCATGTGCCTGGTGTGGACAGAGAGAAAACCTTGCCCTGTGGCTACCCACGCAGTACCTTCAGTCCTCAGGACAGTCAAACCCAGTCCTCTTCGTCGGCGCCTTTTGCTACATTTGTCTGTGGTGGACCTTGGGAAGCTGACCCTGCTGTTGGGGCACACTGGTAACCTTAGACAGGCTAGGAGCAGTGTCCCTAGGAAGTAGTTTCAAAAAGGCCTGACTCGTGTTTTTAATTATTGTATCCCCAGGACTGCTTCGTAGCGAGTGTGGAGCTTTCGGGGGAATCTTGCTCTAGGGTTCAGGACTAGGATGGAAAGTGGTGTCTCCAGTCCAGGAGCTCAGCTACAGTTAGTGTTTCTTCAGTACAAAGCACAGCTGTCCTAGTGCTCTCTCTGGGACAGTACAATGGGACTATTCAGAGCTAGTTGTGTTGTCTGAAGTAGACAGACAGACAGGCCTCCAGCCAAGATGCCTGCTTACCCAGGACACCACCCGGCCATTGAAGCAGGGAAGCTTGGCATTATCATCCGAGATTTCTTCCTTCACCACCCTGTGAAAAGAGATGGGACAGGTTAGAAACATGGCTAAGGGTGGCTTAAGGCAGTCTTGAACCCTCAGATCAGACACCAGGCTGGTCATGGGGCAGCAGATGAGCAGGGACAAGGAACTCCTGCTATTCACAGAGGCACCCATGCTGAGCTGCAGGGTCATTTTTGATCCCTATGGGGTTGGTAGCAGAAGCCCTCACTGCAAGTTCAGAAACAGAGCCAAATGCAGGTTTGATGGGATGGGGAAAATCCTGGAGACTATAGGGATTCCAGCTGCTCTGTACCCTGAGCTGCTCAGCGAACTCAGCAAAACCCAGAGAATGGCGGGGTGACGTGGGGAGGGGAGGGGTGATGCCTGGAGAGAAACCAATGGAGACAAGCAACCCGGGAGCATAAAAATCACTAAGTAAAACCATTTGAAAATGGGATTTTTTTTAAATTTAAAATTAAATGCACTCAATCTGTAACCTACATTTGCAATTGTGACTAGCTGTGTTACAGCCGAACATCAGTGAAAATCATTTAAAATAAATGAATCATATGCTACAATAAGCCCTCCTCAAATTTTAAAGTGTTAAAAGGTGCTGCTTTTTTTAAACAGACTTGGGGAATAACCTCTATCTTCTGAGGTCAACTCAAGCTTTTTAAAGACGTCACAATGCCATGTATTGCATGAATTATTGGTATTCTTTACAGTCTGTGCAATGGAGCCAATGTAGCACTCTACTTTTCTAAACATCAGTACTTTCTGTTGTACAGAAAAGCTCTTGCCTTCGTTATTATTGATTTCAGGTTAGCTAGCAGAGAATATGTGTCTTATTTGGCTTGATTCCAAGTTGACAAACTGGTTACAAAGGTACTTAGGAGCCGAGAAGTGCCTAAGCAAATGAACCTAAGCAGGTTAGGTGCTAAATTCCCATTGAGACAACTCTCACCAGGTTCTAAAATCCCATTGAAGGGACATAGAGCAGGAATTGTTACAATGAAAACCTCACTTAATACTTTACATTTCAAATACTTGAACCACTTTCCCTTCTTTTTTATTTCTTTAATAAAAGAAATTGTAATTGTGTTTGCCATAGTACTAAGGCAAACCCCAGACTTTGGGTAACAATGTTTAATGTTGGACAGTGACCGAGTCATGACAACACTCATTTATTTTACCTAAATTAACACCACATCCCTAGTAGGTGCTTCTAATGGTTACTAGAGCAGCCCCTACCTGTGGCAGGCCTGGACTTGCAGGAGCAACCCCCCTATAATAGGTTAACAGGTTAACTGATTAACCAGGATTTTATAGCCCTAGCACCTACCTGCAAATATCTTTGAAAGTCTGGCTTACAGTGATCAGAAACCATCCCTCACTTTATTACAGTTAATAGTGCCTTCATTTAACAAATCAGTTTTAAATGCAAATTATGGTTTGATAATCTTTCTTTCTTTTTATATCCAGAACACTTCAGGTGATTTTATTCAGCTAATAAAAACAGTTTTCAAAAGCTGGTTTTAAACATTTTTAATGGCGTTCCAATCTCTATCCAAATGTAGCTTGACACAAATGACACATACAAAGTTAATTATCTAGTAAATAAAAAAATGTATCATTTACCATTTTCTAACATAACACAAAATGTAAAAATGTAGATTCTGAATATATATTAAGTTACATGAAGGGGAGCTGACAGCCGCCCTGGGCCTGGGGAAGACAAAGGGTGCAGCAGCTCCACACTCTCAGAAGGGGCAGGGAAGGGAGCAGTGAGTTCTTTGTGCTGCCCAAACTGCGGTGCGTGGCACTCTGATGGCAATTTAAAGGGCCTGGGACTCCAGGCAGTGCAGCAGTAGCCAGGAGCCCCAGGCCGTCTTGAGTCGCTGGGCCCAGTGCAGTTGCACCCTTTGGACCCATGTTGGCAGGCCTGGTTACATAATTGCTTAAATTGGGGTAGGGAAACTACAGGTTCCAACTTGCTGCTTCATTTCATCTGGTCTGTGACAAGCTGCATGGCAGGTCAGAAGCCCTGAGTCTGTTCTTTGACCCCTAGGTGCTGGGGCAAACAGGGAAGCTCCACATGCTGCCCCACCCCCAGCGCCAGCTCCGCAGCTCCCATTGGCTGGGAACTGCAGCCAATGGGAGCTGTAGGGGTTCCGCCTGTATGTATAAGCAGCATTCACCATGCAGAACTGGCTGGCCCCTCCACCTAGGGGCTAAGCATGTTGGCCACTTGCAGGAGCAGTGGGAAGCCAGAGCAGACAGGAAGCCTGCCTTAAACCCACTGTGCCACCAGCCTGGAGCCACCCAAGACAAGTGTGGCCTAATTATAGCCCACACCCCGAGCCTCCTTCTGCACCACTATCTCCTGTCCCAGCTTTGAACCCTCCCTAACTTCCTCCCAGCCCAGGCCCCAACACTGTAAACTCCCTCCCAGAGCCCACACCCCAAACCTCCTCCCACACCCTAATCCCCCTGCCTCAGCATTGAACCTGCTCTTGCACTGTCAACCCCATGGTCCTAACCCAGACCCCAAACCCCTCATCCTTAGCCCCAATCCACAGCTCTCAGTCTCCACTCAGAGCCCTCACCCCCTTCCTCATCCCAGTCTCCAGCTCGGAGCCCCGTCCCGTACCCCGAACCTCTCATTTCTGCCCTCCCCATGGCCCTGCATGTGGCCCACAACTAATTTTTTCTATGGATCACTGACCCATGATAAAAAATGGTTTCCACTTCTGGCTTAAGTAAATGCATGTGTGTGTGTGTGTTTATATATATTATACATGTATATAATTTAGTAAAAAGGTCATACTTCATTGCAAATCTACATGCTTAAATAGCTCCCGACCAATGAGAGCGAACCTTTTCTTTTTTTGTTTTGTAAAAGAACTAACAAAGTACAAATTTAAAATAGGATTAAATATGATGGAGTTCAGGGTTTCTTGCTTGTTTAGTTAAACCATGATTCAGACTGATGATTTAAATCACTCCACTCTGGAAGTAACTATTACAGCAAAGCAAGAAGGCACACAAGCCACGTCAGCATCTCTCAGGTGTCTGAGGGCTTCCATGAACTTACAGAAAATAAAAAACTGAAAGCAGCTGTCTTCCTTGGACTATGACCCATCATCCCAGCATGCAGTGCAACCTGGCCACTTAGATCACATTGGGACATGGGAGGGTGGGTGCTCAGACAGCAGCTGAAATTAGAAGAAACTTCATTTGCACTCTTAAAACATCAGCCAAAGGCAAATGGACAATGCTATCTGCCAAAGTCTGGGGAACAGGCTCTCCCCGACCCTACCAGCAATATGAGCTACTCCATTCAGTGCCACACACTCCCATTAAGGAAGTCACCGAATGGATTTCAAGATCATCACTGGCTGTCAACACACAAATGTCAAGATCTTCCCAAGGGAGAGAACCAGTGGTTCCTAAGGAACTAGAGGGGTGGAGGAGGGGAGGAAGAGAGGGTCTCCACAACAGCCCAATATCCCTTAGTTACAAAGGAGAGTGCATCTACAGACCAGGAGATGAGAACACTTAGCACTCCGAAGCAGACAAAACCCTCCTCCTCTAAGGTGTAGCCAGCCCAAGGTCACACAGCAAGCCAGCGGCCAACCTGGGATTAGAAGTCTGCCAACCTAAAGCTCCTTCCTCTAGTCTGTCTTGTCTACCACGGACACTAACAGCATGGCTCTGCTCCAGAGCAAGTGTCAAATGCTGGCACATTCCAGTCTCTTTCAGCACCCAGGCCAGTTGGTCTCACTAGCTGGAAGGTTCCTCCAATGCCTCCTCCCCCTCCCCTTTGGTGGCACTAACATCCTCACAGACTGGACTCCGTCCAGTTCCTAGAGAGAGCACCAGGCAGAGCCAATTTCCAGTCCTGTCTGTAGCTTCCTCAGGGGCACAGAGCCCCAGATGCAAGCAAAGGCGCAGTGCTACACACGGGCAGGGACAAAGTGACCCACAGCAAGGAGGGACTAACAAACCGAACAGGCACTGTACGGGCTTTGTGGGGAAGGGAGTGGTGAGAGGGAAGACTCCACAATTTCAGATGTCATGTCCCACCAGGGATCTGCTTCCCATGATCGACAGAGAAACAGAAGGAACACAGTTGCTCCAGGAAGGGAACAAACCTTCCAGGATTCGTATTGGGACTGGCAGTGGATTTCTTCCCCCTAGTATAAGGACAAGCTCCTCCCAATTTGCCCCTCACTTCCTGGCATAACCTGCACCTACGCTGCATTATTTATCACATTTACCACTAGGATTCCAGCATGCAATAAAATACATGTTTAGAATCTCCAGAGTAAAGGCTAATAGCAGTGAGCTAGTCAGATACATGCTGAACCAAACAACCTTCCCCACCTACACTGTTTGGCTGACACCTGTTAATCCTGATTGCCCAGCTCTCCATGCTATTCTAGCCCTAGGCTCTTAGCTCAGAATTGAGAGGCATCAGCAGATCTATGGAGTGAAGGGCTTCCTCTCCTCTACCCCTCACACTGTCCCAAATCAGTCAGACCTGAGCTGGGCAGCCCCCGATAGCTGTGTGCAATGCCACATCTGTTCTCGATAGGATGCACAGGACAACCCTGGAGGAAGCCACAAAGGTCACGGCCGCATGTCTCCTGTGGGAGAGTCCTCAGCTGATGGGGTCATACTACAGGGTTCCCAAAGTACCGGATAAGACTGAAAGGGGCTTTTCACCTTTGACTCTCTATGGACCCATCTACCTAGTGGGAACCACGGCAGCCCTGTGGAGTCCAGCAGGCTGCCAGAACAAGGCTGATCCCAAGAGAACTCCCCGTGGTTTTCTGTGCACAAGGCAGGCTGACTTCATACCCACAAGGGTTTAACAGGCACACTAGGTTTGCGTAGCTCTGGGGCATGCTGAGAAATGATCTCTCCCATCCAACAAGAACTCTTATTAGCGGGCAGCTCTAACCTTGCCCAAGTGAGGGTGGCGTAGGCCATACGCCACCGAGCAGACTGCAATGGCTCTGCAACCCACACAACTTACCAAGCCCAGCAGTCCACAGGGCTGGGATCTGTCTCCTTCTCAGGCCACCTCTCCCTTAGAGCCACAGACATGGTGTGAGGTCAGTATGTGGCAGCACCGAACCCAGGTGTGACAGGAATGAGGGAATCTTGTCTTCAATGAAGGCACCACCCGCACTCCTGAGAGCACGCGGCCTTCCCTGAGCTACGACACCCGCAGTGCTTTGCCTGCCGTAGCAATTTGCCAGCCACAAACTGCACACACTGTGCCTCAGCCCAACCTGTGGGCACTTGGAAGCAGCAGCAGCCACAGGCAGTGGAGCACCCTGCATGCAGCAGCGCCTGGCCCCGGGCAGTGTTCCTCACACATCTGTACTGCCACTGCCAGCAAAGGGACCTGCAGGAAGGAGGGCCCCGGGGGCGGCAGGGTGAGTGGGCGGATGATTCAAGCGCCATCCCTTAGTGACATGGAGGCGAACGGCACATGGAGCCAGGCTGGGGGAGGGGGGACACTTCCGCGGCTGCAGAAGCCAGAGTTGGATATTTGTGAAACAGTTGTCTGCGGAGGCGCTGACACGAGGAGCACATCTGCTCCCATGGCGGGTGGGGGAGGGGCAGAGGCAGTCTGCGAGGCCAGAGGGAAGCGAGGAAGCCAGCTCAGGCCCTCGCCAGACCCCTACTCTCCTGCAGCCTTCTGTCTGCAGCAGAGCCAAGTGTGCCTCCCCAGCGCCACCCTCCAGTCTGCCCTCCCTGCCCCTCCATCGGCAGAGGTGACCAAACAAGGAATTTCCTGCTTGCTAGTAGTTTTGGGGAAAGGACACTGGGATTTATCTTCGGCCCATTACTCCAGGAAAGAGGAGTGTAAAGAGTTCTCTGAAGAGACCCAATCCCAGGGATTTCATATACAGGAAACCCTCGCCACTCGCGGGGGACGTGTTCCTGCATCCACTGCGCTAAGCTCCCCACAGCTCCAGGGGGGGACCACGAGCCATGGTGAGCTGCCTGAGGCACCCAGCCCCTGCCTCCCCTCAGGCCAGGACTGGACACTTGTGACCACGACTAGCAATAGGTAGAAGGGTGGGGGGAAGGTGGCAGAGGTGGAGCTGGGGGAAGAGGCGGCATATACTTGGGGGCTGCTGGCCTGTGTCCATAATGGAGCCCTTCCCCTGGGCTCCAGAGCCATTTCTAGTTAGCCTAGAATGCAGCTGTTTTGAGTCCTAGCCTCTCCTGTCCTTGTAGAGCCTCCTGCTGGGATAGCAGTGTGGGGAGCTATGGGAGTCACTGCAGCAGGGCCCACTGGCTAGCAGAGATGTGCAGGAAAGCTAATGCATCTGGGGAAATAAGAGACAGGTTCAGTGGGAAACAGAACCTAGAAACATTCAGGGACCTGGGGATGAGAGTAGCTAGCTCTGGATCACACCATCTGGAATCTTGTGTTCACCTGTGAAGCCTCATTATCTGAATGAAAACAATAAACTAAAAAGTTCAGAGAGTAGCTACAGAAATTATCAAAAGCAAAGGGGGAAATCGCGTATGGGTAAGAGATTCAAGAACCAAAATCTGCATAGGTGAGGGGAGAAGGCTTTGAGAAAGGAAGAGGGGGGCAATAATTCAATCACCAATCATGTAAATACCAAGGGTAGAAAGGAATTCCTCAGGGAGAGGCAGGGAGCTAGGAGATATAATTGAGCGATGGCAATTTCATGCTGACGATCAGCAAAAACTTCAGAACAGTGAGATCAGAGAGGCTTTATAAAATAATGTATGGAAATTAACGGGCAAAAACCTTAATTTAGTTTTTGGGAAAAACCTCCACGGAACAGTGGCATCTTCTCAAACATCAGAAAGGCCACAGAACTCAATGTTAAGCGTAACCTTATATTACAAAACCGCAAACATTAGAAAGTAAGATGCACAGCTTAGACCCACCACATAACCTTAACTCTGCCCAGCATAAAAACAAAAAAACAATGGAGAACCAGGAGACAATGCTATTCTTCAACACCATTACCCTATGCTTCAGTGGCTTAAAAAAAACAACAACCCTGAAATGTTATTTAGCTCTCCAGAACAATAGCCTCGGCTCTATAGTGCAGGAAGCAGATCTTGTCTCTCATTCAGCACCATTAACCTGCATGGTGGTTAACTATAGTAATTGTGCATTTATATAAAAATATCATGGCCCTTATCACTACAGCTATATCCCCCTCAAACGCTTCTACGAGGTCAGATGCTACTGCCAAAAAAAAGCAGGGTGTGACATCTCTTTGCCAAACAATCACGTAGGGCAGTGGTCCCCAACCTTTTGGGGCTACCAGGCGCCTGGGGGTGGGGCCGCACATGCGTCGGGCACGCGGGGGCAGGACCACCCATATGCTGCGTGCCCAGTGCTGGTGCCACCCATGTGCTGCACTCCCGGGGCCGGCGCCACTCCTGTGCCGCACGCCAGGAGCCGGCATCACCCACGCGCTGTGCGCCTGGGGCCGGCGCCGCTCCTGCGCTGCATGCCCAGGGGCCAGGGCTGCCCATACGTCGCGTGCCCGGGGCCGGCACAGCCAATGTACCATGCACCTGGGGATGGGGCTGCCCATATGTCGCGCGCCCAGGGGCCGGCACCGCCCATACGTCACGTGCCCGGGGTCAGCACAGCCCTTGCACCATGCACCCAGGGGTGGGGCCACCCATACGCTGCATGCCCAGGGGCCAGCACTGCCCATGCACCACGTGCTTGGGGGCGGGGCTGGCCCCAATCACTCGGCGGGCGCACAGAAATGGCCCGGCGGGCACCATGGTGCCCACGGGCACCGCGTTGGGGACCACTGACATAGGATAACTGCTGAAAAGAGATGGAGTTGCAAATATGAAATGTCCTCAGAGATCAAACCCAGACAATGCTGTGGTATGAGCCTTCTGAACGGCGGGACCCCGAGTCACGGTCCTTGTATGCCAGCAATGACACTTATGTGTCAGAGACAGAGGACTCAGCTCCAGGGACAAAGGAGGCATATCAGATGGGGTTAGGTGATTTGAGATCTCTGCAGTCATAAACCAGGGCCTTCAAAAACTCCATCAACATTTCTTCACCTCATGTGTATCAGCAAACGTGTGCCAGGTGCATGGGGTGGAAGGGGCTGGGATAGCAGAAAAGATACTTTGTTGACTGACTGAATTGTTAGGTAACATCTGTATTCCTTGAAGGAACTTACATAACTGAGACACCCTCCAACTGAACTCCATGTTACGCCCAAGAGACACACATGCACTGTAATGCAGAGTGGGGTGAGAAGTGCTCTAGGACAGGGTTGGGCCACATGCAGCCCATTGGGGTTCTGTGTGGCCCACGAGACGTTTTGATTACCGCTGCCCACAAACAGGACTATGATAGTCCATCCACTTGCTGTCAGGGCAGGACACGAGGCTGAGGAAATGTCATGTGTGGAGCACAGAACCCCTGCAGAGACCCAGTCCTCTGGAGCTTGGCCAAGACCTCTGGGGCCGGGCTCAGGGTGTTGAGCTGGTGCCAGAGCATGGACAGGACCAGCTGATTTAACACCAGCGCCCTCCAGCACGGAGGGAGAGACACTGGAGCAGACCTGTCCATCTCTGCAGCCGCTCACCCATCCTAGCCTCCAAACCTTGCCAGTTCTCCAGCGGGGAAGGATGCATAGTGGATAAATAAATGCCCAGATAGAGCAGCGGACCTGCGCTCCACCTGATGGCCTGAAGCGCGGGTGGGAGGGAGCCTGCCTGCCACCCGTCCCTGACCACCAGGCCAGAGCTCTTGTCCCAGATGACCCGGGTGGAGGAGGCCACCAAGTAGATCACTTGGCAGGCCTCCATACACGCTAGGTCACCTGGGTCCTTGACTGCGAGGAGCACGTCATTGGTGTACGCCGACAGAACCAGCCGCAGCTCTGGCTCTTGGAGCACCAACCCAGGCAACCTCCTACGGAGGAGACAGAGGAAGGGTCGATCGCTGAAGCGTACAGTTGGCCCAACCGCAGACACCCCAACGTACTCCCCGCCCAAAGCTGACTGGCTCGGTCAGGGTCCAGTTGAACCTGACCAAACACTCCGCAAGGGTATACAGCACCCAGACAAAACCCACAAAATGTGGCCCGAAGCCGAAGGCCTGCAGAGTTCCCAGGAGATACCCATGGTCCACCCTGTCGAATGCCTTCTCCTGGTCCAGGAACAGGAGGGCGAACGACAGACCATCCCTACACCCAAGCTCTAAGAGATCCCGGACAGGTACAGATTATCAAAGATGCTATGGCCCCGGACGGTGTAGGTCTGGTTGGGGTGGATCACGTCCACCAGCACAGACCGCAGTCGCAGAGAGATGGCCTTTTCTACGACTTTATAGTCCGTGCTGAGGAGCAAGATGGGATGCCAATTTTGAAGGTTGCGGAGGACCCCCTTCTTTGGCAATAAGGTGAGCACAGCTCGCCTGCGCGACAGAGGGAGGACCCCACTCTCCAAGGGCTCAGCCCAGATGGTGACGAGGTCTGGGCCAAGGACGTCCCAGAACATGTGGTAGAACTCCACGGTCAACCTGTCCATGCTGAAGTTTTATTGGTGGGCATGAGACGGAGGGCTTCCGAGAACTCAGACAAAGAGGTAGCTCTAGCCAGTCCCAGTCGCTCGCGCTGACCGTTGGGAACTCAGTCCAGAGCACCTTGCAGGCGTTGGCTTCGGTCGGATCCGGGGAGAACAAACTGGCGTAGAAAGTCCTGGCCCTTCCACGCATCTCCTCTGGATCCGTGAGGTGGATGCCGTCCTCTGCCAAAGGACAGTGACATGCTTTTTTGCCCACCTCTTTTTCTCCAGGGCATAGAAGAAGCAGAAGCCGCGATCCATATCTCGAAGGAGACGTATGCGGGATCACACAAAGGCACCCTGGACCCGGTGGTCCTCGAGGGCCCAGAGTTCCTTCCACTTCTCCCGGTACGCCTCGCGGAGGGGTGGTTCCTCGGGGTCGGATGCCACGCGCCCCTCAAGCTTCAAAACCTCCCGTTCTAACTGCTCTATCGCCACATCCCTCTGCCAGCTGGCACCCTGGGAGTAGTTGTGGCAGAAGAGGCGGGCGCACACCTTTCCCACGTTCCACCATTTCTGCACAGAGGGAAAGACAAGCCACTGCCCCCGCCAAACCAGCCAGAACTCTCAAAAGGACGCCAGGAAGCCCACGTCCTTCAGCAAGCTATTATTAAAATGCCAATAGGCCAGCGCCAGCCTCTCTGAACTGAGAGGGGCTTTCACAGCCACCAAATGGTGGTCCATGAATGGAGCCAGCCGGATGCTGGAGGAGTGGGCTCATGCCAAATGGAACCGAGATAAATAGATGCAGTCCAACTGGGAGTGGCTCTACCGATCGTCCCCCACCCGGACACAGGTGAAGGTGGTGGTGTCATCTGCGTGGTGGTCTTGCCAGACGTCCACCAGGAAGTGATGGTCCATGATCTCCCTAAGGACGCCTGCTGCAGCCTGGCAGTTCTCAACTCCTACACGGTCCTGGTCCCCAAGAGTGGTATTGAATCCTCACCCAGGACCAAGCATTCGCAAGGATTCAAGGTGCCGAGGAAGGTGACCACCTGCTGATAAAAGGTGACCTGGTTCGGGCCCGCGTTCGGGGCATAGGCGTTGATCAAGTTCAACGCCAGCCCCTCCACATGGGCCTGGACGGGCAGCAGGCAGCCCAGGACAACTTCGGCAACCCCCAGCACCTCGGACCATAGGGCAGGGGAGAACAGGGTGACCACCCCAGCAACATGAGCGCTGAGGTGGCTAAAATGCACCCCATCCTCCCACTCCAGCCACCAGCCAGCCTCAACGGCTGGAGTTGTGTCGGTCTCCTGCAGAAAAACCACCCAGTACCTCCCCTCCTGAAGGAAGGAGAGCACCCGGCTCCTGCGGAGACCCTCCCTACAGCCCCGGGCATTTAACGTCGTGATGATGGTGTACTTCATGAGGAGGGCTGGGGTGGATCCTCACGGGCAGGGTGACCGTTGGCCTCCCGCAGGCCCCACATCAGGCCGCACCCCGACCCGAAGGCGAGGAGAGCATCGTGGAATTTGTGGGTCCGCCTGTAGGCCGCGATGTCCTGCCTCTTGGTCTCTCTCCCCTCCTGCAAAAGGGCCCTCGTGGCCCCCAGGATGGAATTGAAATTCCCCCAATGCTGAAGGGCCAGCTCCACCTTTCCCTTGGCCCCGCGGGTGTCCGTGAGGAATTGGCGGAGCTCGGCCCCCAGTGCTGAGGGGGTACCAGGCTTTTCTTCCATCTGGGCCCCGGGACGGACCTCGCGGGCCACGGAGACAGCAGACAGGGATCCGATCCCCAGCGCGGCGCCAAAAGTGACAGCATCGCAATGTCCATCCCCAACTCCAGCGAGGGAGGGGGCAGCGGAGGGAACGAGGCAGCCCCTATGGGACTGGGGATACGAATACCATCCCCAGAGGGCCACCCGCAGATAGCGGGAACGAGGCAGCCCTTGCGGGGGTGGCAAGAACAGTGGGATGCGAGGGTGGTTGTGGGGGGTTTACAGGATCTGTCGAAAAAGGGTTTATTTTCAACAGATCCACGTCTAGACTGCCTTTTTTTTTTAAAAAAAAGCTCCGTTTCGAAAAAAAGCGGTGGCCATGTTTATGCTAATGAAGCACGGGATATTTAAATCCCTGCTTCATTAGCAATTGTGACATGCCTACTCTACATCTCTCTGTTGACAGATAGGTGTTGTCTAGACACAGCCTGGGGCTGGGTATGGTGGGTGAGCGACTTTAGGGAGGGAGGGAAAACAAACTGGGCTGGCGGGGCGGGGCAGGCGGTGGAGAAGGAGGCAAGCTGCTGAGATAGGGTAGGGTGAGCAGAGGTAAGAGGGGGCCCCCCAGCCAAATGTAGCTGAGGGAGGGGGGCCAAGTCCGAGGAGGTGGGAAGCACTTGTGGGGGCTCAACCTCGCCCACTGCTGCAGCAGCACAGTCCCAAGTGGAGCAGCAGCCCCATCGAGGAGTGAAGAGAAAGTCCAGGTGTTGAAGGGTGGTGGAAGGGGCGTTGGGGGTGGTGGCAGGAGGAAGAGGGGACAGCTGGACTGGGCGGGGGGGGGGGAGGGCTCTGTGCCCCTCCCTCAGCCCCCTCTCAGCAGTTCAACTTACCACCACCCCAGGAGCACAGATGGAAAAAAAGCTCAGTCTTTGAAAGCCCCCTCCACAAGTCCAGGTGGTGATGCCTTCTTCTCTTCGCTCCCCAGACGGGGCGCAGGTGGTGCAGCTTCAGCAGCAGGTGAGCAGCGGCCAGCTGAGGCGGGGGATCCCAGGTGATGGGTGCTGGTGGTGGTGGGGTCTTCTTCCTCTCCCTCTGGAGTGGGGGGGGGGCAGGCCAGCAGCCCCACCCTCACGCCGCCACCCTCAGGCAACAGCAGCAGCTGGTGGTGGTGAACAGCAGCAGCAACAGCAGTGTCCAGGGGGAGCAGGTCCAGCAGCTGCGGCCTCCGCAGACGGGTGGTGGCTGGGCAGGGTGGTGGCTGGCCAGAGGCTCATGACGAACTCCCTGCCTGGGAGGCAGAGACCTAGTTGGGCCCTCCCACAGGCCTACCCTCTGACCCAGAGGAAGCCAAGGCCTGCCCAGTGTTCCCTGCTGGGGAGACTGGGGCATGGGCTGGGCCTCCAAGGGAGACAGACCCGGAGAACCTGCCAGAACCCAGGGACCCTGAGGACCAGCTGAAGCCCCAAGACCTGCAAGCAGCTGAAGCCTGGATTGGGCTGCCGGGACTCCGGACAGAGGAGACTTTCCTTGACTTCCCGTGAGACCTGCCCGAGACTCAGGTACCTGCTGAGGGGGAGAAAGGAAGTGGACCAAGGGAGAGCATGGGCTGGTAAAGACCCTAGGCCAGTGCGTTGCGGGCTGGAGCCCCCGCTGAGCCAGCAGCAGCTGCTCTTCTGCATCCTGGGCTGGGGAGGAGTGGAGTGGGTGGCAGTCTCCCCCTCACCACCACTGCAGGCGAACTGCCTGCACCCCTCCTGATCAAAGAGACCCCCAAACCTGTAGTGTGTTTGTGGCCATGCCCTGAACCAGGGGCTGCCCCCTCCTCACTTTGAACTGCTAAACTGTGAACTGTCTGTTTGCTGCCCCACCCTGGGCCAGGGCCTTCCTAAGTAAGGACTTCATTGCCCTGCCTGATACAGGCCAGGCCTCCTGAACTGGTGAACTGTTTGTGTGCTGCCCCGCCCTGCCCTAGGGCCTGGGCTCTCTGAACCGCCGGCCTGTCAAGGTTGCTTGATTGCCCTGCCTGAACCAAGGCTGGGCCTTCTAAACTCTTGGGTAAACTGAGGGACTCCTTGTGGCCCCGCCCTGAACCAGGCCAGGTGCCTGAACTGACCTGGGTTTGCCACCCTGCCTGAATCAAGGCCAGGCCTGGAAACTGCTACTTGTCAGCCCCCCCGAACCATGGTCAAGGCCCTCTGAACTAAGGGTTTATTGCCCCTCCTGAGAGAGACCTCGGGCCTGATGAACTGATACTTGGGTTGTTTGCTTGTTGCCTCGCCCTAACCTGGGCCAGGCCTCAAATGGTATCAGACTCTTTATATTGGCCTGGACCTGAAGCAAGGCCGGGTGCCTGAACTATTTGCCTCTCGCCCCGACCTGACCTAAGGCTGGGAGTTGGACTAGTGGGACTGTTGATTTGGGGACTATTTTAAGTGGCTGTGCAGTGGGGCGGACTGGCCGCCCACGGGCCCAGAGGCGGAGGAACCCCTCCGGAAGGCCTGCTGGCCTACAATGTTGTATTAATAAGGAACAACTGTGGAGAAGTTCTATGGCCTGTTTTATACAGGTGATCACAATGGTTCCTTTTGACTTTGGAATCAAAGGACTCAGTCATGCAGGATTTTTCCCCCCCAGCAAAGCCACTCAGGGACATGACTCCTTCAAACTGAGAACAGGTGAAGGGGTCATGACATTCAACCCAGCCCAAGAGGCTGAACACACTCACTTCAACGAAGCTTTGGTCATTCGCTGTTCTTTTGCCACCCATGGGCAGGTTCTTTATAGTTCCTTGCTAACAATCTCCTTTGGTGTGCTCCACATCACTGCAGTCACGAGGGCTTGTCAAGGCACCTATTCATATACTGCATGTTGTGTAAAGGGTCCTGGTTAGTGATAGATGGTTCCTGTTGGGATTTCGCTGCTTTATACACATACACTCAGGCTTTCAAGAAGCTGTTTCAAGGATTGGAAAAGAAACTGACTCAGGTCTTATGTCCCAGAGCTGGTAGAGCCATTCAACTCCAGTTGGATTTGTGCTCAATGAAGAGGACACCCCACCCCACCCTACCCAGGAATTAGTATTGATCAAGCCCAGGGATCTGGAAGAAACAGGATTTGGAAATAATCAAATTGACCTCCGAGGCCTGTCTGGCACCAAGATTAAACTAAACCAAGCACAAGACCCAGAAATCAAATTAAGCCGAAGACCTGCAGTGGCCACCTGGATCTTTGCGAGCTGCCAGTCTGGCTGTAGGAGCTGTCGTGCAAAGAAGCTCCACAGACCTGCCTGTCTGAACTGACACAGGAAGCTGAGGAGAGAACCGCAGGAGACACAGATGCATTTCCACATTAATTAATTTGCTCTCCCAGCAGACACCGCAGGCCTCCAACCTCCACAACAATGTTTAGAGAAGCCATCAAAGGAGCCGTTCTCCAGGCCTCTGAAGGTTCAAAGCCACTTTCATTCCCTCTGGCTGAGGTCAAAGGAAACACCCCAACTAAAAATAAACCCATTTCCCCACTCCTGTATCCAAGCACCTTCAGCTCATTGGGGCAGAATGAGCTGGTCCACAGGGTCAACCACGAGGGTAGCAGATAATCCAAAAGGGACCACCCTCGGGAAGTGAATCAAGGGCATTGGGACAAAATACCCCACAGACAAACATTCCGGAAACCCCAGGCAAGCCAGCAGACATAGCAACACGCTCAGGGCTGAAAGCTGGGCTCATGCTAAGGGAAAACTGGCTCAGATGCTGCAGCTGACAGGAGATGGATGTATAGCAGGGTGGGCTAAGCACAATCCAAAGATAGCTTTTAGGGTTCATCTTAATGGTGAGGGATGGCAGGAGAAGATAACAGGGCCTGGCCCACAATGCAGCACCCATCACTGAAGCATCCGGGTGTCAAACTCCCCTTGCAAGTAACACTTGCTGACAGAAGAGAAGAGAAACTCCCCAACGTACCAACTATCAAACAAGAATTACCAGCTCGATGTGATGTCAAATAGAATAGAGCTTGGCTCGCACTGGAATGCTGGGGGAAAAAAGCAGGGACTAGGCAGTCAGGAAGGAAAGGTCTACTAGGCCAATGGCAGGAGCTAACCCAGTGGTTACAACAAATCCCCGGGTACTTCATCCTCTTATTTAGTAGCTCGTTAATGAGCTCTCTGTGGAATCTCTGCAGCACTACTGATAAGTCACCCTTGTCCAGGCTGCCTGCGAATGGAACTTCTCACCTGCAGGGCCTGGGACCCCACAGGAGTTAGTGACAAACAAGGAAAACATCAAAGCAAGGATTGATACTTCAACAAAGGCATGGGAGACCCCCTCCACAGCCAGCATGGCAGCTGGGCAGGCAGGGATGAGACCACCAGCGCGCCCCTGCATGTGCAGCCAGCAGGACAAGACTCTCCTTCCTTGGCCTTTGGAGGAGAGGAGCCCAGCCAGCCCCAGCTCTTTCTTAACAGCAGGAAAATCTCCTGCCAAAAAAATGCTGATGCAGTGGAATGTGCTGGGTTAGCAGAACAGCTCATTCCTGGAAAAGCATCAACACAGCGGGAGAGCAGGGAGAGGCGAGGAGGGAGAAGGGGGATCTAAGCAGCTCAACCTCCACACCTGGGGAACAAAAGTCACCACAAAACAATTTGCTCAACAGGCCCCCCCTCCCTTCTGGCCTCTCTGCACAACAGGCCCATCCCTGTACAGCCCCTTCACTCTCAGGCCATATTCCTGGCCCAGTCCGTGGTGCTGCCTCCTCGCAAAGCAGAGCTGGTAAGGCACAAAACAAGGCAGACACTGCCAATCACGTACAAGTCCCGGGCAGATATTTGTTGGGAGAAAGGTGAAACTTCACTGGATTTATTCCCCCCACCATATGAACAATGGGTTTGTGTTTAACAACAGGTCTTTCCCAGAGGGCGAGTGGGAGGGTCCCAAAATTGCCCTGGCCTCATGTTACCAACCATCGCAAAGTACCCTCTCCCTGCCCCAACCAACGTGCAAGAGTACCTAATCTGGAGAGGTCAGGGTGAGGAAGGCACAACCTTTCTAGTCAACGCTAGGTCAGAAGATTCCAGTAGCATCTGCCTCCATGGCCTCACACAGTGCAGCTGGCCAGAGGGGCTTGTAAAGTGAGAGCAGTGGGAGGCTGGAGTTCTACCCATATGCCTCTGAGGCCAGGGTGAGGATGACTCCCTGTAGGGTGCTTGCCATTGCCCAGCTCAGCCCAGCCATGCATGCGCTGATGAGGCACCTCTGCTTCCTACAGGGAGCAGAAGCCAGTGCTGCTTCCTTACATGGGAGCAACCCCAAAGCTTCGTTCTTGGGCCTGGATGACTATTTCCTTTGGAGCAGCATCCAACAGACAAAGTCATGTTTCTTGGCCTAGCACAAGAATTTCACACGGGCTCTTTCCCAAACACCTTCAGATCAGCGGCTATGGCCCTTCTCCATCCTCCCCCCACTTCCAGTGAAATGCCCAGGAAGGACTGAGAGGGGCAGCTGTGGGGAGAGGCAGAGTCCTACGTCTAAGCTTATGGGGTAGTCAAGTTGAGTACTCAACAACTTGCTTACCCCCTTCTTGCTGTCGGTGCTGGGGGGAGCCAGAGTAAAAGCCCCTGTTAGTGGGTCCCAGCAGGAAGCTCCCCTGCCTGCCCCTCCCCCCACCCCATGGACAGAGTCTACTGCCACAAAGCATCCTCTGTCCGTGGTGGCCTGGGCTGGCCATGGACAGGGTCTGCTGCTACAGCATCCTCTCCCTGCAGCCAGCCCAGGCCACTGCGAAAAGGGGCTGCTGGACCCGGCGCAAGCCAGGACCGAACAAACCTGGCTGGTGCCAGTCTGGGACCAAGCAGCTCTTACTACATTTAAAAGGCAAAGCCGAAGCTGTTCCAGAGCCAGCGTAATCCGGGACTGCTCAGTCTCAGTTCGCATCAGTTCCGGGAGCTACCCCCACTGTGGCTCTGCAGAGCTCCTCCCCTTATTGACTAATCTTGTAGCTGATACAAATTGTATTGACTATGCAATTAACATCCTTACCCCCCGGCTCTCAAAATCTCCAGTAGAGAGGTGAAGGGGTAACCAGTTAACCGGCATCTGGGAGCAGCCCCCTGCCTGTGGCCTGCCAAGTGGGGGGAAGGCTGCTCTAGCCCTGAGCGGGGGTCGGGAACAGGCAGTGGCAGCTGCTGTGCAAATGGGGAAGGGTCTGGCAGATAGCTAACTAACCAGGATTTTGTGTCCCTAGTCTCTAGATGACCTGTGGGAGTATCAACAGCAACCTCTCTCCCGACCATGTCACTCTGTGCCAGGCAGCCAGCCTCTGCAAAGCCAAGAGGACAATCAAAAGCAAGCCCCAATTCACCTCCTTTTATAGCAGGGGTGGGCCAGATCCGGCCCGCCTAGGGCTTTGTTCCAACCTGCGAGGCAGTTCCAGGCCCCGCCCCTTAACACATTGCCTTGGAGCAGGAGAGGGGAGCGAGCCCTTCTAACTGCGTCTGTTTAAAGGGCTCACCCCGTGCCTTCCTTCCCCACGGCTGCTAAGCCACAAGTCCT
Source organism: Pelodiscus sinensis (assembly GCF_049634645.1). Taxonomy (NCBI): domain Eukaryota; kingdom Metazoa; phylum Chordata; order Testudines; family Trionychidae; genus Pelodiscus; species Pelodiscus sinensis. Next base: position 48,992,883 of record NC_134720.1, read on the forward strand.
TTAAATAGAAGCACTGAAAAGGGCTCGCAGCTCCCAGCACCTCTAGTGTGTTGCTAGGGAGCCAGAGACGCGAGCCTTTTCAACTGCTTCTATTCAAAGGGCTTGTGCCCGCCGGGCAGCTGCCAGGCAACTGGTTAGCAATGGGGGCCAGGAGCTGCGAGCCCTGTTATATGAAATCTAAGCCTCCATCCCAGACAACTCTGGGAGGAGGCTAGCCCCCAGCATCCTCCCCTCTGCTCTAGGTCCCTTCCATTGGCCAGAAGTCTGGGAGCAGGGATCCAAGGTCAAACAAAGCTCCCAGCAGGGTAGCTCTCAACCCCGCCCCTTCCGGGTCGGCCCACGGCCACTTCCAAAATTTGTGAAAGTGGCCCCCCATTCAAAAATTATTGCCCACCCATTTTATAGAATGACAAAGCATTAGCCCCTGTCAATGACAGAAGGAACTACGCAAAGTGGATGGGTAATGTTTCCAAAACTGGGGCCAGGACAGCTGCACATGACGGCTTGAGGAACACCTGGCTAGTCATGGATCCTGGACTCTTACCTCCCAGCATGCCTTTTGTGGGAAGGGAGGTTGAGAAGTTAAACCAGTTCCCTATAGGCCTCAAATGCAGGGGAGGACAGCAAGACCCAGCTTAAAAATCTATTTCCAAACATAGCTGGAGCAATCACTGGGAAACTTCTCTGCTCTAGGGAAAGCTGGGAAGCAGGAAATCACACATCTAGTATAGCGTGCCTACCTCACTACCACACAAATGTTAGCAAACCGGAAAGCATTAGAGAAAAGCAACCAAAGCAAAGCAGGTGGAAGGATCAACCAGCAAGGAGGCAGTTACAGAAATATACCTGTCTACAATGGGAGGTAGCAGGGAGTATAGGAACTGACAGATCAGCCCAGCGAACCTGGTCTCCTGTCTCTACCAGCGGCCAGTAGAGATGTTTCAGTGGAAGTTGCAAGCAATTCCCAGAAAGAATACAGAATGGGACAGATCTTAACAGCATTTTATACTCTAGACCAAGAGTGAGGAATCTAAGGCCTGGGCTTCCTTGGATCTGGCCCCTGAGGCTCGCCCCCAGGATTAGGGAGCCAGTGTTGGCACTCCAACCCTGCACCCCCATCCAGCCCAGGCCCATCACCCCTGCTTTGCTCCTGTACCCTATCTCCTGGGCAGACCCCTTACCCCAGCCCACTCCTGTACCCATCTTCCTGCCTAGACCCTGCACTGCCACTCTGCTCCTGCACCCTACCAACTTCCCAGACCCACCAACGCCCAACCTACTCCTGCACCCTCCCTCCTGCCCAGACCCCACATCCGAAGCCTGCTTCCTGGCAGCTCCCTCCCACACACTGAACACCTCGTTTTAGGCCTCACCCAGAGCCTAGGGAAGCCCACAAAAATCTTCTAGCCTGGGTCCCTCTAGGCACTGGTGTGTGAGGGGAATGCAGGGAGCGTCTTTCTGCTTCTCAGTCGGGGGCCACATCAGTGACGTGTTGGGTTTTTTTTGTTTTGTTTTGTTTCTCACCTATGTGTGGCCCCCGACTGATTTTTCGGTGGGTCAGTGGCCCCTGACCCAAAAAAGTTCCCCACCCCTGCTCTAGACAAATCTAACCATTTCTTAGGCTCTTCTCAGAGGCAAAGCCCAGCACTACAGAAATGCTCCTACTGTCGGACAGGCATGGCCGTTTAGCGGGGCCACCATAACAAAGATTATTTTCCAGGCAAATCAAAACGTCTTGGTTTGGTACTGCTCTCTGCACGACCCCCAGTGTCATGCAAACACCAGGCCTGAGGGTTCAGGGAAGTGCAACAAAAGATGACACTGGTTCTGGCAACTGCAAGAATGAGGAGAGAAAGCAAGATGCTCTGATTCTACCTATTAACAAAGAGGATGCACAGGCATTCAACCAGAGAGCAAGCAAGTCACAGAACAAAACTAACACTGACCAGAGTCAACCAACCACTCCACCAAGGAAATGTCATATTGTTCCAAGCAGCCGCCTAGCCAAATGGGCAGGAGAGGAAAAGTCCCAGCTGCCCTACCCCTTTCAACAGGCTGTTCTCAAAATTCAAGTCATTCTGCTTCGGCTTCTATGCTTCTCTTGAATCACAGTTACAAATGGCACCAATTGGACCTCCTCTTGACAGCCTCAGCAAATCGTGGTTGCCAGGGCCCATCTGGCGGAGATTGCTCCAGAGCAAGGTGAAGACACAGTGGAAGGTGGTAGGATCTGCCCTGCTGCTACCCAAGGAGCAGCTCTTCCACGTATAAACAACAGAACACTGATTTTGGTAGCTGTGTTGAAAAGTGCACTAGCAGCTAGTTAAACCTTTTCCAGCCCCACTTCAGAGTAGTCCATAGATGATCATTATGTTTGGCAACAAATCTATTTTCTGCCCCAGGCTATCAGCAGCATGGGCAAAGATATTAGGTGATTTCCAATTTCCTCACTCTGAGTCGTACCAAAGCATGAATACACCATTTGCATGGAATGTCTCTCCTTGACCCCCACCTAAGTCACTGGGAGATCCACATGGGAACACGTAACACAGGCACGTGACTACTGTGCACATCTCAACTCCGTTGCATGCAAATTCCAGAACTCATTGAAGAACACACAAGCAGCAGGCAACTTCTCCATACCTAGTTCAGCCCAAGGCATTGGCTACCTGGAGGGCTGTGTGAACTAGTGGTCTAGAATATTCAAAAGGGCCCAGATTAACTATATCTGTGCATAAAAAGACATACACACATTGATTCTTGGTCGGGGGAGAGAAGCTCCAGCCGCACAAAATCCTATTGGCATTCCAAAATAATCCACCTATGGGCTCCAGCTAACATGAAAAATCGTATCTAAGGGGGTCCTGTGGGGAAACAGCTATGTGTATCTGAACAAATATCTAAAGCAGGGGTGGGCAAAAGCCTCACAGCGGGCCGGATTTGGCCCACGCGGCAGTTCCAGGCCCCGCCCCCTAGCGCGTTGCCTGGGAGCTGGAGACACGCAAGCCCTTTTAACTGCTTCTATTTAAAGGACTTGCGCCTTCCCCGTGGCTGTCAGGCAACAGCCCCACAGAAGGGGGCTTTAAATAGAAGCCCTTTAAATAGAAGCAGTTGAAAGGGTTCTAGTGTCCCTGGCTCCCAGGCAACGCACTAGCAGTGAGGTCGGGAGCACCGAGCCCTTTAAATAATAGGAACTGAAAGGGCTTGCAGCTCCCATCCCTCACTAACGTGATGCCTGGGAGACACAGGGGAGGCGCAAGCCCTTTCAATTCCTGCTTTTTAAAGGCCAGCCCCTTCCGTCCGAGACCAAGCCCCTTCAGGGGCAGCCTTCAACCAATTAAAAATGTTTTGAAGCAGCTCCCATTCAAAAATGATTTCCCCCTCCTGATCTATATAATGTAAGTCCCACTACCACACTACAATGAAGACATATACTGGTCTAGTCTGATTTCATTTGTGGGAGTAGAGAGGTTGCTTTAGAAAGATATAAGTACACAAGGATGAGTTAGCTACCAAAATTACTAACAACCTAATAGTGATATGAAAGTGTAACTGTGTACACAGTTAACCTTCACCGTTACACGCAACTGCTGGCCACACCTGCTCCTGGGAAGCTGCCTGCCACACACATTACCCCTTTCCTCTCCTGTACTGCTGCCTCTGTATCAGAGGCAGCAGCATGGGGGAAAAGGGAGCAGGTATACATGTGGCACCGGCTTGACCTCCCCTCTACATGTAACTGCTGACATTTTCACATTTACTTGATTAAACGCATTTTAACATCCCTACAGCCTAATGACCTCTGCACTCTCAAAGCTTTGACACCAAACTGGAGACCCCATAAGTACTAAACTGGAGACCCCATAAGTACTAAAGTCATACTTATTGCAATATTTTGTATTTAATGACTCAGACACTGTGCAAAGAAAACAAAAGGATAGACCACAAGCTGCCCTGCAGGGTTCACTCTATGTTCAGGAGGAGACTTTCATGCACCTAACAGTGTGAGAATCCCCAATAGCAAGCAGTGTGGTTTGCCCACGTATGGATTACCCACAGGCTTCCTGAGTTAACGGTACATTGACTTGCTATTATCCTCCTAGAAACCAAAAGCTATCCAGGGGAAGGCAGTGGAGCGTAGTTAGGGGGAAAGGATATTACTAAGAAAAGGAATAACATAGGCTATCAGCAAGATCTCTTGTCATGAGAGAAACCTGCCTGAGGAAATCATTTTCCTAGAAAGGAGGTGGGAGTCCAACTGCTTCAGACACTTAAAATTAGACTGGGACAAAGCCTAGAAAAAATGTTTTAGAGAATAAAACTGTCCCAGTGTCTGCAAGCCAGACTGGGAGGACCTCCACACTAAAGAAAAAGTGTTTTGCTAACAATAACCAGTGTTTAATCTGCAGCAGGGCTTAGCCCCGACACTTCTAGGCCTGGCAGTTCATAGCCCCAGCACTGATGGTTGCCACATCAGTTATGAAAGTAAAAATATTAATTGAGTCCTGGCACCTCTTTCATTACATAGAGAGCATGACAGCAACAAACAGAGTAAAGTTATGGACAGAGCAGCTGTCGTTTTAACATGTGTTAACAGGCAGAGGTAAACTCTAATGATAAAAATAAAACTTTTTTTTTCCCTAGAGAAGGCAAAGCCCGGCTGATCTCACACCCACAGGCATTTTTCATTGCTAGCTTCTGAGCTCTCACTTCAATGCCTGAGGCTCACTACAGAGCCCAAAGGGGCTGGAGTTACAGCTGACACATCACAAGGGGTCACCAGAAATTCTAGTGAAGTCCTCAGGACAACCACATTGGTAATAATGGAGGAGGAGCCCGTCTGTACAATAAATCCCTCTGGAATTCACCCTCAGGAGGCTAGAATAAGACTTGAGCTTTTTCAGCACATCCTAGCCAAGGATCTTAAAGCACTTTCCAAATGCTAATCTCTAGCTCAATAAAATAGGTCAGTAATACCTCAATATTACAGAGGGGGACTCTAAAGCACACAAAAGGGAAGCGTCTTGCCCAAATTCTCAGCGCTGGTAGCAACACCAAGAACAAAATCCAGGGCACCCAACTCTTGCACCTATGCTTTTAGCATAAATGCCCTCTCCATTGTAATCCAAGCCTGTGCCACAGCTTCCAGAATGCACTCCTGTTTGACTCGCCCTTATAGATTCAACTCTGAGGTAGACTAGTATGTAAGGCAGCAGATGCTGGGCATCAGAGAAGTGAGAGACCCAAACACTGCCTGCCTCATTCACACCCAGCACTCACCAGGAGCCACTGAGACAGCTGGCAGCAAAGAAGGAGGTCATCCAGCAGAAGTGCCTCTCACCACTCTAAGGGCAGATCCAGAAGTCAGCTGAGAGGAAAGCCTTTCCCAGACAGGGCTGCTTTTAGCAGCTGCTCTCTATGAAGGAGCCAATGTCCCTACCTTGGGGGCATGAGGAAGCCTATTCTCTCTAAGGGGTCTAAAGCTTATTTGGACTCTGTAACATCAGGACCAACAACCCTGATTCTTTTCTGCCAGTTCAGTCATTATTACAGGAATTCATTGTATTTGTACTTGTATCTTGGCCAGCAAGATGAGCAGAGAGGGGACAATCTTTTCACAGCCCAACCGGTATGATACACCGACTGAATGCTGCTCCACTGCCCTGGAGATTGGATCCGGGATGGGGCAGTCAGTCCTAGAGAATTGTCTCCCCCACCCATCTAAAAAATAACTGATACGAAATCACAATTGTTCCACAGCCAAATAATACTGCTCATACAACTGGGAGCCCAGTGGTCCCAGGGGAGAAGAGCCCAGCTCCAACTCTGGGCCTGCTAAGGCTACCAGAGAACCTTAGTTCCTAGCTGTACTGGCCCATTGTAATTATCACAGTCAGAACAGCACAAGGCTGGAGAGAGAGAAAAGCCAGACCAAGAGCCTCAAAGCAGCAGGAAGGAAGCTCTCAAAGATGCCAATTAGGGATGTTAACTAACGATTAATTTAGTCGAGTAGTCGATGGAATTAATCATTCGTTAACATCCCTAATTGGCATCTTCCATTGGAATTTCCATTGACTACTCGATAGACACTTCCGCATTCCTCCTTTGAAATGTACAAGAGCCCCGCTGGGGTTCTTGTACATTTCAAAGGACGACTGCGGAACTCCAGCGCAGCCAGGGCCAGCAGGAAGTCTGCTGACTTCAGGCTGCACACAGTGTGCCAGCTTTGAAATGTACAAGAGTCCGCATTTCAAAGCAGAAGTGCCCTCATGCAGCCTGGGGTCAGCGGGGAACTCAGAGTCTCCCGCTGACCCCAGGCTCCATGCTGTACTACCACTTTGAAATGCCACGTGGAGCCTGGGATCAGCTGGGGAGTCCCCAGCTGAGCCTGGTCTCCAAGCGGTGCCACTGCTTTGAAACGCTGTGGTAGTGTTTGAATGAGGCAGCGCTGCACAGCTGAGCTGGGGATCGTCTGTGTGGCGCTGCCCCTTTGAAACGCCCCCTTGGTGTTTCAAAGCGGAGCGTTGCATGGATACTGGGTAAGGGCTCCATGCAGCACTGACCCTTTGAAGTACCCCACTTTGAAGTATCTGATAGAGGCAGCAAAGGGTGGGGGGAATCGACTAGTCGATTCGACTATCTGATAAGGATTTGCTTGTCGACTAGTCCTTAATATCCTTAATGCCATTGTCTCCCCTGCATGTTACGAAAGGTCTTGTCTGCTTAACCTGAGAGTTGTACCAGGCAGGGTTTGTTGACAGTACAAAGCATACTGGAGTGGGGATGTAAAAGGTTAACCGGTGAGTCTTGCCTGCTGGTTCTATTAACAAATAGGGGACGGAGCAGCTCCTCACCAAACCTGGGCAGAGTCTGCTCCAGCCCCGTGGGGTCCACTGCAGGCAGGGGCTGCCCCAGCCAACAAGAGCAGTCTCTGTCCATGATAAGGCTGGCCCAGCCCACCCTGGGGGCGAGGCCAACAGGCACTGCCAGCCTGCTCCCAGGGAACTGGCTGCAGAGTCCACAGCAAAGTCTCCCCAAAAGCAGGGCTGGCAGCCTTGTCGGCCCCACTTCTGGAGGGGCGGCTTCACTGCATGAGCAAACTTCCCCATGGGAGCAGAGCAGGCAGCCCTTGCCAACGCCACTTCCGGGGGGCCGCTGCAGAGCATGCAGAAAAGCCTCCCCCAGGGAGCAGAGCTGGCAGCCCTTGCTAGCTCCCTTAAGGGTGAGGCTTACTGGTTAACACTTCACATCCCTAAATGGGACCTCTCCTGTAGGCATGGCCAGAGGGACTGGAAGGGTTTGCTATGGAGCCAAAATAGCTGAGAGATGGGCCCAACGTGACAGAACCAGATCTGCCTCCAACTGCCCAATTGGGGGAATTGATTTGAAAACTGTACCATTAATAGCTTCCAACAATGTCTTATCTGACCCCCACCATGCCTCTGGAGGAAATGATGGCACTCACGTTTTTCACCTGAACTATAAGCCGTGATGGCTAGGATCACATGATGTGACAGCCAGAACCACCCTGCAACAAATACCCCAGAAAACCACCAGCCAGATAGCAAAGGTCAGGGAAGCAAACTCCAACTAACAAACAAAAGGGTTGGAGGGGAAAGAGGAGGGAATCAATAGGAAAAACCACGTAGCTGGCATCCCATCAGATAAAGCCTGCACACAGCCCAGACAGCATCTAGGGAGCACAGATGACCGGGCAACACACAGGCAGTGTCCACATCAGCAACTTCCACAGCCTTCTGCAAACCAAACTCACCCAAGCCCAGCTGTCCTGCCAGGGCTTTCAGAGAGAGTCGAGTAAAAGCAATACCCGAAGCCAGGACACCACTGTGTTCTCTTGGCCACATCCTGCATAAACCTCCAAGGCTAGCTGAGGGGTAGGGGTGGTAAAGGATCAGCAGGATGGAACTGATTCTCCCATTCCAGGAGCATCCCCTGCATGAACTGAAACATTCCATCAGCTGCAGTAGGGAGTCTGCATCGTAGGGATATTAAGTAGCAATTAATTTGCTAGTAGAGTAGTCAATGAAAATGACATCGACTACTCGACTAGTTGATAAGCACTTCCGCATTCCGCCTTTGAAAGGCATTTCAAAGCTTGCACGCCACGTGGAGCTCAGGCCCAGCAGGGAGTCCCCAACTGATCCTGGGCTCTGCCCGGCATTTCAAAGCGTCAGCGCCACACGGAGCCTGGAGTCAGATGAGGAGTCCCCAGCTGATCCTGGGCTCCACGCGGCGCTGCTGCTTTGAAATGCGGCAGGGAGCCTGATGCCGGGCTCCCCCACGGCATTCGAAGTGGCAGCGCCACATGGAGCAGCTGACCCCGGGCTCCATGCGGCGCTGCTGCTTTTAAGAACCTCCTTCTTCCCCCTCTTGCTGCCTCTATTTAATAGAGGCAGCAAGCGGGGGAGGAGGCAACTAGTTGACTACCCTATCAACTATCCAATAAGCATTTGCTTATCAGATAGTCGACTAGTCCTTTATATCCCTACTGCATAGTCCCTCCCACCAACCCCCAATAGCTACACAAGAAGCTGCCTCCAATCTACCTCATCGGAGCCTCAGAAGGATACAAGGAGCATTAAGGATGTGCTCTGCAGAGCTAAAGGGAAAGGCCTACGACGGCCTGACTGCCTAGCAAGGGGTTGGTTTTTGTGAGGAAGATGGAAACCAAACCAAGCACGAGTGTCTAGCTGGAGCTGCAGGGGTACCCACACAGAGGCACCCCCTTGCCCTCCTGGCTGAGCTATACCAAGCACAGGCGCTTCCACACTTCAAGCCAACTCTGGGTCAGAATGGCAGCTCAGCCCTGTATGTTCCTGTCAGTCTCCTGGGGCCTGCAGGCCTGAGCAGAAGCTCGCTTGTGTTTGCACAGCAGAGTTCTGGCACAACGCCCTCCCTAGAGACATCAGGTAGCTACTGCCTGTGGGATGAGCCCTCATCAGAGATGGACATTAGCCAGTTCTCTGCACCAGCATGACAATACAGCCCCTACAACAATCTATGACAACAATCACTGCAAAGAGAAAAACCACAGAGCTACCTGGTGAGAGGAGCGGGTGAGGAATCCTGGGGCAAACAAACCATGTGTCTGGGAGCTAAGCTTGAGGAGAGCAACCAACAAAAGATTAGCCACGAAGGAAAGCCAACCAACTTGCTCCTTTCCTAGAGCTTCTCAACAGCATTGGTTATCTTGCCAGTGGCAATCCCATTCCCTTCATGACGCCGGACAAATGGAAAACAGACAATGCCCCAAGCGGTACCACCCACAGACACCACTGAAATGCAGCCAGGCTACAGAGGGAGGACGGGCCCTGTGTGGAATGGCACTTAGCCAAGTTCAGATTGAAACTCTCCAACATTTATTTTAAATAGAAATCAGAAAACCCAACAATGGCTGCCATACTGTCATCATTAGCTCACTAATTAGACAAGAGGCAAAAGTAAACCAGAAAACCAACAGTCTCATATTCTCCCAGTGAGCACAGGGGGAGGGCACTCACTGTCCTGACCACAGAAGCCAGAGATATAGCCCCCCACAAGCCTCGCATGTTCGCTGCCAGGCTGCTACGTGCATGAGGCCTCTTTCCTTCACTTTGAGCACTCAACCCTGCTGTCACTGAAAGCCACTGGCAGACCACTGAGCTCAGAAAATGGAGTCAGGGACTGAAGCCAATTTACTGTGGAGTACAGAAAACACCCTTTCTGGCACAGCTGTATGTCACAGATCCACAGGATTGTGCTATGCCTTCAGCTTTGGAACAGTCTCTTGGAGGAAGCCCTTTGACATGCCAAATTCTCAAGGGCTCTGTCTCTGGTCTGGGGAGGCCAGACTTGTCTGCCCTTCCTCACTCAGTATTTGCAGTGACACTCTCACAGCACTGTCAGAACAATCGGATTTATGAGTCAGCCAGACGCAGCCCAGCAAGTCCTTAGGTGAGCACCAAGAACTAATGGCTAAAACACTGTCCAAGCCCATTTTAGTTAGCCCAGAACTCAGATGAGCTGTAACAAACTCCATGTTCAGGCTCTGTCTCTCTCCCTGTCAACCACCCTGACTCCTTCCAACAACCAACTCTGATCCCCCACCTGACACCTTCCCAGTTCTTTGTTCTGGAGCTGCTGGGTTTGCTCAGCCTCCCAGCTGAGAGGTGGGGAAACCCCTTCCTCTCTGGGCATCAGTGGCCAGTGGTGTCAAGGTCCTGATGATCAGATTTGCCATGCTCTTCTTAGGTCTCCCACTGATATGGGTCAACCTCAGCCTGTCCTTTTTAAGGACCTGTTCAAGCTCAGACAAGACATTCCCAACCACGTCTCTCTCAGCGTGCACTGAGAGCAAACGGCCCCTTTTCCTCCATCACTGGGCAGCCATGCGAAATACAGGAGAAGCTGAAACACACATAGGGTTTACAAAAATTTACCAAAAATGCCCACGTTGCCACACCATAACTAAACAGAACCTTGTGATGGACAGCATACAGCAAGTCAGGGAAACAAGCATGTAGGGCCATGTTTACACAAGGGTTAAAAGGTTAAATCCAGCAGAACATGCTTGAAAACATGGCATTAACAGCCAAGAGCAGGCAGCTCAGGCAAAGACCCAGGCTATGTTTGGCCATGATCACAGACCAAATGCCAGACCAAACCTGCTAGAACTCAGCTCAGCTGCACCTAACGATGGCTAGAAAATAGCAGTTGTGATTTGCAATGTTTGAGGTCCCAAAATTTATTTCCTGTTCCTTCGCACCCTGCTCGTCACCCTAGAGCAAGGTGACCCAGTGTCTGACAGTCTGCGACCTACTACTGGCACCATATTAGAAACTACCATGTTTGATGGCATCCATGCTCTGGCTTATTTGCCAGGGAGAGGTGTTCTGAAAGTCACGTTAGTCAAACTGTGCTACAATTTGACTAGCATGACTTCCACAACATGTCTTTCTGGTAAAGAAGCCAGAGCACGGATGCCATCAAACATGGTGCCAACTACAATGCAGACAGGGCTGGACACCTATGAAGTCTAATAGCTGGGTTTGAATAGGAGGGTGCTACATGAGAGGCACATACAGTGTGAGAGTATCAGCAGCTTGCTCTCTTCACACATACCTGTCACACCCCAGCCCTGGTGCCCTTGCTCTGCCTCCCCCTGCAACTTGGGAAAAGACTCCTGCAACAGACACTGGAGTTGATCCTAGTCATGGCTATGTGCCACCTCTCACTAGGGAGAATGTTGTGATAACTTGCTACCAGAAGAGCAGGGAGTGTTTGGCATTCCCCAGCCAACGGTTCGGCAGATTCAAGGCAGGAAGGGCAGCCAGTCAGTGGGTGCAGAGCCCAGCGTTCAGCCACCCAAGAAACATTTCAAATAACAATTAGCCCCAACTCAGGCAACTTCATCCCACCTGATTACCTTTGGGCTTTCTCTGCTAAGCCGGAGAGCCAGCAATAGACAGTGTACTGGGAACTGGTCTCTAATGCTTATCACGTTGACCAGAAAGGAGTAACCTGGTTGGAGGAGGGCTCATCTAGCTGCTGGGCATTAGCCAACCACATCAGTTCTGTCCTAGGAGCAGGTGCTTTCTCACAAGGATTTCAATCTAATTGCCCTACAGAACTACACAGAGTACCCAACACGAGAGGCATCTACAATTCAACTACAGCTCTAGCCCATCCTATCTTTGCAGCTGCATTTTGGGAGACACCCAGGGAATGAGCCACTTTTCTCCTCAATTAAGGAATTTAACTGCTTAGGAAAGACTTAATAACAGAATTATGCTCAGCTCCTGAATGGCAGGCAACAGTATACGCCCTACCTCTTAACCAGGTCACTGACTGGAGGGCAAGGAGAGGAGAAGGCTTGCTCAGAAGCTATTCATGGACAGCCACTTACCATGACTTTTCTTAAGACAAGGGAAATAAACAAACAAAGTCATACAAGACTTTCCAAGCCTTGTGAGCTCACTTAGATTGTCAAGAGATGCTCTCTCCCTACGCCATCCCCATGCAATCCAGTCTGAGTGACAGCAGAACCTATGGGAGGCAGCCAAGAGCCTTGTGCAAACATGAAAGTTACGCACACAAGAAAATATCATCGCAGGCTCCAAAGGGCTGGCACGCTCTGAGGCAGCTTACCACTTCTTACGGATTGACACTGCTTATTACGTTTAGGATCCCGTCCTTGTCTCCAAATGCTCTCAGCCAGAAAGGCAGAGGCTCCTGGCACTGATATCAGAAAGATCCCACAATAAAAATAAATCAATCATCCTCTCAGCAGACATCAACACATTTCCCCATGCACATGTGTGCGAGATGAGGTCGCCAAATACCAACAGCGTCTGACCCACGAGCTGGGAATTCCAGCAGGGCCTGCTTTGTTCTGTCTCCAGAAAGTTCTCCTAATCTCAGCCTTGAATCCAGCTTTGGAAAGCTGAGTGATAATTAAACAGTCCTGGATTAGTTACCAGGCTGGTGAATAGTGGGATACCAATTTTCACTTGCCAGCTAAGACCTGGAAATCACTCACCATTGTTTGGAGGTTAAAATTGGAACCAAATCCTGAATGCAAAGGGGAGGGGAGCAAAAATCAGTGGGAGAAGCAGCAGATGCACCTCATCATCCACCCCAAATCATTTGTGTCCCTTAAGTGATGCAGCAAAAGGGGATACAGAGGTTGGGTTGTCTTACAGAGAGGAGATCACGGAAATTCAAAGACCAGAATGGAATAGAAGAGCTGGCAGGATACAATGGAGACAAGCAAAACAATCAGTCGTTCAGACCAGCCACTTCCTTAAGCATAAGAGGAGTTATGAGAAAAAAAAAGGAACAGAGTAAGGGGGATTCAGGCAGTCATGGATTTAGGGAGGAGAAGTGTAGGTAGGTGCCACCTAAATTAATAAAAACCTGGTTTAAATTGATTTGAGAGAGCACCCACAAAGAGTTGCTCCAGTTAAATTAAAATGGCTTTAAACTGCATCTTTAGTTTAACCATCGCATAGCACAGTCTGCAGAGATCTGTATTCATGACGCACAAAACTAGACACCATATCACTATGAAAACTCGAGGGAGCCTTTTTACACATTGCTGAGATCCATATCTTTCTGAATAATCACACAAGCTACAATGGGGCTTCAAGACGTGTGCTGTGTGCAGCATCCTTGCCTGGGTACCCTTATTTTTTAAAGTTTTTAACAACTAACAACAGAGTTCAAAGCCCATTGTGTTAAGCACTGCACAAACACACGTACACAAGTAAGAGTACCTGCCTAAGGATCGCAAGAGAAAGACAAAGAGTTAGAGGAAAGTAGGGGTGTAAATGACTAGTTGACATGCTAGGGGACTAGTTGCTTCTCCAACCCTCCCACTGGCTGCCTCTATCAGAAAGAGGCAGCAAGTACGGGGGAGGGAAGGGGGTGCTTCAAAGTGGCAGCCTCCAGGCTCCAACTGGTGCTGCTGCTTTGAAATGCCGCATGCAGCCTGGACAGCTGGCCTGGGCTGCATGTGGCGTTTCAAAGCGGCAGCACCGTGTGGAGCCCGGATCAGCGGAGGACTTCCCTGATGACCTAGGGCTCCCATGTGGTGCTGCCACTTTGAAACGCCATGTGGAGCCTGACGCCGGGATCCCCGGAGCATTTCAAAGCGGCAGCGCCACATGGAGCCCCGGGTCAGTTGGTGATTCTGAGTCGCTTTGAAACACCGCAGGGAGCACGGGCAGCAGGGGACTGCTTGAGTTCCCTGCTGGCCCCGTGCTCCCTGCAGCGCTTTCGCCTTTGAAGTGTAACAATGTTACACTTCAAAGGCGGAAGCACCCTTATCGACTAATCGAATAGTCAATGCAAATTGCATTGACTATTTGATTAGCCAGTTAATCTAAATTTAACATCCCTAGAGGAAAGTACAATTGCTGGTTTACAGATGAGAAACTGAGGCATGGAGCAATTAAGTGACTGACCAAGGGGACTACAGAGCATGGTTATCAGACTAGATCAATACTATCAACCACCAGACTCAGACATGGTTTGACCGCTATTTGTTGCAGTTGCATCTCAGTCAGGTAGCAAAACTCCTGCTCTCTGGGTGAGTAATGAATACATTTCCCCATGAGGACTAGTTTAAGAAAAGTTGCGACCTCACCATTTAACCCTCCCTGCATCCACATTTGTAAGATTAATTACTCCTGGGTTTCTTTTCTCCCCACAGAAAATAGCATTCTGGGATTCATATTCCAAGGCTGGGTACCCTGCGTTAGCTGCTGATCGACCCTGCAATCCTAACCCAACAAGGAGAATCCTGGTTCACATTTTCAATGAGATGTAAACACTGATACAGCCTCATTGCAATCCTGATACTCAGCGCAAACAGATGTTAACAAAATAAAGGGAAATCCACTCACTAAGGACTAGTCTCCAGTTAAATGTTAGGCTGGTGTTTGTACTTGCTCAGGGGAGTGAAAAGTTCACACTCCTGAGCACTACAGCTGCGCTGCCCTGACCCAGTGTAGACCCAATCAGATCAATGCCTACCTACCGATGCTCAGAAAGGTGGATTACCTACAGTGATGGAAAAACCTCATACATCGCAGGAGTAAGTGTCCATGCTGCTGTGTCTGCGCTGTCGTAGTGCCTGTGGTGAAGCCATGTCTTAAGGCAGTGGCTACACTGTTGCCTTGGAACGTGGAAAATCCAAGGGAAAACCATGCCAGAGCTGTCCTGCCCGGACAAAGGGAAGAAACACGGACAAGTGACCAGGCTTGGGAAGGGGAACTTGTCAGGCCTGTATTAGCAGGTAAATCCTACTTGGGCGGGGGGGGAGATTAAATCCATCCATCCCTGATAGAGAACATGCAGCGAACTAAGTGCAATTCCCTAGGAGTTTTGCCTCCCAAGAGCTGGGGCCAATGCACAAGGCTCACCCTAGCTGGAGGCTTCCCCTTTCTGGTTTCAAGGCTGCCACTGAACCTCGAGGCTCCAACATTCCCTCTACCTCATAAAGGGTTTGTCACCATAGAGAAGTTTCTAGAAGTTCTCCCACAGTCAGAACAAGGCCTGCCCAGGAGACTCAATCCACAGCAGCCACGCTCCTCAATGAAGGTGCTGAGGGAAGAGGCAATCTGGGGGAAAGCGGCAGATTGATTGGCAAAGGCTAATAAGTGGACATGAATACCACCTCTCTCTCTGAACCACACAGAGATTAAGTGCCCTTGTTATTCTACAAATCATTATGATCTCTCCCTCCATTCAAGGAGACACAATACCCCAGTAGGTTCCTGCCAGCCTACCTCCCCATGGGTCAACTGAAAATATTCTCTCTTCTACACCATTGAGACATTACTAAAACATCTGAAGTGATAGGGCCCGCATCCCTTCCTTGGAGTAGGGATGAAGAGAGTTAACGGGTTACCTGGTAAGCATTGTCTTACCTGTCTTACTGAGTACGTGGCACCTGGCTGGGACTCTCACCCGGCCACAGCATCCCCTGCTGGCAGTGTGGCAGGCTTGGCCTGGCTGGAGCAACCTGTGGCGCGACAGGCCCAGATAAGCTGGAGTAGCCTGCTGGTCTGGTTGACCGGTTAAACATAACGTTTAACTGGTTAACATTTTAACTGGTATTTTATATCACTACCTTGGAGACAAGTTCATAGCCAGATCAGTCTTAGGCTCTGTCTATACTAGCAATTAAAATCACAAACTTTTGTCATTGAGGGGTATTAAAACCCTCTCCCCCAAAATACAAAAGTTTTGCAGTGGCAAATGCCCATGTGAATGGCGTTTTGTCAGCAGAAGCACTCTCCTGTCAACAATGCAAACAGCACTCATTGGGGGTGGAAGTATTTTTTTGGCAAAAGAGCTGACAAAGAGCCACTACACTGCCTGAGTTTTATCACTAAAAGCTGCATAGTGTGCAGACAAAAAGCCTTACTGTCTCCCTCCAGCCTGGAGATCATTCTCCTTGCCCTTCTCAGAATAAGCAGGTACCCAGAACTAAACGCAACATTCCAGATGGGTTCTCCCCAGAGTCAGAGAAAGAGAAGGACTCTCTCCTCTCTGCTCCAAAACAGGAGGCCTCTTCATCTACAGCCCCAGAGTAAGATGACTTATTCAGCAACACAGAAATACATGGCACTAAGACAAAACCACAATGACCAGGTTTTTTTACCCTGTATCACACTCCAGATTCCTGTATGATTTGCTTCCCATCCCCCCAGGCTCTCCCCTCCATCCCACATTTCTTCCACCTAAAGAAAATCCAGGTTTAGGGTTATTCTCCTCTCCCACTGAATAAGCTGCATTTGTCCAAACTGATCCTTGTTTTATTATTTTCAGCCCATTCCTAGTTTCTCTGAGGCTTTGTCTACACTTGCAATTGATCAATAGAACTTTTGTCATTCATAGGTGCTTAGCATCTCTCCCAATCAAAAAAGTTTTGCTAGTTCTTTGGAGCTAGAGTATTTTGTCAGCAAAAGTGCCAACAAACAGCATTTACACATAGCGGCTGTTAGCAACAGGGGTGTTGCTAGACAGACCTTTGGTCTGACCCAGTATAGCCGTTCTTTGTTATGTTGGGTGTGTTGACACAATCTTGTCGCTAAAAGTTGTGTAGTGTAGTCATGGGTCTGGGTCTCTCCATATCATTTCTCTAGTATCTGCAGCTCCTCCCTGTTTTGCTTCATCTGCAAATTTCACTAATCTGCCATATGCCTCTTCTTCTGGATCATTAGTGAAGCTATGAAATAAGACCAGACCTAACACGGGTCCCTGCAGCTTCCACCAGACCCCTGGCTACAACCTGAGACATTACTATATATTACAGTACTATACCTTGTTGACAAATGCAGACACTTTTCCACCTCTAAGGAAGTGTTGCAGTCAAAAATTTAAATTCATTTCGAGAGAAATGTTTCAAAGGACCCCAAAGTATTTCTTTACAAACAACACGCACAGAGAATTAATTTCACTCACCGTGGAAATGCAACAGCCATTGAACAGTACCCAACAATGGGATACAGTAGTTTAGGCACAGAATATGTAGTGCAAACAACTACAATTCCAGAGGGAATGATGGCAGGAAAAGGTACTTAACTGGAATTTGGATAAAAGGTAATACCAACTCATTTGAGAAGTGCCAGGAATCTTTCATGATCATGAACAGCCTCTACATTGGTTCTAACTCTAATCTAAATGCTATCATCTCCAGACCTAACACCAGCTTGGGGCATCTAGGTCAAAAGTGACTCAGTGAAGAACATACCCCTTAACACCGTGATGTCCAACATACTAGCCATATGTGCCTATTTGGCCAGTTGAATGTGACTATTTGGCTGGATGAATGTGGCTAGTTCAGAATTGGTTACACACCACAGCCCTAATGACTCCCACACACTGCTTTATGCAGCACTCAGAATTATCTGAAAGTCTCTCATACAAGCAGTAACCAGGCCCATCCCTGTTTAATTTATGAGCTCTAACAAGGTCATGGCCTGAGGCTGTCTTTGGCTAGGAGGAGTATGAAACTACAGGCCACTTGGAACCCCTAGTTGCACCCTCACAAGTTCTAGTGCAAATGGTGAATCCTGTGAGGAAAACAAACGAAGCAAGTCAGGCCCTGCAACTCTGTGCCAAGTAGGTGCTCTACAAGAGAGGAAGAGCAGGGCTCCCTGGACAGAACTGGGATGTCCACCAGAGACTAAAAAAGAGATGCAAGGAGATGACAGAATGGCGTGAAGGGGGTGTTACTGTTCAGTTGGAGAAGAAAGGATCAGGGGCTCCATAGAAAAATTAAGAAAGTTTCTACATGGCTGGTAGTTCCTTAAAGAAATGTAGATTTTGTTGGGGAAGTGTCAGAAAA
The DNA here is from genome assembly GCF_049634645.1 of Pelodiscus sinensis. Taxonomy (NCBI): domain Eukaryota; kingdom Metazoa; phylum Chordata; order Testudines; family Trionychidae; genus Pelodiscus; species Pelodiscus sinensis. The sequence goes on from NC_134720.1 coordinate 49,010,740, forward strand.
AGTAGTCTATGGAGCCCCAAAATGAGAGAAGGAAAGGAGGAACAAATCCCCCAACCTTCTAACCCAGATATAAGGTTTGAGGGTCCTAGAATCTCTCGAGAATGGATTTGGACGATGAGAGTCCCATCTGAATGGCTTTTTAAGAAGCACTGATGACTTCCGTCATTAAAAGAGTTCAAATGCTCCCTTAAATAAGCGCACACAATGGAGATGGAACAGGCATTCCCACCCCAGTACAGGACTGAGGAGAAACTGGAGACGGGTGTTCCAGCCACATACACCCCAGAAACGGGATACAGGCAAGGTGGGAAGGGGTGTTGTCCAACCACCAACCTGGGGATGGAGGTAGGGAGCACTGTTCCCTCTAATTTTTTTCCATCTATGAGCAGAATAAATGTTGTTAGGGGCACTGAGGCATGTGCAGATGTGCCCCACCAGTAGACACATGCGGTGCTATCGGCTGCCAGCGGTGGGTGTGCTGCTAACCAGCAGTGGCATCGGAGTCTCCCCTGGGCAGCTGCCCAAGCACCCAGATTACAGGGAACACTGCTGGGGAGTGTCATCCCCAAACAGCCACCTCCAAGCACAACCTGGGGGGGTGGCCTGGGGGGGAACTGAGGGGGTGCTTGCCCCCCCCAGCACACGCCAGGGATGGGATTAGGCGGCTGGGGGGGGTGCCCAAGCACACCCCAAGGGGGGTATTGGGGGCTGTGGGAGAACACTCCGGGGCAGTTCGGGGCGGGCGGGGGCAGGCACACCCTGAGGATGAGGGGGAAGGGGCCGAGCCCACGCCGGGATGGGCCGGGGGGGGGCCGGGCACCCCCGGGGCGGGAGGGGCCCCGCTCACCCGAAGTCATCGTCCATAGACTTGAAGTAGAACTTGTAGTTGGGCCGGTTGAGGAGGCCCTTGAAGTCGCCCAGGGTGACCCGCTCGGCCGGGATCGGCAGCTTCACCAGGTAGGGCGTCTCCTGCTCGTCCAGGTGGTAGATGATCTTCGTCTCGGCCGCCGCCATGGCGCCCGCGCGGGCCCGACCCGACCCGACCCGGCCCGGCCTCTGGCGGCGCCCCCCGGCCCTTGTTCTCCGGGTCCCAGCGCCGCCCGGCTCACGGCGCAAGCTCCGGCTCCGCCCCGCCGGCCGCGGCCCCGGGGGCTTCGCTGGGCAGCGAGCGCGGCGCGGCCCGGCCTAGCCCCTCACGGCGGCGCGGCTGTAGACACGGAGCCCCCCCAACTCCCCCGCCTCCACAGACCTTCCCCGGCTCTCCACAGCCCCCCCACAGAGCCTGCCTGTAACCCCCAGCCCCCCCACCTCCCTACAGCCCCCCCCACACAGAGCCTCCCTATAACCCCCCGCCCCCCCACAGAGCCTCCCTGTAACCCCCCCGCCCCCCCACAGAGCCTCCCTGTAACCCCCAGCCCCCCCACCTCCCTACAGCCCCCCCCACACAGAGCTTGCCTGTAACCCCCCGCCCCCCCACAGAGCCTCCCTGTAACCCCCCCGCCCCCCCACAGAGCCTCCCTGTAACCCCCAGCCCCCCACCTCCCTACAGCCCCCCCCACACAGAGCTTGCCTGTAACCCCCCGCCCCCCCACAGAGCCTCCCTGTAACCCCCCCGCCCCCCCACAGAGCCTCCCTGTAACCCCCCAGCCCCCCACCTCCCTACAGCCCCCCCACAGAGCCTCCCTGTAACCCCCCCGCCCCCCCACACAGAGCCTCCCTGTAACCCCCAGCCCCCCCACCTCCCTACAGCCCCCCCACAGAGCCTCCCTGTAACCTCCCCGCCCCCCCACAGAGTCTCCCTGTAACCCCCCAGCCCCCCACCTCCCTAGAGCCCCCCCCACAGAGCCTCCCTGTAACCCCCCAGCCCCCCCACAGAGCCTCCCTGTAACCCCCCCAGCCTCCCCCACCTCCCTACAGCCCCCCCACACAGAGCCTCCCTGTAACCCCCCCAGCCCCCCCCACAGCCTCCCTGTAACCCCCCAGCCCCCCCCACAGAGCCTCCCTGTAACCCCCCAGAGCCTCCCTGTACCCCCCAGCCCCCCCCAGAGCCTCCCTGTAACCCCCCAGCCCCCCCACAGAGCCTCCCTGTAACCCCCAGTCCCCCCCACAGAGCCTCCCTGTAACCCCCCAGCCCCCCCCACACAGAGCCTCCCTGTAACCCCCCCAGTCCCCCCCACAGAGCCTCCCTGTAACCCCCCCAGTCCCCCCCACAGAGCCTCCCTGTAACCCCCCAGCCCCCCCACCTCCCTACAGCCCCCCCCACAGAGCCTCCCTGTAACCCCCCAGCCCCCACACAGAGCCTCCCTGTAACCCCCCAGCCTCCCCCACCTCCCTACAGCCCCCCCACACAGAGCCTCCCTGTAACCCCCCAGCCCCCACACAGAGCCTCCCTGTAACCCCCCCAAGCTCCCCCACCTCCCCCCAGCCCCCCCCACAGCCTCCCTGTAACCCCCCAGCCCCCCCACACAGAGCCTCCCTGTAACCCCCCAGCCCCTCCACCTCCCTACGGCCCCCCCACAGAGCCTCCCTGTAACCCCCCAGCCTCCCCCACCTCCCTACAGCCCCCCCCACAGAGCCTCCCTGTAACCCCCCCAGCCTCCCCCACCTCCCTACAGCCCCCCCACACAGAGCCTCCCTGTAACCCCCCAGCCTCCCCCACCTCCCTACAGCCCCCCAGCCTCTCCCCACACAGAGCCTCCCTGTAACCCCCCATAGACTCCCCCCACCTCCCTACAGCCTCCCCCCACACAGAGCCTCCCTGTAACCCCCAGCCCCCCACCTCCCTACAGCCCCCCCCACACAGAGCTTGCCTGTAACCCCCCGCCCCCCCACAGAGCCTCCCTGTAACCCCCCCGCCCCCCCACAGAGCCTCCCTGTAACCCCCCCAGCCTCCCCCACCTCCCTACAGCCCCCCCACACAGAGCCTCCCTGTAACCCCCCCAGCCTCCCCCACCTCCCTACAGCCCCCCCACACAGCCTCCCTGTAACCCCCCCAGCCACCCCACACAGAGCCTCCCTGTAACCCCCCCAGCCTCCCCCACCTCCCTACTGCCCCCACACACAGAGCCTCCCTGTAACCCCCAGCCTCCCCCACCTCCCTACAGCCCCCCAGCCTCTTCCCACACAGAGCCTCCCTGTAACCCCCCACAGACTCCCCCCACCTCCCTACAGCCTCCCCCACACAGAGCCTCCCTGTAACCCCCACAGACTCCCCCACCTCCCTACAGCCCCCCCAGCCTCCCCGCACACAGAGCCTCCCTGTAACCTGCCACAGACTCCCCCCACCTCCCTACAGCCCCCCCAGCCTCCCCCCACACACAGCCTCCCTGTAACCCCCCACAGACTCCCCCCACCTCTCTACAGCCTCCCCCCACACAGAGCCCAGCCTCCTTACAGCCCCCTACACAAAGCCCCCAGCCTCTTTACAACCCCCCAACACAGAGAGCCTCCCTGCAACTCCCCACACAGAGCCCCCCATCTCCTTACAGACCCCCACACAGAGCCCCTTTGCCTCTTTACAGCCCCCCAGCAATCCCCCCAGCCTCCTTACAGCCTCAACACAGAGCACCTCAGCTTTCCTACAGCCCCCCACAGAACCCCCCAGCCTCCTTGCAGCACCCCTCAACACACAGAGCCCCCAGTTTCCTTACAGACCCCCAACACAGAGCCTTCCACTGTCCCAGCTTTCCTACACCTTCCAGGTGTAGAGACCTCAGCCCCACTTTCCTACAGCCTTCCCCCAGTATTCAGAGCCCCCTACAAACACAATTCCCTTGCTTCCCTACCAACCCCCAATACATAGGCTCCCCAGTTCCTACCTGAGCCCCACTGAACACTGACAAATGCCTAACTGGAAACCAGTCTGGCTTGTCTGTGCATTACCATTGTTAAATGAGACATGAAAATGCATTTAATGTTCAGGCTAGTTTAAGAAATGCTTGTAGGCTGCTTGCTTACTAATAGCATCTACGTCCCCTGCATTATAAGGTAAGATTTAAGTGTTTGCTAAAACTGTAAAACCCATAGTTGGAAGGGGGACAAATATTACTAGGCTATGTCTACGCTGCATCTCTCTTGCGCAAGAGAAAAAAATGAGGAAGAATGGCTCTTGTGCAAGAGGGGGTTTTTGCGCAAAAAGGAGCTGTGTAGACAGCTCCTTTTTGTGCAAAAAGCCTCTTGTGCAAAACCAGCCCCTAATTATGCAAACGAAGCACAGCAATATGCTAATCCATGCTTCATTTGCATAGGCTTTTGCGCAAGAGGGATACAGTGTAGATGTAGCCTAAGTGTGAAATACTTCCCTCCTCCCCAAGGAAAGAAGGCCTATAGATGCCAGACAAACCACTGGAACATCAGTAGACAAAAGACTTTCTTGACTGGTTTCCCTCCCACCTGTGAAGAGGGTACAATGCCCACACCCTCCTAACAACACAATTCAAGTGCTCAGGGAAGGAAATAAAAATCCTCATTAAACAGAAATTAACATCCCTATGTTGCTTGGCATTCAAAGGACAGTGTTTCTAAGCATTTGCTAGAGATCCCCAAGCTGTTTAGTTTGGCTTAGCCCTAAAGAACAAATATAGCTTCCATAAGTAGCAGCTACTGTCACCTTTTGGAACCTAAGACTAACTCGTGTGTGTGTGTAATGTTCACTTGATTGACTCTTGTAAATTACTCATTTCTTAAAGATGTATTAACTGTGACAGGATTGACTACCAGTGTTGTCTTTGGTGAGAGATCTGGGATGAAACTGACTCCATTGGGATGGGGAGCAACCTGAATTAATTTGATGTTTGGTATAAGGGACCATCTATCCCAAAGGTGGCCTGGTCTGGATGGCAACATAGACCAGAGTGCCTGTCCAAGGGCACTGTGTGTAACTCCATAGGAAGGTTGTTGTAGTGCCTGCAGAGTTCATCCTTGTTACTTGGGGGGTGAAATCTAACTCGCTCATAAAACCAGTTTGGGGGTCGTGTCCTGTTTCTTGACGATCTGCCTTGAGGTTGGCACCCGTGTTCAAGAGCCTCTCCAGACATCTTGATTACTCCTCCTCACCCGTGAATACACACAGCTCCCTCAGCTATGTCTTCCCAGCAGCCCCCTACTGCATCCATCAGATTCCTGCACCCCCAAATACATACAGAGCTCTAGCTTCACTACAGCTCACTTCTATATCCCGAGGGCTCCAGGACAACCTCCCCCAGGACATATGTATACACACACAACTCCCTTCAGCCCCTTCCCTTACACCCACCAGATCCCCCCCCCTCCCAGGACTCAAGACAGCCCCTATTCCCAAGCACATACACTTCCCTCCAGTCCTGGTTTCCTGACAGCTGCCTCCATTCTCAGCAGGACTCCAGGACAGCCTGAAGGCACACCAAGCTCACTTAAACTGCTCTCAGGGCTCCCCTGTAACCAGGCTCAGCCCTTCTCTCCACACGGGACTCCATCCCCCACTCTATCTTATATCCGGCTCCAACCTCTTCTAAGGCTACCAGGCTCTCCTACAAAACCCTGCATGCATCCATGGACCCTGGGCTCTTCCAACCCTCCCTTTGACTCCCATCCCCTTTCTCACCCAGCCTTTTATGATCTCAGCCCCTCACAATCATGTGCTCCCCTACATGTAACCACCCCCATCTCAGACTCCCTCTCTCTCTCTAACCCCTCTCCCTCCCACTCCTTTATTTGCTTCCCTAGACTCGTTGCAGGCTTCTTGGATTTCTTATTCCCCTTTCCTGTTAATGTCACTGATGGCGGCAGGGAGAACTATCCCAGCCATAGATTCCTCCCCAAACATGTGCAAGTTGATGGCTGGTCAGGGAAGCCTCTTCCTGCCTGAGAACAACTTTCACCTCTGTGGCTCCCATTATCTCTTTGTGAAATGGTCTCATTGAAGAACAAAGTTATAAGGCAGCCGCTGGGATATTTAGTCAGTTCTGCTGGACAGGGATTCTGTTATACTGTCCAGCACCCATTTATCAAGTGTTGTAGGTCAAACAGTCAAGTCAGGAGAAAGCATCCTAATGCCAGGAGCTCAGGCTAGACTGAAAAATCACCAGCTGTCAGGGCCAGAATCTCCTATGCCAAGAGGATAAGCTGTTCCCCGTGGAGGGAAGGGGCCAGTTTCCTTGGGTTTTCAGACAGCAGGGTGCAATCCCAACGTTGACAAGTCTTGTGGCCTGGGTCACTTAGGCAGGAAGCTGCACTCATCTGGCTGGGAGTCTATTAGCCTGAAATTGAGTTTAACAATCCCCTCCCCACCAACAACCCACCTTAAAGAATAGACACTGAGGCTGTGTCTACATTGGCAAGATTTTGCGCAAAAGCAACTGGCCGCAAGTTCTTGCGCAAGAACACTGACATTCTAATGTAAGAAATCAGTGCTTCTTGCGCAAGAATGACAACGCTTCCGCTCAGGAATAAGCCCTCTTGTGCAAGAGGCCAGTGTAGACAGGCAACACAAGTTTCTTGCACAAGAAAGCCCAATGGTTAAAATGGCCATCGGAGTTTTCTTGCACAAGAGAGCGTCTACACTGGCACAGATGCTTTTGCACAAAAGCACATCTCTTGCGCAAAAGCACATGCCAGTGTAGACTCTCTCTTGCGCAACTACTCTAACGCAAAAACTCTTGCGTTAGAGTATTTGCGCAAAATCTTGCCAATGTAGACGTAGCCTGAGGATACAGTGCCACTGTAGCACAGGTGCATCCCAGGGGGTTTTCAGTACATCCACCTCTTTGCGAGCTAGCAGCTGTGCTGATGGAAGAATTCCGCCATTGAGCTAGCTATGTGTACAGTGGAGGTGAGGTCAACCTAACTACATTGCACAGGGCACAAACCATTTCACAATCCAAAGTGATGTAGATCAAGTAATTAGCTGTAGTCCTAGGCACACAGCAGGAAAAGCTGGCAAATAAGAGGCATTGGTACGTCTACACAGCGACATTATTTTGAAACAACTTAGTCTTTATCTACAGAGCCAGCAGTTATTTTGAAATAATGTCGAAATATTGTCAAGCTGGAGGACTTCTTACTCCAACTCCTGTAACCCTAATTTTACGAGTAAGGGAAGTTGGAGAAAGAGTGCTCTTTTTCGAAATAAGTGCTGTGTAGACTCTCCCTATTTTGAAATAGAGCAGGAAACTGCCTCATCTCCCAGTGGCCCTTCACACGGAACAGGGACTGTCAGAAATGATCTGACTCCACAGGGATCCTGCCCACAGTCCAGTGGTCTTGTTTAATGTGTCTCTCTTAATCTGAGGACCATCAAGACACGAGGGATCAGCTGTAACTGTCCTCTAATGCTGTATTAATACCTCAAAGATGTTAAAAAATGTAGCACAACTACCTCTCGTGTTTTATTGTTCATGGAAATGTGGAAGTCTGTTATAACAATTTCCTGCTCAATGTGTTAGCATCCCCCAAGCATACAAGTATCTGGTGCAACTTCACCTCCTGCCTGTCCTGCAGGTAGTGCCTTGGGACCATCCAGACAGCTGATGTTAAAAGTCTTGCTGGGTGCCATCAGGCAAACAGGACTGGCACTTCTCTTCAGCATGCCTAACCCCTTGCACTTTTTTCTGCTAGTAAGGCTGCAGCACAACACAAAGGAGCTTCTACTGCATTAGTGGGGGCGTCTGTTGCTGGAAGAGCAGCCTTTCAAGGTATTCTGTAGTGGTAGGGTCCCTGAAGATAAGGGGTGCTAACAAGCCACCTAAGTTTGGATGGAGAAATAAGGCTGTAGATCAGCAACAGGCAACCTAGGTTAGTGGGACCCAGGATTGCTGTAACCAAGAGGGTCTCCTCGGATAGGGTAGTTTTGCTAACGCTGCTTGCGCACCTAGTATTTGTGGGGTATGCAGACTGAACCGAAGCAGCACTTTAATTGGATGCAGAGGGAATACAGTCACAGTCAATGTTGTGTGCAATCAGCACACACGTGTGCCCTTGCTTTACATACGTGTCATTTTAGTAATATCGGTAAGAAAACATCTACCTGGATGGAACCCAGTGGAATCTGGCAACCCTGCTGTGGGCAACAGTCAACAAACTGTCTTGTGAGTGCACACAGAACCCGCAATGGACCAGCTGCAGCCCCTGGGCCGCAGGCTGCCCCCCATTGCTGTACGCACGTGATAGTTGTAAGGCTGCTCCAGCTCCAGAGCTCAAATTCTGCAACTTGTATCAGCGACTCTAATTTCTGCAGCTGCTTTTTTAAAATAGGGTGAGTGATTAAATACTCCCAACTGATAAACCCTGCCTTAAGTGAGATGCCGTCAATGCATATGAGCAAAGACCACAGCACAGAGCCAGGGAAATCAGGAGTAGGGGACTAGGATAAGCCAGCCAGGTCCAAGAGGAATCTGTGCTGAACAGACTTAATGTGTATAGCAAGGGTGTCAAGAGCCATTGAACCAGCCTGGAACGTGTCTATGATAGAAACCTGTGCAGAGATGAATACTTTAAATGCTGAACCAGTGCAGCTGCACCACTGCAGTGCATCAGTGAAGATGCTACTATGCTGCCTGGAGAAATTCTCCTTTGGCATAATTCACCTCCACAGAAGTGGTAGTTACGTCAAAGGAATGTTGCCATAGCACTGCCTGCAGTACACCATAGCTTAGATTGGTAGAACTCTGTTGCTCAAGAGGATGAATTTTTCACCTCCCTGACGGATGTAAGTTCATAGTGTAGACCTGGTCTAAAAAATGTAGCAGCTAGTGAGCACCACTGCTCCCAGTGGTGTATGCAGAAGGGATGTAGGAGTGTAGCCATTTAAACAAGTAACCAATAAGCCATGCCTCTGTATCAGAGGCAGCAGTGCAGAGTGGCAGATGGGAGCTGGCTGCCACCCTACATGTAACAGTGTAACTGCTGAAATTTTCAGTGGTTTTACGGTTAGCCAGTTACATACATTTTAATAACCCTTGTAAGCATGTCTATAGATTGGCTACTGGTATTTTTAGCATGCCATGAAAACCTGTTCAGAGAAGTCTCTGATGACATGGTATGAAAAAACGGTTGGTCCTGACATTTTTTAAATCACATCCGACTGTATCTCTAAAAGATATTCCCTTGTTCACCTAGAAGTTGCAGGCTTGCTTCAGGAACCAGTGGGTGAAATTCTATGACTTGGGTTATGCAGGATGTCAGGTTAAATGATCGTAACTAGGGATGTGAAAGTGTAACAGTTAAGCATTAGCTTATTAGTTTCCACTACTGGCTCCCCAGGAGCGAGGTATGCAGCGGCTGCCAGCTCCCCTGTCAGGGAGATAGCTTTGCTAAGGGCACTACAGCATAAGAGTTTTATATATAAGCTTTATACTGTCAGCCCCTCCTGGCCTTAAAATACATGAATCTACCACATCCATCACTCTTAAAAATGGATAATTTTACAGACCAGTCAAGACCAATAAGGAATTTTTTGCATTCCCCATGACTAACTTCTGATAGTATGCCACAGAAAGCATGAAGCCTGTTCTGCTCTCCAGCATTGTAATCAATTCGCCTTCATTAAATATATACTTACCTGCCATTTTGAAGGAAGGGTGGCTGCATTGCACCATGGCAGTACTTTGGAGGAGATCAAGTATGTTATTTTGAGAAGTCTCTTGTAAAGCACAGACCCTTACACAAGAGTTTTTAAAAAAATCCACTCAAGAGCCCTGAAGGATTAGGACAAAGTCTGGTGACATAGGAACATTCAACCTTTAAAATCTCTATTGTACGTACCTATAACCCCTGGGTGAGAGAGAGGCTCACAACAATAAGAAATCAGTCACTTTAGTGCAGCGAATTCAGGCTGCACAATGCAGAACACAGAAAGCAGAATTGTTTGTCCTTTGGCACAAAGTATACAGAGCCTCTGCTCAAAACATACTACTTACGCAATTACAAGCAAAACCTATTTTTTTAACCATCTTTATACTGTTAAAAAATACTCAAGACATCCAGGGAGCTTTTAAGCTTCCTGAATCTTGCAGATGGCTTGCAAACACTTTGTTTCCACCCCCACCCCCAAATCACAGAGTCTCAGTCAGGCACAGACACTTTGTAACTCTCAGCATTGTTTCACTGAGGCCTTTGATGCATCTTTGAAACTTAATTCGGAATAAAAGAGAGCCCCTCCCGGATAGTAGAAATCTGAAATGCAGGAGTTTCAATCAGATAAACTGTTCTCCAGCTCTGCTCTGAGATGGTATGATTGCTGGGCACAGTTGGGTAGTTATTCCAATTCAATAGAGGGCTGGTTTTATATGTGCATATTATATACATACTCAGATCCTGTTGAGAAAGTAGCTAAGTCTCTATCTGTGAGCTGTGCTCAGGTTTGTGCTATGATCAGAGACATTTATTCAAAGTCAAAGCAGAGGCGCCATTCTTTACACCAGGATGTTTTTAATCACTCCCTGAATTAAATATTGGCAGATATAGAAAGTTCAGATAGCAACTATTTCCCCCAACATTTACAATTATTTTCCCCAACATTTACAAGACTGAGTTCCATGATGCCAGAAGCCAAGGGTCTTCATGCACTGTCCTGGCAGCACTCGTGACAGAAGTTTGCCCCCTTTCCAACATTCATCCACTTTCTGACTTCATCCCCCACAGTCAATGTTCCCTCATTTAGAGTATGTGGCATCATCCAATGGCCAAAACCCCTGGGAGTGGGCAGCTTCAATACACCTCCACCCTAGAATTGATTCTACATTCCCCCTAAAAGGACAGTAGCACGGTCAGCATGCTTAACACAGGACCTACCTATTAACAGTAAGCTGATCCCCACGGTGCTGTTCTGCTCCATTCTTGGGGGAGAACAGGGGAGGGAAGTGGCACAATAATATTTACAAGAATGTTGCCCCTGAGAGGCTCTATGATCAGCATGGAGGAGGGTGCAGTGGAGGGATGGATGGAAAAGACACACAACCACTCCTGCTGCACACCCATGCATTACCCTGCCGTTGCTGATCCTCAACCTGGATTTGCAGAATAGTTTTTTCCCCCTTGAAGGAGAAAAGCAAAATTCATTTAGAAAAAAAAAATAAATACATAAATAAAGCCCATGATTTGAGCTCAGGTGTCTGTGGGGAGACCCAAAGGCCATGTTATTTTTAAAAGAAAAAACTCACGTTCTGGTTTTCAGAGAACAGCAGCATTCAAGACCCCTCATTTCTCTTAGAGCACCTGGTGCTGTCTCTAACACAGAAGGCAAGACAGGAGAATGTCTGGTGTCACAGCAGATGCAAGATTCATGCAGAGCCCTAAACCAGGGGCCTTAACACGTGCCAGGCATCTGTTACCTTTTACAAGTTAAAATAAAAACTCACCTAAAGAACCAGAGGGACAGGTAGGTAGGTTATATCGGGGACACAATCATCTAAACAGTACTTTATTCATGAAGCGTGTTTCTGTTATTAGCTAGCCCTCTGTGAGGTAGACGAGTATTAGCCCCATTTTACAGAAAGGGAAACAGACACAGAAAGGCTACAGGGATTTGCTATAATCACAGTGCAAATCTGTGTCAGAGCCAAGATTTTAACGAGCCAGGAGCGCCTCGTTTCATTCCAGGCTGCCCAATAGCTTGGGCTTCCCCTGACGACTGCAATTCCCATGCCAGAGGAGTTCTGAGGCCCGGCCCTGTATTGACATCACCCAGTCTATGTTGGTCTACCAGCCTTGCCAGAGTCAGCTTCAGAAGGGGCTCCCCACAAGTGAGTGAGAATGAATCATAGCTTTGAACTGTCCATTAAACTCTTTACAGATCCAGGAACATCAGTAACTCCAAATAACCAGGACCAGGTCATATGACCACTTTACACAAACCAGAAATGGTTCAAACCCCCAGGGTTACATTTACATGGAATTGGTATGAATTTGCCTGTCCTCTCTACATTAAGAGTGAGTGGCTCCCAATGAGTAGCTTATAATACATCACAAACAGGCCACAGAGGGATCTTGGACATTACTGTCTCCTGCTTTTCTCTTGTGGTTCTCATGCTGTGCTGTGACTATCCCACACAAGATGCCATGGGGGTCATGGGGCTGGGAATACACAACAATGAACGATGGGATTGTCAGTCACTTCGATTTCAGGTCCCACAGCTGTGCGCCATGCACTGGCACTGCTCTTTCTCTGCTCACTTTGCCAGTAAGAGATCCCTCCTTCTCCTGTCTAAGGGCAGCAGGATTGCCTCTTCTCATGGCAAGCTGCCTGGTCAGTCTTGGTCGCCCTCAGATGACTCTTCTTCTGCCTCCTCCAGCCACTGGATAAACTTTTGAAGCTGCAGAAACAATGAAATGCAATTAGGAAAAATAACCCCTTGAAAACAGCTACTTTAAATGAGACATCTGCAACTTAAGAACATAACTTCTTGGCATTTGAACACCTCCACTGTAGACAAAGGAACAGGGAAAAAACACCAAGGAGATTAAGATAAAACAGACACTTAAATACAGGTGGCACAGAAGTACTGACTCTCTAGAACCCACAAAGGAGGTGTCTTTGAGGCAACAGTACCCCCAAATTCCTAATAAAAAGAACAAAGTCTGCCTGAGAAATGGGAAGTTTGGACCCAGAGTTTTTCCATCAAGGGCTAATAGTAAGGAGGCATGACAACTCCATCTAATTTTCAACAAGTACATCAGGGGGGCAGTGCAAGAAAAGCTGCTGCTAAGAGAAACCTACTCTGTCAAGGTCTGCTCTGAGGTTATGTACTTTGCTCATTTTGCCTTTTGATCCTGTTTAAACAAGCAGCTGTAGGCACGGACGGATTTTTATGAAGGGAGCTGACTTCACATGGGCTCTGAACTAAGCAAACCCGGCCTCTTCCTCAAAGAGGGTTTTCTTTCTGTACCGTTTGGAGGAAAGGCTTTGGAACTGGGCTTGGCCACATCTGAGTACGGAGTTCCTACAGATGCAGAGGAGGTTTATGCTTCTTGTAGCACAAGCCAGTTATAAAATGGCTATTGAGATTCAAAGCTGCTCAGTATGGCCAGTGTTTGGCAAGCCATGCAAATGGAGCGGGCCAGGTACAGCAACGTCAAAGGAAACAAGCGAGGGGGATAGTTTGTTACCGAAAGCCCATTTCAAGCAGGTGCTTTAGCTTAGAGAGGTTTCTCCATTACACAGACCATCCCAGTAGTTTCTCGAGCACCTGTCAGTAAACCTCTCCCACTACCTGATCCTTCACCCAGAGCATGCTGGCGATGGCAGAAAGCCAGGCTGAGCTGCGGTAAGCAATGTATTGCGTGTTTCATTATCTGCCGCAACAAGTGGCTCCTGCTGAGCACCTGGCTTTCCCAGACCCACCCTTACCCCAAGGCGGACTGCAGCTACTAGCGAATCCCTCCAGGACGCAGGGACTTACCTGCTGGTTTTTACGAAGCTGCCTGCCTTTCTCCGATGTGTCTCGCTGAGAAAACCAGCAGAGAATCATCTCTTCTGCCAGGATTTCCAGCTGGTAAAAGGTCATCAGTACCTGGACCAATCAGAAAACCATAAATGGGGCAGGAAACAGGCAGTTCTTCTGGGACTGGCTCACTTAACAGCAAGAGGCTGTGTACCACAACCTGGGGCTCCCAGCACAAGCCTCAGTGGGGGAGAACAGAGTGTAGATCTTCGTGCTTTTATTGTCCAAGATACCCTTGCCCTGCCAACACTGACCCCCTGCAGGTGAGGTTGTTCTGCTGCACAAAAGGATCAGGTCAGCGCTCCCCACAGCTTTCAGCTCCAAGGATGCAGGGCGGAGTATTTAGGAGTTGAAAGCAAGGATGGATCCCAAGGAGACTCCCCCTCCTCAGTAAAGCATGCTAACGACAAGTACTGAAATGGACCTTTCAGAAAGCTCCCATGTCCGCAGACCCAGATGTGTGTAATTCGGCAGCTGCAGCAGGGAAGCACACTCAAGCGGCTCAGCCAGCCCTGACTCCGATCATCGCATCTGCAACTCAACCCCACATGGCCTTTGCTAAAAGGGGCCTTTTGGTGGGTGTCAAATGCAATCAATCATTTGCAGAATCAAGCCCTTGCCCAACATTGTGATAAGGGAAGGATGCTAATGCACTCTAGCTTGGGGGGGGCCTCATCACCCCTTTGTGCTCAGCATGAGGAGACACTTTGCAGCCAGTCTCCTCACGGCAGAGGATTGACAAAGCTGGGTGACATGTACCAGCTCCAGCAACGAGGGTCACTTCAATTCCTAGCCACCAGGGAAAGCCAAGCTCCTAGAACAATGGATACATGCCAGATAGTCATTGCCATTTAAGGTGAACTGAAGGCTTTTGACTTCAGTCCAGACTAAGTGTTCACACCATTAGCTAGAGGCACTGGTATCATGAGATAAGATTCCTCCTTCCTGGGAAACCAAGAGGTAGACAGGTTTGCAGGACAGCCCTTTTCCGGAAGTGACAGGCATAGTGCTGTGCAGACACTTGCTGAAAAACTATTCATGAAAAGATTCCTAACTGAGAGTTTAGCTCCAATTTTACATGGCAGAAATAATCTATTAACCCAGAGGGAGCATGTATGTATGAGGCATACATTTTAACACTCGGATATGAGGACCGAAACAACAGTGCAAAAGCAGATCAGCCACACACGACCTTCATTTTGTTCACTGATTTCCACCCAGTTCTGCCTAGATGGGAAATCCCACCCTCTTTCCAGCCTTGTCTATTTGCCATTTTAAAGCTACAAGATTCATTGCCCCCCAAGCTTTTGGGCCCCAGATAGTGGGTTTGGGGCCTTCAGTGTGCAAAACTGGCCTCTCCTCCACTCCTCTCAACTATAGCCCCATAGAATGAGTCCCTCTGGGTTCGATATTTCTAGATAGCAGCTCCAGGTTACAGGTCATCCAGTTCTCTTCTCTAGCAGGGCTCACTCAGAGGCCTACGCAGATGCAGAGGACAGATTTTAACCCTTTCTGACACACAAACCTTCCTTTCCTGATAGAAGAAAAGCAGCACCAACAAACTACAATTCACCACTGAGCTAGTGGAAGTAGAAGTCCTTGCTGCTGTGAGGAACTTACTTTGGCAATGGATGTGCGGAGGCCATCATGTTCCAGGAAGAACTCCTCAATGGCAGATAAGGCATCCAAGTGATCTGATGCCCGCTTGATGTAGTTCTTAAACACTGGACACCAGTTCTTTAACAACTGCAGGAGGAATCAGAATAAAGAACAAAGGCTCTTGAATTATGAGACTTTTAATACAGCTATGTGCATGTTCAGTGCAGTTCCTCCATAGGAACAGACTTGTCTGTGGAAGCAAAGCCAGTAAAAGGCCATTCTCCAATCAGTCAGACCATCTAATTAGATACACAACACCTTCCCCAAGAGCTGAGTGATGTGTAGGGGATAGCTGTGGTTACAAGGTGACACTTTATCATCACAAATGAGTTCAGGGAGCAGGGAACTTGAAGGATGTCACTTTATAGTAGACCATGGCCAACAAAGGTACATCACTGCGTCACAGAGCAGTTAGAGAAGACAACTGAAAAGCAGAAAAAGGAATAACTATTGTACAGTAGTACAACTGAGCCGTTGTACAGTCGCCTGTGTTGCCACTCAATGCCGACAGAAGAGCTCTCTTGTGGGCATAATGAAACCATCCCCAATGCACGGTGGTAGCTACGTCATCAGGAGACACCCCACTGTCCACACTGGCACATCTGTTGATGTGACTTATGTCATTCGGGGGTGGTTTTTCACACCCCTTAGCGACAGAAGTTTTACCAACCCAAGTGCTAGTGTAGATACAGCTTTAGTAATTGTACCCTGCAGTGTCCATCAAGGGTCCCTCTAGTTATTTCCATCCATGTACGGAATAAATGTTGCTATGTGCAGATGTGTTATCACCAGTAGGAACACATGCTGCTGCCTGTGAGCATTAAGTGACGTTGCTGAGAAAAGAGGAAGCTGATACAGACTAACGGGGGTCTGGGCTGGGAGAGGAAAACTCCAGGATCCAGTGGCAGACTCCAGGCTCCAGACATCAGCCACCAGGCAGTGGGGAGAGGCCTCGGGGCTTCTGCCCCATAAGGCACCGGGGCTCTGGACAGGTCAGAGCTTGGGGTTTGAGCCCCATATGAGGTGCTGTGCTCCCCATGGCTCTGCTCCCGGTTTCAGCACCACAGGGGTCCCAGGGATTGAGGCACAGGCTTCAACTGCGGGATCCTGCAGCTCCCTGAAACCAGCTCACAGACCCTTTGTTGAGAACCGCTGTGTACAGCCCTAGAATAAGAGAACAACTAACACAAAGTTGCCTGTTCGATAGCATGATGAGCCAGGATGTGACGCTCCCATTAGCATGCTGTGGGAAGCAGGATGTTTAAGTTGGGGAGTTCTGTTTCTTTAAGGGCAAATTTAACAAGAGACGAACTAACGGCCAAGTTAGTGCATCCCAAGTTCCCCTGCATGCCTATGGAGCTATACGCACTCTTACCATGCTCCTGGGATAGCAGCCCATTCTCAGAGAACAAATGGGTCTGCCCGCTGAGTGGAGATGGCACAGCAGCAATAGGGACTTCTTAGGGGCACTGGGAAAAGACCTTCCTCAGCCGCATTCCTGGTTAGTCAATGCTATTTTATCACTTGACCTTTCTCCCATCAACCACTGGGAGGAAGCGCCTTTGCCAGAAGGAAAGCTTCCGTGCTACTGGCATACCTGGTGCCAGCTCCTGCCAAGGTCCTTTAGGCCTCAGTTCATACAAACTCATGTTTTAATGGGTCCTGTAGCACTTTGTATCAGGAACATCCAGATTACACTCTCATTCCATATTAGCATCACCTAAGCACTAGCCGGGGTTCTCAAATTACAATATGGGTGGCTTAAAACACACACTCTCTCTCTCTTCCCCTCCCTCCCCCCAATGGTTAGGCAGCAGATGTGCTGAGACGAGCATCTGTTGCACTGACAACACTCATCTCATTGTTCCCTTGGGCTCCTCTGTCTGTCTATGTCCATCTGCTGTCTTTCATCTTTTGCTCAGATTGGAAACTCTTTGGGGCAGAGACAGTGATCAATATGTGTTTGTTCAGCACATGGGGGGTCAAGTCTATGGCTTGGGCTCCCAGGCACATCCATAATACACATTAATCGTCATAATCACCACCAGCCTCACGTGAGGTATATATTTCTCGTTTTAAATGTACTGATGTTTTTCTATACTCATAATTTTGTATTTGTGTGTGACCACCTGTAACACAGCTTATCACTGGCCTAGCAGTTGTGAGCTCCAGTTTGGGAACCCCTGTGTTAATGTTTTTCACACAAGTTAAGGACATCAGTACATGAGATTGTTCCAGGCAGAACACTCATAAGAACATTAAGAATGGCCATACGGGGTCAAAACCAAAGGTCCATCTCTAGCTTAGTATCCTGGCTTCCGACAGTGGCCAATGCTAGTTGCCCCCAGAAGGAATGAACAGAACAGGGAATCATCAAGTGATCTCACCCCTGTTGCCCATTCACAGTTTCTGACAAACAGAGGCTAGAGACACCATTCCTACCCATCCTGCCTAATAGCCATCGATGAACCTGTCCTCCATGCATTAACCTAGCTCTTTTTTGAACTTTATTAAAATCCTGACCATCACAACATCCTCTGGCAAGAGTTCTACAGGTTGATTGTGTGTTGCGTGAAGAAATACTTCTTTATGTTTTAAACCTGCTACCTATTAATTTAATTTGGTGACTCCTAGCTCCTATGTTATGGGAACAAGTACATAACTTTTCCTTATTCACTTTCTGCACACCAGTCATGATTTTTTAAACCTCTATCATATCCCCCCTTAATCTCCTCTTTTCTAAGATGAGACGTCCCAAGTTTTTTAATTTCTCTTCATATGGCAGCCGTTCCAAACCCCTAATCATTTTTGTTGCCCTTTTTGAACTTTTTCCAATTCCAATACATTTTTTTGAGATGAGGTGACCACATCTGTATGCAGTATTCAAGCTGCAAGCATACCATGGATTTATAAAGATGCAATAAAATATTCTCGGTCTTATTCTTTATCCCTTTTTTTAATGATTCCTAACATTGTTTGCTTGTTTGACTGCTGCTGCACATTGAGTGGATGTTTTCAGAGAACTATGCACAATGGCTCCAAGATCTCTCTCGAGTGGTAATAGCTAATTTAGTTCCCATCATTTTTTATGTATGGTTGGCATTATTTTTTCCAATGTGCATTACTTTGCATTTATCAACATTAAAATTCATTTGCCGTTTTGTTGCTTAGTCTCCTAGTTTGGGGAGATCCTTTTGAAGCTCCTCACAGTCTGCTTTGGTCTTAACTATCTTGGGCAGTTTAGTATCTGCAAATTTTGCCACCTCACTGTTTACTCCTTTTTCCAAGAAATCTATTGGCCACTTTCTCCAAAGGAGAAGCTGGCTACATACCCCATGTCAAACTTGCTTATGAGGGTAAGAGAGCACAATCTACATTTGATAAATCCAAGCAGTGTATTAATATTTAATACACTGAGCACTCATGAATATACATACACACCCACCTTACAGAATTCTACAAGGGTGGGGAATTGATATAGTGCCTACACTGGTAAATCTTCATGACAGTTTTGCTAGGATGAAACATACATGCATCAAACATAAGCTATTTACCATTCACATCTTATCTTTGACTCATCTTATACTTGGATCATAAATTCTCTGAGGCAGTCTTGCAGTTACATATTTGTGCAGTATCTAATGCCATTCGCCTTGGATCCTAGAACAGGGCCCTGTTCCATAAACAATCACCATGTTTTCTTATAATTTCCCCTCATTGCAAAGCTAATGGAAATATCATGGGCTCAGCCCCATCCTAGTTCACCGGCTCCTCTGACAGGATGCTGCAGTGACGATTCCATCCATGTCTCTCATAGCTGGGCCAGCAGCTCAATGCAGGATTCTGCAAGGAACGGTGCTATATCTATTCAAACTAGGATCCCAAACAGCGGCAGGTTTCAGGCATCCTACTCTCCAGTTGCACTGCTTTCCACATACAAGGAGAGCTGAGCATCTACTCTAGTATGCACCCCAGTTACCCCTTTCATTATGGAACATTATGGCTAAGAACACCGGCAAACTGAATGGGGCATTTTCAATTAAACTTTGTAAGGTGAATTAAATTAGTACGAACGGAATTGTTCAACTGCTGCACATTTCCAACAAAGGGCATCTTCCAAAAGTGAACTAAGGCACATATCTGGATCCATTTGGGGGAAATGTCTCTCCCCACAGAAAATACAATCTCACAGCCCCACAGAAAATACAGGAGCTGCCCTCTATATCCCTCCTGAGGTAGGACAATCCAAATCAAACCTTGCAGCAAGGAGCCAGACTTGCTTCTTCTAATATATGTATCACTGCAAGCACTAAAGAGCCACTCAGTCCAGCACAGACCAATTGGCATCAGAGGCTACAGCAGAAAATTCAGGAACCTGTCCACCTCCCTGCAACTTAGATAAAAGGTCCTGGGACAAGCTTTCACTGAGGGTCAGCATTTTAACAGGGCCACGTCCCAGTCTGTCCACCCTCCGGCCAAGTAACATGGAAGCCATTTCTACACAGCCACATATACCCCACGGTCATTCCAGGGGTGGAACAGTGCTCTGTATGTTACTCAGAAGCAGCCAGGTCCTGCCTTTATCTCTACAGTAGACAATGGAAAAGTTATCAATATTAGATACGTACTGCAGGCAAGAAGTGCTCACAGTGGATTCTCCAATAGGACTCTGCCTCTTTTGCATCTATTCTCTGAGGAATGGATATTTCCAGCCCTTACTCCCAGGAGACAGAAATAAGGATATGGCTAGAGTCCTGCAAATCTGCAGATATCCACTTTTTTTTCCATGGACCATTTTGGTGGACAGTGGAGCAAATAGAGAAACAAGACTCTGTTTACCAGCAGGGCTCAATTTACCAGCAGCACCCAGCTCAGGCAGCCTACAGAGCATGGGGCCAGCAATTGGGGCTGGGTGGCAGGTCGAAGTTGGGGTTGTTCAGCACCTGCTCGCCATGCCGTTCCAGCAGCCTGGGCCTCTCAGGCAGCAACAGCATCCCCACCATGGCTCAGCCCGGCAGCGCTGGCCACACTTCCAGCCCCCTTTACCCCATTGTGATGCAACATGCGCTGCTGCTGCTGCTGGTCACTTGCAAGCCCCGGGAAGCAGCACACAAGGCAACATCCCTTCCCTCCCAGCTGTCCCCTCCATACTGTCTCCTCTCCGAGACCCCGCCCTACGCTGCAGCTTACTCCCAGTCTCTGCCCTCAAACTGCCTCTTCCCTGCTCATCCCCATTTCACCTTGTAAGATTGCTCGGCTGTGGGTGCAGTTACTTGTAAAAGGCTGTCAGTGGATCGCGGGTCGGATCACAGAGTGATCCCAGCGGATGCAGATCCGTATTTCTGTATCCGCACTAGGGATGTTAAATATCAATTAACTGAATAGTTGAGTAACTTCATGAATTCTTATCAGTTAGTCGACTATTCTATAGTCCCCAGGGGCAGGGCTGGCAACCAGTGAACTCTAGCCCCACTCCCAAGGAGTCCCCTGCCACTACGTGCGGGGTGCCAGGTGGGAGCTGGTCCACGAAGAAAGCCAGTTAAAAAAAAAACAGCTCCCCTCACAAACCTACTGCCTGTTATCCTGTGCTGCTGCCTCTGTATCAGAGGCAGCAGCACAGGGTGGCAGAAGCCCCTGTCCTGGGGGAGGGGGGGAGAGTGGTAGAGGGGGAAAATGCGTACAGTCTATAGCATTAACCTATAAGCTTTTGCTTATCAGATAATCGGTTAATCGACTACACTATTACATCCCTAATCCATACAAGGCTCCACAAGTAAAAGTCTCTCCCAAGCCAGACACTCCGCTGAACTTTCTCAAGTGGAGTTAATAGTGTTGATCATTCTACTGCTTTAGGAGAATCAAGGAAGGCCCATGGGCCAGCAAGTTCCTTGCAGTCATGACAAGCTACTCTCCTAGGCTCAATGACGCTATCACCAGCAAGTGGCTGGAGAACTTGCACCCATTCCTATACACCACCAGAGAAGTCCCAAGAAAGAACGGGTATCAAGTCTTCATTTTCCATGTCCCTGAGTTTCAGCTGCTGCTGAAGTCTCCTGCCTTCTGGCTTTCTTGACTCTCACATGCCCCCAGCCTGACCAAAATGAGCCTCCCAGGCTCTTTGTCTCCTTGTCTTCACCTTCAGGATCACACCATTCTGAACCTACCTATATCTGGCCTCTTGGTACCTACTGAAGCCCCCCGTGTGTTACTGAGTCCTTCTCGCACATGTGCCTTCCTCACTTCCTGCCATGCTCCTGTGTACACCTGCTTGTGCAAGCCAGGCAGGCTCTCAGCGCCTTCAGATCCCACTTCTAAACCCCACACTCCAATGCCAATTTGCTACAAGGGCACATCCAGTGCAAAACCCAAGAGACTGCCAAGTGCATAATTCTCCATCCCATCCCCAGCTCTCTTGCCTCTTTTAAGGCCAGGTCTACACTGGGAGCAATGTTGGACCAAGGTAGTCTAGCTACGTGAACAGTGTATCTGGAGTCAACGTACCTTAGTTCAACTTACTGCAGCGTCTCCATTGCAGGGGGTCAATGGGAGAAACTCTCCTCTCGACTTGACTTCCCTTACCCCCCAGTGACCTGGTGGAGTACCCAAGTCGATAGGAGTGTGATCCGCAATTTAGCTGGTCTTTACTAGACCAGCTAAATCAACGCCTAGGAGATCGATCCTTGCAGCATCAATCTCCTGGTGAGTGTAGACAAGGCCTAAGGTTCATGTCATGTCCATGTATGGTGCTCAGCACAAAGGTGAAGACCCATCTGTTGTTCCTGTAATAGTCCCTAAGACTAGTCTAATTCAGCTGTGGGCAGGGATCAGGCCTCTGTGCTTTACAACACCATGTCATGGTAGATAAAGGAAAATGTATGCAGACTGAAAGGAGTGGGGAGGTGTACTCACAGGAATCAGCATTACACAGTAGTGCTGGGAGTCTAACCCCTTGTCCAGCTGCTGCAATGGGAACTCCAAGACCACCTTACTGAGCACTTGCATCACCTCCTTCAGGCCAATGTTGTAGGCATACCTGTAAGGGAAAGGGGAGGGATGTCAGTACGCACATCTTCTAGGACCATAAGCCTGTGCAATCTGGCAGCTATGGCAAATCGCTGAAGTCTGCTTGTCTGTTGCAGGGCACACATTTCTAAGGGTTGTATTACATTTTAACATCCCGCCCTGGGCCAAGTCTTTTTAAGAATGTAGCATGCTGCCTGGACGGGGAGAGCACACTCACCTTTACTGGTCTGATGCAGGAATATGATGGGGGAAACGAGAAACAGACCTTATTTGAGAAGTGGCAGGTAGAAGACACCAATTATACCCTGGGCTCCAATTTCATAGCCTTCCAGTGAGATAAGCAGGTACTGTTCACTTTTCATTAAGAATGTGAATGAGTAATCTGTTATCCATTTACCCGGTAAACATCACCTTTAATGGGTGATGCTTACTTGGTAAAAGTTAACCATTACCTGGGAGCAGCCCCCAGCCTGCAGCCCATCACAGGCAGAGGGCTGCTCCAGCAACTCAGGGCAGCTGGAAGCAACCAGGCTGGAGCAGCCCCTGCCTCCGGCACGGGGAGCCACTCCAGCCTGGCCGTGGCGGGTGGGAGGCCACTCCAGCCCAGGGGACTGGAATAGCCTCCCCCGCAACCCCGTTTAATCAGCTAAATTTCACATTTAACAGGGTAACTCATTAAATGGGATTTTACATCCCTACTTTTCATCACGCCTCCACAGAGCTAGGAGACAAACCAGGCCCACTGCCACTTGTGCTTTAGTCAGCTGGCTTGTCTGGGACTCCAGTTCACAGCCTGCCTCCTGCAGAGAGAGGACTTTAATGAAGCCCAACTGGTTTGTTCTGCCTAATTATTCTCAGTGACAGCAGAGGCTGGAAGGCGAATTCTAGAGCATATCCAAGCTGAGGTTACTCTAAGCAGTGGAGATGCTAATGAGCTAATGAACAGACCAGAAGATCAAGAAGGCTAAAACCCATGAGCTGTTGTGCACATAGTACTCCTGAGGGAATTCTGGTCACTGCACGTGCACAGAATGCACGTCACCCACAGATTTTTTTTATTCATTTTTTTTGCTTTCCTACAGAAAAATGACTTCTGATGGAGAAGCAAAGGGAAGCTGCAAAGCGGTTACATGCCCCACCCTGGCACATTGGTTCGGGTGCCTGGGGCAGCCAGTAGAGATGTAAATCACATGCACTGTCCCGCTTGCTTGCTATTGCAACATGCTTGACATGGAGAGGCAGGGCTTTGGGGTTGTTACTGAGGAGCTAGGTGTGGGGTAGGTTCTGTAATCTTCAGGCAAAGCAGAATGGAGCAGCCTGCCTGCCTAGTGAATTGTTCCCATTGTTTCTAGGAATTCCCCCAAGAGTATAAAGCAGATGTAAATTTAAAGGTTCCTTTGCATTGCCAGAATGGTGTAAAGGACATTATGGCCTTACAAATACTGATGGTACTTGAATGATCGATACTGGTCCAACTTTTTGGACTGAAATAATTTCCTATCAAAATGTGCTTCATGAACGGTTTGCGCTACTGACCTTTCTAGAGGTGGTCAGTAACCAATCAATATAAATTGTGATTTTGGTTCCCCAGCCCTCACTTGTCACCAGCTGCCGATGACGTAACACTGAACATGTGGCTGCACATATTAGTTGACGAATAATCTACTATATATTTGAGAGAGATAGTCTGTCTGTCCAAGAAGTCTTCCTAAACGGTAAGAGCTAGGACCGCCAAATTTGGTAGGCAGCTTCCTCTTATCATAACTGACAGCAAGGTCAGGGTTTGGTTGTTCCAGGAAAATTGATGTGCCTGGAATGGGATTTCCTGTCATAAAAGCATACAGAAAAGAGACAATCACCAGGCAAGTGAAAGGGGCTGGCTGGGGGAACCCCCCTCATCTGGGACTGCCCCAGCACCAAAGCCCTCTCCCTCCCCAGGTGGCAAGCGCAGGGGGCAGATGAACCTGGATTTGCCTGAGCCAGGGGACAAACATCCTTCCCCCGACTGTGCCTGCTGGAGCTGCAGTAACCATGGAGAGGCACTTCTCACCTGGCCCCAAGCTACTGCAGTGAGAGAGGTGTGGGGTAGTCCTCTCTCCCTGGGGCAGCCTGCACACTGAACCGCTCATCCCCAGCCCCACCCCAGAGCAATGATTTCAACCAAGAATGGACATTTTCATTTTCCAAAAAACAAAAATTAATTGAGTTAAGGACCCAAGCAACGCCGGGTAAATCTTCTAGTTAGAAATACAGAGTCAAACCTAGCCACATTACTGTGAGGCAAGGAGGTTTGGGGATTTCCTCCAATGCCTCCCACTCCCATTCTCCATCCACTCTATTGCAGTTTAAATAAATTACCAAAAGAATTAAAACCAGAGTGATTATATTGCATTATAATTGCATTATTTTGACAAAACACACAGAATTTTAAAATATTGTGCCCACAATTTTTAACTTTTTCCTGCAGAATTCCCCCAGGAGTAAAATAGGGTGGAAATGCCACACACAGATTCTTGGCTCTGGACTTTCTGCTGTCTGAATGTTGCAAAGTAGCAACTCCCTGGATTAGCAAAAGTGTGGCCTGCTCTAAAAAGACTGGCAATCTCCCATTCCCTTCATAGGCACCCAGTGGGTATATTCAGTCCCTAGCCCTAGGGCTCATGGAACAGCAGCTGATGCTAGTCAGGGAGATGATGAGTTAGAGCACTCTCTGCAGCACCTCATGGCACCCTGTTCAGTTATCAGTCTCTCTTACACCCTACTGCTGAAGAAACTTACTGGATACTGATCACCACATGGGCTAATCATATTGTTTCCGTTTCCCCTCAAACCTCTGAGCGTCATGCCTATGAGGCAAAAGACACTTCCAAGTCAGGCACTGCAGTTCCAGGGGAGCACTTACTTGAGAGAGTTGATCTCCAAGACCAGATTATCACAGGAAATGTTCTCCTCTTCCCCTCTCTGCAAGGTGCCCAGAACCTCATTCTGGAAAACTGTCATCAATGCAAGGATAGGCCATTAGACAGGAAAGGGAGAAATCCAGCAAACAGCACCTCTCACTACAGAGAAACTAGCCCCGTGACAAGAGCAGGGACCAGCCTACTAAAAAGCTCCTCATTTGCCCTCCATAACCCAACACACGTACATTTATTCCACCTGTAAATAACAGTAGAGTACGTGTAAAAGTAAAGACCTGTCAGATCCCTTCAATTTCATCACTAGGCACCAGTGCAGGACTGTCCCCTACTGCACCATGTGTTCTTCAGAGCTGCAGGCAGAACTGATGCAAGCAACAGGGCTTCCACAACTCCCTTGAGAGGTTATTCCATGGCCTAAGGCCTGATTTATATGGGAAAGTTATACTGGCACAAGCTAGAAGGAATATGAACTCATATGGCCAGGCTGGTGTAACTCTCCAAGTGGATACCCTTAAAGTAGTCACTCATACTATAATAAACTTTTTCCAAGTCTGCAGGTTAAACTGAAAAGGCCACTCATTCCAAACTAAGGCCATGTCTTCATATGGGGAAGATCAACGTTGCTGTGATCCATCTTCTGGAGTTTGATTTAGCAGGTCTAATAAAGATCTGCTAAATCGAAGTCAGAAGGTACCCCACCCCTCTTCAGTGCCAGTGCTCCTGTTCCTAGAAAGAAGTAAGGAAAGCCAGTGGGAGTGTTTGCTCCCATTGACCTCCTGCTATGGAGACTGCACAAAAACTCGAATTAAGGTACATCAACAGTTGCTGGAGTTGCACATCTTAATTCTACTTTTCAGGTAAGCATAGATAAGGCCTAAGAGTGCCACATGGGGTATTAACCCAGTGTAACTATATTGGCTTCACCACCAGTAAAACTTCCCCGTGTAGACAGGCCCTGACACATTTTGGGCTTCCTGGGCATGCAGCAGGAGAAGAATGACCACAGCAAGCTGCTATGGAAAGGGAACGGCATCTCAGACAGCCTCAAACAGCCTTTGGTCAGAAAGAGGTAGAGTCCTCAAGCTTCCCACCTGGGCCCCTATGCATGTACTAACCAGACAACAGCAATGAAGAGAATGTCAAAGAATTATAACAGGAAGATGAGAAATGCCCTTCCTTGGCCTGCCCAACATTCCCTCTCGGCCCCTGCCACTCACCTTTGACGTCATCCAGCTGAGGAGAAGCAGCCCGACTGTCTGGCTGCTCTGAGTCCTGACTCAGGTCACTCTCCGACTCACTCTCTTGTTCTGGATTCAGTGTGGGGCCTGATAGAGACAGGATGATGTAACCTTTAAAGGGGCCCCCTCGAAAGCAGAGGAGCTGCAGTCTTCCCCTGGCTGATGAAGCTGGAATAGTCAGGTTGGAACAAGCTATCCTTGGATGGGATTTGCCACACACAGACCCAGACATCCATAACCACTGAGTGGGGCTTGCACTAAATTAAAGGAGTTTCATCAGATTCCTAGAGCAGGCAGTTCAGGTCATTGATTAAAGCAAATGCATCCCTCCCGGCCGAACTGTTCCAAGGCGAGCAACGCCAGCAGCATGGGACTCTTACTTGAGGTGGAGCCTTGCAGAGAAACAGATGCAGCGTTGGAGCTGAGCAGTTCTGGTGGAAACTGATCCACACACATGGTCCCCCCACTCACTCCCAGATACAGTGCCTGGAAGGTGACAGGCTGCCTTTGCCATTCTGACACAGATTTGAAATTTGCTATTGGGAGACAACAGGCTGGCAAGAGGCAAGATCTGGGAACATCATTCAAAGAGCATAAGAGGAGTGTTTGGTCCATGCAGTGCATCCATATACACCGTCCTCTCCCCGCAGCTCAACGGGAGACTTCATGCCACCCTACTCCACAATTATAACTGAGACGCCGCAGGCTTTGCGATTCGGCAGCCATGGAATTTGCCACAGGTTCCACCCCTCGTTGTGGAACGTGCTCCAGAATCTCACTGGTTTTTTTTTTCCCCCTCTTCAATAAAATGTATCTGGACTTCATGGCTGGGAAGAACATTTTTCAAACATGTCCTTAGCAGAACTGAGGAAGTGGCGTCTGTCTGTCAGCCTGGGGACTGCCTGGAACAAGAGCTCCAGGGAGGATGGGCTTACCCCATTCAACTGCAGTGTCAGATTTCTAACCTGAGGTTGTTCCCACCACTCCCTGTTCTTCAGGGTTCTGTCTAATCTGAGTTCTTGATGTCTCATTAATGGGCTTGGGGAGACTGTCTCAGCCTGGATCAACATGCCACCACCACGGACCTTAGACACCAATTATTATTTGTATTGCTGCAGCACTTAGGAGCCCTAGTGATGGACCAGGATCCCACTGTGCTAGGAGCTGCACAAACTGAACAACAAGGTGATCCCTGTTCCCATTATTAACCTCCCCCCTCAGCAACTCACTGGGATAGTGCACAAGCATTTCCATTCCCAGCAGCCCATAGCAAACTTTTCCTCACCCCAAAGGCTCTGTCTCTGCTCTTCCTCATCGGCTTCACTCTCATCAGCTGCTTTCCAGAGGTAACCTCTACCCTCTGACCCCACTTCGGCTTTGTTATAACCTGAAAGAAGAAGATGGCAGCACTGAGAAGAAAGGAAGGGTATTGGGACAGCCAACTAACCTGGAACTGATTGGCCTCTCATGAGAGAGTAAGGGGTCAGAATAACCTGCACCAAGCCGTGTCCCAAACACTTAACCCATGGAGGGGGCAGGGGCTGACTTTCCCATGCATGCACAGGAGGCACTGTTTTCATTCACCTAGACCAGTAGAAAATCACCAAGCTGTTCTTTCATCTTTCTAGGATGCATTTCATCCCCAGGGCCTGATGAAACACACCCAGGAACACTCAAGGAGCTGACTCAGGAGATATCCGAGGCATTAGCTATTATCTTTGAAAAGTCATGGAAGACGGGAGGGATTCCGGAAGACTGGAAACGGGCAAATATAGTGCCCATTAATAAAAAGGAAATAAAGAAAACCCAGGGAATTACAGACCAGTCAGTTTAACTTCTCTAACTGCAAAGATAATGGAGCAAATAATTAAGCAATCCATTTGCAAACATCTCGAAAATAGTAAGGTGATAAACAACAGTCAGCATGAATTTGTTAAGAACAAAATGTCAAACCAACCTGATAGCTTTCTTTGACAGAGTAATGAGCCCACAGAGCACAGGGAGAGGGGACAGAAAGGGAAAGGAGGGGACTGAGCCGTCAGAGCACGGGGAGAGGAGATGGAAGGGGCTGGGCCCCAGAGTACCAGGGTGGAAGCAGAGCTCCCCCCTGAGCCGGGATGGGCAGCTCTTTCCCACTGCCCCCGAGCGGGCAAGAACCTTGCAGTTTTTACTAGTGGAAACACACTACATTTAAGACCAAAAAGACAAATATATAAACATTTTAAAAAGACAATTTTTCTAAAAGTGCACCAAAAATAAAGTTTTCAGCTAGCAATTTAGGAGACAGATTGGATGGCTAAGTACGACTCAAGGTAGTTGCTAACTGTTAGCCATCCAATCTGTCTCCTAAATTGTTAGCTGAAAACTTCATTTTTAGTCTTTTGCAGCACTTTTAGAAAAATTGACCTTTTAAAAAGTTTTATTTATATATAGATATAGATATAAAGAGAGAGAGAGAGAGAGAAAGTGTATACACACACATACAGGGCTCGCCAGCTGCGCGGTTTTGCACATGCGCAGATCGCTCTGCGTCGGCTCTTCCGGGGTGTAATCTACTCTCCACGGGCAAGTAGATTACATTGTGTGTGTGTACACACACATATACAGGGCGAGAGAGAGAGAGAGATTGAGATTTTTAAGAGCAGGTTAGACAGACACCTGTCGGGAATGATCTACACGGTGCTTAGTCCTGCTGTGGGGCAGGGGACTGAACTTGATGACTTTGAGGCGCCTTCCAGTCCTACGATTCTATGACCTTGTCCTGCAGCAGAATGGCCTGACTGTCTTGACACACTGACTCGCACTCTGAATCCTACCCAAGTGGGGACTGACAGAACAAATATCCCATGGTGGGGGAGGATTAAGATCCAGGTACTCCCTGAGGTGCCGTGGGAGAGAACTGAGGGTCAGAGGTCTTGGCATCTGTCCTGAATTGGATGACAGTTCAAACTGTAGCCTGTGATCTGTACAGCGCTCTCACCCCAAGACAACGTCAAAACTGGAGATTGGGTGCTGGAGAGGGCTGGTAGTCACTGGTTATTTGACTTTACTATCAGGCTGTTACACTGGGATATCCCACTTTCCCTACTAAAAGGGCACAGATGCCAAGCTTAATGTAAGACTTTAGCTACCAGCTTTGCATTTCACCAAACTGGGAACACAGGATTGTCCCAGAGGGCGAAGACTCACAAAGGACAGAGCTCAAGGAAAGCTCATTTACCTTTCAGCTTCACTTTGCTCTCCTCCTTGTTCACTCCAGAATCGTCACTGAACTCATCGTCATCCTCCTCTTCCTCATCTGGTGAGTGCAGTGAGATCACGGTGCCTTCCAGGAGCACGATGTCAGGACCCACCACCACCTACAAACAAAGGACTTACACATCTTGGCACAGAACAGAAGCACAGCTCCCTCTGCTGCCACCTCCCATTTCCCCCTCAGGAGCCAAGCTCTGCCTCAAACACTATTAGCGATGTCCAGGCATGTAGCCTGCTAAATAAACAAATCTCCTGCCCTGCAGAAGGGACAAGGCAGGGGCAGCAGCCTATGCCCTATCCAGAATAAAGGGCGTGGAGCGCCCCTCATTTTAGCGGCTGGTCAGGTCCTTTCAGCTGAGTATATTCAATGAGCCACAGTCTAGTGCCGTGGTCCCCAACGCGGTGCCCGCGGGCGCCATGGCACCCGCCGGGGGATTTCTGGGCGCCTGCTGAAACATTTGGGCTGGCCCCGCCCCCGGCGCGCGGCACATGCATGGTGCCGGCTCCAGGCGCGGGACGCACGGGCGGCCCCTCCCCTGGGTGCGCGGCACATGCGCAGGGCCGGCCCGGGGCGCGTGGGTGGCCCCAGCCCCGGCCCCAGGGCACATGTGCGGTGCCGGCCTGGGGCGCGTGGCTCGTGGGCGGCCCTGGGCGCGCGGCCCATGCGCGGTGCCGGCCCGGGGTGCGTTGCCGGCCCCTGCCCCGGGCGCGCAGCACATGCACAGTGCTGCCCCCGGGCGCACGGCTCGTGGGTGGCCCTGCCCCCGGGTGCGCGGCTCGTGCGTGGCCCCGCCCCCGGGTGCCCAGCATGTGTGTGGCCCCGCCCCCGGGCGCCCGGCAGCCACGCAACGTTGGGGACCACTGGTCTAGTAGCTCTCCAAGGACATGCGGAGAACTGCATGGACTCAGAAGCAGCTCACCTGAGAAGTCAGAACACAGTGAGGATTTAATATGGCCCCCTCCTTCACTTCAGCCTCATCGCAGACAATCGACTGCTGGATCTTCACACGGTCTGCTACATGGACTCCGTTCCAGAGGAATGCTCCATCCAGGATAACATCATCCCCTGTTGAATGGCACCACAAAGCCGCTGAGCAGGGCAGAGCGCAGCTCTCACCCCATGCTTCACTGGCAGTGTCACAACACTGAATGCCCCAGAGAATATCCAACTCATTCGCCCCAGGACGAGAGAATACACCTGTGGCTCAGAGGAGGTTAGCTGCGGTGGCAAAGCCAGCCTCTGATTTCAGCAGCCACTTCGACTAAGCCAGGGAAGAAAAACTGAGTTAAGTTTTCTGTGGACATTCAGCAAATGCTGCAGTAACTGCAGGCCTCCCACTTACAGTAATGTGGCAAAATGGGGAAAAATGATAAACAATGGAGCTTTATTCAAGACTATGAAGCAGGAGCACTCTGAGATTCATGGGGATGAGCAGTGGATACAAAGATTTTCACCTCTATACTGGTCTGAGACAAGCCCAGTAAATGATTGTCTTAACGTACATACCCATGGACCGCTCTTTCTTTTTCCTGGGTGCCAACTGCCCTCCCTCTCACTCGGCTTGCACTCCTCAATACACTCCCTGCTGCAGCATTAGCCTCCTGCCCAAAGGCCTGGACCCATTTCAAAATTCAGCACTCAAGACTGTACAATAGACACAAGCTAACTACTTGTCACTCCCTCCTCCACTCTGGTTTCCCCCATTTCACCCTCTGCCTCCCGCTCCTCCCCTCCCACAAAAGGCATCTTGGATTAGAGCTGAACTCACTCTAATTCCAACCACCGGCCAGTATCCGCTCCCCACCTTTCCCGTGGACGGCACTTACCTATTTTGCAGTTCTGACCGATGACGCTGTTGGTAATGGAGCAGTTGCTGCCAATGACCGTCCCCTGCCCAATGAGGACATTCTCGTCCAGCACGCTGCCGTGGCCCAGGCTCACCTCTGCCCCGCGGTAGATGTTGTGTTTGGAATGGGTATAGCTCTGTGTTGCATCATCGGTGAAGTTCATCTCTGGGGTCAGCGGATAAACCCAGCGCCGGATGATGTCAGAGCACACGGCCTCGTACATCAGCAGATTAGACACGCGGGCACCATACTCCTCTGTTGTCACGTGCATATGGATCTGGTTCCCCAGGACCTGGGCAACAGACAAGCATGTCAAGGGACTCTTTGCAGAGGAAGGCTGCCTGAACCTGAGCATGGCTTACCCCATGTCACGTCACCCACACACTTCCCCATAACGACCCACCCCTCGCGTCCATACAGATGCCTCTTCTACCATATTCACTAAACAGCCTTCTGAGGCACTAAGGGCCTTGTCTTCATGACACTCACACCCCAATGACCTGAATCACACCCCAAACATTCCCAGCCTCCAGCCTTCCAAATGCATTACAGGCCAGAGCCACCGTCACCTCAGCGGCTTTAGGAAAGGCATCTCATTTGCATAAGCCTACTCATTTGGTTCCCACTCCAGAACCAACATGAGTATCCAGGACTGGAATACAAGGGCATGCGTCAGGTCAGAGCGATGGACACTGGCAGAGCTCTGTGCAGGTCACTAGCATACATCTGTTGACATGCCGCCTCTAGCCAAGACTTTCAGACCCCTGCATTGGCTTTAATTCAACCAAACGAAGTCTGGTTGCTAGATTGGTACTATGGTAGTACTCGAGGGCCCAAACAGGCTCACAACCCCACTGTGATGTGAGCTGTCAAACTCCAGAGACAGTCCTTGATCTGAAGAGCAGAATGTAAAACACAGGCGGCGAACCTCCAGCCCAGGATCACATGTGGTTTGTCAGGATTAGCTGCTGGCGCGTCACCAGTTTACCTACCTGCCTGTCCACAGGCTCAACTGCTCCCAGTGGCTGAGGTTTGCTGGTCCTTGCCAATAGGAGATGCGAGAAGTGGTGCCCCAGTTCACGCTGCTTGCCGCAGCTCCCATTGACTAGGGATGTACAATCCCGTGCAATTGGCTAACCAGTTAAACGTAGGGTTTATCTAGTTAACTGAGAAAAGGGGAGGCAGGCAGGGTGGGAGGGACACTCCGGTCCAGGCTGAAGCGGCCCACCCACCACAACCAGGGACTGCCCCTGCCCAGCCAGGGCAGCCCCTGCCTGCGGTGGTGGGGCTAGTAGGCGGGGGTTGCTGCGTGGGAGACTGAGTGTGCTGGAGCGGCTGCTCCTGGATACTGGTTAATTCTGTTACCCATTCCCATCCTTACCATTGACCGGGATTAGCAAACCACAGCCACTGGGAGCTGCAGGGCTCAGTGACTGTCGAAGCTCAGATAAACAAACCATCTGGGGGCCTGCGAGTGGCTAACCCTGATGAACTGCGGGCGGCCGACGTGCCAGAGGTTCCCCACCCTGATGTTAAACATGGCACCATGATCCTGGAGCAGCAAAGGCCGTGTCAGTTTCTAATTTAACAAGTCTTCAGCCTTCATATTTCCTATTCTTCTGCATATAAACTAACCCAAGAGCGGAGAGAAGGTGCTGCTGTGAATCTCAGGAGAGCTAGTTCCTAATTTAACAGAAATTGTTCCCAGCTCCCCAAGAACCAACAATGCCTATCACAATTTAGAGTATGTGCCCAGTTACTGCCCAGCAAGCACAACCGGCTGCACTGACACAGAAACATCTCACCCCCAGCAGCACACGAAGAAGGTGCCAGTCACCCACTAAAGAGACAAAGTGAAAAGCCAAAGGCCTCTCGGATCAAACATAAGTGGCTCTCGCACAACACCCCTCCTTACCTCTTCATTCACCAGCAGGCCACGTACAAAGTCATCCCGAGTCTGATAATCAAAGTTATCTGTGAACAGCTCGGCCACCTGGAGACAACGTGACAATGTGAGGCCAAAACACAGAGGACACTGGCAGGACTGTTCACTTGTTAACACAGACCAGCTGCTCTTAGGGAGCTTATCAAAGTACAACACAGGAAGACAGTGCTCTCATCCTTCTCCTGTTGGCATGAGAAAGGCTTGATCTCTTGCACGGGAGGTGTTGGGACTTCCCATCTCCTCCCACAGTCAATCTGTGGAACTCCTTGCCAGAGGATGCAGCGAAGGCTAGAACTTCAACAGGGTTCAAAAAGGAGCTAGATAGATTCGTGGAGGTTAGGTCCATCAATGGCTATTAGCCAGGATCAATGGCTATTAGCCAGGATGGGTAGGAATGGTGTCCCTAGTCTCTGTTTCTCTGGAGGTTGGTGACGGGGGGGATCACATGAGGATTACCTGTTGTGATCCCTCCCTCTGGGGCATCTGGTATTGGCCGCTGTGAGCAGACAGGATACTGGGCTAGATGGACCTTTGGTCTGACCCAATACGGCCGTTCTTATGTTCTTGCACAGTGAAGGGTGGGATATTCATTCCAGCTGGCAGACCGGTGTAGCTTTGTAATTTTGCTGACTGTGAAAGACTGAAGAGCAGCAGCAGAACAATTCCCAAGTCTAGTGCATGGCAAGGAATGCCCTGGACATTACTCCCAACAAGGGACAGCCAGCAAGAACTGACACTTCACTTGGTCCCCTGCCTCCAGGCATCAGAGGTGGCACCTCTGCTGTTGCAGCCTGTAACAAGCTCTGCAAGATCCCTCACTTTTCATTGGGCTTAATCTCGGACTAGTTCCTCCATTCATCTCAGACATGGACACACACACAGGCCCTTCCTGTCTGACCTGTTTCTTCAGCAAGAGACCAGTTGCTGAAAGGGCAGGGGCAGCCCGAGAAAACATCGTGCTTCCTGTGTCCATGACATGCTCCATGCAAAGTCACATGGAACGGGACAGGGGCTAGGGATGGTAAGCGGGTAATTTGCTAACTGTGTAGTTGATAGAATTTTTATCAACTACACGATAAGTCGATACGGGAAATTAAAGCGCTGAGTCCCGGCTCATGCCAGGCCCAGGAGCTACCCCTGCTGCCTGCCCACTTGGCTCTTAGCACATTTAAAATGCAGAGCTGTAGCAGGAGTAGGTCCCGGATCCTGGGACTGTGCTGGGCTGCCTGCCTGCCTCCCACTCCATTTTAAATGCAGAGCCACAGCGGGGGTAGGTCCCCTCCTGCAGCTCTGCATTTAAATGCATGTAGTCAATAGCATTAACTGGTAAGCTTTTGCTTATCAGTTAACTGACTAATCAACAACACTATTACAACCCTAACCAGGGCTCTGGAATGGACTCTACTCCACAGCAATGCAATGAGCTTCTGCCATGTGAGCATCACTAAACCAGCAACTCAGAACACCTCCAGAACGACGGCAACTCACCTGCGGGGCGCAGATGCTGATATGGCAGTCCAGCAAGTCGTGGCGCACCTCAACCGTCTCTATATTGCTCTGGAACAAGCTCTGGAAAGAGGAGAGAACACAGTACAGCTTGAGTGCTTCTTATGTAGGAGTCAATCCAGAACAATCCTGCACCAGCTAAGGACAAAATACTAAGAACGCACTTCAGTTGGTTGGAAACCTGGAAGACATCCCACGAGTTACAATATCCAGGCTAAGTACACCAGCCGGACACACCACACAGAGCAACAATACTTAACGTGTGTAAAATGGTCACACACAACAACATGTGCCAACCAGGAAAGATTTCAACCCAGAGGTATTCCCACATGGAAAAATCTCTCCAAAAGCTAGATTAGGTTAGAAACAGGGTCACGCCTTTCCAAGTGGCAGAAAGCTCTCTACTGACTGGGATTTACAAATGGAATGCGAAGTGTAATAAATGAAAATGCATTTACAGTTTTAAAACATGAGGATTTGAGCTTCAAGATCATGGCCTACTCCTCACTTGCAGTGATTTAAAAAGAGAACACATGACCCAGATGAGGGAATTAGTCTGGGAATGACCCATTTTTATTACTTTTGGGAGGATTGTGACACATTCAACAAGGGGTAATGGGAAAATAATTGACGACCCCCAAGCCATTAGAGAAGGTGCACTGATAGTCACCTCACTGGCCACCAGACAACAGTCTGAATCATCTGTTTATCCCTTGTTACACACACAGAGTCCTAAGCGCAGATGTTACATTAACTAATTAATTAATTAAAACTGAATTTTGAGGAAAAAGTTTGAGTCCTGTTAGGGATGGTGGGAATCAATCCCCCATTCTCAAAAACTCGAGGTAACTTCAGGGCATACGCCTCCATGGTGGTACCATTCCACATGCTTTGCAGTCCTTGTCTACACTCCCACAGGCTGTCAACCTAAGTTACGCAACTTCAGCTCTATGAATAATGTAGCTGAAGTAGACGTACTTAGATCTACTTACTGCAATGTCTTCACTACAATAAGTTGACAGCTTATTCTCTCCCATCAGCGCTGCTTACTCTTCTCCTTATGGGAGGTGACAGAGGCGCGCTCAGCAGTAGATTTATCGTGGCTGCACTAGACACAATAAATCAACTCCCACTGGATCGATTGTTGCCCACCAATTTAGACTGTAGTGATGACGTGCCCACAGAAGAGGCCAGCGGCCACATTGGAAGGTGTAAGCTTCAAAAGCTACTTCCCGCCATCTCTTTTTCAATGGGAGTTGTAAAGAACACACCCCTCTCCCTAGACTTTTCTTTTGGGCCGCTTGACCACATTAGCAGCTTTTCACTGGCCACATCTCTGCACGTACCATGGGAAAACGAAAGCGCTTCAGCCCCTGAGTTCTTTGGTAGTGCAAGACACGGTTCGTGGTGCTGTCCATAGCAAGGATGATGTCATCCTCCTGACACCTAGCATGGTGACCTGGTGAGGACGCCTTGAAAATCATCGTCATCACAGACACGTTCTTCTCCAGCTTACGGCGCTTCCTAAACAGGAAAGGAAGAGCTTTAAACAATGTCTCTGAAAAAGAAACAGCAGTGAGCTTGAGAAAGCCAGGCTGGTCCACCTTTGCCCCAGGCACCCACCTGTGCTCCTCCAGAGCTGCAGAAACGTTGATATTGGACACCACATCTCCAGAGACGAGGAGGAAGTCAGAACGGACAAGGGACTTGGCATCGACGTCCCTTAGCACATCGCCAAGCGAACGGTACAGGTCTGAGGTCATAATGCGCACCTTATTGGGAGAGGTACGGCGGCACCATTTGGACTTACTAGAGGGGAAGAAAACAGATAAAGAATGAAAGGGTTATCTTCTAGCTTAGGCTAGAACATGGTGCTCCAGCGTAGGGGGATTTCGGTCCACACATTTACGAACCAACTATGTTACGCTCTCTGGCCCACTGTCACATATAAATACAGCAGGGGTGGGGAACCTTGCTTGGATCCGGCCCGAAGCTCAGCACTGGCAAGCCCGCGCTGGTGCTCCAGCCCCCCAGCCACTCATCCGCAGGGCTGGAGCACACAGAATCTACTAGCCTTGGCCCCTTTAGGCTCTGGTCCCCAAAGGGAACGTGGGGAGTGTCTTTCACCCTCTCAGTCAGGGGCTTCTACTTTGCTTCTCACTTGTGTGCGGCCCCCAACTGATTTTTCGGTGGGTCAGCGGCCCCTGAGCCAAAAAGGGTTTCCCACCCTTAAAGTACAGGTATTATTGTCAGGGCTTGATGAACGGCGGCGAAAACTGCTCCCCAGCCCCGTACCGCGCATGCACAAGAGCCGCAATGCGCATGCACGCGCCACGAATGAACAGGGCGCGCGGCTGAAATCTACTCGCCACGGGGGAGTAGATTGTATTGTTTGTCAAGCCCTGATTATTGTAGCAGAGACAAAAGAGAGTAATGCTCTGAGACTGTAGCTTAAAGGACACTGACTTCCTTGTGGGCAAGACGTAGTGTGCGGATTCGTGAAAGGTACCAAGCATTTATGCAAACCCAAAATTTAACCTGTGGGCAACAGCGGAGAGATGATGCTTTATATTCCACTTGGGCGCACAAGCCTACAGATTATGAAAGCTAAGATCACTGTGTAGCAGAGAGCTAGCCCCAGCCTGACAAGTGCACTTCAGAGTGTTACAGAGCAAGGGCATTCACTCCTCAGAGAGCCAGTAGCTTAAGGAACATCAGGTACACAATGTTCATAAATATCTAGCCAGGAAAGATCTGTCTTTAAATACAACCAAGACAGTGAAGACCATCACCTATGCAGTCCACAGAGAGACAACAGTGCTACCCACATCCTGCTCACTAAAGGAAAGAATTTTCTCTCTTCACACCTTATTTACCTTGGTGCTTTCTCAGCTATTAGCAAAAGCTGGTGAATAAGGACATGCCGTACATAAGCTCTCAGCACCAGCAGAAATTTCTAAGGATACATTGTTCAAATTGTCCTCTTGGGACAATACTGGGAGTATCATCCAGCTTTCATTAGCCACAGGAGTCACTGTGATATAAGATCTTGGAAACATTCCTTTACAGTAAGCCTCAAAAGAAGATGAGGTGTTCCTTACAGTAAATGCTCCTTTATCTCCACCGACTTCCAGCAGCAGAAGACAAAGGTTTCTTCTACTCCAGTTGCAGTTAGGAACTCCAAAGTGTAGTCTATCATGGCCACATTTGCGAGAGGAAGGAGAACCTAGGGAGACAGGACAGAGTTAGCTGAACCGACACTGTACACCAAATAAGGCCAGCCACAAACCAGATGCAGGAAAGACTCAGCAGTGCCAGAGTAAGACAGTCATGACTCCACGTCTCACGCTCTAACCATCAGAAAAAATGTCAGACATGAGGGATGAAACCACAGGAACAAAGTAATAAAAAAAAAATTAAAGAGACCCACACAACATTTATGGAGGGAATGTGAATACATTCTGCAAACTGGAGAGTCAAGTGTCTCCTTGACAGTAATTTACAACTGCAGGTCACGTATGAATTTTTTTGTAGCTCTCATTTTCAAAAAGCATTTTTTCCCTCACATTAAAAATTGTTCCTTTCTGGCTTTCAGCCAGTGAACAACTGCGAATCGTGTAATCATGATTTGCCATTAGGGATGTAAAATTCCATGTAATTGGGATTACTTCACGTTTAACCGGTTATCTCTGGTAGAAAACACTGATTGGGGTAGGGTGCTCCAGCCCAGCTTGGCTGGAGTGCCTTCCCACCCCGGCCTGGCTGGAGTGGCCCACCGCCGCAGATAGGGGCTGCGTCAGCCTGGCTGGAGCAACCCCTGCCTGTGCCTCTCCCCCTAACCCGGTCCACTGAGGACAGCGGCAGCTCCAGATGCCCAGAACTGCTCCAGCCCCCACCAGTTAACTTTTCACATCCCTAATTGCCATGAATATTTATTCCATATTTGTTCAACCCCAAACCCAGCGGGATAGCTATTTCCTATTGCACTAGAGCCTCGGGCCGTCAAAGTGCTCTTCTCTCATTTGCTCATAATTTCATGGGAAACATTGCCCCAGCTCTAAGCACGGCCTTGGCCTCTTCCCCATCTACCAAAAAGATATTTGTCCCTCCCCCGAGAGGGGCAGCTGCAGTAAAATTCCTATCATCAAATGAAAAGCAAACAGTACTTATGCTCGCTACTCCCCAGTGCTTTGACTGCTGTAGTTTAGATTTCTGGTTTATTTTTCTTCATTGTGGGGAAAAACACCCAAAACATTCCCACAGAAATAGCTGGTATGTATATGCTGATATAGAGTCAAAATCTTTTCACACTCTCCCCCTATTTACAACTTACTGTAATTCCCCAGTGTCTAGACTTTTATGAGCAATATCGTTCCCTCAAATGAAGCACTCTCTTTCATTCACACCCAGGAGAGGCAGCACAAGATAAGAAAACAGAAGGCGTTATTGCATTCGAAATATTCCCTCCTAACTGCACGTAGAGCACAATGTCGTATATATTAGCTATTACTGTCACCCTCGTCTTCTCACCCCTTCCCACTGTGTGTTCTACCAACTTGTTGTTTCTTGTCCCTAGATAAACTATTAAGAGCTCTGAGGCAGCAACTATTACATGTTTGTACCCAGCACCATGGGAGTTGTTCCGTAACTGAGACCTCGACATACTACTGTAATATAAATAAGACTATTTAGAACAGCATCAGTGCTGAGTTTTCCATTCTCTAGCCATCCCCTTTCAACAATTCAGAAGCTAGCATACATACTGAACCTCTCCAGTCCAGCACTCTGGAGACCTGACCGGTGCCAAACCAGAAAGTTTGACAAACTACGGAAGGTCAATATTGCCTAACAGCATTACCGACACTCCCACTGTTTACTGGGCTCTTGGAAGACATTTAGGAGTAAATTAGAGCTAAATAACAGCAGAGATTATTTGATCTGAGGAAGTGGGTCTGGCCCACAAAAGCTCATCACCTAATAAACCATCTTGTTAGTCTTTAAAGTGCTACATAGTCCTGTTTTTTGTTTCAGCAGAGATCACTGAGAGCCAGACTGGTGGCCTAGGCTTATCAGTTCATCTAATCTATTACATGCATTGTCCCCCTTGCCTCCTCTGTATCAGAGGCAGCAAGGGGGGTGAGGCAGGAGCTGGTGCCGTGGGGAGCCAGCTTTTAAGCCAGCTCCCCACAAGCACTGGACCTGTAGATCCACCTGCTCCCCAACCTCCGCACTGCTGCCTCTGATAAGAGAGGCAGCAACGCGTAAGGTGTGGGGAGCAGGCAGGAGCCAGTACACATGGGAAGCAGGCTTTCAAGCCAGCTCCCCACGTGTATCGGCTTATACGAGTCACATAGCCCCCTCTCCCGCTGTCCCTGTATCAGAGACAGCAGTGCAAGGTGACAGGTGTGGATTGGTCTGCACGGGGAGCCAGTTTTTAAACCAGCACCCCTCATGGACCAGCTCCGCATGCCATCCTGTGCTGCTGCCAGGTGTGGGGCCGGACTGCACTGGCTGCCAGACCTACTCCCCAGGGACTATCAAACAGTCATGTAACCGATGATAATTTGTGCAGTTACATGACTATTCAATTAATCATTATCTAACTAGAGAGGGCAATTGTGTAGTCAACTACACAATTAACCGATAAGCCTGAGCAGGCAGGAGCAGGGAGCTAGCTTTTAAGTAGGCCCTTTGCACGTGCCGGCTTCCGTGGAACCTCCTCCCCACCACCTCCTACAGAGGTGGGGGGGGGGAAGGGGGAGAGGAGGGAGAGGTCAAGCGGGAGCGAATGCTCGGGGGGCGGGAGGAGAGCTTAAAATTAAAAGCCATCTCCCCATGAGCACTGGCTCCCTTGACACTGCCTCCCCACCCCTTACACTGTAGCCTCTGATGGGGGAGGAGGGAGAGGAAAGCCGATATATGCAGGAAGTGGCTTTCAAGCAGGCTCCCCTGCATATTGGGTCCCACCTGGCCCCCCCATCTGTAGCAGCTAAAATTTCAAGCAGTTACACATTTACACAAATACTCGATAGTTAACATCCCTAGAGATACGTGGACATCTGGCTAATTAAAAACATGCCAGACCATGGATGTTGCTGGACCAGAGTATGCTGGACTAGAGAGGTTCAACCTGTGTAGTGGAAACCTTCACCATAATCACTCTCCTTTCTCCTTTCGAGTTGATATGGAAAAAGAGGGAGCAACGTGTCATTGGTCACGTTAACATCTGGACTCGCCTTAGACTGACTCATTCAAGAGCGTCCTCCATAAAATGATTTTACAAGACTTCGTGTCTTTGTGTGCTTTACAAGTTTCTTTCCTCTCAAGGAGTTTCTTGCAGTACTTGGGTACTTTGCTTCTTAATCTAGTTCAATTCCTATGTAAGAATTTTAAAAAGAAATTCAGATTCAACAAGTATAAAGCCAGAAGGATCATCTAGTCTCACCTCCTACACAAATTAAATTTCACCCAGTGACTCCTATATTAATCCCAACAACATGCGTATGGCTAAAGCAAGTCTTCCAAAAAGGATCCAGTCTTGCTTTTAAGACACGGAGAAATGAGGAATCCACCACTTCCCTTGGTCGTTTGTTCCAATAGTTTATTACCCTTGTTGTTAATATGAGCTTTATTTCTCATTTTAATTTCTCTTGCTTTAACTTCCAGCCATTGGTTCATGTTCTGTTTTTCTCCTCTATATGAAAAAGCCCTATGAATGTGCTTATATGCTGTAATCAAGGCACCTTTCAGCTTTTTTTATAACAACTTCAATAAACTAAAAATGTCTCCCACAGATTTCAACAACTCTTTCAACCATATTTTCTTGTTGGAAGCTATCACAAAAACTTTCACCTCCAAGACCAAGGATGTTAAGTATCAACTAACTGACCCACCTTTGAAGTGTAGCAAGGGCTATTGCTATACTCCAAAGGCAAAAGTGCTGTGTAGGGCCCGGGAGTCCCCAGCTGATCCCAGGCTACATGCGGCACTGCCACTTTGAAACACCACGAGGAGCCTGATGCCAGGCTCCCCATGCGTTTCAAAGCAGCAGCACCGCATGGAACCCCGGGGTCAGTAGGGAGTCCCCAGCTGATCCCAGGCTACATGCGGCACTGCCACTTTGAAACACCATGAGGAGCCTGATGCCAGGCTCCCCATGCGTTTCAAAGCAGCAGCACCGCATGGAACCCCGGGGTCAGTAGGGAGTCCCCAGATGATCCCAGGCTTCATGCGGCGCTGTCGCTTTGAAATGCTGCGTGCAGCCTGGGGACCCCCCCACCTGGCCCTGGGCTGCATCTAGTGTTGGCGTTTCAAAGCGGCAGTGCTGTGCGGAGCCCAGGCTCTGGCCCCAGGCTCCAAGCAACATTGCCTCTTTTAAGTACCCTTCTTCATGCCCCCCTTCTGCCTCTTTCTGATAGAGGCAGCAAAGTATGTGTGTGGGGGAGGAGTGACTAGTTGACAAGCCTGTTGACTAGTACTTCATATCCCTATCGAAGACCTGTCTCTCAACCAGAAGGATCACATGGGAGCGAATAATACAATGTTTTGTATAGCGAAACCTCTCCAGAAATCTGAGCCTGGCCACTCTCAGCACATGATTCAACATCTCTTTATTCAGCTGTTTTATTAACTACAAATTATAGTATAGCATTGGCAATTAGCACATAGATTCTAATTTCTTCTTCTAGTCAAGCCTGTTATGTTTGTTATTAGAGATGCAGATGAGTATTCTCTGTTCTGAAGACCTATTCTCTTGAAATAATTTATTTAAGAAACAGCCAGAGGATGGTGTGCGCTTTATATGTGTCTCCCACCACAGCTGCCACTCTCAGGGAATACCACAAATACCTCTTAGGCTGCTGAAAAGCTTTAGGAATAACTCACTACCCTTCCCCAGAGGTGCTACAGCAGTATAATTAGCCCCCATTTTACAGACAGGGAAGTTGAGGCTCGGATTGCAAAAGGGACTTGGCCCAGGTTCCACAGCGAAGCAAGGACAGAGCTAGGAACAAAACCCAGCTGCCCTCTGATCCCCTGCAGAGCTTTGGGACTTTCAGAATGATTCCGCCCCACACTCAGAGAGAGGATCGCGGGCTGAGGCAGCACTTAGAAAGAAGCCAGGAGGTGGCAGGTGGGGTCTCTCCCAGGGGGATCTAGGGGTCCTACCCGGTCTCTGTTCGTAGGAAGGCGGAAAGGGGAAGGGGGGGGGGGGGGGGAGTCCCGGTCTGTCCAGCTGGGGCAGGTCCCAGCTGCTTTCTCTGGCGGGGGGCGGGGGGAAGTCTGAGTGTCTCTGGCGGGAAAGTAGGTAGGTCCCGGACGCTCCGGCGGGGGGAGGGGTCCCGGTCTCTCCGCCGGGCGCAGAGGGATCCAGGGCGATCTCTCCGGGGGCGGGGCAGGGTCCCGGCCGGTGCCTCACCCGGGGCCGGTCCTTGGAGATGGGGAAGAAGCGGCGGTTGAAGCTGTCCGCCACCAGCACGGCCTGCAGCGGGGGTGGCGGCTCCTCCTGCGGGTCCGGCCCCCGGGCTCCCCCCGACCCGGCTCCCCGCCTCCCAGAGCCCCGGGCCGCCATGATCGGCCTCCTGGCTCACGCACGCGGCCCCTCCGCCGCATCCTCTTCCGGGTCGCCGCGGCTTCGCCCGCCCACCATCCCATGTTTTCAAATAGACCGGAAGGAGACGGCGCCTCGGCGAGGACACACCAATGCGAAGGGGGTGTCCCTGACACGCATGCGCGCGGCGCGGCCCACCAATAAGAAAACTGGCGTGGCACGTGCGCTCCGTAAGCGGTTGCTCCCTGCGCTGGAGCAGCACGTGGGCCGGGGCGCGTTGTAATGGGACCGGCTGTTCCCGTGGCTGGTGGAATCCTCCAGCGCAGCCCCGCTAAGGCTGCCCAGGCCGGGCCCTGCTGGCTGCCTGCAGAGCTACCCCGTGCAACCTGGAGCCCAGCCGGTCCCTGCCAAGGGAGCATTTGATTTGCACCATTACCCCTCTGGTGCCTTTTTTGGGGAACCAGCAATTGCAGTGATGGCAGCGCTCCAGATTTTCACCTGCGTCTTCTGCTCATTCTTGTTTATTGACTGTCCCAGCTCCCAGGGTCAAGTGCGCGGGTGAGGACTTTTTTTGACTTCCCTTTTTAAAGGAGACGTTTCTAGCCATGTGGCTGTGGAGAAAGCTTCGAAGTGTACAAGCTTCTAAGTCTCCCCCAGCACAACCTAAAAACAAAAAAACCCCACCGCAGGCAAGAACACCAGGTCTATTATTGTTACAAAATGTCGTGGTTTTTTGGTAAAACTGGATCATGATTTTTTTGAACATTTGGGATTGGAGATGCTGTTACCACCATGCAGAAGGAGGCGGAGCTTGATGTGCTGGGCTGTGAAATGCAAACTGTATTGCCACTAGAATAGTGATAGAAATGCAGCCGTGTTAGTCTGGTGTAGCTGGAACAAAAAACAGGACTGTGATGGGAAAAGGATTGGCTAGAACTAAAGGTGTGTTCACAGTGCATAGGCACAGACAGCATGTAGTGAGGCAGGCACCTGTCTGTGTGTCTATCTATAAAAGTTTTTCCTGCTGGATGACAGAATGTCATCATGATCTTTGGCTGTCGTGTAGTGAGCAATGGGCTCAGCCCTCTAGTGGACTTGTAATGGTGTACATAGGCACTAACTTTGCCTCTGGCTAGGAGGTGCTTGATTCCCCTCCTTCTGAACCAGGCCCCACCCCACACTCCATCCCTTTCCCAAGACTCCATTCCTGCTCTGCCCTGCCCCGCCTCTTCCCTATCTCTTTTGGCCCCTTCCTCAAAATGTGCCCCATTCCTGCTCTTTCCCCACCCTCCCAGAGCCTCCTGCATCCCAGGAAACATCAATTCCAAG
This sequence comes from Pelodiscus sinensis, assembly GCF_049634645.1. Lineage (NCBI taxonomy): Eukaryota > Metazoa > Chordata > Testudines > Trionychidae > Pelodiscus > Pelodiscus sinensis. The sequence continues at coordinate 49,055,424 of NC_134720.1, forward strand.
GCAGGCAGAAGGTGCTGGGAGCAGAGCCATCCTGTCTGTAAGATGATTTGGAGCAGCTGCAAACCCTGCACTTTGGGGGGCCTTGCGGCAGCCCCCTTAACCATTTTATAGATGGGACCCACGGGTCCCAAGGTGACGTGGGGGATTTGTGGAGGACCTGGTGTGGCGCAGCAGCAAGGGTTGGGCTCCCTCCTGCCCCTGCGCTCACTGGGGCGGCGGGAGCCAAAGCGACCAGTCAGTTTGCTCTGTTGTTCATCTTCCAGCCTGCTCCCCTCCTCTTCACCATGGCAGCGGGAAGCGGAGTGCCCAGCTTGCTCCCCTTCCCGCTGCTGAGGTGAAGCGGAGCACAGCAGGCTGGGAAATGGGCATTAGAACAAGCTGCCAAGTTGTTTCAGGTCCTGCCACCAGTGAGTGTGGGAGGAACCTAACCCCTGCTGCTGCCACATGCCAGCCCTCCTCCCACCCTGGTAATTCCCAGCTTACATTGTGAGGGTACTTTGGGCAATGGGTGCTGTGGGGAAATGTGGGGGTGGGGCTTGGGGAAATGGAAGAGGGTGGGGGTAGAGCCAGGAGCAGAGAGGGATGTTGCTCTGGGCCCTGCACCTGGCATAGTGGAGGGGGTTGCCCCAGACCCTGCTAGGGACAGCCCTGGCTTGGGGGGGAGGAGGAGGAGGAGTTGATCAGCAGGGATATGGTGAGCGAGAGGCTTGTGGGAGTGGGAAGAACCCATTAATTTTTCTCCATGGTGGTCCCAGTCCTAGAGCACCCAGGGCATTGCACCTGTAGTCTAGCAGTGCTGTCTCATGGCTCATTCATGAAACTAAAAGCCCTAGTGTGCTGTGGAGGATTTTGTTTGGAATTTGTTTAACTAGTCTTTCTAGCCCTCTCTGTTTGTTAGAGAAGGCAGGTCAAAGAGTGACCCCTTGTACTTGGAGCAAAAGAGAAGAGAGTTTATTTCACACCGACAAGGTTTACCTTGGTTGTAGAAAGGTTTGTTGTGCCAGAAGAGTGAAGTTGTGGGAGCCATGAGGATGCCTCTGATACTATGTTCACAGCTCGTCCCTCCACCTCAGAAATGATATTGCAGAAATAAAGGGGAAGTGAGAGATGGAAGCAGCCCTCAGTGGCTCAGAGGAGGTAGATCAGGAGCTTATCCCCACCTTTACTCCTAAAACAAGTGGCATCCATTGGAATGAAGTGGTGGCAAATTCAAAGCTGATCAAAGGAAATACGTTTAAAGCTAATGGACAGCCAGCCCATGGAACGCACTGTCACTGGATAGACTTGTGGCTCAGAGTTTAGCAGGATTCAGATAGGGATTGGACACACAGCGAATAGAGGGGTTAAAACAGCTGCCCCTAAACAAACCAACCGTGTAGGGGAGGGGGGGCATAAACCGTCCTGCCAGTCTCTGACTTGGGATTCCAGAGGAAATTTTCCCGGGGGTAGGTTATCCCATGCCCTCAGCAGGGTCTCCTGCACCTGCCTGTGAAGCGCCTGCTACTGATCACAGAATGGACCATCATTTTGATCTAGTCTGGCAATTCCTGCGTTGCTGTGTGGAGGCCTCACATTGGCTCCCGGTGACTCTGACTGATCACAAGGAGCAGTGAAGGGTTACTGAAGGAAATTGTGATCTCCTTTGTCAGACTGCTGTGTTTGGGACTGTAACGCGGGAGCCCCGTGCTGCTCCCCGTCGACTTCAGGCTCCCCTTTTTGGTGGTCACCCTCACCACTCGTGCTACCCCACTTCCCCTCTTCCAGTGCTGCGTGCCTCTCCTCCTCCTCCGCTCTCTCCTCCTTCTCGCTCTTTTCCGCTCCGTTCTCTCTACGTCCCCTCTTTCCTCCGCCTTGCTCCTCCGTCCTCCTACCACTCCACCCCCCTCTTGGCTTCTCCGGGCCTGTTTTTAAAATCCCCGCCGGCGTCCGGCCCTGATGACGTCAGGCGCCGCGTCAACGGGCTCCTCCCCCACCGTACGTCGGCGTCCCGACGTTCCCCACCCTCGCCGCGCCGCCCATTATCCAGGCCGCGGCGGAGGAGCAGGCCCTGCAGTCCTGCCGCGCTCTCCGGGCGGTGCCCAGGAGAGTCAGGGCGATCGCGGGTTGAGTGCGGGGCGGGCCGCTGTGTGGGGGCGGCGTGCCCCGTCACAGGGACATAGGCCTGTGGGAACCTCAAGCTCCACCTGGGACATGAAAGTCTGAATTTCCCCTACTCCTCTCTCTGCTCTTTGCCATCCCATCACCTGAGAAAAGAGGGGACCCGGGGGGGGGGGATCTCCCTGTGTGCAGCCACAGCAGGTGGTGAAGGGGTCTCCTAAGCCCTCTCACATCCATGCACTAGGGGCTGGCATGAGCTAGTGAAGAACCCCCATGTGCCGGGCTTGTCACCAGAGCAGGCCTGGCAGCCAGTCTGACGGGAACTGGTCCTAACCTAGGAAGGTGAGAGGGAGATGCCCAGCAAGATGGCTGTGTCAGCTGGGTAATCCTTTCCTCGTTAGATTCCATTGTCTCTTTCGTCACACTGCACCCCGGAAGCCTCCCGGGCCTTTCTCAGGCAGCAGGTGTGAGCACAGACAAATGTGCCCGGGTCCGGTGCCAGCAGGTGGCTCAAGGCCTTGAGGGATATCACTGGATGGGACTTGAGGCATGTTCTGGGTGGAATTAGCAGCCTATTTACAGCTAGGAAGCAAGTAGCAGCCTTCAGTCAGGTTTTGCTTTGCTGGGGAGAGAAGCTTCTTGGTGCTGGAGTGTCTGAAGAGTGAATCAGGCTCAGAGCCCTGATACCAGCAGCCCTGACTGCTGATGGCTTTACCTCACCTTCTGCATTAGCTGAAACTCCGGTGGGTTCAGCTCCCTGATGTGTCCCAGGCATTGGGAGTGAGGGCTCTGTCACCAAACCGCGGTGCTGACGCACCTGCTCCTGAAGAGCAGAGACCCAAAACCCACACTTCAGCCACCATTGGCAGGGGCAGTGTGGGGGACAGTGGAGGCCACGTGCCCCCCTCCCAAAGGAGCAAGGGGCTGGCAATAGCCAGTGTGGCCAGAGTTTCTGGGCATCTAGGGAGACTAGTGGGGAGAGGGAGCCTGGTGCCCATGGCAGGGGTGTGGCACCCGTGTACTCACCAGGGGAAACAGAGCACCACGACCCCAGCTCGCTCTGCTCTCCTGGCGCATTGCTCAGGGGAGGCGCAGGACCGTCCCTGCAGTTGCTGGCAGGAAGCAGAGCGATGTGGCTGGGGCCGTGTTGCTTTCCTCTCCTCACCCCCCGGCTGCAGCCAGTGAGAGGGGGTGGATGGCTACTGCTTGTGCCAGGCCCCCGGCCCTGCTAGCATCCAGGGCTGCATTGCTCTCGTTAGGGTCTGGGGAGGAGGGGGGAAGAAGGGGGATGGGGAGTAGCGTGGTTGGGGAAGAGAAGGGGAGGGAGGGGCAGGGCCTGGGGCGGAGAGGGGTTGCCACAGCCCTTCCACAGGCTGGGGAGCAGTCATATGGACAGTGTCCCCCTCACTAGTGGTACAGCCATTCTGGGGGGAGGGGCACAGCGGCTGTTTGGTAACTCACAGTAACCGTGCACAACAGTTTGGGGCAAGAAGCAGGGAGGCGCGTTCTAGCCAACCGAACTGGCTGGAGGGAAGCGGAGCGCAGTAGCCAGTGTTGGAATTTGGCCGTGACCCTGTGGTTAACATGGTAACCCTTAGGAAAGTGCGATGGGCGCTCTGATGGCCAAGGACCGGTCAGAGACATGGGGTTTCTCTCCTACTTGCCAGACCCCACAGCACCCCGGTGTTCCCGGCACCGTTCTGGCGTGCGGGTCTGTTGTCCGGTGAGCTCCCGTTCCAGTACTGCATAACCATTTACATCCGGAGCAATGGTTAGAACGATCATTTCTTTGTTGCCTTCCGGCCTTGTTAACCTTTCCGGGCTGCGGCACTGGGCTCCGCGGCGCTACCTTGGGCAAGTGCTTGACCTTGTCGGGTCTGTCTACGCTGCAGTTAAAAACCAGCCGCTAGGCCAGGCCAGCTGACTCTGGCTGACGGCTTGAGCTTAGGGGCTGTTGAATGGTGGTGAAGACACTTGGGCGCAGGCTGCAACCCGAGCTCCGGGGCCCTCGGAGACCCTGAGATCTACGTCTACACAGCAGTTCAAGAGCCCCTTAGCACAAGCCCTGTGAGTCAGTCTGCTGGCAAGGGCCGACCGCAGGCTTTTGACGGCGGTGGAGGCAGGCTGCTGGATGCTGGCAGATAGAAATAAAGCCGCTAGGAATGACGTCGCTGAGCAATGGACTGCTCCAGAGAAATAAATCACCCCCCCCTCCTGCTAAAAATAGAGGAGACTGGAGACAACCCAGTGTCAGCATACGAGCAGCGGCTTGGACTGAGCTTGCCTCAGCAAAGAGACTGGGCATGGAACAAAGGGTCCAGGATAATGTTAGTAGCAAGGTTACAGCCTCGGGCGGGGATCTAGAAAGGAAAAGGCAGATGGATTGTGACAGCCGCAGGGCAGGGGTTTTGGATATTGTGTTCCTTGCTGTGTACAGCACCAAGTAAACAGCCAGCCGAAGGTGCGGTCTAACTCTGCTCCCCTCGGTAGGAAGATTGGGCCCCACAGACGGCCATGAGAGATCCCCTTGCGACTCTCACTTGATGTGCTGAAATACTAAGCCCTGCTCTGTGGGGCGCCCAGCCACCCTGTCCTGCTGAGTCAGATCCTCCGGCATGGGCAGCTGGTGTGCTGGGCAGGGGAAAGCTTTTCCTCCCCAAAGCGCCTGCCCGGTGCTGTTCACACTGTGCCCCCAGAGTGTCTACAGGAGACGGAGTGTTGCTGTCCCCAAGTGCCCACTCTCCCCGTGTTCTGGGGCCAAGGAGGTTGGGGCCACGTGCTACCTGCCATTATCCAGGGCTGGGGAGGCTGAGGCCGTGCACCTCTCACCCCGCAGTGCAGGGGGAGGGGACCAGCTTGGCTCCCATTGCAGGTGGGGCCTTGGCAGAAGGGGTGGAGCTGGACGGGCTTGCCTCCTGCAGCCCTGCCTCCTGCAGCCCTGCCTTCACCTACCACCCGTCCCTTCCAGCATTGGCACAGAGCTGGGGTTACAGCCTGCAGCAGAGTAATACAGACACCGAACTCCTAGTGAGCTCCTTTAGAATGCCTCACTGCAAGGAGCTGTGAGATCTCCCCAGCCCAACTTTAGCTCTAGGCAAAGCTCACAAGTTTGGAGTCCCCCATCCCCCTTGCCAGCTCTCTTTTAGTCCAGCTGTTCTTCATCCTCTCCCTTCCTTGCAGCTCTCCCCTTCTGAGACCTGAAAAGCCTGGGCTAATGGCTTCCCAGCTCCTGCCAACCCTTCTGCCCTGGCTTGGATGTTGCTGATGTCAGCTGCCCTGGTCTGCCTTCTCCGGTGCAGGACACGTTGGCGCGCTAGAGGCGGAAACCACACATCCTGCTTGGAGCCAGATGTTCTGTTGAGTCTGGGGGACTGGCAGGAAGAGGCTCCCTGCAAATCTGTCCAGGGCTCCTGCCAGGAGCTGCCTGCACACAGGGCCAGCCCAACCATATGGGGCAGGGTTGGGCAAGTCATTTTGCTGTGGGGGGACACTCCCAAGAATTTGGAAAGTGGTTATGAGCCGCACTCTCCCATGATATTAGTGGAGGAGGTGCGGGGTCTGGGATGGAGCTTGGGATACAGGAGAGAATGTGGGGTCTGGGAGGGAGTTTGGATGAGGGAGGCAGGTGTGACCTGGGGCAGGGGACTTGGGTGCAGGAGGAGGGGCAGGTGTTGAGGTTGTGACCTGGGGCAGGGGCTTGGGGTGAAGAGGTTTTCGGTTGTGGCCTGGGGTAGGGGATTGGGGTGTAGGAGGGGGACACGGTTTGAGTTATGTGAGGTGGGAAGGCAGGAGTGGAGGGGCAGAGGGTTGGGGGGGGGGGGCCTGGGGTTCCAGAGGCAGGCTCTGTCCAGAAGATTTAACTGGGAAACGGGGCCGTTGGGATTGTGCTGGGGTGGGGGCAGCGGGCAAAGCCTCTTTCCTCTCCCCTGGGGCTCGCAGCTGTTCAAAGACAATCAGGGCCCTGCAGCTGCTGTTCAGCCTGCTGGGGAAGGCAAGGGAAGGCAAGGCAGGCTGGGAGCTTTCCTGGGGCTCCGGGCTATGTCTGTGGGCTGCACCCAGCCCATGGGCCATATTTTTCCCAGCCCTGATACTGGCAAACTAGGGCACCAGTTTTAAGGGGTGCCAAGTTCTACAGAAGTGAATTTTAACTTTTTACAGAAGTGTCCAGTATCGTGCTTGTCTAACAGTGCACCGTTGCCATGTCAGAAGCTGAGTTGTATTACTCCTTTTACATTGTGGAGCACGGCTCCGTATGCAAGTACAATTAACATGTGTGTCCCAGTAGAGCTTCCAAAGAGCACCGCTGGGTTTGCTGCCTGCGCATGGATTCTGGCAGTCCATCGGGGGAGGGATAGTTCAGTGGTTTGAGCATTGGCCTGTGTAGCTAGACGTGAACCTTCATTTTAACATCCATCTTTGCTTGAAACTATGCAGGGCACATAAGAGCAGGAAAACAGCATATTCTTTGAAAACCTTGGAGCAGGAGGTTTAGATATGCTGGCTCAGTGACCGTGACCAACTGTAAGCAGAGATAGGAGGGTGGTCAAACTAATTGTTGACCAAGAGGCTGTACATCGTGCCCTTGACTTAACCCATATTGATACGAACACACAACCGTCCGCGGGGGGAGGAATCTCCCGCCCAACAAGAACATCCGGCAGTCCTAATTTAGCAATCTTCCTCTCTTACAAGTGTAAATTAACTTGTAACTTGCTTGTAAGAACTGGCGCCACAAAACAGACCAGTACAATTTGGCCTCTTAAGATAAGAAAGAGAATACGGGCCCCCAGGGGTATAAAGATGAGTCCAGCATCACACTTGCTTTGTGTGTCAATCTACCACCTATCTGCTGGTCGGGTTTGGTGTTTGACCTCCCGAGGTTCCAGAGGGGACGCCCACCTCGTATTTGTCTTTCCGAGGAATTGAGAGACCTGGCCTGACACGCTGGAGTCGAGAGGCACAGAAGGGGGTAAAAATTGTACCTGGATGTGGTCCTTTGATTAAGTATATATACATAGTGTTAGAGCTCTTTAAAGATTAAGCTGTCATTTGGTACCATTATTTCTATTTTCTATCTTTACCTTTTTCCTGTAACCACTTTTTAAGATCTATATATATGCTAGCATTAAGAAATAGAGCAATAGCCATTGTAACCATATGATTTATAAGTTCCTTTAATAAACCTGTAACTGTTTAAGTTTTAACCTGACTCCTTCAGTTGCTGTAATAGAACCAAGCACAATTTAAAAGAACTTCAGCCGGTCATAAAGGGACAGACATAGGGTGAGTTTGGGCGTTTGGATCTGTGTCACTCCCAGGTGACAAGATCCGTTGGGGCACCTTTCCAGCCTTTCCCAGGCTGCCCGCTGCGAAGGAACTTTGTGTTCTAGCAGCTAAAATCTAAGGTGTAATAAGCTCTTCCTACACACAGGGGCGTCTGTTAGCCTGTTTGGCTACCCTCTGTGACGGGACCTCGGTCCTAGCAGTAAAGTCACGGACGTTAAACTCTTGGGGCTCCTTTCAGCCTTCTGGGCTGCCCGCTGCTACGAGACTTCGTGTCTTAGCAGTGAAAGACTTAGGAGACACACCCACACACACTGCCCTGACCGTGGGCTGACAGCATGCTAAACCCAGGATTATGAGTTCAATCCTTGTGGAGGCCATTTAGGGATTTGGGGCAAAAATTTGTCAGGGATGGTACTTGGTCCTGCAGTGAAGGCAGGGGACTGGACTCTATGATCTTTCAAGGTCCCTTCCAGTTCTAGGAGATAGGCAATCTCCATTAATTTTTAATTTATTCTCAGTAGCCCAGGGTTGGCTAGTCATACAGTTGAGTGAGTGTTGCTTACAGCTTCTTGAAGGCCGGTCCGTGACCCACCACAGCTGCTCTGCCATGTGACGCACTGTGATCCCAAAGACTCTGTGCCCACGAAGAAGTTGTATTGTGGGACTTTGAAAAATTTGACAAAAGCTTTTAGCAAGATTGTACAAGGAGAGCCACAAATACTGTTCACAGCACTGAGCAGAAACACTGTGTACAACTCAAAATGGGTAAAACCTCAAAGTGCCAGCAATGGGGCGGTTTACCCTTTACGGTATAGTTGTGTTAGGGTTAATAAAAAGTAGGAAAAAATCAATAACAATATTTATTTGTACATTGTTCATTTTCAGTGCCAAATAAATAAAGGAGAAATTTCATTCTAGTCGTCTCATTATTCTCTCCGTTGAAGGTGGAGGGGGCAAAGCCGCCATTTGCCAGAGTGCCAAAATCTCTTGGACTGGCCCTGCCTGCGGACAACGGTCTCAGCACCAGAGAGAGCAGCGGGGTGCAATGGAAAAGTTGATTTCACCGTTGCTCCCTATAGACAATATTTCACAGCTCTGCTGATTCTTCACCTGCTTAACCAAGAGTCTGTTGCTGAAGCATCATTTACTGAACGCCAGCCCTGATTCAGCAATCAGCCTCGCTGCTCCAGCACGCTGACCCATCCAAGGGCAAGTGTGGGCAAAAGCAAGCCAAAGTTTTGTATTCATGCAGCTGCTGCGGTTTACCCTGCCTCCACGAGCCTGGGGAGCGCTCTGCCCAGCTGTCCTGGCTGTGCTCGCTTCCCGTTTGCGTTGACCTAGTTGCTGATCCTCTCCACTCCCGTGGATTCAGCTGCCCATCCGACCCCCACCTCTACCTCTCTGGTCCTAACGGTGTCTCCAGACCTGCATCTCACCACAGAGCTAGCTGCCCTGTTAGCATTCCCAGCACCCAGGAAAAAGGGACCCAGAGTGGTGGGAAAGGTCCCTCCCTCCTCTCCCCCCACTTCCCTGCTCCAGGGTTGCATCTGGCCTTCACAGCCTATGCTCTTGGCTCTGCGCTGAACTTTGGCAAACCAGGCTGCGGCCAGAGCCGCTTTGCTAGAACAATGTTGAATTAGCTGAAAGCCTCTGTCCGGGGTGTGTCTCCCAGTCCAATGAAGCCTGACGGGGAAAGGAGGATGCAAAGGTCTCTCTGTAACACCAGCTCAGCCTCCTTCATGACTGGATAGGCTCTGGGGCCAAGGTTGGGCCATGGTGGTTACTGCATCCTATGCACTGGTATTGCAGGCCAGGGCAGGCTAAGCCTCTCCTGGCCCAGGCTTTGGCTGCACCTGCGCTGTGTACCAAGGCCCCATCTTCCCTCTCTACTTGAAGCTGGTAACGCGTCGGGCTCAGCTCCAGCCGGTAGACCTGAATTCAGCTCCACCAAGGGGAGCTTGGGGCAATGCTAGGCTAGCAAGGGTGGGGTGGGGAGACAGGCCATTGGCTCAGCCTGGCTCTGGAGGCATCCCAAGACTTGGGGCTGGCTGGGGTGGGCCGGCCAGGGCTTCTCCAGCCATGGGGAGAAGGAGCAGGAGTGCTTGGGGCTCACAGCCCATGTCTGGGATACATTGTGCCAACCAGGGGGGAAAGGCCTCCCTGGCGTTTGGAAGAGCACTCTCTTTGCTGGTGGGAAGAGCGCACCTGGGGAAGCTTGGATTACAATCGCCCCCAATGGCCAAGAGGAACAGACCCAAGGTCTGGGCCAGGGGGAGAGGAGACATGCCTAGGAGAGCCTGACAAGATGGAGTCTGAGATTCCAGAAGCGGGTGCAGCAGAGGAGAGGGTTCTGGCACCCGCCATCCTCATCTCCTGGGACAGGCCAGGGGAGTCCAATGGCAGAGGAGCTGCCTGTGTTCAGCTGCCCCCGGCCTGCAGAGAGAGACACAGGAAGGGCAATTCTGGGCTGTCATTCCCCTTCAGCATCGCCAGAGCCAGCCAAGCGGGGAGCCAGTGGAGTTGTGAAGACAGGCTTGTCAGGGACAATGTCAGGCTAGCTCCCTTGTGCCCTAGTGCCTGGGAATCAGCAGCAGCTCTTTCTCCCCCTGCGAGCTGTGCCCCTGCAGCAGAGCCCACCCTGTGCCAGAGTCCACAGCTGCTCTCCAACCCCAGCACCCCTTGCAATCAGCCTGAACCTTGGGGACTTTCACCATCCCCCATGGCGCACGACCTCACCCGACCGCAGCTCTCCCTGTTCCCCTGTCAGCCACTAGCTGGCGCTGGCGCTCTGCCTCTGCTGCCATCTCAAGGGCAGGGCTGTTCACTTCATCCTGCCTAAGCACAGGAGGAAGGACGCCGGCAGACCTAGTTTGCTTGTCTGGGGGCACTGCCGAGGGTCCTTTATCCCGAGGAATGAGGCCGTAGAAACAGATCCCAGGACTCCAAGGACAAGAGCAGCACTTCCCCATTTACTTCTTCTACTGGCTGTGAGCACCTGCTTTTATCACCTGCGTAGGTGTCTGGGCTTGATCACGCCAAAGCTGCTTGTGCTCTTCTGAGCCCTGGATGCCACCTCCGCTGCAGGGCACTTTGTTCAGAGGAGAGGGCGACTTGGCACTATCCCTGCCCCCAAGAAGTCCCCAGCACTGTGCCTACAAAAGGGCCCGGAATTAGATGTCAGAGGAAGGCCTGAAACACAAGATTTTCCGATAGTTGATGTTGATTATTGTCATATTTGAACTTTCAAAAAAGAGGACACTCCGGAAAGGGAGCGTATCTGTATCAGTATCTACCAACTCACGTTGCATTAATGTAAAACACATTATACATGTGGGCTGCATCTAGACTGGCCGCTTGAATTTCCGCAAGAACACTGACGATCTCATGTAAGATTGTCAGTGTTCTTGCGGAAATACTGTGCTGCTCCCGTTCGGGCAAAAGCCCTCTTGTGCAAGAGGGCCAGTGTAGACAGCTCAGATTTGTTTTGTGCAAAAAAGTCTCAATTGCGAAAATGGCGATCGGGACTTTCTTGCGCAAAACCACGTCTAGATTGGCACGGATGCTTTTCCGCAATCTAGACACTCTTTTCCACAAATGCTTTTAACGGAAAATCTTTTCCGTTAAAAGCATTTGCGGAAAATCATGCCAGTCTAGACACAGCCGTGTTGTATAACACATTAATACAACTTGAGTTGATAGATACTAATACTGATACAGATACGCTCCCTCTCAGGGGTGTCCTTTTTTGAAAGTTCAAATATGGTAATCCTATTATTGTCAGGAGCCCTTGAGTTGTGTGGCGGTTCTCTTGTGTAACCACTGACCCCAGCATGGTTACCTCTCTGCCACCCCTCCCCCTACACTTGTTGTTCATCACACCCACACATGCCGCATTTCGAGAGAGACTATTTGCTCTCTGGGCAGGGACTTTGTGTTCTTGTGTGTTTGTGTAGCACCTGGCACAACAGGACCCTTGTCCTGAACAGGGCCTCTGGGTGCTATTGCAGTACAACTACAATAAATAATAATAGCAATAAACTTTGACCCTTTGGGTTCACACACAGACCTGGCTGGGAAGCTACTGAGCTAGAGTCTCCCGGCAGCAGGTTTTGCTATTGGCACCTGTGCACCATGGAGGTAACGACATGCCCATCCGCCGGAGTGAGGGGAATTCTGAGTCAGCCGCTTTGCACAGGTGTTGGTGAGAACACGAGGCACATGGGAGGACAGTATCTGGCCCCGGACACCGTAAGCAGGTGAAGTGACATCCAATAGAATGCAGGGCCTCTGCTGTCAAAATGCAGGCAGCTCCCATTTAAAAAGCACCGCATCCCACGCAGACCTGGGCTAAGGGCCCTCCTTCCTGTGGCAGGAGTGAGAGGCCCAGTTAGGAGGATGCTCTAGTTTTGTGAAGGGGGATGTGCCGTGGGGGCTTTTTTCAAAGCAGACCGGCCGAAGGCGGCCACGATATATGAAGCTTACTTGACAGGCGGCAGCCCAGATGGAAAAGAGCCCTTGGAGCTGCTCCCCCAGCTGAGGGGTGGATGCCTCATCTGTGCAAGGCTGACTCAGTCGTTTGTCCACACCAGAGAGCCTGAGGCGCGGGGTCCCATACTGCTCGCTGGGGTGGTGGGCATTCCTTGGACCAGGGCCTGCAGAGATTTGGGACCCCAAGACACTTGTAGGACAATACTAGATCCCTTGCCGCCTCCCATCCAAGCATGAATAAATTGGACTTCCCTAACCTCCCTGGATGACAAATCAGCATCACTATCTTTACGTTGCACATGGGGAAACTGAGTCACAGAGCTGGGTGGGTGACTTGTTCCTGGTCAGAAAGCAAATCAGAGGCAGAGTCAGGAACTGAACCAATCTCTTGGCTCCCAGTCCTTTGCTTTAACCACACAAGATTTGCCTTGCCCTGCCTTTATGTCCTGGGTTTTAAAGTCTTCCCTGCCTCCCGTCCATAGGGCTGACCCTTGCACCAGAGCTGTCCTACCCATATGCAGAATACACAGTTGTGTAGGGTACTCAAAAATGTGGGGCACCCCTGGATCTTAATGTCCCCCACCTGCCTCTTCCTATCCTTGTTCTGGGGCACTGCTTCCTCTGGAGAGAATCTGAAAAAGTGGGTTGTGCCCACGAAAGCTCAGGATATGATGTATGTATTTTTGTTAGTCTCTAAGGTGCTCCAAAACCACTCATTTTTTAAGTTGTTTTTAAGTTACAGACTAACATGGCTGCCCCTCTGAGAACGGAGAGACTCTAGGCCAGTGTGTCTCAACCAGTGGTAGGAGTACCCTAAGGGGTACCGGAGAGAAGTCTGGGGGGCATGTCAATGCAACTGAAATTTGGAGAAAACTGAATTTTTGTTTTACGTTTTACAGCGCTTTATTATTTTTGTTCTTTTTACACCCAAACATTTCATCGCCCACCCGGCTACCATTATGTTGTTTAAACAAACGTGTTGCAGTGGTAGAAAAAAAAAATTGCGTGTCTGAAAATTGTAGGTACTGGGGGTACTTATATATTTTTAAGGGGTACTTTATAAGAAAAGGTTGAGAAACACTGCTCTAGTGAACCTCACAGTGACAAAGCCTGCCAGACCTGTTAGCAGAACAATGAACCTGTGGAAGAGCCATTTGAGCGGTAATTAAGTCATTTAACAGGCATTTGCCAAGCCCAGGTCTAGCCTGTCAATTTCAGAATTTACTGTGTGAGTCAACAGGACCTGAGTTTAAAATGTTTTAAAATATTTCATTAGCGTGTTGCTGAAGATTATAAAATCACAGCTCTAAAACACTGTCACCCTCCCGACTGCCATCAGGGTACCAGCTCAACAGCACTGCGCAGGGCCCCAGAAATCCTAAGGACGGCCTTGCTCTGTGTAGTGCAAGGGGGTGGGTATGTTCATCCTACTAATCGTGGGGGAGGAGGTCATGCAGGAAGAGAGAAATGGTTTGATTTTTAACACCATAAACATAGCAGAGGCTATTGCTTATTTAAATCTGTCTGGATGCTTCTTGGATTCTTCTCTGCTGCCGATCCTGGGTAGCAGGCCTGATCTTTGCCGCTCGCAGCGCAACGACTCCTGGCCTGTCATAAGCGACTGAGAAGGAGCTGGTGATGAGAACCCAGCAGCCAGAGGACTCTGCCACTGGCTGACCTGGCTAATCCCAGATCACACATGGGGTTTTTGTATTAGTGGTTGAGAAATGCCCAGAGGGCGTTTGCCCCAGCAGGAGCGCATGGGACAGGGCTGTTCTGCTCAGCAACATACAGATCCTGCAGACCTATGCTTTTCCCACTATGCTGTTCCCATAGACTTAACAAACAACCTCGCGGTCTTGGCCTAATTGGTAACTTCTCTTTGGGTTCTGGGTTCAGCGGGGAGCTGGCTGGGGCTCTTGTCCATGTGTTTTTCCTAACCCCCCTTCTGTCCACACACAAAACTCTCTCATCTCAACAGGGTGGAACTTTCCCTCTGAGCTGACTGATGCGGTTAGGGGGATTAGAGCAGGGGGGCTGCTTGCACCCTGGCTGGTAACACCCCCCCGGCAGTGAGTGCACAGACTAAGCCCCCCGAGTGCTCCAGTCCCCTCATGCCCTGCCACGGTTCTCTGCCTTGTGCCCAGCTGGGCAGACAAGCTCCCTACAACTCAGCGGGTGCCCACCCTTCCCCAGCTGCTCCCGCGGCGCCAGTCCCTGGGAAAGAGCCCGCAAGCTGCTCAGCCCACTGCAGAGCTGTGGACAATGGTCCGGGCACCTCAGCGCAGGCGTGGCTTTGCAAGGGCAGCGGCTTGACCCGGGCTGAGCCAGCCTGCCAGCCAGAGAAATCACTGCTGTTTCAGTGGCCAACTTGCCCCGCCGGGTGGACCCGAGGCCATTGCTGCTGCTGATGGCGGTCGGTCGGGAAAGCTGGTGCCCGGCTCTGCACTGAAGATGCAACCTTATTATCTCTCCCCCACTCAGCCCTCTGGCAGGCCAGGAGAGCAGAGAGCTGGGGATTTACAGGCAGGCTCAGACAGGACTTTGGGCAGGTGTGGCGCGGAGAGCAGGTGCCGCCAATTGGCTGTTCCTCAGTGCCCAGCCTCACATGCTTTAAAAGGCCAGTGCCCAGAGCAGCTCGGGGTGGCTCTAGGCAGGGGCTGCTTTTGCTAACTAGAGCACTGGCTGCATGTGCTGGAGCCCAGCTGTCTGGGGGAAGGTGGTTACTTCCCTGGGGTGATCAAACAAAGTAATTCTCCCCCCCCCCTCCCCCCCACTGAAGGCCCTAGGTATGGTTCTTTGCTGCTCCCTTCTGCCCACCCTGTGAGTGGGGTGGGGTAGGAGGACAGCTCTGGCCAGGCAGCAGGGTGTGGAGATAGCTGCATCCCTTCATGGTGCTGGTGTGACTCCAGAGATGCTAGGAGGTGTACTTGGGTTCTCCCTATGGTTCCTGAACCAGACAGGAGGTGCTCTTCTGTTTCTCCCCCCAGCTGTGTGGGGCACAACCCCCTGCCCCCAGGAGGGGACTCTTTGGCTGACCTGCTTTTTGTCCTGCTCTCCTCCTCCTCCCGACTGCAGCATGTCCTGGCCCTTGAGGAAGAGACAGGCGGGCTGGGATGTAAGTGGGCTCGTCCATCTCTTTGTGCTGGTGCTATGAGTCATGCAATGCGGTGACCTTATTCTTCAGCAACTTAGCTAGCTGGTCTGTTAGTCTGTGTTACAGGACAAGCGGCCCCCAGTCTTGATTAGGGCTCCATGGTGCTGTGTGGTCCCGAGGGCAGCGTCATTCCCACTGAAGGGCTCGGGGTGGTATACTAGTGCTCTTTTCCTTCGGTCTTTGCTTGCAGTCCTGGGGTGTAATGTAACCTCTGGGGAGGCCAGGGTTAGGGTGAGGAAGAGATCCTTGGGGGGGTCAATGGAGAAGCAGATGAGCCTCCCTGTGCAAAGTGGGGCGCATGGGGTTGGGCAACAAAAAGGGACAGACAGTCAACAACAATGCAGCAAATGAAGGGGGAATAAAATCCAGACTTCAAGCTTCTAGAGGGAATAATAGTGTCAAGCGGCTCAGCAGGAACCGCCTCCTGCTTCTCCTTCTCGCGTGGTAGGAGACAGGGGAGGCTGCTGGGCCTAAATCCGTGGGCTGGTCCCTCTTGATCTACCGAGCAGCAGGGCTGAAGGTCCAGACTTATCCCTGAGCCCTTGGCTGTAGCTAGTAATGTGGGCTTTTGTTGACCTTCCCTCTCCCCCCACCACACTGCCCATGTCATCTCCGCCTCCCCACGGAGCCCAGCCCAGAAGCTGTGTAAGCAATGACGTAGTGCGGGGGGGGGGCAGTTCCCCCCAGGCACCATGCTAGGGGGGCACCAATTTAGTCCCCCCTCCGCTCCCCCTGTCATCCCTCGACTCGCCTGCACCTCCTCTGCCTGCTGGCGGCAACTGGAGCCTCCTCCCCGCTTCCAGCCCAACCCGCCTCTATCTCCGCTGGTGGGTTCGTGCATGCGGGAGCCCTGTGCCCTTTTGAATCACTAAACCCTGGGGCAATAGTCCCCTTTGCCCCTCCCCGGTCAAAAGGCTTGCCCCTGAATGACATAAGTTACGCTGCCATAAATTCTTGTTGGAATAGTGCTGTGTCAACAGGAGAACTGCTGCTGCTCACACAGGGGGTGGGCGAAGACAGGATACAAGCTCTCTCCCCCCCCCCCCCCCCCCCGGTCGGGCTCAGCCGTGCACCAGGTTCAGGGCTGCATGGTGGTGGTGGCGGGAAGTCGCAAATTTTGTCTTTGCCCCCCAGGCGCATAACCCCCTTGCTGTGCCTCTGCATGCAAGATCCCCAGGTCGCTGGGTTTCAGATTCAGGGGTCTGAGCTTTCTCTTTTGAGCTGTGCAGAGAAATAGTGTGAAACTCAGCACAAGCCCTGCTAAGGGCAAAAGGGATCCCTTGCTTGTGCCTCCCAACAGCCTGGGACACCCCGAGCAGCCAAAGGCCTGAGGCTTTCTGACCTGGGCAATGCTGTTGCAAAACCAGATGAGCGCTCTGGAGAGTCCCGGGGTGGAGGAGGATGCAGAGTCTTGCCCAGGGGCTTTCAGTGCTTAAAATAAAAAGCTGTTTTTGTTGCCAGTGCTCATGACTCCTCCCTCTGTGACTGGGGACTCAGATCTGCGTGTGCTGGCTTGTTTTTGTAGGGTTCATGCAAACATCTGGGCTGCTGGTTATCCTATGTCTCTTGGGAGCTTAGGGACACCTGAGAGGGCAGTTTTCCCTTGTGAAATGTATTGCAGTATGCGTTTGGGAATTTCAGTCTGAAAGGATTCCAGGGATCTTGCAAACCCTTTAGGAGATCAACCATTGGTCTTGTTTCTGAATTGGTGCTGGCCAAACTCCCTCCTGCATTGCCTTTCTCATGACCCTTGTGTCAGCTCTGGGCAGGCTAAGAGAAGGAGCCCTCTCCCCTGATGCGTATAGATGGGGGCAGAGTGTTGTTAAGCTGGTCAAAGGAACATCTGCACACCATGCCCATAGCCCTGGGAAGGAAACAGAGTGAACCAAACAGGCTAATCTGACTCTTGGAGGTACAAGCAGACTGCTCTTTACTCTAGCAGTAAAAGGGCATTCTGAGACCAGTAGCTCGAAGTTGAGGCTTAGTAAGGCAAGCGTCTGTGAGAGATGAATTTGTCATAGTGAGGTTGATTAACCTCTGGAACCCCGTACCCAGGCCGGTGTTGGATTCTTCAGTATTTGAATCAACACTGGATCTTCTTGAAAGACACAGTAGCCCAGCCTGGATGGAAGAGGTGCTGATGGACACTGTCTGGCCTGTTAGGCAGGAGGTCAGACTAGATTGTACCAGTGTTGTTAAATCTCTGAATCTCTTCTGACCCTCCAAGCCTATTCCTCAGGTGTGGGCCCTGGGCCATCCTAAGGGATGGGGTCTTTGGGAAAGAGAAGAGTTCCTGGCTCCAGATCAAGTGGGGCAGAGTCATTTGCTGATGGGGGGCAGGCACTGCCATTCCTTCCTCTTACCTCAATGGCTTTGTCCTGTTCCTCTTCCCACCCCAGGCAGGTTCCAGGATAATGGAACCTGCTGGTCTCCTGGGACCACTTCTGTCAAGTTTTTTGCTTCATGTACACTGAATGTTGCTCCTGCAGCCCTGGTGTGTGCCCGCCCCTGCAATGCTGCTGGGAGCGAGCAGCAGTGGAGGCAGCACACCGGGAGCAGTTGCTGTGGTAAGCAAAGAAACCCACCACAGTAACCATGCTCTGGAGCAAAATGCAGGACAATGTAGCACTTTAAAGACTAACAAGATGGTTTATTAGATGATGAGCTTTCGTGGGTCAGACCCACTTCCTCAGATCAAATAGTGGAAGAAAGTAGTCACAACCATATATACCAAAGGATACAATTAAAAAAATGAACACATCTGAAAAGGACAAATCACATTGCAGAACAGGAGGGGGATGCGGGGGGGAGGAGGAAGGAAGGTAAGTGTCTGTGAATTGATGATATTAGAGGTGGGGAGAGTGGGATGTTTGTGAGTTAATGGTATTAGAGGTGATAATTGGGGAAGCTATCTTGGTAATGGGTGAGATAGTTCAAGTGTTTGTTCGTACCTTCCCTGCCATCAGGGTACCAGCAGCAGCCGCTCTGGGTGCTTCAGAACCCTAGCTGGGGTGGGGGGAGTGGCTGGGAGTCCCAGCCACTCCCCTCGCCCCCACATGGTTTCCGTGCAATCACAGGCTCCCAGTGCCAATTGTGGCCCCGCCTCCTAGCATGGGAGTCCCAGCTGGGAAGCGGGGTTGCAATTGGCGCTCTGGGCGCCCCAGAATGGGGGTTATTAGCCTGCGTTCCTTTTTTTTTTTTTTGCTCGACCAAAAAATACCGCGTGTCCAGTATTTTTTGGGAGCCCATCTGGCAACCCTAGGCGCTGGTGAGTAACACACACACATGCCGACTTGCTAGCGTCTCTCTGAATCCCACCTGGGTGGCTGGTCTGAAGCCTTCCGGCTGCTCTGAGTAACTGCACGGCCCGGGCTTTTAACCCTATTCTGATCAAACACAAGGTGACTGCCTAGCTGAGCTGGCCTGAGGTCAAGCACACCACTTTCCATGTAACTGTTGAAGGAACGTGTGTCCCCTGATGACTGTCTGTCTGTAGCAGTGTTTTTAGATCACCCTGTGATCATCAGGGATGCCTCCCAGGGAGTGGGACTAAGGGGGTGCTGACAGACTTGCTGGGCCATTGGCCCAGGTGAGGGAAGGGCAGTTTTCTCTTCCTGGAAGAAGTGGGGCCTTGGTAGAAGGGGCAGGGCTGTGGCTATCCCGGCCCTCCAGCCAGTCCTTCAGTGCTGCCCAGAGCACGCGGCCTGGGCCTTGGGCAATTTGAAGGGCCCAGGGCTCTGACACAGTAGCAGCAGTGGCAGCTGGGAGTCAGGCCCGGGCCCTTCTGAATCGCTGGGCCCCAGGGCCGGCCGAGTTGGATTGCTCTATGGTGCACTTATGTTACACCACAGAGCTCTAGTATGGCTGTCGAACCAAGCAGGGTGACCCAGAGAGGCCTGCTCCTGCAGGTGAGTTACCAGGAGGGCAAATGGAAGCCCTACGTGGCCAATACAGCTAGACCCCTGGTCCAGCCTGTGTTAACTCCTCCTCCAGAGCCAAGGCCCTGCTTTCAGGGCTGGCTCTGGGATTTTGAGGTGTCTCTGCTGCTCCCGGTGACCATGTTTGTAGAGATGCAGTGTCACAGGAGAGCCCAAACACGCTCAGGACACCCCGCGAGCGGGTCAGCACAAGAGACTGGCAGAAGGGGCTGTCCGGTTTCACTGCTGTGTCTGTGAACTGACAGCCTTGAGCCCTTATGAGACTCCGGCTTCTGCTATTGGAGCCTATGCACTAAATAAAAGAACCACAACAGCCCCTGCAGCCCCTTGGTCTGTTCCAGCCAGCAGCTTCTGAATTGGTGTGGGATGTATCTGAAGGCTGCTGGCCTATTTAACACCAGTGGGTGTTCTCCTTACCCCTAGAACTCTCGCTTACAGGACAGGTACTGGCAGCACAAACTCCCCTTCTTTCCCCTGCCCCACCAACGTGGCCCAGCTCTGACTTGGGGGGCTGTTACCCGCAGAAATTTCTCTATCCCTTCCACACTGGAGGGGGACACACCTTTACCCAGTTCCTAGGGCTCAAGGTGCAACCCTGTTAATTTACACACCCACCCTTACCCAATTCCTAGGGCTCAGGGCGCATCTTCCTGAGGGTTTTGCAGGATCTTTAGCCACTGAAAGAGCCTACCACAATAATATCCTTAGCCTCTATTTATTGATAATTCCCAAACAAGCAGAATACACATGCTAAGCACACAGTGTCATGCTCATCAATCCGGCTGCAGGCAGATTTCCCCGGTTGGCCCGGCAATATTAGTCTCTCTGGTCTTAGGCTGGGCCTCGGAGGGGAGTTCTTCTTTCCAAGTCTTCCCCCTCCTCCTGGTCATCTTCCAGCCTTTTCTTCCTTCTGTTACTTCTGATCTTCTTCTCCTTCTTGAACCCCAGTTTATATAATGAATCCTGAGTCTTGCTTAGCTCTCCTGTAACCAATTATTTTAGTATCGTTTTACTAACCAATCATAACAAAATTACCTAACCAATCATACCCCACCACCTTAATTGATTTACACCTAGCAAAATTAATTATACAGCAGACAGAAACCATTACAAACCAGACAGAGATCACACAGTCAAACAAGAGGAAAGTGTAATGACTATGAGCCACAACATTCTCTATTGATAAGCCGTTTCTTGCCAGACAGAATGGTGTTACTTAAGTTTTCTTTACCCATCTTGGGATCTGTTTCTTTATCTGGTGACAGCTGTCGGGGCAAAGTCCCCTCCTCACAGCCTGGTGTGACACCTTTTAATACTCACATTTCCATCTAAATTGTATGTGACTCCAGGCCTTACATTAATGGCTCCTGCTCTTCAGTCTGGCTGCAAAAGGCGGCTTTGGTTCAGGCCTAGCACAGGCCTTCCAACATGGCTACAGAAAAGCCATATTGTTACAGGACCATCTCTGGGGTGATGAACTCAATCTCCATGGCCATGTAGTCCCTGACTTGTGCCACTTGGGAGGAGGGGGTAATGATGAGACGTGTTTCCACTGCCCAATGAAGGGAGACCACCAGATGGAGCATGTGGAGACCACTGAACAGATGGTTGCTGCTGGTGGTACCTGAAGTGATTTTGAACCAGCAGCAGCCTAGTGCTGAAGGCTCTGTATCCTACAGTCACCCAGCAGGTACCAGGCCACCTCTGGATCCCAAGAGAAGAACTCTGCCAGAGTCTCCTGGGTTTCACAAGGTCCAAAATGCCTGCAGCTGCATCTGTCCGTAACAGCCAGTTTGACTGGAGTTTGGCACTATCCCTTGCAGCTCTTGGGCCTGAGTCACGCAAGATGATGACTCACATGACTCTGTTAAATCTGGCTGGCTCTTCTGCTGCCAATACTGGCGCCTTGTTGGACATGGGTCAGACACTGATGAGCTGCTTTTCTTTGTGGAACTGAGGCTCTAGACAGCTGGCTTAGTCCTGCTCCGATGCTCTCCGGAAGCAGCCAAAACCCAGCTAGGGGTCCAATGTTCCTTCTAATCTTTTCCATCCATGTGTGGAATGAATTTTGTTATGTGCACCGAGGCACGTGTGAATGGGCACCCCCAGTAGAAACAAACCCAGGTGGGGGAGCTCTGCTAATCAGCGGAGCAGCATTGGAATCTCTCCCAAGTGGCTGCACAAGCGCTCAGCTTACGGGGAACACTCCCTCTCACGTGCCTCGCCACCTAGCAGCTTAAATGGAGGCAAAAGGCCTCTGCCCCCGAGCCTGGGGATGGCTTCTTGATTGGTCTGTGCTTGGAGTCTGGAGGCAGGTTGGTGCTGGTGGGCAGCATTGAGGTCTAGGCTAAGCGCTAGCTACTGGGCAGGGTTCTAGCCAGGTTGTCGGCTGAGCGAGCACGGAGACTCCTACCTCACCTACCAGCTGCAATTCTGGATGATCCTGGGTTGGGCACGTTCTGCTACCTGCATCCATCTTCAGAGGCCCTCGTTTTAATCCCTTCTCTCCCAGGAGAGCCCCATCCTGCTGAATGCTGTCTTATCACAGCTGCAGGCAGTGCTGGCCAGGAACAGGCGAGGCGAGCTCCTATTCCTCTAGGGTACTTCTGCACTGCAGATAAAAACCCCAGCTGGCTCACACTCACGAGGCTGTGTTAACTGCTGTGTAGAGACCTTCCACCTGGAGCCTCGGTTCTAGGACTCTGCGGTGGGAGGGTCCCAGAGCTCAGGCTGCAGTCCAAGTCTGAACATCTACACTGCAATTAAACAGCCCCAGTCCAGCAGAATGGACCCACTGCAGGTATTGAATTGCAATGTAGACGTACTAGCTCAACCAACACTGGTGTATTTCTCTTCGTGGCTATCTACAAGGGGTTTCTAGACTCGGCCATTCTTCTAGTGGCCCAAGTGCTGGTCAGGAGGGAGGCTTAGGAAAATGCTTAAGGGCTAAAGTGAACCAGGCTAGCCTAAAAAAATTCTACTCCACGTTAGCAATTGCAAGTGATGAATGCAAGGCGGGGTAGGGCTCAGCCTGAAAAGGGGGCAGCTGCTCTCCCTGCACTAGCTAGAAGTTTTTTCCTGGTGATGGCTGTAACAAGAGCATGAATTTCCAGGAGGGCTCAGCATGTGCAAATGGGATTTGAGTTTTGAAACCCCAGCTTTTCTTGACCTCAGCCAGGGACTGGATTTTCCAAAGGATCAGCACGCTGGGTGCATGGGTGGGGCCGAGCACCCTTGAAAAAATCTGGTGTCACAGCGGGCTTGCTGGGTGCCGAGCAGTTGCCTGGGAGGCTCAGGCAGTGTTTCATTTGTGCCAAGATTGAGCTGCATGCCGCTGGGCTTGCTGCATCACTTACGAAAGTGAGGGAAAAAAATTGCTCGAGGCTCTTTCATTACACATTAAGCACTGGGCTCAGGGCCAGATTGCTGTGCTTGTGGCAGGGAGGCCTAACAGGGAAGAGAAGCAAATTAATGCCGCAGTTCGACTGGTAGATCCAAACAGGCCTACCCTATTGTGTCCACAGAATCGGTCTCCTGCAAGGCCCATGTCCTGGTCCCTGCCTCCCACAGAAGGTGGGACAGGGCATGCTTAGTGTGGGACAGGAAGCCCCCTTCTCCCCAGGGGGTGGGCTCTGATCAGGGACATCACAGTCCTTGTGCAACCAAAAACTCTGGGGTGCAGGGACATGGGGGGAGGTGCCTATGGGGAGAAGCAAATTTGAAGGCCTTGGCCCTCCGTGTTTTGTGAGGTGGGTGAATGGCGGCTGGAGGGTGGGGTTTCAAAGTTTGCCCAGTGTGTTAACCCTTGGTCAGAGGAACAATAAAACTTCGCATGCACCGAAGTATCTAGAGTAAGGTTAAAAGTAGTGCAAAAAGTGGCTGTGATCTAATATGAAACCTAGCATGAGATTTAGACTCTGGTCCTGCAGTTGACTAATATAGATGAGCCTGACGTTTTCCTTAACAGTCACTTTCATTCTTGCCTATTTTTATCTGGCCTTTATCTTTTTACATTTTATAATAACCCTGCCGTGGAGGAGAAGTGGGGGAGAACTTTTCCCGGCACATGCTGTCCCATGGGGCTGGTTTGGTTCAATCTGTATTTTATTAGTGTTTTTCCATCGATGGGGCCCTGAGAAGTGATTCTGCTGACAGAGGAAAGCAGCTGTCAGTTACAAAACCACATGTTGATGTGACCTAGCAAGTACACTAGTCACTGCTTTGGTTGTCCCCATGTCCCCCCAGAAGCAGGAGCACCCCCAACTTGTCTGTCTAGGGACTCTTGTCTTCCGGCCCTACCGGAACAAGAGTATCCAGAGAGCCCTGTTGGAGGCTGAGACTGTAGGCGCCTCGGTAGTCCATGGAAAGCAGTGCTCTCTCCTACGATTGTCTCTGCCAAAGATTCCAACTGCTCCTCAGTCTAGAAACGAATTCTCAGCTAACAGCTGCCTGGGCATGTATTTGGCCACAGTGAGAGTCACCTAGACTGGAATTGTTCGGTGGGCCCTGGCTGGTTTCAATGTAAATACAACCTGCCAGAATACAGCACTGAACAAATCTAGGAACATGGCCTCTTGGGGCCTGGCCCTTGACATAACCTTTGTCTTCACAATGTATATTTGCCAAGTTAAAAAAACTCAGGCAGATCTGGGGGCGGGGGGAGATCCTTCCTATGTTTTCTGAGTGCCAGATATGGGTCTATCAACCCACTCCACATCCCAGAACTGGGGGTGGTGGTGGTGGAGGGAGGGTTTGACTTTGAAGAGTCTAATCCAGTGTTTCTCAACCAGTGGTACGAGTATCTTTAGGGGTACTGGAGAGAAGTCGGGGGGGGGGGGGACGTCAACACAACTGACATTTGGAAAAAACTGAATTTTTGTTTTGAGTTTTACAGCGTTTTATTCTTTTTGTACTTTTTACACCCAAAAATTTCATCGCCCATCCGGCTTTGATGAAGCTGTTTAAACGAGTAGTTCCCAAACTCTTTGCCATCACGCCCCCTTTTTGATTTTTGAGAAACTCTCACCACCCGCTCCCAATAGCAGCAAAACTTGTTGAACAAAAAAAAAAGGAACTGACCGGGGCCAAAAAACAAAACAAAAATAGCAGCGAAACTTAGGGGGGGAGATCGACCGGGCGGGGGAGGGGAAGTTGGTTTGCATTGTGCCCCCCTTCCCTGGAATTCCTTCACGCCCCCCAGTTTGGGAACCCATGGTTTAAACAAATGCGTTGCAATGATAGAAAAAAACTGTGTGTGTCTGAAAACTGTAGGTACTGGGGGAACTTATAATTTTTTTTTTTAAAATGGGTACTTTATAAAAAAAGGTTGAGAAACACTGGTCTAATCCGATTTCAAGAGGAATATCTGGCCCTTTTGGCTTTAGCCTTCTTAGATTTTAATTCTGTTCCTTTAATAGCCAACAGCTAGAGGTTGGCTAGGTTTAGCTTTAACTCTGGCTTGGTTGTCCCTTGCCTGCAACAATGTGCAGACCTCTAACTCTAGCTGCAAACAGCTTTCTTCTAATTAAGCAGTGACCCTGGGTCTGGCATGAGCAGTATTTACGATAGTGGGCACTGCATTTAAGAGTCGGCTGCACTGCTATTGTTTAACCTATGTTTTGTCCCTGAAGTTATCAGGTTTTCTAACATGAGAAAACAGTCCCACACGAAGTACAGATTAACTGCTCTGGGCTTGTTCCATTGATTTAATTTTATTCTTGCCTTAGCAATAGTTGACCTTGTCATTAATCTGATCAGTCAAAAATAGTTTCAAACTGGATTTAACCAGTGCACTATCTCTTCCACGATACAGAAAGGGCTCTTAAGGCAAGGTAAAGTTAGATGGATTGCTGACTCCTCCATGTTCCTTAGTGTCTGACCTAGACAAGAGAACAGTTCACCCTCTTCTGCTGAGAGGTTCCCGTTAGACCCGTGGTCTCCAACCTTTGTAAGCACGAGATTACTTTTTGAATTTAAGTGCAATCCAAGATCTACCTCAGAGCCAAATACCCTTGTCCTGTGTCCTTTGTGCCCTTCTCCGAGGCTCCACCCCTGGTCATTCCATCCTCCTTATCTCCCCCATCCTCCCTCACTTTCACCAGGCAGGGGCAGTGGGTTGGGGAGTAGGCTCTGGTTTTGGGCTAAGGGATTTGTAGTGCGAGAGGGGCTCTGAGCTGAGCTTGGGGCAGGCAGTCGAGGTGCCCGAGGGAGTTCTAGGTGCAGGATCTGTGAGGGTGTTTGGATGCAGGGGTGCTCAGGGTTAGGGGTACAGGAGAGGGTTCTGATTGGGGTAAGGTTTCAAGATGTGGGCTCTGACTGGACACTGCTTATCTCAGGTGGCTCCTGGGTGGTGGTACAGTGGGGCTAAGGCAGGCTCACCCGGCCCTGCCCTGCTCCCAAAAGCAGCCAACAAACTCCATCCCAAGTCCTGTTGTGCCCCCTCTCTGCTCTGTGGAGATAAGATACAGGGTGGGAGAGGGGGCACCTTGACATCTCCCTGCCCTGACCTGCAAGGCAAGCAGGAGGCTCCCAGAGGTGGGGGGAGGCAGCTCCAAGGGAAAGGGCAGCAGATGCGCAGCAGTAGTCGGAGGTGCAGCTGAAGGGCCAGGACTTGACAGCCTCTTGGCCAAACCAGTCAGGATCACCTGTCAGAGGCTCCAAGATCTACCGGTAGATCCCGATGGACTGGCTGGTGACCACTGCGTTAGACATTGACTTTAAACTGAGAATCTCACACAACCAATGCTCTCTAACACAGACCTGACTGTTACAGTGAGACCAGCCTCTGGCAAGACTTCTGAGCTTTGCCAAGCCCCAAAGGCACAGAGAAATAGCCCAGTAATACAAGGTAAGCAGAGCCTTGCGCATAATGTTATTGTGACCTACATTGCTGCAAAATTGTAAAGTATTTTTAAATGGCCACATAACTTCAGAATCTCTCATTTAAGCAAAAAACCTTGGTCTTTAAGGTTGGGAAAAGCTTTCCAAATGTAAACACATGCTGTGATGTTTCCTGGAGTCCGCAGCTCTGAAAGTGTGAGCTGCCCAATTCAGACCGGTGTGGGGGTGGAGTGGGGGGAAGGGAGGCAGGGGTTAATTCTGAAGCATGATGAAAAATTGAGTGCTAGCATATGTAACTTTGTTTTTCTGCCTGCCTGCCCCTCTGGGAATTTGTCTCTCTCCTGGACTCATCCCTTTGATACTAGCATGGCTTGTGCAGAAACTGATTGTCCTTGGTTGGGAGAGTGCATAATCTTGTTGTATGTTTACATAGACTTACTCTGAGAAAGTTACAGGAAAGGGCGGACGCTTGTACTCTGTCCTGAAAGCAATGAAATCCATGTGTGTTGGGGCGCGGTCACAGAAGTCCCCATGGGATTGTTTCCCCGAGCTGATCATGACACTGATGCCTGTTGGCTTGCTCTCTGGGGCTCCCATCACTCTGTCCTGCTGGGCCAGATCCTTTGATTTCCCCCCAGACAAGGCACAGAGTGGAGATACCACCCCCAGAAAAGCAATGCAGACACTGAACCACTTTAGCTGTGGGAGAATAGAGCTCTAGAATCCCAAAAGGGATCAAACCCCAAATAAATCAGTCTTTCTCTGTAAAATCTTAAGCAAAGACAGCTCATGGGGAGGCATGACCTTTTTATGAATGAAAGATATGCACACTGGTCATTCTCCCCCACCTGGAGCACTCCTTCCTACGCCCCCAGGCAATAGTTCTTTACACTGATAGTAAACAAGTAGGTTTTTTTCTCAAGTACAAACAGTAGGATTTAAGTGGCTGCAAGTGAAAGCAGACAGATACAAGCAAGTTACTAAGTTAAAATGACTCCTAGATAGTGCTAATTCACTAAAACTTATTTTCAAGCAGATTCTTACCCTAATGAGCTGTTCTTGTTCTAGGCATAATCTTCAGGTCAGACTTTTACCCTGATGTGGGTTCCCCAGCCCTTTTTTAGAGAGTCAAGCCAGCTGAAGACAAATACCTGATAGCTTCCCCTAGCTTAAACAGTCTTTTCTCCGGGGGCAGGAATCTTTTGTTCTACATTCTCCCTTCTTTAGAAAAATACCTGGGTCAAAATGGAATTCTAGTACTTACTGGTATGGTCACATTTCTTACTAGTCCAATACCTTTGGACTTGCAGGACAAACAAGGCTGTTTAGAAGTCATTAAGTTTAGTAATGGCTCTCTTCAGCACATTTAAAACGGTAAACAGTCTCATACTTCTGATTTCTGATTTCACATGCAAGAGTGACACATGACCACAACAGGATCTGCAGATCCAGCAGATTGTAATGTTAAAATTGATAGCCTCTAAGGCGCCACAGGACTGCTGGTTGCTTTTAAAGTTACTCACACAGCTACCCTTCTGAGACTTATTAAAATGGATAGGTTACATGAGATATTGTTTAAAGCCTCTTTGAGTTATACATACTTATATTCATAAGCCAAGCTTCATGAAGCATGGGGAGAACAGTGAGTTTTGCCCACAAAAGCTCATGATAGTATATCTATTTTTGTTAGTCTCTAAGGTGACACAGGGCTACTTGGTTTTTTTATAGTTGTTTTTAAAGTTACAGACTAACACAACTACCACCCCCCTGACCTTTAGTCACACAATGGTCATTAATCTCTTCCAGATTTCTGCATCCATGGGCCTTCTGCAGAGGGAGCTCGAATACCATCTTTGAGGCTCTGAGATGGACAGTGTAGGAGAATTTGGATTTGCAAGAATTTGAAATAGCTAATTAATGATTTGAGTAGCATAAAACACATGGAAAGTGTCTAACTCATTTCCCATAGCAAATGGCTCATCAGTACAGTATATGCTACAGATATGAAAGACTTCCCCATTTCTTGCCATGACAAAACTGCCACTGTTCGTAATGACTAGTATCACAAGGCTATCCCCAGCTTACATGAAAGCAGAAGTGACCGCTTTGTCATTGACACCTCCAACCCAGGCTACACAACACACACACATCCTGTTCAGTTTGGGCTTCAATTATAGGACCTGTTGCTATCTGTCAGTCAGGCTAATGTTCTGGCGTTGGCACAGCTGACATGGGTGAGAGTCCAAAAGGCTACACTGTTCCTAGTGTCCGGTTACAACTGACTGAGTGGCATTCCTAAATGGAGTTGGATAATAGCCAGATCTGGATCTTGAGGGGCTAAGAGGGGGGTGCCCGACCAATCTATCAGTGAGCAGCCTGAATCTAATTCATTGCAGACGCTCTGAGGTGTCGTCTGTGGAATCAGAGGGGTGTGGAACTGAGTGTTTGTTCAGCTCTCATAAAAGATCAACCACCATAAAGTGGATCAAAGCAACAGGGGACAAGCTGAGAAGTGCAGTCCCTTCAGCCCTCCCCATGGCTTGTTCTTTGCATGTGAGCTGGTGGGAACTATGGTGCCTCGGGCCAAACAGAAGGTCATGGGACTCGTAGGTGACTCAAGAAAAAGGAAATGAATTTCCCAATACTGTAGCTTGTGTTGCAGCTGAATGCAGGGCTCAGGGAGGAAGCCAAAGCACAAGCCATGTTAGTGATTGAACCTGGGGGAACTAAACACATGAGCTCTGCAGCTTGGGTTGAATTCCCTGTGTGGGAATTGCTGTGGCAAAGCTGTATCCCGCATGCACTGTGCAGAGGGGGACACAGTAGCTCCCGGAACAGCAAGCTGCACAAGAACAAAACTAAACAGAGGGCAGGTGGCATCCAACTTATGCATTGTCCTTGACAACTTTAAGAGACTGCATCTTGCTACCTGAATGAAATATGGGGACTGAGCACCCTACCAGCTAGTCTCGTAGGATGGGGAGAGGCTGGAACTGATGGCAATCCTGATAGGCTAGACAGGCACTAGAAGACTTAATTATACATCTCTGCTATCCTGCTATTCCAAAACTCGGGTCTCTTGGACAATCAGCCCATGCATGTTTCTCCTGTGTGGGCACATTTCCTTGGACTAGGAGAACAGCCTCCAATTCATGTTCCCTTATGCAGAATTAGCAGCTGATCCTGCAGTAGCGGGAAATGTATTGAAGTAAATCTCTGTCAACTCTCCCCTTTGTGTAGCTGATATTGCTTGGATTTGTCTGGGGTCTGGGCAACATTAAACTGCAGCACAACTTTATTTTTGTGCCGTTGTGCATATTGCAATGCTCAGGGCCGGCCCACAACATTTTGGCACCGGAGTCGGGGAGCTCAAAAGCCCCATGCCCCCTTGCTTGGGCCAAAACTTTGAAAGGTCTCAATTCCCTGGGTCCTAGTGGCGCTCCCTCCCCCAGAGTCAGGCACCTGAGGCGGCTGCCTCAGTTCGCCTCATGGTAAGGCCAGGCCTGGCAATGCTTTCCCCTGGTGGGCGGTGGTGTGGCTCTAAAAGGAGACACTGTTCTAACGTTCCAAACCACATTTGTCGGAATACCTGAACTAGCAACTGAGTTTTAATTGGGAAGAACTCCTGAAGCACTAAGCAACATCTGCTTGTTTCTACCTAAGAAACTGGCATGCAGGTAATGTAAGGAAGTAATTCTCAGTAACATGTGCTTTGAGTGGGTGGATATAAGTGCTCAGATATAGTGATGGATGTGTTGTAAATAGCAGCTAACCATCATCGTACTATATATTGGACTTAGATTTTCTGGATAACCTGGTTACGCCCCCTTTATCAAAGCCAAATGGCTTAGATCATACAGTAACTTTGTTTGGTTTAAGCTTCATCTCCCTCCCTTCTGCAGTTCTCCATCTCTGGCATGCTTCTGCTCCTGGTTCTTTCTGCAAGCTTGGAGGCCAGCTGATCGGAGCTGGCTTTGGCTCTCTCTCTGCACAAGTCCTCACCTTTCAGATTGCTTAGAGCGTTGGCCTCTTCTTAGTGGTTCTCCAGACACTAAAATAATGTTTGCATTCAAGGGGCAACAGCAGGCTGGTAATCAGAGTGAGGTGGTTGAAGATCATTATCCTCTAATCTGCCATGGCGGGAAACAGATACCTTTTATGCTCTGAATCCCAGCTCTCATAGGCTGCATCTAGACTGGCATGATTTTGCGGAAATACTTTTAATGGAAAAGTTTTTCCGTTAAAAGTATTGCCGCAAAAGAGCGTCTAGATTGGCAAGGATGCTTTTGCGCAAAAAGTGCTTTTGCGCAAAAGCATCTGTGCCAATCTAGACGCACTTTTGCGCAAAAAAGCTCCGTTGGCCATTTTAGCCATCGGGCTTTCTTGCGCAAAAAATTAAGGTGCCTGTCTACACTGGCCCTCCTGTGCAAGTATTCTTGCACAAGAGGGCTTATCCCTGAGCGGGAGCGTGAAAGTATTTGCGCAAGAAGCACTGATTTTGTACATTACAAAGTCAGTGCTCTTGCGCAAATTCAAGCGGCCAGTGTAGACAGCTGGCAAGTTTTTGCGCAAAATCTTGCCAGTTTAGACGCACCCATAAGGCATGCCACTTGTTGGCTGAAAACATTTTCTGGAGTTGGCTATCCCCTAGACACTAGTCTCAAAAGCTGTCACTGGTCCCTTGGTTTGGCTATGTCACTTTTTTAAAAACCCTGGTCTGGGACTGAATATAGAAAATCCCAGAGCCTGAATTGGTGACATTTTAAATTATAGACATGGCCTGTAAGGAAAGTCTGCTATCATTGGGGTGGGTGGATAACGAATCCAGCACTAACAGCATGAATTGCTGCCACTGGAGTTAAATTAAGTAACTCCTCTCACTGGTAGCACTAGTACATGCCTGTTTTCTGGCTAGGGCACTACCAGAGACCCAACACATAACCTACTGTTAAGTCTATCTACACTAGTATTTTTCTTCAAATTTCCCATCCACAGGTTAGCATGGGGCATCTACAGTCATAGGAATGTAAGTGTGAATAGGCTGCTGATGTTCCAACTCCTATGTGGCCTAAACCTGCCAGAGCAGAATTAGGTGATATTGGTTAAAATGCCCATTTTTCTAGTGCGCCTACTGTTTCTCCCATGAGTGGAGTTTCTCTTATGTTAGTGAAAAGATGATACATAAAGGAAAATCGGTGTAGTCACAGCCATAGCACACTTTACTTCTACTGCATTTCTTGGGATGGCCTCCACTTGTCTTGCAGTATCTCATTTTCAATGGTTTTGGTGCATTTGCTAATGTTCAGCCCATCCTCCCTGTCCCTCCATGCTGCCTCTCCATATTATGTCTCCTACTTGGAAAACAAAAATTAAATTCCATTCCAGTTTCTTCCACAATTCAGGCTCCAAAGACACAATCAAAGGCTACTCTGGGCTCTCCTGGGTTCCGAAAAGACCCCACTGGTAACATGAATGCAGCACTCAGGTCTTTGAAAAACCACAATGCAAACATTTTGGGATCGAGGGCACTTCCCTATTGTGCTGGAGGACAAAGTACATCTGGAATGAGACTCAAGGCAAACGCCTCGTTGGGAAGCAACATTTGTTCCAGGTGTCCTGTACCTCGTGGCCATTTAAAAATATTTGGCAGATACTTTATTCTGGTCAAGAGAACCCATGTCAAAACACTAAAATAAGTGATTTATATTGAATTTAAACCATGCTGAGTTCTTGATTTATTTCTCTCCTTCTCTGTACCTTGTTATGCTGTTTAATTATGTATAGGTTTATGCCAGAACTCTGTGAGGTGTAAGTAGGAGCCCTGTTTTGTAAGTCCATTTGAAAGCATTGTAGGTTGTTTATCCTTCTGGCTCCTGTCCAAATAGCCACCGTTGTTATAAAACAGTTTACCATATCATTTGCCATGAAATACTCCCCAAACACAATAAAATTCCAACCAAACCGGTTTGAAATTGCACAGCTGAGTTCTCAGTGGAATATTTTTAAGCAAAGACTCATGATTGATCTACATCCTGTCCTGTGCTTTCCCTTCTGCGTTCCATGCTATTCTTATGCCTTTGGTTCGTAGCTGGCTCATGGTTCTCCAGTCCCAGTAGATTGTGTCCTTCATGGAGATGATTTTCAGTTTTACCAGAAATAGCTTTGACTCAGAGGCTGTGTCTACACTGGCCACTTATTCCGGAAAATCAGCCGCTTTTCCGGAATAACTTGCCAGCTGTCTACACTGGCCCCTTGAATTTCCAGAAAAGCACTGACGATCTACTGTAAAATCATCAGTGCTTTTCCGGAAAAACTATGCTGCTCCCGTTCGGGCAAAAGTCCTTTTCCGGAAAACTGTTCCGGAAAAGGGCCAGTGTAGACAGCACAGATTTCTTTTCCGCAAAAAAGCCCCAATCGCGAAAATGACGATCGGAGCTTTTTTGTGGAAAAGCGCGTCTACATTGGCATGGATGCTTTTCCGGAAAAAGTGCTTTTCCGGAAAAGCATCCTGCCAATGTATACGCGCTTTTTCTGGAAATACTTATAACGGAAAACTGTTCCATTTTAAGCATTTCCGGAAAAGGGTGCCAGTGTAGACGTAGCCAGAGTGATGTGTCAGTGTGCCCATAAATGCTCCTGGGATTAGGCATAGGCTTACCTTTTTTTTTTTCACCCCTCACTTGTGTGCAGCCCCCAACTGACTTGTCTGTGGGTTAGCAGCCCCTGATCCAAAAAATAATAGTCGGTGGTGCTTTTATTATGTAATCAGAGTCTGAAGGAATGCTTCCTTGACAGATAATTGGAAGGGGAAGAGATCCTGGGTGTATCTACAGTTTATGCCTACTTTGCTTAGATTTGTTAGATATTCATCAGATGGAGTGATATTTTGCTCACTGAAATCCACTTAGCTTGTGTGAGGTCACTAGTTGGTTATCTGATAAGCTTTTGCTTATCGGACATTCTGTACACTAGTTGCTTCCCTGCCCCTGCTGCCTCTATCACAATGAGGCAGCAAAGGGGGGAAGCGGAGGGGATGCTGGAGGGAGCCAGCTTACAAGCTGGTTCCCACCCAGCTCCAGCTCTGTTGGAGGGGGCAGGGGCGCAGCGATGGCCAACTTTGAAATGTGCAAGAGACCCCAGCAGGGTCTCTTGTACATTTCAAAGGGGAAGCGCCTGCATGGAGCTCAGGATCAGCGGGACTGCTTTCCCACTTTGAAATGTACAAGAGCCGCTGCTTGGGCTCTTGTACATTTCCGAACGCGGAAGTTCTTATTAACTAATTGAACAGTTGATGGGATTTCCATCAACTAGTTTAATCAAAATGTAACATCCTTACGTCACACATTATGTTTGTCTTAAAATCAGGGATAGCTAAAAAATGGTTACTAATGTCTGTAACTTTGAGGGAATACTGAAAAGCAGGACTGTCCTAAATTGTTCCCAAGGAAAGAGCTCAAGTTAGCAGAAAGAACCCCTGCATAACGAGGTTCAACTTTCAGAGCTTTAAGAGTAGGGGGAGGGGTGGTCAGGGAAAGTCCTTCTTGTCAGGAGGCTGTACAGTAATTCCTCATTTAACACATGCCCGCTTAACATGTTTTCGCAATAGCACGATTTTTTTTTTTTAGGGAAAGTTTTTTGAATTACACGACCGTCCCCGGAATAACACGATTTCCCCAGCCGGCCCGTTACCAGCAGCTGTGCGGGGCTTCCCCCGCCTCCCTGCAAAGCGGCGGAGGGTTCGCTGCTCGCCATGCTGTTCCCCACTGACTCCCCATTGCCGGACGCCTTGCCCCCTCTCCTCTGCCCCTGCATGCAGGCCAGTGGTTGGGTTTCCCCAGCCGGCCCATCACCAGTGGCTGCATGGGGCTTCCCCTGCCTCCCTGCAAAGCGGTGGAGGGTTTACTGCTCGCCGCGCCATTCCCCGGTGACTGCCCCTCACTGGATGCAGTGCGGGTCCTGGCAGACACATCACAGGGGCATACTCCAAACCCAATCCCCTCCCCTATCCTTCCCTTCCCTTCCCCAGAGCCGAACACCTCCCCTCCTTGCTGTAACCCAGTCCCCTGTCTCCCCCAAGCTTATGTCCTGGTCCCAAGAGACACCACTTCTTGAAACGCAACCCCCACCTTTTCCATTACTTTCAATGGGAAATTTGACCCCGCATAATATGATTTCACTTAACACGATCATTTTCTGAAACATACCTATAGTGTTAAATGAGGAATTACTGTATATGCTCCCTTGCCTGGGTTGGTTTGTCCTGTTCTCTATTCTCCCCCCCTTAAACAGAGCTAAATGGCATCATTAAGAGCCTCTTTTCTTATGATGATTGTGTTGTAGTTGTTTCTTAATTTCTAGGAGCTGAAATCTTTTGAGACTGAGCAGAAGTCACAGCTAGAGCCTTGCAAGGATATAAAAACTTGTATCTGCATCTGTCTCTGCAAAAATGAGTGGGATATGCGTATATCTGCACATTTGCAGAGCTTTAGTCATAGACAAGAGGTTGATGGCAGTCAATGGTCAGTCATTGACTGCCTGGTGGTCCTATTGGCAGTGTTGTCTTCAAGTCGTCATTGTCAAGTCCAAGTTGAGTCTCGAGTCACTACAGTTCAAGTCTCAAGTTGAGTCTCGAGTCCCTAAAGTCACTTTTGAGTCAAGTCCCAAGTCGAGTCTCAAGTCTTAATTTAAAAAATGTCAAGTCACTTTTGTACAAGCCATCAATATCAGCATTTTCGGACAATTTTTCACCAAGTCAATTTAACAAAATTGGCAAATCTCAAGTCGTCTCAAGTCACAAACAATGAACCCAAGTCGAGTTCCCTAGGCGACTTAAGTCGGACTAGAGTTCAAGGTGTGGGACTCGAGTCAACAACTCTATCTATTGGGGCCTGGGAGGTGGGCGGGCGTTAGCCTGCTCACATCTAAAGGACCTTCCCCTAGTCTACAGGGTTGACCGGCTGGTGGTGGTGAAAAGGTGTGACAAGTGGCCAGCAGGGTGATGGTGGAGAGCAGTGAGCAGCGATGGTGAATGACCACTGAAGTAAGAGGCCTCTTTATCTCCCCCCACCCAGGATGGGAGGTGAGCTCTGCAGAAGCATCTCTCAACTCTGGGTTTGCCCTGCCCGAGGGCAGCAACTGTGAGTGGGGTGCAGAGAAGGTTTGGGCATGTGAAGGGGACATTTAGATTGCTGGACTTAAGAACCTGAAAGGAAAAGGACATTGCCCAACCCACTTGGGGTTAGGGTTACCATATCTGAACTTCAAAAAAAGGACACTCCAGAGGGGGAGTGTATCTGTATCAGTATCTACCAACTCACGCTGTTTTAATGCGTATATAACACATTAATACAATATGAGTTGGTAGATACAGATACATTCCTTCTCAGGAGTGTCCTCTTTTTTTTGAAAGTTCAAATATGGTAAGTGGGACTTTTACTTACGTTTATATTTATGAACCCTGTCTGTGGTGGTTTCCCAAATTAATCCCAAGTTACTTCCCTCCCTTTTATTAAGTTTATTTTCTACAGGCAGGCCAAGGCTACCCTGGTACCAGCACTGTAACTTTCTGGCTCAGGGGTATAACTCCCTCCTCCCCCTCCCCACCAGTGCAGCAAATTACAGCACTGTAAAGGGCCAGTGTAAACCAGGCTACAGTGCTGGGAATGGTTAGCTAGCTCCCTCCCAGAGATGGTTTACATCTCCCAGCGCTCATACCGTGGCCATATTTTCAGTTTAAAGTGCTGCGCTTTAAACTGAAAGGCTGTGTCTACACTGGCCACTTATTCCGGAAAGTCTGCCGCTTTTCCGGAATAACTTGCCAGCTGTCTACACTGGCCCCTTGAATTTCCGGAAAAGCACTGACGATCTCCTGTAAAAGCATCAGTGCTTTTCTGGAAAAACTATGCTGCTCCCGTTCGGGCAAAAGTCCTTTTCTGGAAAACTGTTCTGGAAAAGGGCCAGTGTAGACAGCACAGATTTCTTTTCCGCAAAAAAGCCCCGATCACAAAAATGACGATTGGGGCTTTTTTGCAGAAAAGCGCGTCTACATTGGCACGGACGCTTTTCCGGAAAAAGTGCTTTTCCGGAAAAGCATCCTGCCAATGTAGACGTGCTTTTTCCGGAAATACTTATAACGGAAAACTGTTCCGTTTTAAGCATTTCTGGGAAATCATGCCAGTGTAGACATAGCCAGCGTGTAGACAAAGTTTCAGACTCTGGGCTTGTGAGTTGGGAAGTGTTGTTTCTCAGAGGTGCCCAGAGGTGATGTGTGACTTTCCCAGGTTACTGGGTGGGAGCTCGTGCCTGTTCTATGGATAGATGGAGAGGACTGCTTAGATATTAAATCTAACTCTGGCTGCTTCTGGCTCACCTGGCGGAAGGATTGCAATTAAATATAGACATGGAAGGATTATTTTTCAGTCAAAGTGTGAATGAAACTGACCATTACCAACAATCAGTTCCATACATACAATCTATGAAATTTTTTTGCCATAGCTTAATGACCTGGAATGTTCAAAAAAACAAAGAGAAATGGCATTTGAGAACCAAGTCTGATGTAAGGATATTTGCTTTTTTAACATGTGATGCTGACAATTTATTTTAACCTTTTAAATTTCAGCATTCGATATCCCACTTTTCACACAACTGAACATTTAAACAGTCAATTAAGCTTTTTTTATCTAAAGAACTTGTTAAATATTCTGCCAAGCCTATTTGTACTGTTACCTCCTGGATCCAAAACATTCAGGGCCCAATGTAGTTGTTGATTCCCACGTGCTGATTTTACTGTGACTGTTTCAGAATTGTGAAAAACACCAGCTCTGATGAAGAAACTTACTGACAGAGAACAGTTTGTGTTATAAACAGGTGCCCATTTGTATAAATTACTTACCCAAGACATGAACCAAAATTAACTTCTAAAAGTAAAACAGAATTGCTCAACTTGGGTGAGGGTTTTTTCAAAAGAACTACAGTCTCCTGGGGCTACGTCTAGACTGGCATGATTTTCTGCAAATGCTTTTAATGGAAAAGATTTCCGTTAAAAGCATTTGCGGAAAAGAGCGTCTAGATTGGCACGGACACTTTTCCGCAAAAGCACTTTTTGCGGAAAAGCATCCGTGCCAATCTAGACGCGCTTTTGCACAAAAAAGCCCCGATTGCCATTTTCGCGATCGGGGCTTTTTTGTGCAAAACAAATCTGAGCTGTCGACACTGGCCCTTTTCCGCAAAAGCTTTGCGCAAAAGGACTTTTGCCCGAACGGGAGCAGCATAGTATTTCCGCAAGAAGCACTGATTTCAGACAGTAGGAAGCCAGTGTTCTTGCAGAAATTCAAGCGGCCAGTGTAGACAGCTGGCAAGTTTATCTGCAAAAGCAGCTGCTTTTGCGGAAAAACTTGCCAGTCTAGACGCAGCCTTTGTTTTTAAAGGTCTTGGCAACTTTTCATAAGCAATCTTTTCCAGTGACGTATCCCATCTCTCAATCTGTTCATATGAAGGAAGGCTGAGAGGGGCACAGAATGGGGTCCAGTTAGTCAGGAGGTAGGTGCCTGTCTGTGGTAATTGTACCTGTCCCCTCGGTCACAGGCAAAGGGAAGAGGCCCCATGTATTTTGCTATTCCAGGCTGCGCTGGAGCCTGGACGTAGTGTGGATGAAGGCGAGGAGAACGCGAGGAGAACGCGGCTCCTGGAGTTTTCTGGTGGCTGCAGTAGGGTCCTTTCCCGCTGACACTAGCCGGGTTTACAGGTGCAGGGTGTCTGGGGGGGGGCAGGGGGGGTCCCCAGGCTGCCCTGCTGCAG
Organism: Pelodiscus sinensis; assembly: GCF_049634645.1. Lineage (NCBI taxonomy): Eukaryota > Metazoa > Chordata > Testudines > Trionychidae > Pelodiscus > Pelodiscus sinensis. The sequence goes on from NC_134720.1 coordinate 49,093,026, forward strand.
GCAGGCCTAGGGCATGCGTGGGGCAGGAGCAGGGCAGTGTCTGCCAGTGAGGAGCAGATACCCCCCCCCAGGAGCCTGGGCTCCTTGCTGCAGAGGTACCCCCCCTCCCCGTTGCAGGGGTCGACCCCCCCCCCCCGCGTGCTGCTGCTGGGCCTCCCGCCCTGCAGGGGTCGCACCCCAGCGCCTGCCCCTCCCCGGGGGTCAGCGCCTCTCTTCCACCCTCCCCCTCCGGCTCGTGCGGGGCCACACAGCGCAGAGAACGTTCCAGGCCCGGCCAGCGCTGCGGCAGCAGCACTGGGCGCGGGGGAGGGAGGGGAGCGGCGGCTGGTGGGAAACGTAGTCCCTGCCCAATGGGCTCGGCCCCGCCGCCTTCGCTAGGGGAACTACGGTTCCCGGCGTGCCCCCGGGCCAGCTCGCTGCGGCGCAGGCGCAGAGCGGGTGCCGGCGCCGCTATAAGGTTGTGGCTTGGCTGCGGGGCCGCGGAGTGCAGAAGCCGCAGCAGCGGGGCAGGAGCCGGGAGAGGTAACGCAGGGTGGGGGCGGGACTAGGGCAGGGCCGTCATGGGGGGGGGGGGTTACCCCCTCTCGCCCCACCCCCGTGCGCCCGGGACAGCTGAGGTAGGGTCGCCCCGGAGGGAGCGGGCGGCCCGGGGCATTACCCCTGTGGTGTGTGTGGGGGGGGTCGCATCCCCCTCCGGGGGGGCATTACCCCTGTGGCGGGGGGAACCCCCCCCTGTGGTGTGTGTGGGGGGGTCGCATCCCTCTCCGGGGGGGCATTCCCCCTGTGGCGGGGGGGAGCCCCCCCTTGTGGTGTGTGTGGGGGGGGTCGCATCCCCCTCCGGGGGGGCATTACCCCTGTGGCGGGGAGAACCCCCCCTGTGGTGTGTGTGGGGGGGTCGCATCCCTCTCCGGGGGGGCATTCCCCCTGTGGCGGGGGCGAGCCCCTCCTTGTGGTGTGTGGGGGGGCCGCATCCCTCTCCGGGGGGGCATTCCCCCTGTGGCGGGGGCGAGCCCCTCCTTGTGGTGTGTGGGGGGGGCGCATCCCTCTCCGGGGGGGCATTCCCCCTGTGGCGGGGGCGAGCCCCCCCTTGTGGTGTGGGGGGGGGCCGCATCCCCCTCCGGGGGGGCATTACCCTTGTGGCGGGGGGGAGCCTCCCCTCCTTGTGGTGTGTGGGGGGGGTCGCATCCCCCTCGGGGGGGCAGATGCAGCCTGTGGCAGCGGGGGGGCTGCAGGCGGGCAAGGCCGGCGACCCCTCCCTTGTTGACGCGGTGCAGGTGCTGCCGTGGCTAGTGGCAGGGCGGTGGGCTGCAGGCGCCCCGTGTTGGGTGGGGGTGCGGGATGCGGGGTCCCCGGTGGCCGCTGGTGTCCTTGCGTTACCGGCGTTGGCCCTGTAGCCGCTGGGTGCCGTGTGCGGCTGGCCCCGCAGAGGGTGCTGCAGAAGAGATGATGGAGCATCCCGCAAGGTACAGCCAACGCTGCCTGCACGCAGAGGCCCTGGCGGCGGCGAGATGCAAAATCCTGCTCGCCCAGCGCAGACAAATAAATCCCCAGGCGGGCAGGCAGGGGAGGGGGAATGGAAGCCCCCTGTGCTTTCAATGGATTCCTGCTTCAGGGGGTGGGTCTCTCTGGGAAACAGTCGGGGGCTCTGCATGTAGGTTGAGAGAGCTGTGTGGGTCCCGAGATATTAGAGAGGCCAGATGGGCGAGGTAGTATCTTGTATTGGACCAACAGAAGTTGGTCCAATAAAAGGTATTGATTCACCTACGTTGTGAAATAGGGGGTTGATGTAATTATGAGCCAAAGGGGCATGTTACTGAAATAGGATAACCATCTTTACACAACTAATATGAGTGGATGATGGATTTTTTTACTGCTTGTGATAAAGTTATAATCCATTGCACCAGGCTGGACCTGCTGATCTAGTTTTCCTGCTGCAGTATGAATTTGAAGTGACCTTTTTCATGGTGACTAGTTTTGTTAAATCAACAAGTATGGAGGTATAAAATGTAATGTCAAGGTCACTTTAAGGCACACAGCTTTATGGATGAATTAATTTGCTACTGGAACCTGAAAGACTTGACTTAGTCTGAAAAGAACAGTGCAGAGTTTCTTTATAAATAAATGTATACATATGGAAAATATATTGTGATGCTTAAAAATTTTTTACAAAGTAAGATGAATAGTACTTGTGTGGGAGGAAAAATATTTTAGAGAATACGCTTTTTTTCATAGTGTCTGTGGGTGCTGTTGAGAAGACTGATATCTTATGCTAGATTTGTAGAACTGCTTGCTGTATGTTCTATGGGTTTTGAAACTAGCATAGTATTTTGAAATGCTAATATGTAAAACTACACAATCAAGAAAATTGAAACATTTATGACAACCCATATTTCCTAGACCCAAGTGACTAATGTGTAGCAATTAAGATTACGTAACAAAACACACATTTGAAAATTAAGTGGGGGATATGTTGTTGCCCTTCTGCACTGAGTCACTTTAGTTCGGTGGTTACTTTAACTAGCTCAGTCAGGGATCCATGTGCTCATGGATCAGTTCTCCACAAGGCACTGTAGTAAAAGTAGTTAGATCACTTGTTATAATAGGATTTCAAATTTGCTGTCCAAGCCCTTTGGTTAAAAAGCTTCCTATAAATCATGCAGTGTTGTATAGGGTGTAGGATATGTGCCTTAAAGTGGGACTTTAATTCTCTTTAGATTTTTGAGGTGAAAATAAAACTGTAAACCCTGGCGTTTACGGAAGGAGAAGATGAAGGACATCGACCTAGGAAAAGAGTACGTTATACCCAGTCCTGGGTATAGAAATGTAAGGGAGAGAGCCGGCTCGGAGCGATGCCAAGAGCAGGAAGGGCTGAAATTCCAGCAAGCTAAATATAAGGTCAGTTTCTCTTTCCACTCTCCATGTGTGTGCAACTGCTTAATAAACTACATATTGCAACCCTTCTCTTGGCATGACAACTTTATTCAGGTTTGTTACCTTGAAGGTCAATGATGGACATCCTGCCTCTTTCATCAGAGGTCATTTGAAGGAAGGCTGTAGATATATTAACCTCTGGTGCAAAATTGCATCAGTGAGGGAGACTAGTGCTTAGGAGATGCATCTTAATAATGTTTGTTTGTTAATATACTCAGATGGAATTATGCTAAATATTCTGACGTGGACAGTTTTATGCACGTTTATGGGGCTATCTATGTAATTGTGGTGATAGTAATCAAGAGGGATCGGTACTTACAGATCCAATTTAACCATTGGGATGATGTGAATACGGAAATGGTAAGAAAATAGAGCTCTTTGCTGATCATGCCCCATTCAAAGCTGGCAGCTTAAAGACATTCTTAATGATGCACTATGTGTCTTTAGGATTATTTTCCTGAAGCAGATGTTTAACTTGCCACAGTAGTAGTAGGAATTCTTTGTATTTAAAAGAATAAACTAATATTTTTATACAAGTCCATATACCACTACATCTCTAGTTATTTTACTACTCACTGCTGTTTGTTTCCTGTACTATACACAGAAATAGTTCACTGCTCCTGCCAGTTAAGAATCAATCTCTGGTATTGGCGTGGCCATTCAGCTGCTGGGTTAGTCTTCTCCAATGTTATTTGGACTAGTGTGTTTCTGATGGGTTAATAAGAATTACATTCTGGGAGTTATGCAGATGTAAAACTACCTGATAACCTTAACAGGAGGAACTGATGCATCTTGAAGTGTTTGTGTGCAGAAAAAACCACATACTCAATAAATCTTGGCAATCCTGATTGACTTGTGAAAGTGTAGCTCAAAAGCAGTTATTTATGCCATTTCAAGTTAGATTAGGGATGTTGACTAGGATTATTGATGCTCTTTGAAATCTGTTGGCGCACATCTTTTTAATATTATCTAAATGCTAAGGAAGTAAATACTGGTTTAAACAACAAATTAAGAGATTAATACTGCAAAAATCTATGTGCATGCAATATGAAATTCTAATGGACATGCTAATTTTTGTCAGGGTTCATAGTAAACAAATAAGACCGTTTAGCTGTCTGAATTCCCAGTAGGAAAAATAGGTTCCAGTTGTGCTTTTTTTGAGAAGTCTATAAATGGTTCCTTTTTAAAGCAAGTATTGAGTATGTGGTTGTAAAGACTTGTGTTTTTTACATGCAAAATGCCAATAAAGAAAGATAGGTAAGTGTGAAGACAGTTGTGTTTTGGCAGCTGGCTAAAGCATTGCATTACTAGGGGATGGAATGTGTTAGAATGGTCTGTTCTGCGCTGGGGCAGATTGCTGAGTACGGTGTGTACCGGCATTCACTGCAGTTCCCTTAGTGCCTGCATCGTCTCTGTGACTCAGCATAATATCGATAACAGACATTGTTCATGGCAAGTCAGAACATCTGACTGCTGCTTCAGTGCAGGCAATGATACTGAAGCAGGATGCTGCTTCTAAGCAGCATTGATCATGTTATGATTGGCTTACAACCCAATATACATTATCCAGTAGCAACTCTTCATTGTGGAATTGGTGGTGACAACAGTGTTACCATTGGTGGGGAGCTTTGTTTCTTTCCTAGCCAATGGATTTTTTTCAGTCCAGCTGTAGCCATATCAGGATGCTGTTTCTGATTGGCCTGCATCCTAAGAACATGATTATACAGCTTCTGCTCTGCAGTGATCCTATTTAAGCTGCTGTTTACCTCCTACAAGGCTGCAGCTAGCCCAGTATGCCTTGTACTGATTGGAGTGTTATGCTTGAAGTTATTTTCTTGAAACAGTTAAGAAGAAATAAGCTTCATGGTCATTTGCTTTGAGATTCACATTGAACTATGTTCAGGAGAGTTTTTGGAGATGCATCTTCACCTGATCCAACTGAGGAGATCCCTGCTGTGGATGGTCAGGAAACGCCATGCACCCTCTGAGTGGAACTTGAGGATGCCTCTTGAATGGAAAACACTCTTTGTCCAAGTGTGGAATTTTGAATGGAAGGCAGAGAACCAAGATAGGACAAGAATAGTCCAGGGTTACAGACTGGACGGAGTGGCAGGGCTGGGTTTATGGATCTTTTTATATTTAAAATGGTGAATGGTTAACAGGAGGACTAATCAGGAAGCTATGACTTAAAAAAAATCAGGAAACAGGTAAGTCTCAAAGAGGGTGGAGGGGGAAGTAAGATTTAGAAAGGGCTGGAGTAGAACAATAGTAAAATGAAACAAAGTAGGACTATGTAGCACTTTAAAGACTAACAAGATGGTTTATTAGGCGATGAGCTTCCGTGGGCCAGACCCACTCCCTGAGATCAAATAGTGGAAGAAAATTGTCAACCATATATACCAAAGGATACAATAAAAAAAAACCACACATGAAAAGGACAAATCAAATTTCAGAACAGAAGGGAGATGGGGCGGGGGGGAGGTAAATGTCTGTGAGCTAATGATATTAGAGGTGATAATTCTCTGGGGTCCTAACAGAGAATTCAAACCATCAGGGCCTGTTAGTTTTGGTCTGTCTTCTGCTTCCAGGCAGGGCTGCAGCTGCACCGGACTAGGCTTGCCTCGGAGTGTGACTTTCAAGTTCAGACTTCCGTGTGTGCTAAAAATTTCTTTTAAGAAGCAGTTGACGTGCACATCCTACTTAATACATTGAGATCAGCAAAATGTTCACTTGCCTCCTTTCCTGGGCGCAAAAGGATTACATATGGGCCATTGCACAGCCAAGACCCCAGAGGCTTCTGGTGGCTGTCATGTCAATCAGTTCACTTTCCAATCCTGACTGAAGACTTTTTGTCATGTTGTCTTAGGGAGTCCCCACTCTCATGCTATTGGTTCCATCTGCTCCATCAGTTTTCAGTCAAAAGAAGGCTGAAAGGGCTATTCCTAAATCTGTAGGGATGGCAGGTATTTGCCAAGGGTATCCTGCCTACAGCACTACCAGGTCCTGGTTGCATGGACAGAAAGAGATTGCCTTTGAAGAACAATATTGTATTTATCTCAAAGTTTCCTGACATCTGAACTCCCAGTGCCTTGTTGTACAAGTAAGACTAATTCCCTAGATTTCCTGCTGTGTGATGGAGGCATTGGCATAGAAATGTGAATGTGGACCTGCAAAAAGTGTTTTGGAAACCTAAAATGAAAACTCCAATGAAAATTTTACAGAACCAAGATGGATAAGTCTGTAATAACAAATTACAGGCAGTCCCCGGGTTACATGGATCCGACTTACATCGGATCCCTACTTACAAACGGGGGGAGGTAACCCCACACTAGCTGCTTCCCCCCAGCAGACCAGGGAGATGCGGAGCGGCTTTTCTCAGCAGACACCTCAGCTTGAGAATAAAGGACCGAGGGAAGTGAGGTGTGGGAGAATAAAACTGAGCTCTGGAGAAATGTTTGGCTAGAGTTCCCCTACAATATGTACCAGTTCCGACTTACATACAAATTCAACTTAAGAACAAACCTACAGTCCCTATCTTGTATGTAACCCGGGGACTGCCTGTATACATGTGTTCTTGTCACTCTGGATTTTTAAAGGCCATGTTGTGGAAGAGGCCTTAATGTTGTATTTTGTAAGATGCATTAAACACTTTGCTGCTGTACAAGTAGATGTGCTAATTAGAACTATTGTGTTTCACAGTGTAACTTCCAGGTGAAGGTGACTGGTACTCTCTGGCTCTAACAAATATTAAGATAGTTTCAGCGATCCACAAACAATCATTTTACTAATGCAAAAAAGCCAACGTATTTTACCAGATTATATGAAAATATATATTGGAGGCTTCAAAACATCCTTTTAAAAGTCTAATGTAGGGGTCTGCAACCTTTCTGAAGTGGTGTGCCAAGTTTTAACCCTTCTACTCTGGCCTGTGCTGCTCTCCTAGGATGGGGAAGGGGCTCATGCACTCTGTGGACCACCTGGCGCTCAGCAAGCCTTTCCACAGACCACCAGTTACTAATGGAAACTCACCATTATTTACATAATTACACCTTAGACATTTTGCTAGTGCTGCAGCTAGGGAGCCTGGTTTGATTTAAATCAATAAACAGACTTAAGCGTTTTAACTTTCTCATGTTAGTTTATCAAACTTAATTTTAAATAAAGTAAAATATTAACATGTCCAACACAAGGTTTCAATGTTTTCTTTATTTATGGCAGGGGTGGGGAAACTTTTGGGTAAGGGCCCCTGACCCATAGAAAAATGAAGAAAGCCCCAACTCTGCCAGACCTGGCTTGCTGCCACTTCCCCAGTGGGGTGGAGAGGCGCAGGGGGAGAGAGTGGCAGCGCACAGAGTGCACCTGCCAAGCCAGAGTGTGCCTTGCACTGCAGCGCCCCAGCTGGGCCTGAAGCAGCTGCCCCAAGGCACTGAGGTCTGGGAGCGGCTCTGCCCGGTTTTGCAGCTGTCAGATCTGCTCGGTGGCCACTGTAAGAGAGAGGACTGCTAGGTTTCTGGTATTAACCCGAACAGTCTAGCATTTTTCACCACCTGCCTGGTTTAAAAAAAAAAAATTCAGAAAATACTGGACACCTAAAATGTCAGGTATTTTCTGATTTTTTTTTCTTTTTTTGCCTACCAGGAGGCAAAAATGCCGGACACCTGGCAACCCTATGACACACTCGGCAACTGGGCCCGGCTCCCAACACCTCCTGCCCCCGGACCTCCTGCTTACCTGGTTCCCACAGGGAAGCTGCATTCCGGCTTGATCAAGAAACCAAAATGGCCACCGGCAAAAAGCCTAAAGACCAAGGGGAAGCAATGCTTTCCCTGAGTCTTAGTACTCAAACTCTCCCCTGTTCCTATCTGTATTCTGACTCTGCATGCACTGACAGGGCCATGCTGTTTTTATTTATTTATTTTGCTTAACTCTCGGAGTCTTTTTTTTCCCCTCAACTTTGGTCTCCCTCTTATTTTTCCCCCTAGTGTTTTTTTTTTGGGGGGGATGTTCTGTATTTTTGGTTAAACCATCTGGCACCCCAACATCCTTTATCTCCAGGCAGCCACTTGTTTCTCTGACTAGGGTTGCCAGATGGTTTAACAAAAAATACTGAGCATCTCTTCCCCCCCTCCCCTCCCCCCCCCAAAAAAAAACACCTGGAAAAAATTTTGTGGGGGGAAGGGGGAAGACCAAAGTTAAGCCCCTCCCCCAAAAAAGCCCTGTATGCCTCACTCCCCCGCCCCTGTGACAAGGGAAAATTGTCCCTGACAGGCTTCCATCTGAGGGAAACAGGAAATACCAGACATTTCACATGTCTGGTATTTTCTGGTTTTTTTTTTAACCAGACGGGGGACCCAAATAACGGACTGTCTGGGCAAAAAACGGACACCTGGCAACCTTAAACGTGTGTGTGAGCAATTGCTAAGTGGGTGAGTTAGCTTTCTGTCTTAGGGAGAAGGGTGGATTGTACTGAATGCTCCTTGTTCCTGTAACTACAAATCTGAGCTACGCTGTGTCCCTGTGAACCAATAAACCTATGTTTTACCTGCTGGCTAAAAATCACATGTGGCTGAGGATGGGGGTGTGGGGCCTGGTGACTCTCCCTCACGCTCCGTGACACTGCTGTCTTAAGAGTCTCCGGAGTACATCGTTTGTTAGGATGGGTCGACAGATCCTTCTGGGCTCTCTGACCACAGCGAAGATGCTTCTGAAGTTAAGAGTAGGATTGAAGACAAAGATGGAGGCACCTCCAGGATCCTTTTATAATCTTGCCCATGTGCATGGAAATCCCATTGTTCTTCTGAGTGGTGGTGCCTTCCAAAATAGAGCTGATCACATGATCAACTAAGCTGCCCGTGTCCTTTTAGGCAAGGAGCCATCATATATGCTGATCTGCAGGTTTGCATCCAAATTCCTCAGGTGTTTATTGGCAACACTTAAGAGCCCATTGTTCTTGCAGCATAGCTATTCAGTGGACTTTCGCTCAATGCCTGCTGCTGTCTCCCAGACAGAACACATTTAAAATACAGGTACAGAGCCCATATTCATAATTTTACATATAAAAATCATACATGTATATGAGTAGCATAAACAGAATCAGCAAAGCATGAGCTTTCATTAGACACCTCACTTTGCCCAGAATTTGGGGCAAACACACAACAGCAGATTCAGCAATGATCTGCATTTCCCTATTTAAAATCTAATAATGTGACAACACCTAACACATTATTTCAGTTAGCTCTACTCTGAAAATAATGGTGGTCAGTGGCCAGCACTATTGCTGTTACTCTAGAAGCCTTGCTAATATCTATGCCAGGAGCTCCACAAATCAATCTCACTGAGATTCAAGTGCTTTGGGGGAAAATGATCAAATTCTGTGGGGAAAATGCTGATACCCACTCTCTCTGTCTTCCTCTCTTCTCTCTTCTTCCCCCCCCCCCCCCAATAATCTTTTATATATTTTTGCACAAATGGGCTTCAGAATTTGTTCTGAGCTGGCATTTTTTATCAAGGCATTCCTGTGTGGCTTTATTTGTAGGTGAGGTTTGAAGCTAATCCTAGTGGATTAGCTGTAGAAATAGGTTGAAACACCAGTAGCACACTTGTGCCAAGTATGTCATCTTGATAACAATTCTGAATGTTTGCTTAATTGCCGCCCAAGTGAGCAGATCCGTCAGTATTTGGCTGTGGTGGAGGTGATACACAGGGGCACAGCAAATGTGGCTGTTTACATGTAAGCTCTTGAAAACTTCTTGTTGATAGTCTGTTCTGCTACTCTTACAACTGTGTTTACCAGCTTGAGGCATTTGCTTGCACATCTAAAATCTCTCAACACATGGGAGGACATCTTTGTGCATTGACCTGATGCATTTAACAAGTTCAGATATAAAGTGTTGTAGTATTTGGCAGTTACCTACTACTCAAGTTGCAGCAGACGAAGAGAAGTCTAATTCTGGTCACAGTCATATAGTTCAGTGTACTGCAGCAAACATAAAAGAAATTGCATACAAGATACAGTCTCCAAAACTTGCAGTCAGAAATCTGACTTCACATCCCGTGCTCTAATTAAATTTCTGTGTTTTGGAAATTAATGAATGTGTTTTTATTTTGCACTTGGAGATTCTGGGACCACAAGGAACCATTCATTTTATCAAAGCTTGCAGTAGGATACGGGGGCTCTAAGGGTGCATCTACTAGGTATATGAATGATTAGTTGATTAACCAATAAACCTGTACTCATTGGTTAATCCAGTTTTTCCCAATTTTATTTGGCCATGGAACCCCTAGGGCCACGTTTCCTCGGGGAAACCCGCTGCCATGATTCCCACTGTCTGTCTCTTTAAGAGGGGGCGGGGGAGTGCTGCCTCTTTGTGGAACCCTTGCTTTCACTTTGCAGAACCCCAGGGTTCTGCGGAACACTTGGGTTAATCTAATCGACTACTTTAATTCACATAGGCAACAAGAAGGGGAGGGGGAAGCAGGAGTCAGTGCTGGGGGGAGCTGACTTAAAAGCCAGTTCCCCCCAGCATTGGCTCCATGGTGCTGCCTGTCTTTCTGCCCCCCCCCCCCCCCCCGTCGTCTGTCTCTATCGGAGGCAGTAATGTGGGGGAGGGGACCCAAAGGAGTCTGCTTCATGGCAGCAGCCTCTGCCTGCAGCGGGCCCAGACTCACCGCGAACAGAGGCTGCTCCACACCGATGGAGCGGCTTCTGTCTACGGTGAGCCTGGGCCCGCTAGGGGATGCTGCTGCCCACATCTATGGGGGCGGTCTGAGCTTCCTGTGGACAGGGGCTGCTGCCGGAGCAGCTTCTGTCTGCAGCCAGCTCAGGCTGCTGTGGACAAGGGCTGCTTCATGGCAGCCTTCCCCTCCCTACCTCACCAGGTTTATAAACTGGCTCCCCTCATGGACTAGCACCCACCTGGTACCCTGCGCTGCTGCCTCTGATACAGAGGCTGCAATGCGGGGTGGCAGGGGGCTCCCCAGGAGTGGGGCTGAATTGCACTAGCTACTGTCCCTGTCCCTAGGGACTATAGAATAATCAACTAACTGCTAAGAACTCATGTGATTAGTTGACTATTCTCTTTACTCCAGTGTTTCCCATTTTTATTTGGTCATGGAACCCCTAGAGTTGCCTTAAAAAAGGCCCCTGCCGCATTTTGTTGAGTGCAAAAAAAAAAAAAAAAAAAAAGCCCTCGCCATGGCTCTGTCTCTTTAACAGGGGGCGGGGGAGTGCCGGCTCCTTGCAGAACCCTTGCTTTCGCTTTGCGGATCCCCAGGGTTCCCTGGAGCACCAATTGGGAAACACTGTCTTACTCTCTATCTAACACTCCTAGTGTCTATACTGCAGTTAAATATCTGTGGCCAGCTCATGCCAGCTGTCTTAGGCTATGGGGCTACAAAATTGCAGTGTAGACATTTTGGACCCTAGACTGGAGTGTTGCAAGTTCCCTGGGCTCAGGCTTCAGCAATCTATACTGCAGTTTTACATCCCAAGACCTGCAAGCCCTGGTCAGCTGGCACTAGTGAGCTACGGGTGTTTAATTGCTGTGTATACATATCCTAAGAGCTTATTGGAGTGTTAATAACTTTCCTCCTTAGATGGAAAAGTACTCCTTTAAAACTCATCCCGGCTTCTGCCAGGCACTTAGCCTCCATCTCACATGTATTGGAGGAGACATTCCACTTTTGTGCTATTTCTGGTGAGCTGAAACCCTATGCTGTGAGTAAATTGTTACGGTATAGGAATGCTGGTCCAGTAATTCCTGCTGCTGGCCTCCCATTGCTCCATGGAACTGTGCCCATATCCTGTGTAGACGTAGGGAGCAGCATACTGACCAGAGGGAGTGGGTTGGTTCTGCCATTATGGCAGTTGTGCATGCTGTGCTCTTGTGCCAGAGGACACGGGAAAAGAGCGAACAGAGAAGGAACAGTGAGAGTGAGGTACAGAGACAAGGCAATAGGTAAGATGACAAACAATGGTAAATATTTAGGGCTGTATCCTATAGGGATATAAAATTTTGATTAATTGGCTAATTGAATAGTTGAAACAATTTGCATCGATTATTTGATTAAAAGAGGGAAGCGCCCTTATTGACTAAAGTGCAGGCTGTTACACTTCAAAGGCGAAAGCTCTGCGGGGACCATAGGGCCAGCAGGGGACTCAAGCATTCCTGCTGACTCAGGGCTTCATGTAGCGCTGCCACTTTGAAGCCCTACCCCCCCCCCCCCCCCGCCCCACTCCACCCCCCGCTGCCTTTCTGATAGGCAGCAAATGTGGGGGAGTGACTTAATCAACTAGTGTGTCTACTAGTCAGTCGAAGCAAAATGCAGGACAATGTAGCACTTTAAAGACTAACAAGATGGTTTATTAGATGATGAGCTTTCGTGGGCCAGACCCACTTCCTCAGATCAAATAGTGGAAGAAAGTAGTCACAACCATATATACCAAAGGATACAATTTAAAAAAATGAACAAATATGAAAAGGACAAATCACATTGCAGAACAGAAGGAGGATGCGGGGGGGTGGGAAGGGGGAGGAAGGAAGGTAAGTGTCTGTGAATTGCTGATATTAAAGGTAGGGAGAGTGGGATGTTTGTGAGTTAATGGTATTACAGGTGATAATTGGGGAAACTGTCTTGATAATGGGTGAGAAAGTTCAAAGACTTGTTAAGTCCTTGTCGGTAAGTGTCGAATTTTAACATGAATGACAGTTCAGAGGATTCCCTTTCAAGTGCAGATGTAAAAGGTCTTTGTAGCAGAATGCAGGTGGCTAAGTCATTTAGAGAGTGTCCTTTCTGGTTAAAGTGGCAAGAAACTGTTTTCTCTTTGTGATCTTGTCTAATATCTGTTTTGTGGGCATTAATCCTTTGGCGAAGTGTCTGAGATGTTTGTCCAATGTACATAGTAGACGGACACTTTCGGCACATGATAGCGTAGATTATATTTCTGGATGCGCAGGAATATGTGCAAGAAAATGGACATCGTACCCAAAGGACTGAAAGTGAACAATCCACTAAGATCAACATACTTCACTGACTACAGTGAAAGACTCTGCCTCACACTATCCAAGAAATTAAGAAACCACCTGATAAGTATTTTATACAAGAAACAGAAAACCATCAAGAATGACATTTCTAACTTAGATCGTCTCATCTCAAGACAAACATCCACACCGACTGACACCTTGCAAGACTTTTGTTCCACCAGACAAGAAATCTACTATACACACTTCTATTCCCTACAACAAAGAAAAGACAATAAATTTTCTAACCTGCTCCATACCACTGGCTACAACAGCAACTGCCTCAACCCACCGGATAATATTGTTAACCTCTCCAGCTACAAACTCAATCCAGCAGAAGAGTCTGTCTTGTCCCGGGGTCTCTCTTTCTGCCCCACGTCCCCCACAAACTGGATACAATTTTGTGGTGACCTTGAGGCTTTTTTTCGCCGCCTCCGTCTCCGAGAATATTTCCAAACCACCACTGAACATCAATCTGACCTACCAGATCCCCCCTACCAACACCAAAGGAAAAATAATTCTATATGGACTCCCCCTGACGGTCGGAATTACAATCTGGATTTCTATATACACAGCTTCCGCAACAACGCACAGACTGACATTATTCACAAACGACAACAAGCGACACACAATCTTAGCCGCGCTGAACACCATGCCATCCAGAGTCTCAAAAACAACCTGGACATTGTAATCAAACCAGCTGACAAAGGGGGTGCTGTGGTCATTATGAATAAGGCCGACTATAACCAGGAGGCAACCAGACAACTCTCGAACACCACATTTTACAAACCTCTCCCCTCTGATCCCACCTTGGACTACCAAAAGAAACTACACTGTCTCCTTAAAAGCCTCCCCACAGCTACTCGGGAACAAATCCTCACAGAATCACCTTCTGACCCCCGACCAGGATTGTTCTATCTACTTCCCAAGATCCATAAACCTGGGCACCCCGGACGTCCCATCATCTCTGGTATTGGCACGCTCACTACTGGTCTATCCAGCTATGTAGACACTCTTCTCAAACCCTTCGTAACCAATACCCCCAGCTATCTCCGAGACACTACTGACTTCCTAAGGAAATTACAAAACATCGATAACCTCCCCAATAATACCATCCTTGCCACCATGGATGTAGAAGCTCTATATACCAACATCCCACATGAAGACGGATTACAAGCAATTAGAAACACTATCCCAGAGGACACTACTGCCAACCTGATAGCAGACCTATGTAACTTTGTTCTCACCCACAATTATTTCCGGTTTGAGAACAACTTATACCTCCAGATCAGCGGCACAGCCATGGGTACACGCATGGCCCCACAGTATGCTAACATCTTTATGGCTGACCTAGAACAACGTTTCCTCAACTCCCGTCCCCTTTCACCCCTCCTCTACCTACGGTACATCGATGACATCTTTATGATCTGGACACATGGCCAAGAAACACTGGAGATATTCCACAGAGATTTCAACAACCTACACCCCACCATCAACCTCAGCCTGGACCATTCTACACGAGAGATCCACTTCCTGGACACCACCGTACAAATCAACAATGGAAAATTAGACACCACTCTCTACAGAAAACCCACTGACTCATACAGTTACCTACATGCATCCAGCTCCCATCCAGAACACACCACACGATCCATCGTCTATAGCCAAGCCCTTCGATACAACCGCATCTGCTCTAACCCCACTGACAGAGACCAGAAGCTTCAGGATCTCTACCAAGCATTTATAAATCTCAACTACCCACCCAGAGAAACAAAAAAGCAAATTGAAAGAGCCAGACGAATACCTAGAAACCATCTACTTCAAGACAGACCCAAGAAAACCAACAATAGAACACCACTTGTCATCACCTACAACCCCCAACTTAAACCTGTCCAACACATTATCAAGAAACTACAGCCTATATTGGAACAGGATACCATACTCAAAGAGGCTCTGGGAGACAGACCCATAGTCTCCTATAGACAACCACCTAACCTCAAGATGATTCTTACCAACCACCACAGGACATACCACACTAATACCAACCCTGGTACCTTCCCTTGCAACAAACCCCGTTGCCAGCTTTGTCCACATATTCATTCTGCTGATACCATTATTGGACCTAACCAAGTGAGTTATAAGATCAAGAACACATATTCCTGCGCATCCAGAAATATAATCTACGCTATCATGTGCCGAAAGTGTCCGTCTGCTATGTACATTGGACAAACATCTCAGACACTTCGCCAAAGGATTAATGCCCACAAAACAGATATTAGACAAGATCACAAAGAGAAAACAGTTTCTTGCCACTTTAACCAGAAAGGACACTCTCTAAATGACTTAGCCACCTGCATTCTGCTACAAAGACCTTTTACATCTGCACTTGAAAGGGAATCCTCTGAACTGTCATTCATGTTAAAATTCGACACTTACCGACAAGGACTTAACAAGTCTTTGAACTTTCTCACCCATTATCAAGACAGTTTCCCCAATTATCACCTGTAATACCATTAACTCACAAACATCCCACTCTCCCTACCTTTAATATCAGCAATTCACAGACACTTACCTTCCTTCCTCCCCCTTCCCACCCCCCCCCGCATCCTCCTTCTGTTCTGCAATGTGATTTGTCCTTTTCATATTTGTTCATTTTTTTAAATTGTATCCTTTGGTATATATGGTTGTGACTACTTTCTTCCACTATTTGATCTGAGGAAGTGGGTCTGGCCCACGAAAGCTCATCATCTAATAAACCATCTTGTTAGTCTTTAAAGTGCTACATTGTCCTGCATTTTGCTTCAACTACCCCAGACTAACACGGCTACATTTCTATCACTATTCTACTAGTCAGTCACATCCCTAGTATCCTACAGTGGGAGACGAGATGAACTCTGAAGGAAGAGCTGGGGGGGGGGGGGGGGGGGGGAAGAGTGGTTCTAAAAATCCAGTTCCATGTTCACTTTTCTCAGTAGTTTGACTGCCCTGCAGTGGAGTTTCTGCACTATTGTCAGGAACTGAATGACCATTCGCTTATTGGAACTTCAGTTTTTAGTAGAACATACCTGCACAGGGGGATGTGTAGGGAGGAGAAAAAGTGAGCTCTGCCGTCAAGAGGAAGGAAATAGGGAAGTGCCATGTTTTCTTCAGCACTTTTTATTTTTCAAGCTTCTGAGCTTTCCTCTCCCCTGTGAGAACTATTCCATCCGCCTCTGAGCAGTTACACTGACCTGTGAGTATGAGGAATGATGGGGTGAATCTCTAAGGCAGGGATTCTTAGGACAATTTTGTTGATGGCTTCAGAGTATGTTCATTAAGTCTTGCTAGTGGCTGCTCAAACTCTTTTCTTAAAGTTCTGAATTCGATTTAGGAAAACCACATCCCACCCCCCAAATCACTTTAACTTACAGAGTTGCCAGCTGGCAATAAATGTCATAGACATACAAGTTGCGCTTTACACAGCATGTTTATTCAGCTCTGACTGGCCGAGAATAAATTAATTCCTGGATGGTGAATCAGAAGGCAGCACGCGATGGAGGTAGGGCCAGATTAAGAGTGGGGCTAGCCGGGTAGCTGCCCAGGGTGCCAACCTATGGAGGGCACCTGATTGCAGCTGCATGGCGCCCCTTAGAGCTGCCATCAGGCACCGGGGACTGTGCGGCACCCCTTAGAGCTGCCATCAGGCGTCATGCGCTTGATTGCAGCTGTAAGGCGCGCCGGGGGGGGGGGGATGCAGATGCTCTGCGTGCCCCCTGCCCAGGGCACAGGAATGGCTGGAGCTGACCCATGGAGGGGTGGGGTGGGCAAAGCTGGAACCTGAAGCCCTGTGGCAAGAGGATGGAGCCTTAGGAAGGGGCCTGAGCCCCAAGCCCCTGGGAGAGCAGGAATACCAGGGAGGCGGATACCACTATGTCCCTCATCACACTCCAAGAGGCTGTGGGCACAAGAAAAAGCCTCTATCAGAGGCAGCGGTTGGGGGGACAGGTGGGAGCTGGTAGATGCGGGAAGCTGGCTTTCCCCATGTCCCTAGCCATAGCACAGCTGAATCTCGGGCAGCAACACTCCACTCCCAGAAAGGTGGGAGTCCTACTGAAGCAGTAGGTGTTCTGGGGGCAGAGTGGGTGGGGCCATGCCTGGCAGTTTAAGAAGGCAATGCCTTCCACAGCCCATGGTGGGGAGTGGATGGGGGGCAAGGGTGCCATTTAGGGAGGGCAGAGGGAAGCTTCAGCCACCTCTGAGAGAGACTTGTATCAGGAGGCTGCTTGTGACTGTCAGGGAGCAAGGAGCAAGTGCACAGCCTTGGGTCACTCCTCTGTGCCCTGGCCTCGCTAGCCAGGAGAGAGAGGAAGGCAAGCAGGCTGTATGCTTTCCTCTTGTTCCCTGGCAATGAGAGGGGGGAACAGCAAGCAATGTCCTGGTACAAATCGGAGGGTGAGGCTTCAGCTCCCCCTGCCCTCCTTGGAGGGCACTCGGAGCAGGGGCAGTTCTAGACCACAGTGGAGCATGCTCCCTGCCAGCCCTTTTAACTTACCTGCTGCTTAGCGTGGCAACCCCCCCCCCCCCCCCGAGAGCTCCAGAAGCCCACTGGCTCCTTGCCAGAGCAGTGCACTCGGGCACACCAGCTGACTTCCACCTCTGGTAATGTGATATTAAATAACAGGTTGCATGCAAGTGAAGACAAAACATTAATATTTCTTTGATATTCACGAGTGAGTTGTCATGGATTTGATATCAGCTGGCCTGGCTGCATCACAAATGACTGTCAGATTGCACTGTGGAGCACTCCATTTTGGAAATGCAGGTTGTTCTGAGTGCAAACTTAACTTTCTCCTTGTGCATATGTATTTTTTCCACAATTCTTCAGTTACACAATCGCATGCTACTGCTCCAGTTCAATGCACCAGCTGTTCTCTCCCCCCTCCCCCTCGCAACTTCAGTCCTTAATCAATCTCCAAGATTTTCAGTGGTTTGCAGCTACACATCCACACACAATGCATCCTTTCTTAGCTGAATCTCTGAAGTTTAGCAAAAATCCAATCTGTGTGTCCAGCTTAGTGTGTTCCTTTTTCTCCTGGAGTCTTATAACTTAGTCAAATCAAACCAATTTCTTCCAGAGCAGGCACAAATACTATTGTTCAGTGAGAGATATCATACCACATTGAAATATTTGCTCTACAGTGATTTCAACCCTAGGTTGGTACAAAAGAGCTACTACCATTCTTACAGAACAGGATAAACTTCTTTCTCTCTCTCTCTTTCTCTCTGCCAAAAAATGGCTCAACTGATTTTGCTCCTACTTGTGAGGGTATAATAAACCCAGTGAAATATGCCATGAAATTTCAGCCTGGGAACTGACAGTTGGTTCATGGAGAATGAATTAGAATGGAAACCATTATGCAGGTCTTAACTATAGCTGCTGCTCTCCTACTATGGTATGCCCTAGTGGTCAAGATTAAATATTGAAACAAATTGCCGGAAGGGGGACAGAATGTAAATGATTGGTTCAGAGCTAAGATGAAGCTTCAAATGCTCTTTTGTGGGGTTTTCTGTAAAATGAAATGATGCCTTCCAGTAATCTGTGAGTTGACCCACATCTCCTCATTTTTTTTAAGACCTGGAATTTTAAAGATACAATTTTAAGGCCCGTATATGTTCTTTGCATCCATGTAGTGTAAATTAGTGATAGTGAATAGTTTTATGTTGATAGTGAATAGTTTTATGTTATGGATAAGTCAGGTAGTCAAGATATTTATTAAAACAAATCTACCTGTTTGTGAATATGTATATAATGGTCAGGTCCTAGGTACATATTCCTACATGTGGTTTAAATACTCCACCGAAAGCAGTTAACATTTAATGGCCATTTCTAAACACACTCAACTCATGTTCAGAACTGATCAGACCTTCTATAGCTCAGGGTTTCCCAGCCTATGGGTCGGGACCGAAATATGGGTCACCATTGCATTTCAAAAGGGTCGTCCCAGGTGGCTCTAACCTCCATCTTCCCCCTGTTTTTGAATTGCTTTGGGTCACCCAGTCTTCCTGAATTGTCAAAATGGGTCCCCATCTGGAAAAGGTTGGGAACTGCTGCTTGAATTCACTCCCTGATTCCTAGGCACCAAAATCCTCTAGTACAGTGTTTCCCAATTTTTTTTTGACCACGGAACCCTTTCAAACTCAGAAAAATTTCAAGGAACCCCTAGCCAGGGATTAAGTTTGTCGAGAGAAAAAAAAAAAAAAAAAAAACACACACAGACTGCCAGTACACCACAATTGGTAGTAATAAGATGCTAAATACGGTCATGAGATCACCATTCATTTAAATTCAACATATTGAATAGAACGCCATTCATTTATATTCAACAAAAATCATATTAAATATAGTTTTATTTTTTGTATATCAAATAATAATTATATTCATAGTTTTCAATGCGAAGAGTGGTTTTTCTTTTCTTGGCAAATTCTTTTTATATTTGGTTTAATACTAGAAAGTTGGATTCGCATATCTGGCGCAGCATTCAGTCGATTTCTGTATTTCGTTTTCATTGCTGCATAGTTCGAGAACCCAGTTTTGTACAAGTATGTACTGGCAAAGGGTAACAGCTGATGAATTGCGCGTCTTGATAAAGATGAATATTCTTGACTTTGACATAAGTCACTCCAAAATGTAATCAGAAACTTCTTTAAATTTTTGTATTAATTGGCCATCTGAAGCGATTTCAATTAGGTTTTCATAATCTTGTGTAGAAAAACTGACTGGCTTTTCTGTTAAACTTAATGGATTTCGAATCCAGTTATTGTTGTCATTGATGTTTGGAAAATATTTGTTCATGTATAAATCGCGGAGATGATCTGCAATGTCGCTGCGAATATCTTCATCAAGTTTGTATCCATTTTCTTCAAGGAAATCATTCAGAGTTGGTAAACAATCCAAATAATTTCGTCCTACAGATGAGATCCAAAACTGTAGCTTCCGTGACAATGACAAAATTTTGTCTTTCGCATTAAAAATATTTACATTCTTTCCTTGCAGCGACAGATTTACTTCATTTAGTTTTGTAAAGATGTCTGCAAGATACGCAACTCTAGATAACCACAAAAAGTCTGTTAAATGATCAGACAGTTGGAATTTGTGATCCATCAGATTTGCGGAGAGCTCATGATGCAATTCAAATAATCTAACCGGCACTTTTCCTCGCGATAGCCACCTGACTTCTTCTGTATGTAGAAGCAGGGCTGTGTGCTGACTACCCATATCTTCACACATAATTTTGAACAGTCTTGATTGTAATGGTCGAGTTTTTATATAATTAATAATCTGTACTGCTTCGTCCAACACATTTTTAAGAGGGAGAAATATTCTTAACTACCAGAGCGTGTCTGGAGAATGCAGTGACTGCTGGTGCAGTTTGGTGCTACATTTTTTATTCGTGTTACAGCGCCAGCCACTGTTCCTACCATTGCTTTGGCACCATCACTGCACACATCAGCACATTTTTCCCAGCTTATTTGATGTGTTTTCATAAAGTTATTGATACAATTGAATATATTCTCACCAGTTGTATTGGTTTGCAAAAATTCACATAAGTAAGTCTTCTTCAATAGAACTATTAAAATCATAACAGACAAATACAAGCAGAACTGCAAGACCTGCAACGTCAGTGGTCTCGTCTTAATTGTAATGCATATGCATGACATAAATGCAGCCGAAAAATAAGCTCCTTCTCGATGTCAGCAGCAAGATCGTGACTACGACATGTGACGGTATTGTTTGATAGTGGCACAGCCTCAACTTTTTTAATAGACTCCTGATCCAACATACGCATCACAATCTTTTGCACATGGTTTTATGAGTGATTCCCCAATAGTGTGTGCTTCTTCGGTGAGCGATATACGATAGCTTACTTTGTAAGATGCCTCTGTTGTATTTTCATTATCAAAATTGGCAATTCTTGACATGAAGAGTTTACTTTTTTCAAGCTTAAAAAAACTAATGTCTTTATCTTTGTATTCTGGATGGTTTGTTTCAAAATGTCTTCGCAATTTAGCAGGTACTAAACAACTATTAGATAATATTTTGTTGCACACTACACAGTGGGCACCTGGAGCATCTTCATTTCCATTGCTTGTGAATCCAAATGCCAAATAGTCCTCACAATACCTGTGTTTCTTATTAGTCAGCTGAAATTTTTCATAATTAACTTGAGCTGCCTCAGTATTTTCCTTGCTGGTTTCAGTAAAAATATTGGAGTTTGAAGTACTCACTTTAAAGAGAAAAGTTCCTTCTTTTAACCAACGATCCATGGGGAATTTTGATATTAGATTGAATTCTTAAACTTAGTCTCACACACAGGAGCCACGTGTCCTCACAGTGTGTATGGGGATTTGTTCCGATCCTCACAGTGAGTAGGAGTTCTGGTGTTCCACTCACTGATAGTACTCCCTCCCCCCCCCCCCCCCCCACATGCTGCCTTTACCAAGGGACCTAGCAGCAGCAACAGCTGCTTGTCCCGCTTCTGCCCAATCAACCCAAGATCCCTCTCCCGCGTCCCCCGCTGCCGCTCTGCTTTTACCACCGGACCTAGCAGCAGCAACAGCTGCTTGTCCCGCTTCTGCCCGATCAACCCAAGATCCTTCTCCCGCATCTGCCGCTCTGCTTTTTCTGGTGGTAAAAGCAGAGCAGCAGCAGGAGAGGGATCTTGGGTTGATCGGGCAGAAGCGGGACAAGCAACTGTTGCTGCTGCTAGGTCTGGTGGTAAAAGCAGAGCGGCAGCGGGGGACGCGGGAGATGTCTGAAAGGGGAGCGGGGAAGGAGCCAGCGTCTTTGCGTGCCGGGCTCCTCTGTCTCTTTATGGGTGGGGGGAGGGGAGCGTTCGGGTTCTCGCGGAACCCTTACGTTCACTTTGCGGAACCCCAGGGTTCCGCGGAGCACCATTTGGGAAACACTGCTCTAGTACCTGTGTTTTAATCTTAATGGCATTTACATGCCCTTACTTTGACACTGTATATGTGTGGTTTTGTAGTGGAAGCATTCACTTTTAGCCTGGCTCAGAAAATAAGCAACCACACATAGGAAGAGGCCTTTAGTGATGGTGATCCCCAAATCACATGTCATGGCAGTGTGTGGGCTTATAGGGGATGATTGGATTTTCAGTATCTGTCTCCGGAGAGCTTCAATGCAAATCTGAACAGTTAATTGGTTTTCAAGTTGCTCACTTGAATAGAAAAGTTACATTGCCTCTGAATTGAGATGGGTGGGTGGAACATACTAAGCTGTTTTTCATTTCTCCTGCAGTGGTGCAGCTGAAACTAAGAGGCACCATGACATTTTCGTGCACTCTTCCATTACATGTAACTGGGAAGGACGTGAAGTGAAAAGCTGCATAACCAACACTGTATATGTCAGGAATCACAGGTTATGTGCCTGCTATGATGCCTAGGACAAAAATCCAGGAATGAAAGTCTGTCTCATCCCTTTTCATACATATGCATTAGGTCAGGGCTACTCAACATGTGGCCCACGGGCCAGCAGAGTGCTCAACATGTGGCACGTTCCATGGCGAGGCATCTCCCAGGCAGGGTGAGCACTGAAAGACACAAGTGGACGGGCTGGCTGGAACAGACCGGTACAGGGTGTCGGCGTTTCTAGCCCCCAGGGAGGAGGTTCCGGGAGCACCGGGGCATTGTGGGAAGAGCTGGCTGCTTAGCCTTGTGGGTAGAGCCTGAGAGATGCTGACTGGCTCGCACTGGCTACATTTGGGTCCGATGCTGCGGCTTAAGGCTTAATCTTAGTTTCATTCACACTGTCAGGCGTGAATACAATCTGCATATACTTGCATGTATATGCAACCGCACTTAAGTTGCGGCCCTCCACGTGTGCTGTGAGTATCATTGTGGCCCTGGGGGCTTCCAAAGTGAGTTGCCCTGCATTAGGTGAATGCATTGTTTCAGTGACCTGTCAAAAACATGCAGACATTAAACACACACTCATTGTGTCACAACACTTTGCTGTGAATGTCTTGTGGGTCAAGGAAGGAGTGTAGGTGCTCAGGTGGCTAAATAATGCTTCCCCCTTTCCCCGTAGAAGGTGAAAATGGGAAATAAAAGTCCTCTTTTTCCCACTGAGGTCTTTGGTGGTGGGCTACACTGCACATTGATGTATTGGTTATATAATTAAATACAAATTATGCAATGAGCTTGTTGAAACTATCCTGTTTTTATAGCTACAGCTTAGATAATCAGAAGAAAATTGGCCGGGAGGTGTGAGGACAGACTGGTGTAGCTGCAAGTTTGCGCAGTCTGAACAAAAGAAAATCCAGGAGGGGAAAAAACTGTAACACTAATCCTCTAAGAAAAACTTAATTGTAACACTTCCCTGCCCCCATGCAAAACAAACTAACACTAGCTTTGAAGCCTAGCCCAGTAAGGAAGTGGACAGTAAGAGATGCTGTTAATATCATACTCCTAAAGCTCTGTTTATCCCGGAGTTCTGCTGTACACAGAGTGCATGTAGAGTGCAAATAGGCCGATGTCCCTGGAGTAGTAGTGGCAGATAAACCATCCTGTTCTGTTCCTTGCAATAAATGCAGCTCTGCCAATGCACTTAATCCTGAGCTACAGTCCTGCTGCTATGTTAGTCCTTGTTTGACCCCTTTTACATGGACTCCAGTTGCAGGAGTGAGTGCACATGGTTGTCTGTGCTTTTGTGTGAGAACTGGTTTAGGGACATGTTCTTGTTTCTTGTGTAAAAATGCTTCTTGATGTACTCTCGGGCCTGAAAAAATAATGGAATTGCAGTCGGCGGAGTCTCTGGGGCCAAACGAGTGTAGGTAATTGATGATACCAGTAAACTAGTCAGATAAAACTCTTAGCCATTTCAATCTCTTAATTGTAGACAAGATCCCAGAAGAATTTTATACACAGACTAGTTCTCCATTTTGACCAGGCAGCTCCCGAGTGGTCTGTGATCCCCTACATAGTTGGAGTGGGAGTGGGGAGATTTCTGGGTTGGGCTTGCCCAATGCATAACCCCACCCATTTCCCCTCATTCTGGGACACTACATGGGACAGAAGCTCTCAAGTCTAAAGATGAGGAAGAGATCAGGCTCAGCTCCCTAGACCCATCACCTGGACCCAGTGGTCCATTCCCTCTGACTTCCTCCCCCCCCCCTTTCTGGGGAAAACAGGCTTCTCCTGCTACCAACTTAATGCAGTTAGTCCCATGGTTCACATAGTAGTGATCTGTGCTGTGGTGTTGAAGGTTCAGGTTTCCAACCTGTGCAATTCCTTTTGGAGGGTCTGCCTTATTACAGTTACACATAATATAATTAAACAAAACAAAGTCTCCTGGGAAATAACTTTTGCCTGAAAGTTGGGAAACCCCAGTAAAAAGGCAACTGTAATTTGTCTCCTGTGCACTTATAGATTTATATATTCTTTACTAATATGACACATTGCTATCACAGGTCCCACCTTACTCAAGTCACAGGATGGATGTGCAAAAGGCATCTCTAAACCTGTCACTTCTTAACTAATTGAGGGTGTGACTTTGCAATCTAGATTTGCTTTTAAGGTATCTATATTTAAATACTATATCACCCCCAACCCTGCAATAGCAAGATAGATTAAATAAATAAATGGTGATTGCCTAATTCATAGACTTTGTCAGAAGGGACCATTATGATCATCTAGTCTGACCCCCTGTACAGTGCAGGCCACAGAATCTTACCCACCCCCTCCTAGAATAATCCTCTCACCGATATCTCAGATATTGAAGCCTTCAAATACTTTGAAGACCCCAAGATGCAGAGAATCCTCCAGCTGTGATCTGTGCCCCATGCTACAGAGGAAGGCGAAAAACCTCCAGGGCCTCTGCCAGTCTACCCTGGAGGAAAATTCCTTCCTGACCCCAAATATAGCGATCAGCTAAACCCTGAGCACGACTCACCAGCCAAACACCCAGAAAGTTCTCTCCTAGAACTGGAAGGGACCTTGAAAGGTCATCAAGTCCAGTCCCCTGCCTTCATAGCAGGACCAAGTACCATCCCTGACAATTTTTGCCCCAAATCCCTAAATGGCCACCACAAGGATTGAACTCACAACACTGGGTTTAGCAGGCCAATGGTCAAACCACTGAGCTATCCCTCCCATGCTTCTAGTGAATTAGAAGAAGTATGGCAGGAATTACCCTACTTATTGGTATGCATGCCCACAGCTCAGATGTCTTTGACTCCAGCAGATGCTAGTGGAAGCCGCTGCCTTCATATATTTGCTGATGTATAAGCTGCCTTTACTTTCCAAGTAAAATAAAAGAAATTGGTGCAGCAGTGAGCGATCAGTCCAGACAGTGTGCTTAACAAATAATATCAATTTAGAGTTCAGAAGCCCAGGGCAACATTATTTGATAGCCTTGTTTTAGCTAAGTTTGCTGTGCATTGATAGTACAATCAGTATGTGTGTGTTATGGAAGTCTTTCATGTGCCCAGAAACCTCGTTGTGCTGACACAAAGGCAACACTGCATCCTCACCACTGTAGCGCTTCAGTGTAGCCACTCACTACTGGGATAGGAGGGGTTCTCCCATTGCTGTAGGTAATCCACCTCCCTGAGAGGTGGTAGTTAGGTCAGTGGAAGAATTCTTGTGTCCACCTACTTCTCTCTACACCAGGGATGAGGCTAGCTTAACTACATTGCCAGGGGGTGAATTTTTCACACCCCCAAATGATGTAGCTGGGCCAATTTAACATTTTAAAACTGCTTGCTTTTAATGGCTTTTTAAAAGCAGTTTCTATTCATGTACTATTTAGTCACTTCTGTGCATGCTGAGAGAAATTCTGTGGAGTGATAGCTCAGGGTAACCAAATAGTTTCCATAGTGTTTGCTTAAAAATGTCTTTGGATTGTCTAGAATTTGAGAGAAAGGTGTGTGTGTGGGGGGGGAGTCAATATCTTATTAGAGCAACTTCTCTTGGGGTACGTCTAGACTACCGCGTTTTGTCGACAGAAGTTTTGTCGACAGATACTGTCGACAAAACTTCCGTCGACAAAGAGCGTCCAGACACATTGAGTTCTGTCGACAAAGCAAGTTGCTTTGTCGACAGAACTCCGTAGTCTGGACGCAATGTTACAGGCAATAACACCTTCTGTCGACAGAGTTCTGTCGACAGAAGGTGTTATGCCTCGTAAAATGAGGTATACCAGCGTCGACAAAACTGCTGAGTTCTGTCGACGTTATGTCGACAGAACTCAGCAGTAGTGTAGACGCTGGTATAGTTTTGTCGACAAAAGTCCACTTTTGTCGACAAAACTAGGTAGTCTAGACACACCCTTGGTGAAAGAGACAAGTTATTCAGCTTACTTAGGCTCTTCAGATCTGGGAAGGTGTCACAGCTAAATACAAGGTGGAACAGAATGTTAAGCATAACGGGTTGTCCTAACCATGAGGGATGGGCAGCAGCCTGGGGACTAAGGAGTTAACTATGTCCCTTGTACCTAGCCAGGTAGTGGACAGCCAATACAAATGCAGGTAGGGATTTCAAACTAAGAAAAGGGAATTTTTGGGTTTTCTCTCCTTTGTCTCTGATCCAGTTTTGCTTTCTAGATACTGAGGGAGACAGAAGACATGTCTCTCTCCAAGAAAAAGACTCTTCATAATGTGTAAGTAGAGTAAAGTCTAGATATATCTGTCAGGTTTTATTGTTTTCTGGTTTGGGAATTTGGCTGTCTGTGCTGTTACAGATGGTTTTTCCTCTCTTTTACAACTAAGTTTTGGCCCATGGGGGAATCTTTCATGAGTATATAAATTTGGTGACTCTTACCATCTAGCCATTCCAACTATGGTTGTAACTGGAGTATTGTTTTGATAATAAAAGTTCCTTCTTTTTTTAATTAACCTGGTATTGGTTCATTTCTGTGTCCTGTGTGGGATCT
Organism: Pelodiscus sinensis; assembly: GCF_049634645.1. Lineage (NCBI taxonomy): Eukaryota > Metazoa > Chordata > Testudines > Trionychidae > Pelodiscus > Pelodiscus sinensis. Next base: position 49,119,903 of record NC_134720.1, read on the forward strand.
GCATGCCTCTGATGAGGGGAGAGCAATCACAGACTGCAGCTTGTATTTTCTCTTTTCTTTTCAGGCTCTTTAGAGAAAAGAGCTTGGGGTGCCATGGGGTTGGTTTCAAGTGTCCACCCCTGTTTGTGGGTTCAAAAGCCATTGATGGTGGCAGCGGATTTCCCCAAAACCTGGGTATTAGGATTTTGGGGAGAGTTTTTGTACCAAAGCCTGTAGCGATCAGGTTTTGGGTTGTTTTTGTGGGCTTCCACTTCTGCAGTCATCGTGCTACAGTGGGGAATAGCTTTGACAGGGGTTAACAAATTGCAAGAGGCTGCTCAAGGCAAAGGAGACAGTTACCACTTTGGCAATCCTAGGACAAAGGACTCTGAGGGGTAGCTGCGTTAGTCTGTAACCAAAAAAACCCTTAAACAACAATGGTCCTGTAGCACCTTAGACTAACAAAAATATATAAGTAGTATCAGAAGCTTCAGGGGGTAGCCGAGTTAGTCTGTATAGGATAAACTTAAACAACAAAAGATCTGGTAGCACTTCATAGACTCACAAAACATGTAGATGGTATCATAAGCTTTCATGGGCACAGCCCACTTCTTCAGATGACTGGAGTTATGAGTTTAGGATGTGCAGACCCAAAATAAATAGGGGAGAAGGGAGAGAGGGGAAGGAAAAAGTAGTAGCGTGAGCTTTCGCAGGCAAAACCCACTTCTTTAGATTAGGGATTTTAGGAAGTGAGAAATTAGCTATTTGTGTAGTTGATAGAATTTCTATTGACTACATTATTAGTTAAGGGAGGAAACCTCAGTCCTAGCTCGCACCGGGTCTGGGAGCTACCCCCTGCTTCAGCTCTGCAGTTTAATTGCAGAGGGGGTAGGTCCAGGGCTCAGCGCGAACCAGGATTGAGCCAGACTTACTCAGTCCCAGCTCGTGCCGGGTCCAGCAGCTCCTGTCCGGAGGCGGGGGGGGAGGGGTCCCAGCACAGACCTGGGACTTCCTGCGGGCCAGGGCTGGCTGTGAACAGAGGCTGCCACAAAACAGCCTCTGCATGCAGTGAGCTTGGGCCCTCTGCAGACAGAGGCTGCTTTGCCGCAGCTTCCCTTGCCCCCCCTGCACTGCTGCCTCTTGTAGAAGCAGCAGCAGCAGCACAGGGTGGGGAAGGTGGCACCACAGAGATGGTGCTGAGGGGAACCGGATTTTAAAAGCCAGCTCCCCCCAGCACTGACTCCTTCTCCTTCCTTCCCTGCACCTTGGTTACAGAGGTAGTGGCGGGTGGGGAATGCAAGTGGTCGAAAAGTCAGCTTAAGCCTAGGCTTATTGGTTAGTCAACTACTCCCTTACATCCCTATTTCAGATGGAGTTTGATTGTTGTAATGAGCCATAAGTACTTATCTTTATTGAGTCTGTGACTTTTAGTGTGTAGCTAAGTTCTGAATTTAAGCTTCCAGACTTGTCTTTTGAAGGTAACTTGCAGGTTTTCTTTGGGACAAGAATTGCAAGAACAAATAGGGAGTGATTGTTTTGCAGAAAGTGTTTAGCCCTGGTTAATATGGTGTGTTTTGTCACTTGTGATTTATCATTTCTGTGCAAGTTCATTCAGGAGTGCAGGGAGTGTGTCGTTACACTGACATAGTTGTTGTTGGGATCTTGGGCGCTGACTGGGGTGCACTACATATTGTGATCATCTGCAGGACCCATGGATTTTGTGAAGAGTGGTGATTCACAGACCATGCTGATCATTCTGCAGGGTTTGCATCTACTCTGGCAGGGTGTGGGGTTTGAGTTGGCGTGTCTTGATCTGTGAGGAGTTTTCTTCTGATGACAAGCTTAAGAGTTTGGGGAATTGCTTGAATGCCAGAAAGGGGGTTTGGGAAAGATTTATTTCAGAAAGAGGCTTCCCATTGAGTTTGGTTTGTAATAGTTTAATGATACCTCATTTGGATTCCAGTGTGGGGCCATAGGTGACAACTAGGGATGTCTGGCTGGTGAGGTTTTTTTATTCTCTATTGGAGTAGGTTCCCTCGGGGTCTTAGGGTGACCTGTTCCATGATGGGGTCTACTTGTCTGGTGGGGCATCCCTGTTTAATGAGAGCAGTTGTAAGTGTGTTAAGGTGTATACCATGGATATTCTTCTTGGAGCATATTCTGTAGTATCTGAGTGCCTGGGTGTAGATAAGATTTCTTTGTGCATTTGGGAGGTTACTAGGTCTGTGACGGTAAGCATGGTGACTGGCAAATGTCTTGTCTTGTATATAGCTGTCTTAATGTTCCATTGCTGGAGTTGATTGTGATGTCCAAGAAGTTGATGCTGGTGTGTGTGGGAGTGATCTAGAGAAAGTTGGGTGGATGAATGTTGGTTATTGAAGTTGTGGTGGAAATTTGAGGGAGTCCCAAAGATGAGTATGTCATTGGCATGTATCATTTGTTTTGTGGTGCATTTGTTCAGAAATTCTTCCTTGAAAGGACTCATAAAGAAGTTGATGTATTGGGGATCTGCCATGGATTAGACCAAGTGGTGGCTGTTGAATGTAAAATTGTTAATGGTGAGAATGACATGGATGAGTTTGGCAAAGTTTGGGGTGAATATCTGAGTCTTGTCTGTTGTCCTGTAGATATTTGAAGCAGACAGCGATGACCTCATGGTAGGGGATGTTGGTGCATAAGGGACATGGTATCCACGGTGGCAAAAAATTTCTGATGGAGGTTGTTTCTGGAGGAAGTCAACTGTTCTGGAAGAAGCTGATCAGTGGTTTGAGGATGGTTTCTGTGCATAGTCATTCAGTAACAGCGTTGTGGTAGGTAATGCATCTGCTTGGGTTGTCCTGTCTGCAGATCTTGGGAAGCAAGTAGAAGACTCTGGGACTTATGGGGGAATGAGGTTGTGGCATTTCTCTTCCAGGTGTTTGGGGAAAGATTTGATTATATCCGTAGGTTCTTGAGCGTATTGTGCTCTGGGGGAGTTTTTCTGAGCTTTTTATAGTAGGGGTGGTGGTGGAGAGTTGTCAGTTGGCCTTGTTGACAGTCATCACATTTGAAGACTACAATAGAGCCCTCTTTGTCTGGTGGTTGGATTATTCCAAGGACTGTGTAGCAGTCCTTTGAGTGGCGAGAGAATGCAATGGATATAATGTTTAAGGATTTCACAGACAGGCGACCCCCAGCCCCACCCCGAAGCAATCAATGTAATGCTTAAGTGTATGGTTTCATAGGGATATGACTCTGTTTCCTTATGACTGTTGGTGGGGACGTGTCAGTAGCAGGTGGTGTCATCTTTGCTGTGAAAAAATATTTGTGGCAGCATCAGCAAAATAGTTTATTTGGTTCGCCACATGTTAGTGTGGTATTGGGTTCTATGGTGTGGGTAGAAGTTCAGGCCCTGGGAGGGTGCTGAAAAATCAGCTCTGGTTAGGTAAGTGTAGAGCTGCTGGTGCTGGGGTGTCTGTGTGGTGGGTTGTGGTATCAAGGAAAGCTTCTGTGCATAGTGCTATTTATGCTCCACGTGACATGAAAGTGACACAGATCTGTGCTGATATATTTGAGGAAAATAACTTGCTGGATGCAGCAGTAAGGAGGGTCTAACCGATCTTGGCTGTTACTTGTTAAACGAAGAGTGAATGTTGATTTGGGTAGGTTTAGTAGGAAGGTGTTGCCCACAAGAAGTGAGTCAGTTGCATTATATTAAATAAAACTTTTCACTCAGCCTTCAGTTTGTGCATATGCCTGAGTCACCACACATTCATCTTGCTATAACCTTCCTCTGTCCTCTTCTCAGACTCTCTGCTGTTAGCTACCTTCTGTCCGAGAGGGCAGCGTGCTTAGATGCAAGATGGAACGCTCTTTGGGGGAGGGACCATGTATTTCCGAAAGGCTTTCTGCAGTGGGCCTGACCTACTTTGGGGTGCTATTTAAATACATGAAGGGTGAATTTTTTTTCCCCCCCTCTGAATGTATTGTCCTTGTCTCTCTTTTATGTGTTGGGGTTATATGGAGACCCACTAATGTAATGCTTGCATGTTCTTGGATTATGAGCTTGAATCTGACAAATATCAACATATCTAAGAGTTATATAACCAGAGAGAATGGGAATCAAATGCTTGTTGTTCATGGCCTTGTAGGACCGTTAACCCAGAGGATATCCTGTTTCAGGAGACTTCTACCTAGCTACAGCTGATATTTTCAAAGAAGTAGAATAATCTCACCATTGATCAAGCAGTTAATGGGGAAGTGGGTGGGTTGTTTCTGTGTGAAAAGTGGTAAAGGTTTTAAAGTCAGGATTCTGTACAAAGCATCCTGGTCTAAGAACTAGGGGTATGTCTAGACTACAGGCTTTTGTCGATAGAAGTTTTGTAGACAGATACTGTCAACAAAGCATCTGTCGACAAAAAGCATCTAGACTACAGCCAGTTCTGTCGACAAAGCAAGCTGCTTTGTCGACATGACAGTGTAGATGCAAAGGACAGTGAAGATGCAATAATGCCTTCTCGCAACAGAACTCTGTTGACAAAAGGCGTTATTCCTCGTAGAATGAGGTTTACCGCCGTCGACAAAACTGAGTTCTGTCGATGTTATGTCGACAGAACTCAGAGGCAGTGTAAATGCAGATATAGTTTTGTCGACAAAAGTCCACTTTTGTCGACAAAACCCTGTAGTCTGGACACACCCTAGATTACTTCGTTATGAGGTTTTTTCATGTAAATGAGCTTTTTCTTGCTTCCAATTAAAGTTAGTGGGAGCAGTACTGAGCCTTGGGAGTTAGTGTACATTTTAGCAATATATCCTTCAGTACCCTTGCCTTTCATTGGATAGCCCTGATCTGTGTTATGAGACTGTAAATGGCAATATTTTGTAGCAATATATCCTTCAGTACCCTTGCCTTTCATTGGATAGCCCTGATCTGTGTTATGAGACTGTAAATGGCAATATTTTGTAAGTAATAAATATACATTGTGTGAAAAAGTATTTCCATTTAACCTGTTGAACTATTGCAAGGAATTTTTGAAACACATGGAACTTAATAGGATTCTGAAAAGGATTAGCCCTGCATATGCATACAGATACTGAGTTACGCTAAGTAGGATACAAGTTAATAAGGTAGGCTAGCCCTCATGTTATAGGCTGTAAGCCAATAACCAACTGCCTGAACTTTGGAAGAGTCCTTTCCATTGGGCATGCTGTTGCATAGTTGTCCATCATGAGTATTTAGTACTGGTCCAGAGACCAGACACAGGACAGGACAGACCACTGTTCTGAGCTAATCTGGCAAGTCTATGTTCTCCATCCTCTGAAGCCTAAAACATATGGCTACCATGCTATTGTTTGAATTGCACTATCCTAGAAATCCAGGGAGCTAAAGCAGAACTAGACTATATGGGAATCCTGTGTTGGTTTGTGACTCCCAAGCTCTCCCTTTGTCCCCAGTGGTCTTGAGCTGCAATGACTGCACTAACAGATGATGAATTGCTGGAGACAGAAATGATTGACTTTCAAGAGTCCCATAATCACCTTACATTTCTGACTTCACTGTTTCGTTTGTAAAAAGGTGGAATGTCAAGATGCCTTGGAGACAGCAGCAAGGGCAGAAGGCCTTCCGCTGGACAGCTCCATGCATTCCCACCTGAGAATGTTGGACGAGGAGCATCACAAGGGCAAATATCACCATGGCTTGAGCTTGCTAAAACCCATACGGACTACTTCCAAGTAAGACCTTGTGCTAAGGAAGAACTGATTTGGAAACCACAGCCTTCTTGAAAATTGTGTGTCGGTGCGATTGCAGCTCTTATATTTGTTGGTTAAAGCTGAAGTGTCCTCTTTGAAAATGTGTTTAGCAAGTATTACTTTGTGTGCCCTATGCAAAATTCTCTTGATACTTGTAATGGGAAGGGATTTTGTTTTTCTTGAAGGATATTGCAGTTTTTTCTCTCTCTTTAGACACCAGCATCCAGTAGACAATGCTGGACTTTTCTCCTGCATGACTTTTTCATGGCTCACTCCTCTGGCTCGTACAGCATACAAGAAAGGAGAGCTTTTTATGGATGATGTGTGGTCTTTGTCAAAGCATGAGTCTTCAGATGTTAACTGTAGAAGGTAAGCTCTCTTGTTCCATATTCTTTTCCCTGTACTCCCTCCTTTTGCAGGCTGACACATACTCTAGCCTGGTGTTTTTGCAGATATTTGCATGAACTGGCATTGGAAAAGCATGTCAAATAGAAAGGGTTTAAGAGGAAGGGATCTTAGTCTTATTTATCGTTCTTGCTCCAGTTCCTTTTGAGATATGCTGGTGTTTCAGCTAGGGATGTAAGTGACTAGTCGACTACCTGATAAGCATATACTTATAGGGTAGTTGACTAGTGATTCAATTACTTGCTTCCCCCTCCCCCTTACTGCCTCTTCCAGAGAGAGGCAGCAGCGGGGGGGGGGGGGGGGAACAGGAGCCAGTGTTGGGGGGGAAACCGGCTTAAAAGCTGGTTCTCCCCAGCACTGTTTCCGTAGGGGCAGGGGAGGAAGAGGCATAGCGGGGGACCAGTTGCGAGCCGGGAATCAGCTGCGGGAACCAATTTCACCACCACCCGCCCCTGAACTTCTGCTTTTTAAATGTATTAAGAGCCACAGTGGGGTTAGCTCCTGGGCCGGGAGCTATCCCTGCTGTGTCTCTGCAGTTCCCCCCCCCCCCATCGACTAATTGAATAATTGATTAGCTTATTACCTGCAATTTAACATCCCTAATCTCAGCCTTACTGTGGGAATCACGCTGCTGTTACTGAGCAGGTTTTGTCCCCCAGGGCCTTTTATAACCATTTTCCCATTTTTGCTCCTTATCAGAACTATTTGGCTACGTCTAGACTGGCCTGATTTTCCGCAAATGCTTTTAACCGAGAAGTTGTCTGTTAAAAGGATTTGCAGAAAAGAGCGTCTAGATTGGCACGGGCGCTTTTTTGCAAAAGCACTTTTTGTGGAAAAGCGTCTGTGCCAATCTAGATGCGCTTTTGTGCAAAAAAGCCCCGATCACCATTTTTGCGATCGGGGCTTTTTTGCGGAAAACAAATCTGAGCTGTCTACACTGGCCCTTTTGCGCAAAAGCTTTGTGCAAAAGGACTTTTGCCCGAACGGGAGCAGCATAGTATTTCCGGAAGAAGTGCTGATTTCTTACATGAGATCGTCAGTGTTCTTGCGGAAATTCAAGCGGCCAGTGTAGACAGCTGGCAAGTTTTTCCGCAAAAGCAGCTGCTTTTGTGGAAAAACTTGCCAGTCTAGACACAGCCTTTGTGTTTTTAAACAAGTGCAGTGTGTGTCAGCCCAGATTCTGAACATGCAATGCTGTGAATTAATGATGAGAAACATTGATACTAACTGAATATAGTCTGATTTATAGGCCAAATCCTGCATTTAGGCTAAATTGTTGTGACCAGTGGGCTATTTACTCCGGGCAAGAGCTATAAGATTTAGTCCAAAGTTTTATTGCATGATAGAGTAGAAAAAGGGGGGAAGTGATGAGATTCCTAATAGGACTCCGGGTAAAGTAAAAAAAATACTCTTAACTTTTTCAGTTCTGCTCTGCCTCTTTGTATGGAGATTCAGGATATAACTATTTTCCCTGGTTGTGTAGAAGATGCTATGCATGTTGTGATACTTGAGGATTTGTGATGTTCAGCCATGTGTGATAGGAGATTTACCAGAGAAGAACCTTTGAGATGACACTTTTTGTCCTGTAAGGAGATTCCTAACAGCATGGCTTGTGCTAGGAATGTAAAAAATTATTAACCGTGTAACTGATAGAATTTCTATTGGTTACATGGTTAACTGCGGCTCTTGCGGGGGAGGGGGTTGCTGCTGCTCCTGGCCCCCCCACCCCCCAGGGACTGCCGCAGCTCCTGGCCCTGTGGGGCTCTTGGGGCTGCCCTAGCTCCTGGGGCCACCCTGGCTCTTAAACTCTTCATATGGCTGCTAACCTGATTAAACTCTTACATCCTTAGTTTGTGCTTCTTTTAGGTTAGAGAGGTTATGGCAGGAAGAACTGAAAGAAACAGGACCCGAAGATGCTTCTCTCCGGAAGGTTGTATGGATCTTCTGCCGCACCAGGCTCATAATTTCCATAGTGTGTCTGATGATCACTCAGCTTGCAGGCTTCAGTGGACCAGTAAGTAATAGCCATCCTTTTTATAACCACCACAGAGGGCTCCATCCCATGGCCAGCTTTAACATGTTAAGATTTCATTACAGGGTCACTGACACATTATGATTAGTTAGAAATATTGGTCCTTACAGTTTGCTGAAAGAAGATGATGATTTCCAGAACGAAGCAGCAATCCAAGATAGCTTTTATCCTGCTGGTGGATCACTTACTGAATGGTGGGACCAGGTTTCTGGCGAGGTAGCAGATTTAGGTGTCCTGAAGAAAAAACACACTTGGCTTTTCTCTGTGGTTTCGAGTGTAGCTTAAAGTTCCTCCTTAACTGGTGTGATCACATTGCACTAAACTCTCTCCTAAAGTTTTTTGCTTTGAGATTGGTAATAATTATTTTGGAGGTAACATTTGAGTAGGCAGGACATCACTTTGTAGAGCATTGGAATTAATAGTGCAGTCTGCAAGAAATTAAACTTAATGGTTCACACTCATTTAAAAACAAAAGGAGACGGGGCTCAGGAGAAGTCTGCAAACTTCGTTATCAGTGCTACAAGGATTAATCAGGCGGGTTATGTTTAGAAATATTAGAATATGGAACTGCCACTGGGAACTGCTGCTGCTTCCACTAGTTAGTAATGAAGATACAACATAGGGGACTTGACATTCACATCATTTTCTTGTCACCTGTTTGTTGCACATTTTGTGCAGATTTACAGTTGCGATCTTGACTAAATTTATTCTCTACAAATTTCCCTTGAGGAGTAGGAGCAGTATTACTGCTTGTAGTACATGTTTCAGTGTGCTGTTAAGATGGAGGTTCATTACTTCGGTAAGTACAACGGGGGTGCATTAGGTAAAAAGTCTTCTAAAATGTTTTTCTTGCTTTTTGAACCTTTTAAAAGTTTGCTTTGTTTCTTGTAATAGGAATAACAATAATTGTTTCCTTGGTCTTGTTTCACAATAATAAATGATAATAACTTGTGCTAATTATGAAACACTTGAACAACCTGTTGGGTGCACTATTAATTATCAAAATGTTGAAATATTAAAGTTTTAACAGAACTAGGTTCTCCCAAGAAGAGCTTCTGTCATTGTTTCACTACAGGGCCCAGTAGCTGCTCTTGTCTTTAGCAGAGAACTTACAGCAGGGTTGTCCCTAATTTCTTTAGTATAATTTTGTCTATTTGTCAGAACCAAACTACTGAATGGAAAAAAACTTCAATAGTTTGGGTTTTTAGGTTCCAATTCATGCTCAAATTGGATGCTTTAAAGTTATCCTTTGAACATTTGCCTGTATCTAGTCAAAATTGGACTGCTCTCTAATGAGGGAAGTGCCCTTTTGGGTTCCATCAATTGGAATGAAAGATGAGACTTTACCACCCTCCCCACTGCTTTTTAAAATGGAAAATGTTGGTGATACACCTGTGCTGTCTCCTCTGAAGTATCAGTGCTTTTTTGTGCTGATACACCCTTTCAGTCTCATTGAAATGAGAAGGGATATTTGGAAAAAGCACTTAGCTTGTCCACTTGTATTGGTGAAAATTACCAAAATGGAGTTAAACTTTTCCCAAACTTGAAAATTCTGAATTGAACTTCCATGACATTGGAATGGGAGTGGAAATGGCATAGTGGTGGTCTCACTAATAAGCACTGTGATGGTTATAACTGGTGGGGGTGCTTATTGGATTTCATAATTGGGCTTCATGCTAGCCAAGAGCTCCTTCAGGAATCCTGCACATCTGGCACATTCTAACTTTGTAGCCTATTCGGGCTTATTTTCCTGTGTCAGAATACCTTGTAATAACCATCAGAATGCAGCAGTGCAAGCGAGATACCTTTTATCTCCAGTTGATATAATTGCTGCCATTTAACCAGCTGCTAAATCTTTTATGTTCAGAACAGGGGGGAGGAGCAAAGACTATTTCTAATTTACTAAACAAAATCAGTTTAACTCCAGGCCTGAACAATTTGTATGTTTGCTCAGAACTAGCCTTCCTGTTTGGGAGATGGGGAAACTTGCTATCTTAGTGGAGTACAGCTTGATCGTTCAGACAGTTATTGGAGGGGGGAGTGGTAAGCTGTTTGAGGTAAGTTTCCCACTCTTCTAGTTCCGCTCCAGTTGCAGCTTGCTTTGTGCTGTCAGATACTGGATGTGGGTGGGGCATCTTTCTCTGTAGTGGAACCAATGACAGAAGCTGTTCTTTAGAATTTTCAGGATGGCTGTATTCTGCGATCAGAATGAGACAGTCAAGCTGGGCAGAATCCAACGCCAAGAGTAAAGGTAAGGTAATGTTTATTCAATGGGAATGCTTAAGACAGCCAAGCAGCTAATACGAACTACTATGGTAACAATCGCAGAAGTACCCCATTAGTTTAAATGTAATTTTTAAAGCTGTGTCTCTAATTTTGTAAAGAACTTTGCTGTTTTTTTCCATTAATCTTCTTCAAATGGAATGTTTTGAAATGTAAATGCTAAATATTGTGACTTCTTCTTTTTCCTCTTTCAAATTCTTTAATCTGCTGTTTCCTCTCTTTTTTTCTTTGAAATTTTTATTTTTTGGTATAATATAAGCATTGTCTTTTATCTCATCACGGGAGATGCTGATTCTATAGAACAGTGCTGAAAAATTGCACTTAAAAGGTTTTGGGAGGAAAGAGACCCCAGGAAACATCTGCTATCTTTACACACCTTTCCTTGGAGACTTTCAGCAGTGCTGTGGGGGTGCGAGAAAATGCTTGCTGCGCTGCGATCATGCTGAGTTACAGCTCGTGAGGAAAAAGGGGGCTTTTTGACTCCCACTACTCAGTGACTCAGTTGTGTATGTTGGATTGAGTACGCGAAAAGACGCCAATAATCTTCTCATTAGTAACTGCAAACCAACTATGCAGTTGAGGCCAAAACAGTTGATGTAAAGCTATATATAAGTGAGGAAAAATCTGGAATACAGTAGTTCTGTGAATGTGAGCTCCTCACATTTGATCAGGGACTAGTGAGTAAATTTCTCGATGAGCCCTTTCAGAACCTGATGGACATCTGGCTTTAATTCACACTTCGAAAATGAATAAGCAAAACTATATACAGCATGTTTCCTTGGTTCTGGGATACAGAATCAGCCACTTCAGGACAAATGCATTCAACCTCCATTTTTATCTGTTGTTCAGTGCTGGGTTGTAGCTGCTGTTACCTTTGCTGAAGTAGTGCCTTTTTGTTTTTCCTCCCTGCTCACGCTATGCAGAACTCTTATTTGCAAAACCTATTTTAGCCAAGAGGACTTCAACTGACTGTGAAAGGCTTTCCAAATCATTTCTTTGATCTCTCAAATTTTTGACATTTTGTTGTGTTGTGGGCAAAGGTAATTCTCAGCTCTGTATAAAAGTACCAACATCTAATCGTATAAACACCAACGTCTTTGAGCATCTTTGTTGAAAAGCCTTCTTTAGAAAATCGGTGAGGCCTTATTGTAGTATACCTTTTAAACCAAATTTCAGAATCCCTGGAGCCTGCCTGATTAGTACTGCAAGTTTCACTCTCTTCTCGGACTTTGTGAACATATATCGGTTCTGTTTTGTATCTTTAATTTTGTGTGTGTAGTTTTAACTTAGTTTGTGTCAAAGGCTAGACTGTTTGTTAGGTATTAGCCTTTTATAATTATCTTGTATGTTCAGATTGTATGTTTATGCGATGCTCTTGTTGTACAGTGTTTGTGAGATGTTGCCCATTTTAACATGGCACTTTATTGTTTTTAAATAAAAGACTGTTATATCGCAGTTGGTAGTATTTAATATTGCTGATGAATGTTATTTATATATTATACTATACTATGCTGTTGACTAACTCACAACTGGAGGTGGGAATCGGAGGTTCTTTGGGCTGCTCTATCTTTCGGCAGGTGATGTTTGAAATGTGATTCCTGAGGTAAAATATTTTTGTTTTTGGAAGCGGGAGGTGGGTGGTGGGACAGCTTTTTTTTTTTTTTTAAATAGTCTGGTGTCGCTTACCTATGTTTTCTGCTTGTTCTTTTCTTTACTATTAAACTGCTGATGTTTATTTTCAGGAATGTTTTGCAAATGTCCTTCTCACTCTTCCCCAGTACAACTGTAGGTACACTGTTCCTTTTTATCAAATAAGCACGTTTGATGCAAAGAAAAAAGGTCTTAATGTCGCATAAAGGAATGTCTTTTAATGTGTTCAAATGTGTATATATATGCAGACTATTTTAAACTTTTTTCTATATGATAAAGCATTTCTTTTAACTAACTGACAGATTTATGTTAAGTTAGAAGACATGAAGAATTAGAAGTTTGTTGCAAGGAATGAGGTTCCAAATTTAAATCCCCCCATAACTGCTAAATTTGACTTTCTGCTTTGCTCTCAACAGGGCTTTGTGTAACAGTACTGTGTGTATTGACCATTTTTTATTTCTAGAAAGAAGATTCCATATAATACAAATTGCTCATTGAAACACAAAGTAGCCCACTCATTTCTAACTTAACATAAGTTGTTGCATGGTGCCTCTGGTACAGTGGGATGTTCATGCGAGTTTGCATTTTTTCCTGTAGGCGTTTGTGGTGAAACATCTCTTGGAATACACACAGCGAAGTGAGTCCAACCTGCAGTACAGCTTGCTGTTAATTTTTGGCATCTTAATGACGGAAATAGTGCGCTCCTGGTCCTTGGCTCTTACCTGGGCTTTAAACTATCGCACTGGGGTCAGACTGCGGGGGGCTATTCTGACAATGGCGTTCAAGAAAATTCTCAAGCTGAAGAATATCAAGGAGAAGTCTCTGGGGGAGGTGAGCTACAGGACCCTGTTGGAAATTACCATAGAAAGAGGATAGTTGTTGATTACCTCCTCCTGAGGCTAACCCTTATGTTGTTTGTGTTTTTCAGCTCATAAACATCTGTTCCACTGATGGGCACAGAATGTTTGAGGCTGCCGCAGTTGGCAGTTTGCTGGCTGGGGGCCCAATCATTGCCATCTTAGGCATGGTTTATAATGTCATTATTCTAGGACCAACAGCCTTCTTGGGATCTGCTGTCTTTATCCTCTTCTACCCAGCAATGGTGAGTAAGCGGCACTCAAACTCTTGTACAAAATAGCCTGGAAATATTCTTGAAATGTGCTTCCTGCTTCACTCCAAGAATATAAGTATTTGTGTACAGAATGGAAGGTGTTGATGGATACTGGGTTAAATCCCTTCAGGCTCCTGCAAGAATTTAGAAGACATTAAAAAGTAAAAGTTCAGAGAAGGGATGTACTTGACTACTCGCTCCCCCTCTTGCTGCCTCTGTATCAGAGGCAGCAAGGGGGTGGGAAAACAGGAGCTGATGCTGCGGGGGAGCTGGCTTAAGAGCTGTATCAACTACATGATTAGTCAGTTACCCACCTCTTAACATCGTTAGTTCAGAGGCAAGAAAATCAAATGATAAAGAGAATTTAGAAATAACAATAGAAGTGACTGATGGAAGGAAATTTTGGTGAGTTGAAAGTAGAAATCGGCAACTAAATCCTGATGTGATACACTTCCAGGCTGGATTTTGTAATTCACTGCATTTGGGATTGAAGGTGAACAATGCAGATTCTCCAGCTTGTTCAGAACATGGTGCCTTACTTCCACAGCAGGCCGGGAAGCCAAGAGCACACCATTCCTGTCCTCCACATCCTCTTTTGGTTTCCGATTAAACTTCAAACCTGTGGTTCTGAGCCTTAAATACATAAGACAGTCTCTCCATCTGTGAACCACGAAGACCTTTCCATTGCTCCGTAACAATGGAGCTAACCTAATTAGGACAAAGTGTTCAGTGCCTAGAGGAGGAAGTGTTATTGTCCAAGTGGGACTGTTTGGGGAAAGAGTGACCAAGAAACTAGACCGGGGAGGGAAATAATTTTTAGAAGGGGGCCACTTCGGAAATTTCTGAAATGGCTCCAGGCCACCCCAGAAAGGGCGGGGCCTTAGGTGGAAGGATGGGTGCTAGTAGGCTTCTTGTGCTTCCCCCGCCCCACACACCCTGATTGGCCTGGGTTGGGAGACCCTGAAAAATCTTCCTCCTTCCTCTCCTGCCCAGCCTCCTAGAGAGAAATGCCAGCTGTTTTAAAACAGTTGGCAGTTCCCTGTAGGCGCTTAGCAGGAAGAGACCTCATGCACTCTCTCTGCCCCCAGCCCCTGATTGGCCTGGGGGCAGGGTAGTGCGCAAAGTATTGACAGAGTGAGATGTCTGAGGACATGGATACCATCCTGCCTTGCATCTGATTAGTAAACTTGCTAATTATATATATTTGGCCACTGTTGTACAGTAGTTTTGCTATAAGATTTGGTGTACTAAAGAAATGGCTCATGCATGTGCAAGGCCCAAGGGATAGAGAATATGTTGGAGAATATTTTATTGCCCTTATATAAATCCATGGCACACCCACATCTTGAATACTGTGTACAGATGTGGTCTCCTGGCATTAGAAAAAGTTCAGAAAAGGGCAGCTAAAATGATTAGGGGTTTGGAACGGGTCCCATAGGAGGAGAAATTAAAGAGAGTAGGACTTCTCAGCTTGGAAAAGAGGAGACTAAGGGGGGATATGATAGAGGTCTATAAAATCATGAGTGTTGTGGAGAAAGTGAATAGGGAAAAGTTATTTACTTGTTCCCATAATATAAGAACTAGGGGCCACAATGAAATTAATGGGCAGCAGGTTTAAAACAAATAAAAGAAAGTTCTTCACACAGCACACAGTCAACCTGTGGAACTCCTTGCTTGAGGAGGTTGTGAAGGCTAGGTTTATAACAGGGTTTAAAAGAGAACTAGATCAATTCGTAGAGGCTAAGTCCCTTAGTGGCTGTTAGCCAGGATGGGTAAAGAATGGTGTCCCTAGTCTCTGTTTCAGAGGGTGGAGATGGATGGCAGGAGAGGCGATGGCTTGATCATTCCCTGTTTGGTTCACTCTCTCTAGGGCACTTGACATTGGCACTGTCGGCAGACAGGACGCTGGGCTGGATGGACCTAAGGCCGTTCCTATGTTACGTTCTTCTGTTCTTGGCCCGGAAGGGAATGAGTTGAGGAGTATGGGATGTAGATGTGTTAGGTACCTTGTATTCTTCTGATGCAAGAGTTTTTTAGTTGTGGTTAGTCTGTATTTGTACTTGAGGGATGTTAAAGAAATCTTGTTCTGTTAAATATTAGTAAAAGCACTGACAGCCTTTCGGAAATTTGAATAAAGCTAACTTGTTTGAGTATAAAACTAGAGAGAGCCTAGCGTTCAGTGCATTTTTTGCTTGCTGAATGGAGTGGGATGCTCTGAAAGGGCATTTCCAGCTCATCACTTTTGTCAAGGATGGTGTTAGTTAGTTATAAAGTCCAGTGTCCTGTCTTCCAACAGTGGCCAGTGCCAGGTGCCCCTGAGGGAATGAACAGAACAGAGAATCATCAAGTGCTCCACCCTCTGTCGCCCATTCCCAGATTCTGACAAGCAGAGTCTAGGGACACCATTCTTATGGACCTGTCCTCCGTGAATTTATCTAGCTCTTTTTTGAACCTTTGTCCTCTTATGGATTAGGGATGTGTTAGGGTGCGTACTCCCCACCGTGCCTCAGTTACCCACCGACTGTCTTCATCTAGCCTATCTCAGGGCAAGCTGCAGTCTGTACGGGCCGCTCATCACCGGCACCAGATGTATCTCTGCTGCCCCGCTTACCTGGGCTGCGTTGCTACCACCCTCCAAGCCCCGGGCCTTGCCCCAGGCCCTACAGCCACGGAGCACGTTAGCCGACACTCCGCTAGCCCTTCCTGGCTGCCCCAATACTGTTCTCCTTCCTGGGAACTTCCTCCATTGCCAGCTCTTCACTGCTCTCCCCTCTCTGAAGCAAACTGTACTTCTTTATATAGCCCCCAGCTGGGCTCTCATTAGCCTTAATGGCCTCAGCTGAGTCTTTGCTTTCAGCCCCTGCTCTGGGCCTGAGTTTTGCCCCTAAAGGGCCAGTGCAGGGCAGGGGCCCTATCACAGGATGTTAAATTTAGATTAATGGGCTAATCAAATAGTCGATGCAATTTGCATTGACTGTCCAATTAGTCAATAAGGGCACCTCCATCTTTAAAGTAACCCCCCAGGGCTGCTGCTGCACTTCAGAGGCGAAAGTGCTGCGGGGAGAACGGGGCCAGTGGGAGACTCAAGCAGTCCCCCACTGGCCTGGCACTGCCCGCAGCATTTCAGAGCGGCAGCGCTGCTGACCCTGGGCTCCATGCAGGGTTCCCAGCTGACCCCGAGCTCCATGCGGCGTTGCCGCTTTGAAACGTTGCGGGCAGCCTGGCCCGGCTGCACATGGCGTTTCAAAGCAGCAGCACTGCGTGGAGCTCAGGGCCTGGTCCCGGGCTCCACACGGTGCTACCACTTTGAAGCACTCCCTGCGTTCTCTCTCCCCCTCCCCCCCCTTCCCCTTGCTGCCTTTTATAGAGGCAACAGGGGGGGTGGAAGTGACTAGTTGTGCACATCCCTATTACTGATGTCTTTTTGTCAGTCTACTTGCTTTCGTCTAGTTAGGGGAATTAGATGCATTTGCCATTTTTGAGTTGCTGCTAAGATGTGTCTCTCCTTGTTTCAGATGTTTGTATCACGGCTCACAGCTTATTTCAGAAGAAAATGTGTGTCGGTGACTGATGAGCGTGTGCAGAAGATGAATGAAGTTCTTAACTATATTAAATTCATTAAAATGTATGCCTGGGTCAAAGCATTCTCTCAGAATGTTCAAAGTAAGTATAGACACTCTGTAAACACATCACCCAGCCCCATCCTCATGGGCTCTCCCAGCTCATTTCAGTAGCTGCTCCTGCATGTGTCATCCCTCCCTCAGATGTCCTTTCATTTTTGTTAACAATGGGCTGACATGGCGCTCTCTGTTCCAACGTCTCACCTTGCTGTTTGTGGGTTCTCTTTAATGCTTGGGCGTAAAGTGCTTTATTAATGTTGGGCTGGCTTCTACTATGTGCACTAATTTTGACTGACCTAGTACAAATTGGTCAGTTTTGAAATGTAATAAGAGTGATCCAAATTCCAGCCTCACTGAGCTATGTTTCCACTTCGTCCCTCTGTAAAGGAAGCACTTTCTAGAACATGAGTAATGCTGAAGCGGAAGGAGTTCTCTCTTACTCATAGGCTACGTCTACACTGGCATGATTTTCCGGAAATGCTTTTAACTGAAAAGTTTTCTGTTAAAAGCATTTTCGGAAAAATCGCGTCTAGATTGGCAGGACGCTTTTCCGCAAAAGCACTTTTTGCGGAAAAGCGTCCGTGGCCAATCTAGATGCAGTTTTCCACAAAAAAGCCCCGATCGCCATTTTCGCGATCAGAGTTTTTTGCGGAAAACAATACTGTGCTGTTTACACTGGCTCTCTTGCGCAAATGATTTGCACAAGAGGGCTTTTGCCCGAATGGGAGCAACACAGTATTTCCGCAAGAACACTGACGATCTTACATGAGATCGTCAGTGTTCTTGTGGAAATAGCTAGCAAGTTTTTCCGCAAAATCAGGTGATTTTGCGGAAAAACTTGCCAGTCTAGACACAGCCATACTGTTCCCAATGCATTGATTATACCTGCTGCATTTATATCTGTCTGAATTGTTCCTCAGATGTGCTGGGTTTTTGTTTTTTTGCATTTCTAGAAATCCGAGAGGAAGAACGTAAAATCTTAGAGCGTGCAGGCTACTTCCAGAGTATCACGGTGGGAGTGGCTCCCATTGTTGTGGTTATTGCCAGTGTGGTGACATTCTCTGTCCATATGATCCTTGGTTATGATCTCACAGCAGCTCAGGTAATTGGCTCATCACAGAGTTGGGGATGTTATTTTATAGTATCACTCCTGCAGTAGCTTTCCTTGCTTTAAACTTCCTTGCTTAATCTTTTGTATTCTTAAGTGGGCGCAGTTCAAAATACTCCAGATCTCTTGAGTTTTGGCTGGGCCCCCGGAAGAGAGCATATGATGGATGGCACAGAGTAAAGACAGGTGTTGTACAACCTTCCCATGCACAGGTTGCCCAGTGCTGTTAAGTCCAGGCCAAATTTTCATTTGGGAAGGAGACCAGTATCTTTGTTGTGCAGGCATGTTTTGCACCTGCGTTCTCTTGGAGGGGGGAAACAGGCTTCTGCAAAAAGAAGACTGAGACACTAGACTTTTTTGCTGAAGTTGTGCTGCTGGTTGTAGGAGACCAATTTATCTTCCTTTGGGACGTAAGGCAGAATTTGAAGATCTCTAGATGTTAGAGGCTAAAACTGTGACCTTCAGCACTCTCTAGTTCTTCTGTTTGTGCCATTTCCTATGGAACTGTAAACAACTAGGATAAATCTCTCCATTCTAAAACACTGTGAGGTGAGGACCTTACCTTTTCCTGGTGGCGGGTTCAAGTCCCACCTCCTCTGCCCACCTGGGAGTGGCTGGACAACCAGTTCTCTAAAGCTAGGGAGGTGGTGTGGGATCTTGAGTGGAGGACTAGGGGATACGTATTTGCATGTGGAGCGCAGGTTAGGTATGTTGTATTTAAATGGCTCTTGAATTGCATATCTTTCCTTCCCCAATGGAATGGCCTTAAATTGTTACTGTTGATGGGCCTTAATTGTTGGTGACTTGGAATTGTTAGTGGATGCTACAGCCAAACAGTTTTATTTTGTCTGTCCTGTGTTAGGCTTTCACAGTGGTCACAGTCTTCAATTCAATGACTTTTGCTCTCAAAGTAACACCTTTTTCTGTGAAGTCTCTATCAGAGGCGTCGGTGTCTGCTGACCGATTTAAGGTGAGTGGTCTTTTGGCTATATACTTTTATCCTTAAGTGTGGAGCATCTCTTACAGTACATGAATGCAGTTGACTATGCTATGAAACGATTTTAATGCCAAGGCTATTTTGGAGTGGGCTGGAAGTTGTTCTGTGGGTATTGTGTATTTCTTACCCCCTGCAGAAAGGATATAAAACTTCATACTCGGGATTTAAGCCAATCTCATCCTGTTAAGAGTTAAGATGAGACTATCTAGGGGAGCAGGCCATCTTGCATCAGATGACGGCAGGATTTCTTGCATCTTCCTGTGAAGCACTGGTGCTAGACACTGTTGGAAACAAGATACTGGACTAGGTGGACCATGCTTCTTATCTAGTACAGCTGTTCCTATGCTATCTTTTAAGAGCAGCCTCATAGAGGAGAATGGATTATCTCTAGAACTCAGCCGTATATTTCCTCAGTGAAGCCCTGCTTGTGTTACTGGTGCAGAGGGACTTTCCAAGAACTGGGGATACATTTTTATTTGTCATTTTAAAAAAAAGTTTGAGGTATTGATATTCTATTCCATTAGAGCATCTGAAGAGTCATCTTAACATCCAAGGGGTAAGTCTTTAGTGAGCATATCTGTGTCTGTCACTAGGATCACTTTTGGATTTTACTGCCTTGGTTTTTAAATGATTTAAGGTCCTTTGATCACTTCTTTCTCTGCTCCTTGAGACTGGGCCCAAACTAAAATATCTGGACCTATATACTAGGGAAGTAAAATCCTGGTTTAATTGTGAGGTTCACCTGATGTTTAACTGGGTAACTGACTAAAGTGGGATCCAAGCTGTGGACCCCTCCAGTCTGGTTGAAGTTGCCTGCAACAGCGTGGAGGAGCTGGGTGCTGGCTGCCAGCCCCACTCTGGGGCAGAGACTGTCACTGGCTCCTCGCCATCACTGGAGCAGCTCCTTCCTGCGGGATGCTCGGGGTCCCCAGGGAGGGCGGCTGATCTGGACACAGGAGCAGCCCCTGTCCATGGTAGGGCTGGAGCAGCCCCCTGCCTGTCTGACTAGTATCCTGTCACCAACAGTAACCAATAGCAAGCGCTACAGAGGAAGGTACAAGAAAGCCTGTAATGAAGAATAAGGGAATGTGTCATCCTAACATCTGTCAGTTATTGGTGGCCCTGTCACCCATCTGTCCCATGATCTGTGTAGCTCTACATGGCGATGTTTTTTGGCCATACAGTACTACCAATACATGTCTAATTTGCTTAGGTGGTGGTTCTAATCTAAACCTTTTTTATTAGTAAAGGTTTGCAGCTAGAGAGAAGAGCGTAATGGATCTAAAGATAGTGTGTGTATGTGGAGTGGGAATGGAATAGGAGAGAGTAGCGACTTTCTCTTTCCTTGCATATGAAGTACTAGATGATATGGGGTCTTGCTTAGGTTCTTAATTTTTGTTTTTCTTCATTGCAATCATTGCTCTGGGCTGGAGATGAGGGGTTCAGTATGCAAGCTGTCCCAGGGAGAGAGGACTACCCTATTCCTCTCTCATCACATAAGGTTGGGGCCAGGTGAGAAGTGCTTCTCTGTGTCTGCTGAAGCTCCAGCAGGCACAGCTGAGGGAGGGATGCATGTTCCCCAGCTGAGGGACAGACACACTTAAAAGTAGATAGCTTTCCCTTTCTCTACCCCTGGTCCCTGCTATCCCAATGGCTTGTAGCTGTCTCGGTCCCTATCTCTGGCCCCTTGCTGCCCCCTGTTGTCATTATACAGTATAACTGTCCCTGCTTCTCATCCCATATCCCTGCTGCCCTCAAGTGGTCATTATATAGCAGAGTCCTCCCTTTCCATTATGAGAACCGATCCCATACCAGGCTCATCTAATTTTCCTGGCACAACCAAATCCTTACCTTGCTCCAAGTTATAAGAGGAAGCTTCATACCAAATGTGGTGGTGTTAGCTTTTGCCATTTAGGAGGAGTTCTTGAACAGGCGGATAGGCAGACAAACTCTTTCAAATGTATAGTAGACATGTAGTTGTCAGGGACAAAGCCTCAGGTTTCTCTGCGCTTTAATACTAATTGCCATGAGGAAAATGCCTAACCTAAAGTGGTGGTTGCTTAGATAGATAGATCTATATACATGTGTCATGAAGAATTACGGGAATAAAATAGAACCTTGTAATTGGTCTAAACTAAATCTAAGGCAGTAGACTTTCAGTTCAGATCACAGAAATACTCCTCCCTCAATCTCGTGTGTGCTCTCTCCAGTGCAGACTCCCTGGATAAGACAGATCTGTTTGATTTCTTAGATGGTTACACAGTTCTAGGCTTTTAATATCTCGCTGACTTTTCCATACAAGACGGTGTATCCCAAAATCTGCATACTGTGATGTCTGTTAGATGGATGTCATGTATTAAAGGGCATGAAAGAAGCCTGTGCATAAGTACAATCAGTGCAATCTACACTGGAATACTTGGGAAATCCAAAGGCTTGTGAGGCACTTTCTTCATTTGAATCTCATTTTGAATCACCCTAAAATCAGGCTGTCTTAAATTCAAAAATACCAAAGGGAGTGTCTCTTTGTGATGAGGGGAGGGAATGAGGTCATATCACTCAAGATCTTTGATGCTCCTGCACCGACAGATGGGCAGAGAGGGTGGCATGCTGGCTGTCGTATTACCTACAAATACAGATGTAGCTGACTACTTGGCTTTCTAATATGTTTGAGGTTTTCTTGCAGGTGCATGATTCAGAGGGGTGACTCATGAGTAGTAGCGTGAATCATGTTAAAATGGCCATAATTAAAAAGAGCCTGTTCAGTTCAAAATGCAGTTTTATCTAATTGAAAGCTATTTGTTTATCATGTGGGTTTGGTAACTGAACTGTGCTGACGAATCTCTACAGAATCTATTATTGTAGTGATGGATGTGGTGGAAAACTATACAGTGGACGTAACGTTAGTTATTACTGCTACACATTCCCAAGCCTTCACAAATGGGCCAACTTTGTTTCAGATGAATTTTTCCAGTAGAAAGTGTACTTCTTCAGCAAGTGGGTAAAATAAGCCACCCCATCCTCCTAATTATGGGGAATGCCTGTAAGGAGTTGGTGTCCATCTGAGCACTTCTCCTTCATTTTTATGCCCTCTATCATGCCTTTTATCTTAAAATATAAGGCAAGTAACTGCAAATACCTTTAAAAGTACTAACCTCCCTTCTTGCTCCCCCCCTGCATACAAATCAGTGACCCAAATACAATAATTCTGCCAAAGTTTTACTGTATTGAAAGCTTCCACCACATTCAGGAATGCCCAGGCCCTTTAGCAGGCCTGGAGTTAGTTTACACTAATGAGCTACCTTTTGCTCTTCAGCTTCCTCCCACTGTATAGCCTGATGTGTTTTGCTGCGTGAGTGTGCCATAGCCTTGTCCCCCAGTCTTGACCAGATGTCTCATCTTTACACCTCTCTCACAACTCCTATCAGAGTTTGTTTCTAATGGAAGAGGTTCATATGGTAAAGAAAAAACCATCCAGTCCTCACATCGCGATAGAGGTGAAAAATGCTACCTTGGCTTGGGACTTCTCCCACGCCAGTGTCCAGAGCTCACCAAAGCTGACCCCTAAAATGAAAAGAGACAAGAAGGTCACCAAGGGCAAGAAAGAGAAAATGAAGCTACAACATGAGGGACCACAAGCAATGCTGGCTGAGCAGAAGGGACATCTTCTGGTGGACAGTGATGACCATCCTAGCCCTGAGGAGGAGAACAAGAATATCCATCTGGTTAACTTTCGGCTTCAGAGAACCCTGTACAATATCGACCTGGAGATTGAAAAGGTGAGGAGGAAAGTCTATAGCATATTTGCAAGAGCCCCTCCCCTCCCCCTTGCCTGGCACTCCTGTGGGAAGGGCAGTGCTTAATTTGCATTAAATTCATAGAATCATAGGACTGGAAGGGACCTCGAGAGGTCATCGAGTCCAGCCCCCCGCCCTCAAGGCAGGATCAAGCTCCGTCTACACCATCCCTGACAGATGTCTATCTAACCTGTTCTTAAATATCTCCAGAGAGGGAGATTCCACCACCTCCCTTGGCAATTTATTCCAATATTTGACCACCCTGACAGTTAGGAATTTTCTGCTTCCTAAATGGAGCAGATTAGCGTTGCGATATCTTTCTAACATGCTGGTGCAGCCTGTGGCAACAGTAAATTATAGTCTGTAATGCTCCAACTTGATCCAAGCAGTTGTGCCACTTTTATCAACCTGGATCATTGCAAACTGGTCCCCTTAGTTGCTAGAGACAACGTTGTAGAATGCTGGGCTCTGTCATTCCTGCCATGGGCTCAGTAAAGGTTTTGTTTTCAGCATGGTGTTGGTCATGAGCGAGCCATTACATATGCAGAGAACTTAACATGGCCGCAAGGGTCTTCAGCACAAAAGTTATTTTCTTAAGTTGTCTGTAACTTTGCAGGTGTTCACTTAAACTGAGGGACTTGTGCATGGGAAAGAATGGAATGCTGTGGTTTAGCATAGCACAGGTGTTTCGCTGAAACACATGTAGTCCCCTGTTGTACTGCAGTAGAAGGTTACAGAGGAACTTACAGATGCTCTGAGCACCGGAGGTTCTACTTCAAGATGGGTAAAAGTACAATAATGTTGAACAAAAAAAATCAATATGAATCCAGAGTGCATTTAATAAATGGGTTTTTTTTTATATTTCTACAGAGCTACTTATAGAAAAACTCAGAAAATCCTTTTGTGTAGTCCCATGGGAGTGCATTTTAAACCCTGTGACTTAGACAACATGACCACATAGTCATAAGGAGTTCTCGGTAACTTTGAAAGAAGACTAAATTGATGTGTGATAGTATAAAGCTACATTATTGGAAAAGCATACGTACAAGAATCCAGTAGTGTTCTTTTCTAGTACCTGCACCTGACAATTTGTTTAAACCAATACTTTATATTTTTGTTCTCCGGTAATCAGAGTAATTCTGACACATTCATTGGGCATTTGATGTAGGTGTCAGAAGGACTTTCCTTGATAAGCACCATTCAGCACTTTTAAACTGTTGACTGGGACTCATATACGACTAATGCTTAGAGCTGGCAGTTAGTTAGAAAGATTTCTCGGATCCCATCCTTTTTCCAATTTGGAGCCAAGGTAAAATGACTCCCTACTGCCCATTTCCGAGTGTGTTTTCCAGTCTATTGTTAAAAATTCTAAATGATAAGCTTCCAAGCTCTTCCTAGAGAGGCTGTTTCTAAACCAAATCTCTCTCAAGATCAGGAAGGTATCTACTTGATCGCTTAAATCTCTCTTCTTCCAGGATTCCTGATTTATGTATTGCATTGAACATCTGTATTCACTCTTCAGTGTTAAACTGGTACCATATTAAGAGAGAGTTATTTTTTTCCTCCCCTCCCACTTAGTTATCTCTTTGTAAAAGTTTGGCTAAGTTAATTTTTCCTTGTAAGTCAGTTCCTTCAACCCTTTGGTCATTTTAGGACTGATCCAACACTCACTGAAGTTAGCGGAAAGACTCTGTTTGGATCAGGCAGCCCGTCAGGACTCTGTTCAGTCAAGCAATATCTTTCTGGTATTGTGGTGAATTCCGCATTTTACATTTGGTTGTATCAGAGTCCTATGGCGAGGAACTGGTTATCTGTCTGCACACAGAGGAAAGCTTAGTGGCTCAGGGCATCTGCCTTTCATATTCACTCAAATTTTGTTTGCTGATGGAAAGTATTCACCAATTAGAATGAGAGATTGACCAGGTCTAGCCTTCCTCTCATCTAATATACCCATTTCTATTAGCTTTAGTGTTCAATCCCTTTTCTCTGTTTGAGGTACTGCAGATTGTCTAGGTGGGTTGAGTAATGTGTTACCAAAACTCATATTTTTTTTCTGTTTTAGGGGAAACTTGTTGGGATTTGCGGCAGTGTGGGGAGTGGAAAAACCTCCATTATATCAGCCATTTTAGGACACGTAAGAATGTATATTTTTATGGTTTCTCCCTTTTTTTCTTTGCTGGGATCTTCAGCTGTTTAATTCGTCTCACTCCATTTGATTAATCTGACCTATAGTTTCAATTGTACACTGATCAAACAGATAACATTTAGGTTACAGTCTTAAAATGTCTATAATCCATAAGATGAAAGCTTTCTGGGTTGTTCAACAGATTTTCACAAGAACAGCTTCTTCTGCTTTCCTTGGGAATTGCAAGCGCTGAACCATTTGGAAGATCTAGCTACTTCATTTAGGTGCCTTACTGGGCCCTGAGCCCTTGTGGCAATCAATCCATGTATGTGCAGTATTTGAAATTCAAGCTCCCGAGAAGTTCAGAATAAACATATGGCATTTTATGTGGCACCTTCAAAAACAAACACACACTGGATCTTTGAGTTGCATTCTGTGCAGGTTCTGCTTTTTTTCTTGTTCGATGCAGAGGGATTCACACACATGCTCCTGGAGCAGTATAATTTCAGTACCTTCTGTCTTGTCTTCTAGATGACCCTGCTGGAGGGTAGCATTGCAGTGAATGGGACTTTTGCTTACGTACCCCAGCAGGCCTGGATTCTCAATGCTACACTGAGAGACAACATCCTTTTTGGGAAGGACTTTGATGAAGAAAGGTTTGTCAAGTAGAACACTTGGCTGGTTCTGCAAGCTTAGGGATTCTCAGGCCAGCATCAGGAAAACTGGTGCTGGGTGGACTTACACCTCCCTGCCCAAGACACCTGCAGCAGAGGGGGAAGTTCATTATGACAGATGCCAGTCGGTGTTTCTATACCCATCCTCTCTAGGATGGCAGTTTAACTCCCTCTAAAACACTGAGGTCTCCTGGTAGCTGTTGCCGTGGCAAGATGCTGGATTGGTACACTCTGTGGCTTCCTTAGCCATGCTCTCTTCCTACCAAAGCAACATCTGCTCATGCTTTAATGGTCTCTTTGAATGTGGGGAAGGCCACAACTTTCCACCTCAGGGATCTTCCCAGAGTCTGTGCTTGCATAGCCTCTCAAGTGAATTTGGCTTCTCTTCACTGTGCTTCTCCTAGTGCTTCTGAAATTGATCCCAAAGTATTATCTGCTATTTACTCATGAGGCAGATCAATAGTTCTTCTTGTCTGGGAGGCATTTACCTAGGCAGCTCCTGGCCTGCAGGTTCTTGTGTCAGACTCCCTGCCTTCCATAGTCCCAAGTTGCTCAAAATGGCTTGCTGCTCCATGTGGCTCTCTGCTCCAGGTGTGGGGGAGGAGAGAATTGATTTCCCGGCTACTGTGTACATGTGCGCACACACCTGATTAGAACGCACATGAACACCACATCTCAAAGAACAATACAGGCAGTCCCCGACTTAGTTACGAACGGGGCTCCCCCGGAGGACACGGACTGCGGGACCTCGTGGTCCTGCCGCCCGTGTACTCCGGGGCTTTCTCCGCGTCTCCCTGGTCTGCAGACCAGGAAGATGCGGAGCAAAGCCGCGGGGGGGCTCGGGCAGCCCAGGCACGCCTGGGCTGCTCCGCTGCCGGCTTCCCCGAGGCTTTGCGAAGCCGCGGAGGGGCTCGGGCAGCGAGGCATCCCAGGCACGCCTGGGCTGCTCTGCTGCTGGCTTTCCCGAGGCTTTGCCCGAGCCTCCCCCCCCCCCCCCGCGGCTTCGCAAAGCCTCGGGGAAGCCGGCAGCGGAGCAGCCCAGACGCCCCGCGGCTGTCCCGCTGCTGGCGTCCTCAGAGGCTTTGCTCCCCATCTCCCTGGCAGACCAGGGAGACTGGGAGCAAAGCCGCGGAGGACCCAGGTGGCGGGACCGCGGTGCGTCTCGGTCCACCGCCCGCGTCTTCCTGGTCTGCTGGGGTCGGGGAGGGGGGGCGCAGCTAGTACGCCCCTCCCCCCCAGCAGACTAGGCTTTTCTCCAGACGCCTGTGGCAGAGCAGCTGGGGTGCTGCCGGTTGGTCCCGCAGCGCCGCTCTGGGCGCTACTGGACCAACCCGGCAGCACCCCAGCTGCTCTGCCCCAGGCGTCCTGATTCAGCCGCTGCTGGTCAGTTTCAGCAGTGGCTGAATCAGGACGCCTGGGGCAGAGCAGCTGGGGTGCTGCTGGGTTGGTCCAGTAGCACCGAGGAGCGGCGCTACTGGAGCAACCCAGCAGCACCCCAGCTGCTCTGCCCCAGGCGTCCCCAAGTCAGCTTCTGCTGAAACTGACCAGCGCTGACTACAGGAAGCCCGAGGCAGAGTCGCTCTGCCCCGGGCTTCCTGGAATCAGCTGCTGATCAGTTTCAGCAGCAGCTGACTTGGGGACTCCTGGGGTTCTTAAGTTGATTCTGTATGTAAGTCAGAACTGGCGGTCAGTTTCAGCAGCGGCTGAATCTGGATGCCAGTTTCGACTTACATACAGATTCAACTTAGGGACTGTAGATTTGTTCTTATCTTGTACGTAACCCGGGGACTGCTTGTAGTTATGAGAAAGTGAATGACTGTTTCTTAATTAGCGACAAGGAGTCCTGTAGCACCTTATAGACTAACAGATGTATTCGAGCATACGCTTAATTGTTTCTTAATTGTTCAAAGTCACAAGATTGTCTGGTGTTTGTGTGGGAATCAAAATAATGCTCCATTAGTAAGGTACCCTCGTAAGTTCCAGCGCTCACAGCTTGTCTTGTCTGTATTCTTTAGATACAACACTGTGCTGAATGGCTGCTGTTTGAGACCAGACCTAGCCATCCTACCTAACGGGGATCTGACTGAGGTGAAACTCCTGGGGGTGATAAAATAGTGATTGGGATGGTAGAGTAAAATGTTAGCCTGGCATGCTGTATTGTGGTTGGGTCATCAGACCGATAAGCTTTTAAATGGATGGGCAAATCCTCTTCTTGCTCCATGTGAAACATACAATTCTAGATCCTGGACAGTATGGAGACTGATTACTCCATGTTTTTTAACTTAGCAGTGTTGGCAGTGTGGGAATTTTTCACTGTGCTGGGAATTTGTTTCCTTAGAACGAGACCTTTTAAAACTTGGATGATAAATAATTAATAAAACACCATAGTCTCCTCTGGCTATTTAATAGGAATGTTTCAAGCATGTTAGTGTTAGAAATGTTCACTTTAAGTTTCCTTTTGCAACAAATAAGTCCCCTAAATCTTAGTGTGACCCATTCACTATTACTCCATTAACTGTTTCAGAGAGGTAGCCATGTTAGTCTGTTTCAGCAAAAACAACAACGAGTCTGGTAGCATTTTAAAGATGAACAGCTTTATTAGGGTGCTAGAGCACAGCTGTATTAGTTAATTCCATTTACTGTATTAGTTACACCAGGGATGAATTTGGCCTCGGGTCTTGTGGTAAATGTTTCCAAATGTAATAACTTTGTGCATATAATACAGATTGGTGAAAGAGGGGCTAACCTGAGTGGAGGCCAGCGGCAGAGGATCAGTCTCGCTCGAGCCCTGTACAGTGACAAGAATATTTATATCCTCGATGATCCTCTTAGTGCCTTAGATGCACATGTGGGAAACCACATTTTTAACAGTGCAATAAGGAAGCATCTGAAGTCAAAAACGGTCCTGTTCATCACCCATCAGCTTCAGGTACAGTATCCTCTATGGTTCCTTTCTTGGATCTCCTCTAATTGTTCAGTTAGAAAGCTTTTTGGTTAGTCACTTTGGCCTTTTACTTTGTATTCCTGTGCTCTGGTCTGTTAAACTGTGCAGCCTCAGGGAGAAGGTGTAAGTTTTTATTTGTGTGTTGTACACAGAGCATTGGCAGAGAGATAAATAGGTGGTGCTGCTTGATAGGGGGCTAATAGGAGCTGGAAATGCTTGGCTGAAGATGAGTCTGGGAGAGGGGCGACCTGCTTGAAAGCAACTTTTCTACTAACCTGAATACTGAAGTGTATAAAGCCAGTTTATCATTATAGAATACATGGGGATATACAGCCGTGTATTCATGATATCTGTGAATCCAGCTAAGTGTTGTAAATAAATTGTACTCTTGAGACTGGGTTCTTGCCACCTTTTCTGCTCAGAAAACACCATTGTAACTGGTATGTCACAACTTGTAGCGTTCAGGCACCCTGAATGCATCTCCCCGACATTGTGCAGAAAGTCTCTGTTCAGTCACTTAAGCTGTGTGTTGTATGTATGGTGGACATAACTGCAGTGCTCTAGTTTTAGTGCAGGGTTCTTACCAGTCCAGTGTGTACTGTTAAGAGGCTGGCTGAATAGAATACTGAAAAGAATGTGAGGGTTTGTTTTTTGACAATCTGAGGTAATGAAGCCATGTTCTCTCTATCTTTGTCTCCAGTACCTTGTTGATTGTGATGAAGTAATCTTCATGAAAGAAGGCTGTATCACCGAAAGAGGAAGCCATGAGGGACTGATGAACTTAAATGGAGACTATGCAGCCATTTTTAATAGCCTGCAGCTGGGAGAACCACCGCATATTGAGGTACTCCACTCCATTTTTTAAATAGCATGACAGGGGCCTGTGCTTAGTCACTTGAAAGAGGGCAGGAAAATGACTTGGTTTGTTGATTTGGCAGGTCAGTCTCCTGCAGGTCATTTTCTATTGGATTGGCACTTTGTAATAAATAGTATCGTGGTCCCTGTTCTAGAGATGAGATCTCTTATTGCAGTCCTGTCCCTGAACTAGTTTATCTCATGTGGAAGTAAGGCACCAGTTTACGCTGTGGTTCAGAAAGGAGTTTGCCTATCCCCTTGCTTACTGTGCACTTCATTTTTAGAAGGCGTCTTCCTCAGTTAGCTCAACTTACTCCAGTTCTTAAGTTTAAGATATTTCTTTCTGGCTTCTGACGCATTTTTCCAGCCTGAGAGGACTGAGACACAACAGAAGTGACATGACTTGTCCAAAAGTCCTATTCAGCAGAAGGCTGGAATTTCACTCCAGACATGTCTTCCTCTGATTGAAAATGGCACCAAAAATGCTACTGGGGACTGCTGAGGAGAAGTTACCATAAATGCAGCTGGATTTGTGTGCTCTACTTGAGTCAAGGGGCCACCCTTGATGCAATTGCAGAAAAGGTTTCAAGCCCTGTAACAGGGAACTGTTGAATGGGAGATGGAGTTTGTCTCTACAGTGTTAACAGTTCTAGCCATTTACCTTTCTCACCCACTGTACCACAGTATTTTCCTCAACAGCCATGCCTGGGAGTTGGCAGTGTTCTTACTTTTTATTGGGAAGCGTTATCTGAACGTTCTGAATTTTTAACCTAAATCAATACCCTTATCTTAATTGAATTAGATTAGAAAAATAATCTGTTGTATTTATCAAGAGGCCGATTGCTTCATGGATTGAATACATGCCTCTTACACACATCAGACTTGAGACATCCTGCTGAGATGGAATTGTGATGTGGCTGGAGATAGGTTTAGTGATAGGAGGGGCTTGATAGGATTTTCTGCTTGACAGTGCTGATGGTAGAGGCAGAGGAATGTAATCCGTTACCTCATGTGGCCTTCCTCAGTGCTGTGAAGATTGTGGTGCTGTCATTTAGAAATTGAAGTGATCATGGTTAATGTGAGATTCTCCAGCTTGCTTGCTTGGCTGGACTCAACTTCCTCGCCATAAGCACCAGCGCGTGGAATGGGCAGTGGATATGTAGCATGCAGGCTGGGAAGGTGGTCCTGAAGACGTGTAAGTTTCAGTGAGGCTGAGCTGAAAATTGAATTGTTCAGTCCCGGAACAGAATGTAGCTTCCGTATTTGGGAGAATGACCCTGGTTCACTCTCTGTGTGTGTGCCTCAGTGTCTGGGGATGTATGGATCTCATTTTGCTCTGTAGTGCTGCTTAGGCCGTCTTGGGAGCAGCTCTGTATCTGGAAGAGACTATTGACAATGACTATACCTACTTGGAAGGAGCTTGGGGAAGTTTCTGAGAGAGATGTCTCAATTAGATTGTAGACTCTTTTGGACAGGGATCACATCCTCCCATGTGCATTAGGGATGTAGAATCCCATTGAATCAGTTAAATGTTGCATTTAATTCAATCCAGCAGGCAGGGTGCCTGGGCTGGAGTGGCCCCCACCTGTGGCGTGGCATGGCAGGCAGGACTGCAGTGACCCCCCACTTCCTGCTCATGGCATGGACAGGTGGCTGCTTGAGTTGGGCAGGGCCAGCTGTGGGTGAACTGGTTACATCCCAACTCTGATCCTGATTGGGGTGGGGTCCTTGGGACATGACCAAGGTACAAATAGCAGCCCAGGCCAATAGGAGGGGAGCACTTACTTATTCATGTATAGAGGTGATGGACAAGTGTTCTTTCCAATGAATGTCCTCTCTGGGTCTGTGCTTTAAGCTACTGGAAGCCTTTGTCCTCCTTGGAAAGCATGTGTTTTGAAAAAGGAATTGTGAATATTGGTGGTTCTGATCTCATTATTGGTCTGAAAAAATAGATGGCTCTAGTGCAGTGGTTTTCAGCCTGTGGCAGAGTCAGGATTAGGGAACTGGTTAACCGATTAAAGGGGGAGGTGGCGGGCAGGAGCAACCTTCCCATCGTGGACACCCTCCCCCTCCAGCCCCAACTGGTTAACCAGAACTGGTAAGCCTCTCCTGTTAAAGCTTACCAGTTAACCATTCACATCCCAAATCAGGACACAGCTGTGGCCCATGTGACATCCACAGAGTAATATATATGTTATGTCAATGTAGCCCACATAAAACAGAGAGCTGCAGATTCAGCCCATAATGTTTTTTCTTCACTCAGTGCACTGTCAACCCGTGGAACTCCTTGCCAGAGGATGTGGTGAAGACTCGGAGTTTAACAATGTTCAGAAAAGAGCTAGATAGATTCATGGAGGTTAGGTCCATCTATGGCTATTAGCCAGGATGGGTAGGAATGGTGTCCTTTGCCTCTGTTTGTATTGAGGTAGGTGACAGGAGAGGGGTCATGTGAGGACTACCTGTTTTGTTCTGTCCCTCTGGGGTATTTGGCATTGGCCACTGTCAGCAGACAGGATACTGGGCTAGATGGATCTTTGGCTTAGAATTATACAGTTCAAGAGACCTCAGGAGGTCATCAAGTACAGCTGCCTGCCCAAGGCAGGACCCATCCTAACCAAATCAACCCAGTATGGCTGTGCTTATGTTTTTAATGGTACATACTAAAGCAACAGTTCTCAACGTAGTTTTCAGTGTAGCTTTTTTCCTCTTACAGAATAATCTAAAGAAGAACACGAGCAGTTCATTAAAGAGACCCCAGGATAAAAGCACCAAAGCAGGGTCTGTGAAGAAGGAGAAAGTGGTGAAAAAGGAGGAAGGTAACTGTGCAATTGACTTTCTGACTTTAATCATAGCCTACGTTAGTGACTCTGAAATGTTTCCTCTCTGGAGCTTTGAGTTCTGAAAGCTGACCCTCAGCTTGCTGCTAGCACATAGGCCAGTGCATTGGTACAGTATCTACTGTATATTTGAGAGAGTTTGTCTGCCTCTCTGTTTTTCTGTCTGTTCATCAAGAACTCCTCCTAAACGGTAAGAGCTGGGACCGCCACATGTGGTGGGCAGCTTCCTCCTTTCATTACTTAAAGCCATAACCCAAGGTCAGGGTTTGGATGTGCCAGGACCGTGGGATGTGCAAGGACAATGGGATTGTTTCTCATAAAACAGAAAAGGAGGGGGTTGCTATATAATGACCACATGAGAGCAATTGGGGATATGGAATGGAGAGCAGGGCAAGTTATGCTATATAATGACCATGGTGGGGGGGGGGGGCATGTGTCTGCAAGGGACCAGAAATGGGGACCAGGACAGCTCTAACCTCATTGAAACAGCAGTGGGCAGGGGTGGAGAAAGGGATCGCTATGAATGTTATACTTGAGCCTGGCTGGGTCCGTCTGTCATGTGTGTTCCCCCAGTTGGGGGACACGCACCCTTTCCCCTGCTGTCAGCTACAGCAGCCCTGGTCAGGCACTTCTCACCTGGACCCAAGCTGCTGCAGTGAGAGAGCTGGGATAGTCCTTTCTCCCCATGACAGCATGCATAGTGAACCCCTCATCCCAAGCCCTACCCGCAAGCAATGATTTAAATAAAGAAAAACAAAAATTGAGTTAAGGACCTGAGCAAGGCCAGTTAAATCTTCTAGTTAGAAATACGAGCTGGTCTGCTCAGCGCTATTCCAATTTAAAGAAGTTGGCGTGCTAAGATTTAATTATCCTGGACATGTGCTGGCTTCAGCTATCAGCAGCCCTAGCTCCCATGTCTCTTCCCTGTGATTGCGAGGGGGGTATTTGCATTAACCTGATGGCATGCTGAATTCTGGGGAGGACCTAGCATTGGTATATGAAGAATGGAAAGGTCTGATCTTTCCCACCAGAGCTTTGTGAACATAAATTGGTAGGGATCCAAAGATACTGATTTTTGGCACCAATCGCATGTGGGAGCTCTCACATACTTTCCAGGCTGTTCATGACTCTGCCATTGGAATGTCTTCTGTGGTTTTCTTTTATTGCCTGAATCCTGGAGTTCTGTGTGCACAGTGACAACTGGCTGCATTCGCAGAACATCGCTGTACAAACTTTGTGGTGCCTCGCTTACCTGCAATGGAATCTGTCCATGCCTCTCCTGGGGCTGGGGCCAGGGCTGGATGCAAAGCTGGGGCAGGCCTGCCCCACAGTTTGGGGACTCGCTGCAATTCAGTGAGTGTTCCTCTGATGGGGCTATGTTGACACCAGCTCCTGATGCAATTATTTTCTTAACGTTTGAAGTTTTATGGAGCAGCTCTTCTCATCCTTTTTTTGCTCTTTTGTATTTCCTAGGTCAGCTGATACAGTTGGAAGAGAAGGGCAAAGGCTCTGTCCCATGGTCTGTGTATGGTATTTATATCCAGGCAGCTGGAGGCCCCTTTGCGTTCCTGATCATCCTGGCTCTCTTTGTGCTGAATGTGGGCAGCACAGCGTTCAGCAACTGGTGGCTGAGCTACTGGATCAAGCAAGGCAGTGGGGTAAGAGGCCTGGGAGCTTCTCTTTGATAGGCAGGGAGGGGATTGCATTCACAGATGGCTTGGGGTGGTTTAGAGCAACCGTCACTGCTTCTGAAACTAGTAAGGAGGGTCTCTCCGGGAGATGCTTCTTTCAGATGAGACCTGGTCCCTGAGCCTGACAGAAATCCACAGGGGAAAAAGGCAACAACTCCCGCAGTCTGATGTCGGCCTCTTCTTCCTTGACTCCGTCTATGTATGAAAAAGAAGCAGAACGGGGGGGCTACCTTGGAGGTTTCAAGCACTAAGTACAATAGCTAAGGCCCTACCAAATTCACAGTCTATTATGGCCAATTTCACTGCAGTAGGATTTGAAAATTGGTAAATTTCACATTTTCAGCTGTTGCAACCTGGTATGTCACAGTCTTGTACCCTTGAGGTCCTGACCCAAAAGGAGCTGGGGTTGGGTCATGAGAGTGCTGTCCTGCCAGCTGTGCTGTCTTCAGAGCTGGACTCTGAAGGCACCAACTGTAAAGCTTCTTGCAGCTGCAGGCAGCTCCAAGAGGTAGAGGGTCTGATCTGGTGCCCCCCACCCCTTCCCATTGCCAGAGCAGTTTGTAGGGAAGGGACAGATCCTGTCTTTCCCCTACCCAATCGGAGGTAGGAAGTCTCCTTTAATGGAGATGACATATTTCACAGGGAAGGGCTTATTTTATGGTCCAATGCATTTTTCATGATGGCGAAATGGGTAGGGCCCTCACAATAGCTAATTTTCAGGTATCTAAAAGGGTGTCACAAGGAGGAGGGAGAAAAATTGTTCTTCTTGGCCTCTGGTGATAGGACAAGCAGCAATGGGCTTAAACTGCAGCAAGGGAGGTTTAGGTTGGACATTAGGAAAAACTTCCTAACTATCAGGGTGGTTAAACAGTGGAATAAATTGCCCAGGGAGGTTGTGAAATCTCCATCTCTGGAGATATTTAAAAGCAGGTTAGAAAGGCATCTCTCAGGGATGGTCTAGATGGTGCTTGGTCCTGCCGTGAGGGTAGGGGACTGGACTCGATGACCTCTCGAGGTCCCTTCCAGTTCTAGTGTTCTATGATTTTGTAGATCATTTTGCTGTCAGTATGAGCAGCCAGTGGGACAACCCTTTTATTTTGTCAGCGGTGAGATATTAATAATTAAGAATAGTTTGGGCGCTGGAGAGGACAACCTAGGATGATGCAGCATTTTCCTATTGGAGAGGCTTAGATTGAGTCTGGGAAGATTTAAGGATCTGAAGGCCACGCATGATAAGGGAAGGTCATTAAGTGAAATAGCCTGGCTAGTGTGCATGTTATCAAAATACCCATTACTGAAACTTGGCTGGCATTTAAATAGGTGGAGGAGAGAACTTGTGTGGATTATGTAAAATTCATTCCTGGTAGCGTGGTGATGATCTGTGGTGTTCCAGCATGGACGTCCAAACCAGTGGGGATAAATGACCCATTGTTCTAAATTAGCTGCTAGGGAAAAAAAGTTAGATTATAGGGAGCAAAAAACTGCTCTAATCTATTTTTTAATAAGATGCGACTGAGGGAAGGTAAAAAATGTAGGCCTATGACAATGGGTAATGAAGCACAGTTACCTAGGGCTGTTGAAATAAACAGAGGTGCTTAGCTATGTTGCAGGACAGAAAAACGAGATCAGAAATAAACAGCGGAAAAAAAGAAGCCAATAAATGCAAAAATCACTGGCTATATAATACGAATTTCAAATTACTTTAAATTGGGTTGTGTACTACATTATATTTTAAAATTAGTCATTTGTACATGCAAAAAACCCCAAGCTACCCCCCATGCAATTATTTAAAACAAAATGACCAACCATCCAAAATTAAGTCAACCTTTTTTCCCTAGTCCACCAAGCCCATATTTCCCCTCCAGTCAAACCAAACTTCAATCTAATAATCTGAAAATTCAAAACATCGGTAAAGTTGGGTTTCGGGAGGTGGGGGGAATCACTCTTCCTGTGGCTCTAGTGCCACTGCAACGAACCAAGTTGTTTTGAAAGTATCCAAAGCAATTTGGCTCCTAACTCAATGCACTGGCAATGAACACACACAAGCACGCAATGTTTGCAGATGATACCAATGTTTGCAGATGATACCAAACTGGGTGGGGTTGCGACTTCTTTGGAGGATAGGGACATAATTCAAAATGACCTTAGCAAGTTAGAGAAATGGTCAGAGGTAAACAGGATGAGGTTTAATAAAGAGAAATGCAAAGTGCTCCACTTAGGAAGGAACAATCAGTTCCATACATACAAGATGGGAAGCGACTGTCTAGGAAGGAGCATGGCGGAAAGGGATCTAGGGGTCATAGTGGACCACAAGTTGAATATGAGTCAACAGTGTGATGCTGTTGCCAAAAAAGCAAATATGATTCTAGGTTGTATCAACAGGTGTGTTGTAAGCAAAACTCGTGAAGTCATTCTGCCGCTCTACTCTGCACTAGTTAGGCCTCAGCTGGAGTACTGTGTCCAGTTCTGGGCGCCACATTTCAAGAAAGATGTGGAGAAATTGGAAAGGGTACAGAGAAGAGCGACAAGAATGATTAAAGGTCTAGAGAACATGACCTATGAAGCCAGGCTTCATGAACTGGGCTTGTTTAGTTTGGAAAAAAGAAGATTAAGGGGGGACATGATAGCGGTTTTCAAATATCTAAAAGGGTGTCACAAGGAGGAAGGAGAAAATTTGTTCCTCTTGGTTTCTGAGGACAGGACAAGGAGTAATGGGCTTAAAGTGCAGCAGGGGAGGTTTAGATTGGACATTAGGAAAAAATTCCTAACTGTCAGGGTGGTCAAATATTGGAATAAATTGCCAAGGGAGGTGGTGGAATCTCCCTCTCTGGAGATATTTAAGAACAGGTTAGATAGACATCTGTCAGGGATGGTGTAGACGGAGCTTGGTCCTGCCTTGAGGGCGGGGGGCTGGACTCGATGACCTCTTGAAGTCCCTTCCAGTCCTATTATTCTATGATTCTATGATTCTATGAATGAATGAGGCACTGCCAGATCGGGGGGAGGGGAGTAAATGTGGAGGGGTGTGTGTGTGTGTGTGTGTGTGTGTGTGGAGAATGGGTAGCTTGCTGTTTCTTTAACCCAGGCACTCAAGAGCCTGAATGCTTGTTCAGTCCCACAGCAAAAGCTGCAGCTCCCTCTCCTGAGCCAGCGCCACCAGCACAGGCTGCCCACTCCAGTTTAGCAGACACTCACCCAGGCATGGCCATCTCTGGCTGTGGGTGAGCTCCCCAAGTGCCCTGCCAGTGATGGATCAGGTTTCCAAAGAAGGGACGACTGTCATGCAGCGGGAACTGCATGCCCAGCTCTGGGGAGCAGTAGTTGAAGGAATTAAATTGCGGTTACCCTGGCTAATTGTGTAGCCAATGCTAACTGTGTCATCGATACAACTTGTATAGACTACATGATTAGTCAGTAAGTGCTCAAGGTAGCGCCTTGAGCTGGGACTGAGCAGTCCTGGCTCGTGCCAGCTCTGGGAGCCACCTGTGCTGCACTTCTGCATTTTAAATGTAGTAAGAGCTGCTGGACTCTTACTACATTTAAAATGAAGAGATGCAGGGTCCTGGACTAGTGTGAGCTGGGACTGCTCGGTCCAGGATTGGGCTGAGTCCAGCAGCCCCTGTCCGTGGCAGACAGCCCTGTCCGCTGTGAACAGGGGCTGCTGCTGGAGCAGCCCCTGTTTGTGGCCAGCCCGGGCTGCCGCAGACAGGGGTGACTTGGCAGCAGCAGCCCCCGTTTGGCCAGGGGGACAGGCTGCACGACGGAGACAGTGCTGGGGGGGAACTAGCTTTTAAGTTGGCTCCCCCCAGCACCATCTCCTGCTCTCCCTCCCCCTGCTGCCTCTCATGGGGCGGGAGGAACGAGTAGTTGAGACTCCAGTTGACTACTCAATAAGCTTTTGCTTATCGGGTAGTAGACTACTTGCTAACATCCCTACAGTGGCTGTAGCAAGTTTGGGGGTGCCTACAAGTCCACCAGCCCTTATAGAGTGACAGGAATGCTTTTCTACTGAGGGACAATAGCTCCATGTTCAAGGAGAGTATTAACAGCCCGCTGTTAGCTCCCGATTTGTGTGCTTGTGTAATAATGAGAAAAAAGAGAAGACTGAAATTGAGTAAGTATCTGGCAAGGATGAAGGTCAGTAAAGCGTCAAGTACCATATGTGAAAGAGAATGAGATTAGAGGTCATATAATCAAATCATTAGCAGTATCAAAGACTTTCTACAGATTCTTATTAATGTACCCGGGGGCTGCAAAAAAAGCCCAGTGTGATTAGTTTTCTAAATGAAATGTGAGTCTGAAGTAAGATTCAGAGAATATTTGAGGGTTTGTATGGGTAACGAGTATATTTACCATTATAACAGTTAATAAAAACAAGGAGTTTTGGAAGGAATACAAAATCCTGCTTCAGTATTTAAGACATTCTTTTAACTACTAGGGATTAGGGTGAGAACTTCAGGGGATGGCTGGGGGCTCAAATTATTGTACATTTCCCTACTTGTAGGGTTCTTGCTCCTTTTTTGGAAGAATCTGTTTCCTGTTCAGTGTTGAAGACAACATACTACATCATATCAACTCAGTATCTAGATTTTTTTTCAGGAAGTTCCTAGATAAAATTTCACATGAAACTTTAAATACCCTAAATACAGCTAGTAGGCAGGTTTACAGTATGGGGACAGGTTGATCTAGGTTATACAATTCAAATTGTTAGTAGTGTAAGTCAAATTAATGTAGCATAAATCCATTTACTGTAGGGTCCACACTAGGGATGTTCAATTTAGTTTAATCGACGGATTCTCCATCGACTAGGGTTAGTCGATAAGTAGAGGAGCCACAGAGGGGTTAGCTCCTGGCCCCGGGAGCTAACCCCATTGCGGCTCTGCCTTTTAAATGTATTAAGAGCCAGCACACTCTCTTAATATATTTAAAAGGCTGATGTGCAGTAGTGGGGACCCAGTGCAAGCTAGGAATCAGCTGTCCCAGCTCGCACTGGGTCCTCCCCGCTGCGCTTCTGATTTTTAAATGTATTAAGAGCTGGATACATTTAAAAAGAAGAGGCACTGCCTCTGAGACTGGGCAAGAGCTGGGCATCAGCTGATTCCCAGCTTGTGCCCAGTCCCCGCTAC
The DNA here is from genome assembly GCF_049634645.1 of Pelodiscus sinensis. Lineage (NCBI taxonomy): Eukaryota > Metazoa > Chordata > Testudines > Trionychidae > Pelodiscus > Pelodiscus sinensis. The sequence goes on from NC_134720.1 coordinate 49,158,864, forward strand.
TCCCCTGCCTCCTCTGCCCTTCGTAGAGATGGTGCTGGGTCGCTTACATCCTGAGTCCACACCATGCAGGATCGACAGCAAAAACTCTTCCATCAACTCCCCTTACTCCTCTCATTCTGGCAGAGTACCAGAGTTGACAGGAAAGCATTCAGCAGTCGACTAGATGTGATAAATTGAGCCCCGCTGTATCAACCACTGCCCATCGATCCAGCCTGTAGTGAAGACTTACATAGAGAGATTAATTCAGGAGACTTACAGGCAGAAGAGAGTTGGAGTTAGGGTGCATTCTTTTCATGGAAGTTTGAAGACTGGTCTTTATTTTAATTGTTATGTATTACTACTGGCTTAATGACTGAGATGAGGCTATAACATGAAAAGTCACTTCATTTTCTGACAGTGATTGGGGGGGATGGAGCTACAGGTGAAATACCATGTGCCAAAGCATACCCAGGTGTGGTTGGGTAGAAATAACATCTTAAACCGGTAGTTAAACACCACTGGATTAGTTGAATAGAAGGAGAGTGATCTGGGCATATTGATAGACCCAATTTATTGATACAATACTCGGTCCCAAATGCAGCTGCAGTAAAGATAAAAGGGTCGTTGTATCAAGCCCGGGGGGGATCATTGTGTGTTCCTACAATGCTTTGTGTAATGATGCGCTGGGTCATGGCTGGCATGGATTTGTATCTGAGGTGCGTATGTAGGCAGACAGTGGCTATGTCATTGAGTCAGTTAAAAGGATCTTGGGTTTCTATTTGAGAATAGCAAGTTTCCCTTTTGGGGTGTGTGTGAGAGGACTTGGATTTCTCTGCCACTCCAGATTCACCATGGTTTTTTTCCATGCAAAAATTTTAAAATAAAAAACTGTCTTGTCTTTTTAAAAATATATACCCTAGAGAGAGTCCTTAAATTGCCCCAGGCACGGTGAGCCTTTGGCCTGCTCTTCTTGTACAACTATGTAACTGGGATCTTGGATTTCCCACAGAACACCACCATGACGTTGGGAAATGAAACTGTTGTGAGCAACAGTATGAAAGACAACCCTCACATGCGCTACTATGCCGGCATCTATGCGCTCTCTATGGCAGTCATGTTGATTCTGAAAGCTGTTCGTGGGATTGTCTTTGTCAAGGTACGCACCAAGGCCAATTGTCTTTTCCCTCTGTTTCTGCATGGCTGGGGCTGCTGGCATTTTGAGTCTCTTTTCTTGGTATTACTGTGAGGAGGCTGCCTTCAGTGCCTAAGAAAGACTTCCCGAATTTGGGCCAGCCCAAGCATAAGCTGACTGCAACCTTCCCTCACCTGGGGCTACTACCATCTTCACTGTTAAAGCCTCTTTCGGATCGTTATCTTCCTTTTACTACATAGTAGCACAGACTCTGTAGCTGCCTTCAAGACTGCAAAAGCAGAGATTTACTTTTGGTGGTGACTGATGCGAGGTTTGGCCCCTTGGTCACAGCACGGCAGCTCAGTTGCTTGGTGGTGGGCATGAAGTGAATGACAGCCTAGCCAGACATCCCTACACGCCCCCAGTAGCCTTCTTTGCTGTGTCACCAGGGAACACTTAGAGCTTCCTCCAGGCTCCATGATGAGCTCTTCCGACGGATTCTTCGCAGCCCCATGAAGTTCTTTGACACGACACCCACTGGGCGGATTCTCAATAGGTTCTCCAGAGATATGGATGAAGGTATGTCTGTCTGCCATAACAGAACACAGTCTGTGTTCAGACCTCCCAGTAAAATCACATGTGCATGCTAATCACTGGCTGCAGAGACAAAGATAACCTGAAAGTGTGTCTAGATATTACAAGCCTTTGGTGTACATGGCATATTTGAAATAGACAAATCAGTAATTGGGCCATCTCAGGGTTAGGCTATAGGGTATCTCCTGTGAGTGGAAAGCCACAAATCAGATCAGACCAAAAAGAAATATAGCAAACTAATTTCATGCATAAATCTGGTGCACATAGCCCTCACCAGCTAGTGCTGGGGTACTGCCCACAGGATTACTAGGATGAAATGAATTTGATCTATTGCAGGGTTTTTTGGTATGTTTTCACCTCCAAAATAAAAATGTTCACTTCTCTGTGCACCAGAAGCTCTTAGATTGTTTTGAAAGAAGGATGCGGGCAGGATTTGAAGGTTTGGCCAGGCCCTACGTAATAAAGTTGGTTTTGGTGACTCCAGTCATGTCCTGGTGCTCCTGATCTTCCACCTTCTCGATCCCATCCAAACCTTGGTGCCTTTTTTTATGGCAAGTTAAGAGCAAAGCGTGCTGCAACAGCGACCTTATTTGTGGGGCAAAGGGAGGAGTAAGTGTGAAGATCGCTAGCACTGTAGAAGACAAAGACCCTCATTTAAAGAGCAAGACTTTATACCTAAATAAGTCTTGGAAACCAGTGTCCCGAAAGGGTGTGATCTTGTGGAAGCTGGACTGGATTGCTTTGTTTAGGTGATGTGGCTCCCTGTTCCCAAGGCCTCCCTTTTTTCTCTCTCCATCTCTTCCAGTCGATGTGCGTTTGCCTTTTCAAGCGGAAATGTTCATTCAGAATGTCATCCTGGTATTCTTCTGCGCTGGGGTGATCGCTGGGGTCTTTCCATGGTTTCTGGTGGCAGTGGGACCCCTCCTCATCCTCTTCACAATCTTGCACATTGTGTCTAGGTAAGCTCACCAGTCACTTCCATGGGTCAGAGCCTCCCTGTCATAAGTGAATTGGGCAATGCATTCTTCAGGCTGGCGCAGTGCGGTATGGATGGTTGTGTGCGTTCCTCCAAGCTGCCCCTTTCTATATTCCAGAGTCTTCATTCGTGAGCTGAAGCGCTTGGACAACATCACACAGTCTCCGTTCTTGTCTCACATTACGTCTAGCATACAGGGTCTCTCTACAATCCACGCATACAACAGAGGGCAGGAATTCCTGCACAGGTCGGTATGGTTTGTTTGGCATGGGATAAAGCTGGTGTGAGCCAGTGTGACAGGATCTGAAAACCTGGCAGCTGGTCTTGTGAACCTCTAGCCTTCACAGTCACCTTCCTTTAGCCGTGTTTCCTTGTTCCATGCAGAGCTGGAACCACAGATAAGATGCTAATATCTGTTACAATCAACGAGTGTTGTTAAATGCTATCTGTGTACAATATCTTCTGAAATGGTACTTCTGTGCTCAGTGTTGTGTAGGGATGTTAGCTATCAGGTACCAGAATTGTCAACTAACCGCATGAATTCCTATCAGTTGATTATTTTGTAGTTCCCAGGGGTGAGGCTGGCAGCCAGTGTGCTCTGGTCCCACTCCCAGGGAGCCCCTTGCCATCCCACACTGCTGCCTCTGTATCAGAGGCAGCAGTGCGGGGATGCCAGGCGCGAGTCGGTCCACAAGGGGAGCCAATTTAAAAACCAGCTCCCCATGCAGACCAGCTGTCTGCTGCCCCATGTTGCTGCCTCTGATACAGAGGCAACAGTGTGGGGTGGCAGCAGCCCCTGACATCCGAGCTCCCCATGGACAGAGGCTGCTGCTCAGGGCTGGCTCACAACGTTTTGGCACCTGAGGTGGGGAGCTCAAATGATGCCCCCCCATGCCACCTTTTCGCCTGCCTGCCTGTTATGTCTCTTGTGCCCTCCTTCCTCCAGCACAGCACTCCACCATCTCTGTGCATCTAGAGCAGAGAGAATACATCTGCACTAGCAGCAGACACAATTTTCTACACTCTGGGTCCTAGGGGTGCCCCCCACAGTCTGGCACCTGAGGCGGCTGCCTCATGGTTTGCCTCATGGTAAGGCCAACCCTGCTGCTGCTGGAGCAGACTCCCCTGCTTCCCCCCCACCTCCCACTGCTGCCTTTGATATAGGCGGCATAATGGGGGGGTGGTCAAGTGGCACCACAGTGATGGTGCGGGGGGGAACAGGTTTTTAAGCTGGCTCCTCCTGGCACTGGCTCCTGCTTCCCCTGGTACAGAGGCAGCAGGTGGGAGGGGAAATGCGAGTAGTCAACTCGATTAACCAGTAAGCCTAGGCTTATTGGTTAGATGAATACTCGTTACATCCCTCGTGTTGAGGCACTATAGGTTTTATGTGGTTAGTTGCTTGTAACTCTTCAGTTTCTCCTGGAAGATATTTAACAGCTGGCCTCACCACCAAGAGCGCCTCCTGCTGGTCACTCAGGGAATTCGCATTTTTTGTGCTGGAGCTCCCCCTTCTGGCTGATGTCTCACCTGCTGTTACTTGTTGTTCTCTACCACTCTATCGGGGTCCAAGTCTCTCCCAGACCATGGCACCCTCCTACCTGGGTACTGCCCTACCGCAGTGCCCCCCACTCTCTGGAGTCCTCCCCTCTGGGGACCCACAGTCCCCCTATATCCACCTTGCCTCAGTGACCCACTGCCAGTCTTCATCTAGCCCCTGCCACAGGGGCAAACTGCAGTCTGAAGTGGCCACCCATCATTGGCAAGGGGGTGTGGACCTGCCGCTTTTGCCTGCCCTGGCTGCCTTCCTGCAGCTGTAGTACCCTGAGGCCTTGCTTCGGGCCCTGCAGCCTGGGAGCTTGCCTGACCAGAGCTTCCCCAGCTCTACCTGACTTTCCCCAGCCCTGCTCTAAATCAGGAAGCCTCCAACTTCCCTAGCAGCGAGGTCCCTCCTGCTCCCCAGCCAGAGCAAGAGTGTCTCTGCACCGCTCCATGAGCCTTTATTTATAGGCACCTCCACTGGGCCCTAATTGGCAGCTACCTGCTGCAGCTGCTTGCTCTTTGGCTCCAGCCCTCACCTAGAGCTGGGTTTTAACCCCTTAATGGGCCAGTGCAGGGCAGATGCCCCGTCACAACGGAGCTCAGTTTGTGGGGAAAGGAGTTGGATCCTGAGCCATCGGTTGTGGCCTATTTCTCAGCTTGTTCTTGGCTTGAACCACAAAGATAAGCAGATCTCCCAGGTGATATAGGAGAGTTAAAGGTGTGAGTGTGAGTGAATGAATCTCTGTTCCCTGTCTGAAGTGGCCACCCATCTGCTTTGGAGAGTGCACTGCATGAGAGGCAAGAACCAGGGCTAGTCCATCTCAATGAGTTCTGATATCAGTTTCATGCAGCAGCATTAAAAGTGGCATCATTAAATGTAAAACTTCAAAGAGATGCAGCTGCTACACATCTCTCCCTTCTCTGCTTCCAGATACCAAGAACTGCTGGATGACAATCAAGCACCATTTTACTTGTTCAGCTGTGCAATGCGCTGGCTGGCCATACGGCTGGATGTGATCAGCATTGCCCTCATCACCACCACCGGCCTTATGATTGTCTTAATGCATGGCCAGATTCCTCCCGCATACGCTGGGCTTGCCATCTCCTACGCTGTCCAGGTGAGGTGCTGTCCACATCTGTGCGCTAGAATCTGACTGAATCTCTAACTGTGGTGCATGCTGGTGCAGCTGACTGAATGCAGTGTTATGGGAGAGGGCAGACACACTGATGGTTCTGTTGATAATGGAGCAATAGTGATCAAGGATTAGGGCCCTTCCAAGGGGTTTGGGACAGCTGGGAGGAGTGTGAGATTGTTGCTGCTTTGAGTGCTTGATCGCATATTGCATGTTTTTCTTTCCTGGCTATTTCTAGAGAATTAACATGCACGTTGGCCAATCGGAGGCCTCATGAGGTATTACTTTGATCTATCTTTGATCTTAGAATACATGGCTATAACTTCTGTTGTTGGGCTTTGTGCCCCCTTGTTGTAATAAGGTGAAACTACAAAATGAAGAGCTTTACTATTATGCAGTGTTGTAGCCATGTTAGTCCCAGGATATTAGAGACACAAGGTGGGTGAGGTAATATCTTTTACTGGACCGACTTCTGCTGGTGTGAGAAACAGGCTATTGCACATACGTAGAACTCTGTGTTAGCTTGAAAGTTTGTTTCTGTCACCGAGAGAAGTTGGTCCAATAAGAGAATAGTATTAACATTAAGGCTACGTCTACACTGGCCCCTTTTCCGGAAGGGTCATGTAAATTTCACTTTGAAGTAGGAATAAGACCCTCCGGAAAAGGGCACTTTTTCCGGAGGATCGGGGCCAGTCTAGACGCTCTTTTCCGGCTTTTTTAAAAGCCGGAAAAAAGCGGCGGACATTTTTATTTAAATGCCGCGGGGGATATTTAAATCCCCCGCGGATTTCCCTGCGACGACTGGTGAAATTTACATGCCCCTTCCGGAAAAGGGGCCAGTGTAGACGTAGCCTTAAGTGTCTGTCAGCCGACGGTCAGGGCAGTGTGTGTGTGTATGCTTCCGAGAAAAGGTTTAACGTCCGTGTCTTTACTGCTAGGACCGGGGTCCCATCGCAGAGGGTGGCCAGCAGGCCAACAGACGCCCCGTTATATAGGAAGAGCTTATTACACCTTAGATTTTAGCTGCTAGAACACAGGGGTTCCTTCGCAGAGGGCAGCCTAGGAAAGGCTGGAAAGGTGCCCCAACGGATCTTGTCACCTGGGAGTGACACAGATCCAAATGCCTAAGCTCTCCCTATGTCTGTCCCTTTATGACCGGCTGAAGTTCTTTTAAATTGTGCTTGGTTCTGTTACAGCAACTGAAGGAGTCAGGTTAAAGCTTAAACAGTTACAGGTTTATTAAAAGACTTATAAAAGCATATGATTACAATGGCTATTGCTCTATTTCTTAAATGCTAACAAATACAGATTTTAAAAATGGTTACAAAGAAAATAAAGATAGAAAATAGAAATAATGGTACCAAGTGACAGCTTAATCTTTAAAGAGCTCTAAGTCTATGTATATATATACTTAAACAAAGGACCACATCCAGGTACAATTTTTACCCCTTTCTGTGCCTCTCGACTCCAGCGTGTCAGGCCAGGGCCGGTCTCTCAATTCCTAGGAAAGACGAATACGAGGTGGGCGTCCCCTTGGAACCTCGGGAGATCAAACACCTAACCCGACCAGCAGATAGATGGTAGATTGACACTCAAAGAGAATGCGCTGCTGGACCTATCTTTATACCCCTGGGGGCCCGTATTCTCTTTCTTATTTAAGATGCCGAATTCTACTGGTCCGTTTTGTGGCGCCAGTTCTTACAAGCAAGTTTCAAGTTAATTTACACTTGCAAGAGAGATAACTAAATTGTGAGCACTGGACATTTTTTTTACTGGGCGAGAGATTCCTCCCCCCGCGGATGGATGTGTGTTCGTATCAATATGGGTTTGAGTCAAGGGCACTCCTTGGCAGCCTCTTGGTCAGCAATTGGCATATCTCTGTTTATAGCCATTCACGGTCACACAGCCTGGGCCTTCTGCTCTGTGTGCCCTGTATGCTCCAGGCAAGCAAAAATGGATGTTACAAGGGGATTCCTGTCTGGCTACAGTGTCTGGCATCACCTTGCTGACTTTTCAGGTGATCCCCAGGCAAAACAATTACTGATGGACATTGTAGGCCTTCTAATATTTAATTATTAAGCTACCACAAGTAGGGTTATTATGCAGCTAGGCATCTGAGTTCCACTGGTTATTGATTAGGAAAAGCATTTAGATATGTTAAGAATAAACAAATCCAGTGGAATTCTGTGATGTGAATGGTTCCATCCATGTCTCTTCCCCTTTCCCAGTTAACAGGGTTATTCCAGTTTACAGTCAGACTGGCCTCAGAAACAGAGGCTCGCTTCACCTCAGTGGAGAGGATTAATCACTACATCAAGGTAAGGTGGCATTTCACCTTCTTACCCCCTTGTGCCCTTCGCTGGTGCTGTTCAGGCTCTTGACGTGAGAGGAGGGAGAACTGGCCGGTATCTGCATTGGGACCTACCTTAGAATAGAAAATAAAGCCCTGCTCCTGCACACACGCATGTGTGTAAAATGGACTTCACTAGGGCGAGTGGTGCACTTAGTTAAAAGATTACTCCCCTTCTCTGGCGCGTGTGTGCATACGTGCATGGTAGCTGGAAGATTTTTTTTTTCTTCATGCTTGTTCCCATCCATTTCAATCAGGTGGCTCTCAAGCCCAAGTTTGGGAGGTGGGATCAGACTGCTGATTGGAGCACTGCTCTTCCAAAGGCCGCGTTGTGTCTGCTGATTGGTTGCATAGTATGTCTAGAAGACCACATCACTGCTCTGCAGATTCTCTGGGTGGGAACCTGTGGCAGGAATACTGTTGAAGAAGCCTGAGTCCAGATGGAATGTGCAGTGATTGGAGGGGCGGGGACCTGTGTCAAGTTGTAGCACTCGAAGCTGCAAGACATGATCCTCAATGAAATCTATTGGAGGAGACAGGGAGACTTTTCATTCTATCCACCACTGCCACAAAAGGCTTGATTCTCTCGCTGGAGAAAGCTAGCACTCTGCAGACGTCCAATGCATCACGGCTTGGCTCCTTGCTGCTGGAGTGAGGCTTTGGATAGCACGCTGGGAGGAAGATGTCTTGAATGATGTGGAACAGGGAGACACTGTTTGGGAGGAAAGCCAGATGAGGCCTGAACTGCACCTTGTTCTTATGGAACGTAGTGTAGGGGGGGCTCTGATGTTGAGGCCTTCAGCTCAGACAACCTCCTGGCTGACCATGAGGAATCTGAGTCTCTGCAGGTCTAGGATGGGCCCGAGCCCTCTCTTGGCTTTCGGTATTAGAAGCCCTTGCCCATCAACTCTTGGGGACCTGCTCTACTTCCCCAAGCAATAGGAGCAGCTGCGCCTCCCAGAGAAGTTCTTCATAGGAAGCGTCACCAGAGGGAAGGAAGATGGGGAAGAGTGGAAGGGCACAGAACTGGATTAAGTATCCCCTGTCCACTGTGTGGGATAGTGAGGGTGAAAAGAGGAAGAGAGGTGGTTCTAGTTCTCGCTCTGGTGTGCCGTCATCAACCACATTGTCCAAAGGCCTGTTTGGGGCTGGCAGGTGGCTTGGATTGGCCAAAGCCTTGGCCTGAGAATGGATGAAGCTTTTTTCCTGCCGTTCCTCTTTCTCCTCATATATACGAAGGGTGGAGAGAGGAGTGCGTGCTGAAGCAGACTATGGGACGTGCCAGCTAACTGTCACCGGTGGTAAGAAGGAACTAGGTAGGGGGCCCTCTATTGAGCGCCATGAAGGTGCTAGATGACACGTAGGCCGACCTGATGGAGGGTGCTATGGAACAATCTTCTGGCTATTGTGCATGTGCATGCACGCATGCACACACCTGATTGGAATTGACATGAGTAAGCATTGGAAGAACATGTGCTGAGTGTTTTCGGGACTGGGGCCGAAGAATTCAATTGCTTGGTAAATAAATGTACAGGGCAGGGAAGTCTAATTAGCCTCTGAATATTTGCCAAGGTGTCCTGCAGCAAGGACTGAAATGTGGGAGGGGCTCACTGGGGGAAATGCCCCCAGTATTTTAGGGGAGCTGCATAATACCCACTCTCCAGCATGTTTAAGTCACTTTATGGGTTGACTTCATTAGAGGCTTTTTTAACACTTGACTCTCCTCGCTCAGTGCTTAAAGTCAGTGTCCCCATTGAGTCACTCTGGCTTTCCACACAACTGCCTGCTGTAAAAAATATGTTGAAAGTTGTGGAATTTTTTAAGGAGCAATGCAGAAGAGTTGATCTGGCGTGAGTGAGTCAGCAGATCTCAGATGATAGACCTAGAGAGGTAGCTCTCTGGAAACTCCAGGCCTATAAACAGCCCATATGCAGGATGGTTTTTCCTATTCTACTCAAGAGACTGCACGTATGAGGGAGTGAAACCAGTTCAATTTTGTAGTTACTCAAAGAAATAAAAGGAAACTAAAAATCTTCTGCAGCCGTGTGAGATGAAGCTTGCTACCTGCAGAAGCTGTGGTGACCATCTAGGTCATTCCTGCCCCTTCCCACGCCTGCGAATGGCCCAGTGTCACTCAGAGCAGTGCTGTGTTTGTCATGGCCATTTCTTCAGTGACAAACCCCAGGCCTTTCCTAGGGTTTTGCAAAGTCCCTGTCTCTGACATCCTGGCTGGCCTCTGCTGAGCACAAGTCTTTCATGATTTCCTACCTTGTTGGCTCTCTAGAGGGTCATTGACTGTGAAGTGATTTCAGACTCTTTTGATTGTAATGTAAATCACATTTGGCTTGTCATTTCCCATCAGTTTTTGCTGCGTGCCAGCCTGGCCAGCAGCTTCTGTGCCCCCTGTAGCCCTGGGGTTGGTTTGTTTTCAGTGTGGCTACTCAGATTTCTTTTACGAGTTCAAGGAAACCCAGTACCTAGCTGGGCTGATAGTTGAAGTGTAGGGGGCACCATGTGTTAAATTGCACATTTTATCCACTTCATACATGTTGTGTACCAGGGGCATAGCCATGGGTGGGCTCGCGTGGGCCACCCCAGCACTCCAGTTGGGGAATGGGGCTGGGGTGCCAAGCCTCATCCTGCTCCACTCAGCACTCCAGCCGGGGTGCCAGCATTTACCCCGGCCCACTCTGCTCTAGCCATAGAGCAGAGTCGGGGCTTACCCCGCTCTGCCCAGGTGCTGGGGCTTAACCCTGCCCCGTCATTACCCATCCATCCGAAGTCAGGGCCACTTTCTGGCTGCACCACTGTTGTGTACATAGATCACCCGTGACCATGTGCAGAACTAATGCATGACCATAGCACAGCAAATGTAGGCGAATCAGCATTTCTATGGCACTATGTAGCCTTGCCGTGAAATTGTGATTTGAAAGGAGTTGCTGTGTTCCACAGCCCTAAAATCTCACAGCAGGCTCCCAAGAACTTCATGGTTTCTGTCTGTAAACGGTATCTAGCCCTTCTTTAGTATTTTATAGCCGTAGATCTTAAAGCATTTTTTACAAAATAAAGCTTGAATTAAGAATAAACGTCCCATTTTACAGATGGGGAAACTGAGGCATGGGAAGGGGAACGTGACTTGCCCAAAGCAACCCAGCAGACCAGTAGCAGAACCAGAAGCTTGGAGTGGGCAACAGGGGATGGGTCACTTGATTGCTTTTTCTGTACATTCCTTCTGGGACACCTGGCATTAGCCACTGTCAGAAGACAGGATCCTGGGCTAGATGGACCTTTGGTCTCATCTGGTATGGCTGTTCTTATGTTCTAACCAGAAATTGAACTCTGGCCTCCTGATGCCTAGTCGGGTGCCTTTGCCACTAGGCAACATTGCCTTCCTTAAATGCTCATTTAAAGCCGCATGTGGGGCTGAACCTGTAATGGGGAAATGCTGAGCATTATCCTAGGGACCTGGGATCTGTTTTGGGGGGACAGCTTCCACCCTCCCCCTAGCTCAGCAGGGAGAAAAGAAGGAAGGGAGGGAATCTACAATACAGAGAAACCAACTCCGGTTCAGATCTGCAGTGAACAATTTGCCATATGGATGTGTTTTGCTGACTGGAAAATACACTTTTTGTTCTCTTTTCTATTTCTAAAGACCCTTTCTCTGGAGGCTCCAGCTCGAATTAAGAATAAAGCTCCCCCTGTGGACTGGCCCCAAGAAGGTGAAGTTGTCTTTGAAAACGCAGAGATGCGGTACAGAGAGAACCTCCCGCTGGTGCTAAAGAGAGTGTCCTTTACGATCAAACCCAAGGAGAAGATTGGCATCGTGGGACGGACAGGGTCAGGTGAGGTGGGGCTTTGGGTGACGTTAAATAACTTTGTTGGCTGACGTGGGGCTATAATGGGTTAGCTCTTATTGAGCTGCACCACTGAAAGATGCTTTGGCATTTGAAGGGGATGCTGGGTTCCCAGCTGGACAAGAACAGTTTACCTTATGGAACTGGTTCTTTGAATTGTTCACACAGATACTCCCCCCCTCCCCCTGGATGCGCCCTGTGAACACGCTCATAAGGCACTTGCACGCCTGGAGTGGGACTCTCTCAGATGAAGACTCTAACAAAAATAAAATTGCTCTCAAAGAGGGAAAATCCAACTATGCTCCAGCCAGCATAGTCCTAAGTAACACCTTTCTGTCCTAAGACTGGAGGAGACAATTAGAGGTCATTGAGTCCAGACCCCAAGCACCATCTAGGATCATCCCTGATAGATGTTTGTCTAACCTGCTCTTAAACATCTCCCGTGATGGCAATTTCACAACCTCCCTAGGCAGTTTATTCCAGTGCCAACCACAGGTGCTGCCCAGCATTGAGTAGCTACTGGGTTTGTCTGCTCAGCCAACTCTTTTTCTTTTAATATACTTGTTTCTGTTTTGCTGGGAGTTGTTTGCCTGGATGTGGCAGCCAAATTTGCCCCAACTCTTCTGAAGAGGCCAGTAACGTGAAAAATGTTTTTTATTTAAAACCACAATTGAGTAGGATGATATGAAGTTAGTTTCAATATTCTTGTTTCTAAATGAGGGAAGTGTTGTTGCTTAGGACTTGAAGCCCAGCCTGGATGAGACCCACCAGAACTCCTAGGAGGCTGCTTTTTATCAATATTTTAAAACACTTATATTCTTTTAAATTGTCCCTGAAGTATAGGCTGTGCTAAGCTGCTGCTCCCACGAACCAATGGCTGACTTTTTTTTCTTTCTTTCTCCTGTCCATCCATTCAGGGAAGTCCTCTCTTGGAATGGCGCTGTTTCGTCTCGTTGAACTGTCTGGAGGCTGCATTAAAATTGATGGTGTGAAAATCAGTGACATTGGTTTAGCTGATCTCCGCAGCAAACTCTCAATAATCCCTCAGGAGCCTGTGTTGTTCAGTGGAACTGTGAGGTCAGTGAGACCATAGACAATGGAGATGGTAAAGGGCCAGTAAGATAACTTGAACCTTGAAAGTTTATTTCTATGGTGTATTTTGCAGTCAGTTTTTAAATGTTGCAAGCAGTGCTTCCCCAACCCCAGACACGAACTAGAGTGACTCAGTTAGTGTAACATACAGCAGTTCATCCTGTCTGATTCTTCTGTGGCATACCACATCCCTTCTGTTGTGTTCATTTTCTCATTGCATTTTGCACCACTTGTGGATTAGTAGCAAAGTGAAACAGATTAGAATCCTGGTTTGCTAAGCAACAGCAGACATGGTACCACTGAATTGCCATTTGCTGTTCTGTGTGATGTGCTGTTTCAGAGTAGAAGCCAAGTCTTCTGGCACTGGCCTGCTCCTGTCTTCAGTCTGTGTAGTGCAAGAGCCTAGGAATGGTGTACTAATTAGGACACTTCTAACTGTTCATTTTAGTACACCAATTCTAACGGGCGTTTAAAATAACAACTTGGTGACCCAGAAGCAAGTGAAATATGAATTCAGGCTGGGTATAGGAAGAGCGTGAGTTGGGCATGACCATTGTGTTCTGTAGTCTCCCTACTCCCAGATGGAGGTGTCATTAGAGGAGGTTTTAGAACACATCGATAAACTGAACAGTAATAAGTCCCCGGGACCAGATGGCATTCACCCGAGAGTTCTGAAAGAATTTGCAACCTATCCTTTAAATCCGCTTCTGTGCGTAATGACTGGAAGATAGCTAATGTGACACCAATATTTAAAAAGGGCTGAAGAGGTGATTCTGGCAGTTACAGACCAGTAAGACAAATATTAGTACTGGGCAAATTAGTTGAAACTATAGTAAATAATAAAATTGTCAGGCACATAGAAGAACATAATTTGGTAGGGAAAAGTCAACATGGTTTCTGTAAAGGGAAATCATGCCTTACTAATTTACTAGAGTTGTTTGAGGGGGTCAACAAACATATCTCACAAATCTAAGTGATTGGGCAACAAAATGGCAAACGAAATTTAATGTTGATAATGTAAAATAATGCACATTGGGAAAAATAATCCCACCTATACATACAATATGATGGGGACTAATTTAGCTACAACTACTGAAGAGCTAGATCTTGGAGTCATTATGGATAGTTCTCTGAAAACATGCACTCGGTGTGCAGCTGCAGTCAAAAAAGCAAACGGAATGTTAGGGAAAAGGGATAGAGAATGAGACCGAAAACATCTTATTGCCTCTATATAAAAACATATACTATAGAATCATAGAACTGGAAGAGACCTCAGAAGGTCATCAAGTCCAGCCCCCTGCCCTAGGCAGGACCAATTCCAAATAAATCAACCCGGCCAGGGCTTTGTCAAGCCGAGACTTAAACACCTCTAGGGATGGAGACTCCACTACTTCCCTAGGTAACCCATTCCAGTGCTTCACCACCCTCCTAGTAAAATAGTTTTTCCTAATATCCAACCTGGATATTGCTCCTTGTTCTGCCATCTGTCACTACTGAGAACAGCCTCTCTCCATCCTCTTTGGAACCTCCCTTCAGGAAGTTGAAGGCTGCTATCAAATCCCCCCTTACTCTTCGCTTCTGCAGACTAAACAGACCCAAATCCCTCAGCCTCTCCTCATAAGTCATATGCTCCAGCCCCCTAATCATTTTGGTTGCCCTCCGCTGGACCCTCTCCAATGCGTCCACATCCTTTTTGTAGTGGGGGGCCCAGAACTGGACACAATATTCGGCTTTGGTGAGGCCGCATCTGGAGTAAAGGGGAATGATGACATCTCTGGATCTGCTGGCAATGCTCCTCTTAATGCAACCTCATATGCCATTAGCCTTCTTGGCTACAAGGGCACACTGTTGACTCATATCTAGCTTCTCATCCACTGTAACCCCCAGGTCCTTTTCTGCAGAACTGCTACTTAACCGGTTGGTCCCCAGCTTGTAACTATGCTTGGGATTCTTCCGTCCCAAGGGCAGGACTCTACACTTGTCCTTGTTGAACCTCATCAGATTTCTTGTGGCCCAATCCTCCAATTTGTCTAAGTCATTCTGTACCCTATCTCTGCCCTTAAGCGTATCTACCTCTCCCCCCAGCTTAATGTCATCCGCAAACTTGCTGAGGGTGCAATCCATCCCCTCATCCAGATCATTAATAAAGATATTGAACAAAACCGGTCCTAAAACCAAACCTTGGGGCACTCTGCTAGAAACCAACCGCCATCCTGACATCGAGCCATTGATCACTACCGGCTGGGCCCGGCCTTCTAGCCATCTTTCTATCCATCTTACCGTCCATTTATCCAATCCACAATCCCTTAACTTGCTGGCAAGAATATTGTGGGAGACCGTATCAAAAGCCTTGCTAAAGTCAAGGTATATCACATCCACTGACTTTCCCATGTCCACCGAGCCAGTTACCTCATCATAGAAGCTAATCAGATTGGTCAGGTACGACTTGCCCTTTAGGAATAGTCAGCATGGATTCACAATCACTTTCCTCTCATCCAAGTGCCTCAGTATGGATTCCTTAAGGATCCCTTCCATGATTTGTCCAGGAACCGAGGTAAGACTGACCGGCCTATAGTTCCCTGGATCATCCTTCTTCCCTTTTTTGAAGATGGGCACTACATTTGCCTTTTTCCAGTCATCCGGGATTTCTCCCGATCTCCACGACTTTTCAAAGATAATAGCCAAAGGCTCCACAATGACATTTGCCAACTCCCTCAGTACCCTCGGATGCACTACTGGTACAGCTGTGGTCGCCTCACTTCAGAAAAAATATTGGCATTGGAAACGGTTCAGAAAAGGACAACAAAAATGATTAGGGGTTGGAACGGGTCCCATATGAAGCGAGATTAAACATACTGGGACTTTTCAGCTTAGGAAAGAGGAGACTAAGGGATGGAAATGATAGAGGTCAATAAAATCATGACTGGTATGGAAAAAGTGAATAAGGAAAAGTTATTACTTGTTCCCACAACATAAAAACTAGGGGTCACCAAATTAAATTAATAGGCAGCAGGTTTAAAACTGTTTTTCTTCACACAGCGCACAGTCAGTCTATGGAACTCCTTGTCAGAGGATGTTGTGAAGACCAGGACTGTAACAGGATTCAAGAAAAAACTAGATAAATTCATACAGATTAGGTCCATCAGTGGCTATTAGCCAGGATGGGTAGGGATGGGCTCCCTAGCCTCTGTCAGAGGCTGGGAATGGGTGACAGGAGAGGGATCACTTGATGATTATCTATTCTGTTCTCTTTCTCTCTGGGGCATCTGGCATTGGCCACTGTCGGAAGACAGGATACCGGGCTAGATGGCCCTTTGTGATCCAGTATGGCTGATCTTATGTACCTTAAATTTCCCTCAGATTCTTGTTTTAGTCATTTTAACTGTTGTGTGCCAGCAGTGTCTGACTTCTGTGGTGTGAATTCTGTTGTTGCAGTGGGTGGATATAAGCTGTCCATTCTAGGGATATTAGAGTGTAGCTGAATAACCGTTAAACTGATTAGAGGATGCTTATTGGCTAATGGTATCGATTACACTGAGCTGGCTCCTGGGGAGGCTTCGCTGCAGGCTCTGATGTATAAAACTATATACAAAATCTGCAATGCGTGTAGCTGCTAAGATTTTTAGCAGATACACGGTTACCATATTAAACAACTTTTAATATCCCTAGTCTATACTGAGGAGAAAAGAACGCCACAGTTTTGATAATACTACTGTGAATTTGCACTAGAATTCTAGACATGTAGGGCTAGACTAGAACGCTCTAATGATTTCAAGAGGTAAACATTAGCTTAAAGTAAGCGAACAAGTCTCATTCATAAAGGCCTGCAACATATTCAGAAATTACATCCATGTGAATACCCAGTCTGCTGACATCTTCTCCACACTTTTGACATTCAGTGTTGAATTGGTGAAAGAGTCTTCTTACAATTTCTTCCTCATCCACTAGATCAAACTTGGATCCTTTCAACCAGTACAGCGAGGAGCAAATCTGGGATGCCTTGGAAAGGACTCACATGAAGGAGTGTGTAAGTTTTATGCACTGTGGGAGAAGAGAAGGGCATGGTTATGTTAGACACACAAAGATCTTATCTGTGCCCCCCCTAGTAGCCACTGCCCCTTTTAAAGACTTGAAGATCGATTTCGATCTCATATTCATATTAATAATACATGAGGCATTTAGGCCTTGAGTAGACACTCAAGCTATCATGCCTATTAAGTTAAACGGGTCCCAGTTCTGTGTGTGCTTTAGTGTGAGCAATTTCTTCTGGGAAATGGAGGGGCGAAAGCACTTGGACAGCCTGGTGGTGGTGCAACATCTCACTACAGTGACCTCAATCTTTCCCCTTTTTCCCCTGTCAGGTTGTTCAGCTGCCCATGAAACTGGAAGCAGAAGTGATGGAAAATGGGGAGAATTTCTCTGTGGGGGAGAGACAGCTACTGTGCATAGCCAGAGTCTTGCTGCGTCGCTGCAAGGTGAGTGTCTGAGGGAGACCTGGCTGGAGAGATCAGTCATTGCAGCATGAGAAGACTTCTCTCTGGGCCGACTTCATCCTTGTTATGATTCCTTTGCTGTCCAGGCAGCTGCACTGGCAGTTAATGTAACCCACGGAGTAGGTGGGGTTAGGAGAGTGGGGCAGGCATTCCTTGGGCAGATGGATGCATAGGCCTCCCAAGTGCTGTGTCCAGAGAGATGTTACTTATGAGTAGCAAGAGTCTTAGGCTGTTCTTGTGGCTTAGCATTAGGGCTTGGGCCTGTTGCACAAGAGCACTAAGTCCTGTCTCCCTCTCTTTGGTAGTGTTGGCCAAGATGGTTGCGGAGCTGACATTTTACATTGCTCCGTTCATCCAGAAGGTATCTAAGTGTTTTGCTTTCAGCACAAAGATCACTTTCCCTTCCACTGAAATGTAACCCCCAGGGGTAGAACACAGGGCCAGTCCACGCTGCCCTAATTATAAAGGCTTTTGTTTCTTTCGGAGGGCCACTGAATAATAACTTCAGTGAAGAAAGGATTTTAGGTAGCTCAGAACAGATGGACCCAAGTGGAATCTGACCAGGACTCAGGGTTAAGCTGCCTTTTTTCTTTTTAACTGCCATCGAGTTTTTACCTCCTCTGTGTTTGTATGTTGTCAAAAAAGGGCACTTCCATCAGTACAGCGAACCTCCCTCCCGCTTCCACACCACAACTTGGGCCATCAGAGTTAGTGCAAGCTGGGCAGGACCTTTGGTCTCCTCTAAGATCCCAACACCTCCATCTTCAGTGCCCTGGGTCTGTCTTGTAGTGCATTAAATACCATGTCCCCCCTAGCTTAGCCGATGAGATTTGGTGAGCTGCCATTCCTGTAGTGTGGTTGTCTGTCTGGATCTGAACAGGGAAGAGGGAGTCTGTTTAATATTGACCCTCTCTGGGCTATTAAGGCACAAAATTGACTAATTCCAGGTGGGGATGGAACCTAGAGAGGAGGTATCCTCAGAAGTCTATACAAGGGGAATTGTATCTGTTTGGAAACGGGGAAGCAGAGACTAAATGGAACAATAAATCCTATCTGAGTTACCTTCTCTGTGGTAATGGGCTTCAGCTAAGCAGGGCGGGATGTGGGAAAAGGTAAGGAATCTCTTCCTTTCTCAGGCTGGTTGCCTGACACAAGCTAGTGAGACCTGTTGTCAAGTCGGCACCAGCATTAATGCTCTTCAAGGAGTGAGCAGTTGTACAGAACAGTGGTTTAAGTCAGAGGTAGCTGATGAGGAATGCAAACAGCCTAGCTTCTGCTCATCCTGTTCTCTCTCCAACAGCTCTTCCCCGAGAGACCTAGAGGGGCTTGTTCCGTCAGGAATAGTTCAACGCTTAACGTTCACATCTGAGATTCAGATGCTGAATACAGAACCGAATGGGACTGTTGTTTGGCCCTGAGCCACAGCCCCTTCTGTTACAGGGCCGTGGGACATGCAGTCAAAAAATGCTCCCAGCAGATAAGGCCCAGGGAGTGACTGTGCCCAAGGCCATACACAAGATGCTTTCCTCAAGCGCAAGTGGCAATGTTCGGCTTATCAGTCATCCTTGTTGTCATGGCAGTCAGCAGGTGTATTTTCAGCCCAGGCTGTGAGTGCCCCTGTACTGGGGGAAGTGGGTACATTGTAACCTAACAGCCTGCTTTATGTGCCGCTTGCAGATTTTGATACTGGATGAAGCAACAGCTGCTATGGACACAGAGACAGATATACTAATTCAGGAGACTATCGGGAAGGCTTTTGCAGACTGCACTATGGTGACAATTGCTCACCGTCTGCACACTGTGCTGGGCTCCGATCGGATCATGGTGCTAACACAAGGACAGGTAACTAGTAGCACTTGGCCTTTGTTGGTTACTTTGGCAGCGTGCTGGTGCTGCTTGCATAGCCAGCTGCGCTTGTGCCTCCCCAGTGTGGAAAGCCGTGGTATTGGTAGCTGTGTGTTTTTACCCCTCTGGCTCTAGCCCGTGGACTTGGGATAAGGGACTGCGCCATCAAGCCCAGATTTTCCTTCTCCCATGTCTCTTTTAAAAACACCCAGCCCATCTAGAAGCAGGTATGAGGGAGCAATCTCCACAACGCCACAGGCCAGTTAATTCCAACGTGTCTGCGAGCAGCCTGTATCTCCATTAGGGTGCAGTGCTGTTTGCCCTAGTGCTGTTGTGCAGCCCTACAGTAACAGCTGGCTGGGCGAGAGACTTCAGATTTTCACGTGGGTGCTCTGTACAGTCAACTCAACACATGAAAAATATTGTGAAGTCCTAGATGTCAGCAAAGGAAAGAGTCATTGGGTCCCATCAAGTCTGCCTCTTGGAGCCAGTGCAGGGTTGCTTGCTATTGTACATTCCTAGTGTTTTGTCCAGTCTCATTTGAAATGTTCCAAGTGTCAAGACGTACCCCTGCCCTTCCCCTCCCCCCAGAGACTATTCCACATCTGGATCACTGGGGTGGGGGGTCTGACTGGGATTCCAGCCAATGGGAGCAGCGGGGAAAGCCGTCAGATAAGTGGTTTCCTCAGGTAGGAGGGAGGGGGAGTGGCAGCGTGCTTCCTCCCCTCACAAGCTGGATCTGACTGCGAGGCTCAGGGCTCTCCCTCACCCCCACAGTAGGAAGCCAACTGCATGGGGGGAGGGGACATGTGAGGCTGGAGCACCAGCGAGGGCTCCCCACTGCAGGGAGATGGGGGGCAAGCCCCGAGCCCGGGGCCCACCTGCAGGACTGTTACAGACCACTAGTGGTCTGCGGTTCACACTTTGAGAACCATGCCAATTATCACTGTCCTGTTTCTGGGGGGTGTCAAAATTTGCTCTTGCACGCTGGGCTGGCAGGGAGGTAGGAGCACGAATTCTCATTAAAAGCCTGGCTGGCCCATGGAGCAGCTGCCACATCCAGACTTTTAAGGCGAATGTGGTAAAGGGACCAAGAGGCATCCGTGCCATCTGGGTAATCACTTGCTCTTCTTGTTGCCTTCCTCCACTGCCCAGTGCCCTTCATGCCTCCCTCTTTGTCCTGCGCCCTCTCCTTTGTGGCGGAACAGTGCCCTTTAGGCAAGGACGCTTCCTGGGGAACTGGGTGCTTGGGGAAAAAATTGAAACTTGATGATGGTAAGAAAATGCCAGAGGGAAGGGAAAAGAGGTTTCAGTCCTCACAGAACACAATCAAAAGTCTCAAAGTGGGCGCCATTAGCAGGCTAAAGCCAGATCTGCAAGAGGAGGCCCGGATAAAGAGCCAAGCAGGTGGCTGTCATCCGTTTCAGCCTTTCTAGCAGGTGGGAATCCATGGAATCGTGCCGTCCGTCTGTGTGGCCTCTGCAGGCGATGTGGGCGGGCAGTCCGATTGGGGCTTGGAATATAACTGCCCTGGGCTCGGTCCCTTGCTTCGAGTCCCCTGGTTCCTCACTGTGGTGTGGGCATTCCCTCTGCTCTGGTAACCTGCTTCATGCTGAATGTCATTAATGCCAACTCCCCACCTTGTTTGTTATAGGTAGTGGAATTCGACACTCCGTCTGCCCTTCTGGCCAATGAGAACTCGCGCTTCTATGCCATGTTCGCTGCTGCAGATAACAAGGTTGCTGTCAAGGGCTAAAATTCAGGATCAAGTCACTTTAATTTGGAGGGTTCCACTCCCTGCCTGTGGCAGGCCAACTCCTCCGCCTCTTCCTCATTCTCAAAGCAGATTATTGCCTTTCCATCTTTTTAATTTTTAGCACAATGTGTCAAGCTGGAGACTTTTTAAACCCCTGTAAGAATTCTTCCTGTTTTTATTGTATTTATTCCATATTCATATTACTAAATTTTTTTTGTTACTAAATGCACTCTACAAGTGGCTCAGGGAGCCATAGTTATAAATGTATCAGAGGCCTATAATGAAGCTTTATACATGTAGCTATATCTATACATAATTCTGTACATAGCCTATATTTACAGTGGAAATGTAAGCTGTTTATTTTATATTAAAATGAGCACTGTATTAATAACAGTGCATATTCTTTTCTATCATTTTTGTACAGTTTACGGTACTAGAGAGCTGGCTTTGTTATCAGACTGTATCAGACGCCATTTTGTCTCTTACGGTTGGTCTTTTCGTAGTGCCGGATTTTCTGCGTGTCTGAATGGAAGTGAAGCTTTGCAGTAATGTCCTTCAGCGTCCCATCATTGTCGTCCTGCACAGGGGGGAAGGACTTTGTGGTGTAACTCTAGTGCATCGTAGCTGTTGTCAAAGCTGTTTGGAGCATCACTAATGTTCACGGTGGCAGCTGCTGCTGCTTCTCATGATGCTTTCCCAGGGTAGCTTTTTACAGGCTCCTGAGTGGTTTGAGGAGAAGACCGCTCTGGGTCACATGAATGTTGCATGGTCACTCATGTCCTGGTGCAATCGTGGGAATGCAGCAGCTCTTTCTTGTGCAGCGTCCTGGTTCAATAATGGGAATGCAGCTCTTTCCCTACTGTCCGAATGGAGTTTGGGGTCCGTTTCTATTACAGTAACCAAACTCTGCCTGCTTTGCTGATCTAACTCGTGACTAGAATCTAAATGTTCATAGAACAACCTACAGTAAAACAATTGCTCTTTGACCTTCAAATCCAAACCCCAGGTTGCTGGCAGTAAAGTCGTTTCTGTCCCATGCTGCTCCAGCTGAATCCTTTATCTTGAAGCTGCTAATGCTCCTTACAGGTTTAGATTGGTTCTTAATGGAATACATAACACTCTTCGTGCTGCTCACTTACACTATGCTTAAAATACATCAGCATTTCCTGTTTCAGTCCTACACACTTATTAACTTAACCCCCAAAGTCTTCTGCAACTTTGAACAGGTTCCTGCTGATCAGGGTGTGACACTGGAAGGAAGTTATTTTCTTACTGTAAAGAGACCTACCTCAGGTTGCTGAGTCCTGTGTGGTACGTTACCATGATTACTGTACACCATCCCTGTTCCAGGGGCCCAGGTGGGCATGGCTACTCCAGTTATAGCTGTGACTTATCGAATGGTCAGCATTGCATGTCTTTGTCAACTTGGACATTTTGTAGCCTTAGCATGTTTGCAAAATGTCTTGTCGAGGCAAAAATCCGAAAAAGTGAATAAAACTATTTTGGGTTTTGTACACTTGTTGCGTGAAGCCATTTTTTTTGGAGGGGGGAGAGGGGGCATGTAAGTCATTGCTGAACAGCCGGGCCTTTGTGGGCATTGGTGGAAGCCCCGCTGCTGAATTGCTCTCTGTTTGGTTCATCAACAGAACTCTCATCTGCAGCTGACTTTCCCTTTAGGATGGATCAGTTTCTAGAAGAGTACAGTGGTTTATTTCCACGTTGCCTGATACGGGGCAATGTAAGCTACCAATGTAAGCGCTGAGGAGGACAGGGAGCAGAGCAGACCTCAGTATGGCATTATATTTTATCCTGTAGTAGGAGTGAAGCCTGAGAGAGGACTGTAGAGCGTACTTAACCACCCTACTTGCCTAGACTGCATCCTGCTTATGCCCAGGTCTCCTCAAACACCCATTCTCTGTCTGCACCACCCCTTGTATTTCCGGGAGTGTGTTCCATACAGAGTTGCCAGACCTAGGCCTGAGTATAATAGCGAAGAACTTGGGGCTCGTAGCCCAGCCATTGCTATTGCAGGGAAACCACAAAAGTAGCAACATTATCTGGCAGTCAGCCTGCAGATGAGCAGCACATAAAGCATCATTCACGCCTCCTATTGCAGTACTTGCCACAAGCAATAACCTGAACAAAGCGTATTCAGGCTGGGGGACCAGGGACAGTGTTCGCTCCTGCAGTGCTCTCTATCAGAGCACTTCACTGGCCTTTGTTGCTCTCTGTGATGGATCTGCTGCCTTGAGGACAAAGGTGAGCAGTAGGTTTCCCGCCAAAGAATGGGCACTTTCAGTTAAGGGCATGAGCAGCTCTTTCAACAAGAACTGCGGGAGAAGTGGATTCAGCGTGGTGGGGAGCGGGGGAGAGCTAGGAGGCACAAGGAAGTGGCTCGGGTAAGAGAGGTAGCGTATGAGTCGTGGGGAGCAGCCATATCAGACCAGAGAAACAGGATGTAAGGACTTAGATCAGGGCTACTCAACTTTGGAAGCCCTGGGGGGCCATAATGATACTCCTGGCACATGCAGAGGGCTGCAACTTAAGTGTGGTTGCATATACACGCAAATCTATATGCAAAAAGCTTTCACACTGACAGGCATGAATACAAAGATTAAGTCTTAAGCTGCAGGGCTGGACCCAAACGTGGCCAGTGTGAGCCACTCAGCACCCCTCACGCTCTGCCTACAAGGCTAAACAGCCAGCACTTCCCACAATGCCCTGGTGCTCCTGGCACCTCTTCCCTAAGGACTAGAAATGCCGACACCCTGTACCTGTCTGTTCCAGCCAGCCTGTCCGCTTGCATCTTTCAGTGCTCACCCTTCCTGGGAGATGCCTTGCCGTTGTGGAGCATGTTCAAAGGATCCCAGCTGCATGTTGAGCCCTGCATAAACCCAAATAGCACTATGGGCCGCAAACAAACGGGCTGAAGGCCGCATGTTGAGTAGCCCTGACTTAGACCATGGCAAATGGAGGAAGATGAGAAACCGGTGTGGAGAGAGAATGTGGTGGTCGAGTGACAAGATAAAGACTGGAACTGGATAAGGTAGACTGCTCCATTCTGCCATAAAAAGCCCTGCTTTCTCCCTCCCCAGTCAGGCATTGGAAAATACAGAATCCATAAATGGCCAGTACCAAACTGGGAGGGGTTGGAAGGACTTTGGAGGATAGTGTTAGAATTCAAAATGGCCTTGACACACTGGAGAACTGAGTTGAAATAAATAGGATGAAATTTACTCAGGATCGCTTTCCAGGTGGTGATGACGTTGGCAAGACGGGTATCAGAAATGAAGGCCCTGTTGTTGGAGCTGCCCTTTATGGTCTTTCACAAAGTCAAGGTTCAGCTGCATGTCCCAACCCAGCATTTTTGCCCAAGGTGGAGTCCTCTTTTCACATACAGCGGGGCTGACGACCACCGTGGGCTCTGGGACAAGGTGGGGAGAGCTGGCTCCTCACCAAGGAAGGGGTGGGGCCGAGACAGTCAGCCCTCTGCGCTGCTCAGACCACAGCCAGAACCCCTCAGAGCCATGTGGAGTGGTGATCTGGCCACCACCATTGCTGACATAATGGTGGCATCAGTCAGAAGCTCAGGGCACCTTTGAGTCTTCGGGCTCCAAGGCAATTATCCTTTCTGCCCCTTTCCACCTGCAGCAATGGGTCTATTCACATGAACCAGGACCTATTCCTGCCTGTGTTCTGTGCCTCGCCACACAATGCAGCAGAGAGGCAGTTACATGCCCCGGGTAGCAGGAGAACTCTGGTGTTCTACTTGGACCGTTCCAAGTTCTTCTGCACAGTCCACGCAGCTCTTTGTCACCATGGCAGAAAAGGATGAAGGGGTTTCCGGCGTTGTCATCCCAGAGAATCTCCAACTAGATCACCATACGGACCTGCTATGAATCGGCAAAAGTCCCATTGCCGCCCACTGTTAGAGCCCATTTGATGGGCATCCTTGGCAGTCTTCCTGGCCCACGGTGCTGATCCAGGACATCTGTAGGGCCGTGATGTGGTCTTTGGTTCACATGTTTATGGCTCGCTACGTCATCCCTCAGCAGGCCAGAGACAACTGGGTTCAGAAGAGCCGTGTTACAATCTAGGCAGCTGTGAATTCCTATCCACCTCCAAGGGTGCTTCTTGGAGTCGCCGAATGTGCAATAGTCATCAGCAATCACTTGAAGATAAGACCGTTGCCTGTTCATAACTGGTGTTCTTCAAGACGGGCTACTCATCTCCATTCCAGGACCTGCCCTCCTTCCCCATGTTGCAATTTCTGCTAAGAAGGAACTGAGGGTGGGCAGCACCCCTTATACCACAACATGGAGGCACCATTCTGGGGACACCAGAGCTGCTCCCTCAAGGCAAAAAGTCTCTGCTGAGGGAAAAATTTCCAGCAGCGGCGCAGGAGGAGAGCACATGTACCTAATGTGGATTGGACATGAGCAACTGTTCTCTACTGCACCCAAACCGTAACAAAACATTTAGTAACATTTGATCAAGCTTCTAACAGACTCAATCCCGTGGTGCCTAGACCCATATTAGTCTGTTCCGGAATGGTCAGGTAAGTGTTAGCAGTGAACACCCACCCACACATTCTGTGTTCTTAATCCCTTGGGGTTTGGAAGTTGGGAGGCTAGAGCCGGTGATGTCACTGCAACAAAACTCTATCTCCTATTTAACTTCAAGGAAACCGTGGTGATGGAGTGGCTAGGAACAGAGCTATGGGCATCAGCCATTTTACTGTATATTGGCAAGACAGGCTGCCTCTGAATTTGCTGCTGGATGATTTGGGGCGAGGAGATCAGTCTCCAGGGACCTCTGTAACAATTCCAAGCGGGCTGTGGGTTGGTGGGTGTCTATGAAGCTGTATACAGGGGCAATCCAGCCTCCTTCAGAGAGCTCAGTCAGTGCTGCTCCGTGCGCCACTCTTGAGTAGGCTCCCGCGGAAGCTAGTGCCAGCCCTACGCATCCACAACCAGAGAAAGTACCCGAGGTGGAACACTGCACCGATTCTCAGTCCTCGGCCCTGGTGCTACCACGCCAGTCTCCCACTCTGCCTGCCATTGCTGCTGCGCCCATGGGGTTTGACTGGAGAGCTGTCATTCTACACACACAGCTAGAGCAGAAGGAATGCTGGTAGGGACAGGGGAGCCAGGCCTGGGCGTAGGGTGTTTGAACTACAAGCGTTGGGAACAGTAGTTGGAAGTAGGCAGGTACGAACAGTTGGTCAGCAAGTAGCAGTTTAAAGTGGGACCAGCTGGTCTGCATGACTTGGGAGTGATGGCGTCAGCTGGGTCACAGAAGAATAAGGGCTTGTCTACACTTGAAAGGCTAGAGCTCTGCTCAGGGTGAAAGTAACTTACTTTTCTTACAGGTATTGTCCTATCGTAACCTTCTCTGGGGGGGCTTGGGGCAGGGGCAAAGCTGTGAGGAGACTTGTGGGTGGGGGCTGGGTGTATGTTAGGGAGGTGCAGGAGGCAAGGCAGGGGGTTGAGGTGTGTGGGAGGGAGGTGTAGGAGTCAGGTGTGATGTACCAGTGGTCGGAAGTCAAATCAGGGCCAATTGCTTAGAATCAAGGCTACTTACAGCCAACCCCAGGGGTCCTTCTCTCTAAGGTACCCAACCAATCACCAAGTGCAGTTCAGCTGCTGCTCTGACCAGCGTTTAGTCACGCAAACAATCACCTTGGATACTCCGTTGTTACCTGTACCACAGCCAGCACCGCACCTTACACAGATGAGACGTTATAAAAACCAATCTCACCAACTCGGAACAAAAGACAGGACGATGTAGCACTTGAAAGACTAACAAGATGGTTTATTAGGTGATGAGCTTTCTTGTCCTGTCTTTTGTTTCACTCCACCAGACTAACAGGGCTGCATCTCTATCACTACAACTCGGAACAGGTTCTCACAGTTCCAAAGGACCAGCCACAGTCCCAGGTCAATTTATACCTCAGCTCTTACCCAAAAGAGCCTGCTGTGCCAATCCTTTAGAGTCTAAAGGTTTATTAACAAAAAGAAAGAAAAGGCTGAGAGTACAATTGTTAAAAGAAATCACATTACATACATACATCTCCCAGTTCTTGATACAGCCTCTTAGCAGAGATATAATAGATTGGTATCTTAAAAGTCTCTGGAGTACCTCCTATGTTAGGATGGGTCAAACATTCCTTCGTGGCCCTCTGTTCATAACAAGGATGCTTCTGAAGTCAACAGCAGGAGACAAATGGAGAAATCTTTTATAATCTTGCCCGGGTGGAGGGGATTCCATTGTTCTTGCTGTGTGAAGGTACCTTCCAAAATGGAGTTTGTCCCATGAGCAAGACACCTGACCGTGTCCTTTTCCGGCAAACAGTCATGGCGTACCTGGTGGTCTGCAAGTTTGCAGCAGACTTCATTAGGCAACATTTAAGGACCAGTGTCCATACAGCATGGCTATTCACTGAGTAGCCACCCCTCACAATAGATGGGCGACACCTGCCACTGTCTCCCAGCCACGCACATTGAATCTACAAGTACAGAGCCAATACTATCACATATAAAAATCATATAGGTTTATGAGTAACATACACAGAACCAGCAAAGCCTGAGCTTTCAGTAGATACCTCCCGTGGCCCACTTTGCACAGATGTGGGTGCAACAATGATCTGCATATTCCAACTAAAATCCAATAATGCCACATCAGGGCAGGGCAGGGAAGGCTGTATGTGTGGGGGGAAGTTCAGGACAGGGAACACTGGCTGTGGGGAGACTCAGGGCAGGGAAGGCTGTGGGAGGGGAGGAGCAGGGCAGGCTGTGTGTGTTGTGTGTTTGGGGAGGGGAGGATCAGGGCAGGGAAGGCTGTGTGTGTGTGTGTTTGGGGGGGAGGATCAGGGCAGGGAAGGCTGTGTGTGTGTGTGTTTGGGGGGGGAGGATCAGGGCAGGGAAGGCTGTGTGTGTGTGGGGGGGGGAGGATCAGAACAGGGAAGGCTGTATGTGTGTGTGGGGGGGGATCAGGGCAGGAGGCTGGGTGTGTGTGAGGGAGGTGCAGGAGTCAGGGCTGGAGGGTAGGAATGTATGTGGGGAAGGGATGTTAATGTGTATCTGTGAGCACAATTAACCAATAAGCCTAATTGGTTAACCCTCAGTTACATGCACCACCCCCACCGTTGCCTCTGTATCAGAGGCAGCGGAGCAGGGGCAGTCGGGAGTGGGGGTACGTGGGGAGCTGGCTCCTGTGGAACTGCCTGGCCCCCCCACACTGCTGCCTCCGAGAGATGCGGTGGGGGAGAGCCCATGCTCGCGGGGAGCCATCTTAAAAGCTGGCTCCCTGCATGCACCGGCAGCCGTGGAACCACCCCTGCGTATAAACTGCAACTGTTACATTCCGCTGTTATATATTTACACAAAACATGTTAACACCCTGTGGGAGGGAAGGGGTGTGGGAGTATGTGTGAGGAGGCTCAGGGCAGGAGAATAGGTGTGTGTGGGGGAGATGCAGGAGTCAGGGCAGGGGACTGGGGGGGGGGCTAGGGCAGGACACTGGGGTGTGTGTGTTGGGGGGGGAGGGAAGGGGCTGGTGGCTGTCCCACTGCTCCTGTTCACTGCTATAAGGAAGCTGGGGGGGGAGTGGGGGAGGCACTTCTACCGCTCCTTCCCCCTGGCTTCTTCCCGTGGGCTGCAGGCACCAATGTGTGCCAGGGACTGCACATGCGCTGCCTGGCGGGAGGGGGCAGCAGGACAGGTGCAGACGCATCAGAAGCCCAGTTAGGAGCATGCCTGCAGGGCATGGGAGGAGGCAGGCCGCCAGAGCGCACCACAAGCTGTGCCACGCACCTCCACCTGCAGTGGAGTGCCCTAGCCCACTGCCTTATTGGCACCTAAGGCTGTGCGGCTGTTGTCTTCTTACACCAGGGAGAGGGGATCTCCCAGCAGTCCCATCTGCACAAAATGCAGGACAATGTAGCACTTTAAAGACTAACAAGATGGTTTATTAGATGATGAGCTTTCGTGGGCCAGACCCACTTCCTCAGATCAAAGTGGGTCTGGCCCATGAAAGCTCATCATCTAATAAACCATCTTGTTAGTCTTTAAAGTGCTACATTGTCCTGTATTTTGCTTCAGCTACCCCAGACTAACACGGCTACATCTCTATCACCATCTGCACAGGATGATAATACACCACCCAAAGAGGCGGGACCTAGGTCTACAGAAGAATTCTTCCATCAGCCTAACATGCCTACACTGGGGGTTAGGTCGGGATAGATACATCGCTCAGGGCTGTGGATTTTTCACATCCCTGAGTGACACAGCTAGGCCAACCTACATTTTTAGTGCAGATCCGGGCTAAGAGTTTGAATTTTCTGTGTGGCATGAGGCTGAGGTAGATAATTGGGGAGGGAGAGCTAGGACATTGGGAGCTGAGCCATCAGTCGTTGGGGTAGCTGGGATGGAGAAATGGCTGGTAAGAAAAGGGGCAATTGGAAACGGGGGTGACAGCTGGGAGCCACAGATGGGGTTAGGACTGTCTGAGTTGGGGCAGCGGGGATGGTGACAGTTGGGCTATGTCTACACTTGCGGCTTCTTGCGCAAGTAATATGCAAATGAGGCTAAGCGTGGAATATCGCCGAGCCTCATTTGCATACCTAATGAGCCACCATTTTTTTCAGAAGAGGCTCTTGCACAAGAAGGAATGTCTACACTGCCCCTTCTGGAGCAAGAAAAACCCTCTTGCGCAATGCCGTTCTTCCTGAAAAGTAATAGGTGTAACGGCATTGCGCAAGAGGGTTTTTCTTGCGCCAGAAGGGGCAGTGTAGACGTTCCTTCTTGTGCAAGAGCCTCTTCTGGAAAAAAAATGGTGGCTCATTAGGTATGCAAATGAGGCTCGGCAATATTCCACGCTTAGCCTCATTTGCATATTACTTGCGCAAGAAGCCGCGAGTGTAGACATAGCCTTGGAGTTTGGTTGTGGGGAGCTGTGGTCTGACTGGCAGTTGTTGTGAAGGACATTTTGAATGGGGTTTTGGGCAGATGAGGGGCCTGGGCAGCCCTCCTGGAGAAGGGAGCGATGTCTGTGCGGTGGGGGGAGGCCGGGTTCAGGCAGTCGCTGGAGGAAGGGGCTTCTGTGTCATGGGTGAACAGCAGGTCAGGGCCGTTCCCTGCAGGAGGGGCGTGTCTGTGTGGCAGGTGGACAGTGGGTCAGAGCTGCCCCCCAGAGCAGGGAGGTAGCTGAACCATGGGAGGGTGAGGAGCATGGGCTGCCCCTGTGGGAGGAAAGGTGACTGTGTGGTGGCTGGTCGCTGGGTCTGGGCTGCCTCCAGAGGAGGTGTCTGTGCCACGGCTGGAGGCTGGGTGTAGGAAGGGCCATCTATGGCAGGGGCTGCTCAGAGGAGGGAGCCTCTGTTCCACGGGTGCACCCAGGGAGGGGGTGTCTGTGTGGCCAGTGCACACTGGGGTGGCCTGACCCTGCAGGAGAGGGCATCTGTGCCGTGGGTGGGTGGGGGTGCAGGCTGCCCCTGGAAGAGCGAGGCGCCTGACACCCCTCCCCCAGCAGCCCAGCCCCTGACCGGGTTGCCAATTGGGGCTGGCCCCTTCCTGGAGGGGACGTGCTCCCCGATGCCCGGCGAACGCCTGCAGCCTCCAGGCCCACGCTGGAGGGTTGGCAACCCGGCCTGGCCACGCCGCCGGCAGGGGGCGCTGCCGCCCTCGCCTCCCCCGGCCCCGGGCCACGCCCCCGTCCCGCGCGCCCCCTGGCGGCCGCCCGCGCCCTGCGGCGCCCCCTGGCGGCCGCCGCCCGCCCCGCGCTGCCGGCCGGGTCCGGCGCTGCACCGGCTCCGAGCGGGGCCTGCGCGGGTCTCCTCCCCCGGGGCCCTGGGCCCGGGGCCTGCCTCCTCCCCCCCCCCCGCCCATGGATTTCACAGAGCGGCCGCCGCCCCCGCCTCCTCCGCTCCATGGCGGCTCCGGCCGCGCCCGGCCTGTGCTGCTGCCGCAAGGGGCCCCCGCCCGAGCCGCCCCCCCCGGACGTGGCCTCGGCCGCCAGCGCGCCGCTCTTCCGCCTCCGCCACCTGCAGCTGGGGCTGGAGCTGCGGCCCGCGGCCCGCGCGCTGGCGGGCTGCCTGGTGCTGGAGCTGTGCGCCCTGCGGGCCCGGCCCCGCGCCCTGGTGCTGGACGCGCACCCGGCCCTGCGCGTCCTCTCGGCCGCCTACCGCCGCGCCGCGGGGCCCTGCGCCTTCGCCTTCCCGGGCCCGGAGCCCGCCAGCCCCCTGCTGCCCCGCGCCGCCGCCTCCGCCTCCTCCCTGTCCGCCCCGTCCACCGCCTCCACCCCGCTCTCCGCGCCCTCCACCCCGGAGCTGAGCCCTGGCCCCGAGCGCCTGCCTGACCCTGAGCCCGACCTGCCGCCGCCTCCCTTCCCCACCTTCCCCGACCCGTCCGCAGCCTCCCACTCCTGCCCTCTCGTCTTCAGGGTAGACCCCTTCACTGACTACGGCTCCTCCCTCACCATCTCCCTGCCCGCTGCCCTGCAGCCTCACCAGCCCTTCCAGATCATCGTCCGCTACACCACCACGGACGGCCCAGCCGTAAGTAGCCGCCAGGCTGCGCCCCTTCTTCCAGGGGGGGCCTGGGTGCCCTGACTGGGAGCCTGGGTGGGAGGGATAGCCTTTGTGTCATCCCAGAGGTACAGGGACCAAGGCCTTGCTGCTCTTGCCAGGGTACCCAGGTGGAGTGGCTTGAAATTGTCCTCTCTAGCCAGTGGTGCCTTGTCTTGTGGCTTTCTTTTGGGCTGCGGTCTGGGCCCAGCCCCAGTGGCCTTGTTGAGGCATTTGTTTCTGTGGATGGCAGCGGTGGGCGGTTTGATTACGTGGGAGTGACAGTGGATCTGGTTTCCCATTTTGGGGCTTGATGGCAATTCGCTGTCTTGTTATCTATGTGTTGTCATAAGTGTGGGTAGCTCTTGTGAACACACAATTCCAGTCTGAAGCACTGGCCCTCTAGGTTAGATGAGCCACAGGGGGAGATGACAGCAAACAAGTGGAGTGGCAGGAACGAGAGGGCATCTACCCTATGTGCTATCATGGCGGTACTTATTTTCCTAGTATCTCTTTTGAATTGTTACCTATAATTTGCTATCTGTTAAATTGGCACATATGTGTGTGAGAACTAGTACTTCACTGCTACCCCGTTAGCCTGCCATTTTTTCTGATTAGCAGATGGTCTGTGTGTAAACAGCAGCTTTTCCCTTCCTGCTCAGTTTGCTCCTTCTGATTCAGCATTTGTGACATTTCTCTTCACTCCACAAGGACTTACCTCAGGATGTGACACTGAATAAACATCATCTAAGGCACCTCCTGGGATGGATGCAAAGGTGCTTTGCATCACCTGCACGGACGGAGCCACTTGCTCTTTCTATGACACCCCTGTTCATTGCCTCTCTGGGCATAAACAGCTCGGAGTTAAGCCCTTAACATAGCTGTTGGCAAGTAGTGTATGTTCAGACAAGTCTTCTTCACTAGAAGTGCTTTGCAGACATGGCCATATTGGTAGCCATACTGCCAAAGCATTTCTTCCTTATGGCTGGAATAACTGCATCTACACTACAGGCTTTTGCTGGCACATGTGTGTTGAACACACATAACCCCTCATGCCACCCCGACTGATGTAGCAATGCCAGCAAAAGCCTGTAATGTGGATCTGGCTGCTGTACATTTCTTTTTTCTGCTTCGGTCAGAATGCCGCTGAGCAGGCCAGGTATCTGCTACGGGAACCTCTCCAGTCCGGCACTATCTGGTCTGGCAACATCTGTGATCTGGCATGATTTTAGTGAGCTGGATATCATGGGTGTGGCCAAGTTTCCCGTGTTCCCATAAAGTTTGTTTATAGCCACCAGTCCTGGCTTTCAGTGTTCTGTGCTGTTGTTTAGCTCTGATTTACCCTAAATGTCTTCTAAGATTCCAGCAAACAGTGGAAGTGTTGGTAACGCTGCTAGACAATATTGACCTCCCGTGGTTCAGCAAATTCTCTTGTTCAGCACTGGTCAGGTCCCAAGGGCGCCAGACTAGAAAGGTTCAATCTGAGATAAGCCATGTGACAGTAGACTTGCCAAATGTTCACAAAAAATAGGCTTTATATACACAGTTGTTACATTTTGGTAAACAGTAGCGGGAAGCAGGAATTGTGGTGCTTGCATTAAGTACACAATTCAGGCATGAATAACAGGTGTACCAGTATTCTTTTGAGAAGACATTCTATAGGATATGTATGACTTTGGCAGTCTTTGATTGGGTTACAATACAGTTATGCTAAACAGGCTGGAGTAAAGAGAGATCTTTACAAATGTTGCTGCTCCTTTGGATTCCCATCTCTCTGTAACCACTTGGATGCTCAATTTTCTGTCAATACCCAGCTGATCTTGAAATACCAAGGAGTTAGGGAAATGAATGTATGTAAGCAACTACTGAACTTTATTAAATTAAGTTAAATTCAGCTCTCTTTATAGCTGAAAAGTTCATTATCTATTTTCTTTGTATTTGGCTATAATTTGAAGGAGTTTTGTTCACTTGGCTTCCATATGATCCTTTTCAAAATGTAATTGCGTCTCGTGAGGGTTTTGTGAGACTGACAAAGCTTTGATGATACTGTGCGAGGGACATGCTCTTTTTATCTGTGACCTACCTTTACCTATCTTAGCTTGTTTGTTGAATATAATGCTCTGTGTCTAGTTTGAGGGTCACAAAAGTAACAGGACTAGCACATCAAAAGCTTCAGAGGAGTAGCCGAGTTAGTCTGTAACTGGAAAAACTTAAAAAACAACGAATAGTCCAGCAGCACCTTAAAGGCTAACAAAACATGTAGATGGTATCATGAGCTTTCGTGGATATAACCCTCTTCTTCAGATGAATTGAGTTATTAAAGATCCAGTTCCAAAATAAATAGGGGGGGGAGGGAGGGAGGAGGGAGAAGGAAGGAAACAAGGGGGGGGAAAAGTCAGAGAAGGTGCAGATTGTTCTTAAGTACCCATTGTTTGGTTTTTTTAAGTCATTAGGATGTGGAAGTAGTGTGCTAGCCAGGTAATGTCTTTATTCATACCTGGACTAGCACATGTAATTGTTAGAATTGCAGAAAATTATTCAAACGAAAATCTAAGGGGGAAAAAAACAGAAAAGTCCATTTATGGCAAAATAATTTAATAGACAACAGGTAGTCAGTCATACACCCTGCTGAAAAGAACAGATTTCCAGGTAGAAGTGGTTTACCAGAGTTTTCTGTCTTTCTCTATCTTAGGTACTTATCAGGTCCCCATTCACTGCTGTAGTACCTGAGCATGTTGCAGCCTGCACTGTCCGGTAGGACAGTGCTATTATCCCTAATGGACCAAAGGCCCAGAGAGCCTCAGTGACTTGCTCAGGTTCATGCAGGAAGCCTATGACAGAGTTGGATGTTGAACTTGGGTCTCACACTAGCACAGTAACCACGGGACCTTCCTTTCTGTATTCTTCTTTCTGGAGTGCTTCCCATCAAGTATCATCTTGATTTTAGAGCCTTTACCGGGTGTACGATAAAAACGTTTCTTGTTGACGTCCCCAGCTACTGGGTCAGGAATGATGGTCATCCTGGAAATGTCCCGAAAGAGTCACCTCTCTGCCTGATTTAGAGCATGTTGCAATGTTGCCACTTGAGAAGTTGGTTAAAATTCAGACTACAAAGAAATGATTCGAATTGCTGTGATTTCTGTCTCTATCAAGCCCAGATTGTCTGTTTGGCATTTCCCGCTGCTCACCATGCCATGAAATTGGTGACCCCCTAAGATAAGCATTCCCTTGAGATTTGTCATGTTGATATGATCAGATCGGTTTCATCCTGCCTGTGATGTTGCTTGATGTCTGATGGAATGGAATGTATTCAGCCAATTGCACATTTGTGGTAGCAGAAGGTAGGGATGGGGATTCTCTCATGACAATGCCAGGCAATAGGGCATAAAAGTACCTAATCACACCATATTTCTAAAGCACTGTGAACACTGGCATCTAGGTCTTATCATGGATTATAACTCTGCAAATACATTCAGTGGTCTAAAATTATCCAGCTGCTTAAAAATGTGAGTGAACCATAGCAGTGAATTGCATATGCTATTTGCTACTTAGTGATGATTCCTTGTGTCTAAATGTGCTGATATTTCAAGTACAGTTCTGTCCTGAGAAGTCACAGTAAAAATTAGCCCCACAACTCCATATCAATTTTTTTCAGCTTACAAGTAAGAAGGGAGTCTCACTAGTTGTCACCCCATGAACTGTATAACAATGTATATTCCGTCTTGGAGGTTCTTATAGAGCTCCTTGCTGCAGCTTCTGTGTATCAAAAAGGTAAATTAGATCTACATGTGTGTTCTGGTAGCTGATTCCACAGGCTGTTTTATCTTCGTGCTGGATTTTGCTGGCTGCATTGTTCCACAGGTGCACAATTGTCTTGTGTCGTGGATGGAGAAGTGGCATGGATGCTGCATCCAGACCCTCATCAAGATCCTTAAGTCCCACCATCATGGGCCGTGTGTGAGGCGGCTTTATTCTTTTTCCTTGTGCTTTTCTCTTGCAGCCTTTTTGGTATCTTTCTGGTCGCGTGGGCTGATACTGTTGAACTAGAGCTAAGAAACATGATGTCCTAAGGATGTTGTTGGCAGCAGAGCCTGTGGAGTATCCCTATGTCTTTGAGTTGTCTCACTCTTGCTATGCAAACTCAAAACCACATTTGTTTTCTGACTTGCACGTTGTGTTAAATACTTCGCTAGCCAAATTCTGCCTTCACATAACACCTGCTCAGCTCCATCATGTCTGAGATGCTGTCTGTTAACGTTGCTTCAGTGTTTGTGGCTTCAGAGCAATTGAATGATGGGGATGTGGTGCCATTTTTGACAATTGTTTTTAGTGAGTGCTGCACTTTAAGCATAAGTGACACTGTGTTCAAAGTAGGGATGTTAAATTTAGTTTAATCAACTCATTGACTAGTTGATGGATTTTCCATTGACTACTCGATGAGTCAGTATGCGGGGAGCCATAGCAGGGTTAGCTCCTGGCCCGGGAGTTAACCCTACTGTGGGTCTGCCTTTTAAATGTATTAAGAGCCTGCTGGCTCTTAATACATTTAAAAGGCTGGTGTGCAGATAGAGGCAGCAAGGGGGTGGGAAGCGGCTAGTTGAGGGACAAGTTGACTATCTGATAAGCTTTTGCTTGTTTGATAGTTGACTAGTCGCTTACATGCCTAGTTCAGAGTCATTTATTTTCATTCTTTATAATTTGTCAGTATATTAGTAAATTCCTCACAAACTCTTTTCTCTTTGCAGGCTAAATAATTTTAGATTTTGAGACTTTGAGTGTTTTTGGGGGCAGGGACTATTTTCTGTGAGGCCCCCTAGAACATTCGTTGGTGATGTTATAAAATAATAAATTAATGTTTCTATCAGCAGGAGGGTAGCATGAGGGGACAGGCAGGAGCCAGTACTGGGGGGAGCTGGCTTAAAAGGGGAAGTGCCCTTATCGACTAGTCGATGCAAATTGCCACCTTCCTCTCACCCCCCATGCTGCTGCCTTTATGGTAGAGAAGGCTGCTGCAAAGCAGCCTCTGTCTGTGGTGGCTCAGACTCGCCATGGACAGCGGCTGGTCCACAGTGGCAACCCCTTTCTGCGGGACGTCTGAGCTTAGGGTATCAGAGGCAGCAGTGCAGGGCAGCAGGCAGCTGGTCTACGTGGGGAGCAGGTTTTTAAACTGGCTCCCCCAGCAGACTGGCTCCCACCTGCCATGGGGTAGCAAGAGGCTCCCTGGGAGTGCACTGGTTTCTGGCTCCACCCCCGGGGGCTATTGAATAGTCGTGTAACCACTAAGATTTCATGTGGTTACACAACTATTCAATTACAAGATATTTAACATCCCTAGTTTCCAGTGGCTTGACTAATAATAAATACAGTATCAGCTGTAAAAACAAGTAGTCCTGTGGCACCTTAGAGACTAACAAAAATACATAGAGGTTTCAAAACTGTAGGAGGCACTGCTGTCAGCCTCAGGGGCACTCAGCGAATAGGTACAAACACTTATCTAGTTCAGTAAAATACGAAGCTTTGTGCTAGTTTCTTGTGATGTATCATCAGTGCCCCACTTCTTGTCTGAGCTAGGGATTAAAAATTTTGATTATTTGGATAATCGAATAATTGATGCAATTTGCATTCACTATTCGATTAGTTGATAAGGAAGCTTCCCCTTTTAAAGTCCCGAGGGCTGTTGCTAAATTTCAAAGGCGAAAACGCTGCGAGGAGCACGGGGCCAGTGTGGAACTCAAACGGTCCCCCACTGGCCATGTGTTCCCTGCGGCGTTTCAAAGCAGCTGTGCTGCATGGAGCCTGGGGTCAGCGCGGGACTCCCCTGCTGACCCTGGGCTCCACACTCCGCTGCCGCTTTGAAACGCTGTGTGAATACAGCTGGACTCCCAGCTGGCTGCAGGCTGCACATGGCATTTCAAACTGGCAGCGCCATGTGGAGCCTGGAGTCTGGCCCCAGGCTTCACGTGCCGCTGCTGCTTTGGATCTGATGACCTCTCTTTCCGCCCCTTGCTGTCTCTTTCTGATAGAGGCAGCAAGCGGGGGGAAGCAACTAGCCGACTAGTCTTGTTCACATCCCTAGTCTGTGCATGTGCGGAGGGAGAGCCAGACTGCGGGAAACCATCTTTTTTTCAGTAGAGGGAATTGGGCAAAGCAGCCACTCTCTTGTTTCTGTAAGGGAGGGGAGGCTGGGTATTTCACATACATGGAAACATCTTGCAGGAGAAGCCATGGTTGGAGGTAAGGAAAGGTGCATTATGATGTGGCTTTGGGGAAGGGTGAGGTTTTTTCTATCTTGTGCAGGCGGCAGCACAAGGACATGGGTCTTTGTGGGGCTAATTAAGCTACCATTAACCTTGGTAATATCATGCAGCATAGAGGGATGTGATGGTTGGATAGAAGGGATATTTTTCTGAACAGGATTGGAGTGATCTGTGATAGGAGGATACATGCTGATTGTAAAATGATGTTGGTTTATGTAACTATATGAGGTGTCGCAAAGTTTATACTTTTTAACTATGTTGCAGCTAATATGTATGTAGCACTGAGTAATGTTGTAGCCTGTTCATGTTGCAGAATATTCAGATGGACCCCTGAAAAGGAAATAGGATTTTATAATTTGGTTGGTTTTACTTTGGCATGTGTTTGTGCAAATCTGAAGCTAAGAGGGTGCTATAAATTGGTTAGGGGTATTGAGTGAAGGACAAAGAGTTGTGTTGTAGTGAAAGTGGACTAGATCTTTTCACTGTTCTTCTGGTTTTTTTTTAAAGAGAATGTAATACAAGTTTTTGCGCATTAAGTGGACTCTACTGAAACACACATCTAGCTATATTTCTTTTTTAAGTTACTTTTAAAATTTGGGACATTCCTTTTTTAATGGAGCTGTTAGTTTAAATCATGTTGGTGCGGAAGGCCTATAAGAGAGGAATTCTGCTTCAGCAGAGCTTATGAGGTGCATCCAATCAGGGCTGCTTCCTTGCAGATCTTAGCAGTCCATCAGAGGGAGGTGTGTTTCGCTTGGGTAAGGAATGTGGGTATTGGAGAAGGGGAGTTTTTAATCTGTGTTGTAAGTTCTTTCCTTTACAACGTTTAAGAAAATGCTAAGAATTTTAACAAATTAAAATGCAAAGGCCCAGTTTCTTGTTCATCCTAATTCCTTGTACTCGCCCCCATACCTTCCCTGGTCAGTGCCCCCAGTCTAGGTCCCTACCTTGGGTACTATCCAGCACCTCTAGCAGCACAGCCTGGACTCAGTAACAGGTCTGTTTGCACAGTCTGAGTGGCCCAAAGAGATAGTGCTATCTCTTTATGTTCTGGTTGGAATGAATTGGGTTTGTCAGTATGACTCAGTAGTAGTATTCCTGAAGCTAATGTAAGGCAACAGAAGAGTCTCTCTTTGCATACAGTTCTTATCCTGCCTGTGTGCATTGGGGGTATTCCAGGTAAGACAGAGAAAAAACAGGTGCTGATTGGTTTTCTGGTTACTAAAGATCTCATTGCACATTCTGTTTAAAAAAAAAAAAGGCATTGTGTGGTGTCATTGGCCAACGTTTTTTACTTTCTGAATGCGATATGCACGCAGTGTATCACTGTTAGACCACTGTCCATTTCCCCCAGAGACAGCTGCATTTCAGTGGTGCTGCGGTTAGCAGGGCTGTTTTGGGAACCACTGATCATAGAAATGCAGGATTGGAAGCAACGTTGCCTCTAATTTTTTCCATCCATGTGTGGAATAAATTTAATGTGCACCACCAGTAGAAGTACATGCTGCTGGCAGTGGGCCCTCTGCTAATCAGCTGGGTGGCATTTGAATCACAGCAACCCAAGTGCTCAGGTTACGGGGAATACTGATTGCAAGGGATCTTGAAAGGGCATTTAGTCCATCCCCCTGTGTAGACCATTGCTGACAAGTGTTTGTTTAAGCTGCTCTTAAAAACCTGTATTGACAGGTATTCCACAGCGTCCCTTGGTTCCAATGCTTAACTATCCTTAGAGTTAGAAAGTTTTTCCTAATACCAGTGGCAGATATAAGGCAGGGTGAGCGGGGCGGCTGCCCCGGGCCCAGTGCTTCAATAGGCCCCACGCACGCGCTATTACCTGTCAGCTGTGGCCGTGGCACATGCGCAAAATTGTGCTGCCCTGAGCCCCGCGCTTCAATAGAGCCTGGGCCCTGCAAAACTCTCATCCGCCCCTGCCTAATATCTAACCTACATTTCTCTTGATGCAGATTAAGCCCATTACTAGTTGTCCTATATTCAGTGGGCTTGAAGAAGAATTGATCACTTTTCCCTTCATAACAGCCCTTAGCAGATTTGAAAACTCCAAACAGGCCCCCCTCAGTTGTCTTTTCTCAAGACTAAACATGCCCACGTTTTTTAACCCTTTCTCTTAGGTCAGGTTTTTGAAATCTTGTTATTTTTGTTGCTCTCCTCTGGTCTCTGTCCCATATGTCCACATTTTGCTGTAAGTGCACTGCCCCCAGCTGGTCACAGTATTCCAAGTGGGGCCTTGCTGTAGCCCAGTAGAGCAGAACAATGACTTGCTTCTCTATGTCAGACATGATATTTTTGGTAATCGACTCAAGAATATTCGTTTGTTTGCAACTGTTGATTTGTATTCCATTTATGAGCTACTGTAACTCTCAGAACCTTTTCTGCAATACTACTGCCTAGCCAGCTATTCTCAATTTATAGTTGTGCATTTTAGGGAAGTTACATTTAGATTAATTAACTAATCAATCGAATAGTCAATGGGATTTCCATCGACTATTCGATTAGTCTATAAGGGCGCCTCCGCTATTGAACTGTTGCAAGAGCCCTGCTGCACTCCCTGTGTGCCTCAGCCTTTGAAATGTACAAGAGCCCCAGTGGGCTCTTATACATTTCAAAAGGAAGCCTGGCAGAGAGCGCAGGACCAGCAGGGGACTCCCCTGCTGGCACTGTGCTCCCTGTGGTGCTTGAGCCTTTGAAATGTACAAGAGCCCCAGTGGGGCTCTTGTACATTTCAAAAGCGGAATCCTCAAAGGGAGTGCAGGGCCCGCTGGGGCTCTTGTACATTTCAAAAGCAGAATCACAGCAGAAGTGGCGCGAGTGGAGACTGCTTCAGTCCTCGCTCGTGCCATTTCCTGCTATGCCTCTGTGGAGACAGTGCTGGAGGGAACTGGCTTTTAAGCCGGCTTCCCCCTAGGGATGTGAAAGACTAGTCAACATGCTGGTCGACTAGTTGCTCCCTCCCCGCTGCTGCCTCTATCAGAAAGAGGCAGCAAGGGGTGGGAAGAGGTAGAGGTACTTCAAAGCGGCAGTGCTGCTTGAAGCCTGGGGCCAGACCCCGGGCTCCACTCGGCGCTGCTGCTTTGAAACGCCGCATGCAGCCCGGGGCCAGGGATCAGATGGGGACTCCCCTGATGATCCCATGGTGCACGTGGCGCTTTTGCTTTGAAACGCTGCAGGGAACCCGGCATCAGGCTGCATGCGGCTTTTCAAAGGGTCAGTGCCATCTGGAGTCCAGCATCAGCTGGAGTTCCCAGCTGATCTTGGGTTCCATGCAAAGCTTTTGTCTTTGAAGTGTAGGAAGATCCCTATTCGATTAGTCAATTAGTTGCCAATTACCATCCTTACTCTCCCCAGCGCTGGCTCCTGCTCTCTCCCCCTTCCCCCTCCGCCGCCTTGACTCTCTCTGATATCAGCAGCAAGGAGGGAAAGCGACTAGTCGCATCACTGGCTGACCAATCGCTTATATCCTTAGTGGGTGGTTCAAGCCCGTTGTGCCACAGGTGGGGGCTGCCTGGGCTAGGCTAGTCCGGGAGGCTGCTCCGGCTGGGCCTGGCACACTGCAACATGGATAGGGGCCTGCTCCTGCCAGGACTGCTGTGCTACAGGTGAGGGTCTGCTCCTGCCCCATGTCCAGCCACCAATTAACCGGTTGCCCATAAGCATCACTCAGTAAGGGTGATGCTTAGTGGGTAACCGATTAACCCTTACATCCCTAATCACTTACCACCCCATGATGATATTTACACTTTTGGAAGCCTGCATGACTGATCCGATAGGTTCTCACTTTTTTTTTAACATTGGCATTACATTTTACTCCAGGAGAGAGTTTTTGTAGGTTTGGGGGGCGGATTGCTCCCCAAGAAAATCCTTATTTCCAGTTATTGCAGGGCTTGAGCTGAGGAGGGTTATGATTTGCTGGGCACTGCGCTGTGTAGAAAAATTACTCCATTTGGAGAGCGATGGCAAGTGTATGGTAGCTGGAAGGGACTTGGGAAATGGAAATACGCATTATCCCAGGCGTATAAATGAAGAATCGCTAAACTCCCTCGGATTCTTTCAGTATTATACCTTTTAATTCCTCCCCTCCCCTCCCCTGTTTCAGTTGTGTTCCTTTTGCTTACCTCTGCTCCCTCCGTTCCAACAGATCTGGTGGCTGGACCCAGACCTAACTTGTGGCAATACCAAGCCATTTGTCTTCACCCAGGGCCATTCAGTGTGTAATCGGTCCTTCTTCCCCTGCTTCGACACGCCGGCGGTGAAATGCACCTACTCAGCTACAGTCAAGGTAGGTAACTCCAGTGGCGTGAGCAGCCTTGGGCAGGAACAGCACAGTGCTCCCGTGAGCTGTCACTGGGATCTGGTAGGAGACACGAGACTTTGGGTCGTCCCCGAACAGAACCCGCATAGCCCTTCTGGAGCGAATCCCAAGCCTTGCACTCCCATAGCCGAGCTCCCCGGACCATTCATTCTGCAGTGCACGTTCGGAAAGAGAATTAGATTGAGTGGTAGCTTCCAGCAAGGATGATTGGAG
Organism: Pelodiscus sinensis; assembly: GCF_049634645.1. NCBI lineage: Eukaryota > Metazoa > Chordata > Testudines > Trionychidae > Pelodiscus > Pelodiscus sinensis. The sequence goes on from NC_134720.1 coordinate 49,200,968, forward strand.
GGTAACGCTCTCCACCGGTGACGGGGAGGGCTCGGCTTTGAAAAAGCTGCGCCAGGAATTGTGACCTTGTGGGTGGATGGAGCCTGTGGGCGCTCCAGGAAGGGGAATAGCCGCATGTGCGTTCTGCAGTTTGGTTAGTCAGGGTCACTTCCCATACAGCTCACCCAAATTTAATTCCCCCCTCTCCTCCCACCTATCTGCCGTCATTCTGTCTTTCTCCCACCCATTGAATTACATCCTTCCAGGAAAAGTAAATTCTGCGAGTCTGGTCCCTTGGCCCCAGTCAGCTCAGCCGGCGTAAGCCGCTGTGTGTTGGTCTTTCAGGCCCCTGCAGGAATCCAGGTGCTGATGAGTGCCACCCAAAGTACCTATTCGGAGGAGGAGGGCGTATACCAGTTTTATATGGAATATCCGGTTCCTGCCTATCTTGTGGCTCTGGTGGCAGGGGACCTCATACCGGCAGACGTTGGCCCCAGGTGAGATTAACAGCTGGCTGCTTCTGCTTTATGCCTTGTGTCCACGTGAAGCTGGGTTGGGCAGTCGTGTGGGTCAGAGTTAATGCCGCGAGGGGCTACCATGAGGGAGTGAGAGCTGTGACCCTTCAGCGAGCTGGAGGTCTACATGGGTGTAGAGACCCCACCGAGTTGGACTGCAGGAGCTGTACTTGGTGTGAGCTCGTAGGACTGTCTTTTTGTCCTGGGTTTACACAACACTTACACCAGAAGGGCCTGCTGGAGGAGGAGCAGCTCTGAGTGCTGCCCCCGTCGCTCCCGTTGGCTGGGAATCACAGTCAGTGGGAATGATGGGGGGCAGCGCCTACAGGGAGTGCTTCCTTGCAGCGTGCAGAGCTATGCAGAGACACCTGTGGGCCCCCAGGAGCTGTGCCAGGTAGATGCCCCAATCCCCTGTACTGTCCTGAACCCGCACCCCTGCCCCGCTCCTGCACTGCACCTCCTGCCCAGAATCCGCACCCCTGCCCCGCTCCTGCACTGCACCTCCTGCCCAGAACCCGCACCTCTGCCCCGCTCCTGCACTGCACCTCCTGCCCAGAACCCGCACCCCTGCCCTGCTCCTGCACTGCACCTCCTGCCCAGAACCCGCACCCCTGCCCTGCTCCTGCACTGCACCTCCTGCCCAGAACCTGCACCTCTGCCCCGCTCCTGCACTGCACCTCCTGCCCAGAACCTGCACCCCTACCCGGCTCCTGCCCTGCACCTCCTGCCCAGAATCCGCACCCCTGCCCCGCTCCTGCACTGCACCTCCTGCCCAGAATCCGCACCCCTGCCCCGCTCCTGCACTGCACCTCCTGCCCAGAATCCGCACCCCTGCCCCGCTCCTGCACTGCACCTCCTGCCCAGAACCCGCACCTCTGCCCCGCTCCTGCACTGCACCTCCTGCCCAGAACCCGCACCCCTGCCCTGCTCCTGCACTGCACCTCCTGCCCAGAACCCGCACCCCTGCCCCGCTCCTGCACTGCACCTCCTGCCCAGAACCTGCACCCCTACCCGGCTCCTGCCCTGCACCTCCTGCCCAGAATCCGCACCCCTGCCCCGCTTCTGCACTGCACCTCCTGCCCAGAACCCGCACCCCTGCCCCACTCCTGCACTGCACCTCCTGCCCAGAATCCGCACCCCTGCCCCGCTTCTGCACTGCACCTCCTGCCCAGAACCCGCACCCCTGCCCCGCTCCTGCACTGCACCTCCTGCCCAGAATCCGCACCCCTGCAACGCTCCTGCACTGCACCTCCTGCCCAGAACCTGCACCCCTACCCAGCTCCTGCCCTGCACCTCCTGCCCAGAACCCGCACCCCTGCCCCGCTCCTGCACTGCACCTCCTGCCCAGAACCCGCACCCCTGCCCCGCTCCTGCACTGCACCTCCTGCCCAGAACCCGCACCCCTGCCCCGCTCCTGCACTGCACCTCCTGCCCAGAACCCGCACCCCTGCCCTGCTCCTGCACTGCACCTCCTGCCCAGAACCCGCACCTCTGCCCCGCTCCTGCACTGCACCTCCTGCCCAGAACCCGCACCCCTGCCCTGCTCCTGCACTGCACCTCCTGCCCAGAACCCGCACCCCTGCCCCGCTCCTGCACTGCACCTCCTGCCCAGAACCTGCACCCCTACCCGGCTCCTGCCCTGCACCTCCTGCCCAGAATCCGCACCCCTGCCCCGCTTCTGCACTGCACCTCCTGCCCAGAACCCGCACCCCTGCCCCACTCCTGCACTGCACCTCCTGCCCAGAACCTGCACCCCTACCCGGCTCCTGCCCTGCACCTCCTGCCCAGAATCCGCACCCCTGCCCCGCTTCTGCACTGCACCTCCTGCCCAGAACCCGCACCCCTGCCCCGCTCCTGCACTGCACCTCCTGCCCAGAATCCGCACCCCTACCCAGCTCCTGCCCTGCACCTCCTGCCCAGAACCCGCACCCCTGCCCCGCTCCTGCACTGCACCTCCTGCCCAGAACCCGCACCCCTGCCCCGCTCCTGCACTGCACCTCCTGCCCAGAATCCGCACCCCTACCTTGCTCCTGCACTGCACCTCCTGCCCAGAACCTGCACCCCTGCCCCGCTCCTGAACTCCCTTCCTTTCAGACCTCTCCTCCAACTCCTGCACCCTACTTCTCACCCAGACCCTCACACCATCCTGCTCTTGCACCCTCCTTCCCTTCCAGACCCTGCACCCCAACCCCCATCCCTCTCCTGTACCCTCCCTCCCGCCCAGACCCCGCACCTCTTCTCCCAGCCTGCTCCCTGGCAGCACCTCCCGCACACTGAACCTCTCGTTTTTGGTCCCACCCCAGACCCTGGGGGACTCTACAAAATCTACTAGCCCCAGGCCAGCAGAAGAGTTCATTTGGCCCTGAAGGTCTGAGCCTTGGTGCTGCCTCCTCCTCCCCATCCTCCGTGGGGCTAGAGCTTGAGGGGAGGGGGTGTGTCTTTTTTTTTTCCTGCTTCCCAGTTGGGGGGCCACATTGGTGAGGGGTTTTTTTCTCCTCACTTGGCAGCCACATCAATGAGCTTTTTTTCTTTGCTTTTCACTGGTGTGTGGCTCCCACCTGATTTTTCTGTGAGTTGGTGGCCCCCCACCCAAAAAAAGGTTCCCCACCCCTGACTTACGCCAAGGGGTCCGGGTCCAGCTGGGGGCTTGTAGGCACTGTGTCATGCATTAACATAGTATTAATTGGTATGGCTTTATTACTTGCCCTCATCAGATCTTCCAGGTTTCCTCCAATGATTACATCAACTTGGGTCTCAATAAATTGTGAGATCTTTGGGGCAGTGGCCTTCTTTTCCTGTGTGTAAAAACCCGTTTAGTTAACCGGTTAAACGGGGGCAAGCGGGAGGGCTGCAATGGACAGGCTGGAGTGCCCCCCTGCCTGCCGCGGACCCTGCTTGTTAACCAGGGAACCATTCACATCCCTAGTGCACGCAGTGCTTAGCACAGAAAGGCCCTGATCCTATCCCAAGACCCCTTCCTTCACTACTGGAATACAAATGTGACGAGGAAGCGTGGTGGAAAGAGGTTTTGTTCTGCTGGAGAGAGATTCCTTCTGTTTGAATGACGGGCTCCCATTTTCTGCCTTGTGACAGGAGCAGGGTGTGGGCAGAGCCTTGTCTGCTGCCAACAGCCATCAGCAAGCTGTCTGGCATGGTGGAGCGCTGGCTGAGTGCTGCAGAGAGCCTCTATGGCCCCTACATATGGGGAAGGTGAGTGCCATAGAATCCGTCTGGTTACCGACAGGAGAATGCAGGTGAAACACTGTGGAAGGGCACACGGTGATGGAGCTCTATCTGGCAGGCCTGATAGGCCTCTGAGGAATGTATGATGTGGAGTTAATAACTGACTGGAGAGTCTTGCTTCAGCTTTGGACCTGCTTTTGGCTGAGGTCAGTGCAGAGGCTCAGACGTTCTAGCTTGTTTTTCAGCTTAATTTTCCAAAAGGAAATGACTGGACCATCTGCTATCAACACGACATCTCTGTTCAGTTCACTTATGAAGCCCAGTGAAGCTCAGCTGGCTAGTCAGTCTTCAGCGAAAGTGTAAAGGATGCGGCACGGGGCAAAGCTCAGTGCCTTCCAGAAAGCTGCAGACTCTTTGGGCTAACTTGCCTGTGCCTAGCCCTAACCGGTTCTTCTAGCCGATATGCTGACTCAGTGCTCTTTTCTTTTGTGAGTAGTCTCCAATATCCTTGTTCACACCGCATGTCCCCAGGAAGCGTTGGAATTCCCAGCTGAGTGAGAAATGTTTCTGATGTCTACTAGGGAGGTAACCATGTAACCACTAAAATCTTAGCGTTACACACGCCTGGGAGCTCTGCGGTATATAGCGTAGCTTTGCTTTCCACTGCAGAGCCTCGCGGGTTGCCAGGTCTGCCGGCTCCGCTTTTGTGGGGGAGGCTTTGCTGCCCAGAGGGGAGGTTATGGTATCATGGTGAAGCTGCCTTCCCGGGAGTGTGGTCGGCCGGGACTGCCGGCCCCACTCCTGGGGAGCCACAGCATCTAACCTGGGCTGGGCCGGGCTCACCACAGACAGAGACTGTTCTGGCCAGCTGGAGCAGCCTCTGCCTGCAGTGGGCCCCACAGGGCTGGAACGGGCGGGCTCAGGGTGTTGAGTGTTTGTAGGGTTGCCAGGTGCCCGGCATTTTCGCCTCCTGGCCAGGGAAAAATTCAGAGAATACCAGATATCTCAGGTGTCTGGTATTCTCTGAATTTTTTTACCGGACAGGAGGCGAAAATATCAGACTGTCCGGGTGAATACCGGACACCTGGCATCTCTAGTGGTATCTTCCCCTTTCTGCTGGGTCCTACACAGCTATGCAGCTCTCTGCTCTCATCCCCATCCACAGACACCACCCCTGCAGCTCCTATTGGCTACAGTGGTACTTGGGGCAGTGCACAGAGCCCTCTGGCTGCCTCTATGTATAGGAGCCCGAGTAGGGTCATGCTGCTGCTTCCGGGAGCCGCTCGGAGCAGGGCAAACCCCGCTCCTTAGCAGGTGCTTGAGAGTGGGAGTCAAACAGCTGATGAGCCAGATGCAGGCTGGAGTTTGCAGCCGGAACACTTCCCCCATTTCTTTCATTCCAGCCCTTTCCTTTTACTTTTGTATTACGTCCTTGGGACAAGGTGGGTTTGAACCTCACCTAGCCAAGCGCTTCGCTTGGCGCTCAGTCTTGCAAGGTGCAGAGAGCCTTTGGTGAGGTGCTAAACACACTCGTCTCCTGTTGAAGTGAGAGTTGATGGCGCTCAGCACCATGCAAGGGAGGGCCCCACACCCTCTATCACCACTGGCTGGAGTTCAGTTTGGCTTTGATACTCTCGGATGAGTCTGTCGTATTTGAGGGAATTGCTTTTGTTCTTGGGTTAGCTATGTACACAGGGCTTCTGTATTTCTTTGTTAAGGAGAGGCAGGGGAAAGGTTTCCTACCCAGCAAAGCTAAATGCAGGGCTCTCTGGCTGATGCCCACTGGGCCTATGCTGATCAGTTGGTGGGGAGGTCAGTATTGCTGCAGTTTGACCTGGAATGCGTTGGCTAGAGGGCTTAAGTAGTGGGCTAGGAACATGGTCACCAACCTGTCAATTGCAACTGACTAGTTGATTGGGAGGGCTCGACCAGTTGATCGCAAGGTGTTGGGGTCCCTCCCATTTCTCCCCTCCCCCCCCAAGAAGCCCCACTACCTACCTCCAGCGACAACGGAGGTAGTGCCAGCTTCCTGCGGGGTGGAAGAAAGTCCAGCAGCTGCGTGCCACTTCCGGGGTTTCAGGAAGTGCACTGACTGCTCCCCCTCCCCCAAACAGCCGGCGCGGTAGCACAACCCAGGTCTGTGGCGCACTGGGGACTTGCTGCATGGGGGGGTAGGGGGTAGGAGTCCCCAGAGGAGGTGCGTGACAGAGCTTCCCTCCTCTGGGGGGGGGGGGGGGAGGGGGGAGGAGTCCCAGGAGGAGGCGCGTGCTGGGGCTTTCCTCCTCTGTGAGGTGGGGGAGGAGTCCTGGGAGGAGGCGTGTGCCAGGGCTTCACCCCTCAGTGGGGGGGTGGTAGGAGTCTCCAGAGGAGGCGTGCGTCAGGGCTTCCCTCCTCTGTGGGGGGCTAGGGGGGTAGGAGTCCTGAGGGGGGAGGCATGTGCTGGAGACTCCCTGTCCCCACCAACACCCTGTCCCTGACCCCAGCCACAGAACCCTGCCCCCACTGGCACCCTGTCCCCTGCCCCAGCACCCACTAGCACCCTTCCCCAGCACCATGTCCCCTGCTCCCACCAGCACAGTTGGGGCCACATTAGTGAGGCTTGGGGGGAGGAGGGTTTGGAGGAGTTATTTTTTTGCATCTCACTTGTCGCCCCCAACTGACTTTTCTGTGGGTCAGTGACCCCTGACTAAAAACAGGTTCCCTGCTCTTCTCATAAATAAAGACAATGCTGAAACTTTTTGTGTTTGACATAGTATTTTATTTAAATATAAAGCCTGGCCAACAAACCCCCATCTGGCTGTAGCATCATAACACTCCTGCAATTCCCCCTCTTCCCCCGACCCTAGATCTGAGCCTCACTGCTTACCCCTTTCTCCAGATCATTTATGAATAAGTTGAAAAGGACTGGTCCCAGGACTGACCCTTGGGGGACACCACTAGTTACCCCCTTGTCCGCATGTTTGTTAACCCCTTCAAAGAACTCTAACAGATTAGTAAGACAGGATTTCCCTTTACAGAAACCATGTTGACATTTGTCCAACAAATTATGTTCCTCTACGTGCCTCACAATTTTATTCTTTACTATTGTTTCGACTAATTTGCCCGGTACTGAAGGTAAACTTACCAGTCTGTAATTGCCAGGATCGCCTCTAGAGCCCTTTTTAAATATTGGTGTCACATTGGCTACCTTCCAGTCATTAGGTACAGAAGCCAATTTAAAGGATAGGTTACAAACCACAGATAATAGCTCAGCAATTTCTCATTTGAGTTCTTTTAGAACCCTTGGATAAATGCCATCCGGTCCCGGAGATTTGTTAACATTAAGTTTTTCTATTTGTTCCAAAACCTCCTCTACTGACACTTCAATCCGGGACAGTTCCTCAGATTCATCACCCACAAAGGACAGTGCAGATTTGGGAATCTCCCCAACGTCCTCAGCCATGAAGACTGAAGCAAAGAAATCATTTAGTTTCTCCGCAATGGCTTTATCATCCTTGATTGCTCCTTTTATAGTTTGATCATCTAGGGGACCCACAGGCTTTTTAGCAGGCTTCCTGCTTCTAATGTTCTTAAAAAACATTTTATTTCTTTTTGAGTTTTTGGCTAGTTGTTCCTCAAAATCTTTTTTTGCTTTTCTTATTACATTTTTACACTTGATTTCACAGTGTTTATGTTCCTTTCTATTTCTCTCACTATGATGGGACTTCTACTTCTTAAAAGATGCCTTTTTGTCCCTCACTGCTTCTTTTACATGGTGGTTAAGCCATGGTGACTCTCTTTTAGGTCTCTTGCTATGTTTTCTAATTTGGAGTATACGTTTAAGTTGGGCCTCTATTACAGCGTCTTTAAAAAGTTTCCGTGCAGCTTGCAGGGATTTGGCTCTAGTCATTGTGCCTTTTAATTTCCGTTTAACTAACCTCCTCATTTTTGTCTAATTCCCCTTTTTGAAATTAAATGCCAGAGTGCTGGACTGCTGAGGTGTTTTTCCCACCACGGGAATGTTAAATGTTATTATATTATGGTCACTATTCCCAAGCGGCCCTGTAACGGTTATATCCTGGACCTGATCCTGTGCTCCACTCAGGACTAAATCGAGAATTGCCTCTCCCCTTGTGGGTTCCTGTACCAGCTGCTCCAAGAAGCAGTCATTTAAGCCATTGAGAGATTTTATCTCTGCTTCTCTTCCTGAGGTGACATGTACCCAGTCAATATGGGGATAATTAAAATCCCCCATTATTATAGAGTTTTTTATTTTGGTAGCCTCTCTAATCTCCCTCAGCATTTCAATGTCAGTATCGCTGTCCTGGTCAGGTGGTCGGTAATATATCCCTACTGCTAATTTCTTATTATTGGAGCATGGACTTACTATCCATAGTGATTCTATTGAACATGTTGATTCATTTAATATTTTTATTTCATTTGATTCTACATTATCTTTCACATACAGTGCCGCTCTGCCACCACCCAGTGGGGGCGCGGTCTGCTCTGTAACCCGGGGTTCCCCTGCGCTGTAATGTGTGAATCCCACTGATTCACCCACATGTGTATTGGCCTGGACACCTAGTCCCAGCGTGAGCAGATAACAAGGCTCTTGAGAGAGAGAGACAAAGGAAGGGAGGTGGAGACGGCAACCTGGCTGGGGGGGGCAGAGTCTGGGAGGGAGGCAGTTTCTGGCTGGGAAAGATGAAGGGAACAGACTAAGCTGAGAGTTGAGAGGGCGATGGATCCCCGCCTAACCCAAGGGGTCTGAGGCAGCCTGGCCCTGATGACTGTAACCACATCACATCTGTGCTGGGCTGTATCCTGGAGAAGCAATAAACCCCCTCTGTTCTACTGGCTGGTGGAGTCTGTTCTGGCTGCTATGGGGGTGTAGGATCGGGGGAACCCCGACATGCAGTTATAGGGTATGGCTAGACTTCAGGAGTTTTTCCGGGATTCCAGAGGTATCCTGGAAAAACTCTACCGCATCTAGGGACATGTTGTTCTTCTGCTTTTTTTAGCGGAAGAGCAAACATGCTCTTTCGGTAACCCCTGTATTCCTCATTCTATGAGGAATAAGGGGCTTCCAAAAGAAGGGGCTTTTCTGACATTTGACCCAGTCTAGACAGGCCAAATGTTGGAAAAACCTCTTCCTACAGAAGAATCGAAAAAAAAGTGGCAGTGTAGCTGTACGCTGAGAGTGTATAAGGGCTGGGGATAGCAAGTGATGGAGAGGAGGAGAACAGAGAGGGCGGGGCTTCAAGGAAGGGGTGGGGTTTTGGGGGAAGGATGGGGAGGTAGATCTTGGCTTGTTCTTACATTTCAAAAGTGATCTTGAGTGTAAAAAGGTTAGAGACCACTGGGCTAGGGGGTGAAATGGGGAAAACCCAGTAGCCTTCAGATAAGCATTCCTTCAGCAAAGTTCTTGTGTAGTCTTGGATAAATTAATTCGGCTCCTATCTCTTCTCTCTCCGTTCCAGATACGATATTGTTTTCCTTCCGCCATCCTTCCCCATTGTTGCCATGGAGAACCCATGCCTGACCTTCATCATCTCTTCCATTCTGGAGAGTGACGAGTTCCTCATCATCGACATCATTCATGAGGTTGCACACAGCTGGTTTGGCAATGCCGTCACCAATGCCACCTGGGAGGAGATGTGGCTGAGCGAGGGGCTGGCCACATATGCACAGCGCCGGATCACCACTGAGACCTGTGGTATAGCTGTAGCGATTGTTTTTGTTTGGCATGTGTAACCCACGCTGTTCTTCCCCCAGCTCGTGGGAAAAAGGTTGGTAGACGAAGAGGAAGGAGACACATGAAGATTTTCCTTTCAACCCGTTGGAGCTGAGAGCTGGGATTTCAGGGTCCTAATATAAAATATTAGAAGGCTTAGCTGGTGTGGGCTGGGGCTTGTCTGGGATGAGAGGTCACGCAGGCCACCTGCTGGCTTCTCTCTGAGGCCTGTGTAAACAATCCCATTCTTTTCAGTCTTGCTCAGCAGCCTTGCCAGGCTTCTCATCACTTTTGTTGTCCCCTTTTGCACTCCACCTCTATTGGGATGTTTTTGAGGCAGAGCTACCAGAATAGAACTCAGGAGAGGATGCCATCAATTTACACAAAGGAATCCATTATGTTTCATTGCATTTGTCAGTGTTGTTTGGATTCCGTAGTATCCTTTTGTTCCCTTGTTTAACTGCCATTGTGCATTGACCACTCCACAGTGTTGCTCAGGTCTCTTTCCTGAGTGGTCACAATTACACTGGTGAAAGACAGCAAAAAATCAAGCACATCGAAATTGCTAATGAAGCTGGGATTTAAATATCCCGTGCCTCATTAGCATAAACATGGCTGCCGCTTTTTCTGAAACGGTGCTTTTTTTTAGGGGGGGAAAGGCAGTCTAGACGATATGTTTTGAAAATACAACCCTTTTTCGAGGGATAAGGGATCTTTCGAAAAAGGGCTGTATTTTCGAAAGATCGTGTCTAGACTGCCGTTTTTTCGAAAAAGCTCTGTTTCGAAAAAAGCGGCAGCCATTGTTTATGCTAATGAGGTGCCGGATATTTAAATCCTGGCTTCATTTGCACTTTCAAAGTGCTTGATTTGCATCCCTCTGTCGACAGAGGGATGCAGTCTAAACATAGCCCCTGTGAGTAAGTCTATGTGAATTTCTCCTGTTGTGACATTTGTCTTTCACTGTCAAGTAGCCTGTATCTTTTACATGTACTGGTGATGCAGTTATCTGCCTGACATTGGATAACGTGTATAATTTCTCTTGTGGGGCAGGTGCTGCCTTCACCTGCCTGGAGACTGCATTCCGTCTTGATGCCCTCCACAGACAGATGAAACTTCTTGGGGAGGACAACCCAGTTAGCAAGCTTCAGGTTAAGCTGGAGCCAGGTATGGCTGTTCCTGGAGATGCTGTTGGGAGAAACAGATCATATATTTAAATGCCTAAATATGTCCTCAGGAGCAATGTTCCCTGTCAGCTATGTGCTCGTGTGGCCACTTGGGAGAGATTCAAAGGCCACCCAGCTAGCAGAGCGCCCACAGCTAGGTTTTGTGTTTCTGCCGGTGGTGCACATTCACATGTGCCACAGTGCACATAAAATTATCCCACACGTAGATGGAAAAGATTAGAGGGACTGCTGCTCAGGAGTCTAAGTTTAGACGCCCAACTCTTGAAAATGTTGGCCTATATTTGCAATCTGTTAAATTTGAAGAACAATTTAAATCCATGGTGGGCAACCTGTGGCCCCTGGACTGTATGCGGCCCACTGGGGCTCCACCTGTGGCCCGCAGACCCCTTCTCTGTTCCCTTCTCTCATGCGCACTGGGGCACCGGAGCCTTGCACTTCCTACTCCTCCCCTTCCCTTCCAGCAACCCATAAATAGCCTGATTCACGCTCTGTCCCTGCTCCTCCCCCACCCTCCCAGAGCTGGAACACTGCGAATCAGCCGTGGAACCCCACTGCAGGTGGAACCTCACCAGGCCACAGGCCCCAGTGGCTCACTGAGGAAGGTGGTTCGCCCAGGCAGTCCACTCGCTGTTTTTGGTTGCCCATCGTTGACTTAAATATAAATGAAGGAACTTGCCTTTGGTGAGCATCTAATTCTCTGGCATTTTTCACTGTGGCCCTGTCTTTAAAAATAAATAGGGGTTTTTTAACGGTATTTTTAAAAAACTTTTTTTAAACTGAGATGTTTGGGGGTTTTTTTCTTCAGTTTCCAAAATAAATCTGGACCAAATGTGGAAAGTTTCTGCCCTGAAAACTGAATGCCTTTGAAAATTTTAACATGACAAAATAAGTTGTTCTAGTGGAAATGATTTGTTTAGCAACCTTGGTGAAAGTCTGCTCCGTTAGATGCTCTGTGCACATATATAATAATTATATACTTGTACTAGACCATTTACCCGGCGTGGCTCGGGTTTTTAACTTAAATACATTTTCTTTTTCTTCATTTAAATCATTGCTTTGGGGCGGGGCAGAGGATGAGGGGGTCAGTATGTGGGCTGCCCCCAGGAGAAAGGACAGCTTCAGGCCTCTCTCCCCACAGCAGCTTGGGGCCAAGTAAGAATTGGCTGTCCATGGCTGCTGCACTGGGTACTGATGGGAGAGGGATGCATGTCTCTCAGTTGGGGAAAGACAGACACACAGACAAACTCTCTCAAATATAGTAGATAGCTGTCTCCTGCTGCCCCAGTAGGGTTATAGCTATCCCAGTCCCCATCAGTGGCCCCTTGCACACCCTGCTGTGATCATTCTGTAGTATAACTACCAGACACCTCCCTTTCTATTTTATCAGATACTATTGAATTCTATGCACATCCCATTGTCCTGGCACAACCAAACCCTTACCCCATTTTAAGTTATGATAAGAGGAAGCTGCATACCAAATTTGGTCCTAGCTCTTACCGTTTAGGAGGAGTTCTTAAATAGGCTCACAGACAGACACATATTTCTAAAATATATAGTAAGAAGATATACTTGTGCATAGATAGGAATATAGGCACAGATTAAAAAATCATGATTTGCTTTGCTGTTGATTCAGCTCTGCAATATTAGAGACTGGTCAGCTAAATGTATTTCTACACCCTTACTATGTGTTTTTCTTTGGTGCTGGTTTTCTGTCTTTGTACCTTGTTTATATATATTTTTTTCACAGTGCAAAGGGGATAGTGAGCACCAGACCATGAGGTACTCATACAGGCTACATGCTACACAGAGAAAAAAAATCATGTAAGATGTTAGTGGCAGACTGAAAAATACTGAAGGTTCCATCTGTTGGCATCTCAAGAGTCACTAATAAGGCAATTAGCAGCACTTTGTGTGTGCGGAAGGTTCTTAAAGTTTGCACTGAAGAATATGGGTCTGAGGAAAAGATCTGCTTCCAAAGGGAGGCCTTAGAGACTGGTCTGGAATTTGAAATGACTCAAGTCATAGGCATTTAGCTAATATCCCAGAGTATACAGCGCTCTACAATGCTGCTGTTTTTCTTTTACTTTCAGGTGTGAATCCCAGCAATCTGATGAACCTGTTCACCTACGAGAAAGGCTACTGTTTTGTTTACTACCTGTCCCAGCTTTGCGGAGACCCCAAACACTTTGACTCCTTCCTCAGAGTTAGTGTGAATACATACCTCATCCTGCGCACTTTTCCATTTGGGTTGCTGACTGCCGTGGCCTCAGGTTTTGTCACTGCAGCTAAGGCCATGTGCGCACTAGCAAGCGGACAGTGGCACAGCTGTACCGATGCCGCCGTGCTGCTAAAAGGTTGTTCGTGTAGCTCCTCTGTGCTAATGGGGGGGAGAGAACTTTTGTTGGCCTAATAAAGCCACCTGAATGAGCGGCAGAGCTGTGCAGGCAGGAGAGATTCTCACTGTGCTGTGCCCGTTAACACTTATGCTGGCGAAACGTATGTCCCTCAGGGAGTTGCTTTTTTTTCTTCACATCTCTGAGCCACATAAGTGATAGGGGAGGCGTGGCCTAAGTGATGAGGGGCAGAGAGGCAGTTAGATCTGAGACAGAAGAACAGTACTGCCGTTCCTTCTGCCAGACACCCAAAGAGGAAAAGAATCTCCCGGGTCATCTCCACATGGCCATGAACCAAACCATCTCCACCTGCAAGCTGCGAGGGTGTCATGAGATTGCCAATGGCTTAATTAACCGTGTTCTGACAACTAGTGTATCTTTGCAGCTCATTGTTTAGGGCTTCAAGTCAATGGGAAGCACCGCATGGAATAGGTTGGTTATTGATGGGATTCCCTTTAGTTTGCTACAGAGATGCCTTAGTTTGCTGTGGCTTTTGCATGCGTGGCTAGCAAATCCAACGATCAGGATTCCCTAGAGAGAGCACTTTTTATAATAGGTGGGAAAGCCTTGGTGTCTAATGGCACCATGGCAAATGCTGTATACATTGAGGTCTTTTACTGAATTTTGTATAAAAATTGACATCAAAGCTCATTTGCTCTTCTCTAACTTTTTTCTCCTTTCCTTTCACATTGCTGCCACCTCATTGTGCTCTTTCTCTTACTCTCTTCCCTTTAACTCATCTTATTTCTCTTCTTTAATCCATCAAGCATGTACAGAGACATTTGTATGTCTCCTGTAATCTGTATCCTGTTGGTGACTTGCTTGGTGGTCAATTGTGTCCTAATTCTCACAAGTGTGAATGTGCTGAAACCGTCCCCTCCTTCTGTGGACACTTCATGTGGCAGAACTCTTGATTTGTGCAGTTTGTATTGAATTTGGAACCTTTCCATGACTGCACCATTGTTCTCTTACCTTGAGTTTCACGAAAGCTCCTAGTACAGATCTTCCTTCCTCTTCACTGTCCTTTTGTACCAGAACCCCTTTCCAATAACTGTGCTCGCTCTACCATCTCTGTATTTTCACATAAGGCTCATGATTCTTCATCCAACTCTCACTGTCTTCCTAACCATAATTCACTCTTTCATTCTGTTTCAGGCATACATTGAGAAATACAAGTTCACCAGCGTTGTAGCCCAAGATCTTTTGGATTCCTTCCTGAATTTTTTTCCAGAACTGAAAGAGCAATGTGTTGACAACAAAGAAGGTGGGAAAGAGAGAGTTTCTTTGTTTAAGCAAAGAAAGTTTGAAAGGAACAAGGCTAGGCTTGGATTAGATGGTGTATAAGGAAATGCTGGATCTGAAGAAAATGGAAACTTCCTTACTTATTCATCTTTGGCATTCAGATCATTATAAATGTAATTCATGCCATTATCGCTCTGCTTATAATGCCAGTCATCAAAGCTAGAGAAAGAGGATAGAAGAGAAATATTTTCTGTAAGTAAAATAGAAATGGAATTTAGACGCACATTTCTGTCGCTATGAAGCTGCAGGCTGTATACTTCCCAAAAGTTCATCTCTAAATGCTTTTCTGTAATGGGCTCTCCTGCCATTGATTCTACAAGTGGGTTTGTAGGGCTCTGTGCATTATAGGAGATTATGTTGGTCTTTCTTTGGATCGTGGAAATAAATCTGAAATCACTTCCATTCCCACTATTGGGGCAGTAACTTGTCCCCTTTCTGTAGACCTGCCTCAATTGCTTACTTGAGTGTTTGTCAGAACTGAGGTCTTAGAATTGCTAAGAGTGACACACATGAAGGGGAGTGTGAAAGTTGAATAAAAAATGCCTCGTCTTCCTTTCTGTCTATCTCAACATTATCATCTTGGATATTTGAGTTACCATCACTATGGTGACTAAGTGCTAGTATTAGATAGAGATGTGTTATGGTTGGAAGGGAACCAGGTAACTGCTATACAGTCAATGCAGAAAAATAGCTAAGCCTGATAGGGTCATTGTTAGGATAAGAACATAGAAATGGCCATACTGGGTCAGAGTAAAGGTCCATCTAGCCCAGTATCCTGTCTGCTGGATGCCACAGAGAGAGGGAACACAACAGGTAATCATCACGTGATCCTTCTCTTGTCCAGACAAACAGAGGATATTACCCTGCTGTACTGCTACCATTAGAAGTTGATCCAGTTGTTGTTGTTAAAGCTACTTAACTATGCTAGAAGCAGTCCTGGGTCTTGAGAAAGTCAAGTCAGCTGCAGAGACTCCTGCTTCACCTTTTCGGTGCTCCTCATTCCAGGGCTGGAGTTTGAACGTTGGCTTAATGCTACAGGACCTCCATTAGTTGAGCCAGACTTATCTCAGGGATCCAGTCTGATCAGACCAGTGGAGACACTCTTCAAACTCTGGACCACAGAGCCTCTTGATGCCGTTGCTGCTGCCAGCAGCGTTGACATCACTAAATGGAGAACGTTCCAAACTGTGCTTTTTTTGGACAGATTGCTGGATGGGTCACCGCTGCCTCATGGTGAGTATTGCACCAATAATGCAGCAAGCCAAGTGTTCCTGGGCAAAGTGTGAAGGAAATAATGTTTTAGCTTACTTCGCTTACCTAACACATAGTCCCTCACCCTAACTTAATGCTTTTCATCCACTTTTACCTAATTGCTTTTAAACCTGGCAAAATACCTCCAGTAACAAACTCGCGCTCTCTCTGTGTTTTCTTCAGAGGTGATAAAAAAGCTTTCAGACTGTTACTCCTCTCAGCTAGACTCCATGAATGCAGAGATCCGTATCCGCTGGTTGCAGATCGTAGTCCGAAATGACTATCACCCAGATCTTTACAAAGTCCGACACTTCTTGGAATACCAGGTACTAACTGCTGGATTAAAAAACACTGCACCTCTCAGTGCATGAGACATGTGCATGAATCATGCGACGTGAAAGAGACCTTGGAACTTCTGCTTCCTGGCCAAGTATAGATCAGGTGTGTTGTGAAGGAGCTGAGTGGGGTTCACCTCCTCGTGGGTGGGGATGGCTGTCAGTGAGAGAACACAACATGGTCCTGACTTTATTTCTCTTTAGCACAGAAGGATTGGCGAGGATGTCCTGTGACTTTTCTATGCATAATCTGTACTCTTCTGCTCTGGCTCCCCGCCACAGCCCAGCTCTGCCCAAACCACCATCACTTCTGCCCTGCTTTTCCGGGCCTGTACAACAGAGACTGCAACCCATATTGATGTGTGTGATAGTTTTGTTGTCCAGTGGATAAATATCCATAGACTAGGAGCTCCATTTGTTAGTTACAGGATTGAGCAGAAGTGAAAAGTTAGGGCATGTGATCCCTGTGTCCTTTCTCTTTGGCCTGCCGGATGAGCTGTTTGTTGTGCATGAGTCATGGAATTAACTGTTCTCAGACAGACATTCAAAGAGAAGCCTTATTGTTTTACTGGTACCCGTCTCTTTCAGGTTGAGCTGACTTAATGTAATTTGATAAAAGTCTTAACAAAGAGTGAGTGTGAAGAAATACAGTGACTGCCTCTGATCTTGTTGTGAAGAACTGGCTGGTGCATTCTTTGCCCAGCTGAGTCGCTTACCCTTTGTATGCATTATGTTATCCAGCTTTATTTGTATTGTAGATGTCTCGAATGTACACAATTCCACTGTATGAGGACCTCTGCACTGGCACCCTGAAGTCCTTTGCCTTAGAAGTTTTCTACCAGACCCAGCACCAGCTGCACCCCAACTTGCGGAAAACCATTCAGCAGATCTTGACACAGGGCTTGAATCCGCTTCCCACCATAGACACTACAGCAGTTGCCATAGACACGCCAACTATGGTGCTTGAGGACAAGCCCTCAGAGGCCGCTAACAGTGCCATTTCACTCAGGGATGTTAACGTGTCTGCTTAGATCACCATCTCATACCAGGCAGGAAGCTTAAGGCAGCGGACAGGAACAGAGGAAAAATGCAGGACGCTGCCTCCTTTTTCTCAGCCTAACAGCTGCAGTCTTTTGTGACTGGATGTTTTAAAAATTCCCCAGACACACAGCAAATGTGCCTTCAAGTGCCCGACACAGCTGGGTTTCAGGGATCTCTTTCAGAAGTGAGCAGGAACTACAGTGGGATGGCTATTTTGATTCGTTGCATCATGGGCAGGGATTTCATGGCGTTTTCCCTCTGCAAGTGGACAGTTTTCTTCTTGGGGGCTCTTATGAACTGGTTTGTGTTGAGTAAACTGAGGCGACACGCAGTACCTGCTGTGTGTAGCATCAGGGTCAAAAAGCAGGATAAAGGGGATTAGGGCCAGAGCTCTGTAAAGAATAGTCTTTTAAGATTTTAAAGTGGTAGCCAACATGTTTTCTGCTTGTGCTGTTTACTGAGACAGAAACGTGGGATTTGGGCAGTGGAGAACTAATCCTTACGTAAGGTGAGAATCTAGTTTAAAACAGCACTTGGGTTTCATCTAGATGGATACATATATATATATATATAGTTTCTGTATGGAGAGCATGGAAACAGCATGGAAGATTTAAAATCCTCCCCATTCACTCAACCCTACCATCTTTGTTCCCTTTGCACTGACTAGGACTGATGAGCAAACAGATTGGGATTCTCAAAAGGGCGCAATGGAGTTCCGTGTCCAAATGCAATTGAATTTCAATGGAAGTTGGAGACCTAAATCCCCTAAACTCCTTTGATAAGTCCAGCTTCAATTCTCATTAGTTCCCTGGCAAGGAGAGTGTCTGCATCCTCCAAATAACCCGTGTTTTTCCTGTTGACTCTCTTTCGAGAATAAGAAATGGGACCTTTATTTAATTGAGAAAAAATCACCTGCATGCACTGGACCTGCAAGACAACCATGAAGATGGTGACCATACTGATTCTGGTTTATATATTTTTTCCCCTTGCTCTGAATAACAGTCTGTTAGAGGAAAGATGAAGGAAGCAACCTTTCTCTGGATGCAAAGCGCTGGAGCCTAAACCCCACTGTACCCAAGCTTGCTCTCTGACTCCTAAGGGCAATGCAATGCCAAGGCACCGACCCAGGGTGCTTTCTCAGGATCGCTGGCAAGGCACACCTGACTGTTACTAACAGAGAGAGAGAGAACACCTCCACTGCCCATTCCCCGTGGGCAAAGCATGGTTTTAGTTGCTCATCAGAGATAAAACACACGGAGAGTCCTTTGGGAATTGCTAGTGCAGCCCCAACAAATGACCCAACACGGACGATAGGTTCTAAAGAACCTTTTCGGGACTAAAATGTGGGCAGTTTCTAAGTGCCTCTCTGGGGGCTCCCTGCAGCTCTCTTGGAAATGATGTAGCATTGTAGCAAGTAAGCTAGCTGAAGCAAAGCATGAAAGCTTCGGAGTAGTCTCAGCTAAAGGAGAACTGAGTTGGAAGCAATCTTTTTGGGAAGAAACACTATGATTTTAAAATAAGTCTGCTTGTGTTTTCTGAGGGGGGCTTAAGTTCCTGTTTTTACCCACTCCTAGAGACATCCCCAGTGGTTTCCATGTAATGTTATTTGTTCTGGCATGTTTTAGGGCTGCTGTGAAAGACGTACATAGCACAGGCAAGGAAGAAAACTTGAGAGACATTACACCAAATGAAATCAATTTACACCCATGTACGGATGGGGATTTAGGTGCTGTTACTGAGCTGTTTTTCTGGCCTTAAATGGCGTTGGATTTCACATTCGCCTTAGCCTGGGCCAAGCTGGGATAAAGCAATAATAAACTCAGGCCTCCATAGTTCTACAGACACTTCCAAAATGTGCCATCAGCGTTCTGGGGCGTGGCATCTCCAAGCTGTGCTCTTTACTCTTTTATTGGGATTAACCTTTCCTCCCTCCCCTCACCCCTGCAATGGTGTTTTCCGTACAATTCTTTCCTTTCACTCCCTATTACCTTGTTACGCTGATTTATGCAAATTGACCTTTCCGCTTCCTTTATTGCCATTCTTGGCACTGAGTACCCTGGACACCACTGCCGGCAGTGACAGCCTGTGACCACTAGCCTCATTTGCAGCACCAGGCCTTGGTCTTACAGCATTTTATTTTGTGGGAGAATGTATATGACCCTGGTGGAAATTTTTTAAATTTACATTGATGCCTTATGATTAAATATCAAATTAAACTAAGCTTTGTGGTGTGTGAAGCCTTTCTGCCTGTCATTGTCCCGGCGAGCATTGTACTGTTGACTGGAGAGGGAACATGACAGAGGAGCACGGCTGGAAAGAGTAGTGGGGCATGGAGTGTGTGAGAGAGAGACACAATTGTGTGGGGAGTGCTGGAATAGTCTTGGGGAAGAGACTGAACAACCATGACGATTCTGACCAGTTGAGCATTTTTCTTAATGTAAGGTGGCTATTCTTGTCCTTTGTGCCCATCCCAATGCTGTGCAATTTTAATGAAAATTGGTGGAATTTTATAAACAGATGGAAGAGCAAGCAACGTGTGTTGTCTTTTGTTTTGTTGTTGCGGAAGGTGTACCTGAATCTTAGAAGCTACATCAAGGCTGTCTGGCAAAAACATGACTGCCTCAGACAAAAGTCCCCAGTCTAATGTAATTTATTTATTAATGCTATTTATTATTATTAATTATTATTTATTTATTACCGGATCTATTTGTTGTGTATGAACAATAATCCCCAGCTGATGAATTGACTCTTTGAGGTTTGACAGTTCCTAGACTAGTCCCAGGGTTAGAATTATGGTTAAATTGGAAACCCCAATTTAAGTTGCAACAATCACACTTAAAAATGTTCTGAGCTTTCATTAATTTTGTTAACATAGTAAGTACTCAGAAGTGCTGATCCAAACAAGAAGGTAACAGTAATGCAGTATTAATTTTATTTCTAGTCTTGTGCCAGAGGCATACTCTTTCAATCCTTGTGGAGATCAAAGGAGACCAGAGGTAACCTATGAGATCCTATCCTATCTCATCTAGGCCATGCTTAGCCCTACTATAGGGTCTAGTGATTGCCATGAATATTCATAAGTGTTTGGCTTCCTTTGCTCATAACTAATTTTCTTGTCCTAATAATGTTGCGAGGTCCTTATTCTATAGGTTAATATATTTACTATTTACTATTTCAAACATATTGACATATACATCCATTACTATTAGCAACCCTGTGGCTAAGCATCTGTTTATGTTTCTATTCTGAAATACCCAAACTGGCATCAACTGAATTCTTGTGGTTAGTTATGAGCATTTTATTCAGAATTTCAGGAGACGTGCGTATTACAGTTTATATCCTCTGTGGTCTTGTGACTTGGTCAACTTATTTATGCTAAAACCTAAGAGGCCTAACTTGTGCTAAATGCTTAAGCTAATGTCTTCTGTAGGCTTCTCGTATATCTGCCTTAAACTTATATCCCACTACTTGTACATTGGCTACAAAATCCAGCTGAGATAAGTGCATGGATGGGAAAGAAACACTCCTCAAAACCAATAGATGTTTTTCCTGAATAAAGAATTCAAGATTTGAGTTGGTGTTTTCACCCTGATCTCTGTAAAATCTCATGGAGAGATTGTTTTCATGAAAATTGTTCTCTAGCTCACCCAAAATCTCATGCTTAGGTTTTGGTAAAAATATTGTATGTTCCATTATCAAAGGGCTCAGAATCCCTCAATGAACTAGGGGTGCATTGCTATTACAGAGGGATAAAAAATGGAAGCGTGTTTGTGACTGGCAAAGCTTTCCTTTTGCTGATATAAAGTAAGAAAATTCTTTAGGCAGCCTCCTGCTCTGACATTTTAAACCCTTTATAAATCTAGTGATATTTGTTTTACCTGATTCTCTTATGTGTTTTGAGGCCAGGAAAAACCGTTATGGTCTAAGTGTGACATCCTACATTACATAGGCTGTAGAAGAAATGGCTGTATAAGGTTCTTCTGCTTGAACTATAGCATATCTTTTAAATGCTGGAGTGAATATCTTTCTAAAATCTCTTTGCCCTAGATAAATTGCTCCAATTGTTAATTAACCTTTGTTGCTTAAAAAAAGTGCCTAATTTTAGTCTAGCTTTGGATTCATACTGTGCCTTTTTCTGCCAAATGAAGGCGTTATTTGCTGTCAGCAGTCTCTTACCCATGCAGTGTTTGCAGGAGCAGCCTGAGACCATCATTGTATAAGTATCTGAGCACTTTCCAGTCATCTATTATGCAACATGACCAATCTCTGTCAGAGTGGTTCTCTCATCCTTTCCCTAAGGAGCAGGTGTGGGAAGTATGTGCACTGTAGTGTCTTTTTATAGGCTTTCTTTTTTAAAAAAAGTATGTATTGCTATGTATTTCTGAGAGAGAAAGTGGGTCAGAGAAACACGCCTGCACTGGGAGTAGAAAGTGGTGAGGTTTGTGGTGTCCCGAGGGAGGGGGGGAGAAAGTCCTCTCCTGCACAGACAGGCCGGACCCTTATTTTAGAGAATGCAAGTGGGTCAGAGGAGTAGAACTGTCATCTTGAAGCTTGAGGTGGGATGGGAGCAGTTCCAGGAGCTCCCTCTGCTCCTTGCTAGGCCAGCTAGTGCAGAGGGAAACAGGAGCAGCCAAACCCCTTATTCCATCCCTGTTGCGCACAGAGGGGAAAATGGAGGGGAAGGCCCCATCGTTCGTGGTCTCGCCTTAGCTTTCTTAAGAATGGCTTTGAGTGGCTGAGGAGAGAGGCTCCCAAGGGAAGCCGGGTTAGTCTGCCACTTTAAAAACAAACCAGACGCAGTACTACTCGTTCTTTAAAGATGTTTGTGAGGAGAGAGCTCTGCCTGCAGCAGCAGCACTAGGTCCCAGCGGGTCACTCATTAGAGGGCTGGGGTTTCTCCTGCCCAGGGGAAGCTGGCTTCAGGCCAGGCTTGAAATCACGTCCCTCCTGCAACAGGACCAGGCTCGAGTTTCCAGCGGGGCTGAGAGTGGAGGGGCTCGGAGGAGCTGCCCCCTGCCCTGGCTGGTGCTCTGGGCTCCCCTTAGTCGAACGCGGCCCCGCTGCCGCCTCCCAGCATTTGCGGGGCCGAGCCACCCGCCCGCAGCGCCCTGGGCTCCAGGCTGAAGTCCGGCGGGGCGCTCGGCTGCCTGTGCTGCTCCCCCGCGCAAGGGCTGGCTGGACACGTGCTGCAAGCGACAGCTGTAGAAATCCTCCCGGCTCCGCCGCCACGTGGGGAAAGCCCAGGAGCCAGGCACGCTGGGAGCTGTAGTCTTTCTGCTCCGCGGTGCATGCTGGGATCGGTAGTCCCCTGAGCCAGTGGCGGGGAGCTGGGATCGTAAGTCTGCCGGGAGGGGTTATAATTGGTGTTCCGGTGCCACGTGCTCCCGTGTTTGCCCCTGATTGGCTGATAGTCGAGTCGGCTGTCACTGGAGTGGGTAGAGCGGCCCGAATGTTGCCCAGGTAACGGGTCGGCAGCTGGTGGGTCCCGGCCGGGATGGCAGCTGGGGCCCGGCTCAGGGGGCTGGGAGGCTGTGGGGGCCACGGGCTGTATGGGGGAGGGGCTTGGGAGGGTGGGTGTCTGTGGGGGAGGGGTGTGGGAAAGGGGCTGGGAGGGGGAGTGTCTGTGGGAAAGGGGCGTGGGAGGGGGAGGGGTGTGGGGGAGGGGCGTGGGAGGGGGAGGGGTGTGGGAAAGGGGCTGGGAGGGTGAGTGTTTGTGGGGGAGGGGTGTGGGAAAGGGGCTGGGAGGGGCTTGGAAGGGGGAGGGGTGTGGGAAAGGGGCTGGGAGGGTGAGTGTTTGTGGGGGAGGGGTGTGGGAAAGGGGCTGGGAGGGGCTTGGAAGGGGGAGGGGTGTGGGAAAGGGGCGTGGGAGGGTGAGTGTTTGTGGGGGAGGGGTGTGGGAAAGGGGCTGGGAGGGGTGTGGGAAAGGGGCTGGGAGGGTGAGTGTCTGTGGGGGGCTGTGTGGGGGAGGGGGCCATGGAGGGAGGAGGCAGGTGCGTTGGGAGGGGTCTAGGGAACGTTGAAATGGGTGGGTCTGAGAGGGCAGGTGTCAGGGGAGTCCTGTGGGGAAAGGTTCTGGGAGGGCAGGTGAGGAGGAGTAAGGGGTGTGAGGAGGGGTTTGGCATGGCTGTGCCTGTGTGGGAAAGGGGGGAGCTGGGGACGGAGTTCTGTGTAAGAAAAATCTAGACAGATCTCTGGAGAATGTGTCTGGGGAGACTGGTTTGAGAGAGATCTATGAAGGTGGAGTCTGGGTTGGCATGTAGTTGGGGAAGGGTCTTGGAAGTTTTAGGAGAAGAACTTTAGGGAGATATCTGGCCAGGGATGTGCAGAGAAAGGCATTAACAAATACCTTTTGAGACCGTAGCCCGAGCAGTAGCAGGTGTCTGTACTCCCAATAAGGTTTATCTCTCTCTCATTCTTCTGTCTAGCTTGGCCTGTAAGTTCGTGAGGAGATTACTTAAATGAGAGGAAGGGTCAGGCTGCACTGGGACAACTACTCAGACTGATGTGTTTGTTTGGTTTTTTTTAGTATTGGATTCTACAGGGCCTGCAACTGAATTTAAGTACAATTTCAGCTAACATGGTTCAAACCCCTAAGTGGAAATGGTTAGTGACTTTTTACTTGTGAGTTTACCAGCCTTATTCACCCACTTCCAAAATTATGAGTCTTGGTTCATTTTAATTTGTATTGCAGATTTCAGTTGGAAACTTGAAGTCTTGGAAGTGTCGACAGAGCGTCAGTTGTGTTGAAAATGCTGGGAGATGGAGTGCCATCAGCTACAAAAGAAAATCTTTACAAAGACCCCACGTTTCCAGCAAGTGACACCTCTGTCTTTTTTAACTATTCCACCCCACTCTCACAATTCAGAGGGGAGATTTCCTGGCTGAGACCTCAGGTGAGTTTTTGAGATGTGATAGCTTAATGGTTTAGCAAAATTTGACTTTCCATTAATGAGTGAATGGCCTAGTGTTCAGTTATCGTTTCTAGTAGCTTCAGAGGGGTAGCCGATTTAGTCTGTAACTGAAAAAACTTAAAAAACAGTGAATAGTCTAGCAGCTATTAACAAAACAAGTAGATGGTATCATGAGCTTTTGTGGGTACAGTCCACTTCTGGGATGTTAGTGCATAACTGAATAGTCGTGTAACCACATCAAATTTTAGTGGTTACATGACTATTTGATAGTCCCTGCAGGTGGGGCTGGTAGCCAGTGTACTCTTGGTCCCACTCCCGGGGTGCCCCCTGCCACCCTGCATTGTGTCTCTGATACAGAGGCAGCAGCCCCTCTCTGTGGTGGGCCTAGTCTCCCCACAGACAGGAGCTGCGCCGGCATCCACAGAGCAACCTCTGTCTGTGGAGAGCCTGGGCCTGCCACGGACAGAGGTTGCTCCATGGCACCTCTCCTGCCCACCCTCCCTGCAATGTTGCCTCTGATAGGGGCAGCAGCATGGGAGGTGGGAGATGGGAGGAGGGAGCGAGGGCGAGCTGTAGCCAGTGTTCAGAAGGAGCCAGTTTAAAAAGCCATAAGCATCAGCCCCACCTGCTTCTGCCACTGCCTCTGTGGGAGGCAGTGGGAATGGGGCAGGCAGCTCTCTTGGTTTGCACATCGAGGCTATGTCTAAATCATGCCCGGTATTTCTGCACATCAGCTGAATTCTCATGCAGATTCTCATCATCTTAGATATTGATTGCAGAAAATCTCTTGCCTTGATAAATGCTATTTGCCTCTCCCATATCCATTCAGAGCACTGCTGCAAAGATTATTCTTCTAGTTTGGCACTTCAGTGATGTCACCCCTCTCTTTGAATCCTTCCTCTAGCTCCCCCTTCCTTGTCTCATCAAACATAAGCTGCTTGTTTTCAGTTTCAAAGGCCTTCATACCTATCTCCCCTCAATCATCTCTCATTTGGTACTGAGATGTTGATGCCGATCTCCATAGCCCATTTGTTACATTTTCAAACTAACACCTTTGTCCTTTCTCCTGTGTTTCCCCTCATTCTTGGGAGCAGTGCACCATAAGGACTGCAAAACTACCTAATTACTTTCCTTTGCTGACAAATACCTGACAAGCTAGCTGCTCGTGTGCCAAGACCATTGTCTGCTGAGACTCATTGTTTCCTTGTACTCCCTTATTGTCTATATCTATCTGTTGTTTCTTGTTTTATATTTAGATTGTAAGCTCTTTATGGCAGCAACCCTCTCTTTGATCTTTGCTTATACAGCGTGTAGGACAGGGGAGTCATGGACCATCATGGTCCATGACTGGGGCTCCTACACCTTATGGTAAAATAAATAATAACTAATAAGCTTATTTCCCCGAGTGCAGTGTGGGGCTTAGCTAGCCAAGTTGAAAAGAAGCAAAGCAGCAGCTTAGGAGAGCTAATGCATTCATTTTTCTGCCCTCTGTAACATTTACAAGAAACGTGAAGGGAGACCCATTTCTTAATTTCGGCATATCAGACTAACTGGTTGTTTTGCAGTTTAGATCAGTAGCTTGCTTAACAATGTCAAAATGAGTTTTCCTTGTCCAGACAAAATGTTTTTTGTATTGGGATGCTGAATTCTTTCATAGCTTGTACTCCTACTAATTTATCTCAACCTTGCTTGTGAATTGTGACCTGCACAGCTACTAGGGAATAGGGGTGTGAGCATATAACCATGTAAACGGTTAACTGATAGGCCTGGGCTTATTGGGTAATGTTCATGGTTACACACAGAATCCCGTTCTGCTCCTGAGGAGCCAGCTGCCACCCTGTGCTGATGCATCTGTATCAGAGGCAGCAGCTGGCTCTCCAGGAGTGGGGCTCCAGACGGGAGCCGGTGCATGCTGGGAGAGGCTGCTGCCCTGCGCTACTGTCTCTGTATCAGAGGCAGCAGTGCAGGGCTGCAGGCGGGAGCTGGTGTCTTTCAGGGAGCTGGCTGGCACCCCACGTGGCTTTCTCTGATACAGAGGCAGTAGGCAGGCAGGAACCAGTGCACGCCAGGAGTTGGCTGCTGCTGCATGTAATTGTGTAACCACTTTTTAACATCCCTAATATAGAGTGGATTAATTTCTCTCTTTGTTCAGTCACTCCTTTGCGGAGATTGTAAAGCGTAATGTCTGTTAATGACGATGGACTCTTATCTACAAAAATCTGGACTGAGACCTGCTAAACTTATTTCACACAGGTCACCTACTGAATAGTCATACTGTAACAACTGTCAGTCAGTGCTTATCTGTGCTGGTTTCAAAAAGGAAGGAAAGGTGTAAGGCTCTTTATTGTGTTAACTATCTCCTGAGCCATTCAATCCCACAGTACAGACTTGTTTGGCTTCTCCTGCATGACAGTTGAAAAAATAAATCTTAATGCTTCTTTATTTTAGGAAATTTGTTCTACTCCTCGATTGTTTTCAGATAGTCCACAGGAGGTGCAAGTGAAGCAAGGGATTTTGGGAGACTGTTGGTTCCTGTGTGCCTGTGTTGCATTGCAGAAGAGCAAATACTTGCTAACTAAGGTATAGAAAAGTTTCTTGTAATGTTTTATGTCCTAGCAGAGTCTCCTGTATGCTCCATTAACATTTTTATTTTTCCCTATCCTCTTCCAACGCAGTGAGATTTCTAAGATGGTACTCTGATGCTCTGGCTTTAATTTTTGGTGTGTTATGACATACTTGTATCTATGCTAAGATGTAGAATAGCTAGAATTGACCTTGTTTTAAGTGGTGGCTTCCTGAAAAGAAAGTCTGTTTGTCTCGATTTTAGGAATGTTACATTTTGAATAATCAGCTAATCGAGTAGTCGATGGAGTTTCCATCGACTACTCGATTGGTCGATAAGGGGGAGGTAGGGCGCTTGCTATAGCTGCCCACGGCTCTTACTATATTTAAAAGGCAGAAGAGCAAGCGTGTTCCCACTGCAGTGCTTCAGCCTTTGAAATGTAGCAAGAGACCTACAAGGGCAGCAGTCGGAGTCTGACCTTTTAAGCCAGCTCCCCGCAGCTCCGGCTCCTCCCCTCCCGCACCTTGCTGAGGTGGGAGGGGAAGCGACTAGTTGAGTTACTACTTGATTATATGATGAGCTTATGCTTATTGGCTAGTGGACTAATCGCTTACATCCCTACTTGATTTTGCTAATATTGTCTTCTCCCAGGTAATCCCTCCAGGTCAGCCCAGTTGGACAGATGAGACGTACACAGGCTGTTTCACTTGTCAAATCTGGCAGTTTGGACATTGGGTGGAAGTAACCATTGATGATCGCCTGCCTTGCCTTGGGGGAAAACTCTGCTTCTCCCAGTGTCAGAGAGAAGATGTGTTTTGGCTTCCCTTACTGGAAAAGGTCTATGCCAAGTATGTAAACTTCTCTGGAGGAGGTGACTTAAATTGCAGTAATGAGGAGCATGTCTTCTACATAGTGTTTTGTTTGATTTGATTTCATTTCTGCCACGTAGGCTTCCAGATCCCTCTCTATGACTTGAGCTGTTTATGTTTTACTGAATAGAGACTGATAATTGCTAGGCTTTTTTCCTATATTAGATTCTGTAGAAGTCCAGTATTTTCCAGGATCACTCAGATACAGTTCTGCTGTCACATAGAGTGAGATTTTCTTACTGAAAGGAATTGTGAAATAATAAAAAAATAAGAGTTTTTAAATTAGGGATGTAAATATTCATTTAAAAAGTTAACTGGTTAAACAGTATAATTTTAATCGTTCAGTCAGTTAACCAGGGTCCGGACAGCCCCTTGAGGGCAGGGAGCTCTTCTGGCCCAGCTTTCGGTGGGTGGGAGGGGGCTGTTTTGACTGGGGCCCTGCTGCACTACAGGTGAAGAACTGTTCTGGTCTCGTAGGGTTCTGCTGGCTGGTCCTCAGCTCCTGCCCCCTCGGGTCTTCCAATTAACCGGTTACCGGGTAAGCATTGCTAGTAAGGCTAATGCTTACCAAGTAACTGGTTAATTGGTTAACCTTTTACAGCCCTAGTTTAAATGATCCTGCAACTGATAGACTGCAGTGATGCTCAGTTAGCTATTAGCTGCAGATTGCCTACTTTAGTCAGACAAAAGAAAGTTTTCCCTGTTGCATTATTTGAAAAGATTAAGGTAGACATCAAGGGTCAGATCGTGAGCTATTTTAAATATGTATTGCTCGTGGGAAATCATGAAGCTACGCCATTTTATGCTAACTGATGCTCAAGCCCTGAATATTTTTTTCTTTCTCTCATACTGTTGCCTAACCATACCTGGCCACTTACTTGTTTGTTGGCTTTGTCAGGAGTTATGGACCTCGAAATATTCTTCTTCTTGTTATTTTATGTTTGACAGTAGGGCCATTGTTTTATAAAACAAAGCAGAAAAATACTATCTCAGCCCAGTCTATGATGCAGACCAACCAAACAGTTTAGAGACTAATTGCTTAGGATAAGATGGACACCAGACTGTTAGAACATCTTAGAGAAGGGTTTGTTTAGCCCCCAGCAAAGGACAAACACCTTTTTAGGTGAAGTTACTCTCATCTAGCTATAGATACGCAGAAGTTAAGGTACGTGTTTCTGCAAAGGCACCTTTGGCACATTAACTTTTCTTTTTACCGTGGATTTGCCAGGTCAATATTTTTTGACCATTTCATACAGAAATCGTATGAATCTGGCTTAATACTTTTTCTGTGTGTTCATGTACTCTGCTTTATAGTTACTGCAAATAATAACGCATCCTCCCTGACCCCACAAAATAAAACAGCTGGGAGAAAAAAGCTAGTTTGAGCATGCTTAGCAAACAACGAATATATTGAGGGGAAGTATGTTAGAAACGTTATTTTCAAAACATTATCAGCTATGTTGTGCATTGTGAAGGGCGATTAAAATCCGAAGATGATGAGATGCGAGTAACAAGCCGCGAGCAGTTTCTGTACAGAAAAGGATTGTACCAAGCTTTCCATAATGCAGTGGGATGTCATCTTTTTCTTCCTCTTCTCCTATCTAATCGGGATTGGCTAGCCTGTCAGTCTTTCCAGGTTGGCTGGGCCAACACTCACTCCATATCGACTCTATCCTCTCATACACAGTCTATCAACCATTTCCTTGGCTATCTTCTTGTTCTCAGCCAGTGTATTATAGTCCCAAATGCCCCCTTTAAAATATTCCCTTATTCATCTTTCAGACATGCCCACACCGTCACAACTTCCTCTCTTGCAGCTTTAGATCTTGGTCTGACTCCTGATGTCATCCTTCCACACATGTTCCAGCAGTGTCTTCTCTCTCACTCCCTCAAACATCTCATTTCAATGGCTTCAGGTCATTTCAAGTGCCTCTGTTTGAAAAGTAATATACTAAACACTGGTCCATGGTGGAGCCCAACCGTCACCTCAGAATGATCTGTTACACTGGAGTAATGGGGGGGAGCGATTTTTTTCCTTGTGTCATGAAACTATCATACAAAACCATCACCATCTGGACAGGGCCATCTGGTACCTCACAGAATCACAGCCCGGGGCACCAGCAGTCACCTAGACACTTTGTTGAATATGTGACGTGTCTGATGGCACTACATCAGGGGCGAGAGCATGTTCACAATCCGGCCCTGGAGATGGAGTGCCATCACCCCCACTCCGTTCCATGGCACTCCGTCCCCAGAGGGATGTGGTCATGGGGATTACCAGGGAGGTCTGGCGTGGGGCAGCAGTAACAGTTGGGCCCCTTGCGCTCCTGCAACTGCGGGGAGTGCCGAGGGGCATGACCACTGCTATCACCCCCTGCCTGGCCCTCTGGTAATCCTTGGGTCCGCATCCCTCAAGATGGGGTGCCAAGGGCGTGGGGTGGAAGGGGCAGGGCTTTGGGGATGGGTTTGGACATGCCCCCTGGGCCACAGGGTTTCCCAGGCTGGATTACAAATATGCTCTGGCCTTTAATCTATGCGTTTGAGATCCCTGCCCTACATCTTCTATAGCCACAGTGGCACCTTTTATTTCATATTAACATTAGGCTCTCAATGGGGACATGTGTCATTAAAATAAAGACAGAACAATATTCATTTTAGGAGTAAAGTTTGAAGTATGTGCCACTGTTTCTTTTTTGTTTTTATAGGGTGCATGGGTCTTATGAGCAGTTGTGGGCAGGGCAGGTGGCAGATGCTTTAGTTGACTTGACTGGAGGTCTAGCTGAGAGATGGACATTAACAGACCCTGGAAGAAGCATGGAAAGAGAGAGGACTGGTAGAGTT
This sequence comes from Pelodiscus sinensis, assembly GCF_049634645.1. NCBI lineage: Eukaryota > Metazoa > Chordata > Testudines > Trionychidae > Pelodiscus > Pelodiscus sinensis. Next base: position 49,231,048 of record NC_134720.1, read on the forward strand.
CTGGAGAAGATGGTATTTAGGAGACTGATGAACCTGAAGGAACGGTGCATGATAAGTTGCTCAGTCCTCAGCTCCAGGCAAGGTAATATGGACGTTCTAGAGATTCTTAAACACAGCAAAGCCAAGTAAACCATATGCTTCAGAAAACAAGGTAACCAGCAATTTTGTCCTATAATAATTCAGCTGCACTAATATTTTGTGACTTTAAATTCTGCCACTGGTGCTTCTTGATTTAATTGTTTTGAAGATTGGAGAAATGAAGACGTAAGAATGCTATTCAGGCTTAGGGTAGGGAAGCTAATTTATCATGACTGGCAAATCCATGAGGGAAAGCAGTGCTTCAGCACCGCTGCTCTGTGGATCCTCAAAACCAGCTCGTTTGTATGTTTTTAGGTATTTTGATGGTCCAGATTTTTTTTCTTCAATCTTCTCTTCATAGATACATGAATCAGAGACAAATAACTGCTTGCGTGCAGTGTGGGCTGCATGTTCATCCATTGTGTTTACAGACAGAGCAGTGGATTTGTAGCAGCTTTCTTGAGTAGAAAATGAATCTCTTTCACAACGGGTGGAGCATTTACTTCCTCTTGTCTTGAAAAGGAATGCTAGCTAGTTTTCTGCCTACTAACGATGGCTATCTTTCCTGCACAGGTGCCAGTGAACTGGGAGAATTTCATGCCTTTATTGTCATAGATATGCTTCATCTCTCCAGAGTCTCGGGCAAGGAAATCATCTTGCTACGGATACGAAACCCTTGGGGGAGGCGGTGTTGGAAAGGACACTGGAGAGAAGGGTAAAGGGCTTGTTTTCATTTAGAATATTCTTTTAAGGTACTTCCATGAAAATGTATTTACTGTTTCTGAGCACACAATGTAACACTAAAAGTAACATTCCTAATAGGCAACCACAGAGGAGAGTTTATGATAGTCTTGTGTTGTAAAACCTTTTTCTGAGTTCAGTATACAATAGGAATGTTATAGGATAACTGTTTACATGGTTAATTGATAAGCCTGGGCTTATCAATTACCATTAATGGTTACATGCAGGCTTCTGCCCTGGTCCCAGGAAGCCAGCTGCTGCCCCACATTGCTGGCTCTGTGTCTAGGAGCAGGAGCCGGGAGCTGGTATGCGCTGCTTCCCGGGGAGCTGGCTGCTGCTATGCGCTACAGGTGCATGTAATGGCTGAAATTTTTAGCAGTTACACAGTTACCCAATTACAGTAAACTTCCGGTGCCAGAGTATCAGATATGCCAGAGTACCGGAAGGGGGGGGTCGGCGGGGAACTGCGCAGCATGAGAGAGGGCGGTGCTGCAGGACCAACCCTGCAGCATCCCAGCTGCTCTGCCCCCGGCTTCCCCCAAGTCAGCCGCTGGTCAGTTTCAGCAGCGCCGTTCAGGTAAGGGGCGGCACTAGGGGACCAACCCGGCAGCACTCCAGCTGCTCTGTCCCCGGCTTCCCCAAGTCCGCCGCCGGTCAGCAGTGGCAGACTTTGGGAAGCCGGGGGCAGAGCAGCTGGGGTGCTGCTGGGTTGGTCCCGCAGTGCTGCCCCTCACCTGAGCGATGCTGCAGGACCAACCCGACAGCACTCCAGCTGCTCTGCCCCCGGCTTCCCCAAGTCAGCTGCTGGTAAGTTTCAGCAGCAGCGGACTTGGGGAAGCTGGGGGCAGAGCAGCTGGGGTGCTCTGCCCCAGGGCTTCCCAGGTCCACCACTGCTGAAACTGACCAGCGGCAGATGTGGGAAAGATGTGGGCAGAGCAGCTCCAATTGTCCGGCTGGCCGGAACACTTCCGGGTTCCAGACTATCAGGAGTGCCAGACCACTGGATGCCGGTCAATTGGAGTTTTCCTGTACCCGCTTTTTAATGTCCTTATTATACAACATCATGGTTCTTGTTGTCTTAATTTTTTGAGCCTTTGGGTCTGGAAATCTAGATTTCCAAATACATGCTATGTTGATAGGAAATGTGGTTTTTGGTGCTGGGGAGGAGGGATACATGGGTTATAGAGTATTGAAATAAGCCATAAATCCAATGTCTAGTCAGTCTATGATTTTTGGTATATAGAAAATGTATGAATTTGTGCTCTTAGGCTCATGATATGAAGGGATTGTGCAAGTTTGCTTTTGAGGCTGATGACTGAAAAGTGTTCACCCACAGGTGATATTGTGCTTGTCTTTTTATCATATTTCTGTATGGGTTCTGAGAGCATAATGGCTGTCTCATTTCTCCTACATCAGTGGTTTTCAACCTCTTTTTCATTTGCAGACCCCTAAAAAAATTTTGAGTGGCATTGTGGACTTTCTTTGGAAATTCAACCTGTGGACTGCGGGCCCCTCCCATAGAAGTCTTAGATTGACTGAATGGAAGTAAATTATAGATGTTGCACATGCTCAACGTGGCATTTGATATAGCAGGGTGCTAACGGTGGACTTTTATGATGATGACAACATTTTCAGGTTTTGATCACTAGGTGGGGGTATTCATGTACCTTTGATCAGAAAAACAAAATGCCTTTTCTGGGATCTGAAATTTTATTTTCATAGTCACTTTTTCTGGACCTCTTAGACATAGTCCACAGATCACAGGTTGAAGACCACTAACCTAATATATATTTTGTGACTGGAAAGGTGTGTTAAATGAGTCACTTCTCCTTGAATTATGTATTCATTGGTTATGCTAAACAATCTGTTCCACCCTGTATTTAACAAAAACGAGGAAATCTTGGTTGCATAAAATATAAAGGAAGACACATGTCTTGCCTCCAAGGACTTAAAGTAGTGCCCTGTTCTATGAAGTGCAGAGTGTTTTTCAGTATCAGTGAAGTTAATGGGAGTTGAAGGTGCCCAGCAATTAGAAGGACTATTAGTTGGTGAGGCAGATCTTCAACATTGTAGTAACTTGGTAGCCAACGTGCTAAAAATATCTCACCCAACTGCTCTATGGAAATAGTATGTTGGTGATATAAGGGGCTACATAAGTGGCACCAAAAACCCTTCTAAAACAGTCATATTTGATGTTATTTGTTGAATCACTGGTTTGTGTTTGGAGTTCTGTTTTCCACTTCCTTTTTCCATCATGCAAAACTTCTAAAACCTGTGGGGTTTTTTTTTAAACAATAAACAAACATAGAGGTACTTTGCACATTGTTCAATGTTCTTCATTGTAAGTAAATTAGCTATTTTACCTGGAGGCATGTTCCATAATCCCTCACTCTCTGATTTGGCTAGTTTCTGGTCTTCCTTTGCGGAGATTGCCTTTCTGTAATATCTGTTTCCAGTCCCAATTGATGAATAACTAGAGGAAGTGTTGTATGGATGAACACAACAGTAAAATGAAAATGAAAAAATGCCATGTTTTTTCTCATTAAACACCTCTTTTTCATTGAAGATTTTTGTTGGACTCTATTGGGAGTCTGAGCAAAAAGCCTAGATATAGACTTTTGTGCATTTTTTTGCAGTGGTCAAGGGTGGAGCCAATTGGATCCAGTAGTTGCTTCAGAATTGCTTTCCCAGATCCAGGAAGGAGAATTCTGGGTTGAGGAGGAAGAGTTTTTCAAGGAATTTGATGAGATTACCATTGGGTTTCCAGTCACTGAAGAGGGACAATTTCAGAGCCTCTATACAGGTATTATGCGGACTAATGTTCCCTCTAATTTTTTCTGTCTATGTGCAGAATAAATTTTATGGGCACTGTGGCATGTGTGAATGTGCACGTCCAGTAGAAACTCATGTAGCTGGCCATGGGCACTGCTAATTATCTGGGTGGCATTTGAATCTCTCCTGGGTGGCTGCCCAAGTGCTTAGTGTACAGGGAACACCTACTTGTGGACAAAGGAACTATTCTTAACAAATCAGATTGGTTTAATAGGAAAGTCTGATTTGAATTAAAAAGGGCCAACAGTAGATTTGTTTAGCATTAGGCCTTTGGGGTTTCCAATTTTTAATTTTTTTTTTTTATTGAGTATACGTGTACGCTGGGACTGGCCCCTTCTTGTTTGTTAAACTAAACTTACTAACTTTCTGCTTTCTCTATGTTTCTCTGATTGACAGGAAAAATCTGCTTCCTTATTTTCCAATGATTTTAAGAGTTGCAAAGCTGTGTTCCTTCCAATTTATGTGCATGTGCAGAATGAATTTTCTTATGCACCATTATGGAGATGATGCGTAACACATCACCTCCATATTGGTGCACATATCAGAATTCATTCTGCATATGCAGGGTGTGTGACAGGGTGGAGACGAGGAGTTTGGAGTGTGGAAGGGGGCTCAGGGTTGGAGTGGAGGGAAGTGAGGGCTCTGGGTGGGGGTGCAGGCACTGGGTTGGGGTTGGGGATGAGGGGTTCAGTATGCAAGTTATCCTGTTGAGAGAGGACTACTCTTGGCCCTCTCTCACTGCAACAGCTTGGGGCCGGGTGAGACCACCACGGTCACAACAGGTCCATTCCTGGGTTGGGACTGGGATTCCTCTCCCCCAGCTGCAAGTCTATGGACAGGTCTATGCTGGGGTTGTCAGGGAGAGAGGGGCCTTTCCTCTGCCAAAGCCTTGAGCCCCTACATGAGGCTTAATCAGCACCTGCATGGCTGCACAGCTTAGAGGAAACTTCGGTTGTAAGTGAATGTGGTTATGCCAGCCTCAGGAACTCATGTACTTTGAGGCTCTGCTGATCTCTCTGATGCAGAACTGTGCTCTGAAATCTCATCCATTTAACAAAACGTTTCTAACTCTTACGGTTAAAGTGCATGCTCCATGCACCATTCAGTGCAGCCCAGGCATCAGGAGGTTTGCAAGTGGTAGCTGGAGCTCAGCTCACAGGCGGGAGGGGGCAAAACGGAAGTGTAAGCTGTCAAGCTAGTTGTCTGGAGAGCAGTGCAGTAGCTGAGGCCTGGGGAGTTAAGTTGCTGATGCCACATGAGGGGAGAGTCTGGTTCTGAATTGGGTTGTCTGAGCAGCACTAGAGGAACAGAAGCTTGGGGAATGGAGCCGGGTTTACTTAATCCTGCCTCTGTGTAGGAGACTGGACTTGATGACTCCTCAAGGTCTCTTCTGCCCTTCATTTCTATGGTTCTGTGCTTTCTCCAAGGAAAGACTAGTAATTAGCATTTTGATCTGATTTGGCAGAACATGTAAACACGTTTGTAAGTCAGTTCCAGTTCACCAAAGTATTAAATTATGTGCTAATATCTAAAATAGGCACTTAGGTGCTTTGAAGAATGTAGATTGTTTGCTGAATTAAGGTCATGTTAACTAAAATATTAGCTCTCCCCCTCCTCCATACTTCCAGTGGTGTAGGTGTCTCACTTACACATTCTTCCCACCTCAAGATGATGTATGGAATAGCAAACTGTAATTCTGACGTATGCATCAGCCTATGTTTGCAGATTAGATGATCTGTATCTAGGTTATTTTATGGTTCTTGTTTCCTCCAGTAACTTTTATAAAGTATTTAAAAGCAGAAGTATCAGTATTTTACTCTCTTCCCTCCCTGCCTGTGAGTCTTTCTTGTGTCCCTTACTGCTAGGAGGAAAGAAGGAGATTGCACAGAAGTTTTTAAGCCTTTCATTTTAGGCTGAAGAATTGTGTGCTATGTCTGGCCCCTTGGTGCGGGGGGGGGGGGGGGGGGGTAGTGCTTTCCTGAAGAAAATTGTATTGGGGAGCCCTGTATCCAAAAGAGAGACAAGTTTGAGATTTCAGACTTGTAGAAATAGTTCTGTATATGACCTTTAATTTAAGGATAAAGTTCCTTAGTTTTCCACTCTGACTTGGATTTCAGATCTCTTGAGATACTATGGCCATGAACATTCACTCGCAGAAAGTGGCATTGCCACAGCAATGCTTTCAGTCTGGGGACTGAAGCCACAAAAATGAATTGTTTTCAATGGCTAATGCGTGGTACCTTTTTTCTTTATTAGAGCAAGTGCTGAGTCATACACAGCACCTGTGTGGATCCTGGGTGAAAGGCCAGTCTGCTGGTGGTTGCCGTAACAATAGCAGCTTCCCTATTAACCCCAAGTTCTGGCTGAGGATATGGGAGCAGAGTGAGGTCTACATTGCTCTTCTGCAGAAACCCCGGAAGTACAGTGCTGATTGGGCTGGAAGAATTCAGAATCTGACCCACTTAGCAGAGGAAGGCCCATCTCTGACTGAAGGCATTCAAGGGAAGAATTACCAGGCAGTGGGACTGCACGTCTGGAAGGTAATTGGGGGTAACTCCTCAAACTCCTAGCTGGGTCAAGAAGAAATGTTCCTGGAACCACAGGAAGATCTGCCATAATCATTCATTTGCTATAGCAATTCCATGAGTTAATTGTTTATAAAAGTCAGGGGTGTAAAAGACCTATTAGATGACTCTTCCCATATCACAGGGTCATTCCAGGATTGTTGCCTACAACACATCTATCAGTGCTTTATTCAGGGTATTTTAAACAGTCTAAACAAGGAAGCTTCCACTAATTCTCTTTGGAGACTGTTCCACTGTCAGTACATTGCAATATTAAAAAGTTTTTCCTGATAATCTGCCTAATTTTTCTTTTTCTTAATGTTGGTTCCTTTCTTATAGTTCAGCCTCTTGTACTAGCCTAAGAGGTTCCTCTCTTGTCTTGGTGTTTACACCCTTCACATGTTTGTATGCTGATCTATACCCTTCCCTTAATTATCACCTGAAAATCTTTGTTATTTTTTTCATAAGTCAGTCCTTTCACCACCCTACTTGTTTTTGTTACTTTTTACTTCATGCTTTTCTGTTTAATAATGTGTGTACACAGAATGCAACACAGTATGCAATAGGAAGAACACTAATTCTAGAAGTGTCAAGTGCAGCTAAAAATAATTCTGTTCACTTATATATGCAATGTTGTGCAACTCTGTTTTGCATACTCAGGCTGTCATTGAGGTGTTCAAAAACTTCACATATGTGTTTTTATGCAGGCAATTATGTATTGATCAATGCCTCTTGGTTCATTAATATCACGTCACTTCCACATTTAGTTTGCTCTATGAAAATCTCTTTTAATAGTTTTTTCTTGACTTTTGTAAATAAGAATATAATTAGTAGTGGATGAAAGCTTATTTTACTGATGGGGAGGCCAAACTCAAAATAGGAGTAGTATTTCTCTCTTAATTACCCATTAGTTCCCCAAAGATCTCAGTTACACTTTGTTACACCTAAAATGTTGCAAAAGAATTAAAATGTTTGCCCTTCACTGAAAATATTTCTTTTCAGCTGACATGTGGCAGACAGGTTTCCAGCCTGGGTCTGAATTGCTCCAGTCTACTCAGTTCTTTTATTTTGAAGAGAGCAAATTAAAGCAAATTGTTTTCACTTTATTGTTTTAAAGAACAGTTAAAAGCACCTCACTTTACATGCTAGACTCTGAGCTTATTAGGTGTGTCTGAGTTTTGTGTTCCTGTGGGCCAATTTCTCCGGTGAGGGCTCTGAGGCATGCTGGATCTGCTTTGAATGGGGCCAGTTTGTATCTCATGCCCCCAAAAGCAATTCTACCTAGGACAGATTTCTTCCTGTGAACTCCTAGGATGAATATCCCAGAGTAATACACTGTGACCTTTTGAGGTGATGGAAAGTGCTATGCCTGGTTTGCTCTGTTGGCTGATGCATGAGTGACATAGTGAACCATTTCCCTGCATTTACCTGACCCTTTTTTGCCTCCTTTCTGACATTAAGTTCCACAGGGAAGCTATGTGGCAGCAGGGACTACAGTCCCCAGTGAAATTCTGTCGAGTATCTGCTCAAGGGCGAGACAGATTTCATTCCCCCACCCCAGAATGCTCACCCTCCCAAGTGCTATCCTGATTTGGATCCTTTGAGACAGGGTTGGAAATAACTCTACAATGCGCATGATCTGCCAGGTGGCAAAGCACACACTCATAGTGCTATGGGCTTAGGGTTTGTTAACTGAATATATGATCCCATTTAATTTTGCTATAATTTTGTCAACTTTCCTATAATGCTATGCCATGTTATGTGTCTATTCTAGGTGGAGAAGAAGCGGTTTAATCTGCCCAAGACTCTTTCTGCTCCTCCAGTTGTAGGAACCATTTGCCATTCTTATGACAGAGAAGTACATGTGCGCTGTGACCTTGCCCCTGGTTATTACCTTATTGTCCCTAGCACCTTTCTGAAGGATGCAGAGAGAGACTTTCTGCTTCGTGTATTCTCAACAGGGAGAATCTGCCTCAGGTATGTTAAAAAAGGAAGAGACCTAGCAAACCCCCTGAAAACATTGCAAACAGTTTATGTAAAGAGTATGCCCTTGATGAGGGCTTGATGTGACCTGAACTACAGTTAAGGGAAGCCCATGTAAAAAGGGTGTTAATTCTTTTGAGAACAGGTAATTCGTGTGGCTGCTTAATGTGCACCTTTCCTAGCTTTATGATTGGGGGTCTCAAGCTGCTGAAATCCTTCCCTTAAAGTATCTGGGGGTGACGATCTAAATCTCTTTTTGACCTGAGAGAGAGAGAGTCTGGAAAAAGAGTACCCTTTTCAGAGGTGAACCGGTGTAGTTCTCCGTAGTGTGTAGTTTGTGGAGAACATACTTCATCCAGAGTCTGGTGTGTCTTATACAAGAATCACATTGCTGCACAATTACTTCAAGCATCAGTACATTTTGAATGTTACACAGTTCTGTGGAGTTCTCGCTTCATCCAGGGTAGATGTCTTTTGGAGCTCTGTGGGCAGTGGAGAAGGACTCTGGGAGCTACATTGTTTTTGTATTTTCCTCTTTTCTTTCTCCCCCTGATCTGTTGGGGAGGAGAATTAGGGAAATTTAAATGCAAAAATATAAATTCATGGAAAATTAAGAAACTAAATACATCATTGATAGGGAATTGAAAAGATAAATTTAATCAATTAGCGAATATAACCCGCATCCATGTATTACCCGCAGTTTTTCTACTTTATTCCCCAAAGATCTCAGTTACACTTTGTTACACCTAAAATGTAAAATACATAAATAAATTAAATAAAATTTTTAAAAAATTAGATTACCCACGGATGTAAATAACCCGCAGAGACTTCTGCTGCCTTCATAAAAAGTGATCTTTGATGCCGCGGTGGGAGATGTGGCCGGTGCAGCAGCTCTGGGCACTTAAGCAGCAGCGCCGAGGTGAGGAGGTAGAGAGCAGACACAAGGCGATGGCCATCCTGCTGCCAGAGAGCTGGCTGGCCTGCGGGAGGGGAGCCGTGCTCACACCCAGGCCCACCCCGCGCAGCTGCAGCCAGGCGCCACCCACCCTCTTCCAGGCGGGGGGAATGGAGAGTGCAGTGCAGGCATGCTGGAAGCTCGTCAGACCCACCCTGTCCCCCTGCAGCGGAGCTGACCCAGTTTTATTGGGGGGCTGGGAAAAGCCACTTAGGGGAACTGATGTTCCCACGGGGACTCCAAGGAGTAAAAATCAACATGTAAAGATGCGGACATGTATACCCCGCGGGGCCGGGGGGTTGTAAAAATGTGTATAACCTGTGGGTTATATTTGCTAATTTACAGTAACTAGTTCAGCATGTTGTATTTTCTATTGCTATTGCTTAAATACATATTAATGTGTGTATACTTTAAATTGACATTGTGCAATTTGGCCAGATTAAAGGTGCTGTCAGGATCTTAAGTTTTACTTTATTTTCTCTGTTCTGCAAATGTTCAGATTTTGCATTTAATTATATGTGATGATTAGATTGACTGTTACTGGGAATGCTTGACTGGCAAGCGTTTGCATTTTTTTGACATGTATTTTTCATTAATAGTATTTCCATGATTGCTCAGCTAGGATAGTGAATTGCATGGAGGGATGATGAATTGCAGTCATGGAAACCTTTCGCATTTCGTGCACTAGTTTTCCTTTCTGTCTTACATTTGACAGTGAGATAAAACCACCACCCGCTGATGCTGCCCTCTGTGAAGAGCTCTCACCAGGTGAATGGGAGACTGTGCAGCTACAAGGATGCTGGAAAAATGGCCAAAGTGCTGGAGGTAGCAGGAACTTCCACTCCTTCCATACCAATCCCTGCTTTCCCCTCTCCATCCCTTTAGAAACAGGAGAGCGCAACGTGAAAGTCACCCTCCGCCAGCACTGTCAAGATAGCAAGTTTCGTCCAATAGGGTTTCATATCTTCCAGGTATAATTTACCCCAGTCAATGTGATTGTTTCATTTACACGAATAAACAAAATTCATAATTTATTTAGGTGCCTTTTACCTTGGAGAATGGGAATGCAGCCTATAAATGATCCCTTTTGGGCCCACACAATTAGACATTTGAGCTAGATTATTTCACAGGTATAGTAGAGCTTAAGGTATAACAATGAATGATTTGATAGCATAGCAACCACATTTCTGATTCCACTGAACCAGGATATGACAAGGGTTCAGAAGTCATGCAGCAGTCAGTACTTTTAGATTTTCTGTTCATTTGAAGGGTTTTATTTAACACTAAGACTGTTGCTAGTTAACAATTAATGGTTCACAATCATGCTGGAAAGGCATAACAAGTGGGATACCGCAGGCATCTGTTTTGGGACTGGTTCTGTTCAATATCTTCATCAGTGATTTAGATGATGGCAAAGAGAGTACGCTTATTAAGTTTGCAGATGATACCAAGCTGGGAGGGGATGCAACTACTTTGGAGGATAGCGTCATAATTCAAAATGATCTGGAGAAATGGTCTGAGGTAAATAGGATGACGTTTAATAAGGACAAATGCAAAATACTCCACTTAGGAAGGAACAATCTGTTTCACATAGACAGAAAGGGAAGTGACTGTCTAGGAAGGAGTACTGCAGAAAGGGATCTAGAGGTCATAGTGGCCCACAAGCTAAATATGAGTCAACAGTGTGACGCTCTTGTAAAAAAAGCAAACATGATGCATTAACAGATGTGTTGTGAGCAAGACACGAGAAGTCATTCTTCCTCTCTACTCTGCGCTGATTAGCCCTCAGTTGGAGTATTGTGTTCAGTTCTGGGCACCACATATAAAGTAAGATGTGGAAAAATTGGAGAAGGTCCAGAGAAGAGCAACAAAAATGATTAAAGGTCTAGAAAACATGAGCTATGAGGGAAGAGTGTGAAAGAATTGGGCTTGTTTAGTTTGGAAAAGAGAAGACTGAGGGGACATGATAGCAGTTTTCAAGTATCTAAAAGGGTGTCACAAAGAGGAGGGGGAAAAATTGTTCTCTTTGGCCTCTGGTGATAGGACAAGAAGCAATGGGCTTAAACTGCAGCAAGGGAGGTTTAGGTTGGACGTTAGGAAAAACTTCCTAACTGTCAGGGTGGTTAAACACTGGAATAAGTTGCCTCGGGAGGTTGTGGAATCTATATCTCTGGAGATATTTAAGAAGACACCTGTCAGGGATAGTCTAGACGGTGCTTGGTCTTGCCATGAGGGCAGGGGACTGACTTGATGATATCTCAAGGTCCCTTCCAGTTCTAGTGTTCTATGATTCTATGTATGAAATTGCTCACTTTTTTTAAAGTGAGCGGGTTTTTTTCATTTGTGCACAGGTGCAAATAGTTCGAATATTTGGTGTCTGAAATTCAATCTTGGTGAATAGGTGTGAAACCCACCTTCTAAAATATTTTTTTCTTGTCTGTTAAGTGATCTTGAGCAAACAGGGTCATTATATGGAATAAGGTGTGTATTTGACTGGGTGGATTTTTTAATGGATCATACTGGTTTGTTTTAAAGGTGTGAGATCTGAAATTATTTTAATTTCTTCAGGTGCCTAATAGCAGTTGGAAATCACACACTTCTTCTTTTCTGCACTTGGAGCCACTTGTTAGCTGTGTTCCTCATTGCTACTCACAGGAAGTGAGCCAGCTCTGTAAACTCTCTGCAGGGAATTATGTAATTGTACCATCAACCTACTTGCCTAATACTGAAGGCAAATTTACAGTGATCATAACAACCAAAATAGACAGGTAAAAATATATAGCTATGTGTTTTTAGGTTTCTAAATTCATATGTAGAAAGCCATAGGACAACACTACATGATAATTCATAATAGTAATGTTTCCATTTTGATTATAACATCTTTATACCAGTATCACAGATTGTCTGTCTCAAGGGATCTCTTCAGCCACATTTTGTGATTGCCATAAAGCCAGCTGAGTACGTTCTTTACCTCTCAGGGGTACATGCCCGTTCTCTCTTGGGACTAAGGGTTGCCTACAACTACTTGTGACCGGGCCCTTTAAGGGAAATAGGGCTAACTTCATCTATGCCATAATTACTAGCCCCTCTTGTGAGGTATTAGCCTCATGAACACTTGGCCACAAAAAGTCTGAGGGTATGTCTAGACTACATGGCTCTGTCGCTAGAGCCATGTAGATTAGTTTACAGTACTAGACATACCCAAATGAAGGGGCGATTTAAATAATAGCCGCTTAAATTTAAATGAAGTGGCTGCTGCGCTGTGCTGATCAGCTGTTTGGCGGCACAGCGCTGTAGTCTGGACGCTCCGCGGTCAACATCAAAGGCGTTTGTCGACCTCCCCAGTAAACCTCATCCCACGAGGCATAACGGGGAGGTCAACAAATGCCTTTGATGTCGACCATGGAGTGTCCAGACTACAGCGCTGTGCCGCCAAACAGCTGATCGGCACAGCGCAGCAGCCATTTAAATTTAAATGAAGCGGCTATTATTTAAATCGCCCCTTCATTTGGGTATGTCTAGTAAACTAATCTACATGGCTCTGGCAACAGAGCCATGTAGTCTATACATACCCTGAGAGAACTGAGAGAGAAAATCTGCAGGAAGTAGCAGGGGTGATTGGTGTGGGGGCAACTGTCACATACCTCCTTCCCACGCTACCCAGGGAGAACTGGGACAGTGCCCCTTTTTCCCCAGGCCCCACCCCACCCCTTTTCCTTCCCCCAAGCTTTCTCCTCTGAATGACAGCTTGGAGGAGTAGAAGGGTGGGGGCTGGCAATGGCAGCAGGGGTCAGGCCCCCTCACACTCACTGGCAGTGGCAGGGGAAGAAAAGCTGCATGACTTCACTCCCCGGGCTCCTTCCTGTGTTGCAGTGCTTCCCATTGGTGAGTGCAAGGGGCAGTTCCTGTCCTCCCCCGAGTCACATGTCTGGGAGCTGGGGGGAAGAGGGGGGAAGTGGAGATGCATTGCTCCATTTCCATCCCTCACTGCCAGTGAGTATGAGGGAATCTGACCCCTGCTGCCAGCGCCAGGCTCCCCCGTTAGTCCTCGGGCCACCCAGAGACTCTGGCCCCTTGCCCCTCCTGCCCACAGTGTTTTGGGGGAGCACATATCCCCTTTGCCCCCACCTCGTGCATCACCAGTGGGAAGTAGGTTAGGACTGTGAGGGGCTCTGATATAAGGTCTGTAGAAAGTAGGGAGGTTGGGTCTCGAAAACACAGGTAGAGTTTCCTGGGAGATGAGACAGTAGGAAATGAATAATGGTTTGCACTAAAGTAATTGTTTTCTTCTTTTTCTTTTCAAATAGGAAATGCATTCAGAGCCAGGAGACCCTTGGACAAATATTGCAAGAAGTAGGTGACATTGAATTTATCAGTGGCAGTCAGATTGAGGTACTTTGGAAGACAGAGAGGCAAACACACAAACTAGCTAATTTTTTTGTGCCAGAGACTGTGCAAGACAGGAATTTGAAAGTTCTGATTCCACTCTGAAGCTGACTGTTCGATCTTGGGCACATCAGTAAACTTGTCTGCATTTTTCTATCTGCAAAGAAACAAACAAACATAATTAGGGCTGTAAGTGACTAGTTGACTATCCAATAAGCATAAGCTTATCAGATAGTTGACTAGTGATGCAACTAGTCACTCCGCCCCCCCCCCCTTCCTGCCTCTATTAGAGGCAGCAGGGGGGGCACAGGAGCCAGTGCTGGGGGGAGCCATCTTAAAAATCAGTTCCCCCTGACACCATCTCTGTGGGGGGCAAGGGAGGTAGAGACATTGCAGGAAACAGCGTGAGTGGTGACCAAAATAGTCTTCTCCCTTCATATGATCATCATCATTCTTACCTTTTTACTGCTACATGAAATACCTTTCCCCACCCTATTGGATGTTTAGGCATTACTGCAGTGTTTAGAAACTACTACTACTAGAAGTACTAGTACTATTAACAATACAAGAATAAATGGGGAAAAGAGAGGAGAAGACCTGGAGGTGATTGCCCTACACACCTTAAAAGGTCTACATTTGTGTTTGCTTTTACACACTATGGTATAATGATAATTCACCCTGGGCTATGAGCTGTTCTGGCCAAGTTAATGCAACATATTCAACATTTCACTTTTTTTTCTGCACATACTGTTGTTTCAGACTTTGGAATGAGTTCTCCGTTCCTGGCATTTATGATATTTTTATTTGAGGGTGAGAGAGCTCCAAAAATATTAATTTTTTGCAACCATTTAAAATAAAATCTTGTATTTTAGATCAGTGTGTGTTCTTGATAACAGTATTTACTTATTAGGCAAGACAGATACCAACCAGATACAATCTTGAAGATGGAAAGGGGCACACACTAAAAACAGGCAAACAAAAAACACCCACACATCACACCAGATATTAGTTGGCTCACTAATTTTCCTGCTCTAGGTTTTGTTGACCCATGACTATACTTTATCAGCAAAACCACACAAAAACCCAAATCAGGACTTTCTGTATTTCACAGAAATTGGAGCTGGAAAAGACATATATGTACGTTTATAATGGTAGTTATTACTTTAGAATCTAGGAACTATAAACTAATTAATATTAGCACTTCCATTCCTTGTTCATTATTCATTTCATTCTTGGGTAAGATTCTTGCCTGTCTCTGGCAAATGTTGTTACTGAGAGATGGGCCTATCTAGAGAGACAATTCTTACATTGCTTCCTAAGGGTAATAAGACTTGGGCCTACCCTACTGCCCAGTGGCAGAGTACACAGCCAGTGGCCATCCCCAAAGAATACCCTACTTCAAACCTCGGACAATTTCAGTTTGGAGGTGACAGCCCCAGTCACCTCATTGAGTGCAGCTATCAGGGTAAGATACTGGAAGAGATGATCTCTGAGGAGTTTAACAAGTCCTACCTGGGTGAAGATTAGAAAGACTAGGACCTAGAAGCAGTTCAGGTATTTGAAGGACATCCAGTGGAGAGCATAGACCATTTTTGTGATGTGGTTTTGTTAGCCTGCCTCACCTAGAATATCAGCCGCTGTGTGTTAACTAAAGCTTTTGTGTGTCCTTCCTGCTCTGTGCCAGGTGGAGTGCACTGCTGTAGTTCAGCCTGACGGAGATGGAAACATGGCTTACTGTGCTGGCTCTCCATCCAAAAGAAAAGTTGTAGACTCCTTGTTAGTCGAATATTAAAGCATTTTTGGTTACAGCTGCTGTTTGGTTGAGTAGGAGCGGTGACAAGGCCACTAGCATCATGAGACCGTCCCCTTTCCTCTGAGCTCCATTGCTTTTCATTCAAGTAGTTGTGTGTCTCAGGCACTGGGACAAGTGGAAAATAGAACAAAGAGATCTGTAGAGCTGATGCCACTGGTGTACTGCATTGTGTATATTTATGGTTTCTATATAGTCTGGTTCCAGATTACACTGAAGTTACAGGGTTTGCATTACTGTCTTGAGGCCATGTAAATGTATCAATTTAACAAAAAGAGAATGTGTAATGATATTTGGCCTTAATTCCTGAAACTTTCTTTTCTCTGTCTAGCTAAGGCCAACCTTTCCCCCCCTGAGACTGTTAACACATTACAAAGCTACAGATTGTAACCTATGAAATAGCTTCAACTCAGCCTCTTCTTGTAGGTCTCCTTTACAGCTGTGATGAGAAGGTAATGTGGAATTCTTGCATCAACATCATAACAAACAGTGGAGAGACAAAAGTCTGATGTCTGGATAGTTTCAGTTTGAAATGAAGTAACCAGAAAGTATGCTGAGCCCAGTGGTTTTCCATTCCTCCTGACTGCCAGCCAGGTGATGTCTGCTCTGTAAAAATACCTCCTTAATAATGTTCTTCCTGATGAGCACTTGTCTTCCCTGTGTGTTTTACAACCAGCAACATACAACTGGACTTCTTGTTATACCTCAGTTCTCCAGAAATATGGACAAAGGATATGTGAGCATATAATTCAAGCTGCAGTTTTAAAATTAAAACAGTAAAAAATATGATCTGCATATACATAATGAAAGACTATTTGGTGAAAAATATCAAGTTTACAGATCAACCTCAGGAGACTAGAGGAGAAGAGGAGGAGTATATGGAAAAGAAACGTTGAAGTCCCCTTTTCAGGAAAGGAAGACCATAAGAGCCAACAAAGTACACTGGAATAGGGATAGACAAGGTCTGTAATCACTGCCAATCTTATTACTGAGCACTTTATCATGGGCCCTGCTACTATTTGTCATGAAACTGTAAGTTGGAAAAGAGGAATTTAGGTGAGTTTGTCTTGCACCATTTGAACATCTGGGTGGAAAGAGAACAATGACTTTTGCAAAGCTGCTAGTTTGATAATTCATACAAGACAGTATTTTTGTTACTGATACCCAGAATGTTTTCTGAGAGAGCTCCTCTTACTGTAGCATACCATGAGGTTAACAAACTCTTCTTAATTGCTGTTAAAACATTGGTTACTTAAGTGTGGGTTTTTTAGATATTGTATTTTCTGTAATAAAAGAAAGATGATATTAATGAGTTTACAGTGTTTTCTGTTAATGTAATTGATCATTTCAATCTCTTTAGGTTTCTTTAACCTTTATGGTGCAGCAAGCATTGCAATCTTATAGAGTCACCTGATTTCCATTAAGTGGGTGTTGAAAAGCAGATCTTGAGAATTTGATTCCCTTCTTACCTGATTTTACAGCAGATTCACATGCAGAATAATACTTTCAGTTTCAGTTTGCACTCCAGAATCTTACACTTTTTCCTATTGAACTTCAGAAACTGAAAAAACTAGGTTCCATGTACTGGAGCTGAAAACAACAAAACCTTTTCGGAAGTGGAATCGGTCAGGGGCTATGCATTTTGTTGAGCTCAATGGATTGGGTACCCAACAAAATATAGTATCAAATGCACCAAACTCATAATTTGCATAGAATGATGCCATATTTATGAGTGTCCCCTCCCAGCAAAATAGAGGTAATTTTATCTAATTTATCAAGTTCTCAACAGTTCAGTGACCTCCTTTGAAGTAACCAATAGAAGAATGATGTTCCACTCAAAAGAAAATGGAGTTGTAAGAGGAAATGAGGGATTTACAAAAACAAAAGCTAGTTCAAGATGCTATGATTGATATAATAAAACAGATGAATAAGCAGTTTTGAAGAGACAGTACACATCTCACAAGGAAAGAAGGCATATGAAAAGAATCTGACACTAAAGTTACATGTCACATTACCAAAACTAAAGGGATTTTCAAAAGAACAGCGATTTTGAGAGGAAATGAGAGGACCTAATATTTCAGGTGTACACATGCTTAACTTTATTACTGTGACTAGTTCCCCAAGAGAGAGTAAAAGGAAAGGTGCCAAAAGTGCATTGATAGTCCTTAGATTAAAAACATGTGCAATTAACTTTGAAAGAAAGAAGTACATGGAAGTTCAGTTAAAATTAAGCATTTTTATTGCATCTAGACAATTGTGCAGCAAAGGTGGGACTGAATCATCAGTTCATATAATGCCATTTCATGTTCTGCTGTTTTTGACATTTAAAATACAGTTCAACACCTTACTAGTACATTGAGCAGGCATCTCTAGTAAGCTTTGCATGGTAATGCGGACTTTCTAAAATACCTTAGCTAATTCACCCCTATCTTTACCATGTAGAAATAGTGTAGATAAATATTTTCAATAGATGTTACTTTCCACTTGTGTACAGTGAAGAGCTCTTGATTTTTGGCAAATGCATTTATTTTTTAAAAGTTAAAATTTTGCAGGTCTGTGTTCCTAAATAAAAACATCTCCGGCCATTGTCACAATATTGAATGATCAAATTCGTTTAATAAGATAAAGTATAGGATGGCTATTTTAAAAAGGAAGAATCACCTCCGCTTTATGGTTCATTTCAGACTAACGTGGAATAGCATGGAGCTTATATGGATGTGGTTGTAATATAACCCCTAAAATATAGTCCATATTGGCTTCCTTCACTCCTTCTGGAAGCTGGAATGTAAATGCCCGCAGCAGGGTGACAAAGAAGATGAAGAGCTCAGTTTTTGCCATCTGTTCCCCCAGACATACTCGGTGCCCTACAGAAGAAACAAGAGCAAGGAATTACTTCTACAAATGATTGCACAGAATGAGTCAAAATGAATTTCCAAACAAAATTCTGTTGAGTCTCATGAACTCTCTAAGGTGAGAAGCTGCCTCTGAGGGAAATAATTTGTATACAGGTTGCACCTCCTTAAACCAGACTCGGGTCAAGCAACATCTGTGATGCTAACTGTATATCTATGCTTCAAGCTCGGGATGTAACTCACAGGCAGGTTTTGAAGATGTGACTTAGCAGAGGCACTAAACTAAAATGTGGCTGCCCCGTGGGACTAGCAGGAATGGGTAGTTGCCCCATGTACGTAGCTAGCATCTGAGATGTGTACATATATGGAGCAGCTAACTCTTCCCATGTCACATCCCTTGTGCTGCTGCATCTACACTCTGCTTTTAGTACACCAGCTCGCTCAGAGCTAGTGTTATGTTGGCTTGAATTGGAAACAACACCTCAAAGTGTAGGCATAGCCTCGGTCAGTAGGTACTATATTCACAGTGATTGCATCCTGGCTCTTGCCTTTCCCTTCCTCTGATCTGTTCCAAGTCCAAGATGCTTCAGTGTAGGAGTTGAGGTATGAGGACCCTTATCTCCCGTAGACGTCACTTTGGAAAAAAATCGTGGCAACATTTTGAAGATGTGCATAGGAAAATAACCGTACAACTCTAGTTCATGTTGATAATTTATCAGGCCAATGTGATACTCCTTCTGCTTCACTCTAACCGGTGTAAACCATCCCTCCCCCATCGTGTCATACCCAATTTTTAAATGATTGCCTCAATTGTGTGTCTGCAGTTGTTCAAGTGCCTCGTTGTACATGACAGCAGGATCTGCACAGTTTCAGCAGCCACTTTCGGAAATTAGATTCACTCTTTTTAATCCGACTGCTGTATATACATCCCAGAATAGTGTTTGCTTTTATTGCCACAGCATGACACAGTAAATTCATAGTTAATCCGTCACCTACTTTGAACCCGCAGTCCTTTTTTACATTGCTGCTGGCTCAGTTAGCATTTTGTCTAGTGGCTGATTGCTCTGTCAGTATTTTTAAATTTATTTTTCCAATTAAATCTCCAATTACTGTGACCTATATGCTGCTTTATGCTGCCTTTGTTTCCAACCTGGTTGCCAGAGAATCTGGCGTGCATACTTGCAGTGTTAATTTTTGGTCAGCTGTCTATTCCTTAGTGCTTTTGTCTGTTTCTTTATGTAATCAAAAGTTAGATATTTGTTTCTCATGCCATGTAGTGTGTAACATTGCTGTATAAAGAGTCGGATTCTGACTGAAGATCTACCTAGTGAAATTCCACAGAAGAAATTAGAGTTCTGATTTTTTTTCTAGCTACCAGAGAGGAAAGTTTGTCGAGGGATTATAGTATTTCTCTAGGCTTTGGAAAACCCAGGTTCAGTTTCTTCTCCTTGGCAGACTTCCTGCATGTCCTGTAGACTCTTGTCACTCAGCTTGCCAATTGTAAAATGAGGATAATGACACTTCTGTACCTCACAGGGGTTGTGTGAGGATAAATGCATTAAAGATTGTGAAGTGTTGAGTTGCTATGGAAATGGGCCATGTAAGTACCTCAATAGACAGGTTTCTCCCTTGTTTTTCTGCATCTTCAACTTGATTATGTGTAGGTGTGAAATGCTAGACATGTGCACAACTTTTGTGTTTATTACATTAGAACACTGAATCTAAATCTCTGCAGTTTATTAGTCAGATAATTTTACCCGAGTCGTGCATATTTTTAACTCTTGGAACAGCTAATTTCCTTCGCTCTTACTTCAAGGTACACAAACCTGGCAGAGTTAGAAGTCAATGCATTACCTGCTGAAAAAGGAAAGAATGCTTCATTGTTTACAAAGTTGCCATCAGAATCAAGAAAGTGATTTGGGTTAAACTTCCCTGGGGTCTCCCAGTGTTCAGAATCGAATACAACAGAGTGTAAGTTTGGCAATACAATTGTGTTCTGAAAAAAAGCAAAACATAATTGTCTTCTCTTTGTGGTTTAGTTTTTGTTAGCAAAGTATAGAAAACAAGACCAGAGGAGAGTGTCACTTGGGGTAAATCAATGTAGCTTCAAAAGGCTATGTCCTTATGTAGCAGCTGTGTGGCTCATAGACTGTCTAACCCAGGGTGGGCAATAATTTTTGAAGGGGGGGGCACTTCAAAAATTTCCGAAATGGTTGTGGGCCGGAAGGGGCAGGGCCTCAGGCAAAAGGGGCGGAGACTTTGAATAGCAGGAGTTGAAGGGCTCGTGCCTCCTCTTTAGCTCCCAGGCAGCGTGTTAGCGGTAGGGCCGGGGGCTGTGAGCCCTTTCAGCTCCTTCTATTTAAAGGGTTCGTGCCTGAGCAGCCACCTGGAAGGTGCGAGCCCTTTAAATAGAAGCAGTTGAAAGGGCTCACAGCTCCTAGCCCTGCCTCTTACGTATTGCCTGGGAGCTGCCAGGGAGACACAATCCCTTTAAATAGCAGGAATTGAAAGGGCTCATGCCTCTGCAGCGACTCCCAGGTAATGCATTAGGAGGCAGGGCCGGGACTTGCCACAGGTGGGATGAAAGGGCTAAGCAGGCTGGATCTGGCCCACTGACAGCCTCTTGCCCAACCCTACTGTAAGCTGGGCCTAACATAGGTTGACTGCAAGTTGGCCTCACATAGGTTGACATTAGGGATGTGAAAGTGTAAACTTGTATACATGGTTAGCCTTCATGATTACACTCAGGCCCTTGCCCCCCGCTACACCTCCTCCCCGCCCTCCCTGCACTGCTGCCTCTGATAGAGACAGCAACATGGGGCGGTGAGAGTGAGGTGGCTCCGCAGGATCTGGTACGGGCAGGAAACCAGCTTAAAAGCTGGCTCCCCACATGAAGTGGCTCCTGAGGAGCTGCCTTTCCCCTCGTGTAAATGCGTAATCACTGACATTTTCAGCGGTGACACGTTTGCCTAAAAAAATGCATTTTACCATCCCTAGTTGATATAAGTCGGTAGTGTAGATGTGCTCTAAATAATGATGCAAAAGATGCAGGTGGTGTTAACCTGGCGTATACCATTGTACCTTTTCAATGGGAACCCCCAGCACTGCTGTATCCTTCACACATTGTCGAAAGGTCCCGACAGCAGTAATGTTGCTGTAACGCAAAGTCTCATGAATCACAGCATTTGTGTACGGCAGTTTATTCCGGTCCTCGTAGCAGATTAGCTGGGAAGGTTCCAGAACAGTTTCTAGCTCCTTCTGGACTTTCTCTGCAGAGAAATACTTGGTTTTACTTACAACTGAGGAACATTTTTCATCCCTTTTTCTGATTTTCTTTCCAATATACTCTTTACTAAGCTGTGTTAACATGCTGTGTCCCCCTTGACTGGACATACACAGTGCAGGGGCTTATAAAAATACGAATACTTTGCTATGAGATGCTTTGGACTATGGTTTGATCCTGGCATTGGTTTGAATTTGGTCCTTAGAGAGAGAGGCAGCGTGTCCTCGGAGCTCGAGACTATTTCTCAAATAGTAGTTCTCTTTTCAAAGTAATCTTTACAGAAGTGCTTGAATGCTCCCATCTCCAGAAATAGATGAAATGAGGGACTTTGACATATTTCCATTATATTCACCTTATCTTTTGTCAGGAAAGTTATAAATACATGTCAGCTTATGTAATTTTTAAAAAATATGCTGTTCACTGTTTCCAGTCGGTCAATGAGGAAAGTATTAGTAAGAAAAAAATAAACGGCTACGTCTACACTGGCCCCTTTTCCGGAAGGGGCATGTTAATTTCAGCTATCGTAGTAGGGAAATCCGCGGGGGATTTAAATATCACCCGCGGCATTTAAATAAAAATGTCCGCCGCTTTTTTCCGGCTTTTAGAAAAGCCGGAAAAAAGCGGCGGACATTTTTATTTAAATGCCGCGGGGGATATTTAAATCCCCCGCGGATTTCCCTACTACGATAGCTGAAATTAACATGCCCCTTCCGGAAAAGGGGCCAGTGTAGACGAGCCCAACATGTTTTACTCATGAAATTGTCCCTTTAGCCTGCTGTCTCCCCTTTCTATTGTCTTAGTAGGAAGGAGAGAGACTAATTAGCCTAAACACCTGGGCTGTGTCTAGACTGGCAAGTTTTTCTGCAAAATCATCTGCTTTTGCGGAAACACTTGCCAGCTGTCTACACTGGCCGCTTGAATTTCTGCAAGAACACTGACGATCTCATGTAAGATCGTCAGTGTTCTTGCGGAAATACTGTGCTGCTCCCATTGGGGCAAAAGCCCTCTTGCGCAAATGGGCCAGTGTAAACAGCACAGTAGTGTTTTCCGCAAAGAAGCCCCGATTGCGAAAATGGCGATCGGGGCTTTTTTGCGGAAAAGCGCTTCTAGGTTGGCCACGGACACTTTTCCGCAAAAAGTGCTTTTGCGGAAAAGCGTCCTGCCAATCTAGACACGCTTTTCCGAAAATCATGCCAGTGTAGACGTAGCCCTGCTGGTGTTGCATTTCAGGTAGCTGGAGCAGAGATAGCACACTTCCATTTCTTTTCATAATATTTCATAGAAATCTGAAATATTTCTTGCCCCGTTCACTCTCAAGGTCCTTTCCAGTTCTAGTATTCTGTGATTAAATTCTCCTCTCCGAGCTGCTGTTAGATATTAACAGCTGAGCACTGATTTTCGATGCTGGCAGGTCACTTTGTTTTACAATACACTGTTAGTCTGAGTTAATATTTGTTTAGTAACCATGTGCAAACTTTAATGGGTGTCCCTTTGATGCACATTTCACATACCTTGGATATCTGGGTATTGCAGCATATAGAGGAGAGCCCAGCACAGAGAGGTAGTTGTGGTTTCTGTCCCTCCCACCAAAAGATCAACCACACTCTGAACCATGTTATCTTCATTAAAGGTGGAGGTGGGGTCATCTTTGGTCTGTAGGTGACATTCACAAGATTTGAAAGCAGAAGGTTCTAGAGAGGTACTACTGACTATGTAGTAATTAACATTTTTCACAGGTTGGCTGGCCCTTTTAAAGGGAGGTTGGTCTTAGCCTACCTGTGATGCAGCTAATCCGCCTCTGGTGGAGACAATGAATCAAGTCATTAGGCAGGCATGTGACTAAGCTAGGCTCAGGGAATCTAAAGCCTGGGGGCCATATGTGGCCCCTGGCTTGCCGGGATCCAACCCCCAAGGCTCAGGGCTCCCCCCCCCCAGCATTGGAGAGCCCACACTGGTGCTCCAGCCCCTCTATCATCCCACCATGAGGTTGGAGCACACAAAATCTACTAGCTTGGCCCTCACTAGGCTCTGGTGAATGAGGGGTATGTGGGATGTGTCTTTTTTTCCTTTTCAGTTGGGAACGGGTTGGTTTTTCTCTTTTGGTTCTCACCCCTGGCTGATTTTTCTATGGGCCAGTGGCACCTGACCCAAAAAGGTTCCCCGCCCCTGGACTAAACCCATACCTCTATGAGGGTAGAAAAACAGAGGCTGGTGGATGACCAAATGGTGGTTACAGAGTGAAGATGCAGGAAGAGTGTCTCCTGCAGTGGTTCCTGAGAAAAGGAGCTGGGGCTGGGTAGAAAGACTCATCTGAAAGTTTCTGGTGGGTTTTTTTCCCCCCCTTTTTGGCGAGACACCAAGATGGGGGCGAGGCTTTGCATCTCCTCCGGTGGTCAGAAGAAGAGGAAGCAATACCTCAGCAAAAAGGAGCTCTGCCTGGGTTAAGGCTGAATGGAAAAGTTTGTGGTTGTTTTGTAACTTTGGGATGTTAAAACCATCCCCAAGAAGTGCTGCTGTTGGATTTGTGAAAGCCTCTTTTGAAGTGACTGAGGAACCAAGAAGCTTTCACAAACTGAGGCTGCGTAATGCAGCACCTCCCCTAGCCCAAAAGGGGCACACAGGAGGCAGTTGACCCAGTTAGTGTTGCTGGATGAAAACTTCTCATGTCTATCAAATGTGGAGGGGAACCAAAACCACTTCAGAAGTCACCAGTTACAGGAAGATTTGAAATATCAATCTACAGGTTGAACATCTCTAGTCCCGCACCCTCGGAATCTGACCAAACCAGAAAAATTGTTGAACCACAGAAGGTTAATATCATCTAGCAGCATTGCCAACACTTCCACTGGTTACTGGGCTCTTAGAAGACATTTAGGAATAAATTAGAGTTAAATGACAGCACAGAACACTGAGAGCTAGGACTGGTGGCTGTCAACGGACTTTATGGGACGGCGGGAAAGTTGACCACACCCATGATAAGAGGCCATCCAGCTAACTAAAAGCATGCCGGACCATGGAAGTGACTGGACCAGAGAAAGCCTGACTAGAGCTTCAACCTGTGTAACACAATCCTTCAACTAAGTTTCTTTGCAGCGGACAGTGAGGCTAAGAAACAACTAGTATTAGACAGAGTACAGGTACTTACTTTTGCTATCTGGTCCAAGTAGAGGTCAATGAAATCCTGTGGATCATCTGCTTTCCATCTCTCCTCATGACTTCGGATCTCATTTCTAACTAAATTGTGCATAAAATCATTGTATGCAAACACTTTCTGGTGAGGTCCTGGGAGATAATGCATAACCCATGGGAACACATCATACAACTATGGGTAAAACATAGGGGAGATGATGTGAGTTCTTTGATATAATCAAGTGAACCTGAGTGAGTTTGAAGTATCATGATAACTTAAACTCATGAAAGGACTGGAGGGTTTTTAATTCTAGCAGGAATATGAAATTTTTAACCTCTACTTTAAGTGGTCACTTCTGAGCTGGGCTAAACTGATATTCTGTTCTATATTCATATACTCTGCTCATTCATGGTAGTAGCCGAGCGCTCTTTGGTGTTCATTAAACAATGTGTCCGCATACCTATCATGTTTGTTCTCTTATTCTGCCCCCCAAAGGGAGAAGCGTGTGCAGTGGAGTGTTTTCTTTCAGTAGGGTGTTTTTTTACATAAATATACTTGTTGTGGTGTGAGTCTAGGTAAGAGAAGGCAAGGTTAAAGAAATGCACTTTCAGGAGGTGCAGAAAGTACTTAGATCTGTCATGCTTTTTAGTGCCTGGGGAAATTTAATCCACAGTCTTGGACCACCTCCAGATGTTGAATGCTCCTGCATCATGGCTGACCACAGTCTTTATCCTGAAGCTTTGGTGGACTGTTTTTTAAGTTGTCTATACTGCAGTGAAACACCCTCGGCTGGCCCCTGTCAGCTAATTCGGGTGCCGGGGCTCAGGCTGGGCTCTGGGTCCCTCAACTCTTTGTACATCCAGTGCACAGAGAAGCTGGGTCAGTCCTTGCTCCATGGGTCTTTTAATAAGAGACTTCCCTGTGCTCTAAAATGCAGAGCGGCAGCTGGGGAGGTTATGCTGTGAATCGGCGTGAGCCAGACTGCACGTTGGAACTGCCCACCCTTATCAACTACTCGATTAGTAAATAATCGCATTTTAACATCCCTAATCCATATAAAAGACATGCAGTTTAGTTAAAATGTTAGACAAGTCCATGTTTAAACCTAAATTCTGTCAGATACTGTGGTATAGAACATCCAGTTAGGCTTTGAGGAGCCGATCTTGAGCAAGACTGATCAGAAATCTGCTCAAAATGGCAGGGCTTCAAAGTTTTGGATTTTATGAACTGTACTTTTATGTCTCAGTTTCCAAATACAAAATCTGCATTCCAAGAGTGAGTGTTTGCTAGGTTTAGTGCTAGCATTTAGAAATCTGGTTCATGGCACAGAAGTTTATGTAAACATCTCTTAGTTTTGGAACACACTCAATGGTTTGGAAATCGACTTCCAACTGAATTAATGATTTGTACTAATAACTCAAGTCTTGGGCTACATGATTTTCTGATGACAGGTTTCAGAGAGGTAGCCATGTCAGTCTATTTCAGCAAAACCAACAAGGAGTCCAGTGGCACTTTAAAGACTAACACATTTATTAGGGCATAAGCTTTCATGAGATGCAACTCACTTCTTCAGATGCTTGAAGAGAAAAGAAAAGAAAAAAGGCAGGGAGACAGAGATGGGAATGTGACATAAGTGCTAGTTAAATCAGAATGGATGTGGTTCACCTCCCAGAGCAATAAGAAGATGAAAGAGAATATCTGAGGGGGAAATTATCTGTTGTAATGAGAGCCATCCACTCTGATTTAATTAGCTCTGAAGTCACACTAAGACTTGAGTTATTAGTACAAATCCTTAATTCTATTGGCAGTCGATTTCCAAACCATTGACTGTTTATGTAAACCAAGAGATGTTTACATAAACTTGTGTGCCTTGAACCAGATTTCTAATTTGTTTGTCTTTGAAGTGCCACCTGCCTCCTTGATGGTTTACTGATGGGGTTCTATAAATAAGACATGAGAATGAAGAAGTGCATATTTATTGCCTCAAAAGCCAAAATCCTGCACAATACTTTAAATTATGTCCTGTGGCAGATGTTGATCTCTGTGCTATGTTTATACGGTAACCATTAACACCTCTGGTATTCCCAGTTAACACAGATAAACTTACAGTGATAAGAATTAAAATAACCGAATGCTCACCCTGCCCCAGGTCGTGGCATTAAAGTACACCACAGAAGAGATGGCTTTGATGAGCCGGTTGAAAGAATCATCCTCGCTAGAGAAGCGATGACCAAAACTCACAGAGCAAATCACGTTTGCGATAGCGTGGATCATGTGGATATGGGGGTCAAAAAGTTTCCCTGCAAATACAGCTGATGTCAGTTAGAACCATTGAATGGACTACAGTGAGGAAAGTTAATTTGAGACATGAAGGAATCTGCACAATACTTCTAGCAGTTGTACAACATAAAGGAGATTGAATAACTTTTAGATAAGTGAGACATTTTACAAAGGAGTGAATTCTATTTAATGTAAACTAAACAGAGGAACTAGATCCTGGAGAGGGCTTCCTTTGGTTCTTTTGGAGTAAGATATTTTTTAAGAGATTCTTGGAATTTATTTTTGTTACTCCTTGTCCTTAACTAGGTTTGGAGGAAACAAACGTTGCATCTGCATTTCCCTATTTGGTCCATCATGTTTTGTAGAATGACTGCTTTTTTTTCCTCCTCTCTGAGCCATGGATTGAAATAAAAGCATAGTTTCTCAAGTTTCTAGACAGGAGTTTTTAATGTTTCCTTTTTACCGCCAAAGTTTTAGTTTCATCCAAGTTTTGAAATGACCCATCATTTGAAATGACCCACTTCAGGAGCTCTGGTGCCATTTTAAAATTTCTAGTTAATTTTTTCAGCGACAAATGTGGTTCAACACAAGGCTTACCTCGTGGGTCAAAAGCATGTTTGTAAAATGAAAAAGATTTGTTATATCGCTCCTCTCTTAGGGTCTGATCCAGCTCCCATTAGAAAAGATAGAAAAACTGATTGACTACAAGCTTCAGAGGGATAGCTGAGTTAGTCTGTAACAGGAAAAACTTAAAAACAACAAATAGTCTGGTAGCATCTTAAAGACTAACAAAACATGGAGATGGTATCATGAGCTTTCATGTCATCTGAAGAAATGGGTTGTGCTCACGAAAGCTCATGATACCATCAACATGTTTTGTTAATCTTTAAGGTTCTTCCACCAGATTATTTGTTGTTTTTGATTGATTATAGTGGGAGTTGGGATTGGGGCTTTAACAAACGATTTCTAAATATTCACGTTTCCAAAGCAGTAATTAAAATCTAAGGTAGATTATTCATTTCATATACTTGGATTCATTCTAAATTGATATTACATACTACAGTCTTAAATCTGGCATTTTCTATCTTTCAGGTGCTTGACTTTGCAACCTAAATAGTTGATTTTTATGTGGTTTTCTGTGTGTTCTTTCTGGAAGGCAGTTCCGAAGGAAAAGGGGAAAAAACAAGCCATCTATTGTGCGCTAGTAACAATTACAGCCCCTCTTCCCATACATCGTTGGGGTTTGTTTGTACCCTGAATCTGCATCGCTATACCAAAGACTGCTGCTTCTGGAGCTACAGGACATACAGCATGGGGTGCTGCTTCTGTGGTGGTGTGGATATGATTTTTTAGAATATTTATGTTCAGTTATTATTCTCTTGGTGTTCTGCCACAATGGTTACTGAAGAACACGAGTGAGGGACGTGGGATGATGATTTTCAGTGGTTTATATTTCATCCAGAACTGAATGAAATTTCATGGGAGAAAAGGAAAGGCATGTATAATGGTGTGGACTAGGCCCTGAGGCCCCCTGCTGGAGGCTTTTTGAACCTGCCATGCTCTGCCCTTGAAAAGAACAGTAGAGAAGTCCTCCCAGCTCGCTGGAGTGGCTGTGTGAGAAACAACCAATCAGGGTCCAGCAAGCTAGTATAAAGAGAACTGCTGGGCCAGGGAGCCGGTCAGTTCCTTGCTTGAGCTGTAGGAGCGTGGACAGTATGGCTGGCTGGCTGGCTGGCTGGCTGGCAGAGCTGCAGAACCCCAGACAAGGTGGTACTGTCAGGTGCTGGAGAGAGTAAGTAGGAGCGCTGAGTTGGTTTCTAGGATTCTGTTTTGGACAAAGTCCTCAGGTGAGGGCAAAGAGAGTGCAGGGCCCTGAGAAAGTGGCCCAGGGAATTATAACAGTGGTGGAACTTGAATGAATGGACCCAGCAGACAGCTGCTATCTACAGGGTCCCTGGGCTAGGACCCCAGAGTAGTGGATGGGCCTGAGTCCACACTAAAGCCCCATTAGCCATTGGGGGGAAGAGGTCTGGACATTGAGGTACCCCAGGCTGTACCTACCAGTACACAAAATATTCAGCCTTATAGGGCATCACAAAATGTTGTGGTGCCCTAGGCATCTGCATGCTGCGTATGGGGTGGTGCCAACTCCAGTAATCAGTCCCATCCCAAAACCAGCTCCCCCATAGACTGTGCCCAGCAAGGTCATCTCTAGGGGCATGCAGAGCCTGGGACACCCCCAGCTCCACCTCCATCCTGCCTATGCTCCATCCACTTTCCGAAGCCCTTGCTCCTGCTCTGTCCCCGCCCTGCCTCTTTCTGCCCCTGCCCTGTTCCTATTCCACCCCTTTCTCCCAGCCCTTCCCCTGAATGATGTGGCTGGGAGCCAGGGGAGTGGAGCAGGCTAGGGCTGGGTTGCTCTGCTTCCTGAATCTCCTGGTGAGTGCAGGAGCAGGCCCATTACTTGCTGCCGCCCTACCCTGCCCCCCTTCAACTCTGGGCTGTTCCCTACAGCTCCTGCCCTTATGGCCCTGAATGCAGCTTTTCCCCCTGGTTTTGGCGTATTGGTTAAAAAAAAAAGGTAAAATGTCAATATGAACACTAAAACTTGAGCACTTTCCTAACGTGCTTCGTCCTCTTAGGCAATTAAGAAACCAGTATGAGGTACCATCTCTGCCTCGTTCTAGAACAGAAGTGTTTTTAGATCCATGATCACTCCCACAGCCTGCCTTACAGAAAGGGGAACAGCTCTACATTTCAATCTTTAAAAGAATTTACCTTTGTGACTTGCAAAGACCTCAACCATGTGTCTGGCCTCCTCTTGTATTCGGTGCTCCAGGGTTCTCTTACCCAGTGCCAGGCTCCTTAAAAATGTCATCACGAAGCGTCTCTGCTGCTTCCAGGTGTGACCACTTGTCAGGAAAATGCCTGAGAGCAACAGAAATACTGTTCTGCTCTTGCTAGGAAGGGAAATCCTTTTATATCAGAGATGAGTTTACATTAAGATGTATTTTTCTAGTAAGAGGAAACAATAACATACTTCATAGATTTTGAGCTGTGATTTGTTGTTTAGGTTTCTATCACCATTAATATAACTATATATCTTTTATAGTCATGTCACTGGAAGCTCCGTGGAGACAGCTTTTGGAGAGGATAGAATAACCAGAGCCCTGCGCGGATACAAAATTTGCATCTGCATCTGGAAATATGAGCTGTGGATTTTGATACCTGCAGATATAAAGCGGATATCTCCAGATTTGCAGGGCTGTAAGAATAACTCCTCTACTGGTGGGTGAGACTTGCTTAATTCTATAGGCACACCTTTGAGTATATGTAGGTTGTGGGTGAGTGGTATGTGGAGACATTGTCTCTTTAAAAATTAAGCCAAATTAAGGCCATATTGGTAGGCAAATCTTTTTCTGAATCCTATGGAATGAAAAGCGGCATAGTCAATGGTGTGTTATGTGAGTAAGTAATATAAGATTTGTCTTTTTTGTTTTATTTTTCTCTCTCTTAGTATTCCATTTATTCATGGCACCCTGCTATCCAGTTGTGCAAGACAGTCCGGGGAAGAACTCTCTTCCTTAGAATGCCACCTTCATACTTCATTATTATGCCATGCAAAAAAGCAGCATCTTTTACCTTTGTTTCCCATCATATCCCTATAGAAGGGGGAGAGAGGCCGTCCAGAAATCTCTTCTGAATGGGAGACAACACCATCTTTTACAGCTTGAAATCCATTCAGTATCACGATGGGGGTCTCTCCCATCCATACTGTGTAGATGTTGCCATAGATGTTGGTTAACTGGAGAGTCAAACACAGTAAGTCAGAAAAATTGAAAGCCGCCAGCAGATCTGTTAAAAGGCTTCTGCAGACCAGGGGGACGGGGAGCAAAGCAGAGCAAAGCCCCGGAGCACGCGGGCAGCGGACAGCCCAGACGCGTCTGGGCTGTCCGCTGCCCGCGTGTTCCGCTGCTTTGCTTCCTCTCCCTGGTCTGCTGGAGACCAGGGAGAGGACCCCATTCGTAACTGTGGATCCGACATAGGTCGGATCCGCGTAACTCGGGGACTGCCTGTATTTTTTATTTTTTCTTTTTCTTTTCATTTATTGTGAATTGTATTTGCCGCCATCGACACTGAGAGAAGCAAACAATTTTTGCACTTTACATTTCTTACTGCTTCCCTGCGATTTTTCTTATCTTTCTTCTCATTGACTTTTCTTGGAGTATACTTGTATTTTCTCCTGAAACAGTGTGAAGTGAATTTTTTACCACTGGAATTATTTAAACTGTTTCTCAAGAGAATGACACTTCAGCAAAGCAGGAATACAGCTTTTCCTGCTCTGTCTTAGAACCAGTGCTTTTTTTATTTAAAAAAAAAAAAGTGCTGGTATTCCAGGGGAAAAGTTGTTGAGCTCTGACTGGTACCGCTTGCAGGTACTGAGTTCCGGGCAGTACCATCACAAAAAAAACACTGCTTAGAACCACCTATCTAGGTTGCTGCAAATTTTGGTTTTGTTTTGTTTTGTTTTAGGTTGTACAATTGGTCATGGTATGGAGATCAAAGTTCTCACTGTCTGGAGACAGTGCTGCCTGCAAGAAAAGTCCTGTCATGAATGCCTTGTAAATTGAGATACCCACAATATAGATTTAGGTTGGACATTAGGAAAAACTTCCTAACTATTAGAGTGGCTAAACACTGGAATAAATTGCCCAGGGAGGTTGTGGAATCTCCATCTCTGGAGATATTTAAGAGCAGGTTAGATAAATGTCTGTCAGGGATGGTCTAGACCAGGAGTTCCCAACCTTTTTCAGTCCCCGTACTCCCTTGGCTTTTACTAAACCTTCCCATACCCCCTATTCAATATGAAAGGAAATAAATTCCAGACTCTAGAATCCACAACTTTTTTCACTAACACTACTACTTTTGGAATATCTCAATTAGGATAATCTCGTTATTTATGAAATATTCCCTGCCCCCTTGACAAGCTTCTTGTACCCCTTGAGGGTACGCGTACCCCAGGTTGGGAACCCCTGGTCTAGACAGTACTAGGTCCTGCCATGAGGGCAGGGGACTGGACTCGATGACCTCTCGAGGTCCCTTCCAGTCCTAGTATTCTGTGATTCTATGATTCTATATCACAGAGAGTGAGTCCCAACCATCAATAGAATATGAGTGATTTTTAGAAGAAGGCTGAATTTTCTGTATCTGTTACCCAGTGCTACTCTCAGTAAGAAAGAAATACCAGACAAGGGATGAGCGGTTCTGCCTTTGGCAAAACAGGATATCTACATTGTCTCAGAACCACTTTGGAAACCATAAGGCCTGATCTAAAATTCAACAAAGTCAATGGAAAGACTCCCATTATATCACTGGATTTTGGATTGGGCTCTCACTGCTATTTACACACTGGGCTTGTGATAATAGAGACTGTGCATTATAAATATACCTGTTGGGACATTCTTAGAACAGCAAGTGCAAAGAAAACAAATAGCAAATCGAAAGTGATGATTCTTTTTTCCCCTGTAATGCTGTTCCTCAACTGTCTTGTGTTTGAGTAATAATTAAGTCGGGTTGGAGAATACCCTATGATTAATTAGGAAACTCCTGTGCAGTACTAATTTTAAATCCAATCATTCCAAGCCCCTCTACTTTAGTCAAGTACAGAATTCTGCAAAAACAAATACCTTAACAAGATTATCTCGGTGAAGTTTGAAGTCCAGCAGCAATAAGTTGCCAATGATTGGTAGGGGAGTTGGTCCAGGAGGAAGCCGGCTACATCTCCATTGCAACTTCAGAAACTGCGCAATCAGAAGAAACACAATCAGACAGACTGAAACCTCAGTAATTCCCAGCATCTCACTGTGCTGCTTTATTAGTTTCCTTTCTCCCTGGAGCACTGTCTCTCTGAAAATTGTTCTGGAGTTGCATAGACTGGGCTCACTTTCGGGTAGGTTTTGTTCTTTGCTAAGAGCATTTGCCTTTTCCAGTCATCTCTTGCTCGCTCTATTGTTTCTTCTCTTTGATATACTCTACACTTGCCAAGCTAAGTGGTTTTTAGTAAACTTTGAAATATGTGATCCAGTTCAGTTCATCAAGCCACTCCCACCCCCTGTTTTGTGATCTTTTAGTGCGATCGGTCTTTCCTTTCAATGAGAATCTCTTCTAGTTAGAGTGGCTATCGACACTGCATGCTATTGGCTCTGTACTTGTGATTCATTGGTATCAGAGCTTCTCATATAGTGGTGTATTAAAAACAACTAGGAATATGTTCCTTGTATCATGCTTTTCTATGAAGTGATTGCAGTAATTACAAAAAGGGGGAAGACATACACAAGAAACTATAGAATTAATACCTTATTTAGCAAAGCAACCAACCCGAAACAAGATAATATAACTAATTATATAAGGAAATTAGTTTAAAGACAAAAAATAGGAAAACAGTTTGAAGATAAAATATATCCAAGTGAAGCCACTTTGAATGGAGCTAGTGAATAGTAAGAGTATAACATGATTCTTGTTACTGGGAATACCAAAACAGTGCAAATGGGCAAGGAAGAATTTGCTCTCTGTGCAGAAAGCCTGAAGATGGAAAAATTCACAGTTTAGAT
This sequence comes from Pelodiscus sinensis, assembly GCF_049634645.1. Classification (NCBI taxonomy): domain Eukaryota; kingdom Metazoa; phylum Chordata; order Testudines; family Trionychidae; genus Pelodiscus; species Pelodiscus sinensis. The sequence continues at coordinate 49,264,553 of NC_134720.1, forward strand.
TTAAAAACAAACACCTCTTGAGGGCCTTCCATTTTGGGGGCAAAAATCAGAACTCCCATTGACTTGGCTGGGAACAGGATTTCAACCCTAGCGTCTTCCCTGTCCCCTTCTTGGTGGAGCAGCAAGACTGGTATTCTCTTGGCTGAAGGCAAGCCACTTGTGAACCTGATGGATCACTCTCTGAGCACCATAGCTGAGAGGGGCCAAAGCGAATGAATGCAGCTGGCACATGAGCTGATGCGACAAATGAGTGATGCTGGTTTGGTAAGAGATGTGGTCATAAGATCAAATATTAAGCAAAATCATATTATGGGATAAATAATAGGACAAAGGTCAAAAAAGAACATGGTGCTGTGTGCACAAGACACAAAGACTTGGACTCCTGGATAGACACTCTCCCCTCCCCTCCCCCCCCATTTGGGATTTGGAGGGTGGAATTTGAAGGGTTGTCTGCTAAGGGTTGCAGGAGAAGGATCTTACAGGGTGTTGGAAAGCTAGACTGCAGTTGTGAAAGGAAGCAGGGCTAGGTCCTTGTAAGAATAGGCTCTGGCTACTGGAATAAGAAGTAGGGAGGTTTCTGAACATATATTAGGTTGATGTTTATGTTTCGCCTGATTGATAAAACATCTGGGCTACAGCTAGACTGGCATGATTTTCCACAAATGCTTTTAACAGAAAAGTTTTCTGTTAAAAACATTTGCGGAAAGGAGCGTCTAGATTGGCACGGACGCTTTTCTGCAAAAGCACTTTTTGCGGAAAAGCGTCCGTGCCAATCTAGACGTGGTTTTGCGCAAGAAAGCCCCGATCGCCATTTTCGCCATCAGGGCTTTTTTGCACAAAACAGTTTTTAGCTGTCTACACTGGCCCTCTTGTGCAAAAACATTTCCGGAAAAGGGCTTTTGCCCGAACGGGAACGTCAAAGCATTTGTGCAAGAAGCACTGATTTCGGATAGTAGAACGTCAGTGCTTTTGCGCAAAATCAAGCGGCCAGTGTAGACAGTTGGCAAGTTTTTGCAGAAAAACTTGCCAATCTAGATGCAGTCCAGATGTTTATTTCATCCCAGCAGAAGCTGGAGGTGGAATCAGTTGATAGGTTTTAAAAAGTTTCTGCAGGCCCTCAAAATAAAGTTAGGAGAAATAGCCAGGAACACTCTATGGACAGGCAAGCATCCTGAGAGGATGATTGGAGTAAAAAGCTTTCCTGGGGACTCAAAGAGACACTAGTGTTGAACAAGGTGTGTGCTCAGGAAGGCTCAGATCATGGCAGCTGGCTAGGATATCAAATTTGCTAACAGACTTGGCATGGGCCACTTGGGTTGTGTGTTTTGGGCCACTCCCAGATATGCAACACTTCTTAGAATTATTTGTTTGTGGTGTGTACATTTCTTCACAATTGGACCTTTAGTACAGTCTTTTCACTCCCTTTCTGTTACTGGCCTTTCTTTCCCTGTTGACTGCCTGCGGAAGATCAAATCTTCCAATGTATGTAGCTTCTGGATAAGCTGCTTTGTGTATTTGATTTTTGACACCTTTGAAAGTAAATAATTAATGTTTCTTCAGCACCTGAGGAATGAATCTGTGTAGAAGTCAACTCAAAGGAGCTCTAGTAAACTGCCCACTAATAAGCAAGTGTCATATCATATTTAAGCAGTTGTTTCAGTGTGCCAGCTTCAGTTTCCAGACTAATATCTCCTCAGCAGACTCCAGGTTACTGAATCAGACTTTGGACACATTGTGAATCTGCGCTCAGAGCCAACAATTTAGTGCCAATACTTCGTTAAGGCAGGCAACAGTATGAACTCCACTGAATTCATCTGAACACCAAACAGGTGTCTGAGTGACAGGGGTGATTATGCCTGACAGCTGTAGGCTTTTGTTTTGTTGTGTTCACTTTGCAGGTGGAGTGAGAGGAAATTAGAGTGCCAAATATAGAGCATGTTCCATCCTTCAGTCTTGAATTATGTCCCATTATTTCTATCTGGGGAACATCTGATTAATTAATTTCAAACCTCTGAGGGATTTTTCCCCCTCCCTCTGATGTGAATGAAGCTGTTGCAATTTTAAGCTGTTGCAGTCAGTATATAAATCACAGTATCCCTTTGTGCCTTCTTTACTAGCTCCAGACTAATCTTCAGCTCAATTTGGTAGGCAATCTACTACTTAGGGCCCCAGATAACACGCTCCTTTTACGGTGGAGATGCTCCATAACCCTTGATGAAGTCCCTCTGCAGACAGCCTCCGCTTAACTCTGTTGATGGGCTACTGTCATGGGATGCCCCCATGCTTGATGAAAATTGGCTTATGGATGTGAATATGCATAACTTGAAGCTGCTTTATGGTCATATAACGTACCAGCTTTACAGTCACAATCTGCTGAATCTGTGCATCCTATTTTTGTGCATGGATCATTCCTGTCTGTGAAGTTAGAAATATAAAGTGTGAATCTGCTTTTAATTCTAAATGTGCTAACGAGGGCCATTACTGATGCTTCTGACACAGCAACTCAGTACTCAAACCAACAATCTCTGAATGATTGTTTTTGTCCGATAAGCCAAAACTGTGGCTGGTCTTTGAAGACATGTGACCATGCCACCTGGTACTGGAATCCATCTTGAACCTGGTAACTTTCCATGGAGATGGGGGAAAGTCTATTTAAGCAATGGGGAGATGTTCCTTTGTCTTCAGCTGGCCTTTGAAACTGCCTGGCCCACCCTCAGAGAATAAAAAAAACTTTGAAGAAAGTGTGGACCCAGGCCAAAGAAAGATCAACTCTGACTTAAAGTTTTTTGCCTGAGATGAGAACAGCAATTTAGGGCATGAATTTGCATGTAGCAAGTTTCTTAGTGTATTAGAACTAGCTTGCATTTTTGTTCATAAAAATTTAGTGACTTTGATCTATTTACACTTGTAACTACTTACATTCTACTTTTTATACTTCATAAAACACTTGTTTATTGTCAAGCCCAATATAAATATTTGTTACCGGGAGAGAGAAGGGGCAGCAACCACTGTGCATATCTCTCTTTCATTGATAAAGAGGGTCAGCCTGACCTGATGAGCTTTCTCTGTATAAAACTTTTACACCGAGTAAGATGGATTTATGTAGGGTTTTGGTCCCTTTGGGGGATTGGTTTTCTGGCTGCTGAGAACTTGTAGCTGAGCCCTCCCTGAGCTGAACTGATTCAGCATCTGTGTTGCTCTGCAAGGGGGTGCTTTGTCTGGGGGAGACCAAAAGTTCTGGCCCAGCAGGACAGGGTGAAGGGAGCCCCAGGGCACTGGAAGGTGGGCGTAGTCATGTGATCATCTCACTGGGGAATAAACCAAGGGGATTTCTGTGGTCTAACCCATCATAGACCACCCAGAAATTTTGCCCCAGAATTTTGCACATGTACATACCTTACTATACACACACAATCTGGGAACAGAAGAGCCATTAGAAGATGGTGCTCAAAGGAGAACAGTCTGCCAGTGTGTTTCCTTCTCTCCATTAATATCCTAGGGAAATGAAACTCGGGGATGTGTTAGGAGGGCAAAGAAGAAGGAAAGACAGAGTGGGTTGAAAGCAGAAAAGCCTTTGCTACCCAGCACTGTTTAAAAACTTCTCTCCTTTTGCATCTGGGGAGCTAAAAGAGAGGGCATAGTGTAGATAACCACCGCTTCCCCCCCCCCCCCTTTCTGATGGTTTCAGCACTCACTGCTATCAGTTCCAGAATAACTCTGTGCCAGGGTCCAAAGGTTACAATAACTTTGAGCTAAGTGATTGATCCTCTGAATGGAAAGTCATGGGGGGGTAGTGATATTGGAATTTCCAGGTAAAACTAGTCCCTATGCCTTTGAACCCTGACAAATCTCTCAAAGGCTTTGCTCACACGATGATTGTGCCCTGCTGTGTGAATGAATGTGTTTTGTTTACATACACAGAACTTAGAAGCTTGTTCAAGAACCATGGTTTGCTAATTGCATGGACACAAACACGGGGTTAGCCTATATACTGCAGTAGGCTCAAGTAATGGCCTGAGATACTGCAGCTAATAGCATCATTGCTGTGTTTGGGATCACTGCTGCAGAGGACTTATTGTAGCATCTTTTAAAATAAGAGTGTTGTGAAGGCTGCGCTCCAGTGGAGAGGGAGTTGGAAGACCTTGGTTCTGTTTCCAGCTATGCTCCTGATATGTTGTGTGATCTGAACTCACTTAACTTCTCTGAGCTAAGCGGATGATGTGAGTAATAACCCATATCTGTGGGGGAGAGAGGAAAATCCATCAGCTAGCTCTCTTTTCTGGGTTGGACAAGTGAGTCTCGTATCCATTTAGATTGTACATTTTTCAGGGCACAGAGATATGATGTCTACTTGTGCCATCTTTTACAACAGCTGACCATGCTGTTGATGCTTGAAGAAGTTTTGCTCACAGTATGATATACTAAGCATCACAAACATGGTGGAATGAGGACAGTCAGTGGGACACAGTCATGCCAGGGTACAAAATATATGTCATGAATCTATCTAGCTCTTTTTAAAACCCTGTTAATGTCCTAGTCTTCACCACACCCTCTGGCAAGGAGTTCCACAGGTTGACTGTGCACTGAGTGAAGAAAAACTTCCTTTTGTTTGTTTTAAACCTGCTGCCTATTAATTTCATTTGGTGACTCCCTAGTTCTTATATTGTGGCCTTGGAAAGGGTTCAGAAAAGGGGGTATGTCTACACTACCCCCCTAGTTCGAACTGGGGGGGGGTAATGTAGTCATACGGAGTTGCAAATGAAGCCCGGGATTTGAATTTCCCGGGCTTCATTTGCATAAAGCCGCCCGGCGCCATTTTTAAATGCCGGCTAGTTCGGACCCCGTGCCGCGCGGCTACACGCGGCACGGACTAGCTAGTTCGGATTAGGCTTCCTAATCCGAACTAGCTGTACACCTCGTTCCTCGTTCCATGAGGCGTACAGCTAGTTCGGATTAGGAAGCCTAATCCAAGCTAGCTAGTCCGTGCCGCGTGTAGCCACGTGGCTCAGGGTCCGAACTAGCCGGCATTTAAAAATGGCGCCGGCCGGCTTTATGCAAATGAAGCCCGGGAAATTCAAATCCCGGGCTTCATTTGCAACTCCGTATGACTACATTACCCCCCCCCCCAGTTCGAACTAGGGGGTAGTGTAGACATACCTAGGGCAACTAAAATGATTAGGCGTTTGGAACGGGTCCCATATGAGGAGAGGTTAAAGCAACTGGGACTTTTCAGTTTAGAAAAGAGGAGACTGAGGGGGGATATGATAGAGGTCTATAAAATCATGAATGGTGTGGAGAGGGCCGATAAAGAAAAGTTATTTATTAGTTCCCTAAATAGAAGAACTAGAGGACACCAAATGAAATTAATGGGTAGCAGGTTTAAAACTAGTAAAAGAAAGTTCTTCTTCACACCACGCATAGTCAACCTGTGGAACTCCTTGCCAGAGGAGGCTGTGAAGGCTAGGACTATAATAGAGTTTAAAGAGAAGCTAGATAATTTCATGGAGGTTAGGTCCATAAAAGGCAATTAGCCAGGGGATAAAATAGTGTCCTTGGCCTCTGTTTGTCAGAGGCTGGAGAGGGATGGCAGGAGACAAATCGCTTGATCATTGTCTTCAGTCCACCCTCTCTGGGGCACTTGGTGCTGGCCACTGTCGGTAGACAGGATACTGGGCTAGATGGACCTTTGGTCTGACCCAGTACGGCCGTTCTTATGTTCTTATGTGAGAATAAGTAAACTTTTCCTTATTCACTTTTTCCATAGCAGTCGTGATTGTATTAGACCTCTATCATACCCCTTCTTAGTCTCCTCTTTTCTAAGCAGAAAAGCCCAAGTCTTTTTAATCTCTCTTCATGTGTTACCCATTCCAAATGCCTAATCATTTTTGTTGCCCTTTTTGGAACCTTTTCCAATGCCAATATAACTTTTTTGAGGTGAGGGGACCACACCTGTATGAAGTATTCAAGATGTGAGCGTACCATGGTTTTATATCGAGGCAATAAGATATTCTCTGTCTTATTCTCTATCCCTTTTTTAATGACTCCTAACATTCTATTTGCTTTTTTGACTGCCGCTGCACATTGAGTGGGGGTTTGCAGAGAACTATCCACAATGACTCCAAGATCTCTCTCTCTTGAGTAGTTGTAGCTAAATTAGTCCCCATCTTTAAAGATATACATATCTTCACATATCCCAATATATATTGGTCAAACTGGACGTTCTCTACGTGAAAGAATCAATGGACACAAATGGGATATACTTAAAGAAAATACTCAGAAGCCAGTGGCAGAACATTTCTGTTTATCTAACCATAATCTCACAGATCTGAAGGTGGCAGTCTTGTCACTGGCCAGTTCCTCGAGCCAAATCTACAGGGAAAGCTTGTCAAGTATCAGAGGGGTAGCTGTGTTAGTCTGAATCTGCAAAAGCGGCGAGGAGTCCTGTGGCACCTTATAGACTAACTGAAGTGTAGGAGCATAAGCTTTCTTTCGTGGGCAAAGACATGCATCTGACGAAGTGGGTCTTTGCCCACGAAAGCTTATGCTCCTACACTTCAGTTAGTCTATAAGGTGCCATAGGACTCCTCGCCGCTTTTAGGGAAAGCTTGGAATCACAGTACATATGCAAATCCAATTCAATTAATTATGGACTTAAGATATGGGGTGGTGGAACTTTTATCAATGAAGGTGCTAGCTACTTTCTGAATGGTATCCTTCCTGCCTTATCCATCCATTGACTGTGATCTTTATCCACCCAGGTTTAGCACCCTTTCTCCTGATACTTTATGCATAGAGGTAGGGGGGTGGGCGACAGAACATCTTTCTTTCGCCCCCTTCCCTTCTCCTATTTATTTTAAGTTTCCTTGTCCTCTAATCATAACTCCGGTCATCTGAAGAAGTGGGCTGTACCCACGAAAGCTCATGATCCCATCTACATGTTTTGTTAGTCTATAAAGTGCTACCAGACCATTCGCTTGCTGTTTTTTTTCCTGTAACAGACTAACTCGGCTACCCCCTGAAGCTCTTGAATAGTTTGGTATCTGCAAAATTTACCACCTCACCATTTACCCCTTTCTCCAGGTCATTTATAAACAAGTTGAATAGGACTGGTTCCAGGACAGACCCTTGGGGGATCCCACTAGTTACCTTTCTCCACTCGGAAAACTGACCATTTATTCCTACCCTTTGTTTTCTGTCTTTTAACCAGTTATCAGTGTATGAGAGGACCTTCCCTCTTATCCTATGACAACTTACTTTACTTAAGAGTCTTTGATGAGGGACCTTGTTAAAGGCTTTCTAGAAATCTAAGTACACTATATCCACTGGATCCCCCTTGTTCACATGTTTGTTGACCCCCTCAAAGAACTCTAGTATATTAGTAAGGCATGAATCTCCTTTAGAGAAAATGGGAAAGGTTTTCTTTTTCTGTAGTGCTCTTTCCTAGACAGTCACTTCCCATTCTGTATGTGTGAAACTGATTGTTCTCTTCCCCAAAGTAGCTTCTGTTTCCTAAGCTACATTTTCGACAGTGACCTCTGTCTGCAGATGTTTTTACTGCTGCGTTATCATATACTTGTATTTTTACAGCAAACATGCACCAGTGAACATTTTTAATGACATAATAGCATGTCGTTAAATGAAAGCAGTAGTGGGCAATCTGTGGCCGGTGGGCTTCATGTGACCCCTAGGGGCTCTACCTGTGGCCCATAAACTCCCTCCCGCTCCCCTCCCTCACATGCCTCTTGCGCACCAGGGCACCAGAGCCCCACACTTCCTGCTCTTCTCCTTCCCTACCAGCATGGAGGAGCCATGGACAGCTGATCTGTGGCGCTCCAGCTCTGGCGGGGAGGGGGAGAAGTGGGGATGGAGCACGAATCCACCAAGCATCTTGGTTATGATAATATTGCCACCCACAGAGATGAAGGAGGCTACTTACGCAGCCCATTCACTAGCCTAAGTTGCCCCTCATTGCTGTAGGGGGCTCTTGTATTGTTAGAACTTTGTTATTTTTGCAAAATGTACAACTGCAGCCTGGGTGTGATGAAAATGTCAAGATATGCCGCAAGGTTCCACATTGTAGCATATGAGAGACCCTTTTTGCTACTTAAAAATCCAAACACTGATATTTTAATGGCAATCATTATATTGGAAATTCAGGAAATAATGGGTTCTAAATTGTATGTTACCAATCAAGAAAGAGGTCTTGGGAGTCCTCATGGACAGTTCTTTGAAAACATTTGCTCCGCATGAAGCAGCACTCAATAAAGCTAATGGAATGTTAGGAACCATTTGAAAAGAGGGAGATAATAAAACAGAAAATATCATAATGCCGCTGTATAACTCCATGGTACACCAACACCTTGAATACTGTGTGCCGATCTCATCACTCTGTCTCAAAAAAAGATCCATTAGAATTGGAAAAGGTGCTGAGAAGGGCCGCAAAAATGATTAGGAGTATGAAATAGCTTCCATAGGAGGAGAAATTAAAAAGACCAGGACTTTTCAGCTGGGAACGGAGATGACTCCGGGGCATGATAAAGGTCTATAAAATCATGACTGGGGTGGAGAAAGTGAACAGGGAAGTGTCAGTTACACTTTCATATGAGACAAAGAACTGAGGTCATGCAATGAAAGCAATCACTGCAGGTTTAAAATGAACATAAAGGAGTGCTTCATCACACAGTGCAGTTAACCTGTGGAACTTACTGCCAGGAGATGATGAGAAGGCCAAAAGTATAACTTGGTTCAAAAATAGAATTAAAAATAATGTATGGAAGATGGGTCCATCATTAGCTATTTGCCAAGATGGTCAGTATGCAACCCCAGGGTTCAGGCTCTGATTGCCAAAAGATGAGATGGATCACTCAATAATTGGCCTGTTCTGGTCATTCCCTCTGTCTTTGGCCACTGTCAGAAGACAAGATACGGGATTAGATGGACCGCTGGTGTGACCCAGTGTGGCTACTTTTTTGTTCTTATTCATACTAAAATAATAATCGTCAAAATAAAGGAAGATATATTCTGAGATTGATTTTAATGGTCCGTTCACTTGCTAATTTGGAAAAGTAATGAATATGCATTGGCCCTCCCATTTGTTAGTACAAATAATTCTGTTGTATTTAGAATTCAGAAGGCAATAACTATTATCATCCACGGTAGAGTAGCTGTTACATGGAAAGTGACTGCATCTTTCCTACATGGTCACATGTTTCAGAGAACAGAACCAACTGTGCCGCATGTGCCTAGGTCTATCCTCAGACCCCAATAAATCCAGATGCACTAATTGACTGACTTCACTTGAAGCAGGTGGTATTTTTCTTCCACCAGTGAGAAGTAGGTTGAGCTTGGACTTAAGAATTAGAACACATTCAGTCCAATTGTAATTCATTTTTTCAAATGGAACCGCCTTCCCTGCATTTCCCCATCTTAACTACTGTCCCTCTGCTCTTGCAGGACACTGTGTGTGTTTGGGGGAGCAGCTGGTAAAGCCTGAGATCTTCATCTTCCCCAGCTTGCTAAGGGCGTTCACGTCCAGCCTGCCGGAGGGAGTGAAGGAAATTGACACCAGGTCCATTCCGGAGGGTCCGTTCAAGCCCCACCCCTATAAAATCTGTGCTTCCATTTGCTGGGCTGCACCTCCCCACAAAGCACTGGAAGAGCCATTAGGCTGGCAGGCATGTGCTTGTGAATTTTCACCTTCTCTTCTTACGTCCCACTTTGATGGTTGTGTCAGTTCAGGTGTGTGGAGTCCATTTCTCGATCTATTAGACCTGGGACAATTCATCTGCAGCCCATTGCCACTTCATTACTGATCACTGCCCAGGTTTCCTCCTGCACAGAGCAGAGAAAGAAAATGTGAAACAAGGCATTAGAGAGTCAGGCTTTAGTTAGGGTGGACCAGGAATTTGTTAGCTGTCTCACTGAAGTTGGAGGTGTAGCAGCAGAAAGAAAGGGTTAACCTGCAGCCCTGCGAGGCTCAATGGGTCAGAAACAGAATGGCAAAGCTCTGACAGACCCTGTCAGGAAGGGCAGTGACTCTTTCATCCTGGCTAGTGCAGCACCCTCAGGCCTATGCACAGATAGGAGCAAAGGGGCAGAACACTTGCATAGCCAGTCAGGTTAAAGCTCACTGCTAGTTTTACTCTTCCACATGCTGCTTGAAGCGCTTGGCTGCTTGTATTCCATGCTGATAGAGGAGGTATCTGAGCCTCTAGCTATCATCTTTGGAAAATCATGGAAGACAGGAGAGATTCCAGAAGACTGGAAAAGGGCAAATATAGTGCCCTCTATAAAAAGGGAAATAAGAACAACCCAGGCAACTATAGACCAGTTAGTTTAACTTCTGTGCCAGGGAAGATAATGGTGCAAGTAATTAAGGAAATCATCTGCAAACACCTGGAAGGTGGTAAAGTGATAGGGAACAGCCAGCATGGATTTGTAAAGAACAAATCATGTCAAACCAATCTGATAGCTTTCTTTGACAGGATAATGAGTCTTGTGGATAAGGGAGAAGTGGTGGATGTGGTATACCTAGACTTTAGTAAGGCGTTTGATACGGTCTTGCATGATATTTTTATCAATAAACTAGGCAAATACAACTTAGATGGGGATACTATAAAGTGGGTACATAACTGGCTGGATAACTGTACTCAGAGAGTAGTTATTAATGGTTCTCAATCCTGCTGGAAAGGTATAACAAGTGGGATTCCGTAAGGGTCTGTTTTGGGACTGGCTCTATTCAATATCTTCATCAACGATTTAGATATTGGCATTGAAAGTACACTTATTAAGTTTGCAGATGATTGTAGCCAGACAGGAACCCCCCTTGTAACATCCATTTTTGCTTGCCTGGAGCATACAGGGCACACAGAGCAGAAGGCCCAGGCTGCTGTGACCATGAATGGCTGTAAACAGAGATACGCCAATTGCTGACCAAGAGGCTGCCAAGGAGTGCCCTTGACTCAAACCCATATTGATACGAACACACATCCATCCGCGGGGGGAGGAATCTCTCGCCCAGTAAAAAAATGTCTAGTACTCACAATTTAGTTATCTCTCTTGCAAGTGTAAATTAATTTGAAACTTGCTTGTAAGAACTGGCACCACAAAACGGACCAGTAGAATTTGGCCTCTTAGATAAGAAAGAGGATACGGGCCCCCAGGGGTATATAGATGGGTCCAGCAGCACATTTTCTCTGAGTGTCAATCTACCATCTATCTGCTGGTTGGGTTAGGTGTTTGATCTCCCGAGGTTCCAGAGGGGACGCCCACCTCGTATTCGTCTTTCCTAGGAATTGAGAGACCGGCCCTGGCCTGACACGCTGGAGTCGAGAGGCACAGAAAGGGGTAAAAATTGTACCTGGATGTGGTCCTTTGCTTAAGTGTGTGTATATATATATATATATATATATATATATATATATACACATAGTGTTAGAGCTCTTAAAGATTAAGCTGTCATTTGGTACCATTATTTCTATTTTCTATCTTTACCTTTTTCCTGTGATCATTTTTAAGACATATATATATATTTGCTAGCATTTAAGAAATAGAGCAATAGCCATTGTAACCATATACTTTTATAAGTCTTTTAATAAACCTGTAACTGTTTAAGCTTTAACCTGACTCCTCCAGTTGCTGTAACAGAACCAAGCACAATTTAAAAGAACTTCAGCCGGTCATAAAGGGACAGACATAGGGAAAGCTTGGGCGTTTGGATCTGTGTCACTCCCAGGTGACAAGATCCGTTGGGGCACCTTTTCAGCCTTTCCTAGGCTGCCTGCTGCGAAGGAACCCCTGTGTTCTAGCAGCTAAAATCTAAGGTGTAATAAGCTCTTCCTATATAACGGGGCGTCTGTTGGCCTGCTGGCTACCCTCTGCGATGGGACCCCGGTCCTAGCAGTAAAGACACGGACGTTAAACCTTTTCTCAGAAGCATACACACACACACTGCCCTGACCGTCGGCTGACAGAATTGGCGTAGTCGGCAGGATTGTGTTATTGGTTCATATACAGCAACGTGAAGCCTGTCACGATTGACATGGATTTTAGCTGTATAGAAAAGGAGTTTGCCCGAGAGGGATGGGGCAACCCTAAATGGGATAAAGAGATTTTAGAGAAAGGCGCTTGCATCTGGCTGTTAAAGGGTGTGTGGCAAGCAGCCTGTACTAGCTACTGGAAGTTAGAAACAGAGCTTATCAGAGTGCAGAGAGAGAGATACGAACTCTGGGAGCAATGCCAGAACCTGGATACCCGGGTGCGAACCCTAAATAAGGACATGGAGCACCTACAGGAACGGCTCCTCCTGAGGGTAAAAAGGGGAAGGAGAAAGTAATTAATAGAGAAAAATGAGCTTTTGGAGCTGGCTTTAAAACGTTGCTGGCTCAAACCCCCGCTCTCCCGCCTTTCACTGTAACCAAGATAAAACAGTACAGCATTCCAGCCGAAGCTATGGCTCCGGTCTGTAAACTAATTAAAGATTTAGAAAAACAGGGAATCTTAATTTGTACCTACTCCCAGTATAATTTGCTCAGGAAGCATGCTCGCTGGGAATGAGCCCCCCCCCCCCCCCATGAGGAAGCTCTGAGAGACAGCTGATAACAAGATATGCACTTATCAGTCTATGGGTCTGATTTACCCTAATGCCCCATTTCATTTGTACCTCACTGTGGGAAACACAGGGATGTCCTATGCCTTATGGCAAGGAGAAACTGTACCCCGCCGCCCCATACAGTTTGGCTCGAAGTTATGGCAAGGGTCACAGTTAAATTACACGCTTTATGAAAAGTGCTTTTGACAGCCTACACAGCACTAAGGGAAACAGAGGAGCTAATCCAAACTCAAGCCATAACACTTCACACTCCTCTCCCAAGCATTAAGCCCATATTAGAGGGAAAAGAGTTGCCACCGGGAATAGCCCAAAAGAAAATGACTGTCCAAAGATGAGCACTCTATTTACACCACCGACTCTGCTGCAGCATGGATGTTATGAAAACCCTATACTGAGAAGTTTAAAATTAGTAATAGCTGACTGCAATAACACACAGTCAGATTTACCTACTGAAAGGAATCAGGAGGTGTGTGTGGAGCTAATTGGAAAGCCCACCTCCTTACCAAATTGATACTGAACAAACCTGTGCCATTGAGAAAAGTCATTTAGCAGAAATCAGGATGCATCCTAAGAGGAAAAAGCATGTGAAGGTAAAAAAGTGAACTCCGAGGGAGTGTAGAAAGAATTAACCGATTGTTGTAATATGTGAAGGGAAACCTGCTTTAAAAATGACACCTCGTTTCTTTGCAGCCTCTTTCTTAAGCACTGTGCAAACCATCTAGGCAAAGAAACAATCAAATGTAAACATTTGTCTACAGACACTTTGTTAAATCTGCAAAAGGAAAATTAAGGATTCTACTGAAACTTAATTGGTTAACTGCATAAAAGAATGAGCTCTATATATTGTAACTTTATTTTGTGGGTTTCAAATTAACTAGTTTTATTTTGTTTTGGATAATGTCCTCTTGCTTAAAATTGCAAACAGACAAAGCACAAATTGGCTAGTGCTTGTGTTGGGCATTCAACTTTTAAGGTTAAATTTGCTCTCTAAGAAAACCAAGTTATTGTTTTAAGAATCCAAACTCTGAAACTTCACTGTGTCTATGGTCAAGGCTGAGTTGATAACACTTTTAGCTTGCTCTCCGATCCAAGGTTGTAAGTAAGTGCAGACTGCCTTTCTGTTCTGAAGAGGTGTGAAACTAACTGTCCCTCATAAGTAAGCCTGTAACATTGTACATATGATTCTTTTTAGGAAAATAAAATCTTTTTGCTTGCAGGAACAGTAACTGGCCAACCAACACCTCGTGCTAAAGAAAAGCATTATAGCCTCACACATTAATCCTAATCTGTGGTACAAGAGGGAAACTGAGGCATGCCACTGTTGGGGAAGGCTAGCAACTCAAAGGTAATTCGAGGGAGTGGAAGGTCATGAGTACCGATAAAGCACCCTTGTTCTAGGAAAGTTGTAGCTCACTCGCCCATAGAAGTGTTAAGGAACTAGCTGTAACAGGTTCCCCTAACAGATCTTAGGCAGTATTTTAAGTTATAATAGGCCACCCCGATGGGAGTAGAAATGTTTTCTTGTCTTTCAGATCATCAGAAAGTGCTGGTGCCAGCTGAAGAAAAACAACAAACAACAACAACAAAAACCATGGTTCTGTGTCATGACACAATAAGTTTGTGTTCTGTCCAAGTTTGTCTTGTGTGTCTTAATTGTAATACGAATTGCAAATATTGTTGTGTGTAAGATATTGTTTTAATGAAAGGATACTTTGAGTAAAGCAGAAGCATGAATTTAAACCAACAAAATTAATAATTGGGCCCAATCAATTGGCAACTTTAAACTTTAGTGAAGGGATGATAGTTTAGTAATTGTTTAGGCTAGGAGAATGTTAACAATGTCTCCACAGGTAAATAAAGAAGAAACTGGAAGGAAGCAAAGAGTGCATCACGTGAACAGAGGACTGGGAGTGGGGTACCAGCCCTCTCCCCCACCAGATTGGTTTTGTTTTAATGGCCACACAAATGAAATATTTAGCTTCTGTAAATTTGCACACTAACCATAAAAGTGGTTTAGCCAGAGATAATAAGAAATCTATAAGTAACAACATGGGTAAGTAAGATATCAGCATATTTAAGTAAAGATGCCCACAACAATGAGGAAACTAGTAACCTCACCATTGCAACAACAGCTACTTGCCCTGCTACTCATTGGTGCCTGATGCCTTAAAAGGCCTTAAGAATTATGGAATTGCATGGGTTAACAATTAAACATCTGTGAACCATGCTTGGTCCTATAAGAGAAACAGCGACTGTAATCAACGTAACCTCCTTCAAGTCACATACATAGGAAAAATACAAGCTAATCGCAATGAGAATACACGGCCTTGGGCCTCCCCTCATTCACACAGAATTATTTTGTTTATTGTAACAACATGAACACTACGAGGACAAAGACTACACAGTCCTCTGAGTTAAAGTTTGTATGGAATATTGTGGGAAAGAAGCTAAACACTAACATTAGGCCACTGGAGTTGGACCTACTGACTCCCACTGGGGCTTACCACTTAAAGCCCAGACAAAGGTAACCCCTGAGGCATGGCTGTCATTTGTTAAACAATGGCCATTGCTAACTTGCCATATTATTAACCAGGTCCTTGAGGACAAAATAGAGCCTCCCAATTGTGCATCATGCCCTGAACATACCCCTGTCCCAGAACCAGGACAACTGTCACTGGTCCTTACCTTAGTGATGTTCCACACTGGTATAGACCAGCTGTGTGCTAGACTGGCTAATCAAATTGGCAAGTGCCTAATTAGGCAACGACAGGGCTTAACAGATACCATCGCAGATTGGTTTAGGCCTGGAAACTCTGTCAGCAACACTTATGTCATAGTCCAGAAATTGTATGAGAATCCAGGCTGGTAAATGCAGTAATATCCAGTGCCTGTAAAGGCCTAGACACCAGCCAAGCTAACCGACTGATCCTGAATAGTTTGAAGGATTTGTCCAGCTCTGTGTCCACTTCACTAGACCTAACCAGATATTTAGACCAGAGACTAATTAGATTGTTAATTAATGGAACTAAATTAAATTAGAAGGCCAGTATTGAAGAATAGGATAGCTTTGACCAACCAGCCCTTATGGTAGTGAATCTCCATCTCCCCCGTGCCTACCCATGGGAGTGGGGAAGTAAAGAATCCATGAGGACCCAAATGGCAAATGAGAAAACAGATTAAATACTATAGAGCAAACCCCTACGGGCAGTCCGATCAGTAAGAGATTTCTTCCTTACAGGGAGAACCTCTCCTAGCCACACTGTGCCACTCAAAGATTCTAAATATGCACCTGAAGACACTGTGGTAATCAAACACCCCAGTTTGGGAATGCAAACCCGCGTACTGCACTCCTACAAGGGAAAAGGAGTCTGGACCACTGCAGACGCTGGGCTAACACCAATAACCATTACTGAGGCTTGGATTGTATCCAAGACCGGCAAACTTTTTGTTTTATTACAGGAAACTGAGGCAATGGCCCTGAACAGTGTTCCAGTGGGATGTATCCCTCCCAGCGCTGGTGTGGATCCGGGAAACCATCATGAACTTTTTGTATTTATACCACTTGCTGTTGCAGCGCTTGCAATCGCTGTTGCTGGTTATAGACTGAACTATGGAAAGAAACCTAAGCTGAAGCAAGACATGGTACTCCAACTCACCATAGTCTTCTTCTGGTCTGAGGTAAACAGGATGGGGTGCGTCTAGACTGGCAAGATTTTGCGCAAAAGCGAGTGCTTTTGTGCAAAAACTTGCCAGCTGTCTACACTGACCGCTTGAATTTGCACAAGAGCACTGACTTTGTAATGTACAAAATCAGTGCTTCTTGCGCAAATACTTTCACGCTCCGGCTCGGGAAAAAACCCTCTTGCACAAGAATACTTGCGCAAGAGGGCCAGTGTAGACAGGGAAGAACTGTTTTGTGCAAAAAAGTCCTGATGGCTAAAATGGTGATTGGGGCTTTCTTGAGCAAAATCGCGTCTAGTCGGGCCACGGATG
This sequence comes from Pelodiscus sinensis, assembly GCF_049634645.1. Classification (NCBI taxonomy): domain Eukaryota; kingdom Metazoa; phylum Chordata; order Testudines; family Trionychidae; genus Pelodiscus; species Pelodiscus sinensis. The sequence goes on from NC_134720.1 coordinate 49,281,156, forward strand.
CTTTTGCACAAAAGCACTTTTTGCACAAAAGCATCTGTGCCAATCTAGATGCTCTTTTGTGGAAATACTTTTAACGGAAAAAGTATTTCCTCAAAATCAAGCCAGTCTAGATGCAGCCGATGAAGTTTAATAAAGACAAATGCAAAGTGCTCCACTTAGGAAGGAACAATCCGTTTCACACGTACAGAATGGGAAGCGACTGTCTGGGAAGGAGTACGGCAGAAAGGGATCTAGAGGTTATAGTGGACTACAAGCTGAATATGAGTCAGTAGTGTGATGCTGTTGCAAAAAAAGTAAACATGATTCTGGGATGCATTAACAGGTGTGTTGTGAGCAAGACACGAGAAGTCATTCTTCTGCTCTACTCTGCGCTGGTTAGGCCTCAGTTGGAGTATTGTGTTCAGTTCTGGGCACCACATTTCAAGAAAGATGTGGAGAAATTGGAGAGGGTCCAGAAAAGAGCAACAAAAATGATTAAAGGTCTAGAGAACAGGTGCAGCCGGGAAACACAATTATAAACAGTCACACAGCAGCAAGTTTTACCCGGAGCTTAAGAGAGCTTCCGCCTCAGAAGCTTTGAGGGGGGTTGGGTTAAAATCAGAACCCATTGATTTCTGGGAGAGCTTCACCTTCAGCAAATGAAATCTCATGCCTAGATGTAGCTGTTATGCAATAACATTTTCAAATAACTTTACACATAATTTTCACTCAGCGAGCTCCCAAATCCACACTTTTTCCCAATGCCAAGGAGACTGCCATGGTTGGGAACTCAAAGGTTAAGGTCTCGTGGGAGTGGTTTGGCTGGTGAGGACAAAGTATGTGGTATAAAAGTTTGCTCAGATAAACTTGAGCCTGGCTTGTCTCCAGACTCCAGTCCAATGTGCGTCTACAGGAAGAGAAACAAAACAGGAAGTAGGACTCACAGGAGGGGTGAAAGCTCTCTGGGAATGAGTCAGATTCCAGCAAAGCGAGAACTTAGCCTGCTTGCTCTAGTAGGTTTGTCCAGAGCCAGATGCTAAAGGCAAGAGCGAGAAGATGTTGGGGATCAGTGAGTTTTTAGTGGCTCTGGTTGCATTTCTCTTGATTGTGCAGTTTCTGAAACTGCAATGGGCAGGGAGGCAGCTTCCCCCTGGACCAACTCCCCTCCCCTTCATTGGGAACTTGTGGTTGTTGGGATTTAAACTTCATCCTGAGACTCTGGAGAAGGTAATTATTGTTGTGTATTTAATTAACATCCTTCTCACATGCTCCCCAGGCAGCAACTGAGATCAGCAGAGGCATTTCAGACAGGGGACGCTGGTAGATCATTCTCTGATGGGCCCCAACCTTTGAGATGTGCTCCTTTCCTGGTCTGAAATCTGCCCCATTTTGCTGACCGACTGTTCGACTGGGCTGTGCTTTCAGACGGTGTTCGCTGTGCTCACTGAAGAGTGCAGCTGGTGATGATGCAGGAGAGGAAATGTCTGTTGATCTGCAGATTTGTAATACAGGCAGTCCCCGGGTTACGTACAAGATAGGGACCGTAGGTTTGTTCTTAGTTGAATTTGTATGTAAGTCGGAACTGGCGTCCAGATTCAGCTGCTGTTGAAACTGACCAGCAGCGGCTGAATCAGACACGCCTGGGGCAGAGCAGCTGGAGTACTGCTGGGTTGGTCTGGTAGCGCCGACCCTTGGCGCGGCGGGACCAACCCAGCAGCATCCCAGCTGCTGTACCCCAGGCGTCAGCGAGAAAAGCCTGGTCTGCTGGGAGGGAGGTGGCGCACTAGCTGCGCCCCCCTCCCAGCAGACCAGGGAGATGCGGTGCGGCTTTTCTCGCCACGGAGGATGCGGGCGGCGGGACCGCCGAGACGCGCCACGGTCCCGCCGCCCGCATCCTCTACGGCGAGAAAAGGCTGGTCTGCTGGGGGGGGGAGGGGTGCACTAGCTGCATCCCCCCCCCCCCAGCAGACCAGGGAGACGTGGAGCGGCTTTTCTCACCGCGGAGGACGCGGGCGGCGGAGCCGTGGCACGTCTCAGCGGTCCCGCTGCCCGCGTCCTCCGTGGCGAGAAAAGCCACTCCCAGTCTCCCTGGTCTGCTGGGGCGGGGCGCTAGCTCCGTGTCTCCCTGGTCTGCTGGGGGGAAGTGCCCTCCGCGCCGCAGGAGGCAGCGACAGTGGGGGAGGCACCCCGCACTAGCTGGGCCTCCCCCCCCCAGTTCATAACTAGGGGTCTGACTTAAGTCAGACTGACGTAACCCGGGGACTGCCTATATAGTGGTACTGGTGATAGAAAGCACACCGGACTTAGAAGACATGGGTTCTATTCCTGGCTCTGCTACTAGACCACAGGTAACTTTAGAAAAGTCACTTTACCTCCTTGCGTGTCAGAAACGTGGTGTTAATGATGCTGACCTACTGTTGAATAGAGGTGTATATTTAGTAGCAGTACCAGAACTCTTAATAGTAGCTTTATGTCTCTTTTAGCAAATGTGCACATTGAAAACCCAGTGAAGAGAAAAAATTAACTTCTTATCCCAGCCTCCTTGCACATCAAAACCTAATTTTTCCCTTCACATTTTCCATTCCAGTCTCAAAGCCCAGCCATGCCCATTCCTTGTCTCCCTAGTTCCTTGTGTGCAGTATTCTTGCCCAGCGAATCCTATTCCCTTCCTCCTGGCTCCTAATCTTATTTGTCTCCCTCCTGTCACTTGGCTTCCAGTCATCCCTCCCCTCCACACTCATTCCTTGTCCCCATTAGCTTACAGTCCCACATTCGCTCCCCAGATTGGCTCATTGTCCCAGACTGTTTGCCCAGCCGGTCCCAGGCTCCTCCATCTCCTCATCCAGTCTCAGTTCTTCTCTTTCCCCCATTTCCTTCTGTGGTCCCCCAGCCTGGTATCCTGGCCCACTAGTCTAAATCTCCTCTTCCAGCCAGTCTCAGTCTGCCCCATCTCCCAAACCCTGTCTTTTCGCCCACCCAGTCCCAGTCTTCCTCTCCAGCTCCAGGTCTCTCTCTTCACCCCAACAACCAGTTCCAATTTCCCCCTCAACCCCACATCCTCCAAGTCATGCACTTTCCCTCCCACAGGCTCCTTGCTCCAATGTAATTCCCTGCACACACAGCCTCAAGTCTGGCTCATGCCTCTTCAGCATTTGAATCAGGGAGCTTGTTCCTCCATGCTGCCTGGATCCAGCAAAGGGGTCACTGAGTGCTCAAAAGACATAGATCCTTGCTTTCAGTTCTGGTACTTGATCCCAGCCAGACCTGACCAAAGGAGTCTACAGATGCAATTGCAGGGAAAGCCTGCTCACATCTGGGCTGGAATATGCCCAATGTGGATGCAAGTTTTAGGCAAGTCAGCTGTTAAAATCTACGAAGTTTCTAATGGTGATGGTTGAATGGTGATTTTTCAAACAGTCAGAATTTGGCCAAATTCAGGCATATTTTTATAGGAATGGCAAAAGGTACATCTCTGACATTAAGGCCACCCCTTGCCAAATTTCTAACAGAGTGGCACCAGAGTGGTTCAAAGAAAAGATTACCATACATTTTTTAATATGGGCAAAACAACATATATTCTCCAAGACACATTCTTAGACATGGCTGAAACATTTTGGCTTACATTTTCTCAAACAATTTCTGCTTGGAGGATACCTTTGTGTGGAAAATTTCAACCCAAACAATTAAAGTTTGGCAAAGTTACAAGCAACTAAAACAGAGTCTTATAATGCAAAATATTGGACAATCTTAAAAATAGTGGGCAGTCTCAATCCTGCACATTATACAGTTTCACGCATGAAGAGACCAATTAATCCAGAGGGCATGTGGCTGTAGAACTGACCTATATCATCTGATGCAAAATTTGCTGTAGGAAAAAGCTTAATAAATAAACAAATCAGACTTGAAAAACTGAACTAGATTTGTTCCTCTTCAGCTGGTGATTATGGTCTTGCATTTTCAGAAAATGTCAGTACTTCTTAAATACTATTCTTTCTTCCTCTAGGATCATCCATTATTTTACCTTCATTCCTGTCCTTAATAATAATTTAATTGGAGAAAACATTCTCCTTTTAGATGTACAAAACAGATCTGAAGTAAAGTATTCTGCTCCCTCTATGAGCACAAAATCCATCCAATTTGAAATAACAATAAATAATACATAAAATAAATAATAATGTGCAGTTCCACAACTTTCAACCAAGGAAACTGACCAGCAGTGGCTGAATCAGGACTCCTGGGGCAGAGCAGCTGGGGTGCTGCCGGGTTGGTCCGGAGCGGCGCTGCGGGACCAACCCGGCAGCCCCCAGCTGCTCTACCCCAGGGGTAGGCAAGAAAAGCCTGGTCTGCTGGGGGGGGGCACTAGCTGCACCCCTCCCCCAGCAGACCAGGGAGACGGGGGTGGCGGGACGCCCAAGTCCTCCACGGCTTTGCTCCGTCTCCCTGGTCTGCTGACCTGGGAGACGCGGAGCAAAGCCGCAGAGCACGCGGGCAGCGGGACAGTCCAGGCGCGCCGCGGCTGTCCCACTGCTGGCATGCTCCGAGGCTTTGCTCCCCATCTCCCTGGTCTTTGGTCAGACCAGGGAGACAGGGAGCAAAGCCTTGGAGCACGCCCGCAGTGGGACAGCCCAGGTGCGCCTGGGCTGTCCCGCCGCCGGCTTCCCCCGAGGCTTTGCAAAGCCGCGGAGGGGCTGGGGCTTCACCTTCAGCAAATGAAATCTCATGCCTAGATGTAGCTGTTATGTAATAACATTTTCAAATAACTTTACACATAATTTTCACTCAGCGAGCTCCCAAATCCACACTTTTTCCCAATGCCAAGGAGACTGCCATGGTTGGGAACTCAAAGGTTAAGGTCTCGTGGGAGTGGTTTGGCTGGTGAGGACAAAGTATGTGGTATAAAAGTTTGCTCAGATAAACTTGAGCCTGGCTTGTCTCCAGACTCCAGTCCAATGTGCGTCTACAGGAAGAGAAACAAAACAGGAAGTAGGGCTCATAGGAGGGGTGAAAGCTCTCTGGGAACTAGTCAGATTCCAGCAAAGCGAGAACTTAGCCTGCTTGCTCCAATAGGTTTGTCCAGAGCCAGATGTTAAAGGCAAGAGCGAGAAGATGTTCGGGATCAGTGAGTTTTTAGTGGCTCTAGTTGCATTTCTCTTGATTGTGCAGTTTCTGAAACTGCAATGGGCAGGGAGGCAGCTTCCCCCTGGACCAACTCCCCTCCCCTTCATTGGGAACTTGTGGTTGTTGGGATTTAAACTTCATCCTGAGACTCTGGAGAAGGTAATTATTGTTATGTACTTAATTAACTTCCTTCTCACATGCTCCCCAGGCAGCAACTGAGATCAGCAGAGGCATTTCAGACAGGGGACGCTGGTAGATCATTCTCTGATGGGCCCCAACCTTTGAGATGTGCTCCTTTCTTGGTCTGAAATCTGCCCCATTTTGCTGACCGACTGTTCGACTGGACTGTGCTTTCAGACGGTGTTCGCTCTGCTCAGTGAAGAGTGCAGCTGGTGATGATGCAGGAGAGGAAATGTCTGTTGATTTGCAGATTTGTAATACTCCTTTTGTACTGTGTTTTTCATTTACATGACAGGCACTGGGATCCCCCTGATGGGTAGAGCCCTGTGCGGATACAAAACTTTGAATCGGCATCTGCATCTCTAGTCACAAAAATGAGCTGCGGATGTCAACATAAGAACGGCCATACTGGGTCAGACCAAAGGTCCATCTAGCTTAGTATCCTCTCTGCCGACAGTGGCCAATGCCCCAGAGGGAGGGAACACAACAGGTAAACATCATGTGAGCCCTCTGCATCCACCCATGGATATACTCATAACTTCAAAATTTCCAAAAATGATACATGCTTACAAATAACAATCATATTTAGCAAATTGTAACTTTTTTTGTTGTCACTTTACTTGACATGCTTCATATAAAATTGGTTGCACTTATGTAACAGTGGTAGCAACAATGGTCTACATGGTTATATTTTAATCAGATAAGAACACAGAGTTTTAAGAAAAACCTTCCTCTACTGGTAGGTACATGTCCGCTCTGGGATTGCTTGTGTCTTTTTCAGAAGCTTCTGGCCATCCTCAGAGACAAGCCGCTAGACTAGATGAACCCTGAGTCTGACCCAGTTCCTATGTTCTGGCTTCGTTTCTTGCACCATGGCATAAGGTCTCAGTGAGAAAGTGCTACAGAGCCAGGGACTTCTCCATCACAGAGCCTCTGAGGGGCAGTCTAAAGAGAGTTGGGCCACTGCTTTGTGTAATGTTCCCATCGAAGACCTAGGGCCGTGAGAAATTTCACTACTACCTGCCCTTAGCATGAATGAGTCTCGACTGTGCTTGCTGTCAGTTTCCTGAAACCCACAGCCTCTATCAACATGAGCTCGGCCTGCTATGTCCCTGCAGACTGGGCTGAGTAGGTATACATAGCGACAGTATACCTCGCCCACCCTGAATTCTTGGAGCACTCCAGACGTTCCAGTCCCTTCCCTGCTGAACACCCACAGAATTACCACGTCTGTGTTCACAGGCACTGATTCTGTGGGTACTCGGGGGGCTGGAGCACTCACAGAAAAAAAAAGTGGGTGTTCAGCGCCCACCAGAAGACCCTGCCAATCAGCTTCTCTGCCTCCCACCAGGTGTCTCACACCTGCTGTAGATCAGCTGATCAGTGGCAGACAGGAAGTGCTGGGAGGAGGGGGGCACAGCAGGGACGGGAAGAGATGGAGGAGGTGGAATGGGAAGAGATGGAGCAAGGGCAGGGTCTTAGGAAGAGGTGGGGTGGGGATGGGCAGGTCCCCTGATGGGGGGGGGAAGAGGATAGTGGCAGCATCTGCTGCTTTGGGCTCTCCAAATCACTCCTGGAGGCCTATTCCATGTGCTCTGTGCCACACTAAGGAAGGGGGGTACCACGCTCTGGGTGACACTGAGGTCTGGCTGCCCTGGACCCACCTTTTCCATCTGAGGCCCCACCCCTTCTGGGAGCAGAGAGCTGAGCTCCCCCCACCTTGCCCTGGGGCCCGAGCAGGCTGTCGACTCCCCTGGGGCTGGGGCTTGGAGTGGAGTAGGGGTCAAGTGCCGCTGGGAATTGAGAACATTGGCACCTGTGTCTGCTCTGCCCAAAGGCACATGCCAGCTTGTGAGAGTCAGCTCGGGAGCAGCATGTTGCTTAACACCATAGCACTTAGATACGTTTCTACTGAAAACAAGAATATGTTTGTCAGCAGAGATTCAAGTCGTAGAGGGCAAGGAGAGTGGGAACCAAACACCATCGTAGCCTGCCTTCTAAAGATGAAACTTTTCTAAGAGGTCCTGCCTAAACCAGTTTGATCTCACCTGACGTTCTCTTCCGTTTTTTCAACCATGGCTGGTGGAGACCTCTAGTTCATTGAGTAATAAGCTCTGTCTTCTTCAGTGAAGGCTGCCAGGATGACTTCTTTATCTTGTAGAAGTACCTGCAAAGTTCGCTGTCTTTACTCAGAGACAGGACAACTCCTCGGTGGCTTGTGTTTTTCTTCTGTGCTCCTTTCCTGTTGATTTCACATCCTCTGGCTTTGTGTGTAAATGGCTAATCATTGTGTTAGCTTACGTTGTGTGCAATTTACATCCTGACACCCACTTAGGTGAATGAACAACTCTGACAGAAAAGTTTGTTTTTCACCTCTGATGGTGACTAATGCTTTCATGCAGACTTAAGAATCTATGTTGAGTTGAGGTATACATAACTCCTTCTATAATATCCGTACATGCTTTTCACCCAGATGTTAATAACTAGTGTGACACCCGCTTTCCTGTAAGACTTCACGTGACATTTTTGGGTGAACCACGATGGACATGCCAGCCTACATGTCAGCTCTGTGGGTGCTCCATCCACCAGCTATCAGCTGATCAGCCCCCCACCAATCAGCTGTTTGACTGTGGGCAGGGAGGAGGGGGAGGAGCATGGATGCAAAGAAGTGGAGAGACAGCGGGCAGGGCCTCAGGACTGAGTGGAGGGGGAACACCCACCCAGAATCTTGCTTGCTTGCTACCCCCTAACACCAGAATCAGGACATCCCTGTGGGCATCAAGAGGTTCTGGGGTCACAGTTTATTGTATGCAGTTTTTCAGGCATGTGCTTTCCTAACATTGATCGTGTCTCTAGCTGGCACAGATTCATGGGAATATTTTCACCCTGTGGCTGGGACAGAGCCCCGTGATTGTACTGCATGGATTCCAAGCAGTGAAGGACGGTCTGACCAACAACCCAGAAGATGTTTCCGGTCGGCCAACAACACCTTTCTTCAACGAAAAGGCCAGTGACAAGGGTAACGTTTTCTATCTACAGACACTGTGCAGAAAATCAGGGTGCCCATTGTAAGTGGAGGTTCCATTATTCCATAGTTACCTCCCCATGGAGCTGTGTCTCCAAACTTCAACAATATCTACCTGAATCGCTGGTCTGGGGACGAGTAATGGGGCAAGCAGTCACTGAAGGGGCCAAATCCTGAGTGTGAAGGAACGTGTTTGAACCTTTCACGGTCTCTCGGGCCTAGATCTTCAAAATCAGTGGGAGTTAGGCATCTAAATAATGCACAGGCCTTTAGTTAGTCATTGTCCTGTGAGCAGCACTGTTGTTGGCAGGCTTTCATCTTGGAGCATGAGCATCATTCAGTGTCCCACTAGACCAGTGGTGGGCAACCTGCAGCCCATTGGGGTTCTACGTGCGGCCTGCGAGACATTTTGTTTACTCTTGCCCCCGTGCAGGGTTGCCAGATTCCACTGGTTTCTGTCCACGTTTCTTTCCTAATGGTATTACCCACACGTGAAGGGAGGTGCATGCTGACTGCACACAACACTGACTGAGAGAGCCATGAGCTCCCTCATATCCAATCACAGCGCTGCTACAGTTCAGTCGGCACACCCTGCACATTCTAGGCACGCAAGCGCAGTGAGCAAAACGACTCTCTCCCGGGAGACGGTCTTGGTGACGACAACCTTGCGGCCCACTGAGATGGAGGGCCACTCACGCAGCCCACTCACTAGCCTAGGTGGCCAATTGCTGCACTAGACGGGACTTTGCTACAACACTCATTTTGGGATATTCATAGTGTGAAGGTTTTTGGAACGTGGACAGGATCTTCCTACTTGATGGGCTACAAATCGGAGCCCTGTGCTGTCATTCAAACAAAACCATCAGTTATTTTTTTTATCCACGTTCTGCACTGAAACCGTCTCACCCCACATCTGGGAAGTAACCCCCCTCCCCGATCTCTCTGTGTATGTCCCCAGCTGCAAAGTGAACCTCACATTTTCAGGGCACCCATGAATTATGAACACTGTATCCTGTGTGTTTGAAGCTCTGCTTTCTGTTCAAAAAGCCACAAACCCCTCCAAATAGGAGAGGAGCGGTCACAATCTGTTCCGTGCCCAAAGCCTCAGCTAAAGAAATTAACCAAGTGCTCATTCATTTAGATTTTGGTCTCATGTTAGAACATATATTATCTAATTTGAACTCGAACGAGGGGAATGATTTTGCTATATGCACATCACTGATTCTCAATGGCCTCAGGTATTATTCTGACGAGCGGTCACACCTGGAAGCAACAGAGACGTTTTGGGCTGATGACCCTGCGGAACTTGGGGATGGGCAAGAAAGGCCTGGAGCAGCTAATCCAAGAGGAGGCCCGTTACCTGGTGGAGTACTTAACGAGTGAGAGAGGTACATCATTGCCAGCATGTTTGGGGCTTTTCACTTCCCAGCAGCGGCGGATTTAGGGCAGGGCAAGCGGGGCGGCTGCCCCGGGCCCCGCGCTTCCCGAGGCCCCGCGCATGCGCCTTGGCACCACGGCGCATGCGCTGTGTCAAAGGGGGGGGGCACGAAATTTTGCTGCCTAGGGCCCCGCGGCGCTGCCCTGGGCCCCACGGCACCTCATCCGCCCCTGCTTCCCAGAACCCTATTTTCCTGTCAGACCCACAGGAAGAGTGAAGTCTGGAGGGGAGGCCTTCTCACAGAGGTCACTTGGCTTCTAAACCTCAGAGGGTTTAATATCAGACAAGGCATTTGGGTTAATATTCCCCATCTCAACTGTCAGAAGCCGGTCACTACGGTAGCTAGTAGCCAAACCACCGAGGGCTTTCTAGGTCAAAACCAACACCTTGACTCACATCCGGACATGAACTGGAAACCAGTGCTGGCTACAGAGCCAGGGGGTAGTGAATTTTCTGTAGGAACAACCGCCAAGAAAGTGGTCAGCTTGCACTGTGCGCTAGCTGACATTTCAGCATCGTCTTCAGAGGCAGCCCCCATGGAGGATATTTCACTAATCCGTTCCCGAGGCAACAAAGGCTTGATGTCCACTTCACACAAGCCACAGAAGGGTTAAGGTGCCAGGTAGGTCAATTAACGGCCTAGGTTACACCTGGAGGAGGAGCCAAGGAGCAGGGAATTGATTAGACATAGCTCGGCTGGGCAGGAACTGGAGGCTAGTCACTGCCTGGGTGAAGGGAGGTGTGTTGGGCCGACAGAGAATAGACCACAGTTACTCCCTGGGAGCAGGGAGTTCGGAGAGCAGGGAAGCCAGGAATGCAGGGGAAAGCTCAGAGGAAAAGTAACCAGGAATTGAAGTGCTTTGGCAGCTGATCAGAGGGTCCCTGAGCATGAACCCAGAGCAGAGGACGGGCCCAGCCAGTGAAGAAGGGGTGTGTTCAGAGCAGTGAAGCAAAGGCTGCCATTTTGTATGGCGTCAAGTATCGGAGGGGTAGTCTGAATCTGCAGACTCGACGAGGAGTCCTGTGGCATGTTACAAACCAACAGATTTATTGGAGCATAAGCTTTCATGGGCAAGGACCGGCATACATCTGAGGAAGTGGGTCTCTGCCCATGAAAGCTTATGCTCCAATCAATCTGTTAGTCTATAACGTGCCACAGGACTCCTCGCCAATTTTGCATGGCGCCATTTTGATACCCCTCCGGTAGGGGGAACTATGTAGTGAACTGGCGGGAGGGCCAAGTCATGGAGAAGAGGCTGCAGTTCCTTCAACAAGAGGGAGCAAGGCAAGAGGACGATGGGAAAGACACCTCCAGATTTGGATAACCGGTGTCTGTTACCCACAGGTCTAGGCACCGCTGCTCGGAGAGCTGCACTGGGAAAAGGGGGTCTGCTGCCTCTGGGTAGAATTGAAGGTGTTTGCTTTGACCTACAAAGCTTGGACGGCCTCTCTGTTCCACCCTGTTCCACGCTGCCACCGTTACAGTCAGCAGTGTCCTGGTGAGCTGGACAGCCCTTGACTTACTGCAAGGGGCACTGTTAGATCGTTTCCGTGGAGGGCCCTCAGCTCTGGAAAAGGTTCCCCCCCGGGTCCGAAATAGCCTGGTACTGTTGACCTTCATCCCTTTCACCTGAGTGTTTGGAGGAGCCTCATGGAGGTTTTTGGCAGTAGGGGATGCAAGTTTGGCACAGTACAGACCTTTGACTCTGTCAAGCTGGGGCCTGAGTTTTCCACGGACATTGCCATTGGTTTTAGTTGTGTTGTTCCTTCTGATGTGATGACAGAGGCCCCCGGAGTAATAGATTAACAAACAGAAGGTGGGCAGTTTTGTGTGCCTAAAAAGTAAGAACTATGGCAAGGCCCCCATGTGAGAGGAAAATCACAATCTCTTTCCCACACCTAGGTGACAATACTCTCTTGGCTGTTGCTTTTCTAGCATCCAAAACAGCAGGGAAGCCAGAAACACCCTTAGCCCTCCTACAGAAGGGCGATGGAACCTCTTCTATCAGAGATGATAGCAACTCCACCATCCCCTCTGTTTCTCCCAATCCCCCTGCTTGTCTACATAGCTAATTTCTGTTACATCATCTCCACTCCATGCTATGTTCCATCTTGTCTGGGTTAAGACCTCTAGCCTTCATCCAGGCCCCAATGTTGCAAAGCCCCAGCTCTCTCTGAGATCAAGCCTATGGGACCAATTTCCACCCTGCCGTCAACATGAGTGCAGTTGCTCAGGTGCCATGGACGATGACTTAGGACAGAAGTAACCCCACAGCCTTAGCCCAGTGCTATGTGAGATCACCAACAACTAAATCCTAGTACTGTATCCATACTATCACTGGGTCTAACTGGAGTGATGGATCCTGGAAATGAATGTAAAATGGATGCCAGTGTCTGTAATGATTGGGGGAGTGAGCATAGCAACTAGCTTGGAAATAGCAAAGGGGGCTTTGGTGACACGTACGATGGACCCATAGTCAAGGTGTCCCACAGCCACAGTTCCCTCTAAGCTGTGCGGGCAGCCCAGCTTCACAGGTGATTAATCAGCCCCGCCCAGTCCGTCCATGAAGCCCTGAGTCTCTGACTTGGGCAGGGCTGATTAATCACCTGTGAAGCTGGGCTGCCTGCCTACGTTAAAGGATACTCTGCTCACAGCTTATTACAAAACAATGGAACATATTTACCACCTTGTTCTACTTCTTTTGGCCTGCTGGAGTGGTGTAGCCCTGGTCTGCACTGGCACTTTTTGTTGCCAAAAAATTACCTTTGGCAACAAAACAGTGAGAGCCTTTACACTGCCGTATGACTTTTGCCAGGAAAAATACTCAGTTTTGGTGACAAAAACTTCCACCCCTGGAACTTTAGTCTTTTCCCCTCCCTTTATTGTCAACACTGAGCCAATGTGGACTCTGCTGTTTGTTTTGTCGAGAGACCTGGCTTCCGCCAGTATCCCACAATTCCAGCCCTGATGGCTCTGCTCAGTGTTTTGTGATCTCTGCTGCCCTGCAGGCAGGTGTCCCTCCCCTTTCAAAGCTCTGGGAAGTATTTGACAGCTAAGTGAGCTGCTCCCTTTGGGGAACAAAGAACAAATCATGGGAATGCTCCTGTTCTGCCCTGCTAGGAACACAGCGGGAGGCCGACTGCTGCTGCAGGGGGAGGGCTGGAGAGACGGCTGTGCTGCTTTGATATTCCTCAGCACGGAGAGCGCCCAGAGCTACAAGGGAAGCCCAAGAAGTTCAGGGATCAGCTCTGCCCTGTGGGATGCTTACCCACAATGCTTTGCTCTGTCTGTCGAAAGGGGAGCTAGCCATGTGGTCATGAAATGTCGACAATGGGAGGCAGAAAAACCAGTTTGACTGGTTTTCACATTTGCCAGCTTTTGCATGTCGACGGGACTTTCGTCACCAAACTTTCCCCTTGTAGACACAGCCTTAGAGAAAGAGCCAAGCAGAGAATCCAGGAGCTGTAACCAGCTCCCTGATGCTCCACATCCTCCTATCTGCTGCACCAAGCACATCCCAGCCACTGCAGAAAATCTGGTCTCGTGAGTTTAGTGGGAGTTCACAGGGGCTGGGGAGGAAATTGTAACAAGCCAAGCAGTCTCTCTCACGCCACCCAGGATTGGAGACCCTGTTGGCACATGAGGGGTGTTACCGGCCAGGAGCCGTGCTCACTTCACCGAGTTACCAGTGATGTACTGCCACTGTGTGGACAGCTGCAGAGATGGGCAGGGTCCCTTTAACGCACTGAACCATTGGCACTGAGTTGATTTGTGTCCAGTTCAAGTTTTCTTTGATTGGCTTTTTAAATGTTTATCGGTGAATGATGCTGGATCCTGCAATCACAGACTCAGATATGTTCACGACTGACAAGTCCTGTTCAGTCCCAGGCTCCAGGACTTGAGTCTTATCCCAGCAGGAGAAACCCGGTAGCAGGCGACATTAATGCTGATAACTGTGTTTGCAGGACAGCCCTTGGACCCTAGTGTCTCCTTCAGCCAAGCCTTCTCCAACGTCATTTGTGCTGTGGTTTTGGGACATCGCTTCTCCACTGACGATGAGACCTTGCAGCAGTTGCTTGAAGCCAATGACTGTTTGCTCAAATCCGGGGGCTCCCTCAGCGAGAGAGTGAGTTCACCATCTGTCCCTCTTATTTCTTTTGGCCCCGCCCCCAAATCTGTGCCAGTCCCCTCCCTAAATAGAAGATGGTTGCCCAGAGTTGCCAGCTGAATTAGACAGGACTATGGCTATGATTCTGACACAGGTAAAAAGCATGGACAGGGCAAACTTTATATTGTGGGAATGTACATAGGGCCAGCAAGCAGGGCAATTATCCCATGCCACAGGGGGCTCCAAGAAGCCATGTTATGGGCCACAGGGCCCATAACTTAGATTTGCAAAGCTCCTGGGTAATTGTGCTCCTTGTTGCCCCTTAACAGCAGCCCTGGCACCCATGGGGCAAAAACACAGACCTCTCTTAAAACCACTGAGACTGTGAGCTCCGTGACCGACTCACACCCAGAGAGGTGGCTTAATGAGGGTAAACTAAAACACGGGGATCACCTCACCCCCCTGGTGACTGACCCAGAGCAAACGCAGGGTCTGATACCCATTACACTGTCATTTGCTATGCTGACATTTAATAACGTCCGGCTGTCGGAGCCCCGAAACCCCCCAATACCTTCATCTTAAAATGAGAGAAATTCAGGTCTGAAAAGACCTGTCAGGGCCCCCGGGCCACCATCTTACTCAGTCTGAAAATACTTCCCAGGGCGCCTGAGTTACACAAAATCCCTTTGGTGTAAAGCCCACCCAGCCAGCCTGCTTAGGTCAAAGTCCCCCCAGCGGCTTGTCCAGTCTCACACCATCTGCTCTTTGGAGACACCTGGATCACCAAACCCTTCTCGATGTCATTGGCGCCTTGTTTTTGCTGTTGTTGTGGTTGAACACAGCACGTTCGGGGCTACCTGAGGACACAGGCCCTGCTCCAAATTGCCATTTAATTTGCAGCATGATGCAGTGGGTGAGTGGGAGCAATGGGATGCAGGGAGACAGGCTAAGGGGGACAAGTCTCTGTGGAAGAGACAGGCCCCTGGAGGGTCACAGGCTCATAGAGGGTCACAGCTGGAGTCCTTGGCAGGGTGGCAAGCTGGGGAGGGGAGAAACATAAGAGCAGGAAGGGGCAGGGTTATATTTCTCCTGTTGACTTCCCTCACTCCTTGCGATCTGGTGGAGTACCGGGGTCGATGAAGAGGCGATCGATTTAGCAGGTCCTTTCTAAACCTGCTAAATTGAACATCAGAAGATCGATCTCTTAAGCATTGATCTTGGGATCAGGATAGACAAGCCTTCAGGAGGCCTTTATTCTCCACCTATTCCATGATTCTAAGCCCAGAAGAAAAAGACGTAACAAGGGGAACCTGGCACATCTCCCTCCCTCCCTCTGTCTATCCAAACGACTGTCCTTTCTGGACACTGAAAACTCTTTCTAAAGAGTTTTAACCATCGGTATCTATAATTAATGTTAATTGGCATTTATAGGCGGAATCCCCATACGCGATACTGAAAATGTGTCCTTCAAAGCAATTGATCTCGTAGCAAAATTCCCCACACTGGGCACTTGGGTCTTTGGAGAGCTCCATCAGGAACTTGGTAATGGCAAAGAATGAAACCAGCTTCTTTGTGTCTTTCCTTCAGCTGTACAATACTTTCCCCTGGCTCATGGACCACCTTCCAGGGCCTCACAAGAAGATGGTGTCATCCCACGAGTTTATGTATCGTTTTGCAAAGGAAGAGATCAGGTGCCACAGAGAGAGAGGGGTACCAGATGAGCCGCAGGACTTCATTGACTTCTACCTGGCCCAGATGGTCAAAGTACGTTTCTGCGCCGGATGCGGCTCTAACTCCTCTGCGAGGCCGTTGCACCCCTCCAGCACATACTGCTGCAGAGTAAAACAGAAAACCAGCAGCTTGTGGAGGGATCTGTGTGGCCCCTCAGGTGTGCAGATGGGTGGGAGAGTGGCAGGGTCAGAAATCTAGAAGGCTCCCGCTTAGGCAGGCAGAGGATTAAAGACAGGTCAGTGTCAATTGCAGCTCATTAGTCTCCAGAAAACCCAGCTATACAGAGGCAGGATCCTTTGTCCAAAGGGCACAGCCCAAGCAGCATCTGAAGGGTGTTGCGACGGACCCCAGAGCAGAACTAGAATTGAAGGAGGTGATGGGAAGTGACAAAAACAAGAACCCGACAAGCATCGGACAAAACATTTGTTCTGTTCTTTGAGATTCTCTGAAATCAAATGTAGGCTAGCAGGGGGTCACAAGAATGAGCGAGTTACGCCACTTGGACTCTCCTCCGCCACAGCCCTAATTTATCCCTCTGACTCTCACCCGCAGTGCAGAGATGACCCCACCTCGACGTTTGACGAAGACAGCCTGATTCACACCATCTTGGACCTCTTCATAGCTGGTACAGAGAGCACCGCCACGACCCTGCGCTGGGCACTGATCAGCCTGGTCCTCCATCCCGATGTCCAAGGTGAGCGAAAGGCCAAAGAGGGGACACACCTGGATGCCTGGCATGTGGGAAGTGACCCGGTTCTGCCCCTTTTTATTAGACAAATGTGAGTTCTAAGACTGCCCATTGACGGCTGCTGAATCAGTTGAGCTGCAGCCAGAAATGCAGTCAGATCACTGGTCCTACAGCGAACTGTAGACATTAGAAATAGAGAGGCTCTCTGGAGATGCTAGGCCACCCGTTTCCCTCACCATCCCCACTGCAGGATTGGTCCTTGCAGTAAAGCTCAGAGACCTTACGGTGGGAAATCCAGGCCTAGCCGAGCTCTGCTCTTCCTCTCCCTGTCCTGCGTTCATCCTGCCCCGAACTGCCCCTTCCCTCTCCATGTGGGGGGTGGTGTCTGGCCCCACCCCCAGCCTCAGCCCCTGGCCATGGCTCCATTCCCAGCTGTGGCCCTGGCTCCTAACGTCATTGTTAGCTCTACCTTGATACAGACTGTAGGACCATATTTTCAGTGCACACATATACTTCCTCAGGCTTGGCCTACAGTGCAGAATCAGGGTGACCGCAACAGCCTTGCTCTCACCAATGTAAGTGCCGTGCTACACTGACACAACAACTCCTCCACGAGAGGCAAAGCGCTTCCGCTGGTGTAGTTAGGGTGACACAGTGTCTGTGGGGACCAGCTGTTCTCAGCCGGCAGGCCACATGCAGCCCAATGAACACACAGTTGTGGCTCCGCTGGCTGCTAAAAAAACTAAATTTGCTGTTCTGGGCTGGCTGAGGGGGAGACAGCGTTTGGCAGCCTGCAGGAACAGGGCTAATGAGTGCTGCTGGGGAGCAGGGTGGGTCCCTGGGCAGGTTTGGGGAGGCTCTGGGCAGTGAGGGAATTAGGGGTTTGCTGCACCCCCAGGTTGTAGGTGGGGCTCCACTTCTGGCCCTGTGTCTGGGGTCCCATCTTCACGGTGCCAGCAGGGTCTAGGACCCAGCTGCCCAGCCCCAGGTAGTGGGATCCAGATTCCAGCTGTCAGCTGCCTGGCTCCAGGCGGTGGGTCAATGGATCTGGCTGCCCAGCCCTGTGTGGCAGGTTTTGGCCCCACACAGTGGGATTCGGAGTGGGGGGTGGCCCTATGCTGAGAAAGGTCTAGGTTGTGAGGTCCTGCTGTCTGGCCCTGTATTGCGGGGCTGGGACCCAGCTACGAGCCCCGTGCCCCGGGCTCTGCTCAGTGGAGGGATTTCTAGGTGCGGGGCACTGTGAGTCTCAACCTATGACCAACAATGATAAATGGGTTAAGAACCACTGAGAGCAATGTTCCCTCTAATCTTTTCCATCCATGTGCGGAATAAAATTGTATGTGCACCAAAGCGTGTGCACCACCCGTAGAAACAAAACCTAGCGGTGGGCACTCTGCTAATCAGCTGGGTGGCATCTGAATCTCTTCTGAGCAGCTGCACAAGCACCCAGCATACAGGGAACACTGGTATAGACCCTGTGTTCCTTACATCAGCTCTTGACTGTCATTCTTGCCCATTTCAATTACTGTGGGGGTTGTACGTTGACCTGACATAAGCTGACTTATATTTCCCATATAGATATACCATAGGAATGGCCACACTGGGTCAGACCACAGATCCATCTAGCCCACGATCCCGTCTGCCAACAGTGACCAATGCCAGGTGCCCCAGAGGGCATGGACAGAACAGGGAATTGCAAGTGATCCATCCCCTGTCATCCATTCCCAGCTTCTGACAAACAGAGGTTAGGGACACCATTCCTATCCATCCTGGCTAACAGCCACTGGTGGACTTAGCCTCCATGAATTTATCTAGCTCTGTTTTGAATCGAATATGCCCTCGGCACGACACAGACACAGACACTTCACAGCACTAGCAATGACCAGCATGGTGCTGGTTTTCATTTAAGATGTCCCATGACGTCCTTTGGGGAACCCAAATGCCCAGAGCAGTATCAGAATAATCTTATTCCCCCTTTATCCATTGGCGTGGAGGGGTTCTTAGGGTCACGCTCAGCGGCCCTTACAAAACAGCGACGGCTATTTGAGCATGGCAAGAGGGCAGCTGCCCCCAGCTCAGTCATACACGTGAGCCTGCTGCCCTAGGGGGAACCCGATTTCGGCTCACCGACAGCGCTTTTCTCTTGGGTGGACTTTGCTAAGAAGAGCGGGGTACCAGACAAATACCAGGTGATTCCTGTTTGCCTTGGAAGGGTTTTGTGCTCAGGCTATTTGGTCACTTTCAGGTTAAGGAACCGTGACAAATATACTTGCCTGCTATAAACATATTCATCGGCCATTGTTCTGTGCCTGGCTAACTCCTGAACAGCGGAGACTTTTGGTGCCCCATTCCACCCCTCCATCTGCAGTTCCAGCTCCCTGAGCCAGCAGGGCTTATGGTACCAGACACGAGGATTTGCATCAGGCTGCTGATCAGCTGCTGGGCGCATTAGACAAGTAGGGGGGTTTAACAAGGGAATGAAGTGAGGAGAATCTTCCACAGCACTGCTGGCTTTTTGGGATGCTGCTGCTGCAGCTTGCCTTGGTGCCCTGGCACAGTCAACCTGTGGAACTCCTTGCCACAGGATGTGGTGAAGGCTAGGACTTTCACAGGGTTCAAAAAAGAGCTAGATAGATTCATAGAGGTTAGGTCCATTAATGGTTATTAGCCAGGATGGGTAGGAATGGTGTCCCTAGCCTCTGTTTCTCCGGAAGTGGGTGACAGGGGAGGGATCACATGAGGATTACCGGTTGTGTCCCCTCCCTCTGGGGCATCTGGCATTGGCCACTGTTGGCAGACAGGATACGGGTCTGGGTGAACCATTGGTCTGACCCAGTGTGGCCGTTCTCATGTTCTCGGTATCTGCAGAAGCGTTTACTGCTGTCAAAAGCTGGTTTGACATGCCAACAAGCCATAGTTCCCTCTCGCAGCAAAGCAAGGGGCAGCGGGGTTCTGAACTTGGCCCTGACACCGAGTTTCAACCAGCAGCTGCGAGTCTGCAGGGAAAGCGCAGGTCCCGCTTAGAGGTGAAGTTGGAGGAATAACCAGCATGGCTGATGCCCTTGGAGTGGCCCATTGCAGTTAGCAGCATTGAAAGAGTAAGTTCTCCTTCAGCCTAAGGGAATTCTGCAGGGAAATGACGGAGCCCCAGAATAGGCATCCCCATGCCTGGCATGCACTCGCTGCCCAAATACGTCCCCTTCCATTTGCATCAAGCAGAATGTCTCCCCTCAGAGAAAGTCCAGCAGGAGCTGGATGTCGTGCTGGGTTCCTCCCAATTAATCTGCTATGAGGATCGGAAGAACCTGCCCTACACCAACGCCGTCATCCATGAGATCCAGCGCTACCACTGCATTGCCCCGGTCGGGGTCCCCAGACAGTGTGTGAAGGACACGACGCTCCTGGGGTCACCTGTCCCAAAGGTACAGAGACGCTCTCCATGCTTACACCCTCCCCTCCCATCACAGGGGTCACTAGGAATCTCACATTCCTCTCCTGGCACCCTCTGAAGTCATCGGCACGAGGGCAACGTGCGACAGCAACGTGCACCTCCTTTGCACACGTGCCTGTAACGTGATGCAAAGTACAAGATTGGGGCTCATCAGATGCAGTGTTTCTTTCTCCATATGTCATGCTGGTTCTAATTTGCAAATTATTTTTCAGCCTGTGACGGGGAGGGTGCCTGCAGGTGAGGCAGACACAGATAATTAGGGCCCAGCTGGGGCTGTATATATAAGGGCTCCTAGAGGGAAGGAGCACACACACACTCTGGTTCTCGCTGTGGAGCAGGAGGGACCTGGCTGCCAGGGAAGCTACAGACGGAGCCTGAAACTATCAGGACCGGGGAAAGGCAGGCAGAGCTGGGGAGCCGGAGCTGCTGGGCCCGAGGCAAGGCTTGTGAGTACAAGGCCTGCAGGGAGACAGCCAGGATAGGCAAAGGCAGCAGGTCCACACTCCCTTGCCAATGATGAGTAGCCAAGGTGGGTCTAGGGGAATTGGGGGTTCCCTGGGAGGGGAGGACCCCAAAGTGCAGGGACAATTTCCTAGGACAGTGTGAGGAGGAAAGGGCACCGTGGCCAGGAAGGGACACGGAGCTGAACCAGCAGAGGACCTGTGCCAGAGGCTGGGGCACTGACCAGCAGAGAGCGCTCTGAGGTGGGAGCGCTGATTCCCCGAGGGACCAGCAGGAGGCAGCGTGGGGGGTGAGTGCCCACCTTTACACACTCACTGGATTTGCAGCTTTGACAGATGAATATTACTTTGTTAATCTGAAGCATTTAAGATTCAAAGTCTTAACATTTTACGTGATAGAAATGTAGCCGTGTTAGTCTGGGGTAGCTGAAGCAAAATACAGGACTATGTAGCACTTTAAAGACTAACAAGATGGTTTATTAGATGATGAGCTTTCGTGGGCCAGACACACTTCCTCAGATCAAAATAGTGGAAGAAAATAGTCACAACCATATATACCAAAGGATACAATTAAAAAAATGAACACATATGAAAAGGACAAATCAAATTTCGTAACAGAAGGGAGATGCGGGGGGGGGGGGGGGGGAGGTAAATGTCTGTGAGCTAATGATATTAGAGGTGATAATTGGGGAAGCTATCTTTGTAATGGGTAAGATAACTAGAGTCTTTGTTAAGACCCACGTGCAAAGTGTCGAATTTTAGCATGAATAACAGTTCAGAGGATTCCCTTTCAAGTGCAGTTTTAAAAGGCTTTTGAAGCAGGTTGCAGGTAATTAAGTCGTTGAGACAGTGTCCTTTCTGGTTGAAATGGCAAGAAACTGTTTTTTCTTTGTGATTGAATGCCCACAAAACAGATATTAGACAGGATCACAAAGAAAAAACAGTTTCTTGCCATTTCAACCATTTCATATGTGTTCTTTTTTTTAATTGTATACAGGCAGTCCCTGACTTACGTGGATCCGACTTATGTCGGATCTGCACTTACGAACGGGGCTTTTCTCGTCCCAGAGCTCGCGGGCGGCGGGACCGCCCAGAGTGCAGCGGTCCCGCCACCGCGTCCTCCGGGGCGAGAAAAGCTGCTCCGGGTCTCCCTGGTGTGCTGGGGGGGACTCCCCAGCACAGCAGGGAGACCCAAGCAAAGCCGCACAGGCGGCGGGACCCCGCTGCCCGTGCGGCTTTGCACCTTTGCCCCGGAGCAAAGCCGCACAGGCGGTGGGGTCCCCCGTCTCTGCAGCTTTGCTCCTGTGCGGCTTTGCTCGGGTCTCCCTGCTGTGCTGGGGGGAACTCCCCCAGCACAGCAGGGAGACAGGAGCAAAGCCACAGAGGCGGGGGAACCCGCCGCCTGTGCGGCTTTGCTCCGGGGCAAAGGAGCAAAGCCGCACGGGCAGCGGGGTCCCGCCGCCTGTGTGGCTTTGCTCGGGTCTCCCTGCTGTGCTGGGGGGGAGGGGCGCAGCTAGTGCACCCCCCCCCCAGCAGACCAGGCTTTTGTTGCGGGACACTTGGGGTAGAGCAGCTGGGGTGCTGCCGGGTTGGTCCTGCGGGGACCTACCCGGCAGTGCCCCAGCTCTTCTGTCCCAGGAGTCCAGATTCAGCCGCTGTTGAAACTGATCAGCGGCTGATTCCAGGAAGCCGGGGGCAGAGCAACTCTTCCTACGGCTTCCTGTAGTCAGCAGCTGATCAGTTTCAGCAGCTGCTGAATCTGGAGCCAGTTCCGACTTACATACAAATTCAACTTAAGAACAAACCTACAGTCCCTATCTTGTACGTAACCCGGGGACTGCCTGTATATGGTTGTGACTTTGGTATATATGGTTGTGACTATTTTCTTCCACTGTTTGATCTGAGGAAGTGGGTCTGGCCCACGAAAGCTCCTCATCTAATAAACCATCTTGTTAGTCTTTAAAGTGCTACATTGTCCTGTATTTTCCTTAACATTTTACAGCATTCCCCAGTATTAAAGCAGGGAGAATGCTGGGGAACTGCCTCTTCTCTTGGGCTCCGTGTGGCCAGCTGCCTGGCCACTGCTAGCAGGTGACTCAGAAATAAAAAGGTGGCACCCAGTAATCTTCCAGTTGGCTCCATGAGACAGCTTTCTCCCCAGGGGCCATGCTGTGCACAGCAATACACAAGACTGAAAACCGCCTCTTTAACCACCTCTCTGAGGGCGAGAACTCAGCCAGATGCTCTTCCTTGCAGGGCACCGTCATCTTGCCAAATATTTGTTCTGTCTTGGCTGATCCTGAGCAGTGGGAGACGCCTCGTCAGTTCAACCCAGCTCACTTCTTGGACAAGGAGGGAAACTTCATGAGCAGAGATGCTTTCTTACCGTTCTCAGCGGGTAAAGGCACCGGCAGCGGAACCATTTTTCATGGGGCAGGGGTACCTGTGGGGAGAGGGTTGCAGGGAGGGGACAAGGGGGCACCCCATTTAGCAATTACAGTTTTGGTAGGGCCATAGGGAGATGGTGCACCCCCAGGGACCACTACAAGTGGGATGGTCAGACCATGCTGGGTCCTGCCATGAGGGCAGGGGACTGGACTCGATGACCTTTCGAGGTCCCTTCCAGTTCTAGTGCGCTATGATTCTAAGTCACCTATGACAGACAGGTATAGTTAAAGCTTGCTAATACTTTGTCCTTGGGATGGCAAACTCCCCTCAGGATGCTGCGGCGGACTCTTCTCCTGCACAATTGCATTATTTGTCCGCAAATCACAGCCCACAGCATTGCAATGGCAACCCGTACTGCCGCTAGTTGCCACAGCGTGGCCGCTGAGAGACGGGCTTCCCCTCTGTTAACATGCTTTAACATTCAGATATCGACTTTTTAATGGCAACTGCTGGAGAGACTCATAGACTGTAAGGTCAGGAGGGAGAATCGTGCACGTTGCCGGCCACAGCCCCTCCCTCCTGTACCAGGATGGTTCTGGGCGCCGCCACGGGCCCTGCACTTTTGGGGGTCCTGTGGCAGCTGCCCAAACTGTCTTATGGATGGGAGGGACCTAGGGGTATATGGGGACTTCACATGGGGCAACAGTAGGGGTGATCCTCCCCACACTCACCGTGTGGGTGGCGGGATCCAGAGCAGCCTGGCAGCCTCCCGGTCTGCTGCACTCAGCTTCTCTGTGGCAGGAGCAGGGATGGGGCAGGGCCTGTGGTGGGGGGGGTTGTCCTGGGCCCCATGCCTGGGGCACTGGAGGGGGAGTTGCCCTGGGTCTCGTGCTTCCCTCGGGACAGCCCTGCCTGTAACAGACCCTCAGTCTCAGGCTGAGCTAGGGAAGTCCTCACGTCATGGTTTAAAGAGGTCAAGTTACAGAAAATTCACATTGACATTAGTTTAAATTTGTACGTGACCCTTGCTGCAGAGGAGGATGAAACCCCCCCCGAGTCTCTGCCAATCTGACCCAGGGCAGAATTCCTTCCAGACCCCAAATATAGTGATCAGTTGGATGCTTTGACTTCACAGGTAAAATGTGATTTTGCTCTTTAAACAGTTCTCATTTTTCCTTCCTCCCTAAGGACTAGAATCCGGCCACACCTGAAATTTCTCAGTCTCACATTTGAGAGTTACACAGGCAATAGAAAGGAAACAGGTTTTTTTAAATTCACTAACTGCCCGTCCCCTCTCCCCCGGCAGGGCACCGTGTGTGTTTGGGGGAGCGCCTGGCACGGACTGAGCTCTTCATCTTCTTCACCAACCTGCTACGGGCCTTCACGTTCAGCCTGCCGGAGGGAGTGACTGAAATTAACACAGAGCGGATTTTGGGTGGCCTATTGCAGCCTCACCACTATAAGATCTGTGCTATTCCTCGCTAGGTGGCAGGAAAGCCGATAGCCGGGGTGTCTCTTGTAGCGAATAAACAAACGACAAAACAAAGAGTGCTAGCACCTGGTGTTATTTATGGCTGGCCAGGAAGCTGAGTGCTGGCAGGGAGACTCTAGGGAGTATTTTTTTATATATATATGTAGAAACAAGGGCTGGAAGGGAGCTGCATCAGGTGATGTGCCTGCCCCATGACAATGGGTTTTTCCCACTCCTCCTCCTTGAAAGTCACTGACCCTGCCAGTCCCTTCTAAACCTGATTCTGTGACCCAACATTTCCAGAAATCCTCATACACATCCCTGAATTCTTCTCCCCCAAACCCAGGGGCTCTGACAGCCTCTGCAGGCCCCTGGACGGGGTGTGTGGGGGGGTGGGCAGCTCTGTGCTTCTGAAAGGGGCAGAGCCTCAGGCAGAAGGGCAGGGACGGCCAGCCCTGAGCGTGGCCTGGAGTGCAGCGTGCCTCCCACAGCCCTTAGTGCTGCCCAGAGTGTACGGAGCAGTGCTCTAGCGCGGTGTGTCTCAGCCAGTGGTACGAGTACCCTTAGGGGGACACGAGAGACGTCTGGGCGGTACGTCAGCACAACTGAAATTTGGAGAAAACTGAATTTTTGTTGTAAGTTTTACAGCGCTTTATTATTTGTGTACTTTTTACACCCCAACATTTCATCGCCCACCCGGCTACGATTAAGTTGTTTAAACAAACGTGTTGCAATGGTAGAAAAAAATTGTGTGTCTGAAAACTGTAGGTACTGGGGGTACTTTTTTATATATATATATATAGACACAGGACTCGACAAAGTATTGTATCTACTCACCTGTGGCGAGTAGATTTCAGCCTGGTGCCCCGTTTGCTGGCGGCGCGCGCATGCTCAATGCGGGGCATGCGCATGTGCAGTGTGGGTCTGGCGAGTGGCTTTTGCTGGGATCGTCGAGCCGTGTGTGTGTGTGTGTGTGTGTGTGTGTGTGTGTGTGTGTGTGTGTGTGTATATATATATATATATATTTAAAAAGGGGTACTTTATAAAAAAAGGTTGAAACTGCTCTAGCACAGTTTAAAAAGCAGCCACTGATTTGAACCGTCTCAGACTTTGGGAGCCCAGCTTGACACACTTAAGGGAGCAGCAGTACTTGCAGAGGCTCTGTGTCTCTCAGAAGCACCAAGAACCCAAAATGTCAGCAGAAGTCTGGGCATTCAGGGGTGCTTTTCAAAATATGCGACCAAGACAGCACAAGGAGAGCTGGGCAACAGCTGCGGATATAAGGCAGGGCGAGCGGTACGGCTGCCCTGGGCCCTGCGCTTCAATAGGCCCCGTGCATGCGTTACTACCTGTTGGCAAAATTGTGCTGCCTTGGGTCCCGTGCTTCAATAGGTCCCATGCTGTGGGCCCCGCAAAACTCTCATCCACCCCTGCTGGGCAAAATCATTCCCATTACAAAATCTTTTTCCATTGCAAACTGAAGATTTGGGCGGATGAACACAAATTGCAGATCTGGGTCTAGAACAGCTCATTGTTTTTGTCAGAATTAAAACAAAATCTGGAGGTCAAAAGAGTTTGTTCAGCATTTAAAAAAAAATGTGTTGACTTTTTGTTTTGGAAAGGTGTTTTGCTTTGGCAATGCCCTCCATTTTATTTTATTTTTTTTAATTTAAAATAGGCCTGAAAATTGAAATAAAAAAAAAATTCATTTTGGGCGATGTGAAACAAAACTTTTTTTAGACATTGCAGCTTGTCAAAAATTCCACATTTTCATTTCAGCTTACCCTGAGACAAAATTCTGTTCCTGATTATTTTTCCTCCCAGATCTGCCACCAAACCAAACCAAATTAGTGTTTCACACAACCCTAATTTCATCAGAGCTACCCCAAACCCAGGGCTGCTCTTAAAAGGCTTCTCAGAGAGACAAGGTGGGTAAGGTAAAATATTTGATTGGACCAATTTCTGCTGGTGAATGGAACATCTCTGAACTGCACATTACTCCAGATAGGCAGTTATAATAGTCAGTGTAATTGCAAGCCAATGTCGCCATCTAATGGCCATGGTTGTTCATTAAAAATAAGATTTTAAAAAAATATATTTTCTTGACTCATTAGATTACACACCCATTAAATAAAATGGAATTTGGAAAGAAAAACAAAGATAATCTTTATTATCTAGCAGAGTTCATCTGGCTGTTGGATAATTCAAGTGAAGAGGTTGAGAAAATCATGCTTAAGTGTTTCTGGCCTGAGTTGTAATAGAGATGTAGCCGTGTTAGTCTGATCATGCTGAAACAAGAGAAAGAACTATGCAGCACTTTAAGACTAACAAGATGGTGTTTTAGGTGCCCACAAAAGCTCATCACCTAATAAACCACCTTGTTAGTCTTTAAAGTGCTGCATAGTCCTGTCTTTTGTTCTGGCCTGAGTTGTTATGCTAGCAAATATTGTAACCATATAGAAGCCTGACGTGGGGCCAGTGTCAGCCTGAAGGCAGCAGGCATTTGCTCCCCAGGAGCAGAAATTTAAGCCCCTCAATAAGTGATCTGATATTTTCTGGTGTTGAACCCAACTTCCAAGAAGGGCTTCCAGGGCTGAGAGGGGGAAGAGAGATTAGAAGTGAACAGGCATGTAGGGCAGCACCATGTGGTCGGAGTGCCTGCTTCAGGTCTTTGAACATTTAGGTCTGTCTTTTTCAATGCCAGCCCTCAAGGGCAGGAAGAGAACATGAGCCAGGTGCAGCTACACTAGTCCAACTGCCCAGGGGCCCATACTGCAGCCAGGTAATATAGGCTGATTTGCATCCTAAAACAGGGAGCCTAATTATAGCTAGAACAAATTAATTGCTTCTCAATCTGGGGAGGACCTCAGGGCCTGAAAAGAGAACAGATGCGGGTCGGAGAGGACAGAAGTGAAAGTCAAAGATTCAAAATAGGGGAAGCAAACAGGGATCCTGAGCAGAGAACCCTGGAGAGCACCCACTGCTGCGCGAAGGAGTCAGGAGAGACCACCTGCATAGCAGTAAGGAACCGCGATGCATGCCCCAGTAGCAAAGACCCTCCGAGCTGCACTTCCTGCTCCTGGTTTGGTAAATGGGCGTTTTAGCCAACCCAAGAAGGGCTCCCTGCAGCCCCACAGATGGGGTGGGCATAGCTGAAGAAATGCGGGGGAAATAGGGTTGCCAGGTGTCTGGTATTTTCACCTCCTGTCTGGTAAAGAAAAAAATTCAGAAAATACCGGACACCTAAAAATATCCGGTATTTTCTGTTTTTTTCCCCTGCCAGGAACTGCAGAATGGCCAGGTGTTGGGGCTATGGTGAACCAGGCCCATAACCCTGGCTCCGCGAAGCCCCAGCTACCCCTGGACCAAACATGAAACACAGTGGTCTGTCAGGGACCCTTCACCCTCTACAGATGGTAAAAGTCCTGCCACTTTGTATCAGGGCCAGACACAAGGGTGTGGAAGTAGATTAAGGTGTTTGTTAGCATTCTACTGACAGGTCCTGCCCACAGGGTTGTGGGAGACAGGGGTGTGTGGATGGCGGGGGAGCGGTGTCAGCCAGTGCTGTGTGAGAGAGGTACTAGGGGACACATACAGGCAGGGTTGCCAACACTCTAGGATTGTCCTGGCATCTCTAGGAATTAGTGATTAACCTTTAAAAACAACTTTTAAATATGAGTCGTCCTGTGGCACCTCAGAGACTCACAAAAATATAAAGAGTATCATGAGCGTTTTTGGGCAAAACCCTCTTCTTCAAGACCATTTCATCTGATGAAATGGGTTGTGTGCACGAAAGCTCATGATAGATATCTATTTTGGTTAGTCGCTCAGGTGCCTCAGGACCACTCGCTGTTGTTAAAATGACAGACTAACTCGCCTGCCCCTCGGAGACTGATTAATCTTAACACGATGCTATTCGAGGAAACCTACAGGAATACATCCTACTGGTTGGGGGGAGCAGATGCTTGCCATGGGCGTTGGTGGGGGATGGAAGATGGTGGCCATGGGGGTGGGGGGGATAGAAGATGCTGGCCATGGGGGGGGGGTTTGCTGGCCATGGGGGGGGGTTGCTGGCCATGGGGGGGATGAAAGATGCTGGCCATGGGGGGGGGGGTTGCTGGCCATGGGGGGGATGGAAGATGCTGGCCATGGGGGGGGGGTTGCTGGCCATGGGGGGGGGATGGAAGATGCTGGCCATGGGGGGGTTGCTGGCCATGGGGGGGATGGAAGATGCTGGCCATGGGGGGGGGTTGCTGGCCATGGGGGGGGATGGAAGATGCTGGCCATGGGGGGGGGGTTGCTGGCCATGGGGGGGGTAGAAGATGCTGGCCATGGGGGGGGGTTGCTGGCCATGGGGGGGGATGGAAGATGCTGGCCATGGGGGGGGGTTGCTGGCCATGGGGGGGATGGAAGATGCTGGCCATGGGGGGGGGTTGCTGGCCATGGGGGGGGATGGAAGATGCTGGCCATGGGGGGGGGGTTGCTGGCCATGGGGGGGATGGAAGATGCTGGCCATGGGGGGGGGTTGCTGGCCATGGGGGGGATGGAAGATGCTGGCCATGGGGGGGATGGAAGATGCTGGCCATGGGGGGGGGGTTGCTGGCCATGGGGGGGATGGAAGATGCTGGCCATGGGGAGGGGGGTTGCTGGCCATGGGGGGGGGGGGTTGCTGGCCATGGGGGGGATGGAAGATGCTGGCCATGGGGGGGGTTGCTGGCCATGGGGGGGATGGAAGATGCTGGCCATGGGGGGGATGGAAGATGCTGGCCATGGGGGGGGGGGTTGCTGGCCATGGGGGGGATGGAAGATGCTGGCCATGGGGGGGGTTGCTGGCCATGGGGGGGATGGAAGATGCTGGCCATGGGGGGGATGGAAGATGCTGGCCATGGGGGGGGGGGTTGCTGGCCATGGGGGGGATGGAAGATGCTGGCCATGGGGGGGGGGTTGCTGGCCATGGGGGGGATGGAAGATGCTGGCCATGGGGGGGGTTGCTGGCCATGGGGGGGATGGAAGATGCTGGCCATGGGGGGGGGATGGAAGATGCTGGCCATGGGGGGGGTTGCTGGCCATGGGGGGGATGGAAGATGCTGGCCATGGGGGGGGGGGATGGAAGATGCTGGCCATGGGGGGGGGGGATGGAAGGGGCTGGCCAGGAGGGGGAGGCGGGGAGGGGGCTGATGGGACTGAGGCGCCCCGGGGTCACGTGGCGGGTGGGAGATGGGCGCTGCGACGCCACGTGCCTGGGGGCTGAACCCCGCGGGGCACGAGCCCTTCACGCGGGCTAACCCCGCCCACCGCGCCACGCTCAAGATGGCGGCCCGGCCACCCGTGGCTGTGACGCCCTGCGTGGTCTCGCGAGAACGGCCCGCGCGTCCATGGCGCCGGGCGGAAACCCGCGGCCGCGCTGCCAGGTTCCGTGCCCGGAAGTGGCGGAAGGTGGCTGGCGCGGAGCGGAAGTTCCCCGGAGAGACGGGCGGAGGCGGCGAGCGAGGATGAACAACAAATTCGACGCGTGAGTCTGAGGCCCCCCCCCCCCCGAGCTGCGGCCCGACTGACCGGCCCGGCGCCGCGGTCCCCCCCCCGGGGGCCCCGAGACGCGATGAGTCACCGGGACGCGCGGGGGGGCCCCGGCTCCCTCTGGCCGGGGAGCGGGTCCGGGAGCGGCGGGCAGGCGGCTCGGGGCGCTGCTGGGCCTTGTCTCGAGTGACCCCCCCCCGGGCAAGGCCCGTTCCCAGCCCCCCCACGAGCCTTTCCCCAGGCCCCACGTGACTCTGTCACCCCCCTCCCCCCCGCTCTGGGACGGGGCCAGCAGCCCGCGCCAGGCGCGTGTCGGGTCGGAGGCTCGCTCCGGTCTTTGCCCCGGTGCCGGTCTCGGGAGCGTTGGGAGGCCGGTTCCGTGCAAGATCCGCCTTGGGGTTCGACTCGCTCACGCCCTGCGGGCCCAGGCGCAGGGCAGCCCCGGGGGCTGGAAAAGTCACCTCCTGGAGAGCTGTAGTGAAGGCTCGGGATGCAAAGGGTTAACCAGTTACCCGGTGAGCATCAGCCTGACTGGTAAGCTTACCTACTGACTGGCTAATTGGGGTCCAGCCAGAGCAGCGCTGCCTGTGGCGCAGCATAGCAGGCCTCCTTCTCCCCCTGACTCACAGCGTCATGGCGCAGGCAGGGGGCTGCTCCAGGATTAACCGGCTAGACGTAGTCTTTAACTGGTTAACCCACAGTTTACATCGCTAGTTATGCTGCCCCGATCCCCAGAGTAGATACCACTAAGTTGACAGAAAAATTCTTTTATTAACCTGAAGGAGTAGATTTATTCCAGTGATTGGAAAAAACACTTTCTATTGCTGCAGTAAGTATCTATAGAGCCTGGCCTGGATACCTAATTTGTATCTGCAGCTGCGAAAATGATCTGTAGATATTTGCATCCACCTCTGTGGATATAAAGTGGGTGTCCACAGATTTGCAGGGCTCTAAGTATCTATGCAGCAAAGCTGCAGGTGTGCCACTGTAGAATTTGTGGTGTATACATACCTTTAGAAACTCAGGTAGTCCTGTGGCACCTTAGAGACTAACAAAAATATATAGACTCATGAGCTCTTGCGATGAAGTGGGTTTTACCCATGAAAGCTCATGAGTCTTTATATTTTTGTTAGTCTCTAAAGTGCCACAGCACTATTCATTGCTTTTAAATTTACAGATTAACACAGCTATCCTTCTGAGACTTGAGGAACTTGGCCTCTTTTCCCTTCTTTAGCTGATTGCTGTCAGTATTAGTTGGTGAATAGGCCCCTTAGTGATGTGTATGTTATAAATATCTTTGCTTAGTTCCCTGTTAAGAGTTGATGCTTAAGTTTGGGGTGCCTGTAGGCCAAGTGGTCTGAGACAGGTGTAGGGCGTGTAGGCTTTCTCGTGTGTAAGAATCTGTCGTCAGTAGACTTCCAACATAGACTCCTTTCTGCCAGTGGTTTGTGTCTTGGAGGAGGGGTCAAGTAATGTAAGTCTGATTTTGTAGGATGGCACCTCAGCCAGGAGCCATAAAGCTCATTCTTTGTCCCTTGCCTTTGTTAGTTTGAAAGATGATGATAGTGGGGACCATGACCAGAACGAAGAGAACAGCACACAGAAAGATGGTGAGAAGGAGAAAAATGATCGTGACAAATCCCAGAGTAGCACCAAGAGGAAGGTGAGTTCTTGACATCTCCTGCCATAATCAAGGGACAATTTTAGGCTTGAAATTCTGGCATCTGCTTGTGGTCAATGTGTCTCAGTGTATGGAGTATATCTAGGAATACTGTCCTGGCTTAGTGCTGTGATAGCATTGTGATGGGGAGCCATGTTAAATAGACTTTGAGTTACCTGAACATGAGCCAAGCTGAAGTATTTTCTCTGCTAGTGCAGCCAGAACTCTTTGCATAGCAAATTGTGGTCCATATGGAGATGGAAAGCAAAGCTGGACTCTTCCCCAGACAGCTTTTTGGAAAGTCTTGGTGTGGGGGAGCTTCCCATCACTTTCCCACATCAGCTGTGGGCTTTTTAAATGGTCTGCGTTTCTTTGCTGCCAGGGACTAAAGAGAATTTAATGCAGAGTTAATGCTCCTCAATCGTCAGGAGGACTTTCTATTGAGAGACGTTCCTCTTGGGAGTAAGCAGCAGCATCGTTAGCGCACCTAGTCCTACCAGATTGGGGAACAAATGTGCTAGGGCTGTCTAATATTCGATATGAAATCTAGTCAGTTGCTGTCAAACTAATGGTCTGTGTCAAGCTATTAACGTGAGATGAGATTTTTCTAGGAAAATGAGGTACACCGTTCATCTTACATTGGGAGCGTCTAATGGTGTGGGCTTCTAATGCTATGAATGTTACTTGTTCAGTCTTCCCTGGAGAGACATGTGAGAGGATAAATGAGCTTCTCTGTTCCCCAGGCTGTTGTCCCAGGGCCGGCTGAGCACCCCCTGCAGTATAATTATACGTTCTGGTACTCCAGACGAACACCTGGGAGACCCACCAGCTCTCAGAGCTACGAACAGAACATCAAACAGATTGGCACTTTTGCCTCGGTGAGTACACTCCAGTTGTTCCATTTTAGTGACCAAACATAGGGCAGGTTCTGGGAGTAGACTTTTCTCTGTGGTTATATACCTTTCACAAAACATAAAGGAAAACAGTTCATCTGCTGTGGCCATAGTGTTGGCTTCTGATTCACCTACAATAGATGACAGCCCTAAAAGAGACCAGGAAGCAGCATTGCCTGCCTTGTTCTAGGGGTGGGGCCTTCACTGATGGTAGCAGTGGAAACAGAACTCCCTCAGCTTGAAAGTAATGGCATGTAAGAAGCATTTCCATTCCTCCTTATGTCTGGCAATAGATACTCACCTGCCAAGTCCTGAGCCTGACTTGTGTAAGGGAGGAAGTGATTTTTCCCTATACAGGCAGTCCCCGGGTTACATGGATCCGACTTACATCGGATCCCTACTTACAAACGGGGTGAGGCAACCCCGCACTAGCTGCTTCCCCCCAGCAGACTAGGGAGATGCAAAGCTAGCGCCCCCCCCCCCCCCCCCCCCCCAGCAGACCAGGGAGACGTGGAGCGGCTTTTCTCAGCAGACACCTCAGCTTGAGAATAAAGGACTGAGGGAAGTGAGGTGTGGAAGAATAAAACTGAGCTCTGGAGAAATGTTTGGCTAGAGTTTCCCCTACAATATGTACCAGTTCCGACTTACATACAAATTCAACTTAAGAACAAACCTACAGTCCCATGGCTGTAATTCAGCCTACTGATCTTTTCCCACTGATGTGTGCATCATAAATCAAAAGCTTTTCTGTCCATTGCTTCTGGGAGTAATGTTGTAAATTCCTATCTACATGCATCCCCTTCATGAATAATATACGTGGCGCAGACGTTTGTCTGTTCTATCCGTGTAAATAGCAGAGGGCCTTGTATCTCTTGATGAAGTGCTTCCTTTCCTCTCCATGGTGGTGAGGACTGAAAACCCAAGTTTGGTAGCAGTGGCCTTCTCAAATACTCTGGTAAAGCAAGGAGAAGTGGGAAACACATGTAGAAATCACTGCCAAATCTTGCAGAAACAAATGCAATGTCACCGTCCAGGCAAGTTACCCTAAATTCAAACCCGGCCACTGTGTTCACTTTTGAATATTTTCAGAAATTGTTCAGCATGATGTGGAGCACAGAGGGAACATGATAGATCAATTTGTTGTTCCATGAATTTTCCCAAGGTCCCTGTCAGCGTGTTAATCCTGTCTGCTTTGGAACTCTGTACTGGACCATTTGAAATGTTAAAATATCCTGTTCCTTTCACACAACTTTGGAGGCAGGTTGTTAAAAAGAGAACAGTCTATTAGTCTACACATATTTAATGTATGGAGGTGTCATGTGTGCCTGTCCAGACATCTGGGTGATACTATTCCTCAGAAATGGGGACAGGGTTGGGCAGAAATTTGGTCATGAGTTGACCCCTCTGATTCATCAGTTTCTCTTCCACAAGTGAATTGTGCTTATCTGCTCTCCCAGCTGTAGTGAAAAGAAACAGACCCAAACTAGAGCCCTGCAAATCCTTGGGTATCTGCATCCATAGATGTCAGTGCAGATATCTGCGGTTCATTTTTGTGGCTAGAGATGTGGATACAAATTTTGAATCCGCTCAGGGCTCTAGCCTGAACAGAGAGGAACCAGCATGACTGTTATGTATGTGGTGAGACTGGCAGTAGCTGTCCAACAAAACAACCTACACACGCATTGGCATGTTTTTAAAAAGGAACTGTAAAGAACTTGGTAAAACAAAAAAGCAGTCATGCAGCACTTTAAAGACTAACAAAATAGTTTATAAAGCTCATCACCTAATAAACTATTTTGTTAGTCTTTACAAAATGCTATATGACTGCTTTTTTGTCTTACCAAGATCAGACTAACACGGCTACCGCTTTGTGAAGAACTTGTGAATCTTTTGCTTAACTACAATCAAGAGCAAGGACAAACTTATTGAAACACCAGCATGGCCTGGAAATGCCCCACTTTCATGTGGGATAGGAGATTTTTATCTTCAGGAGAAGACTTGTTTACAAGAGGATAGCTGATTTCTGATTTCAAGGGGAAGGGAGAAAAGGTTTAAGGAAAAGCATCATTTTGAATGCAAGCCTCGTAAGTTTGGCCAAATATCACTAGGCATTTGCAAATACAGAATTAGCCACTAGAGGGCACAGGAAACTAATGTCTTCACCATACTGTAATGACAGACCATATTCAACAAGATTTTCTCCCCTCATTTCTTGGGTCCATAATAAGTTCAGCTCTTGAAAGGTATTTTTTCCCCTGAAAGATAAGTACAGAAGCTTGGAGTATAATTCCTGAGGTTAAATTGGTGGCCGTACTATCAGGCTTTCTCCTAATCATTGCGGCATTGCTCTTGTTCAACTCGTTTGGCAGCCCTTCCAAAACTGTTGTTTACTTCCTTATTGGACAGACTCCTGTAAAATGTGCAATTTTTTTGTATGAAAATGAATCCATCCTTCTATAATAACAAGTTCTGATCATGCACCATTGTACCAAATTGGAGAGATATACTATTGAATTCAGTGGTTCCAGGGGCTGGCCCTATGCGCTGATTTAGGCAACCGTATGAATGTGCATTTTCAAAGGTGGTTTAAGTTCCTAAACCAGCACCAGGATGTGTATATTGTCCTGTAAGCACCTACGGTCAAACTCCAATCATTCCTTGGTTGAAGGCTCTGGTGGGGAGTAGTTTCAGGAGTTCCCGCTGTCATAGAGAGGAAGGCTGTGCCGTACTAATGAGGCTCTGTGTTGTTGTTGGAGAGAGCGGCCGGTAGCTTATCCCTCTGCTGAGATGCTTTCAACCATTGGTGCCTGCAAATTGAGGTGCTTGAATGGGACTTGGCATCTCATGGTACTGTCCTCCACAGCAGCCTCCGTTCCACTTGGGTTTTCCTTACATAGACTTCCCTGAATTATTTTGTATGACTGCTGCTCTGCTGTAACCTCTCCCAGAAACACCTGCACGAGCCCTTTTAATCCCACCGTTCTGTTTCTGAATGTCTGTAAGGACCGCGGCCTTCCGTGCAGTCTGTCAGGGAAGCGGCGCTGAGCAGCGCCACTGGAGGGAGAGAGACTCCAGCCGGATGGGGAGGGTATACATCTGCCCCCGAAGCCTGAGTCCTGCCTTTGTGGTGCCCCCCTTCTAAAGTGTCGGAAGCCTTATTGGATGACTTGTCTGACTGCCTGGCACATGTGGCATTACAGGTGGAGCAGTTCTGGAGGTTTTACAGTCACATGGTGCGTCCTGGGGACCTGACAGGCCATAGCGACTTCCATCTCTTCAAAGAGGGAATCAAACCCATGTGGGAGGTGAGTTGACGCTTGAGTGTCTGCCTTGGATTATTAGCGGGTCTGTCCTGGCAGAGCGGTTTCTGCAGTGACTGGTCTCCTAGCGTGAAATGTCAAGCCAGGCTGTCATTCCAGCTGCGGTTACACTTGTCCTCCTGTAGAGCCCTTTCTCTTGTACTGACACAACTAATGAGAGGCTTGCCCTGCCTGCATGTTTGGGAGCAATTCAAGCTACTGCTGTCCCTGAAACGGAGGAAAATTGCCTTGAGCGATCAGTTGCCTGCATGCAAGACAACAGATTCCAGAGAGACTCCAGAAGTTGTGGCCCAAGGGAATTTGGCTAAGTTATTGTCTGCTGTTTTGTGACACATGCACCTTGTTTGGGCTGATTCTGTTGACTGCAGCTTGAATGAAGGAGTCCGTCTTCTCTCCTTGTGTGTAAGGAAGAAGCAAGTGTCTGTGGCAGCGTAGGCACTGGGACTAAACAGTCATGATAAACACAGAATCTGGGGGCGGGCAGGGAGGCATAGATCGGATTTCCTGTCTTCCTTTTTTTTGGAATTCGGCTTGTTTCTGGGCAGTAGCCAGATAGCAGTTCTGCATGGCAGTTGCCACACCAGGCTGCTTTTCCCTCTCACTTGCCCACCTGCCCCTCACGATGCCCAGAACCATTTGCTGTATGAGGATTTTATGTTTAGCTATGGAGCATGTAACTGGCCTGCTCTGCCTTGAAGAAATGATTTCTGAGCCCACTGGGCAATTAGGATATGCCCTGAGGCGTGGGATTTATAGCTCATGTTGCTACAGATGCTGTTCTAATATAAATGTCGAATCCCTTTTGCGCTCTCCGTAAGGTAGACACTTTGAGAAAATGTTGCAGCAGAAGGTTCCACAGATGTCAACCCTTTAAAAAGCATTTCTTCTGATCCACCTTAAAATGTTTCTTTTCATTTCGGGTACCTGCGTTGCGCATGTGTTGAGAGGGCAGTGACCAGGATGTTGGAAGCGTCAAGTTTAATGTTCTTGGCTGTTTACTATGCTGGGAAATCGAGCCGCTTATCTGACAAAGGGAGATTCAACTGCTGAGCTGGGCAGCCACATGGTAGCGTATGTCAAGGGCGACGCAGGTTCTCAGGGCTGTGGTGGGGAGAAGTGCTTCTCCCCCTAGCCTCAGGGCAGCCTGCATCCCAAACCCCTCAGCCCCAAGCCCCCTTCTGCACTCTGAATCCCTCATTCCTGGCCCCACTCCCTCCCCATAAACTCCAACCCTCTGTCCCAGACCTGAATCTCCTCCCATGCCCTCAACCCCTCATCCCTGGCCCTATTCCAGAGCCCTCATCCCCACATTCTGCAACCCTCTGCCCCAGCTCTGAGCCCCTTCCTGCACTCCAAACCTGTCAGTCCCACCCCCTGCCATGCATCTAGGCATGTTAAATATTGTTTAATTTGAATAGTCAGTTAACCTTATGAACTCATATAGGTTGTTCAACTGTTCTGTAGTCCCCAGTGCGCTCCAGCCTCACTCCCGAGAAGCCCCCTGCCACTCTGTGCTGCTGCCTCTGTATCGGAGGCAGCAGTACAGGGTGCCAGGTGGGTGCTGGTCCACGAGGGGAGCCGGTTTAAAAACCAGTTTCCTTCACAGACCAGCTGCCTGTCACCCTGCACTGCTGCCTCTGATATAGAGGCAGCAGTGTGGGGTGGCAGCAGCCCCTGTCCAGGGTAAGGGTCTGGACTCCCAGACCCGGCGCAAGCCAGGACTGAGCTGGGCTGCTTGCCAGCCTGCTAAAAAATTTACTGGTAAGGTGGGGTGGATGTGCCTAGTCTATAGCATTAACTGATAAGCTTTTGCTTATTGGTTAATGGACTACACTATTACATCCCTATATGCATCACCTCAATTGGTGCACATAACAAAATTCATTCCACACGTTCATGGGGAAAATTAGAGGGAGCATTGCTACTGGCTAAACTGAGGTGCACTCAACCTGAAAGAAATCTTTCCATAACCCATAACTACAAGGCCCAGTCCCGCCACTCCAACCACTGTTCTTCTGGCCCTGAAAACCTCCTAAGTCTCTTCTGATTGTCCTCAGCAATCACATCTGCTCCTTTTGCTTCCTTGCCTGCCGTAGTCAGTGTGGAAAGGTCTTCGCGGGGTTAAACTAAACTCCCTGCTAAGAACTGAATCCCAAACAGCTTATCTCTAAAGGGGGACGTTCTGTTCTCCCAGTCCTGAACATTTTCTCGAAAGGTAGTCTGTTCCTGTCAGTAATTTGCCATGTTCCTGGGCTTTGGGCAGATTGTGTTCCTTCTTGCATGTAACCGTTCTTACCTTCTGCACTGAAATCTTCAGCCTGCCTGTGCGATGGCAGCAATAGTTATCAGGGCTAGGTCTATAACGTCTCCAATCTTACGGCGGCTCATTGCAGTTCTGTATTTTCCTCAGTTCTTGGAACGTGATTTTTTCTCTGCAGTTTTTCCTTTGCTTTTAATTAGCCTAAACCTCCCAATGATGTAGTTAGGCATTATCCCCGTTTTACAGCTGGGAAAGCTGAATCGCAGATTAGAGGTGACCTGCCGAAATCTAGAGGGGGAATCTGTGCTGGAGATTAGAAGAATTCAAGAATTCCTATCCCCGAGTTCCACCTGCAGTCCACCAGATCATAGTGAAACCATGTGTCACACTGTCCTAATTCAGAGTCAAGCAGAGCTCAAGTACTCCATGAATAGCGGGAAGATCTGTGAAATCTCTGGGGAGAGTCCTTGTTTTAACTGCTGCTTGGCATTCAGGATTCCCTTGTCATGCCTCCTCCCTCAGTAGCCTGGGTAGACGGGATAAAGTTTTAGCATTAACCGTCTTTCATTCTGTTCCTCGTGGTCCTACTTGATGTTTGCTCATTTGTGAGGCTGCTGCAAAATAGCTGGAACAAAATGAGTCGCTTTCTTCCCCCCTTTTCCCAGGACGATGCCAACAAAAACGGTGGCAAGTGGATTATCCGCCTGCGCAAGGGCTTAGCATCCCGCTGCTGGGAGAATCTCATTCTGGCCATGTTGGGAGAACAGTTCATGGTGGGGGAAGAAATCTGTGGGGCAGTTGTCTCAGTCCGGTTCCAGGTAAGCTGCCCCTCGCACTGTTCAAGGGGTGGAATCTGTCGGGGGGGGGGGGGTCATCTCTGTCCAGGTCTGTGTGAACTTCCCAGCGGATCATCCGATGTGGTTTTGCAGGGGTGCACCAACTTCTGTCTGTTTACCCCCCTCGTTGTTGTTGTGTAGGAGGATATTATCTCCATATGGAACAAGACGGCTAGCGACCAGGCGACGACCGCTCGGATACGGGACACCTTACGCCGAGTGCTTAACTTACCTCCAAACACCATCATGGAATACAAAACGCACACCGACAGCATCAAGTACGTGCAGGGGCGGGGAGGGAGCGCTGCCCCTTGCGCGTGCATCTGGCCAGTTTCGGTAGGATCCAGGTGCAGGGAAGAGCCATCTCATGCACTAATGCTTTGGAGCTGTTCGCCACTAATGGTATTGTAAGCCACAGCTGTCACATCGTGACCTCACAAAGCCAAAAGTCTGCCCATTGCCACGCTGCTGTTGGGGGTATAGGAACTTAAAGCTCTCAGCTGGCCTGTAGCCCGCAATCCTTTGAATGAGTAGGAATTCTGGAGAATAGAAAACAAAAGCTAGCTGGGATTTATAGAATCTTTAAATTCATAACCATTCTCGATAAAGCCCCATGTAAATTTACAGCGCTGTGCAACTCATTTCTAGTCTTCATAAATCATTACATGAAATTGTCTCAACCCAGGGTAATAGAGGCTTTTTAATATGACTTGAGGATTGTGCTGCATAGAGAGGACAGTTGTATTTTAACCAAGCCCATTTTAATTTGCCGTGCTAGGCTATTTGGCGTGACTTTTATGACTCAAAGTGTCAGAGTCCCTGCATATGTGGGCACTAGTCATAAGTAAATAACATTAAACCCTTTCCACTGACGTGTATTATAAACCAGACGTAAATTAGGTTGTGTGGGTTAGGCTGAGAACATTTCAAAGTTTACCTACGCACAGAGAGATTCAGAACAGCAAAAATTCCGTGGCGTAGAGGGTTTTCTAGTCCTGCTCGTAAGCAGGGGCCAAGCATGTGTGACTTTTTCCCCCAGGCTAATCCTGTTTCCATGGCTAAAATATCCCAAGTCTTGGCAACCCATCTGTCCAATATAAAATCCACAGAACAGTGGTGTCACGATGAGTGGTCATCTCAGCCTCGTTCTTAGTGGACAAGCATCTACATCATAAGCTGTGGGTCTCCTAGTCAAAGTACATATTGTTTGTGTTTATGCCAAAGAACCTTGCCTTGTCAGCATATTTCTTTGCCAAAGACCCTCTCCTTCTCAGAGGACTTCTGGCATAGTGGGGTGGACGTGGGGATATTTTCCATTAACTTAACCCTGTTCCTGATTCTGAAAAATCTGACTTGTTTTGTTGGCTGGCTCTCTCATGCGACACCTGTCTCCTGTGCCTGCTCACGTTAATTGCTTGTGGGGAGCAGAATTTCTGTGGTGCTCCTTTCATTACAGGATCTCAGCAGGCCCCTGCAGACCCACCGTTGGCTGTGTCATGTGTGACCTTTGTTGGGCAGTGGCGCAGACTGAGAGCGAAGGTTGCGGGGTTCTCTGTGGGTGACGGGGCTGTAGAATTTCCTCTCTGTCCCCTCTCTTCTCCCTACCTTCCTCCAGGGCTCTGTACAGAAAGCCCCAGCTGTGAGCCAGCATTCCTGCTAAAGGCTGGCTTTTCTGTCTTGGTGAGGGTGAGAGGTATACCAAGGGATGTAGCCATGCCAGCCTTTCCCCAGAGGCTGAATGCTCCTTCCACAGCATTCCTACCCTTTGCTGCCCTAGGAATGCTTTGCATTGGCCCTCGGGGGCTGGGCTCTGCCCCCTTTGCTTATGGCCCCTTCTCTGTGGATAGCATCACTTGCATTGTGTTCTGCTGACATGCAGTCCAGGATGCCAGTGTCTGGGAATAACAGGTGTGTGAGGAATGCATTCACCGCACCAGGGCGGATGTCCACGAGCTCATGTTACAGTGAGGAATGGTTCGTAAAAGGCGCTACATTGGCTTGTCTCCTGCTCTCTTTGAGGCAATTAATGCGGACTCACCCAGAGGAGAACAAAAACTGATTGCTATTAGCTAGCTAAGTCTGCTGCCGTGTGGTCCCAGATCTCCCTTCCGCTATGTTAATCCAAAGTAGGCCTCACTGCTTCCACCAGAGTCACTGAGAGCAGCATCTGGCCCGTTGTGTTTGGCTTCCATGCCACTTGCATTAATGTGTAGTTGCTGCTCACCCCCAGTGTAATGGTTGTAGTTGTAAACTCTGTCTTTGACCGCTCTGTTAGTGGGTCACGGCACTGGCTGCAGTCTGACCGTATCTGGAGTAGCTGGTTTGCATTAGCAGAGCCCTTTGGCTAATAAAAATC
Source organism: Pelodiscus sinensis (assembly GCF_049634645.1). NCBI lineage: Eukaryota > Metazoa > Chordata > Testudines > Trionychidae > Pelodiscus > Pelodiscus sinensis. Next base: position 49,322,037 of record NC_134720.1, read on the forward strand.
TCCTGCAAACCTGCTGTCGTCCTCCAGGAAGTCTCACGCCATGACCTGCCCTGTCTGTCAAGCCCTGTCGAAATACGTGGCTACACTCCTCTTGTGCTGCACCTGTAGCATCTGATGGATGGCTCGAGGGGCTTTCTAGCCAGCACTCTAGTCTCCCACGCCGGGGCTCTGCTTTATGAAGAGGAGAGGGCCTCCTTTCCAAATGGTTTCTGGCAGTCTTGTTTGTACAGGCTGCGTCGCTCTACCGAGCTCGGCTCATTGGCACTGCGGCTCTGGGGGAGTGGGCTTAGAGAGAAGGTGGGCATTTCTCAAAGCTTTGACTCTCTCTCTTGTGTGTGTGGGGAGGGGGGAGGGGGGGGAGGGGCGGGGCGGGCATTGCTCTTTCTTAGGCTTTGATACGTGGCAAATGCACATCTCCCTGTGGTTTCTGGGCCCTGTGGTGTGGGATTCAGATATCTTGCATGTGATATTAAATGGACACGGTAAGCTTAGTTTATACACACCATTTCTCCAGGCTCTGAGGTGAGGCGGGGCTGCCAGGTATCTGTTGTGCCCCTGTCATTCACAAGGCTTCTTCTGCGTGCCGTTCTTCCAGGGCTCTGGGGACAGCAATGGAACTGACACGGTTTGAGCTTGATAAGTGGATCTGTCAGAGCCGTTAATAGAATCATAGAGCTGGACGAGATCTCAGGAGGTCATCAAGTCCAGCCTCCTGCCCAAGGCAGGACCCATCCCAACTTACCCAACACAGGAATACCCCACGGCTGCAGTAGCCAGTTCTCCCGTTTTCCTGGGTCCCTTCATTCTGCTTATGATTTTGACAAATGTCCTAACTCCCAGCAAGTAGCAGGTTCCATTCCTTAGAAGCACTAGACGAGTCCCTTGCAGCATTGTGCAAGTCCAGGGAACCTGCCGTACCATAGCCAGCAGTGCCGGTCTCTTTTGAATTGCATCTGGCTTTTCAGTAGCTGTCTTGCTTTCAGGGATGGGGGAGCAAGTATCTTGCTGTTCGCCCAGAGACCTTGTTAGCTATTGTTCTGCAGAACCCCCTCACTTCTCATGCTGGGCAAGTCGAGGGAAATTCTGTTCTGCCTCTCCAACTATGCCCATCCCTTCTACCACAAGGGTTTTCTGGCTCCAGCCCAGGTGTGATCTCCAGCCCATTCGCCCTGCGCCTGGGAAGAAAAGCGGAATATCGACAACAGCGCCCTTTGCAAGGCATTTCCTGGCTTTTGAACACCGCACCCTTCCCGGTCCCTTGTTAAAATGGAGGCTGCGCCGTTTTGCCAGGGAGGGATGGACTGGCCCCCAGCACAGCAGCATCTGGCTTAAACCCCTGCACGTATTGACACCGGTCGCCTGTGGACCTGGAGCTTGTTGGGTCCGTGGTGCACTTGGGGAGAACTGGCTACTGCAGCCATGGGACATTCCTGTGCTGGGTAAGCAGGTTGCCTTCCCGGCTCGCTGTGGCTTTCCCCGTGTCGCCCCTTCCTTTGTCCCAGCTCTCGTGCCGCGTGTGGGGCGGCTACTCCCACCAGCGTTCAGTCAGCAGCCAGGGCAGCGCACGAGTGATGCCTCCCGAGAGAGAGGGACATATTCCGCGAGTGGCAGCCTGGCAGACTCCGGAAATAGTGGAGTGAGAGCGACTCTGTGGATTGTCTTGTCAGAGCTTTAAGCCGGGTGGCTTTTCTGAAAGCAAAACCCCTGTGATTTGTAGGTGGCTGCTGCTGCAGTGGGAGCTGAGCTGGGTATAAAACTCTCCCTTCCCCGCCCCGTCTGCACTGATAAATAATGGGACTAGGAGAGTAAATTGGAAGAATGGCTGATCTGATTAGAGCTGGCATCAGGTCTGTTTCGCTGCAGACACGGGGAGAAAATGAAGGTCTGAGGCCAGCCAGACGGTGAGCAGGTACAGGAGGGAGAGCAGTGAGCGTCGAGAAATGAATTCGGGAGAGCTCCCCAGGACCCACACGAAGGGAGCTAGTTCGCAGCACCTCCGGAGATGGCTGGAAAGTGAAACCCACCCCAGAGTTTTGCCCTGTTTGGCGGGAAATCCTAGCCCCCTCTCTGCTTCTACGGGCAAGTGAGACAGCAAGGCTGTGGGATTAGTGTTGGGGGAGGGGGCGTCCCCTTTGCCGCCACACCAGAGCGCAGCTAATTCTACAGCTCGCTTGCCCCACTGGGATGCCCATTTCCATCTGCTCCCAATTTCTCCAGAGCACACTGGGAAATGAAATTGCTTAACGCTGCAGCCGCTCCTGCGATTCTCTTTACACTGCGCGGAATGTGACCTACCCCCAGGGCCTTTAATTTCTAGCCCTGTTCAGACCATTATGCAGCTGCGTCGGTGGAAGGGACCCCGTAGAAATCCTGACGTGACTGACATGTGGCTTAGTCTGGTCACCTGCCCGGATGTATGGAATGCTCTGTGCTTATTCCGTCGGGCTGAGGAACGGAGCAGCAGATGGTCCGGCGCTCCAGATTGCTTCCTTTTCTCTTGAGTCCCTGCAGCAGTGGCTCCATGCAGTTATCACTCCATCCTGCGATGCCAGCCAGTAGAGTCTGCAATTGCAAGATCACTTTCTAAACGCGGGGTTTTGAAATGGTGGTAATGCCTCGAGGGTCGCTTGTGCAGGAGGGATGGGAATGAGTGACTGGTAGGGGGCGGAGTAGCTGCAGCCCCATGGGCCCCACCGCAGGCAGGGGCTGCTCTGACCGGCTGCAGCAGCCCCTGTCCATGGTGGGCTTAGCAAGGGTTGTGGCAGGCAGGCAGGGGGAGGCTGCTCCAGGCCCGCAGGGTTGACACGTATCCCCCTTGCTTCCCCCCGGGCGATTCTGACAGGTTCCCGTCTCGTGGTGGGTTGCCTTTGCGATCGGAAAAGTGACTAAAGTGGAGCTCTTTCCTATTTCTTCCCCGTGAGCCCAGCTCAAACACACTTATTTCAAAAAATGATTCTGTCCCTGCTTGCTAGGGCTGCAGATGTCACCCAAGATCTGAAAAATCCAATTCTGGTCTAACTAGTTTACAGGAACAAGCATCCTTTGAAGATGTGAGGTCTGTCCCTGCCTCTGCTACACACTTCCCAGTGGACCTCGAGCACCTCGTGTGATTTCATTGCTTCCATTTCACCACCAGTAAAAATGGCGGTAACCCCAAATGTTAGGGATAAGTTCGTTTAATGGAGACCATGATGAGGGGGCATAAAAGTGCCTGTAAATAAAAATAACCTCCCACCGTGGCAGCGTTTGCCCCCGGCCCTGCCGTAGGTCATAAAGATTTGGCAAGCACAATTCAACTGACACCTTGATGCACGACACAGAGTAGACGGCATCTCGCTCTGCCCCTGCTGCAGAGGTGTTTCAGGGCGAACAAAGGTGCGGGTATCAGTAAAGTCAGCGGATCTCGCCCCTGTTAATAGTGTATACTGAGTACGGCGTGTGACCACTCACAGACCTTGGCCTGAGGAGTTCAAAGTCTGAGCCGGCCTCGGGGGGTCGCAGTGCGGCGTGGATGCTGTCGTCAAAGTGCCTTGGGATTTGCTGATGTCAAGGGGGCGGCGGGTGCTAGGTTCACAGGGGTAAGACGCGTGTTCCCAAGCATAAGGGGATATTGTGGAGCGACGGCAGAGACAGAGCAGCTGGAAAGGTCTGTGGGGTGGAAACCTCCAGGATGGGAGGTGAGGGAAGGCTGATGGGGCGAGCGGGGTGGGGGGCAGATGGAAGAGCCGCGGGGGGAGCGCTCCTGAGGCAGTTCTGCTGTGTAAGAAGGGCCCGTTTTTGTCACTTTACCTACGCTCTGAATTCAGATGATCTAATAGTTGTGGATTCTGCAGTTCCCGGTGTTCCGCTCAGCCCAGCCCATCTCTGGAAGATCCCCAGGGTGCGTAGTCCTGAAGGACAGTGCTCCCTGAGTGTACGTGAGGAGGGAAGATTTCAGGGGCGTAGGAGATTCTTGTCTCTTTCCATGCTGTTGCCCTCCTTGTGATAAGCCCTTAGCACAGGGGCCTCCCGAGCCGCAGCTGCTAGGCCTGTCCATGTAGAGCTTTGAATCGGGTGCAAACCTCCACTCGAGGCGGCTCCGTTCCACAATCACTCGCTTTTGGCTTTGGACGGAAAGGAGCAGCTGACCCCCACCCAGCCGGCTAATGGGCTGCCCCGTCCAGGCCACACTGACCCTTTGGCAGCACTGCCCCTCGCGTGTCCTTTGGTCAGGAGGCTTCGGACCAACGTTTGGACTCCAGCTGTGCTCGTTACATGTCAGGCAGCGATTTCTCTCCTACACCGTCCTCTCAGGCGGTCGCCCGTGCTGACAAAGGGCACGCTGGGAGTCAGCAGCTCCCAGGCAAGGGCAAAGAGAACGGATAGAAAACAAGTCAGCTTTAGACAACCGCCTCCTAAGGAAGTGCTGCCCTGGCTAGTGCGTCCACGCTGCCCTGAGACACCCGTGGGGGCGGCGCTGTAAAATTGCAATATAGACACTTGGGCTGCAGCCCGGGATCTGAGCCCCTTTGAGGGGGTGGGTTGCAGAGTCCAAACGCCTGTGCTGCTGCTGTTAGCTCCATAACCCAAGGTAGCTGACGTGGTTCTGAGTCTTGGTGCTGAGGGTTTGTTACTGCTGTGTAGACCTACCCAAAACAGCAACCTCCAGAGAGGCTGCAGGCTGAATGGGGCACGGAAGCTAATTTCCTCTCTCCCCCTAGAAGCATGGTTTCTCTCTCTCGGTCCTGAGTTGCTTTGACAGGTGATCTTGTTACTCCTGCCCTACGAGGTCCAAGTGAGGACCTTAGCCTCCAGGGCTGTTAACCCTTCACCAGTGCTGAGGCTGTTTTCAGAGGAGGGATCTATCCATGTAACTTTCAGAGCGGGGAGAGGTTTTTTAGGAGAGATCAATCTTGTAAACTTCTAGAGGAGAGGAATGTTGTGACGCATTTTTTGTATTGGACCACATCCCCCAGGTGAAATTGACTAGTAAGGGGGAAACTCATGCTGCTGTCAAACTCGGCCAGAAAAGTATCTGGGACGAACACTGGCTTGTTAGCCCTGGTCTTGCTTTGGACAGTGCTTTTACCAGGCAAGAGCAATTGCAAATGCACCCACACAACTTTATTGCTGAAATGCTGATGGGTGTCTAGCACTATACGACACTGTGATGGCCGTTACTGGCCCCAAGAACTGACAGCCTGGCTTTTAGGTGCAGATCATATAAATGCATTGGGAGCCCCCCGTTGTGTGGTGATGAAAACACACAGTGTGCTGTGTTATCTGAACTCTCTTGTCCAATACTGTGGGGAAGAGGACATTGAACGGTCATAAACCCACCGCAGAGTAAGTGAACTCGTAGGCCACTGGTAAATGCGTGGCTTTAGGTCTGAAAATTAGTACTAGAGGCAGAATCGTGGCATGGAATCAGATTTTACAAGCGAAATTGGTTGCTTCTAATTTCCCTGTGCCTGCATTGGGTTGTTTGGCTGTGAGACACAGCACGCGTTGTAGCAATAAGCTCAATAGTCAGGAGCAATGAGATAGAGAGCTCCCTGATGGGTCTGTTCTCCGGTAATAGTTCTGCTCGTGTTCACCCCAGCATCTTTTCCCTGGGAAACCCTTGAGTCTGCTGTCTCTGTAAAACAGACAGTAATTTTTCAGTCTGCTAACTTTGTCCCTAACAGATTCTCCGCCAGGGAATGGAGCGACAGGCCTATCCCTGTAACTTATCTCAAAACATTTTCATTGCGAATAGCTGTCGTTTCTTAGCGAGGCGCCATTAGCCGGGCAGGCTTATGATAGGAAATGAGGCTCATTCTCTAATAACAATTGAAATCTGCAGCCTGGTCAAAGAATGATCTGATTACTAAGCCATATGGCATGAAAAGCAGTGTGTTTTCTGCTAGGCGGTTGAAGAAGCCAGCCACTGACTTAAAGCCAGTCAGGGTACATGATGATCCTCCAGAAATACACAGCCCTGTGTTATTTGATGAAGAATAGGAAATGGCTATTAAAAACTGGTCGAGGGTCCTGTCTTATATCTGGTGGATATTCACATGCTATGATGTCACTGGCAGCCAATCAGAAAGCTTCGTGTCTGTGCAGAACATTAAAGCTGCCCCGTGCTGTCAGATGTCTGGCTGTGTTTTAAGGATGCTGCTGTCCCCTAGGGCCAGTTGAGAATGTTGCCTTGCTCACCAAATAGCCTTTCAAAGCCCACCGAATGTCTCTGTGCTCATTAAACGTTAAGAACCCATTGATCTGAAGTGCTGTTTGTTTTTTTGTTTTTTTCCCTCTGGCTTACCAGGGCCTGGGAGGAGTTTCATGGCCTGGTGAACAGCAGTGGTCGCTGATCGAACGCTCCCCCTCTCTCTGTCACGCCCAGGGTAGGGCCTCATCTTTCTTCTTACCTGACTTGACGGCATACCTCTCAGCCGTGCCTGCTTCCTGTGGGACGGCACTCCTGGATAGCTCATGGCTTGGCGTCAGTCCCGTCACCGTGGGCCGCCGTGCCAACGTCCAAACTAGGCTTTGAATCCAAAGGCACTAATAGTCTCACCCTGGGAAAAGCGACTCGCTTGGCATTTTCTGCCGTGATGCTGTCAGCCATTCAGCTAATGCATCCCCAGTTCACAAGGCGGCCGTGTCCAGACCCAGGGCCCAGGAGGCTGAGAGGTATGGCTTCAGCTTGTTTATATTGTCTAGAGCTGGCTGTTAGGAAACGGCGTTCTAATCAGAAACGAAGCGCATACGTGTAATACGCATTGGTAATGGCGTTTCCATCTCGGTAGGCAAGTCCTTGCTCTGGATGGAGGGCCTGGGCAAAATAGCTAGACTGTGTCAAGAAAGGCTAGTGAGAGTAGAGCTCCCACGGGCCTCCGTGAACGGCAGCCCTGCGCAGGTAAAATAGCTAGGTCCAGTTGTCTGTCAGATGGCCAAGATCTTTTCCATGCCCTGGTCCACTTCTGTGATTGCGGGTGTCTCACTGGTGAGGGGGCAGAGTGCTGACTAGTGACTAGACCTGTCTTCCGTTGTCATGATGCTGGAGACCAGCAGGGTTGCTGTCCAGCAGTCCCTCCTCTTGCAGCGTAGCCCAGCCTGGTGCCCAGTAACGTGCCCGAAGGGGATGCGTCGCAAGCGCCTGCATCCCACCAGGCTGCGTCTGTGACAGTCGCAGCTCAGACCGGCTTCCGGTGTTCGTTGGCAATCATCACACTGCCACTGTTTCTCCGTGGCTTTGTCCAAACACTGCTTAGAGAAACCCTGTGGCCTTGGGCCAACCCGAAGGGCGTTGTCGTCCCTCCCTCGCAGGACTGGCGGTTGGGAAGGGTTAATGAGATGATGCTTGTGAAGTGCTGCATAAGCACTTGCTAATGTTTTATTATTAGAAAGACATTCACATGACCTTGCAGAAGAAAAAGCTGCCAGCTCAGGTTGTGAATTACCCGCCTTAGAAGACAGTATATGTGCCAAGTGCATTTGAGTATGTGGGGCATGTTGATTTCACTTTCTTAATTGTATCGAGTTGCCTACCCTGGACAAAGAGAGTCGGCAAGAACCAATATAGGATAGTCCACAGAGAAACACGTCAGGCCCCATATAATAATGGGGTGTGATGAAAGAAATCGCAATGGCAGTACTCTACCCAAACCCCCACCGAGTAAGCACGAACCTAAGAGTCCCACAGAGACCTGCTTTTGAGGTAAATTCTTAGCCATCCGTGTCTTGGCAGGGGCTAGGATGCAGCAGGGGAGACCATGGGAAATTGTCTGGTGGTAAATTAACTCTGAATTCAAGAAGAGTTTAGACACCTGTTCCCAAATGGCCATGCAGCCCCATTCTGTCAGTAGTGCACTCAGGAGTAGAACCGTTAGTACCGTTCTGAGAGTGACATCCAAGCGTGAGTCCAGGTAATAGCAGGGAAATGTACTTAATGCCCCAAATACCGGGAGGGCATGCAGCATGCAGTCCCCTTTAAACATACTCCTTGCTGGTTGCCCACAGACACACCAGCTTGCCCCTCGGGGATATCCCAGCATGCACCACGCTCAGCCACCGCAAGGCTTGCTAGAATTCAGAGGGTTAAGAAACCTCTCCCAGTCCGATAGCAGACGTGCCAGCAGGCCTTCCTGGGAGCCACGCGTGCCTTGGCGTCGCCGTGCTCTGGTCTGGTGCCTGACATTCTGAATGCCCCTGTTCCCTGCGGGCATTCAAGAAATCCTGCCTAAAGTCGTCCAGTTACAGACCCTGCCTCCCCAACAGGTGTCCCTCCCTTCCATCAACCTCTCTCCTGGCTGAAAAGACCCTTTCGAAACCTGCAATCACGACTTGTCCATCACATCAGTCCCGCGCTAGCAGCCGCCTGTGTCACTGCTGCCGGAGGCTGGCAGAAGGCACCGACGCAGAGGCTAATGAGGCAGCTCATGTTACCAATGTAATGTTGTCCTGTGCCTTCCGAATAGACACGGGTCTCGTGGCTAGTACCACGGTAGGGGCAGCAGCTGGACTGGGACTAGTCACACACGTATTGGCAGTGGGATCTCCCCCTCCATGTTTGAACTCAGAACTTCCTGGTCAAGGTACAGGATTTTGAAGGCAGGGCAATTTGGCGCCTAACCTTCAGTCCCTTTACCAAGAGACTGTGGGTTACAGGCTGAAGGCAAGAGAGTTCAAATGAGCCGGTGGCATTAGAGCCAAGAGCACAGATGCTAAACAAAATGACCTGCCATTTGTTTGGGGGCAGAACAGGTGTCTGTCTGTCTGTGTCTGTAATGAGCCAACTTAGTCCAGTCCTGAAACCTACAAGTCTAATGCCCCCATTACTGGCAAGTAATGTCCTGTCCGTTTCTAAATGGCTAAGGATGGAACCAAGAGTTCCTTCTCCATCTCGGCGTGCTAGTGAGCGGTAGCAGCTTGGAAGAAGGCAGATGCTGGTTGGATAGACTGGCTGTTCACTGGTGGTGACCTGGGAGGTGAACAGGAATCAGGCGGGCTGTTGCTCGTTGTCCCCAAGATGGTGGGGCAGATCAGGCTCTGTCTGTGTCTGGGGCCACGTGCTTACCTGCATTTAACCTCTCCTCTCCCCCTCTCTTCCAGGGATAATTCGAGTTTTCGAAACACAAAAATCACATTGTGAGAACAAGGCGGACGGGAAACTCCTCTCGGTGTGAAGCCTCCGAGGGGTCTCCAGCCGGGCCCTGCCACTTCTGGAGGGCTGCGCAGGCTGGATTGACAGCGCCGCCCTTTTGCGCTCAGCCCCGGAGGAAGGATTTTGTTTGTGCCCTTTTGTGTTGGTGACTAATAAGAGGCCGGCCTGGCCTCACTGCTCTTTTCAGGGCCAGGGCTGGAGGCCGGCTTTTCAGGTATCAGGTGCCCTCCCCGTACCTCCTTCAGCACTTTCTTTCCATTCCCTGAGCAGAGGGTTTTGGGATCCCGTGCTCTTGTGCTGAGGGGTACCAGTATTAAGGCATCTCTGCGGCCAGGAGAGAGCCCATTGGTTTGCAAATGCCCCCTTTTCGCTCTGCCAATAAATTATTGGGTCTCTGTTTCTTTCAGCCTCTCTGGTTCGGTTTGTGTAAGAATAGCTAGGGTGTGGAGAGTCTAGCGCGGCCTTTCCTCCTCTGCCTGTTCACCCCAGAGAGGCCAGCCGGGCTGCCTCCAGGCCCATGCACCACACAGGAACCGTCCCAACAGAGGGTCGGCTTTGCAGTCTGCTCCCGACTCGTTCCTAGACGAGGGGCCTTGTGCAGCCCTGGCGTAACCCCCGGGTTTCATCGCAGGCACAGAACTCAGCCCAAGGCATTGACCTGTAGATTGGTCAGCTTTAAAAATGCCCGGGCCTGCGTTCCTGCCTCCTTGGAGGACTCTTGCCGGCGCTCCTGCCTGTGCCACCATCAGCCTGTCAATTAGCTGTCCCGTAAATGGAGGGGCTTCACAGGTTTAATGGCCTCCGTTCTGGTGATCCTGCAGGCTGTGACAGGCGGAAAGGTCAAATGTGGTGACGTTTACTCTGTCAGTGTGGCTGGGATTAGGGGAAAGCCCCATCTCTTCGCAGCCAATGCGATGGGTCCCTTGCTCTGTCTCTGGGAGCAATCCAGCCTGGAGCTGTCCCGGCCAGAGCGCGGTTAGCTGGGGAGCGTGCATCCGTCTGAGAGCAGGCTGCTAGGAAGCGTGAAGGCGGCTTTAAAGTGGTGTTTCTCAACCTTTTTTTTTTTTTAATAAAGTACCCCTTTTTCCAAAAAAATTCATAAGTACCCCCAGTACCTACAGTTTTCAGACACATTTTTTTTTCCTGCCATTGCAACACATTTGTTTAAACAACTTAATCGTAGCTGGGCGGACGATTAAATTTTGGGGTGTAAAAAGTACAAAAATAATAAAATGCTGTAAAACTTAAAACAAAAATTCAAGTTTTCTCCAAATTTCAGGTGTTGATGTACCCCCTCCCCTCCACTTCTGGCTTCTCTCCAGTACCCCTAGGGGGACTCGAACCACTGGTTGAGAAACACTGTGCTAGGGGATATAGGGCTAGGCACAGCTGTGTCCCTAGCATTGGCCCAGTGCGGTTGCTGGCTGAGAACACACCCTGACTCCACAGCTACAGCGGGAATGCCTAGTGCTGTTGCCACCCCCAGTGCTGCTCCTTCAGGGCTCCATCCTTTCCCTGTCTGCTTGAGCTGACACTTTCACTTGAACAAAAACGTAGCCATTCCCTGGCCGGCCTGAAGGAGGAGCCCTCAGTCAAATTGGAGGAAAAGACGGAGAGCTGCTGTGCAGTGCCCCAAAGAAGCAGGGGATGTGATGGGTGTGGCACATGGGAATCAAGGCAGACAGCGACTGGTATTTACTTGCAGAGATCTTTAGCCACTTCTCTCTTCCGAGGCTAACTGCAGGTTAAGACTCGAATGTGGGTCTTTGGAAATCGTGCTCTTCCTCCTGCTATCGCTTACCATCATCCCAGGCTCTAGGAGAGCCGCGCCTGCAATTCCTGAGCAAGAACAAAAAATAGCCGCCGTTGATCTGCCTGGGCAGCGCGCCCCTTCACAGGGTGGCTGGATTGGCACGGAACAGTCGGCATGAAAATCCCCAGCTGCCCGCTCTCTATAAGCGGGGCGGGATGGGCTAGCCCCTCTCTCTGGAGCTGCACTTTTCAGGACACCTTGTCCCATTTCACCTCTTGCTGCTTGTTTACCCACTATCGGTTGCTAGGGCCTCTCTTAAACAATGAATCCAGTCCAGAGGCAGCTTGTTTTGCCTGATACAGCCAGGTAGCATTCCAGAGCGGCAGCACTTAAAATGCTCCTTTTTCAATACTACTCTGTCCTGCTGTTTTTGTAAGGGGGATTTATTCTCCGTCATAATTACACTCTGGCAATATAAGCTCGTCTGAGCTACTCTCTGCAGGCTCCTTTGAGCCGTGTTGCGTTGAGCGTTTTTGCAGATGACAGTGCTTAAGGTTTTAGTCCTGTTCTTAGTCCCAGCTGTGCACAGAGTCCAGCATTGCTATTTTATGTGTTTTCAGGCTTTTCCCCTCGGACGCACGCTGCGGAAGGCTGTCCCCAGGAGCAGGCTTACTGTAAGCTCTGCTGGGGGAGCAGCCGCTCGGCTTAAATGCTGTTTAAAGTGAGCCGCCTGGTTGAACGGCCAGGGGGTTGGATGGCTGTGTGTCTCCTTCCCCGGCTCCTTTGTGTTTCAGTTCAAAGATCTCTCCAAACCTCCGTCCCCTCTGCTCTGATCATCAGGAGGTGGCGATTAGTTTGCTGGGGGGGGGGGGACTTTTCCTACGAAAACTGATCGAGGAAGCTCCGAATGAAGGCAGTTCTGGGGAGAGGGCAGGGGCGTTACGGAGACGTGTCCGTCATGGTGGCTGGTGAGACGCGTGTTTCGACTGGGCTGTTCCTTTGTAGCCTGTTTTGCTGCACTAATAAAAACCTGCAAGACTAAACGCGTGGCCTGTTGGGACTCTCCTCCCTTAGAGTAGAAAAGGCCCCTCCCGGGCCAGCTTTCAAATCCCCTCCTAGCAAAAGACACAAGAAGCCTCTGCTGCCTTTTCAGCACCACTAAGGGCCGGGAGCGGGGCGGGGAGCTGCTCTGCCCTCGTGTCTCTGCTGTTTCACAAAACAGCGTCGTCCTTGCCTGGGGGAAAAGCCCCTTGTGCCTCCTGCGAGCCAACCTGCTCCCCCTACTCCTGTGCCTCGTTCAAGTGTTTGTCAATTCCACCCCCGTGCTGCAGAAGGAGAGGCAGGGCTGTTCTTACAAATTATGGCCCTATGCAATTGATGCCCCCCCCCCCGATTCTGCTGGGGTCCAGGTACATCCCTCCCCCCATAGCTCTTACTAGGTTCTTCCCTTTCCACCAACCCTCCCAGCATGAATCTGCAGAGGGCCTGGGGCTTCTTTCCCCCATGCAGCTCCAGTCTGGGGATTCCCTCCTCCCACCCCACCTCAGGGGTGTGTCTGCGGCTGGAGCAGAGCTGAAGGGGCCGAGGGCACCTCTCTGCCCCCAGTCTGGCAGCAGGGAGCCCTCATTAGCCTGCTCCTGCTGACCGCAAGCACGTGGAGGAGGGGCCAGGGGGAAGCCCTGCAGCAGCCGTGAACATACAAGCACACCTGGTTGTGTAAGGGCACCCAAAAATGTGGGGTGCCCCAAATTTTCAGGTGCACCATACAGCCACGTATTTTGTGTATGCCTTGGGGGGGCCTTGAGGACAGGCCCAGGCAGGACTTGCTCCTGCAGTCCCAGAGCTGGCCAACGTCTCTGCATCATCTTTAGCTGGAGGAGGGAGGGCCCTGCCCCCTGAAAATCAGCCCCATGGTCTCTGCTTCCTTCTGTCTCTGGCCCCACCCTCCCTTGATTTGCCGCGCATGGCGCCTGTGAGCGCTCAGTGCCTGTGAAACGCAGGCCCAAGCTCGGGCAGGCTGGGCAACCAAACCAGGGCCCGGGGGAAAGGCTGGGCAGAGTTGCTGGCAGGGCGAGGGCCCTGCTGCAGAGCTGGGGTGGTGGGATGGATTGAAAGACTCCGATGCCTCGATGAAGTTGTACCAATGCCCATTCAGGCAGGAGCTCAGTCAGCCACCTAGCGCTCCTTGCCCCCTAGGTCAGCGTACCCGATACCCTCTGAAAGCCCTGGCACTGATGCCATCCACACTGTGCCAGCCAAATGGGGGCTGGTTTGGCCCTGCAGCGTCCGTACCAGCCTCTGCGCCAGCCAACACCCCCTTATGGAAACTGTCTTCCCAAAGGCCCACGAGCACGATGGCGGCAGCGGGGCCGGTGTGAGACCATCGGAGCAGCTGTCAGAAAGCAGAGGGCACCTAAATCACCCACGGAGAGCTGCAAGCTGGGAGCCAGTGGGTCATGCGGGTTCGGTAGTCTTGGCAGGTCAAGCCCGTATAAATAGACTGCACAAGCCACATGCCTTGAAAAGGGGCCAGCTGGTACAAAACGCTGCCACATGCCTGCCCAGCAGAACAATTGGCTGGGGATGCTGCGTGCCAGGGCATTGTTCAAGCCCCTGGCTCCACAGCGAATACACCAGCCAGAACCTTCCCGAGAGCCCGGCTAGCCTAGGGAGCACGCTGCACGCGCTGGGAACCGGCACGGCTCTCGGCGCTCAGAACGAGATGGAGAACCCGCTCTTCGGACTTCACTGAGTGCGCCACAAGCCAACCCTTCCCCCAGCGCCCCATCGCGAGGATGCTCCCGCTGGAGAGAGCGTCACGGCGGCATTGCACCAATCCCAGGCGGGCGTCAGGGTGCCTCTATGACCAGGAGCAACCAGCCAGCGGCACGAGGAGCTGGTGGAGCGTCAGGTCAGGCTTTGGGAACGACGTGTCGCATGCCAGAGAGCAGCCAGCGTGCTGGGCCCCGGACAAGCCAGGCTTCCCAGCCAGCGAAGGCAGAGAGCCTGGCAACGAGGAACCCGCCATGCTGCGTTTGCTCAGTTCCTGTAGCCGACCCGAGTCTGGGAGAGAAAACGCTCAAGCACTGCGGGAGAAATGCTGGTTCTCCCACCGGTAGAAAACAGGCTTCAACCCAACCTGCTCCGAAGGGATTTGCTGTTCCTGCTGAGATGGGAGGAGGCAAGTAATACACCATCAAAGCCACATGCAGAGAAAGGGGCTCAGGATTTTGGGCACCGACACTGACCACTAGTCCTCACCACCCCCTCATGTGCAACAGTAGAATAAGCGTGATCCAGGAAGAAGTGATTCTCCATAGTTCGGGAGGGAGACCAGGAGCACCCAGATATTCCTGTTTCACAGGCCCACAAGGGCACCTGAAGCTTTACAGAGAGGCTGTGCGAGAAAAAGCCAGGTTTCTCCATTTATTACAATTACAAGAAGTCCCCTTTCCTGGAAGGCCAGCCCTGCTTACAAGAAACCCAACTGTCTGTCAGAGAGATGCCTGAGATGCCCTTTTATAGACCTGGTAACTTACCCAGAATTCCCCGTCTTAAAGGGGAAATTCATCATTTCCTCTCAGCTGACCAGAGTGAAATCTGTCTCTGGTGCAGGAGAGGTAGCAGGCAGCTGGGAGACGGGGCTCCACACAGTCACTGGTAAGGTCCTTGGGCCATCACCTTGCTGTGGTTAAGGGAACTGTAGAAAAACAGCTGGGGGGGGGGGGTTCCTTTGAAAGCACCTGGTCTTTCCAACTGCTGCTGGATGGGCCCTCTGCTCTGGGGGAGGGCAAATAGATTTGACCTGGAGATGGAGTCACTGTTGCTACAGGTCAACCCTGCATTTTCCTGGGGAGTCAGTCACCTTGCTCCAGGGATTAGGAGCCAGGACTCCTGGTTTGGCTACTGATGGCCCTGTGAATAACTGGCTACCCCCTATAAAATGGGGCTGATGCTGGTTCAGGCTTAGTTAGCTGTTTCACGTCCCTCTGAGCCACGTGGCTGCTGGTTTTAGAAGCCTGGTTAATTCCTCCCCTGCTTGTATGAAGTTCATTGAGCGGCACCCTGGTCGTCTACACCCAAGTGCTGCAGCAAGGTCTGCGCTAGAAGCTACGCACTTTGGTGAGGCCAAGAAACCGTGCCTGGGGTGGGGTTAGCTGGGCGCGGTCTGGCTAGGTGGGAACTCTGCCTTGCAAGTTAACCCTGTGGCACTTGGAAACACTCCCCATCACTTGCCCTGTGCCTCTGAGAACCAGCTGTTAGTTAGTGGGTAGACAGGCAGCCAGCAGGGTTAGTGAGCCGGTCCCTGTTTTTGTGTCACAGGAGAGCTGGCTAATTAGCTGATCTGCACCATCCCAGCAAGAGCAAGGCTCGTCTGTTACCGTGCGCACCCAGCCCAGTGTCCTGCAGCCTGGTCACGCCCGTCGCTCGCTCGTACAGCTGCGCCCGTTGGTCACTGCCGGGCCTGTGTTCAGCGGTCTGACCTCTGCGGTGGGGAGAGCCCCCAGCATTACAACCCCCCACCACCCGCAATTGTGCATGGGGCTGCTGAGCTCTGGAACCTGTATGTTTCTGGAAACAATTCCCCAGATGACTCCCGGGGTGGTTTAAACCCTCCCTCTTCCACCCGCACCGGCCCAGCCCCTATCAGCCCAAAGGGAAACTCCCTCTCCTTGGCTGAATGGGGAAACCGCCTATACCAGTCCCCGGGGCTTCCTGCGTCAGGAACCGAGCTCCCTGGCAGGGCGTTGGGAAGGATGAGTTAGGGTGCCCGCTAGGTTCCGGGGACCGAGCCTGGCGCACTCCTGCAGGTCTAAAAGCTTCGCCTTGTTCCACTCCCACAGCTTGTGTTGGGTTCGAGCCGTCCCCCCTCCTCCTGTCCTCGTGGCGCTGGGGCTGGCACGGATTCCCAGCACGGTACCGCGGAGTTCAAGGGGTGAAAAGAGCGTGTGTGGCTGCTTGGCCAGGAGCTCAGCAATAGTCCAAGTCGGGGCTGGCTTTTACAGTGACCCAGGAGGGGAAGGGTGGCCTAGTGGTTGAGCCCTAGCTTAGCACTTGGGAGACTAGGCGTCAGTTCGCTGCTCTGCCACTGACTTCCTGTGTGACTGGGGCACCTCCCTTAGCTTCCCCACTATACAATGGGGCAGGCACGTTGCACTGAGGATTGGGAGGGGTTCAGACACACTGGGGGTGGGGCGGAGCGCAGCCTACGACACAGGAAGCGTGTCAGACGCCAGGTTCCCCCGTTGCCTTGCGAAGCCCACGCCTGCGAAGCCAGGGGCTGAGCGCCATCCTGCCCCCGCAGGCAGGTCCAGGAGGCCCGGTGGAGCTGCTGGGCTGGTCCAGTGTCTCTGGTGCGGCTGGGCTCCCAGCTGGTCTCATCTGGGCCTCCTCAGCTCATCTCGAAGAACATGAAGTTCTGGGAAGCGGCAAGAAGAAGTGACAAACACGTGGGACTGCCCCAAAGCCCTGCCCCGCCCACTAATCCATGTGTCCGTGGGTTCCACCGACAGGGCTCCGCTGCCCCTGCTGGGTGGCCTGGCCACGCAATTGGGCGGGGAAGATGTAGCCTTCCAGCGGCTGCTTCTGGGGCATCGTGGTCCGTGGTGCCAGGAGAGGCAGGAAGCTGCCTTAGCCCCACCCCCCTCCCCGCACCACTGACCGGGAGCTGCCCAAGCTAAGCCCCTTCCACCCCTCCCCCAAGCTGGAGCCCCCTCCCACGCCCCAAAGCTCCATCCTCGGCCCCACCCCGGAGCTCCAGGCACGTGATGTTGGGTCGGGGCATCAATGGTTTTTTTCAGCTGGGTGAGGTGCTGAGGGGCTCGGCCCAGGCAGGAGTCGGCAGGCTCCGTGGGGCGGGGCCCGTGCACGGGGCAGCCAAGGCCAGCAGGGGAAAGGACAGCTGGCGGCGGATGTGGGGGCCAAGGAAAAGGCAAAGTGAATCCTGCCCAGTGCCCATGGCACAGACCCCCCCCAGGTAGCACCAGCCCAGGTGTGTGCCGCAGGCAGCATGGGGCTGGGGAGGCTGGCAGGGCTGGCTGTTACCGAGGGTCTAGTGTAACCAGCGAGCTGGAGCTCGGGTAAAGCGACGCGGTGCCAGGCGGGTCCGCCGAGGCCGCTTCTGCAGAGCCCTTTGCGAGGGGCAAGCTGAGCCCGGGTGCCAGGGGAGGCCTGGGAGGGGCCGTGCCCGGGTGCGAGCAGGGGGCCGGTGTGAGCGGGACGGGGCCGGCTGCCGGCACTTACCAATAGGAAGGCTGCTGCCAGCAGGAGCGCCGTGTCCTCTGCCCCCAGCTTTGCTGCAACTGCCAGAGAGGGCGGGAAGGCGCGTTGCCCACAGCTCGGCTACGGTGCCGGGGTCGCTGCCGGCGCCCCCAGCAGCCCCACGTCTCACCCCAGCGGCAGGTTGGGGGACCCCGCCCCCACACTGGACCTTCTGCTGCCCCGGGGGTGAGCATCCCGCCGGCTCCTCTCCCTGGCAAGGGCCTGGGGCATCCGAGAGGACCCCTGGTCTCCGGTGGCCTGGACACAGCAGGGCGCTGAGCACCCTCCCAGCTGCTGGCTCTGTGGGTCAGGCCATTCTCCCAGCCTTGCTGGAGCTCAGGGGCCCTGGGGGCAGATGCTGGAGGAGGGGCAGCCACTGAACCTGGAAATTAAACCTGTGCCTGGGCAATGCCTGTTGGGAGGGTGAGATGCACCAGGACCCTTCTGGAGTGACAGCAGCCGTGTGTCCTGCTGGGGGGCGCTGCGGAGAGCACGGCCAGCTCTGAACCCTGCCGCCCCCCCCTCCCCCAGCACGGCCAGCCTGCCCATCCCAGAGGCCCCGGCACTCCCTGGCCCGCTCTGCGTGCCCCACTTACTGTCCACCCCGAAGAACTCATGGTCCATGTTCCGGTCCTCGTTGAAACCCGGCCACCTCTTCCAGATCACGGCCAGGGGGCTGCCAGTGCGGGAGGTGACCTGGGCAGGGGGCAAGGACAGGTCGTCAGTGCTAAAACCGTGTTTGCGATGGCTGGCGCTGGGGACATCCCCGGTGAAGGCTTTGGGGTCGTCTCCAGACCACGCAAGAGCCTAAGTGCTGCCCTACTGGGTCAGACCATGGTCCATCTTGCCCTGGGTCCTGTCTCCATCCATGGCCAGGACCGGAGCTTGGAGGAGGGGAAGGGCGTTCTGAACAGGGTAGGTATGGAGGGATCCATCCCTGTCTTCTACTCCCGGTTTCTGGCAGTCAGAGGGGTTGTGGCTACTAGCCAGTGATGTCCCTGTCCTCCATGAACCTCTCCAGTTCTTTGTAGAACCTAGTTATGCTTTTGACCTTCACAACATCCCCTGGCAAGGAGTTCCACAAGTTAATTGTGTGTTGCGTGAAATACTTCCTTTGGTTTGTTTGAAACATGCTGCTTAGTAATTAAACTGGGTAGCTCCCTAGTGCTTGTGTTTATGGGAAGGAGAAATAACTTTCCAATGTACTTTCTCCACACTAGTCATTATTTTATGGACCTCTGTCATACTGCCCTCCCCCTCAAATCATCTCCTTTATAAACAGAATAGACCCTGCTTTTAATCTCTCCTCATCTCTGTTGCCCTTCCCTGTCCCAGTCCCGCTATATCCTGGCTGAAATGGGGCAACCAGAGCTGGAGGCAGTATTCATGGGGTGGGTGCTGGTGGATTTTACACCAGTTACTTCTCTCATGTTGCAGCCTGCCCTGGTTCGCCCCCATGGCCCTGTCTGCAGGGGAAATGAGGGCAGCTGGCAGCTTCTGGGGGGGAGGAAACATGAGAAGCCCCTCCCCCCATCCACCCCAAAACATCTGTGTTTGCCGGAGCCCCAGGGAGACGCGCTGCCCTGTTCCAACAGCCCCCCCGCCCCCCTACCTGGAACTCCTGGTTGGAGGAGCAGCGGCTGGCCATGCAGGAGCCTCGCACCCTCATGGTCCCTGTGCCGTGGGGGTCGCACACATCCCAGAGGTGGGCAAGGAGGCCCCATCTAGACACAGAACAGGCCGGGTGGTACAGTCAGGCCGCGGGCAGGGCAGAGAGCCCCGTGCCAGCCAGGGGGGCGGTGAGAGCTGGGCTGCACTGCTGGGCTCAGAGCAGGGTCCGATCCTTGGTCCATCTGCCCCCACAGACTCCACTCACTGGTGGCCATGCCCTGGAGCCTCACAGGGGGTTGCTGCCCCACCGGCCACTCGCCCACATGGGGGTCTCGGCAAGGACCAATCCCTGCCCCAGCCCTGGGGCCAGAGCCCAGGGGACCCTCACCTCTGGCGCACGCTGCCCAGGAGCTGGTCGCTGGCGGTGAACACCCGCACCTCCATCTGGCAGCAGCCCAGGCAGCTGGTGCCTGCCCGGAAGGGCCGTTGCAGCCACAGGACGTCCTGGCCTTGCGTGTCCCGGAGGCGGATGCGGCAGGCGCGGGCAGGGCCACACAGGTGCAGGCACAAGTGGCTGGTTTCTGAAGCGGGCACAGAGAACCGGGCAGACCGGGCGGCCACTGCATGTGGGAGAGACTGCCCCCCCCAGTGCTGGGGAGGGGCACGCAATGGGGGGCCTTCACCCCAGTGCTGCGGGCCCTGTGCCCTAATGCTGGGGGGAGGGCAGGCACTGGGGGCCCTGCACGCCAATGCTGGGGGGTGGGTGAATAGAGGGGGTGTGAGATGTGAGCAAGACCCTCGGCGCGGGCCCTGCTGCGGGAGGGGCTGGCAGGGGGTGGGAGATGCTACCCGATGGAGGATGGGCTCTGCCCTTTCTATGACTTCCGACACAGACTCCTCCCCCCATTTGGGAGGGCTTTGTGCCCCTCCCCACGGCAAGTGACACCGAGCGGGGGGCGAACAGGCCAGGAGGGGAGGGACCGGTTACCTTCCATAGCTACCAGCAGCCCCTTTGCCTGCGCGGTGCCCACCACGTACGTCCTCCCGGGCTGCCCCGCGGACCCTGCAACAGTCACACCAGCCGCGTCTGAGCCGCGCCCACCCTTGGCCAGGGCGGCAAACCCCGCTAGCCAGACTGGCGCCCTGGCATTTCCCACACAGGGCCGGCAGGCAGCACCCGCCTGGGAATGGGATGCTCACGGCTCCGATGCCAGGGTCTGTCTGGGAGTGGGAGAGGTTGTTCATGGCTCTTGTCCCAGGGCCTATCTGGGAACGGAAAGGGGATGTTCACAGCTCCATTTCCAGGGCATGTCTGGGAACGGGAGAGGGATGTTCACGGCTTTGTCACCAGAACCTGTCTGGGAATGGGAGGGGGATGTTCATAGCTCCATCACAAGGGCCTATCTGGGAACGGAAAGGGGATGTTCCTGGCTCCATCGCAAGGGCCCGTCTGGGAACGAGAGGGGGATGTTCCTGGCTCCATCGCAAGGGCCTGTCTGGGAACGAGAGGGGGATGTTCCTGGCTCCATCGCAAGGGCCTGTCTGGGAACGGGAGGGGGATGTTCCTGGCTCCATTTCCAGCGCACGTCTGGGAACGGGAGGGGGATGTTCCTGGCTCCATCGCAAGGGCCTGTCTGGGAACGAGAGGGGGATGTTCCTGGCTCCATCGCAAGGGCCCGTCTGGGAACGGGAGGGGGATGTTCCTGGCTCCATCGCAAGGGCCTGTCTGGGAACGAGAGGGGGATGTTCCTGGCTCCATCGCAAGGGCCTGTCTGGGAACGAGAGGGGGATGTTCCTGGCTCCATCGCAAGGGCCTGTCTGGGAACGGGAGGGGGATGTTCCTGGCTCCATCGCAAGGGCCCGTCTGGGAACGGGAGGGGGATGTTCCTGGCTCCATCGCAAGGGCCTGTCTGGGAACGAGAGGGGGATGTTCCTGGCTCCATCGCAAGGGCCCGTCTGGGAACGAGAGGGGGATGTTCCTGGCTCCATCGCAAGGGCCTGTCTGGGAACGAGAGGGGGATGTTCACAGCTTTGTTACCAGGACCTGTCTAGGAATGGGAGGGGGATGTTCCTGGCTCTATCACCGGGGCCTGTCTGGGAACGGGAGTTCAATATTCACAGCTCCAGCGCCTGGGCCCCTCTGTAAAGGGGAGGGGAATGTTCAAGGCTCCCTCGTCAGGGCCTGTCTGGGAACAGGCAGGGGATGTTCGTGGCTCCGTCACTAGGACCTGTCTGGGAACAGGAGTGGGGAGTTCACGGCTCCATCGCCAGGGCCGGTCTGGGAGCGAGAGAGGAGTTCACGGCCCTGTCGCCAGGCGTGGTCTGGGGGGTGCTCATGGCCTGTCCCTGGAGCCAGCCTGGGGATGCTGAGGGCCGCGGGGCTGAGGCAGGGCGCTGGGCCCAGCGCGCACTCGCCAGCCTGGGTTAAACGTGTACGTACCAGCACATGGATCCCTGCTCCTGGGACGGGACCCCACAAAGTGCCCTGCCCGGGGAGGGGCCGGGCATTCGGCCTTCGCCTGCGTGGAGCAGGACAGGGCCCGGGCTGTACAGCGGTGCCTGGTGCTTCCTCTCCCAAAGCAAAGCCCCCGTCCCTCCCTCCCTCTGCCCCGCTTGGCTGCTGGGGGCTCTGCCCCTCCTCTGTGCTGGGCTTGGGCCGGGGCTGGTCACTGCCTGGGCCAGGCTGATTTTGGAGCCGAGCTTAGGGGCCGCTCTGCCCCTCGGAAGCGGCCCATCTGCTCTGGGGGGGCCTGGCACTATTTGGCCCCAGGCCTGGCAGGTGCTGGCTGTGGTGATCTGGGCGCCCGGCTGACAGGCTCTAGCCCAGCCCCTGCCAGGCAGCAGCAGCTTCCGCCCCGAATGGTGGGCTGCTGTGAAGAGGAGCTGGGCTGACGGGCTCTGTCCCCATCGGCACGGAGCCCCCCCAGGTGCTGGGGTCTCCCTGGGCCGTGCCGGAGTGCCGGCTGGGGCCTCGCAAGGACCTTACCGCGTGGCGCAGCTTGGGCGGTGACGTGCAGCTGGGGGACGCCGGCCAGCGCCTGCAGCCCCGGCGGGGGAGCGTCGGCGTCCTCCCAAACCCGCTGCCAGCTCTGCTCCAGACACCCTCCGCGGGCTCGGCTGCCCTGCCAGCCCCGCTGCGGCAGAGGCGAGTCCCTGACTTCCTCTCCAGCAGCCTCCTCTTCGGCCCTCCCAGGGGCACTGGCACCAGCCCTCCGCGCCGGCTCCGGGCTCCTCCGGCTGCTCCCGAAGGCCAGCTCCTGAGCTGGGTTCGCCCGGCTTGTGCCTTCCCAGCTGGGGGGCGTCCCCCCGGCCCAGGGACCTGCAGCCTCTTCCTTCTGCCTGGAGGGCCGTGCCAGAGCCTGGATGTGCCTCTCCCGCGTCAGGTGCCCGAAGGGAGATGCCATCCCGAGGGGCGAGCGCCGAGGGCAGGCCCCGGGCTGGAGCACAGCGGAGCTCAGCGTGGGGAAGGCACCTGTTCTGCAAACTCCCCGGCCCCTCGCTCCACGCTGCAGCTGTGCCCCAGCCCCCTCGCTCAGCTCGGCCCCCGCCAGCGCCCCTCCCGTCCATTCCCCCCCTCCCGGCGTTGCCATCTCAACCGGCCGGATCTCCCCGTGGTGCGGGGACAATGGCGGGGCCGCAGCGCATAGGGCAAAGCTATGGCCTCCAGAGGTTAGCCCGGGGCAGATGGGAGCAGCCACCCGGCTGGGAGCAGGGGGCCCGTGTGGGGCAGTGGGGGAGCACATGACACCAGAGGCCAGGGGTGCCAGGCCGGGTCAGGGTGCCGCCACGCCTGGGGGGCAGGAGAAAACAAGGTCACTTGCAAATCTGAGGCAGGGTTGGCACCGAGCGACTCACCATCCCCCGTGTCCACGCTGTGACTCCTCAGCGCTCGGCTGCCCCCGCCCCACGGGACTCCTCGCCACCCGCCGAGATGTGCCCAGGAAAGGGGCAAGCTCCGAGGGTCGCTGGCCAGCCCCACCCTCTGTCCTGACTCGACCATCGCAGCTGGGCGCCAGGGCAATTCTGCCTCCGGAAACAGGACAAGGCTTTGCGAGGTTTCATGCCTGCTTGGTGCAAGTGGCCGGATGTTCTACTCCCCCCAGGCAGCACAAAGCGCAGCCTGCCCGGTGTTTGGGCCCGGTGTCACGTTACTGGATTTTAAGGGGAGCAGCCAGATCACAGCTGCACCCCTGGGGGGGGGGGTGTTTGTCCCAAACGTTGGTACGAAGGGGGCCATGTGAGGTGTCCGATGAAAGCTCATTGTCTGCTGATTCTGTATGTGCTCTTCATATACCTGTACAATGTCGGTGTGTGACGTTATAAATACGGACTCTGTGTGGATGCTGAAAGGCTTTCTGTCTGAGGCAGAGCAGTGGGCCAGGAATGTTTGCCATGGACATGCTAATGAGCAAAGCTCTAGGGAACAATGGACCCCTGCAGGCCAAAGACACACCTGACCATGTGACTCTCTCCAGCTTGGAAGAAGCTGGCGGCGGGGGATATAAATAGGCCATGTGGCCGACTCCATCTTGGTTGCCCGGATCTGCTCCTGACCCCAGATGCGGCCTCGCAGGGAATCATGAGCCGGGAAGAACTGTGGACCCCTCCCGACACATAGGATGTGCACCAAGGACTTTTAAGCCATCAGTTATAACATCGCTGCTGCGAGCCTGCATTGAGAACTGGGAGATTCGATGCATGTAATGTATGACACTTAACCTTACTCTCATGCTTTTCTTTCTTTTAATAATAAACTTCTAGATGGTAGATTCTAAAGGATTGGCTCAGCGTGGTCTTGTGGGTGAGATCCAGAGTGTAAATTGACCTGGGATCAATGACTGGTTTCTTGGAACCGGACAGAACTTGTTCGGGGTAGGTGAGATTGGGTCCTATAACCCTTCACCTGGGGGCAGGCCCGGGGCTGTTTGGGGCATGGAGAGAGCTGGGGTCTCCGAGGGGTTTTCCTCGAGAGGCTTCTGGCTGGCCAGGCAGGCAGCCGAAGTGCTCTGTGTAACTGGTTTGTGGCCTATTTGGGAAGGGCCGCCAGTCAGGGGCTAGAGAGAGCCCCGAGTTTGAGCAATTTGCCCTGAGCGGACACCCTCAGTGGTGCCCAGACCTGGCCCGGTCTGTCAAGGTGGCATAGTCGGCAGGAGCTTCGGATCCAGACCCCACGCTGTCTAAATTTGATCTTTTGGTTTTGAGAGTTTGATTGGGTAAAGAGCAGCTGAAATGAGTCAGCAACAATATGAGAGTCGGGACAGAGAGTCCTTGAAGGAGTTGTGCTCAGAGAGAGGCCTTGACTTTAGGAAAAAAGCTCCTGAGCAGCAGTTGATATCTTTGCTAGTGCAGAACGACCAGAGGGCCAGAGAGTGGCCCCCACCCGATGCTACAGATGCGGTGGCAGAAGAAGTTCGAAAGCAGCAGGCATTGCAGAAAGTGGAGCTGGAACACGAGAGGGCCCTTGCCGACTTGCGTCGAGAGGACCACGCACGTCGAATGGAAGAGCTGGCAGCCCAACTCCGAATAACGGAACAGCAACAAAGGATACCACAACCTGAGAGCCAGTCCCCACTTGCCAACAAGCTTTGGGAAAGGATCTGACCCATCTTCAACGATAAAGGAGTTTTTAGCCACCTTCGAGCGCATTTGCAACGTGACACCTGGCCCATAGGGGTTCATGGCCAATGAGGGGGCTGGCCAGAGCTCCCCAGACAGTCTGGCACCAGCGGGACGCTGCGTGGCCGGATTGCGGGTGCTCCGGGGGTGCTCTGCTAACGCACAGGAATCCCGCAGCCTGGAAGAGCCGATCTGGACGTGTGTTCCCACAGCCGTGGCTGGCGTACCTGGACACACAGCAGCCCACGGGCAGCCTCTCCTGCCCACATCCCTCTGCCGCGTGGCACGGAAAGTGGAGGAGGACACATCTCCCCTCCCCCCGGCTCCCCGGGCCTGCCTGCCCCACCCCGCCCCCAGCAAAGGAGCTCAGGAGCTGTTTGGACACACAGTGGTGTTTACTCCCACGCCTGGTGCACGTGATACACACGCGGCCGCCGGGATCTCCTGCCAAACCCCCATGCAGCTGCCCTGCCCCCCTCATGGGCACAGGCAGGTGGCTTGCCTCTGAGCTGCCAGCTTCAGTGCTGGGGGTGGGGCCCAAATTCAGCCAGCACCCTTCAGCGGTCCCCTTCCCACGCGAGAGGGCTGCAGCTGGGCACCACGTGGGCACGGACGGCTCTGCACTCCGCAGATTGTCTGCCATCCCTCCCCGCGGGCTGGGTGGCCTCCATCTGCAGCTCCCACAAGCAGTCCCGGCTGAAGGGTCCAGTGGGTGGGGGGGTGCGGCCGCCGGCTCCATCCTCCTGCAGCTCTGTGAACCCTGCCTAGGACGTGGCAGCTTCCTGCATAGAGCCCAGGGGACCCTGGCAGGGCTCAGCCTCCCCTGGCAGAGCTGTGGGGGCGGCTCTCCGCAGCCCCGGTGCCAGGGCCTGCGTGCAGACGTCCAGGGCTACGGCAGGTAGCGCTTGGGGTCCCCAGGGAAGGGCGCTGCGGGCGCTTGGTTGAAATGGGCCATCAGGAAGATGCTGACGGTCCCCAGGACGAAGAGCGAAGCCATGACCAGGAAGCAGACCCGGTCGATGACTCGCCCCACCAGGATCCACTCCTCGTTCTCCTGCGGGGGGGGGGGGGGAAGACACAGATGTTCACGGCCAAACCTGCTGCGGGTTCCCACTGTCGCTCGGCCCACGTGCTCCAGGGCCTGCTGCCTCTGACCCAGTCAGAACTGCGCCTACCTCCCCTGTGGCTAAGCACGGCCCCGGATCCCCCCCAGAGTGGTTCCCCTTTCCAGCTCGGTCTCCGAGCTGCTTCTCCATGCTCGGGTCCCTACACGGGGAGCCCTTCTGGCCCCATTCCCATGGGCCCCCTGTAGGCTCCTGTTCTGCTGGGGCAGACTCACGTTGTCAAAGTCGTTCTGCTCCTGCAGGGTCCTGGCGATGTGGTTACAGGCGTCCACGCAGGCCTGGATCTCAGGACCTGCCTGCACCAAGCTGTGGCAGAGATCTTGGCTGCGCCCGTTTTCCAGGCCTCTCCCTGGAGATGAAGAGGAGGCGCCGGGATAGCACCGGATCAGCGCGGCACCAGAAAGCCCCCACTCCCTCGGGCGTCTCAGGCCCCTGGCCTTTTGCAAAGCACCAGCCAGCCCTCCCCCAGAGAAGCCTGAATGCTGCTGGCGTCCATGGCTCTCCCCGAGGGGACGGCCTGTGCGGGGACGGGTCTCCTGGGCGTCTCTCGTGTTTGGCTTTGGAGCTGTGCACCCCAGCGGTGTCGGTGTTTGAGGTCAGCTCCTGGAGCAGCCCCCAAGTAGCCAGCCAGGGTGTGGGAGAAGGGCTAGCCAGGTTGACTGGCCTCTCAAGGAGCTTCCAACGAACAATGCAGCGTGGGAGGCACCAACTACACGGAGGGACTTCCCTGCAGCCCCTCAGGCCGGAGCCTGGGCCTTGTCATCCCCCTGCAAAGGGCCGAGCCGCACGTGGGCAGGCGACTTGCTCGTGTGTCTCCAAACTCCAGCCTGGGGCCGACTTTCCCCAGCAGGACCTGTGGGAGTCCCTCCTCACGGCCCAGGACACAGACAGGGTCCCGGAGAGGCCTCCATTTTGTCTTCCATCCAGACTCTCCCCTCGGGGGGAACTTCCTGACTCGCTGAAGCTCCGAACAAAGGGCTGAGGGGCTCTGGCTAAACTGGAGACTTGACTGAAGCCAGCCGTCGCCTCCGGCTCTACTGCCAGCCTGCCCCAAGGACTCTGCCGCTGGGGGGGTCTGAGCCCTCTAACCACCCAACGCTCTCTGAATAACCCCTATAGGGTCGAACAGACGGGCCCCGCGAGCACGCTGGGGAAGAGCTGAGGTGCAGGTGGGCCTGGGGATGTGACTGGTCCTTGGGGGCCGGAGGAGCCTTTTTATTTGGCGCGATGGAGTTTCACACCCTCTCGCCGGCCCCAGGAGCAGTGCTGGCCACGGCCCAGAGAACAGGAGTGTCGGAGGGGACTGCTTGGCGGCTCCTTGCCGGCCAATGTGGAGAAGGGACGTGCGCTTGGGGGCTGGCTTGGTGTCTGATGGCGGAGGGCCCCGGGTCGTGGGCTGCGAGTAGCCCTGCCCCTAAGCCTTTTGCCCAGAATTGGCCCCCTCAGCGGTGCCCCCAGAAACCCCGTATTACAAGGGGTGAGGAACACGGGGTTTCCTCTCTTCCTCAGTCCAGCTCCTCACACTTGGTGGCCGTGGTGACACCCTCAGCCTGGTCCCGTTCCCCTGTCAGCCCCGCCCTCCCAACCCCATTCCAGCCCCGAGGGGGTGCTGTTGGGGGTGAGTTTGCTGCTGGTTAAAGGCCAAGGGGAGCCACAGTCTGTGGGGTGGGGACATCTATGCTAAGGGCCCCAGGCCCTGGCCGCCCCTGCCCCCCCGAGCTGTCACTCACCGATCTTTTCCAGGACGGCCTTCATCAGCCCGTCCCTCTCCTTCTGCTTCTCAAAGATCAGCTCCGTCCGGGCCTTCCACAGCATGTACTCGTCGGCCTTCACCATGAGCCCCAGCGAGCTGCGGCGCCGAGCCCTCAGCGGGCGGGCGGCCACGTCGCTGCGGCGCATGTGCATCCCCAGGAAGTGGGGCAGTCGCCGCAGGCAGATCTGGGGACAGAGCGAGGAGCCGGCGCCGTCACACGCACGGGACCGGGGCAGCCGGCACCATCACGCTCAGCCCAGGGGAGCCCTGTCTGCTGGGACGGGGCTCACCGAGCGGCAGCCTGGCCCCGGGGCTGCTCCATCGGCACCCGGCCGTGACTCCTGGCACCAGTGGGAGTGGAGCAGCCTGGCTCCGTCTCCCATACCTCAGCCGAGGGGGGCCTGCCTGAGGGGGGCTAATGCCCAGCAGTCCCTTGGCAGGTTGAGGCCTGGCTCTATCCCTGCAGCCCTGCCCCCCAGGCCCTCCTGTGGGCCTGCGCAAAGCGGTGTGGAGACGCGGTCGGATCAGGTAGCGAGCCCGCAACGCTGGTGCTGCACGGTAGTGAAACAGAACGTAAGAACGGCCACCCTGGGTCAGACCAAAGGTCCATCCAGCCCAGTATCCTGCCTGCCCACAGTGTCCCGTGCCACGTGTCCCAGAGGGAGTGAACAGAGCAGGGAATCATCAAGTGATCCCTCCCCTGTCACCCATTCCCAGCTTCTGACAAACAGAGGCTAGGGAGCCCATCCCTACCCATCCTGCCTAACAGCCATTGATGGACGTATCCTCTGAATTTATCTAGGACTTTTTTGAACCCTGTTAAAGGCCTGGTCTTCACAACATCCTCTGGCAAGGAGTTCCACAGGTTGACTCTCTGTTGCATGAAGAAATACTTCCTTTGGTTTGTTGTAAACCTGCTACCTGAAACCAGGGCCAGACCCTGCATCCTCCTGGGGGAGCGTGCCCCACAGCACTGTGGGTCAGGCAGTCTGTTTGAGTCTCTGGGGCTCAGGATCCCCCACAACGGCTCAAAAGCTCCATGTACTTGCCTCTGCCCTCAGTCCTTCCCCTGTCTTTTCCTGAGGGCAGTGACTGGTGCGGGAGGGAGCATGTGGGGTATCACATTAATGGATTTTTAATACGAGTAGGAACATACGAGTAGGAACATGGTTATTGCACCCACTGGTGTGGGTTTGCCCCAGATGGGGTGCACGGGGGCCCCGGGAGGTGGGAAGTGAAGGCGTTCGCGATGCTGGCTCCGCCTAGGCGGCTCATGTCCGTGTACGATCTGTGCGTGTAACGTGACGAATACGGGCTCTGTGTTTGTATTTTACACGGAGGCAGCAGTGGGCGTGGACCCCCTGCCGGGAGGGGCGGTCGCTCAGTGCTGCATGGACAGTGGCTCTGCAAGGTCGCCAGTTGACCCCTGAGGAGCGCACAATGGCCCCTTGCCTGAGACAGACCCACCTGGCTACTCCATGGCTCCTGGCCTAGGAAGGACATAGGCTGGCTTGGTGGTCATGGATCTGCCCCATTTTGGGAGGCACCAGCGCCCAGGAGAACACTGGGTTTCCCTCCTCCTGGGCAAGGTGATAAAAGTATCCTGAGGCGCCTCCATCTGGTCTCCTCCTGCCCTCTGCTCCAGACGCACCTTGGCCAAGGACATCCTAACATGGGATGTACTCCAGAGACGTGTAAGCTGGCCGGTTGTTCCATCTCTGCTAAGAGCCTGGGTGATCGATCTATGTAACGTATTCTCTTTAACGTCTTACTCTCAGCCTTTTCTCTCTTTTATTACTAACCCTTTAGATGTTAGAGTCTAAGGGTCTGGCCCAGCTAGGGATGTAAAGGTATGTCTACACTACCCTCCTAGTTCGAACTAGCGGGGTAATGTAGGCATACCGCACTTGCAAATGAAGCCCAGGATTTGAATTTCCCAGGCTTCATTTGCATAAGCGGGGAGCCGCCATTTTTAAAACCCCGCTGGTTCGAACCCCGTGCAGCGCGGCTACACGGGGCATGAACTACCGTTACTCCTCATTTCACGAGGAGTGATGTGGCAGCAAAGGTGGGGAGAGCGGCAGCCAGTGCTGGGGGGAACCGGTTTACAAGCCAGTTCCCCCCAGCACTGTCTCCGCAGAGGCAGGGAAGGTGGAGACACAGCGGGAAACAGGCGAGCAGGGACTGAAGCAGTCCTCACTCACGCCGCTCCTGCTGCGATTCTGCTTTCGAAATGTACAAGAGTCCCAGCGGCGAATAGGGCTCTTGTACATTTCAAAAGGAAGCCCCATGCTACAGTTCAAAGGTGGAGGTGCCCTTATAGACTAATTGAATAGTCCCTGGAAATCTCATTGACTATTCGATTACTTAATTAATCCAAATGTAACATCCGTAGGGCCAGCGGGCTCTTTTGGGTACGATCCAAGGTGTGAGTTGACCGGGGACTGTGGCTGGTCCTTTGGGATGGGGAGAACCTGTGCAGAGCTGGTGAGATGGGTTTTATAACCTCTCGCCTGTGCAAGGAGCAGTGCTGGCTGTGGCACAGATTAACGGGGGGGTGTCTTTGCTTGTGAGATTCTCGCTGGGCCGAGTGGCAGCTGCAGTGCTCTATGGCTGGCTCGGTGCCTTATAGAGGGGGACCCCCAGTCTTCGGCTGCAAGTAGCCCTGGTTCTAAGCAGTTCACCTCTCAGCGGTGCCCCAGATGCCCTGCTGGCTCAGGGAGGAGCAGGGGGAGGCTGATGCCGCGAGCGTTAGGCAGGTCGCTACCAGCATGGGGGGGAGGGGAGCCCACCAGCCCCTCCATCCTACCTGCCGCACTCTCTGCGACATGCTGTGCGTGTTGGGTGTCCTCAGTGACACGTTCAGCACGATGACCGCGTTGGCCACGATCAGCACCGTCACCACCAGGAGGAAGGTCAGGTACCTGGCGGGGAGAAGGAGCCGCGGAGGCGGGTCGCCAGGCCTGCTTCCCCCAACCCTGTCTCACCAGCCACAGCCAGGCACGGCATCTGCTGGTCCTTGGGGCTGTGTCCAGGCAGCAGACACCAGACAAAGCCGAGCACCAGGGAATGGGAACTGCCCGGATCTCTCGCTGCCCAGCAGTGACGCTGCAGCCCATCTGCATGCAGGAGACTAAGGGAGCCCGGACCAGAACTCCCCCATGGGCAGCTAATCCGCTATCCCTTCTCCTGCAGCAGCCAACTCCGATAACGCACCTATGGGGTGGGGAATCTCCCTCTGAACTCGCAGCTGCCATTCCAAGCATGAAGGATGGTGCTTAGAGCTCCACCCCACCCCCTGGAGCACACACTCAAGTCTCACCCGGCTATTTGCCTCGGCATCATCATGCAGCAGTGAGTTCCGCAGATTAACTGTGGGCTGTGCAGCAAGGTGTATCCTGTGGGCTGCTAGGCATTCTGTTCAGGCATGCCCTCATCCTGGCAGTGCAGGGCAGGGAAACTGGGAGCGGCACAACCACGCCTGCACAGGCCTCGGAGGCAGCCCTCTGTGCTGAGCTACCAGTGCCCCCAAGCCCCACCCGCGACGGCTCTCATTCTCTGGCCCTGCCCATTCCCATGTTGTCCCTCAGAGCCGGGCCTCAAAGGACCCCACTGAGACTGAAGCGAATCATATCAGCTGGGATGCAGGGGAGGAGGAGAGCCGAGCGGGTTTGGGAGCCCACCCCGGACCCTGCCGGATGTGGGCTGGCAGGCCTCGGGGAGCAGCCCTTACCTGCCAATGAGCGGCATGGCGTCGGAGGTCTCGGGCACCTTCTGCGCGATCAGGAACAGGAAGACCGTCTGGGCCAGGAGGACGTTGATGGAGACCGTGCACTTCTGGCCGCCCGCTGCCGGGATGCAGAACGCGAGACATGAGCCCGGGTCTGCCCCCCAACCCCCACACGCTGGCCCCTCCGCCATGTTGGCCACCTCCTGGGAGGAGCTTTGCTCTTCTCCTGCGCCCGCGAGCGGGGTCGAGCTCTGTCCCCCTCCGTGGCTGCCATGCTGGGAGGTGTGGATTGTCCCCGCGCCAATGCCAGCGGTTCGAGCTGTGCCGGGGGCTGCTAAGGCGGGGGCCAGCCAGCGAGCCAGGCTCTACCTTTGGCAGGCAGGAAATACACCAGCACGGCCACGGAGGAGATGAGCACGCAGGGCACGATGATGTTGATGACGTAGAAGAGCGGTTTGCGCTGGATGATCAGGTAGAAGACGACCTGCTGGTAGCCCAAGTCGTCCGGGGTGAAGCGCTCGGCGTTCACGATCTTCTTGGCCGGCCGGTGCTTGATCATCCACTCCCCGTTCTCTGCCGGAAAGACGACACCGCGCGAGAATGGAAACCGCCCCGGCACAGCATCATGGGGACCCCACTCTGGGCCCCGACTCCCTTGGGGAGCAGCAGGCATTGCCCCGGGCGGGGGCCGAAGGAGCTTGTCCAGCGACCCCTGCTGGTGGATGCTTGGAACTGCCTCTCTCAGCTGGGGCCGTCAGCTGCAGGGCAGGGGAATCTGGCTCGCTGGCTCGGAGCCCGGGATGCAGCCAGAATGGCACCAAGGTGCCCATTCTCCCTAGGCGTTTGTGGGGGGGCGGGCTTGGGAACAGCGGGGGGCTGGGCTGTGAGTCTATCTGCCCCTCTGCACACCTCCGCAGCGTGAATGACAGGGCCAGCTGAGCAAGTATTGACATTGTGTCTGGGCAGCCGGCGCCCATTCCCCTTGCTCCAGCTGCTGCCGCGTCTCTAGGGGACGGAGCGGGCGTGAGACAATGCCTGATCCATCCGGGAAGAGAAATCCTGCCCTGGGGACTTCCCGGGGGGGGGGGGGGGCAGATAAAGATCTGGGGCAGGGAGATTTACAGCAGTGGCTGGGAGCTGCAGGACACACACAGCCACCAGCTTCCTGCCTCCCCGTGGGGGCTGATGCCCAGGGGCCCGATCCTGCCTGGGGGGGCTAAGCGATGCCCGTTCAGTGCAGCGGCCTCGGAAGCAGGCTTTGGGGAGCCGCACGTGAGGCCTTACGAAGGTTTCTTGTTTTCCTGTCGGCTGCCGGAGCGCTTATTTCTGAGCCTCTCCGGCGCCCCGGCTCGGCCTGGTGACGAAAGACTAGATCTCGCCGCCCCCAGAGCGTTTTGTCCCTCCGGACGCCGTGACACGTCTGCCTGCGAGAGTTCCAGGTCCTGAATCGCTCCCCGCCTGGGCCCGGGTCGCTCCAGGGGCGATGGGCAGGCAGAGCGCCGGAGGACAGGGTAGAGCAACACATCGCTGCTCTCTCGGGGCGTGACTCGTAAGCAGCTGGGCGCTGGTGCCGGCTGCTCACAGCCCTCGGGGCAGGGGGGTCCCAGCCGTGGCTCCCACGACCACTGGCACTTGAGCTGAGACACTAATGGAGCCGGGGGACCGGCCCGAGAGGGGGCATGGCCCCAGCCCGGAGCTTTCGGGGCAGGAGAGGAGTGAGATTCGAGGAGGCTCCAGGGCCTCTTCTGTCTCCGGCCCCCCCCCTCGCCCGCCGGCCAACTTCAGCCCTTCCTTGCCACCCGACTGCCTATCCCTCTGCCCAGGCCCAGTCTCCTCGCTCGGCCAGTCCTCATCCCCTTCCCGGCCGTCTGCTGAGCCCCAGTCTCCTGCCCCCGCCCCCCGTCTCCCCTTCTCCCCCGCCCAGCCTCTGTGCCCAGCCAGTCCCAGCCTTCCCTCCCCCCTTGCCCCATTCCCCCCAGGCTGCTCCCTCCCCCTGCCACGGGATGTTTTTGCCCCCCGAGATGGCTCCTCCTTCATGCTGCCTGGGCATTAGCACTGGGGCAGGTTCCCAGCTCTAAGCGCCTGTGCCCAGCCCCGACCCACCCGGCAGCAGCCACCCTGGAGCCCCCCAATGCAGCAAGCTTGGTCGCTCTGGCAGTGGGAGACTATGGAGCATGCTCAGTCCGGCCCGAATCTTTGGAGATTTTAGCTGCTAGTCTCTGCTGAGCACAGAGGCTTATCCCAGGGCCAGGTTTGGATGGCAAAGGGTCCAGCCCAGCTCAAAGCCCTCTCCCCTGCCTGGTGCCATGTTTCAAACCCCTGTTCAAAGCATGGGGGCGCTACAGCTGTTCTTCCTGGAACAGTATTCTCTCTCCCCCTCCCCCCACCCCCGGCTTCATTCTTGGACCTGGTTGGTGCTTTGGCTGCTAGTTCCCAAAATTCAGCCCGAGGCAGGCGCCCGGTGTGGAAAATGTCAGCCGAATGCTTGGAGTTCGGCAAAGATTTGAAGCAACTGAAAACAAAATCATAGCGGGCCAAGAGCTGGAAGATTTCCGGAGCCACAACGGGTCGGCTTGCCCCGCTGGGCCAGGGAAGACCCCGGGGACAGGCGGAGGATGCGGGTTGTTACCTGTGAAAGCTTCGGGGTCGATGACGATCCACTCGATGGTCTGCCCGTCTTCCACCGTCAGCAGCAGGTTGATTTCATTGGCACTGTAGGTCTGGGACCTGCGGGGGAGGCTGCGTGTGGCCGAGACTGGCTGTCTAACGGAGATGCTCATGCACACGGAAGTGCTAAGCTCCAACCCGCCCCTGGGTGCTTCAGCCAATCCTAGGGCCGGCGCCGCAGCCAGACGTGCACTGGACTGCGGGATTGGAAGCACCGTGGCATCTGGGCTGCTTGGCCTAGCTCCTACTGCTCCAGCACCTCCCCAGCTCGGGGTCAGGCCTGTCTCTGACTCAGACCCATCCCACGCCGCACCCCTGCAGCTGTGGCTTTGGGGCAGGGCAGACCTGGGCACAGATGGGGAAGTTTCCAGATAGGCCCCGATCCTGCAATTGAACCCACACGGCAGCTCCCTGAGTCTGACATCAGGGTGGTACGTGGGGGGCTCATGCTGCAGGCCGGGGACTCAACTGTCGGCATCATGTGGCCTCAGGCACGTCCCCAGAGCCGTGTCCCACCATAAGTGGGAGCTTTGCTTGTCCAACACCCTTCAGGGACGAGCCGGGGAGCTCCCACAGAATCATAGAACCATAGAGTGGAAGGGACCTCAGAAGGTCAAGTCCAGCCCCCTGCTCTAGGCAGGACCAATCCCAACTAAATCAACCCGGCCAGGGCCTTGTCAAGCTGACACTTAAACACCTCTAGGGATGGAGACTCCACTACTTCCCTAGGGAACCCATTCCAGTGCTTCACCACCCTCCTAGGGAAATAGTTTTTCCTAATATCCAACCTGGACCTCTCCCACCACAACTTGAGACCATTGCTCCTTGTTCTGTCATCCGTCACTACTGAGAACAGCCTCTCTCCATCCTCTTTGGAACCTCCCTTCAGGAAGTTGAAGGCTGCTATCAAATCCCCCCTCACTCTTCGCTTCTGCAGACTAAACAAACCCAAGTCCCTCAGCCTCTTCTCATAAGTCATATGCTCCAGCCCCCTAATCATTTTGGTTTCCCTCCACTGGACCCTCTCCAATGCGTCCACATCCTTTTTGTAGTGGGGGGCCCAGAACTGGACACAATACTCCAGATGTGGCCTCACCAGAGCCGAATAAAGGGGAATAATGACATCTCTGGATCTGCTGACAGTGCTCCTCTTAATGCAACCTAATATGCCATTAGCCTTCTTGGCTACAAGGGCTCACTGTTGACTTCTATCCAGCTTCTCATCCACTGTAACCCCCAGGTCCTTTTCTGCAGAACTACTACTTAACCGGTTGGTCCCCAGCTTGTAACAATGCTTGGGATTCTTCCGTCCCAAGTGCAGGACTCTACACTTGTCCTTGTTGAACCTCATCAGATTTCTTGTGGCCGAATCCTCCAATTTGTCCAAGTCACTCTGGACCCATCTCTTCCCTCAAGCGTATCTACCTCTCCCCCCAGCTTAGTGTCATCCGCAAACTTGCTGAGGGTGCAATCCATCCCCTCATCCAAGTCATTAATAAAGATATTGAACAAAACCGGTCCTAGAACCGAACCTTGGGGCACTCCGCCAGAAACTGACCGTCATCCTGACATCGAGCCATTGATCACTACCCGCTGGGCCCGGCCTTCTAGCCATCTTTCTATCCATCTTACCGTCCATTTATCCAATCCACATTCCCTTAACTTGCTGGCAAGAATATTGTGGGAGACCGTATCAAAAGCCTTGCTAAAGTCAAGGTATATCACATCCACTGACTTCCCCATGTCCACCGAGCCAGTTACCTCATCATAGAAGCTAATCAGATTGGTCAGGCACGACTTGCCCTTTGTGAATCCATGCTGACTATTCCTAATCACTTTCCTCTCTTCCAAGTGCCTCAATATGGATTCCTTAAGGATCCCTTCCATGATTTGTCCAGGAACCGAGGTAAGACTGACCGGCCTATAGTTCCCTGGATCGTCCTTCTTCCCTTTTTTGAAGATGGGCACTACATTTGCCTTTTTCCAGTCATCCGGGATTTCTCCCGATCTCCACGACTTTTCAAAGATAATAGCCAAAGGCTCCTCAATGACATTTGCCAACTCCCTCAGTACCCTCGGATGCACTAAGTCCGGACCCATGGATTTGTGTACGTTTAGCTTTTCTAAATAGTTCCTGGCTGATGCTGGGGGAGGGGAACCTGCGTCACTAACCGTGACTGGCACAGCATGTAGTAAGCGCTTCAGAGACCAGAGCCGGCCACGCTCTGTAGCCACAGGCTGATCGGAGGGGGACGCCAGTCAGACAAGCCGCCGGGGGCCGATCCAGCACTCTGTGCCGGCTGGCATCCCTCTCCCACCCACACCCCCCTGGCTCCCTTGGACCGGGGGCCACACGATGGGCGGATTTGTGGGCAGGGGGAGAAAGGGTTGATCACAGGACGTCTGACAAACAGGGCGCCTGGCTGCTGCACTCAGGAGATGGGCCCAGGGTGAAGGGCTGGAACGGGGGGCCCTGGCTTTCTTGGCTGGCCTGCCATTGTGGCTGGCTGGGCGACCACCGTGGTCGTGCCACAGTAACCGGCGTGGCGGCTGCCGCAGAGCTGAGCGCGACCCGCCTCTGGCTACGGCGGAGGGAGGGGCAGCGGGTCACAGCTGTGCATGGTGCCACAGGCCCCTCCGGGCTGGTGTGGGCAAGAGGGTGCAAGAGCTGCCTGCTCAGCAGGAGCCCTGCGTGCACACCCGGGTGCTGCCCCCGCCCCCTGGCCCTGTTCCCGGGCCGCCCGCACTCACTGGAACACCATGGAGCAGTTCTGCCAGTCGAAGGGGAAGTAGGTGACGAAGATGGCGCAGGAGGTGCGGTAGATGGCGGGCGGCATCCACAGGAGGCAGCCACTGGACTCCAGCAGGGTGTTGCAGTACAGGGTGATCTCAAACACCCCGTCGATGCTGCCGGAGGAGACGGGCCAGTCAGGCCAGCCGGGCGCTCCCTCCCTCCCACCCTGCCCGCCCGGAGCTTTTGCTGTGGGCGAGCCACTGCCCACGGGGCTGGACCGTCCCAGGGCCAGAGATCAGCGCCCAGCAAGGCAGGAGCGATCCCAAAATGCCCCTGGACACCCAACCCCCCAAGGACCCGCTATCAGCTGTGGAACAGTGCGTGATGGGGTGGGGGAGGTGCACCACCACTGCCCTCTGCTGGATGGAATCAGAACTGCTCATGGCTGGCATCACGCCACTGCCTATTGGTGGCAGCTCCCAGGAGATAAAAGCTTACTACCGCTGCATCTATCGCAGACCTCCCTCTTTAGTCCACCTGCCAGGGCCCTGTGCTGCCAGTGCAGAGCACGTGGGGTTCTGTCTGGGCGAGGTTAGCTGCTGCCTGTGACGTCGCTGGCAGCGAATGGAGCCGCAAAGGGGGGGCCGGCCGAGGTGAGTTTCGACTGCTGGTGTCCTGAGCAGCTTCCCCCGGCCCTGCCGGGTGTTGCAGCCGCTCACTTGTTCTCCAGGACGATGTCGGGCAGCCACACCTCGGTGGAGGGCACCCTCAGTAGCTGGATGTTGTCGTATTTGTCAGGATCCCACTGCAGCCGGTAATCGCACCATTTCTGGAAGAGAGGGGAAGGGCCTGAGCAAAGCAGGGCCGGTCACTTGGCATAGAAGGAGCAACTCTGGCTCCCCCACCCAAAGACCACACGGCTGAGGGGCGTGGGCTGCAGGGAACAGGCATGCTCCGGCCCCGGCTGGGGTTTCTCTGTGACTTGTTCTGGGAGCCCCAGAACTCACGGGTGATGACAGGGCGGGGGCGTAGCTGGGGGCTGCACCCCGGGGCCTGCGCTCCGAGCCAGGGGCTCTGCCTGTGCAGCTGATCTCAGCGCTACGGAGCGAGGCCCACACAATCCCGGCGTCAGCGGGGGCGCGTCTGGCACCTGCCTTCAGGGCAGGAGAGGCTGCGGCCCCCCAGTTATGGGTGCCAGAGGGCTGAGGAAGCTTCGGGGGGGGGGGGCGTGGCCGATCTCTGCCCCAGGGCACCTTACCATCTCAATCCAGATGTTGGTGGTGAGGGTCTCTTCCCGCTCGTTCTGGGAGCCGGAAAGAAAGGAGAAGGGGTCAGTGGTGGTGGGTGGCCCTGTGGCGGCACCCAGGAGCTGTGTAATGCCTGCCAGCAAGCGGGCCCCCAGGCAGCGCCCTCCTTGGGGGGCTCCGGCGCGTGGGATCCTGAGGCATCACATCCCAGGCTGCAGCAGTGGGGGCGGCAGGCGTGCCCTGAGCAGGGCAACAGCCCCGGCGGTAATATTGTATTTGCATATTTGCATATTCGTTATTTATTCTAATAAAATGTTACCGGTCCACCAAAAGTTTGTGAATGGGTTTGCCGGTCCGCGGCGTAAAATAGGTTGGGAACCACTGCTCTAAGGCGCTCACTGCCCCCTGCCCTCCTCCCCAGCCCCAGCTCTGCCCATGCAGCTCCCCCCACTCAGGGTGTGTCTAGCCTGCAGGGTTTTTTCGAAAAAACTTCCCCTGTGTCTAGACCGCTGCCACGTTCTTTTGAAAGTAAATCGAAAGAACACGGCAGTTTTTTCGACCGCGGAAAACCTCGTTTTACAAGGAACGCCTTTTCTTGGACGTGCTCTTTCTCAAAAAGGGGCTACGTCCTGCACACTGTGCTTTTTCGAAAGAGAGCATCCAGACTGCCGCGGCTCGCTTTTTCGAAAGTACCGTTGTAGTCGAGATGCTCTTTTTCTAAAGTATCTTTCAAAAAAGCCTCTTTCGAAAGAGGCTTGCAGTCTAGACGTAGCCTCAGTCACCACCCCGTGCCTTCCCCCCCCAGCCCTGGCACGAGGATTCCCCTTTGGGGACTAGGACACAGCATCCTGCAGTCAATTCCATGGGCACCTGCCCCTGCCCATGCTGACAGCCGGGCGGGACTGGCTGTCCCGGATCAGGGCCAGGTGCTGCTGGATGCCTTTCGGGACAGGCTGGCCCCGGACTCAGCATGTTCCTGGCATCGGTGCCTCCTGCCTCCGTCATTCTCCATCCTGGGCTGCCTGCCCTCGGATCTCTGCCCTCCACGCTAGGCCTGAGGGGAAGCAGCCATCCCTGCCCCCTCCTCACGGGACGCCGCCCCCTTGGTTTGGGGCAGGGGCTGGGAGCAAGCGGAGCTGCATCTGGAGGAAGACAGGGAAGGGCCCTGGGCAGCAGCCTGGGGGAAGTCAGGCCTCCCGCCGCCGAGGGGCGCTTGCTGGCCCGGTGCGGGCGGGAGGCTCGGCTTACCAGGGAGATGAGGTTGGTGAGGGTCAGCTTCAGCGTGACGTTAATGATGTCGCCTTCCCGCTGGGCCGGGCGCAGGTTGCGGTTGTAATTGGCCATCAGGTCGCTGAGTAGCTTCTCCTCCTGGTTCCGGCACCGCACGGCTGAAAGCAGGGCCCGGCCAGCCGCTGAGGGAAGCAGGCACCACGCCGTCCCCACCCCAGCCCCTCCAGCACTGGCCACCCTCCGCCTGACCTGAGTCCTGCTGGCCCAGGCGGCTGCAAGACACGCTCCCCTTCCGCCCCTCCACCACCTCCCCCAGCCTCGCCCCTTCGACAGGGCGCTCCGTGTCCCTGCCCCCTCCAGCCACGCCCGAAGTGAGCAACTGGGGCTGCCCAGAGTTGTGCTGGGGGTGGGGGTGGGGGGGGGGGGGGGCGGTGTCACAAGCCAACCATTCATGGGAGCAACTTTTAGCAACTTCCCTGGGGTTTGAACTGACGACAGGCAAGAGGGCAACCAGCTTGCGGGGTGGAGGATGGGACGTCTGGGGGGCTGTGCACGCTGAGGATAAAAGCCTGTTTTGCCGAGGGGTGACTTCTTGCGCACGAGGGGCAGAGCTCTCTGCTTTGGAGCCGAGGGGCGCTGGTTCAAAGCTGGCCAATGACCGGCAGGTGGCTGTGGGGGCAGAAGCCCTGTGGCAGGCATCTGCCTAGTCTGGTCCCGACTCCGAGGCCCCAGAAGGAGCAACTGTGGCGTGAACTCATCAGGCGACGTGTCTTGAACCCAGCTGCACGGTGGGCTAAGAATGAGACCCCACAGCCTGCCTGCTCCAGCCTGGGATGGATCCCCGTCGGTTGCCCTGACCCTCGGCTCGCCAGCTGCTGTTTTACAAATCCCAGGTGCGGTTAAATTATCCATGGCCAATGACAGGCCAATCGCGGGAAGGAGGCGCCTCTGCGGGAAGCTTGAAGTGCTAACGAATTACCTTCGTTAGCAAACCTGCCGCTGCTTACTGGAAAGCATGGGGGCCGGGGTGAATCAAAGTGTGCCAGGGTGCAGTGCTGGCAGCTGGCCAACGTGTGTGTGTGTGTGTGTGTGTGTGTGCGTGCACACGTGGCATGGGCATGTGCACATGTCTCTGACTTCTCTGGGCTCAGAGCCCCTGCTAACAGGCAGCAGCTGGCCCCCCTGTCAAGCAATAATGCCCATCAGTATGGTGCTGCGGCCTCAGTCATTCACGCTCTCAAAGCAGGAGGAGTCCAGTTCAGTCCCCCTTCCACCCTGGTGCCGAATAGACAAGGGAACCAGCAGCGTGAAATGCACAAGGGTGAGTGCCCCTCGCTGGCCAGTTTGAAATGGACCAGGAATGGCCGTATAAAATGGATAAAGACGGGTGCCCATGACCGGCAGTGTGAAATGCACGAGGGTGAGTGACCCTCCGACCGGCACTGTGAAATGCACGAGGGTGAGTGACCCCCCCCCGACCGACACTGTGAAATGCACGAGGGTGAGTGACCCCCCCAACCAACACTGAAATGCACGAGGGTGAGTGACCCCCCGACCGGCACTGTGAAATGCACGAGGGTGAGTGACCCCCCCCGACCGACACTGTGAAATGCACGAGGGTGAGTGACCCCCCCCGACCGACACTGTGAAATGCACGAGGGTGAGTGACCCTCCGACCGGCACTGTGAAATGCACGAGGGTGAGTGACCCCCCCAACCAACACTGAAATGCACGAGGGTGAGTGACCCTCCGACCGACACTGTGAAATGCACGAGGGTGAGTGACCCTCCGACTGACACTGTGAAATGCACGAGGGTGAGTGACCCTCCGACCGACACTGTGAAATGCATGAGGGTGAGTAACCTCCCGACCAACAGTGTGAAATGCCCGAGGGTGAGTGACCCCCCCAACCAACACTGAAATGCACGAGGGTGTGACCCTCCGACCGACACTGTGAAATGCACGAGGGTGAGTGACCCCCCGACCGGCACTGTGAAATGCACGAGGGTGAGTGACCCCCCGACCGGCACTGTGAAATGCACGAGGGTAACCTCCCGACCAACAGTGTGAAATGCCCGAGGGTGAGTGACCCCCCCAACCAACACTGAAATGCACGAGGGTGTGACCCTCCGACCGACACTGTGAAATGCACGAGGGTGAGTGACCCTCCGACCGACACTGTGAAATGCACGAGCGTGAGTGACCCCCCCGACCGGCAGCTTGAAATGCACGACGGTGAGTGACCCATTTAAGTGCCGCAATGGGGGATGGTGGCAGTGTCCCATCCCCAGGTGGTGGGCAGGGTTCTGGCGGGTGTGTCCTGGTCAGGACTCCCCACAGCTGTACAGGGCCAGGTGCGCTCCATGGTCCCGGGAGCCCCAATCAGGAAGGGCCCCCGCGCTAGGTGCTGTACGTACACACAGCGACTAGACCAGCCTGCCAGCGGCTGTGCGGCCTAGCCAGATGAGGGGGTGCGGCTGCACTCCAAGCCCTGAGAAGGGATGGAGGGTGCCCGTCACAGGGGGGGGCTGTTCCCCACTCCCCCAGCCCTGGGATGGAGTGTGTTGTGGGGGGGTATTGAGTAGTTTCCTGAGCTGCCCTGGTTCCCTGCTGTTGAGCCCAGGACAGAGCCAACAGTCTGACTTTAGCTGCCATCTCCCCAGCACCACACCCGGCCGCCCCTCGCTCCCCCCCTTCCCCCTTAGCCACGGGCTGGGCACCGCTTACCTGTGAGGGAGCCGAGGGCCACAAGCAGAGCCAGGCAGCGCATGGTGGCAGCAGCCTCCCTCCCGGCGCAGCGGCTGCTGTGTGCTCGGCACGCTCTGGAGGTTTATTTTGGGCTGCGGCCGCCCCCTGCACCCCGCCTCTCCCCATGCTCCATGCCTGTGGTCCAGCTGTCCGGCCGGCATTGTCAGCTGTTTCCCCATGGATGGCCAAGTGCCGGGAGACAACAATGGGGGCGGGGCGCTGACCGTGGCATGCGGGGAGGGGGCGACTCAACCTGGCAGCCGCCCGCCAGGGACGCGCAGACACCCCTCCCCCGTGCTGAGTGGGGCAATGTCAGTAGTCCTATGAGCCACGGCCTGCCTCAGTTTCCCCATGTGCTCTGTCCTGCTATGTCCCGAGGAGACGTTAGCCCCCTGTAGCAACCTGGTTGGAGGCCAGAATCCTTAGTCTGAATAGACTGGAGGATGCAGAAGAGCCAAGGGGAGCCCTGTGACGGACCGGGCCGTGTCTGGGCACAGCTGAGGGCGTCCGCTCAGGGCGAATTGCTCAACTTTGGGGCTCCTTACAGCCCCCAGACTGGTGACCTCTCCAAACAGGCCACAAACCAGTCCCACAGAGCGCTTCAGCTGCCTGCCTGAAGCCTCCCAAGCAAAACCCCTCCAACATCCCAGCAATATCCGTGCCCCAGATGGCCCTGGGCCTCATACACCGGTGGGGGGTCTTAGCACCCAATCCCCCCTACCCCGAACAAGTTCTGTCCGGCTCCAAGAAACCAGCCACAGATCCCTGGTCAATTTACCCTCTGGACCTTACCCACAAATCACGCTGAGCCAATCCTTTAGAAACTATCCTCTAAAGGTTTATTACTACAATAAAGAAAAGCATGAGAGTAAGATTGTTGAAGAATAGTACATTACATGCATCGAATCTCCCAGTCCTCGATGCAGGCTCTAGCAGAGATGTTACAGCTGCTGGCTTAAAAGTCCTTATTGCGCATCCTAGGATCAGGATGGGTCCACAGTTCTTTCTGGCTCTTCGATTCCTGCATTGCTGCCTCTGGGATGAAGTGCTGAGCTGAAGACCAAGATGGAGTCCACCACATGGCCTATTTATCCCTCCTTCCTGGTCTCTTCTTGGCTACAGCAGGTCACCTGGCCCACGGCCTATCCCTGTGTTCCCTGCTGGTAGCCCTTAGGTATGAGTCACCAGTCATTCTTTAGGTGTGTCCTTGTCCCCCAGGGCCTTGCTGACTAGCATGTCCATAGGCCAGGCTCTGCCCACTGCTCAACCACATGCAGGGAAATATTCAGTATCCATACAAAGTACGTGCTTATAATTTCACACACAGGCATTATACAATCACATGAACAGCGTACACAGGATTAGCAGGCAGTAAGCTTCTATTCAACACCTCACATGGCCCCCCTTTTATACCATTTTTGGGGCCAACACCCCCCGTGGGTGCAGCAGTGATCTGGCTGCTCCCCTCA
Source organism: Pelodiscus sinensis (assembly GCF_049634645.1). Taxonomy (NCBI): domain Eukaryota; kingdom Metazoa; phylum Chordata; order Testudines; family Trionychidae; genus Pelodiscus; species Pelodiscus sinensis. The sequence continues at coordinate 49,365,110 of NC_134720.1, forward strand.
AAATCCAGCAACGTGACAAGCCCCACGGACGGGGACTTTAAGGCCAGCGTAGCCTGAGGGCGCGAATACCGCATGGCTGGAGCCGGAGCCAGAGCGCCCAGGCAGCCACCAGCTTGTTCTCAGGGAGGAGGGCCAGAGGGACGCAGAGAATCCGGCCGTCTGGCTCCCACTTGCCTTTCCCACGCTGAGCTGCTGGCTGCGGAGGCCGCTGGCCCCTGTCGCTGCAAACACCCCTGAAGTGTGCGGAGGGCAAAGGGCCTTGCACGGGGCCTCTGCCGCAGGCCGGCCTGCCGCTCAGCACCCCCAGCGGGGAGCCAGCACTGCTGGAGCACGAAGGCGCAGGCCCCGCGGCGTGGGACCGTGTGGAACGCAGTGCACCCTTGGGTGCTAAAGGGGATCTCCTACAGCCTGTCTGTACCCAGAGCATAGCACGGACCCTGAGAACCCATGACACATCCCCAGCCCCAAGCTGGGGCCCACACAGGATCAGGACCCAGGCTGGGGTGTGGGGGCAGTTCCCCATTTCGGGGAACCCCATTAGGGCTGGGTTACATCTGTGGTGGGGGTTGGTGCTTCTCCATAGGACCAGAGAGCCCAGGCAGTCCCCTGCGAGCCTGCCAGCCTGCCAGCCCAGAGATTCTGGTTGGGTTGGGATGCCAGCGACCTAGGTTTTCTTCCCTAACTCTGCCACAGAGCTATTGTGGGGCCCTGGTCAAATCACTCCCCTCCCTGGGCCTCAGTTTCCCCAGCTGTGAACCGAGTGTGATCTTTCCTTCCTCCACACCTTTATTACCTGTCAAGGGTTCGAGACCCCCTAAGCAAAGGTGCCCGAGGAAGGCAGTAGGGATACCTGACTGCCTGAGCTCACGGCTTAGATGCTACTGATCTTAGCCAATCTCTGCATAGCTCTGTCTCCAAATAGTGTCCCCTCCCTGGCTGGGTGAAAGGGGATCTCACACACGCATGGTGTCATGGATTGATAGGGGCTGGGCTATGCCTTGGCCTCCACGTGCCAGTCCTCCCCCGCCGTTGCCATTACTGGATTGTAGTATGTGCCTACGATCATTGTTGCACCCCCCGTTACATGGTTGCACCCAAGTGAGATGCCTATAAAAAGCTGATGGCTCAGTGGAGCTGTCTCTCCCATTTATAGGCAGGGACGGGCTGTGTCGGCAGGGGCGAGTGCTGGCGCTGTATGTGCATTGCAAATGTTTGCTTCTGGAGACGCCCGCAGGCGGCTTGGCCAGCCGAGCGCGACCGGACTGCTAGCGGAGCGACTAGAGGGAGCTGGCTACCGTTGGGTTTGGTCCATTGCTGAGGACATTCAGCCCAGCATGGGAGCAACAGCATCCAGCTACAAGGAACGGAGTGGACAGGGGACCAGTCCATGGGACAAACTCCGTTTTGGGACTCAAGGAGAACAATGGGTTAGGGACGTGAGCGACTAGGCGATGATCCAAGAAGCAGATGCTTATCAGAGAGACGACGGGCTAGTTGACTAGTCACTTTCCCCCTTGCTGCCTCGATCAGAAAGAGGCAGGAAGAGGAGGGGGGAGAGCAGGGATGCTTCAAAGTGGCAGTGCTGCACGGAGCCCGGGTCCAGCTGGGGATTCTCCCGCGGATGCTGGGCTCCATGCGGCGCTGCCGCTTTGAAACGCCGCGGGGAGCACAGCGCTTTCGCCTTTGAAGTGTAGCAACAGCCTGTTCAAACAGTGGGGCTGTTGCTCCACTTCAAAAGCGGAGATGCCCTGACTGTTCGATGAACCGATGAGTCGAAATGTAACATCCCTACAAGGGGCGTCCCTCCACATGGGCAAGGATATGAAAAGGGCCCTGGAGGTTCCTCCATTTCGTCTTCCATCCTGCGTCTCACCTCTGGAGGATCTTCGCTATGAACTGAAGCTTGAAACAAAGGACGGAGGCCCTGTCCTAACAGCGGAGGTGCTCCAGATTTAAGCCAGCCGATTACCCCACCTCTGCTACAAGCCTGCACCAAGAACTTCTCAGCTGGTGTGTGTATCTGATTCCTTTAACAACCCTAACTTCTTTCTTTCACCCACTAGATTGTAGATTCTAAAGGATGAGCACAGTTTGCTTTTTGGGTAAAACTGTGTTAGAAATTGGCTGGTCCTTTGGAATCAGAAGAAGCTTTTTATTTGGTGAGATTGGTTTTCCTTGTTGACCACGGCGTGTCCAGACTGCCCCGCTATGCCGGTCAGCTGATCGTCGGCACAGCACGGTGGCCATTTTGATGTAAATCAAGTGGCGGTTATTTAAATCGCCGCTTCATTGTGCTATGTCTAGTAAACTCATCTACATGGCTCCATCGACAGAGCCATGTAGTCTAGACATACCCTAGGGGTGCGTCTAGACTGGCAAGATTTTGCGCAAAAACTTGCCAGCTGTCTAAACTAGTGTGGCTGCTTGAATTTGCACAAGAGCACTGACTTTGTAATGTACAAAACCAGTGCTTCTTGCGCAAATACTTTCACGCTGCCGCTCGGGAAAAAGCCTTCTTGCGCGAGAATACTTGTGCAAGAGGGCCAGCGTAGACAGGGAAGAACTGTTTGTGCAAAAAAGCCCCGATGGCTAAAGCGCTTTTGTGCAAAAGCATCCGTGCTAATCTAGACGCGCTTTTGTGGAAATACTTTTAACGGAAAAACTTTTCCGTTAAAAGTATTTCCGCAAAATCACGCCAGTCTAGACGCAGCCTAGGTGTCTGGGCCAGTACATGTGGGTGAGTCGGTGGGAATCACACATCACAGAGCAGGGGACCCCCGGGTCACAGAGCAGACAGCTCCCCCCCCCCCACGTCACAGGGGCAGGCCAAGCAGGCGCCAGGGATGCTGGTTTCCCGTTGCTCAGGGCAGCCGACACCATCTGGAGCTTTTGCCCGGTGTTAGCTTCAGCAGCTACAGGTTACCCGGCTCTGGGCTGCGCAAAGACTGCAGGGGCTGGCCCCCCGAGTGCTGTTTGAGCCACCCCCTTGTGTTGGGCTGGGGAGAGGCCACCTCACACCCCCGGCAGGACGGGCCGTGTCAGCCTGGAGCGGGCTCGGGGAGACCCCTCTCCAGGGCTGGGAGCGCTGGGGGCTGGGCTGGCGTCTGAGGGATGCGCTTCAGCCCCAGCTGTCCGGGGGGCGGGGGAGCCTGTCTGGGGGTCACATACCAGGCTTGCCTGAGCCTGCGGTGTGAGAGACACGAGCAGCCAGCGGCAGCTGTCCTGAGATTCTCGGCATTTCCCGCCTGACCCCCCCACCTGCCTCCCTCCCGCTGGTGCCCCCTTCCCCAGCTGCTGCCTGACCCTCGCGGCCTCCCGCCCCGCACTGGCCCCCCACCTGCTGCTGCCTACAGCCTGACGCTCCCCTGGCAGCCTTCCCCCCCCCCCACTGTCTCCCTTCAGCTAGGCATGGCCCCCCGCCCCTCTGCCCTGCCCCCCTTCACCAAGGGCCTGGCCCCCCACCCCTCTGCCCTGCCCTGCCCCCCTTCACCAAGGGCCTGGCCCCCCACCCCTCTGCCCGGCACTGCCCGCCTTCATGTAGGGCCTGGCCCCCCGCCCCTCTGCCCTGCCCCCCTTCACCAAGGGCCTGGCCCCCCCGCCCCTCTGCCCTGCCCCCCTTCACCAAGGGCCTGGCCCCCCGCCCCTCTGCCCTGCCCTGCCCCCCTTCACCAAGGGCCTGGCCCCCCACCCCTCAGCCCGGCACTGCCCGCCTTCATGTAGGGCCTGGCCCCCCGCCCCTCTGCCCGGCACTGCCCGCCTTCATGTAGGGCCTGGCCCCCCACCCCTCTGCCCTGCCCTGCCCCCCTTCACCAAGGGCCTGGCCCCCCCGCCCCTCTGCCCTGCCCCCCTTCACCAAAGGCCTGGCCCCCCACCCCTCTGCCCTGCCCTGCCCCCCTTCACCAAGGGCCTGGCCCCCCCGCCCCTCTGCCCTGCCCCCCTTCACCAAGGGCCTGGCCCCCCACCCCTCAGCCCGGCACTGCCCGCCTTCATGTAGGGCCTGGCCCCCCGCCCCTCTGCCCTGCCCTGCCCCCCTTCACCAAGGGCCTGGCCCCCCACCCCTCAGCCCGGCACTGCCCGCCTTCATGTAGGGCTTGGCCCCCCGCCCCTCTGCCCTGCCCTGCCCCCCTTCACCAAGGGCCTGGCCCCCCGCCCCTCTGCCCTGCCCTGCCCCCCTTCACCAAGGGCCTGGCCCCCCGCCTCTCTACCCTGCACTGCCCCCCTTCACCAAGGGCCTGGCCCCCCGCCCCTCTGCCCTGCCCTGCCCCCCTTCACCAAGGGCCTGGCCCCCCGCCTCTCTACCCTGCACTGCCCCCCTTCACCAAGGGCCTGGCCCCCCGCCCCTCTGCCCTGCCCTGCCCCCCTTCACCAAGGGCCTGGCCCCCCGCCTCTCTACCCTGCACTGCCCCCCTTCACCAAGGGCCTGGCCCCCCGCCTCTCTACCCTGCACTGCCCCCCTTCACCAAGGGCCTGGCCCCCCGCCCCTCTGCCCTGCCCTGCCCCCCTTCACCAAGGGCCTGGCCCCCCGCCTCTCTGCCCTGCACTGCCCCCCTTCACCAAGGGCCTGGCCCCCCGCCTCTCTGCCCTGCACTGCCCCCCTTCACCAAGGGCCTGGCCCCCCGCCCCTCTGCCCTGCCCTGCCCCCCTTCACCAAGGGCCTGGCCCCCCGCCTCTCTGCCCTGCACTGCCCCCCTTCACCAAGGGCCTGGCCCCCCGCCCCTCTGCCCTGCCCTGCCCCCCTTCACCAAGGGCCTGGCCCCCCGCCTCTCTGCCCTGCACTGCCCCCCTTCACCAAGGGCCTGGCCCCCCGCCCCTCTGCCCTGCCCTGCCCCCCTTCACCAAGGGCCTGGCCCCCCGCCCCTCTGCCCTGCCCTGCCCCCCTTCACCAAGGGCCTGGCCCCCCGCCTCTCTGCCCTGCCCCCCTTCACCAAGGGCCTGGCCCCCCGCCCCTCTGCCCTGCCCCCCTTCACCAAGGGCCTGGCCCCCCGCCCCTCTGCCCTGCCCCCCTTCACCAAGGGCCTGGCCCCCTGCCTCTCTGCCCTGCACTACCTGCCTTCATCTAGGGCTTGCCCCCTTTCAGCTTCCCTGCCCCGCACTCCCACCCCTTCGCCTGCTTCCACCTGACCCACCAGCCTCACTTCCTGGCCCACCATAGCGCCTGAGCTAACCATGCCCCCCACAGGCCTGAGCTGGCTTCTCTGCAGGCCCGGGTGCCCCATATCTGCCCCACTCTGGTGTGCAAGTGAGGCCAGGGCTGGGCCTGATGCCAGGCTGTAGGGGCAGGGGGCAGGCCCCAGCCGGGCCGAGGTCCAGGGCTGTCCGGATTGAGTGGCGTCGGCCTGTGCTGGTGCAGTGCGCAGGGCCCTGGGGCGAGGGCACCGGTCTGGCTGGCTTGGCACTGGGAGGCTCTGCTCATGGCGCTGGCCAGCCCTGCTCCTTGGGGGCAAGTCGCAGGGGCTGCGGGAGGCTGGGCTGCGTGGGGGGTTGCCCATCACTCTCCCGGCCCCGGGCGGCTGGGTGGTCTCTGCGTGGACACGGGGCGGGTGACAATCGGCCCTTACTCCCCCCAGCTGGGCAGTGCCTGCCAGGACGCCATGGGCTGAATGGGCCACGGAGGGTGGAGCCGGCTGGCAGGGGCTGCGGTAGGGAGGGGCCGAGCAGGCCCTGCTGCCTGCTTCCAGCCTGGTCCGAGCACCATGGTGAAAGGCGCTGCGGGGGGGGGAGGGTGTCCCCCAGGGGGTACCCAGCTCCCATTGCCGCGCCATTCCTGTCCCGCTCCGGCCGTGCGCACTGGGCCGCCTGCCAGAGGTGCTGGGTTTGAGCCCTGCCTGCGCCCCAGTGTCTGTGCATGTGTCACGGTGCCCCACACGCTACCCACAGGCCCTTGCTCCCGGCTCTGGGGCCAGCCTTGCTGGGCTGCTGCGCTCAGCTCTGGGGGCTCCCGACAGGCCAGAGAAGGGGGAGACAAACGCGCAGGAAAGGCTCAGGTGCTCAGAGTCCAGGCCAGCAGGCGCAGGCGGAGGACAGGGGAACTGGACATGGACAGAGGGGTACCAGGCCCAAAGGGGCTGGGGGGCAAGGCTGGGAGTGTTGTTCTACCCAGACCAGGGGATGGAGTGGCTGGAAAGTGGCGCAAGGCAGGAAGCCTGGCTGCTCCCCAACCAGAGGTTAGGGACGTGAGCGATTAGGCAGGGCGAGGAGGGCTGGAGGATGGATCTGATTGGCTGGGGGGGTCCCCGGGGCAGGGTGAGGAGGGCTGGAGGATGGATCTGATTGGCTGTGGGGGTCCCCGGGGCAGGGCGAGGAGGGCTGGAGGATGGATCCGGCTGGCTGGGGAGGTCCCCGGGGCAGGGCGAGGAGGGCTGGAGGATGGATCTGATTGGCTGGGGGGGTCCCCGGGGCAGGGTGAGGAGGGCTGGAGGATGGATCCGGCTGGCTGGGGAGGTCCCCGGGGCAGGGCGAGGAGGGCTGGAGGATGGATCCGGCTGGCTGGGGAGGTCCCCGGGGCAGGGCGAGGAGGGCTGGAGGATGGATCCGGCTGGCTGGGGAGGTCCCCGGGGCAGGGCGAGGAGGGCTGGAGGATGGATCCGGCTGGCTGGGGAGGTCCCCGGGGCAGGGCGAGGAGGGCTGGAGGATGGATCCAGCTGGCTGGGGAGGTCCCCGGGGCAGGGTGAGGAGGGCTGGAGGATGGATCCGGCTGGCTGGGGAGGTCCCCGGGGCAGGGCGAGGAGGGCTGGAGGATGGATCCGGCTGGCTGGGGGGGTCCCCGGGGCAGGGCGAGGAGGGCTGGAGGATGGATCCGGCTGGCTGGGGAGGTCCCCGGGGCAGGGTGAGGAGGGCTGGAGGATGGATCCGGCTGGCTGGGGAGGTCCCCGGGGCAGGGCGAGAAGGGCTGGAGGATGGATCCGATTGGCTGGGGGGGTCCCCGGGGCAGGGTGAGGAGGGCTGGAGGATGGATCCGATTGGCTGGGGGGGTCCCCGGGGCAGGGTGAGGAGGGCTGGAGGATGGATCCGGCTGGCTGGGGAGGTCCCCGGGGCAGGGCGAGGAGGGCTGGAGGATGGATCCGATTGGCTGGGGGGGTCCCCGGGGCAGGGTGAGGAGGGCTGGAGGATGGATCCGATTGGCTGGGGGGGTCCCCGGGGCAGGGTGAGGAGGGCTGGAGGATGGATCCGGCTGGCTGGGGAGGTCCCCGGGGCAGGGCGAGGAGGGCTGGAGGATGGATCCGGCTGGCTGGGCGCCCTACCGTTTGAAGGGGAGGCTTGGAACAGCCTGACCGTGCAATGCAGGAGCTCTCCCGGGCCAGGACCTGCTGGCTGGTCACATGGCACCAGCTTCGCCTTCTTCCCAGCTCACTAAATTGTACGAAGAGCTGCTCCAAATCTACTGGTTTCCCCGGATGCCTCTCCCCAGGGAGCCTGGAGCCTGGTGGTGATACGGGTGCCGTGCCCCGGCCCGGCCAGCGGGAGGGCAGGGGAGATGGGGAAAGAGGGCCCAGCCAGGAGTGCGGGCCAGTGGGTGGGGCGGGGAGGGGAGACTGGGGAGAGGCGGGGCGGGGTCCCTGGCACACACTCCCTGCTGCCGCTGGCTGAGAAGGGAGGTTTATTGGCGCGCCGGGAAGAAGCCCAGGCAGCAGAGGTAAGTGACGTCTCCGAGGGCCGGGCAGCAGTGGGGCAGGGCCGGCGCGGCAGCCCTGCCCCTAGACGTAGTGCTTGTGCTCTATGGTGTAGTCGAAGGGGTCCCCGGCGAAGGGCAGCTCTGGGGGCTCGTTGTAGATCCCCGTCAGGAAGATCCACAGGGTCCCAAGCACCATCACCGGGATGACCAGGAAGAGGCAGAGGCGATCGACCGTCCGGGCGACGCGGTTCCAGTTGTCCTTCTCCTGGGGCGGGGGGGAGACCGACAGGGGGGGCAGAGCATGCGAAGGGGGCAGCGATTGTTAACTGGCTGAATCTAGGGCTGGTGAATGTCACAGCCAGGGGCCCCCTATCCCCATGGCACAGACAGCCTGGACTTCTCCAGGTACTCCTGCTCCCCATGGCACCCCACTCTGCCCCACGCCCTGCTCCCTGTGGTGCCCCACATCCCCATGCCCCAAGGCACCCCACTCCCCCCTGTGCCCCTTTTCCCCGAGGTGCCCTGCTTCCCAAGGCGCCCCACTTTCCCTGTGCCCCGCTCCCCGAGACAACCCATTTCCCCTGCACCCCACTTCCCCATGCCCTGCTCCCCAAGGTGCCCTACTTCCCCTGCACCCCACTTCCCCCAAGCCCCTGCTCCCCAAGGCACCCCATTTCCCCCCCATGCCCCGCTCCCTGAGGCAACCCACTTCCCCTGCACCCCACTTCCCCATGCCTTGCTCCCCAAGGTGCCCCACTTCCCCTGCACCCCACTTCCCCATGCCCTGCTCCTTAAGATGCCCCACTTCCCCCCCGTGCCCTCCTCCCCAAGGTGCCCCATTTCCGCTGCACTCCACTTCCCCTGTGCCCTGCTCCCCAAAGCACCCCACTTTCCCTGCACCCCACTGCTCCATGCCCCGCTCCCCAAGACACCCCACTCCCTCCCACTCCCCAAGGCATCCTGCTCTCGCAGGGCTCTGCTCCCCATGCCGCTCTGCTCCCGTGATGTTAGTGGAAGGTGAGCTGAACACACAACTCGCTGTCGCAGCCCCCCCGGGCTCAGAGGAGCTGTTCTGTGAAGCGCTGAGTCATGCATGGACAGTCACTGGACTAACTCCGTCTGGGGACACCCCTTCACCCCCCGGGGGCTCCTCCGTTTCTCTGCATTCCGGCTCATCCCCTCGGCAGGATCCCTGCGAGGGACGGAGCCCGGGGGACGACGGCCCAGCCTAGCAGAGGGCGTATTCCAGAGACGTAACCTCATTCCACCTCTGCCGCCAGCCTGCCCCAGGGCCTTGCAGCGGTGCATGCCGTTGGGTTCCTTTAACCACGTTAACTCTCCTGCTTTCCTTTTATTAGCAAACGTTAGATGTGAGAGGCTAAAACAGGGCGGGGGCCCTTCGGGGGGCTGCTGACCCACAGAAAATCAGTCGGGGGCTGCAGAGAAGTGAGAGAAAACCCCCCCAAACCAGCCGCTCACTGACATGGCCCCCGACGGAGAGGGAGAAAACTCTCCCACAATCCTCTAGCACACCAGCACCGGGGGGGGCAGGTGAGTAGATTGTGGGTGCTCCAGCCCCGCGAGGGTCAGCGGGGGCTGGAGCGCCAGCATGGGCTCCCTGAACCTTGGGGGCCGGATTCAGGCAAGCCAGGGGCTGCAGCTGCCCCGTAGGCCTGAGGTTCCCCACCCCGGTCTAAAGGATCGGCGCAGCGTTCCCTTTGGGGCATAGATTGGCCTGGGACTGGGGCTGGTCCTTTGGGATCGGAAGAACCTGTCTGGGTTTGGTGAGGCTGGTGTTGATACCCTCCCCTCCGGGCAAGGTGCTGTTCCGGAGAATGGGCGCGGCTGAGGGGAGGGCGTGTGTGGTGCTTGCTGGCCGGTGTGCTGCTCTGTGGGCCCGGCTGGGGGGAGGCCCCCAGGGGTGGTGGTAAGTGGCCCTGTCGCTAAGGAATTTGCCCAGATTGGACCCTCTCAGCGGTGCCCCCAGAATGACACCCATGGCGCCCCACTTCCCCAGCGTGACACTCCCTGTGGCGCCCCAATGCCCGGGTGCATTGCTGTGCTAGGGCACCCCGCCCCGGCACCCTGAGCCCCCCGATCCCCTTGGCACCCACCAGGAGGCCTCAGCCCCGCCTGATGGGAGGGGAACTCATGCTCCTGAGGCTGCCAGCAAGAGGCCAGTGAGTGGGGACTGGGCGTGTTCTGCCCCCCCTCCCCCACAGGCACCTCCATCTTGTTGCATGGGTCAGACTGGGAGGCCGTTGCGGGGGCGGGCCACTGAGGCAGCCCCGTTCCCATTGGGCACCGGGGGCTGTGATGCTGGGCTCTGCCAAAGCCCCCTGGGACGTAGTTGGGGGGCTGTTTACACTAGTGGCCCATGGCCCACGCTGTTGGGCAGTCGCTGGTTGCTGTGTGGGCAGTGGGTGCCCCCTACTGGCCTGTGTCTGTAAGCACTGCCCGGTGGGGCGGGGGGGGGGTTACCCCAGGCCCTCATGTCTCCTAGTCCATGGCCCAGCCGGTTCTCACCTGATGAGGAAAGGGGTCTGAACAAAGGAAGGGGGTGGCTTGCAGAAGGGAGTTTTTTTGGCTGGAAAACCATGCAGAGAACAGACTAAGCAGAGTGCTGGGAATTCAGGGACCTAGGCACCCCTGCCCCACGGGGTCTAGGGCTGCCAGCCCCAACTCCTTATGTCCACATCTCGTCTGTGCTGCGCTGTATCCCTCTGTTCTAGTGCCTGGCGGAGCCTGTTCTTGCTGCAGGGTTGGGGGATACCCGACATGCCCCCCCCCCGGTGGTGCGGGGCTGCTACCCGCCCGGGCACACCCACCTCGTTGTAGTCGTTCTTGTCCCGCATGTGCTTGATGATGAAGTTGGCGCCGTCGATGGCTGGCTTCACCTCGCTGTACAGCTGCTCCTGCGTGTCGGCCGCGCCCAGGGGCTTGGGCCCTGCCAGCGGGTGGGAAGGGAAGGCGACGCTGTGAGCCCAGAGTGGAGACGTGGCACCAGTTTGCTGGCTCCTTGGGTGGGGCTCGGGCCCTGATCCGGGACTCGGCTCTGGGGTGGGGCTCCAGGGTCCCATCTCAGGATGCAGCACTCGGAGAGGGGCTGGGATCCTGGTTGGTGTAGGGGCCAAGGCCTTGTCCCAGGGTTGGGAGGGAGGGGTGGGTCCCTGTCTTAGGGCAAAGGGTTTGGGGCTGCTGGGCTCCCACCCAGGGTTTAGTGGAAGGGGCGAGATTGGATCCCACTCTGGAGTGTGGGGCTCAGGGAGGGGGGACTGGGGTGCCAGTCTGGGATGCGTGGTGCCCCCTGCCCACCCCCTTTGGGTGCCAGCTGTCCTGGGCTGCACATCCCGGTGCCGCCGAGGCCTCGCCCTGCTGGGACCTGCCGTTCCCCAGGCACTAAAGGAGCCACCGCGCCCGTTGGGAGAGCCCCGTGGCACCCGCCCCGCCCCCTGGCCGCAGGGCGCTCACGGGAGGGGGTGACGCGGCTGGCCAGCCCGTGCCGCTCCGACTGCTTCTCAAACATGAGCTCGCTGCGGGACTTGACGGCGAAGTACTCCTCCGCCTTGGCCATGTAGCCCACGGAGCTGCTGCGCCGGATCAGCAGGCCGCCACGGGGGCCCGGCTCGCTCTCCGCCGGCCGGGACATGTGCAGCAGGCGCGGCAGCAGTTCCAGAAACAGCTGGCGACGGGGAGAGGTGCATGTAGGGGCTCCAGACCCGCCTGGACACTCCCCACCCTCCCGCTGCCTGGCCTTCGGGAGCACAGCCACCGCTCTCCCCTCGCTGAGCTGGGAGCCTGGTGGGTGCTCTTGAGCCAGACCCTAGAGGGGGTGATGCCTGGAGGGAAGGGGCTGGCGCTGGCCAGGCCCAGCAGGAGAGGAGTCTGTGCCCACGGCCAGCCATGGCACGGGAGGTGCATGGGAACGGGCACGCCACTGGGTGGCCGCAGGCCTCAGCGGCTGTGGGCACTGCCAGGCCCTAAGGGGAAGATGCCCCAGGAAAATCCTGGTGCAAGTCAATGAGATCCCCGTAACCTGACTCTCATCTGGGGCTGCAGCCCACGCTTTGGGGGCTTCTGCACTTGCCCTGGTGCCCGCCGTGGGGCCTGGCAGCACCAGCTTTGGTTTTTCCACACCCCTCGCGCCCAGGCCGGCGCCAGTGCCAGCTGCCAGCCACTAGCCCAGCCCCCCAGAAGGGAGCGAGTGCCGCCTGCCAGGCAGGCCAGTGCCGGGGCCGGCTGGCTCAGCACCGCGTGTCGGGAGGAGAAGAGGCCCCGAGCCCCCTGCCTGGCTGCAGGTTCTGGTGCTGCGGCCACAGAGCGTGGTTTGGCTCCCGCTCCCCAAGGCGCAGGAGCGTGGAGATGGGCGGAGGGGGGCGGCTGTGTGCCCTCCCGGCCAGGCACAGAGCCCAGCCAGGGGCCCCCGTGCCCAGCTCCCCCCTCACCTCTTTGACCCAGCTGGACATGACGTGGGTGCTGGGCGTCCGGAAGTGGATGTTCAGCACGACCACACAGGTCACCACCACCGCGGTCACCAGCAGCATGATGAAGAGCAGGTACCTGCAGGGCAGAGACCGGCTCCTGGGGACTGCAGGGCCCAGGCCCCCTGCCTGAAGGGGGATCTGTAAGGGCCCCATGGACCAGCCACGCAAGGGGACCCCCCGTGTGTGGGTCTCCACTGACAGGAAAACCCTCCAAGACCTTCCCAGAAGGAACCAGCCGCCCCCACCAAGCACGAGACATGGAAGGTTCCCCTCCCGCCTCCCCAGCCAGCAGGCAGGGGCTGGGGCAGCAGGGCACGTGGGGCGACCCACGGAGACTCACTTGCCAATGAGGGGGATGGCGAGGGAGGTGGCGGGCAGGCGCTGGGAGATCAGCAGCAGGAAGACGGACTGGGCCAGCAGGACGGAGATAGCCAGCGTCATCTTCTCCCCACCTGGAGAGCCAGACGGAGCTCAGCCCTCTGCCCCACCCCCCAGCTCTAGGGAAGGGGCCGGAGGAGAGGAAACCTCCCTGGCTCACACGTCCCCAGGGGGCCAGCGCTCATCCCTTCCTGACAGTGCCCGGCATGGGTGGCTCCAGCCGCCCTCCTGGGGATCTTTGGGGAGCTGTGCTAGGGGGCAGGTGAGCCAGCATCGGTGCGGGGGCTGGGCCTGGCTAAACCCTCGCTGTCCGCACACAGTGGAGGGCGCTCCCTGCCTGGCTGGGCACTCGCGGTTCAGGGGGACGCGTATCCACTGGCGGTGGGGTGGGAGGCCTGTCCTCGCGGGGGGTGGGATGGGGGCTGTACTTCCTGGGGACCCTGCACTCACTGGAGGTGGGACTGGGGGCCCCAGACTCTGGGGTTGGGGACCCTGCTCTCCCTGGGATGTGATGCCCCCCCCCTTCCTCGGTGCGGGATGGGGACCCCGCCCTCACTCTCGGCCGGCAGGTAGAAGACGAAGATGGCCATGAAGGCGATGAGGATGCAGGGCAGGACGATGTTGATGATGTAGAAGAGCGGCTTGCGCTTGATGATGAGGTAGAAGGTGATGTCCTGGTACTTGCAGCTCTCGGGCGAGACGCTCTTGTCCACGTTCTTGCGGGCCGGCTTGTGGACAATCTCCCACTCGCCGTTCTCTGTGGGCGCGGGGTGGGCAGGGGCAGGTGAGTCGCTGGGGGCCCCGCCAGCCCCACACAGCGCCCTGGGGCTGGCCCTGCCGCGCCCATCCGACCCAATGACCCCAGCAGGGGGATGTCTGTGGGACCCAGCCTATGCTGAGAGTCCTCTCTGCCCCTGCCCCCCTCACTTCCTCCCATGGGGAGACAGCTTTGGGATAAAGCCACCGTCTCCTGGGCACCTCCAGCCAAGTCCCCAGACACCGCCATGCCACCCGTGGCTCTGCCCTGCGGGGGAGCCGGGGCCCTGCTTTACCCGTGAAGGCCTCCAGGTCGATGGTGATCCATTCCACCAGGTAGTTTTTGTTCTGCGTGTCGTCCGCTTCCTGCTTCAGGTTCATGGTGATCTCCTTGGCGTTGTAGCGCAGGGAGCTGGGCCCGGCGAGAGATGGGTGAGTCGTGGCTCCCGCCGTCCACCAGCCCCCGCGAGCCTCATGCTGCCAGCGGGGACAGAGACTCCCCAGACCCGGATGCCCCATGGAGCTGGCCTGACCCCTCGGCCCTTAAGACACTCTAGTGGCCTCCAGGTGGGGACGTACCGGAAGCAGAGGCCCCTGCCGTGCCACAGAACCCCGGGGCGGGGGGGCTGGCTGAGGGCTCAGCTCCAGCTCTGGCCCCAACGCCCAAGTCTGGGCTCGGCCAGCACATCCCGGGCTGCTGTCCCTGGCCTGGGCCTGGCACTCGGTGGCTGCCCCCGTGGTCACCAAGGAAGCTGATCCAAAGCCCCCGGAGAGGCCCGGGAAGCTGTCCAAGGGGTGTGAGCTCCAGCCCAGGATACAGTGCCAGGGTGCCTCTCTCCCCTGACGGCAAAGGGCTCCGGCTCTTTGGGCGTGGAGCCGCGGTGGGCATGGGGGCTGGCAGGCCCAGCGTCAAGGGGGGCGAGCCCCTCACCTGAACTTGAGGCTGCAGTTCTGCCAGTCGAAGGGGAAGAAGTTGACGTTGATGGGGCAGGCGCTGTGGAAGATGGCAGGCGGCAGCCAGTACACGAAGCCGGAGTCGTACACCAGCACGTTGCAGTAGTAGGCGATCTGGAAGAAGCCGTCGTTGCTGCACAGAGACACAAGGGAGGCTGTCGGGGACTGTGGGAGCCTCCAGGCCTCCGTGGCAACTCTGTGTCCATCGGAGCCACAGGGGGGCCCCGGTGCCCAGGACCTGTGTGCGGGAAAGCCCTCGGGCCTCTCACCCATGCGCTGTGGGGTGGGATCTGTGAGCTCTGGGCAACCCAGCATGGGCACAGAGTCCCCAGGGCGACTGAGACCGAAGGCACTTGTGTGGGCCAGGAATTCGAGTGCCAGGGCGTGGGAGGGGTCCGAGTGTTGGGCATGCTCTGCCAGATTCCCTGCCCCACTTGGAACCACCCCGGACGTGGGCTGGTCATGGCACCCGTGGGCGGGTGAGAGCCACCTTGTGAGCGGGTGCAGGGCTCTGCCGGCCGGGGGTCTGTGACGACCTCACCCAGGGCCCGCAGGCAGTGCCGTGCGCTGGAGCCTCTGGGAAAAGCCGGACCAGGACTCACTTGTTCTCCAGGACGATCTCAGGAAGCCACACCATGTCCGGGGGCAGGCGGAGGATCTTCAGGTCCCCGAACTCCGACTTGTTCCACTGCAGCCTGTAATCTGTCCAGCCCTGTGGGAAACCAGGAGTCCATGTTGGAGCCTCCACCCACCATCTGGAACCCCTCTCCCACACCCCCACATGCTCCAAATCTCCCTCCCCAGGCCAGCAAGGAACAGAGCCTGGGCCAGCTGGAAAGATGGGCAGGGAGCAGCAGCACTGGCCACGGACACCAGGGGTGGCATTGCTGTGTGTCCTCAGCCCCTTTGGGTTTGCTTGGAGGCCGGCACACCCTCTGGTGGGATGGGGGCTGGATGCAGCTGCGGGGAATCCTTCTCAGGGGCGATCCAGCCACAAAGGGGCATCGGGGGGGAGGAAGAACCTGCAGACACGATGGCTCAGGGAGTATCTCAGGGTGGCTGCTCCGTTAGGAGCCCAGACACTGCCCTGCCCACTGTGCTGGAAGTGAAGGGTAGCCAGCAGTGGGGGTTGGCCCGAGGGGAGGCCAGGCTCCGGGGGGCAGGACTGGGGCAGAGGAATGAGTGGCGGTGATGTTATTGGATTTGGACGTGAACACGCAGAACACTGTGCGGTATCTACTGCAAGCGGATGCATTGCTGGTTCAGTTTACACTGTGGAGGTGCAGGTGTGAGTTGTGCATGTGACGTGATGAGTGTTGGCACTGGGCTGATATCCAAGTATTTGCTTTCTGGGAGACATCACCCGGCCTCACCCGCCTATGGCCAGTCAAGGGTGGGGGAGAGGGGGGCAGTCAAATGAACTAGAGCACTCGTCTGACAATGGGCCATAAGTGGTGCCAATCCACAGCTAAGGAATTTCGCTTTGAACATGCAGAGCAGCCTGTGAGCTGGGGCTGCTAAGGCCCAAGGCCTGTGTGGACAGCTGACCTGCTCATGTGACAAACTCATAGACTCATAGACTTTAAGGTCAGAAGGGACCATTATGATCATCTAGTCTGACCCCCTGCACAGTGCAGGCCACAGAATCTCACCCACCCCTCCTAGAATAATCCTCTCACCTATATCTCAGATATTGAAGCCTTCAAATACTTTGAAGACCCCAAGATGCAGAGCATCCTCTAGCTGTGATCTGTACCCCATGCTACAGAGGAAGGCGAAAAACCTCCAGGGCCTCTGCCAATCTACCCTGGAGGAAAATTCCTTCCCAACCCCAAATACTTTCCCACAAGGAGAACAATGGGATTCCCGCCATGTGGGCAAGGGTATAAAAAGGGCCCTCGAGGTTCCTCCATTGGTCTTCACTCAGCTCAACACTTCAGGCGTGTCTTTGCTAGAAACTGAGCCCGGAAGGACTGGTGACTCATCCAACACTGGGGCTACGGCTACATTGGCAAGATTTTGCGCAAATACACTTTAACGCAAGAGTTTTTGCGTTAGAGTATTTGTGCAAGAGAGCGTCTATACTGGCATGTGCCTTTGCGCAAGAGCATCCGTGCCAGTGTAGACGCTCACTTGCGCAAAAAAGCTCCGATGGGCATTTTAAACAACGGGCTTTCTTGGCAAGAAATCGATGTTGCCTGTCTACACTGGCCTCTTGCACAAGAACAGTTGCACAAGAGGGCTTATCCCTGAGCGGGAGCGTCAGAGTATTTGCACAAGAAGCCCTGATTTTATACATTAGAACGTCAGTGTTCTTGTGCTAGTACTCGCGGCCAGTGTAGACAGGTGGCAAGATTTTGCGCAAAAGCTGTTGCTTTTGCACAAAATCTTGCCAATGTAGACATAGCCAGTGTATATTCCAGAGGTTGAGAAGACAGAAGTTTATTCCATCTCTGCTACAAGCCTCTGCCAGGAACTTTGTAATTGGTGCATGTAATTTTGTTTCCTTTACCAATTTTACTCTAAACTTCTTTCTTTCTTTCTTTCTTTCTTTCTTTCTTTCTTTCTTTCTTTCTTTCTTTCTTTCTTTCTTTCTTTCTTTCTTTCTTTCTTTCTTTCTTTCTTTCTTTCTTTCTTTCTTTCTTTCTTTCTTTTAATAAACCTGATTCCTAAGGATTGGCCCAGCGTTCTCTTTTGGTAAGATCTAAGGTATAAACTGACCTGGGACTGTGGCTGGTCCTTTGGGATCAGTACAACCTGTTTGGTTTTGGTGAGATTGGTTTTCATAATCTCTCCTCCGTGTAAGGTGCAGTGCTGGCTGTGGCACAGGAAAAGTTGGCGTGTCTGAGGGGATGGCTTGTGTGACTTCTTGCTGGCTGGTGTGGTGAGCCAAAGCGCTCTGTGGCTGCGTCTAGACTGGCATGATTTTCCGGAAATGCTTTTAACGGAAAAGTTTTCCGTTAAAAGCATTTTCGGAACAGAGCGTCTAGATTGGCAGGACGCTTTGCCGCAAAAGCACTTTTTGTGGAAAAGCGTCCCTGGCCAATCTAGACGCGCTTTTCCGCAAAAAAGCCCCGATCGCCATTTTCACGATTGGGGCTTTTTTGCGGAAAACAAATCTGAGCTGTCTACACTGGCCCTTTTGCGCAAAAGCTTTGTACAAAAGGACTTTTGCCTGAACGGGAGCAGCATAGTATTTCCGCAAGAAGCACTGATTTCTTACAGTAGGAAGTCAGTGCTTTTGCAGAAATTCAAGCGGCCAGTGTAGACAGCTGGCAAGTTTTTCTGGAAAAGCGGCTGATTTTCTGGAAAAACTGGCCAGTCTAGACACAGCCTGTGTGACTGGCTTGGTGCCTTATAGAGAAGGACCCCCCCAGTCTTGGGTGTAAGTAGCTCTGTCTCTAAGGAATTTGCCCCGATTTAACCCTCTCAGCAGTGCCCCCAGAACCTGTTGTATTACAGCTGCCCAAGCCCAGAGATGGGCAGAAGCTGCTCTGGGTGGTTTGCTTTTGTCTGTAGCCTGAGCTCTCTCAAGGGGCTGCACCGGCCCTAGGGCTGCTCCTCAGTGAAGGAAAACTCTGCTTCAGCGAGAAGGTCTTTTCTGCTGGCCTGGGGCGAGGGGTTTGGAATGGGCTAGCTTGAGGCTGGACCAGTCGCAGCAGGGGTGGAACTTACTAATGTGGCATGGCTGGAGGGCCGAGTCACCTCCATGGCTGGGACCGACCGGCATTCCTAACGGGGAAACTGAGGCAGAGCACCGCTCCACCGGGTCTTTGCGCAACACAAAGAATCAGCGTGTGGCCCCCTCTGAGCACCAGCTGGTCAGCTTGTGGCAATGGGGGCCCATCCAGATTTATCCCTCCCCACAGGGGCAGGCCCTGGGGGCTCAAAACCCACCAGGGGCCCACTTACGTGATCAATCCACACGTTGGTGGTGAGGGTCTCGTCGGCCTCTTTCTGGAAGGACACCAAGCAGACATGAGACACAGCATGGGAAAGGCGTGTTCGTGGCCCGTGGTGTGCGGAGCAATCCCAAAGAGCACTGAGCTCTGAACCCAAGGGCCGTGGCAAATCTCTGGTTTTAACGGGAGGCCAGGCTGAGCTCATGGAGGGCAGGGAAGCCGGGTGAGTTTCAGCCTGTGACGCAGTGGAGGGGGGGGCCTGTCTGCTTGTAACTCACTGCCCCCACCTGGCTGCGCTGTGATGCGATTCCCACTGACTCACCCACATGTGCATTGGCCCAGACACGTAGTCCCAGCCTGGGCACTTAACCAGGCTCTTCCCAGAGGGAGGAAGGTGGAGACGGCCACCTGGCTGGGGGGCAGGGCCTGAGAGCTGGTCGGTCTTAGCTGGGGGGAGCATGAAGAAAGGAGTCTGAGCCCAGTACGGGGCGGGGAGGGGAGGCTCAGGGGCCTGTGAACCCCTTTCCGCAAGAGGACTAAGGCTGCCCGGCTCCTATGTCAATATCGAGCCTGCGCTGGGCTGTATCTCGGAGAAGCAACAAACCCTTCTATTCTACTGGCTGGCGGAGTCACATCTGGCTGCGGAGGAGGGTGCAGTCACACAGCCCGCGGGCACACGGCTGGGTCCCCCCCCAGCGCAGCCGTCCAGGAGCAATCGGCCCCTCCCAGCCAACGCGGGGAAGGCCCCCGTAGCTCCCTGGGGACGAGCTCACCAGCGAGACGAGGTTGGAGAGCGTCAGGCCCAGGTCCACGCTGACGCTCTCGTCCTTGGACATGACGGGCCGCAGCTCCTTGTTGTAGCCCTTCTCCACGAAGAGGTAGTTCATGAGCCGTTCCTCCTGGTTCACGGCCAGGCCGCCTGCGGGACACGGGCGCGAGGACCGGTGTCTCCGGGGCAGGGGACTCGCTGAGTCCGAGCCGGCGGGAAGGAGCAGGGGACCACGCAGCCGCAAGGGGGATGGAGGGCCTGGCTCTTGCCCCATGCTAAGACCCCCCCACCTGGGCCCCCCAACGAGCCCCCAGACACCCTTCCCCCCACCCAGAGCCCTCTCGCCTGGGCCAGGCTGCGGCAGAGAGGCCTGCGGGCAGAGGGCAGGGCTCAGCAGGGGTGAGAGGGGCAGTGCCGGGAGCCCACACCCGGGCTCTGCATGGCCGCAGCCCGCCTGCAAGGAGCCAACGCCGAGATTCGCTGCTGCTCCCGCTGCTCCAGCGCAAGGTCGCTGTGCCCCCCGCCCCAGCGCCCCCGGGCAGTTAGGCACCCGATTCCCAGTGCCTGGCAGGCGCCAGCTCCTTGGGACGGGCTGGGAACCTGGATGGGATCTTGCCCGGGTTGTGCTGATCCGTACACATGGGCACGTCCCCCCCATGCACACACACACCCTCGTGCACAGGCACACACCCACGTGTGCCCACACGCTCATGCACCCGTGCACATGCACACATGCTCCTCCACATACAGCCTTTGCCCTGAGGCCGGTTTCACATCGGGGGGGGGGGGGGTTTGGAGAGCCCCAGTCGCTGGGGATGGGCAGGGGGTCGCTCAAGCGCACCCTGCTCCGGAGCAGGGGGGGAGCCGTTCCCGTCTGGCTGCCCGTGGGCAGGGGGAAGGTGGGCTTCATGGGGCAGGAGCAGTGCTACCCAGAGGCCTGCTGCAGGGGAGGGGCGCTGGCAGTGCAGCATAGACAGGCAGCAGGGTCCCCAGCCAGGCGCTCGCTCTCCAGCAGGTGCTGGAGACCTGGGCAAAGGCAGAGAGCTGGGGCGAGGGGGGTGGAGCGCCGGTCACCCTGCGGCTGGCGCCTGCAGCATCAGCTCCCGCATAGGAATCCGAGGGGGGAGCTGGAGAGGGGGGCTCTAGTGGCAGCTCCATGTCCTTACCTGACAGGGCGACGGCCCAGAGCACAGTGAGCCGCAGGGCCAGGGTCCCCATGGTCCAGGGGTGCTGGTGCCCGGCCATGGCCCAACTCCCCGCCAGCCCCTCGGCAGCTCCTGAGCTTGTGGCGAGGGCCGGAAGCCTGAGCTGGGAATGTGGATGGACAGTGGCAGGTGGGCGAAGAAGGGGGGCAGAAAATAGCAACAGCTCAATCCCTTCCCCCGCCCCCCATGCCGGGGTGGGGACTCGGTTTGCTTGTGGTAGCTGGCTGGGGGCTGCCGTTAGCCTGTGGCCTGCCCCCCACGTGGTGGCAGGGGTCAGCTGCCCCACAACCCAGGCAGACCTGGGGGGGGATGCCTGGGCCTGCTGGTGTTGCCCCGAGAGGCAGAGCCCCAGGGACGTGGCAGCTCCTGGAGCAGGCTCTGGCCCTGGTGTGACACTGAGGAGGCAGGGGAGCCCCCCTCGCCCCCACCCAGGTCTGCCTGGGTTGTGGGGCAGCTGATCCATGCCACCATGTGGGGGGCAGGCCACGGGGCTAACGGCAGCCCCCAGCCAGAGTAGGGGCTCTGACCAGTTCCATGGGAGTGGCCCCTTCAGTGGCTGGACTCAAGGGACGCCCGGTTCCACAGGGGCAGGACTGAGGCCCTTTGGGGGCCTGGCTCTGTGGCTCCCGCCCAGCTAGACCCTGCAGGGAGCTGGGCCTGTGCCCATGGGGGCACCGTGCTCCCAGGGCGTGTCTGCGGCAACACCAGCGGCCTTGGGAAAACGCGATAGCCACGTACCAATCCCCGGGCACCCAGCCGCTGCGCGCCCGCAGCCTGGCACAGAGCGGCCAGGGCTAAGCCAGGGCTTTGCGCCATGTGCCGTCTTTGCATCCGTCTTTCCTTCCTCTGGCTCTGACCTTTCGGTGTCCGTAGCGGGGCCGCCCAGGCTAGTGCAGCTGCCAGCCGCCAGCCACCTTTCCCTGCCCTTCTCCAGCTTGGGGCCTTTCTGCTGCTTCCCCCCAGGGCCAGCACCTGCCCTGGCTGGTCCCAGGATGAGAGAGGCCAGGTGGGGAGGGAACAAACTTCACTGGGCCAGCGACCTCCACGGCTCTGTCTCCAGGTGGGACCCGCCCGGCCAGCGCACGGTCCCTTGCCTGACGGGATCCTCCGGTCGCAAGTGCAGCCTTAACCCCGTTTAACCCCGGTCTCCATGTGACTCAGCCATCCCACTCCCCCCCATCCCACACAGTGCCCAGCAATGCAGAGAGCGGGGAAACCGAGGCACACGTGGGCCTCATACAAATATTATCACCATGTCCATGTTCCTTAGCGGGGCTGAGCGAGGCCGAGAGGTGCAGGGTGGCACCATGGGGGGAGGCTCCTGTGCGGGTGAGGAGGGCGGGGGTGGACAGGGGAGAGGCGGCTGGTGCGTGGAGGATGTGGGAGACAAAAGAGAGGCCGCGTTCCCCAACGCCGGCTCCTGCCCCGGCACTCTGGGGCTGTGAGGGGGTGGGTTTGGTGTCGCCTGGCTCCTTCCCCGGCAAAGACATCTGTCCTGCAGGGCCAAACAGCCTGCCCTCCTGTGTCTGCCCCACCCCATCCGTGCCAGGGCCTTGGAGGCAGGCTGCCCAGCCCTCTCTGCCGCCTTAATGCACAGAGGTAGTGGGAGGGTGGTTTTGGCATGGGAGGCTCAGGCGTGGTCTGTCTGACAGCCGCAGTGGCCCACGAGCAAGATGGCCAGCGCCAGAGCCACTAGGGACGGGCACGTGAGTGGCTGGGAGGGGGAGCTAGTGTTCTTCCGACACCACTTCTGGGGGGCGCCCCCAGATGCCTGCCCCACGGTGGGGAGCCGAGCTCTCCTTGTGAAAGGTGCCACACCCTGGCCTTCGGTGGCAGGCTGAGAGAGGTCCCCGCCCACATTTCCGGGGACTCCAAGGAGACCTCCTGCAGCACAGGGACGCAAGCCCCCCTCCCCTCTCCCTGAGATCTGGCCACTCAGCAGCTGGCAGGCCTCTCCCCCACGCCCATGTAGCCTCTGGGTGAGTCCCCTGGCTGGGGCATGCCGGTCTCTTCAAACTGGTCCTACACAGAGACGCACGGACAGCTCTGAGCACCTTGGGGTGACCGTGACCCCCGATTCCCAGGCCCCAGCGAGATCCTGCCTGGGGCTGAACCCCACCCCGCGAATGCCCAGGCTTCACAGAGAGAAGCACTTGCTCAGGGTGACCTCGGGCATCAATTCCCCGGGCTCACAGGGAGAGACTGCCTGGGGCTAACTGCAGCCTTTCCGGCCACAGGGCTGAGAGTTTGAGCCGGGGGGCTCCAAACAGGCAGGCACCCCACTCCGCAGCCAAGCCAGGGCTGCCCTGCCTTTGGTTTTGGTGCTCCGTTTCCCCAGGTGATGCTGCGGTGTAGTGTCACTACAATGCTTGGGCGGTGGGCTGTGGGTGACCCCCACTGGCGGCTGTCAGTAGCAGGGCCCAGCAGGACAAAAGACCCCCAACCTGTCCGATAGGTTGAGAGCAGGGAGGGAGACAATAGGCAGGGGGGCAGAGACCAACGGTAGGTTTGGGGGAGCGGGGGGAAGGCAGTTGCGGTCTGGGAAGCATGGAGAGAAGAGGCTAAGCTGGGGGTGACGGACCCCTAACCCGAGGGTCTGAGGTATCCTGGCCCTGGCCCCTGTAGCCACATCACATGTGGGCCGTGCTGTATTCTGGAAAATCAAGGAACCCCTCTCTAGTCTACTGGCTGGTGGAGACTGTTTGTGCTGCTACGGGGCTGCAGGACGGAGGGAGCCCCGGACTGCGCCGTCACAGATGCTATGAATGTAGGGGCCCGGCAGCAGCTGCTTCTTGGGGGGCTGGCCAGGGAGGGGAGCGTTAGCGGGGCTGGCCCCTAGCCCTGGAGGGGGAGTCTCTGGAGGACCACAGGGGAAAGGCCTGGTGGGACACGGAGTCCACCCCCACAAGGCTGAATTAGGCCAATTCACCTACAGGCCGCACCTGAGGCAAGCCAGGGGGTGCAATGGCCTAAGTGGCTGATGAAGGGCAGCTGGGAGCGGAGCGGCTGGGCTTACAAAGCCGGGAAGCTGGCAGCAGAGAGGGGCTGTGGGGAGGAGGGTGCAGTTCCTTCCTGGGAGCAAGCCAGTGCATTGGAGGCTGGTAGGAACAAGGACTGTGCAGCAGCACCATGGGAGCCACGTAGAGGGTCCCTGGACTGGGACCTGGCCTAGCGGGCATGCCTGGGTTCCCCAGAGGCTCCTGGGGAAGTGGCACCGCGGGTGGCAGGGCTTTGTCCTGGGCAGGGGGAGATGCACTGAGAGCCTAGACCAGAGGGCTGAGTCGTGAAGGGGAGGCCGTGGCTCTTGGCTGCAGATGGAAGCCGGTGGAGTCCAGCTGCAGGTAGGGGTGCTGGCTGAGCTGATGGCCAGGTGGGGGCACTACTTGCAGTGGGCCCTGGTGCACCCTCCCTTGCTCCCCCCACACACACACACTCCCCTGACCATGGGGTGTCCTGCCTGTTCCTTTGCCCATGTGGGATTGCTCCTGGGGCATGCAGCCCAGGGCCTTGTGTGGTACCTACAGGAGGTGAGGGGACGATCCTGGGGGCTGCTGCTTGGCATGCCCCCTCCTTTGCAGACGACGGAGGGCAGGCTGGTCCCACGTGAGACGGGACCACTGGGATCTCTCCCCCTGGAGGTCCTTGTCCTTGCTCTCTGCCTGTGAGGCTGTCACACCCGAACACCTGGCTTCACCACAGCCCAGCCCACCTGTCCCTTTAAATGGGGAGAGGTGCTCACCAGCAGCTTACGGTGCTCAGCTGGCCTGTGGCCCTCACAGTCTGTGCCTCCCTGCTCATGCTCAGCTGGGGAGCCCCCCAGCCTGCTCCCTTCCTCCATGCTCAGTGCCTGTGGTGTGCCATGCTGGGATCTCCGGGGAGGGGACTGGCCAGGACTGCCGGGGCTCTGGCCACCAGGGAGGAGGTGGAAGGTGTCATGGTGCTAGGGTTGGCCGGATGGGGTGGCTGCCAGGGCGGGTACGTGGAGCTGTGCTGGTTTCCCCCCGTGGCGCTGCCTCTATCAGGGCAGGGTGGGTACCTGGTGTCCAATCCTTGCTCTAGCCACTAGGCCGCATTCCCTGCTGTAGCTGGAAGGACAGCCCAGGAGTGCTTGCTCCCATGTCCCCAACTCGGACTAGCTCTCACCCCTTCCCAGGAGTCCCCACCCCCTCCCTTGCTCTAACCACTAGCCCATGCTCCCCAGTGCGGGGAGACTGCAGCAGGTGACTGAGGGGCCTGTAGCTGTTGGGAGTGGGAGGGGGGGAAGCTGTCTGTGCCCCTTTGCCCCTGTGGGGTGGGCACACTCAGTGTGGACCCAGCCTGCCCTGTCGCACTCAGCCCGCCTGACAGCTGGGGCTGATGGAAATGACCTCTGGACTATTGTGGAAAGCGGATCCCTGAGCCTGAAAGGCAGTGCCCGGGAATGGTGTGGGGGGGGTCCATCTCATGGGGCTGCTGGGGCAGCAGGCAGTGCAGAGCTGGGGGGAGGGATATGAGGGCAGGGGAGCATGGAGAGAGGGCCCCCAGCCAGGGATGGCCCCCCCGGGGGAGAATTGGCATGTTAAGAGCTCACCATCTGCTGTCACACCCGGGAGCCCAGGGACACCAAGTAGGGTAAAAGCCCCCCCACCACGCCCCCCCACCTGCTGAGATGCCTTGTGGACTTGTTTGTTGCTGACACTTGTTACCATAAAACATAGATTTAATTTCAAAAATAACCCTTTCTTTGTACAAATAAATAGCTTCTGAGGGGGGTGCCCCCAGGGCGGGAGCCGGGGGACACCCCAAAGGATGGGCTCCCTCTGGGGACCGTGTGGCAGCCTGAGGCAGCTCCCTGGGGCGAGAGCCCTCTACGACCCAGCTGTGTTGAGAGAGGGATGGCCGGGGGAGGCTGCTCCTTCTGGCGGCCAGGCCGTGCCTTGCCGGGGAGGGCGGGGGGGGAACAGCTGCAGGTTGGCTTAGCCCCATAGGCCCCCTGCCTCAGTGTGGGGGGGGCTGGGAAGTGAAGGAACCCCCCCAGTTCTGGCTGCCCCCTTGCCCAGGGCGGCCTTGCTGTGAGGCGCTGGCATCCCGGCAGTCTCCATGGCAACGGGCTGCGGCAGGCCGGGTCCTGTGGGCTGTGCCGAGCGCCCGGCTGGCGTCGGACTCTGGCTCCAGGCTGGCGCTGAGGAGCGCCCCCCGGCTGGCTCGCCTCTCCCCCCCGGGAGCTGGCAGGGGCACCGGGGGGCACGTTAGGTCTGCAAAGCTTCCAGCGCCAGGGCGATGAGGCCGGGCATGCTGCGGTACAGCGCCTCGCTCTCCAGCCCCACCAGGGCGGGGAAGGCGGTGGCTTTCCCCCCCACCGTGGCCCGCGCCCGCGCCCTGTACAGCCCCTTGGCGTTCTTGGAGCCCAGGTCCACCTGGATCTGTGGGGAGAGGGGAGGAGTGTCAGGGGGAGCGGATGGGGAGGCAGCAGGAGCTGGTGGTCAGAGCGAGGGGGGAGCAAGCGGACTCCCCGTGGCTGTGGGCTGCAGCTGGCTGGCCGCCCCTGAAAGGAGCTGGGCTCAAGGGCTCCGAAGGGCGGTATCCGCCCCGCCCCGGCAGCGGGGTTTGGATGCGGGCTGCACGGAGATGAAAGCAGCCCCCCGCTGGGTGTGGGCAGCCTGCGGAGGGGGACAGACTCTCCCCACTCAGCTGGGGGACAAGGGGGGGTGATGGAGACCAATGGGGGATGGATAGAGGCAGCAGAGGCCGGTGGAGGGAGGAAGATGGGACAATGGGGCAGTGGCTCTCAGCAGCAGTAGTCCTTGCAGCCGGCTGGAGGCAGGCTCGGCAGCCCAAGAGCAGAGGCCCGGGGTCACCAACCAGCACCAGTGTCCTGTGGGTGGAGTCACTCACCTCCTGGAAGGTCATGGCCAGCTCCCCCTCCGGGACTTGCAGGACCCAGCGGTAGAGCTCCTGCACCGTCCGCACCCGCAGCGCCGCCTCCTGCAGCCCCGGGCAGCCTGGGGCAGGGGAAAGGGGACACTCAGGTACATGTGGAAATCCCCTGGCTCCTGGAGTGCCAGGGTACCAGGGGCCGGTGCCGTAGGCTGTCCGCTGCCACCCACCCGCTGGCATTTCCCGGGTGCCTTTTGTCTCCGTGGGACCCACAGGGCTGGACAAGCCGTTCTGTTGCTGTCTCTGGAGTGGGGGGGTCACCGCTGTGCAATGGGGCACAGCAACACCACCCAGTCTGCAGGGGGAGCAAAGACCCCACTTCCAGCTAAGAGAGTGGGGTTGGGGGGTTACACAGCACTGGGGGGAGGGCTCTGGGGCAGATGACCCACTAGCCTGGCATAGCTCTGATCTGGGGGTCCTGATCCCTGCGGGGGGGGGGGGGGGTGAAGAAGGAAGGGCCGGGGAGAGGGGAGGAGCTGGCTCAGCCCAGCTGCTCAGGGCCTGTCAGGCGGATCGCAGCTGCCAGGGTAGCTGTGGTTTAGACTCTGTCCCAATGGGGCACGGTGGTGGCTGGGCACCTCTTGGCTGCAGGGTGGGTCCCAGAGCAACCCTCCCCCATTGAATGTGGGGGGGTCGGGGCCTGTGCCACTGAGGGGCAGACCTCTGTGATCCCCTGGTCCCTCGTCGCCCGCGCTGGCTCCCCTCCGCGCTCTCCTCGCCCGCAGGGACGGGTCCCCCGCAGCTGCCGATCCTGCCACAGAGAGAGGCTCCAAGCAGCCTGCGGGGCAAGGGCAGGCTCCCCCTCACCCTGGCTCCATGCAGGACCCGTGCAACACACGGCAATGCCACCCCGAGCCGGGCGGCCCAGCTGGCCCCGGAGTGCCCGAGACTGCTCAGTGTGGCAAGAGGCAAGGCCGTGCCGTGGCAGGCCCGCAGACGGACCCGGGCAAGGCCGTGCCGTGGCAGGCCCGCAGACGGACCCGGGCAAGGCCGTGCCGTGGCAGGCCCGCAGACGGACCCGGGCAAGGCCGTGCCGTGGCAGGCCCGCAGACGGACCCGGGCAAGGCCGTGCCGTGGCAGGCCCGCAGACGGACCCGGGCAAGGCCGTGCCGTGGCAGGCCCGCAGACGGACCCGGGCAAGGCCGTGCCGTGGCAGGCCCGCAGACGGACCCGGGCAAGGCCGTGCCGTGGCAGGCCCGCAGACGGACCCGGGCAAGGCCGTGCCGTGGCAGGCCCGCAGACGGACCCGGGCAAGGCCGTGCCGTGGCAGGCCCGCAGACGGACCCGGGCAAGGCCGTGCCGTGGCAGGCCCGCAGACGGACCCGGGCTAGGCCGTGCCGTGGCAGGCCCGCAGACGGACCCGGGCAAGGCCGTGCCGTGGCAGGCCCGCAGACGGACCCGGGCAAGGCCGTGCCGTGGCAGGCCCGCAGACGGACCCGGGCAAGGCCGTGCCGTGGCAGGCCCGCAGACGGACCCGGGCAAGGCCGTGCCGTGGCAGGCCCGCAGACGGACCCGGGCTAGGCCGTGCCGTGGCAGGCCCGCAGACGGACCCGGGCAAGGCCGTGCCGTGGCAGGCCCGCAGACGGACCCGGGCTAGGCCGTGCCGTGGCAGGCCCGCAGACGGACCCGGGCTAGGCCGTGCCGTGGCAGGCCCGCAGACGGACC
Source organism: Pelodiscus sinensis (assembly GCF_049634645.1). Lineage (NCBI taxonomy): Eukaryota > Metazoa > Chordata > Testudines > Trionychidae > Pelodiscus > Pelodiscus sinensis. Next base: position 49,392,751 of record NC_134720.1, read on the forward strand.
CGGGCTAGGCCGTGCCGTGGCAGGCCCGCAGACCCACGGAGCTGGGATTAGCTGGGGCATGCGCCCCATGATGTGACCCAGCTCCTTCCTCCGCAAGCACTCACGGTTCAGCGCGGAGGCAGCTCCTGGCCGTGGCCCTGCTCCTGGGGTGTCCAGCTCAGCCTGCAGCCTCTGGAGAAAGGCCCAGCCGGGCCCCTTCAGCTCCCCCGCTGCCCCCTCAGCCTGCTGCACCGGAGAGACACGGGGGCTGTGTCTACACTAGGCCACTTATTCCGGAAAAGCAGCTGCTTTTCCGGAATAACTTGCCAGCTGTCTACACTGGCCACTTGCTTTTCCGGAAAAGCACTGACGATCTACTGTAAAATTGTCAGTGCTTTTCCGGAAAAACTATGCTGCTCCCGTTCGGGCAAAAGTCCTTTTCCGGAAAAACTGTTCTGGAAAAGGGCCAGTGTAGACAGCACAATAGTCTTTTCCGCAAAAAAGCCCCGATTGCGAAAATGACGATCGGGGCTTTTTTCCGGAAAAGCGCGTCTACATTGGCCACGGACACTTTTCCGGAAAAAGGGCTTTTCCAGAAAAGCACCCTGCCAATGTAGACGTGCTTTTTCCGGAAATACTTATAACGGAAAACTGTTCCGTTTTAAGCATTTCCGGAAAAGGGTGCCAGTGTAGACGTAGCCAGGGCGTTAGTGGGCCCAGCTGGGAATGGGGGGCAGCCGCAGGCATGCTAGCACCTGCTGGGAGGAGGGCCCAGAGAGGTGGAAGGGCAGGGTTTGTGCTGGGGCCAGATGAGGCAGGGGGATGATGGGGTCAGGAAGGGGCTGTGGGGTGGGTGGGTGGGGGTCTGAGTTGAGATCAGGGCGGGAGGGGTAAGCTGAAGGAGCGTAAGGGGAGGGGTGCTGGAGTCAGACAGAGTTTCCAGCTGCTCTTGCTCCTGGACTAGGCCAGTGGGGACCAGAAGGATTGGGGTTCAGCTGTGAGCCAGCAGGGCCAGGTGCTCAGAGGCTGCAGTGCTGCCCTCTTTGGGAGGGCAGGGGGTCCCCCACCCCGATCAGAGCCCCCTTACCTGCAGGAAGTGCTGCTCCCCCCCCTGGAGCTGCCCGGCAGTCAGTGCAGGAGCTGGGGGGGCCATGTCCCCCCCAGCCACGGCGCTCAGCTCCTGCACCCAGTCCTCCAGCGTGGGGCCCACGGCCTGGAACAGCCCCGTGAAGGGTGGGGACGGGGCCCTGCGAGGAGGGGTAGGGTGAGAGGCAGGTAGCAGCAGAGCATTGGGAGAGGGTCCCAGCAGCCCCTGGCCAGACCCTCTGTTACCTCCTTTCGCCCCAGTTCTACCCCCAAACGCCGGCCCCACAGAGCCCCGTGCCCATGGCTGTCTGGACCCTGGCTCAGAGTGTGTCCAAGCAGTTGGGGACATTGGGCTGGGGGGGGATGTGCCCCACGGCCTGTCCCCATCCCTCCCAGCCCCCAAGCCCTGCCCCACAGCTGGCCCCACCCTCCTGCCTCCCCCAGTCCCTCACCTCTCTGTCTTTACCTGCTGGGGGCGCTCAGGAGCCCTCTGCTTTGCAGCTCCTCAGGGCTCGCTTGCCCCTCGCCTGCCTGCCCTGGGGGGATGATACAAGACTCAGTCCTGGCAGTAGGGAGCTGGGGAGCATGTGGGGCAGGGTGGGGGGCTGCAGTGGGCATGTGCCAAGGAGCTGGCCCGGTTCCCTGGTGCAGACCCAGCCCAGGGCTGACAGCCCCTGTACAGGCGGCTGGACACTAAGGCTAGGTCTACACTTGCAGCTTCTTGCATGAGAAATATGCAAATGAGGTTAAGCGTGGAATATCGCTGAGCCTCATTTGCATCCCTAATGAGCCTCCATTTTTGCAGAAGAGGCTCTTGCGCCAGAAGGAGCTGTCTACACTGCCCCTTCTTACGCAAGAAAACCCCTCTTGTGCAAGAAGGGGCAGTGTAGTCAGCTCCTTCTGGCGCAAAAGCCTCTTCTACAAAAATGGAGGCTCGTTAGGTATGCAAATGAGGCTTGGTGATATTCCACGCTTAGCCTCATTTGCATATTTCTCGTGGAAGAAGACGTGAGTGTAGACATAGTCTAAGGGAGGCAGCCGGCTCCTGGAAGAACTCTACCCCACGCAGTGCTGAGGAGGGACGGCAGGTGCCAGGCTGTAGCCGGGGGAATTGGGGAGCCCATGCTAAGTGTGGAGGGGGGAACTGGGTTCTCCCAGGAATGTGAGTGGGTCCCCCTATGTCCCTGTGCGGGCACAGAGCTGGGATGTGGGGATCCAGGGATGGGGAGGTGGGGTATGGGTGGGGTATGGGTGGTCCCAGTTGGGAGTCCCTGACATGGCCATAGTGGGGGAGGTGAGGGACTGGGGGGGGCCTTTGCTGTGTCCTGGGTAGGGAGGTGGGGGTCCCAGGCATGGCTGAGATGGGGGATGGGAGACCTGGCAGGATGTGGGGTCCCTGGCATGGTTGAGGTGGGGGACTGGACATCTGGCGGGATGGGGGTCCCAGGCATGGCTGAGATGGAGGATGGGAGACCTGGCAGGATGTGGGGTCCCTGGCATGGTTGAGGTGGGGGATTGGATATCTGGCGGGATGTGGGGTCCCTGGCATGGTTGAGGTGGGGGATTGGATATCTGGCGGGATGTGGGGTCCCTGGCATGGTTGAGGTGGGGGATTGGATATCTGGCGGGATGGGGGTCCCAGGCATGGCTCGGGTGGGGAAGGCGCAGGTGGGAGGTCCAGAGGAGCAGGGGAGGTGGGGGTGGCAGATCTGGGAGGTGGGTACCTGCCGTGGCCCGGCGTGCCCGGGCGGGGAAGAGGTGCCCGTAGAGCTGCTCCATGAAGCGGGGCAGGGTGTGGGTGAAGAAGGTGAAGTCCACCTGGTTTCGGAAGAAGTCCTCGGCGCGGCGCAGGAAATCCAGCAGCGTCTGGGCGTAGGAGCGCAGCTCTGGGACCGGAGGGGAGGGGGACAGGATGCTGGCCAGTGCCCCCAGAGTCAGCGCCACATGGCAGCTGGCACGGCCCTGACTCAGCAAGGCCCATGTGCCTTTAGCTCAGCGGCCTGGGCCTGGCGGGCCCTGGGCCCTTGCTCGGCCCCTCCAGCATGTTATCAGCTTTCCCCCCTTCCCTCCTCCGTTAGCTCGAGGGGCAGGCAGGCCCAGCCCCAAGGACCTCAACCTCACTCCCGGAGCAGACCCCCACCCTGCTCTGCTCCCCCCGGTCTTTCCCTCAGGCAGCCCCGTCTGCTGGGGGGGAGCAGAGGGGGGCTCTGCACACAGGCATAAGCCCGAGGCCCAAAGCGTGCTCAGGGTCAGAGCCCCCAGCTCACGCCAAGAGCTCACCGTGTGTCCCGGGCCCCCCAGGGCCGCGCCACTCACCGCATCTCTGCCTCTCCACCCTGCAGGTCTCCTCGGCGACGCGGGCGCAGGCAGCCTGGCCCAGGGGCGGGGCGCACGACTGGCCGTAGAAGGAGCACAGGCTGGCGAGCTCTGCCCGCTGGCGCTCGCCGGGCAGCTGGGACGCGGCCAGCAGCTCAAGGCAGGTGGGCTCTCGGCTGGCGGGCGATCCTGGGAGGGCCGGGGGCGCGGTGTGAGGGATGGGAAAAGGACCACAGCACAGGTGCTGTCCCAGCCATCCCCCAACAAAGCCTGACTCCTATTGGCTCAGTTCCTCCCCCGGTGCCGCCATCCGGGCCCCCTTTCACCCTGGCTGATCCAGTGCCTGGTCCCAGCCCGCCAATGCCTGGTCCGTGCCCGACTCCCAGCCCACGGCCCCGAGGTTCATGCCGCTCTGCCCTGGCCCGTGCCCTCCACGGCCCCTGCTGCCAAGACAGCCGAGGCACTCACGGTCCATCTGGTGGCGGATCCAGTCGGCGAAGGCCGTCACGCGGGTGTACACGCCTGGCTTGCCCTGCTCCCCGCAGCCGTCCCCCCAGGACGTGATGCCGTACAGCACGGACTGCAGCGAGCCGGGCTCCCGGCACGTCAGGGGCCCGCCGGAATCTCCCTGCAGGGGAAGCAGCCCCAGTTTGGCACAAAGCAGGGGCCAGCTCTAAGGTCCCCCCGGAAGAATGTGGCCTAGGAAGCCACCCTCCAACTGGCCCATCTTGCCATTGACCCCTTTGGGCAGAGAATATAAAAACTGCCAGACTGGGTGAGACCAAAGCTCCATCCGACCCAGTGTCCTGTCTGCCAACAGTGGCCAATGCCAGGCGCCCCAGAGGGAGTGAACCCAACAGGGAATCAAGTGATCCCTTTTCTATCCTCCGTTCCCAGCTTCTGACAAACAGAGGCTAGGGACACCGTTCCTACCCATCCTGGCTAATAGCCACTGACGGACCTAATCTCCGTGAATCTATCTAGCTCTTTTTTGAACCCTGTTAAAATCCTGGCCTTCACAACCTCCTCTGGCAAGGAGTTCCACAGGTTGTGTGAAGAACGACTTTCTTTTGTTTGTTTTAAACCTTACCCATTGATTTCATTTGGTGACCCCTAGTTCTTATGTTATGGGAACAAGTAAATAACTTTTCCTTATTCATTTTTTTCACACCACTCATGATTTTATAGGCCTCTATCATATCCCCCCTTAGTCTGCTCTTTTCTAAACAAAAAAGTCCCAGTCTTAATCTCTCTTCACGTGGGACCCATTCCAAGCCCCTACTTTTTGTTATCCTTTCTGAACTTTCTCCAAAGCTGTCTTTTTTGAGATGAGGTGGATACGCAATATTCAAGATGTGGGCATACCATAGATTTATTAGAGGCAATCACATGTTCTCTGTCTTATTCTCTGTCCCCTTTTTAATGATTCCCAACATGCGGTTTGCTTTTTGGACTGCTGCTGCACATTGAGTGGGTATTTTCAGAGAACTATCCACAATGACTCCAAAAATCTCTCTCTCAAGTGGTAATAGCTAATTTCGTCCCCATCATTTCGTACGTATGGTTGGGATTATGTTTTTCCCATGTGCATTATTTTGCATTTATCAACATTAAAATTCATTTCCCGTTTCGTCGCCCAGTCTCCTAGTTTTGTCAGATCCTTTTGAAGCTCTTCACGGTCTGTTTTGGACTGAACTATCTTGAGCAATTTAGTATCATCGGCAAATGTTGCCACCTCGCTGTTTACCCCTTTCTCTGGATCATTTATGAATATGCTGAAGAGGGTTAGAGAGTAAACTGAGTCACAGAGATGGGCAGGCCCCCCTCAGCAGCTGAGCTGGCGATAGGACCCTGGAGCCCTGGGTCCCAGCCGCCCCTTGACTTACGTGCAGTCCACCCCCAGCTTTCTACCACGCCAGGTTGCTTCTCAATGATCAGGATGCAGGGAGCTCCCTGCTGGCTCCCCCTCCCCCCACCCATGCCTGGCACTGCTACTAGGCTGTGCCTGGGGATTCCAGGTTGCTGTGTGCCAGGGCAGTGGCTCTGCCCTCCAGTGACTGCAGCGTCACTGCTGGCCAGGCACTGGCTGCTCCGTGGCAGCTGCCCATGATCCCATGGGGGGGCACTCCCTCTTCCCCCCCCTCCCGCTCTCCCAGCCATTACCTGGCAGGAATCGATGCCACCAGCCAAGTAACCAGCACAGAACATGGCGTTGGTGAGCAGGTCCTTGCCCAGTGCGCTGCGGCAGGCATCCTGGCTCAGCAGGGGCACTCGCGCCTCCATCACCACCTCGGCCGACGGCCCCTCTGCCAGGGCCAAGAGCGAGTCACAGGCAGCCCCCCCACCTGGGGCCCGAGCCACGCTGGCCAGACAGATAGGTGCCATCACTGGCCCGTCTGCAGCCCAATGGGGGCTCTGCCGGGGGGCATGAGGGCAGCCAGCCTGGCTGCTGGGTTAACTGAGATCCTGCGTGCTCCATGCTGGGCTCGGGGAGATGCCTGAGTAGCTGGGGCCCACTGGCCTGCAGGGGATGCTGCTCCGGCAGGAAAAGTGCCCGGACCAACCCGCACAGCCCCGAGAAGGGACCCACTCGTCAGGGGCGTTGGGGATTGCTGGGCAGCCCTGCCCCCCACCTACCTTGGTAGAGGGAGCCCCAGCCGGCGATGTAGCAGGGCGTCCCTGGGCCAGGCTCCTGGGGGCCCTCGGGCAGGCACACCGGGCTCAGCCACGCGGAAGGAGCCACTGGGTGGGCCAGCTCCAGCAGTGCCACGTCGCCGTGGAAGGTCTTGGGGTTGAACTGTGGGGGAGAGGAGCAGGGGTCGGGTGGGGCAGCAGGGGGGTGCTCGGAGTGCTGGGGGTGGGAGGTCCGGTAGGGGGCAGCCTGGAGGCGCCTCTTACCTTGGGGTGGGTGATGATGCGGTTAACGGGCAGGACCTGTTCGCCCTCATCCCGCTTGGCGAGATCGTAGTCTGCCACCACCACCGTCCAGGCCAGCTCATTGCGGTTCCTGCAGGGGAGCAGAGCAGGGGGTGAGCTGGGAGAGCCAGGCCCCCCTCCTATCTGCACAGAGGATCTGGCCCCAGCAGGGCGTGGCAGGGCCAGGACTGAGCAGGGTGGCATGGGGGGGGGGCTGCCCTGTTGTTGGGGCAGCCAGCCCATCTCTGCCCCAGCCAGCGGCACTCAGTGCTCCCATGGGAGATCCTCCCTCTGTGCTGCCAGGCTGCTGGGCCCCGTCGCTGCCCACGCTCCCCCGAGTTGGCCCCAGCCGTACCCGGCGAAGCAGTGCGCTGCCGTGAGGACCCAGGCGTCCCCCACCAGCACCCCGCCGCACATCAGCTCCCCAGCCAGCCGCACCGAGACCAGCCAGGGCCAGGCGCCCCGCGGGGCCACGCTGCCCCCCACGATCTTGCCCTTGGCCGCTGTGGCATTGGGCACCGCCAGCCCCTGGCCGCAAGTGCCTGGAGAGGAAAAGAGAGAAGTGGTCAGACGGGAGGAGGCGTGAGGCTCTCCACAGCTTTGCCGGTGTCCCCCCCGCTCCCCAGCCTGCAGCCCCCGGCTGGAGCGCCTGTTCCTTTAACAGGGCTCGGCGTGGCTGGGACCAGTATGGGGCTGGGAGTGGGAGTGGAATGGTCTGTCTTCATGGAGCTGTCACGTGCGTGTGTGTTCCAGGAACGTACTGCAGGGGGCGCACACCCGGGGTGCCCTGCAGGGTGTCTGCAGGTGAGGGTGGGCCGGGGAGCACGCAGTCCTGGGGCAGCCCTGCCAGCTGCTAATGCTGCCCGTGCAGACAGAGAGGGGACCTCCCTGCCTGGCTGCAAGGCAATGCCCAGCCCCCACCTCTGCCCCACTGCACACCCGGGGTGGGATGTGCCCCTCACCCCACCCCTCAAACAGCTTCACACTCACCCGGCGCTGGCTGGTCTGCGAGGCTGTTGAGATCGTCCCTGTCGCTCTGCAGCCCTGCAGGGGGGCGAGAAGGGTTCACGTTCCTCCCATGTGACGAGCCTCCTGGACTCCCCACCTCCCCTGGCTGGGCTCCCTCCATCCTCCAGTGGAAATCAGCCTCCTACATGGGATTCCCTGCCATTTGGGGTTTATTATTGTAGGGTCTCCTGAGAGCATGGGGTGGCCCACGCTGGTTTGGGGTCTCCTGGGAATGCTGGGGTTCCACACACTGGTGTATTATCAGAGGGTCTCCTTGGAGCATTAGGGGTGCCCACCGTGGTTTGTTTATTATAGGGTCTCCCACCAGTGGAACCCAGCTGCTCAGTTGGCTGGGGTCATCCACTGGGGGAGGAGCTGACAGCCTGGGACCCAGCGGCTCCCTTGCTCTGTCCCGTCTGGGGGCGGGGATGGGGGAGTGTTTGCCCTGGCACCATCAGCTGCAAGGCAGAGCAGTGGGCACCCAGGCCTGGTTTCCCCACAGGTTATTGTCGGGTTGTGGCACAGTGGGGATTGTATTCACTCTGCTAGGAATTAAGAAAGGGATAGAAAATAAGACCCAGAATATCTTACTGCCCCTGTATAAAACTATGGTACGCCCACATCTTGAATACTGTGTACAGATGTGGTCTCCTCACCTCAAAAAAGATATTTTGGCCTTGGAAAGGGTTCAGAAAAGGGCAACTAAAAGGATTAGGGGTTTGGAACGGGTCCCATATGAGGAGAGGCTAAAGCGACTGGGACTTTTCAGTTTAGAAAAGAGGAGACTGGGGGGGGGGATATGATAGAGGTATATGAAATCATGTGGTGTGGAGAGGGCCGTGAGGCTGTAGCTGAGGGTGGCGGCTGGCGCAGCCGGCCAGAGGAGCCAAGCCGTGTTCAGCACCAGCTCTTGGGGCTGCCTGTGCTGTGCAGGGGTGGGCTAGGCCCCAGTGGGTGACTCCCCTCCAGCCCCTGCTGTGAGGGGACCGTGGGGGGGAAGGCTGGGCCTGGAGCCGCTTGGCCATTAAATGAGGGAAACAGTTCCCCCCGCCTGGTGAACTCCGCTCAGCGGCCTCCTGCAGCCGGCAAGCCCCCGATCTGGGCTGGCACCTACTGCACTCCTGCAGGCGCAGCTGGCAGCGCCCGGCCATCAGCCGCACGCAGGCGTCGGGGCTCAGGTTGTCGGCGGGACACAGGCGCCGGTAGGGGGCACACGCCTGGCTCAGGGCCCAGTTCCTCTCGGCCGGCTCCGGGGCGGCCTGTGCTTCCAGGACCGCTTGGCAGCTGGGCAGGGGAGCCAGAGGTGCCTCCGCGGCTGGGGAGAGAGGAGACAGGTGAAAGCAGAGCCCACTCTCTGCCCACGGAGCTGTGCAGTCAGCTGGGCACCACGCGGCTGGATTTCCTTCCTTCCCCTTGCCCCCTCCCTCCAGTGCCTCTCCCATTGTGCAGTCTGAATACCCATTGGACGGGCCCTTGTTTGTTAGTGTAGGGTCTCTCCAGCGAGCTGGGCTGCGCATGCACAGCTTGGTTATCATGGGGTCTCTCAGGAGAGCTGTGTTGTGCACATACGGGGTTTGTTATTGTAGGGTCGCCTGGGAGAGCTGTGTTGCGCACATATGGGGTTTGTTATTGTAGGGTCTCCTGGGAGAGCTGTGTTGCGCACATATGGGGTTTGTTATTGTAGGGACTCCTGGGGGTATGTCTACACTACCCTCCTAGTTCGAACTAGGAGGGTAATGTATGCATACCGCACTTGCTAATGAAGCCCGGGATTTGAATTTCCCGGGCTTCATTAGCATAAGCGGGGAGCCGCCATTTTTAAATCCCCGCTGCTTCGAACCCCGTGTAGCGCGGCTACACGGGGCTCGAACTAGGTAGTTCGGACTAGGGTGCCTATTCCGAACTACCGGTACACCTCGTTTCACGAGGAGTACCGGTAGTTCGGAATAGGACCCTAGTCCGAACTACCTAGTTCGAGCCCCGTGTAGCCGCGCTACACGGGGTTCGAAGCAGCGGGGATTTAAAAATGGCGGCTCCCCGCTTATGCTAATGAAGCCCGGGAAATTCAAATCCCGGGCTTCATTAGCAAGTGCGGTATGCATACATTACCCCGCTAGTTCGAACTAGCGGGGTAGTGTAGACATACCCTGGGAGAGCTGTGTTGCGCACATATGGGGTTTGTTATTGTAGGGTCTCCCGGGAGAGCTGTGTTGCGCACATACGGGGTTTGTTATTGTAGGGACTCCCGGGAGAGCTGTGTTGCGCACATACGGGGTTTGTTATTGTAGGGACTCCCGGGAGAGCTGTGTTGCGCACATATGGGGTTTGTTATTGTAGGGACTCCCGGGAGAGCTGTGTTGCGCACATACGGGGTTTGTTATTGTAGGGACTCCCGGGAGAGCTGTGTTGCGCACATATGGGGTTTGTTATTGTAGGGTCTCTCAGGAGAGCTGTGTTGCGCACATACGGGGTTTGTTATTGTAGGGTCTCCTGGGAGAGCTGTGTTGCGCAGATATGGGGTTTGTTATTGTAGGGTCTCCCGGGAGAGCTGTGTTGCGCACATATGGGGTTTGTTATTGTAGGGTCTCCCGGGAGAGCTGTGTTGCGCACATACGGGGTTTGTTATTGTAGGGACTCCCGGGAGAGCTGTGTTGCGCACATATGGGGTTTGTTATTGTAGGGTCTCCCGGGAGAGCTGTGTTGCGCACATATGGGGTTTGTTATTGTAGGGTCTCTCAGGAGTGCAAGGTTTAGGGCTGACTGTGGGGGATGGTGCTGCCCACACAGGTTAGCCCCTCTAGCTCCCGCACCTGGTGTTACCAAGACAGCTGGGAGGCTGCCTCAGCTGGTCTGTTATTCTAGGGCTGCTCGCCGGAGCGAAAAGGCTGCAGGCAATGGCAGAGCCACTGCTGCTCCTGCAGGTCCCCCCAGATGCCGCACCAACGAGCTCCCTGCCACGGGGCTGTCAGTGACCCCCGGACAAGCTATGGAGCCCCCAGCCAGCGTGTGCTGCGGGTGTGTGGGGCTGGGCAGGCGGGTGGGGGGTTGGCACTCACCGGCACACTCCCTGCTCCGGTTGCCGCAGTCCCCAAAGAGGCAGGGCACGCACGCCCCACACTCCCGCAGCTGCCGCTCGTGCTCAGCCAGCGCCCCCTCCAGGGCCACCAGGGCGCTCTTCAGGGCGGCTTCCAGGACCAGCGTCCCCCGGCTGGACAGAGCTGCAGAGACAGAGGAGCCCGGTTAGCCCTAGTCCGCAACCCTGACTGCCAGTCCCTCCCGCTTGGCGTGCGGCTCCGAGCCCCTTTGCTGCCCCTTGGGGCTGCTCTTACTTATGCTGCACCTTGGCCATGCCCTCCAGACAGGGGGATCCCAGAGCGCAGTTCCACCCCACTTCTCCCCATTGGGCCTCTATGTGACTGTGACTCAGGCCAGACCAAGTGGGACAAGCCAGGCCCCAGCAGCTGGGGAGATCTGGGGCTGGGCTGGGTTCTCCTGCCTGCCTCTGTCTCTCCTGGGCAGGGGAGCTCTGCTGCCCTGATCCAGCCCTGTGCATGGGGGTCCCTCTGCCTGGGGCTGGCTCCCTCCTCCCGTAGGGCCTGTCTCTCGCCCTTTGGGGTGCAGGAGGCTGTGGAGGCTGCCCCTGTGGGATGGGATCCCATCCCATGTCTGACCGTGAGGGCCAGTGGGAAATGGGAGCCCCTGCTACAACCAGCACTCTGGCAGTACAGCTGGCGAGCCACGCAGGAGCGGTGTGTGGACCCACATGCCTTCCAGGCGGCAAAGACCGGCAAGACAAGTCTTTCCCCTGCTGCGTCAGCCTCACAGCGCACACGTGCAACGCTGCCCCGGGAGTCCTGTGCTGGGAACCACGCTCTGCCACTGGGGCCAGCTGGCACGCACAGCAGGGAGGGGAGCGCTCGCTGTCCCAGGTGAGTAGGTAGCATAGTGGCAAACAGGACCCCAAGTCCTGGCTCCCCGTGTGCACTGCGTGTTACGGGTTGGACACACAGGGAGCTTCCCTGCAGCAGGGACCAGTGCCTGGATTTCAGGCCAGCTGCTTCCAGGGGCCAGGCTGCTAACTGGCAGACTCTGGGGGGACCCGGTTCAGCCTGGCTGGGCACCCCACCCCTCCAAACTGCAATGGGCTTGTCAGGGCTTCATGCCACAATGTGGGCATGTGCTGGGCACTGCTCACGGCGCGTAGCAACCAGGCTCACTGCAGGGAAGGCACCCTGCCTCTCCAGCTGGGGTTGATGTGTTTGCGCTGGGGCAGTGGGGGGTTGCATTGAGGGTGGAATGTGTTTGCGCTGGGGATTATTTTCAGGAGGGGTTGTATTGGGGGGTTCTTTTCCTGGGGGGTTGCCTTGGGGATTGGGCCGAGGGGGGCATGCATGTGTTCGCATGGGAGGGAGGGGTGCACGGGAGGTGTTTGCATGGAGGATATTTGCAGAGGGAGAGGGTTTGCATTATGTGTGTGTGGTTGGATTGGGGGGTTGCATGAGAGCTGTTTTCACTGAGGGGTTGCACTATGTGCTTGCATTGGGGGGTGCACTGAGTATGTACTTGCATTGGGGAGTTGCATGTGAGGTGTTTGCATTCGGGGGGTTGCACTGAGTATGTTCTTGCATTAGGGGGGGTTGCACTGAGTATGTACTTGCATTAGGGGGGTTGCATGTGAGGTGTTTGCATTCGGGGGGTTGCACTGAGTATGTACTTGCATTGGGGAGTTGCATGTGAGGTGTTTGCATTCGGGGGGTTGCATGTGAGGTGTTTGCATTCAGGGGGTTGCACTGAGTATGTACTTGCATTAGGGGGGTTGCATGTGAGGTGTTTGCTTTGGGGGGTTGCACTGAGTATGTGCTTGCGTTACAGAGACTGCATGCGAGCTATTTGCATTGGGGGTTGCATGCAAGGTGTTTGCACTGGGGGGTTGCACTGAGTATGTACTTGCATTGGGGGGTTGCATGTGAGGTGTTTGCTTTGGGGGTTGCATGTGAGGTGTTTGCTTTGGGGGGGGTAGCACTGAGTATGTTCTTGCATTGGGGGGGCTGCATGGGAGGTGACATTCCACTGCCTTTTGCAGTTGCACTCAGGTTGCCAGGAACTACCTCAGAGCACGGCCCCAGTCCAAGGCTCCCAGGGAGGGCTCGGCCCTTCCCATCACCTGGGAATTGGAGGCGGGTTTGGCTGCAGTGGCTCAGGCTCAGGGGTGAGCCCACGCTGGACTCACTACTTTTGATTACTCTGCAAATGCCAACAGGTGCATGCAGGGTGGGGTTGGCCCCCTCGGCCCCTCCTCCTTGCAGGGCCCCCCATGGGCCTGACGGGCCCTTGACTGACACCCAGGGCAGCCATGAAGAAACCCACCAGGCTGGGATGCCGGCGCCATTCCAATGAACACGCAGCCACGGGGAGGCGGAGAGCGGCTCAGCCCAGTCACACCCGTGGGGCAGCTGGTGCACCGAAGGCGAAGGGGTTTGCCCAGCATCCCAGGTGAGCAGGAGGCCAAGCTGGGAATACATGACCCAGGAGTCCTGGCTCCCAGCTGCTCTGCTCTAACCACTAGACCCTACTCCCTTCCCAGAGCCAGGAACAGGACCCAGGAATCCTGGTTCCCCGCTTCCCCTCCTCCTCCCTGCACCAGGCGCGGAAGGAAAGCCCCCGGCAGCCCCTTGCCTGGCGACCGGCTGGCACCCGGCACTGACCTTGCAGGACGCTGGCCGGCATCTGGTGCAGCTCCTTGCCCAGGGGGGCGCCAGCTGCCAGCTGCAGGAGGCAGAGCAGTGGCAGCAGCATGGCGTGGCGGGTGGAAATCCTGCACGGGTTCCGGGCCGGCTCGTCCCCTCTGCCTGCCTGGCCACTGCACTGGGAGCTGGGTCGGTGCAGGGGTGCCCCCCCTCGCGCCTTGTCTCCACCGCTGCGTGCTCCGGAGATGACAGGGGAACAATGGGTCCCGGGGCGAATGGCGTTGTATATATACACTGCCCCAGGGGGGACGGGGCCGCGCTTTCCCATGCTGGGGGACACACAAACAGCTGAATTCATTAAGGCAGCGCCCGGCGGTGGTGCCAGGGCCCTGCCGTGGGGAAGGGCCGGGAAGGGGGAGCAAAGGTGCCGGTAAATGGGGGCGGGCGGGGAGCGGATCCAGTTGGAATTCATTAGGGTAGTGAGTTGGCCAGGCCCTGGCTGGCTGGCTTGGGAGCAGGGGCCTGGCTGCAGCCTTCCCCGGTCTGAATGAGTTCATTGTTCCCAGCCCCTGAGCAGGCGGCCCCATCAAACAGCCCCCTAATGATCACAGGCGACCCGCCTGGCTTGATCATTTTCACGCTTCCAGCCTCGCCAAGCCGCTGTTGTCAGTTCACATCACTGCAGCCCCGCACGGACTCGGGGCCCCCAAACGGCCTGGCCGCTGGCGTCTGGGCCGGGGGCGCGGGCGGACGCGTCCGCAAAGCCTGCAAAGGCCCCGGACCCTGGCGCCGATGCGCCCGCCCTCTCGCCCGGAGCGATTCATGGCCGTGCCCATGGGCACCTGCTCGCCGACCAGCTGGGGAGGAAGCGATGGCGGGGGGCAGGGCCTGGTGTGGGGGAGGGGGGTTAACCCCTGTGTGTACTGGCTCCAGGTCCCGGTGCCCAGCCCAGCCAGGACGTGGGGGCCTGGGTCCGGGTCAGAGGAGCACGGGGGAGATGAGGAAGGGTGCGGAGCCGCCTCCCTACCCGACGAAACTCAGCCCCCCAGGGCTGTTCAGCCTGGAGAAGAGAGGAGGAAGGGGGCAGATGAGGGGTCTCTCAACTCACGCCTGGTCTGGTGTGTTGCTCCTTCGCATCACACGAGCGGGGGGGGGGAACCCCATTCATGGGCAGCAGCTTGAATACAAAGTGAGCGACATAGAGGGAATACACCTTGCCCTGGGGAGGCTGAGGGCAGGCGGTTGGGGGGGTGCAATTCGACAGTACCTGTAAGAAATTAGAGTGTGGGGTGGGGGGTGCAGGGAGGTTCAGGGCGGGGGGTTGTGGTGCGAGGAGGGGCCCAGGGCAGAAGATTGGGGTGTGAGGAGGGGCCCAGGGCGGGGGTTGGGGTGTGAGGAAGGGTCAGGGCGAGGGGTTGGGGTGCGAGGAGGGGCCCAGGGCGGGGGTTGGGGTGTGAGGAGGGGCCCAGGGCGGGGGCTGGGGTGTGAGGAGGGGCCCAGGGCGGGGGATTGGGGTGTGAGGAGGGGCCCAGGGCGGGGGTTGGGGTGTGAGGAAGGGTCAGGGCGAGAGGTTGGGGTGCGAGGAGGGGCCCAGCGCGGGAGATTGGGGTGTGAGGAGGGGCCCAGGGTGGGGGGTTGGGGTGTGAGGAAGGGTCAGGGCGAGGGGTTGGGGTGCGAGGAGGGGCCCAGGGCGGGGGTTGGGGTGTGAGGAAGGGTCAGGGCGAGAGGTTGGGGTGCGAGGAGGGGCCCAGCGCGGGAGATTGGGGTGTGAGGAGGGGCCCAGGGTGGGGGGTTGGGGTGTGAGGAAGGGTCAGGGCGAGGGGTTGGGGTGTGAGGAGGGGCCCAGGGTGGGGGGTTGGGGTGTGAGGAAGGGTCAGGGTGAGGGGTTGGGGTGCGAGGAGGGGCCCAGGGTGGGGGGTCGGGGTGTGAGGAAGGGTCAGGGTGAGGGGTTGGGGTGGGAGGAGGGGCCCAGGGTGGGGGGTCAGGGTGTGAGGAGGGGCCCAGGGCGGGGGGTTGGGGTGCGAGGAGGGGCCCAGGGCGGGGGATTGGGGTGTGAGGAGGGGCCCAGGGTGGGGGATTGGGGTGTGAGGAGGGGCCCAGGGCGGGGGATTGGGGTGTGAGGAGGGGCCCAGGGTGGGGGGTCGGGGTGTGAGGAGGGGCCCAGGGCGGGGGTTGGGGTGTGAGGAAGGGTCAGGGTGAGGGGTTGGGGTGGGAGGAGGGGCCCAGGGTGGGGGGTCGGGGTGTGAGGAGGGGCCCAGGGCGAGGGGTTGCAGTGTGAGGAGAGGTCAGGGCAGGGGGCCTGCATTGAGAACTGGGAGATTCGATGCATGTAATGTCTGACACTTAACAACCTTACTCTGGTGCTTTTCTTTCTTTTAGTACTAAACCTCTAGATGTTAGATTCTAAAGGATTGGCTCAGCGTGGTCTTGTGGGTGAGATCCAGAGTGTAAATTGATCGGGACCTGTGGCTGGTTTCTTGGGACCGGATGAACCCGTTGGGGGTAGGTGAGATTGGGTCCTATAACCCCTCACCTGTGTGTTAGGCTCAGGGCTGTTTGGGGCACGGAGAGCGCTGGGGTGCCTGAGGGGTTTGCTCGTGAGGCTTCTGGCAGGCCAGGCTGGCAGCGGAACCGCTCGGTGCGATGGGTTTGTGGCCTGGTTGGGAAGGGCCTCCACTCCGGGGCTGTAAGGAGCCCTGAGTTTGAGCAATTCGCCCTGAGCAGACGCCCTCAGCTGTGCCCAGACCCGGCCCGGTCTGTCACACAAGGTTGTCGGTGTCTAGCTCCCACAGCGATGGCAGGTCCGTGCACCGCCCGCCCTGGGGCACCACACGCAGAGGAGCACTGTGGGTTGGGAGGCGTTGCTGGCTCCCCCGTCTCTGCCGTGGGGCCGGGGCCCGCAGCCGTGTCTGTCCCGCTCTGCACACAAGCAGGCCGATGATGACATCGTGTTGCAAGGGCCTTAATTGTCCCACAGTGTGTCCCTGACAATAGCCGCTTCTCTGGCGGATCAAAGCGGGCGATTGCCGCGGGTGAGCAAGCTGGGGCGGCTGGCACCGGGACAGGGGCAAAGGGAAAGATGAAAGGCCCCGAACAACTGATGCTGCTTCTGCATGTTCCCACCTCGGCCCCTCCCCATTTCTGGCTGCTGGCCAAGGCGGGGAGCACGCAAAGTCCTTGGGGGGGAGGGCCCCCCCATTTGCAGTTTCTGGGTGCCAGAACGTGGTCGGTCGCTCTCTGCCCACGTCAGCAGTGCTGGGGCTGCCTCCCTGCGCCTGTTTGTGTGTCCCCCGGGACAGGCTGGGGCCCGGGGAAAAGGGACTGGCAGATCGCTGGGAGCAGGGGCCAGACTGGGGCCTCTCCCCAAGCCTCGCTTGGTCCCCTGGGGCTCGGGGAAAAGGGACTGGCAGATCGCTGGGAGCAGGGGCCGGACTGGGGCCTCTCCCCAAGCCTCGCTTGGTCCCCTGGGGCTCGGGTAGCCTCCCCTGGACACCCTGCCCCTCTCCACTGGCTCTCTGCTCTGTTCGGGCTCCTGCCAAGCCCCAGGCCTCACGGGTACTTTGTGTGGGGAGTCCCACAGCTTGAACTGCCCCCCGCTGATCCAGACACACACACTGCACACACACACACACGCACCCTTACAGACACACGCACTGCACACACACACACACGCACCCTTACAGACACACACACACGCACCCTTACAGACACACGCACTGCACACACACACACACGCACACCCTTACAGACACACACACTGCACACAACACACACACACGCACCCTTACAGACACACACACTCTACACAACACACACACACACACCCTTACAGACACACGCACTGCACACACACACACACGCACCCTTACAGACACACACACTCTACACAACACACACACACACCCTTACAGACACACACACTGCACACACACGCACCCTTACAGACACACACACTGCACACACGCACCCTTACAGACACACGCACTACACACACACGCACCCTTACAGACACACACACTCCACACAACACACACACGCACCCTTACAGACACACACACTCCACACAACACACACACGCACCCTTACAGACACACACACTGCACACAACACACACACACACACCCTTACAGACACACACACTGCACACAACACACACACACACACCCTTACAGACACACACACACGCACCCTTACAGACACACGCACTGCACACACACGCACCCTTACAGACACACGCACTGCACACAACACACACCCTTACAGACACACACACTGCACACACACGCACCCTTACAGACACACACACTGCACACAACACACACACACACACCCTTACAGACACACACACTGCACACAACACACACACACACACCCTTACAGACACACACACTGCACACAACACACACACACACACCCTTACAGACACACACACTCCACACAACACACACACACACACCCTTACAGACACACACACTCCACACAACACACACACACGCACCCTTACAGACACACACACTGCACACAACACACACACACACACCCTTACAGACACACACACTCCACACAACACACACACACACACCCTTACAGACACACACACTCCACACAACACACACACACGCACCCTTACAGACACACACACTCCACACA
This sequence comes from Pelodiscus sinensis, assembly GCF_049634645.1. Taxonomy (NCBI): domain Eukaryota; kingdom Metazoa; phylum Chordata; order Testudines; family Trionychidae; genus Pelodiscus; species Pelodiscus sinensis. The sequence continues at coordinate 49,410,393 of NC_134720.1, forward strand.
ACACACACACACGCACCCTTACAGACACACACACTCTACACAACACACACACACACCCTTACAGACACACACACTGCACACACACGCACCCTTACAGACACACACACTGCACACACACGCACCCTTACAGACACACGCACTACACACACACGCACCCTTACAGACACACACACTCCACACAACACACACACGCACCCTTACAGACACACACACTCCACACAACACACACACGCACCCTTACAGACACACACACTCCACACAACACACACACGCACCCTTACAGACACACACACTGCACACAACACACACACACACACCCTTACAGACACACACACTGCACACAACACACACACACACACCCTTACAGACACACACACACGCACCCTTACAGACACACGCACTGCACACACACGCACCCTTACAGACACACGCACTGCACACAACACACACCCTTACAGACACACACACTGCACACACACGCACCCTTACAGACACACACACTGCACACAACACACACACACACACCCTTACAGACACACACACTGCACACAACACACACACACACACCCTTACAGACACACACACTGCACACAACACACACACACACACCCTTACAGACACACACACTCCACACAACACACACACACACACCCTTACAGACACACACACTCCACACAACACACACACACACACCCTTACAGACACACACACTCCACACAACACACACACACACACCCTTACAGACACACACACTGCACACAACACACACACACGCACCCTTACAGACACACACACTGCACACAACACACACACACACACCCTTACAGACACACACACTCCACACAACACACACACACACACCCTTACAGACACACACACTCCACACAACACACACACACGCACCCTTACAGACACACACACTGCACACACACGCACCCTTACAGACACACACACTGCACACACACGCACCCTTACAGACACACACACTGCACACACACGCACCCTTACAGACACACGCACTACACACACACGCACCCTTACAGACACACACACTCCACACAACACACACACGCACCCTTACAGACACACACACTCCACACAACACACACACGCACCCTTACAGACACACACACTGCACACAACACACACACACACACCCTTACAGACACACACACTGCACACAACACACACACACACACCCTTACAGACACACACACACGCACCCTTACAGACACACACACACGCACCCTTACAGACACACGCACTGCACACACACGCACCCTTACAGACACACGCACTGCACACAACACACACCCTTACAGACACACACACTGCACACACACGCACCCTTACAGACACACACACTGCACACAACACACACACACACACCCTTACAGACACACACACTGCACACAACACACACACACACACCCTTACAGACACACACACTCCACACAACACACACACACACACCCTTACAGACACACACACTCCACACAACACACACACACACACCCTTACAGACACACACACTCCACACAACACACACACACACACCCTTACAGACACACACACTCCACACAACACACACACACGCACCCTTACAGACACACACACTGCACACAACACACACACACGCACCCTTACAGACACACACACTCCACACAACACACACACACGCACCCTTACAGACACACACACTCCACACAACACACACACACACACCCTTACAGACACACACACTCCACACAACACACACACGCACCCTTACAGACACACACACTCCACACAACACACACACACGCACCCTTACAGACACACACACTCCACACAACACACACACACGCACCCTTACAGACACACACACTCCACACAACACACACACGCACCCTTACAGACACACGCACTCCACACAACACACACACACGCACCCTTACAGACACACGCACTCCACACAACACACACACACGCACCCTTACAGACACACGCACTCCACACAACACACACACGCACCCTTACAGACACACGCACTCCACACAACACACACACGCACCCTTACAGACACACACACTCCACACAACACACACACGCACCCTTACAGACACACACACTCCACACAACACACACACGCACCCTTACAGACACACGCACTACACAAAACACACACACGCACCCTTACAGACACACACACTCCACACAACACACACACGCACCCTTACAGACACACACTCCACACAACACACACACGCACCCTTACAGACACACACTCCACACAACACACACTCTACACAACACACACACATACTTAGACACACACACTCCACACAACCCACACTCCACACAAACTCTTACAGACACACCCACTCCACACAACACAACATACACTCTTAGAGATGCACACACTCCATACAACACACGCACACAACACACACTCTTACAGATGCACCCACTCCACACAACACCCACACACAACACAACATACACTCTTAGGGTGTGTCTAGACTACATGCCTCCTTCGACAGAGGCATGTAGATTAGCCAGATCGGAAGAGGGAAATGAAGCCGCGATTAAAATAATCGCGGCTTCATTTAAATTTAAATGGCTGCCCCGATCTGCCGATCAGCTGTTTGTCGGCAGATCGGGGGAGTCTGGACGCGATGCCCCGACAAAGAAGCCTTTCTTCATCGACACAGGTAAGCCTCGGGCTGTGTCGATGAAGAAAGGCTTCTTTGTCGGGGCATCGCGTCCAGACTCCCCCGATCTGCCGACAAACAGCTGATCGGCAGATCGGGGCAGCCATTTAAATTTAAATGAAGCCGCGATTATTTTAATCGCGGCTTCATTTCCCTCTTCCGATCTGGCTAATCTACATGCCTCCGTCGAAGGAGGCATGTAGTCTAGACACACCCTCTGAGATGCGCACACACACACACACAACACACACTCTTACAGACGCACAGGCTCCACACAACACACACACACACTCTTACAGACACACTCTACACAATCCACACACAACACACTTACTCTTCCAGATGCACACATTCCACACAATACACACCCACGCACTCTTACCGACACACACACTCCATACAATGCGTGCACACACTTCCCTCCCTCCCCCTGCACAATGTGGCTGGGCCGGCAGGGAGCGTGCTGCCGGCTACCAGCTGATCGCAACCAGCTGCCAGGCAGAAGTGCCATGCCCACATCAGCAGTGGCCCAGTTGCCACCCTGGCTGGTGCTGCTCGGTGGGTCCCTCTGCAGTGCCCTTGGCGCTATGTGCCCCCGCGGCAGCTCCCTGCCTAGCCCCAGAGACCGTCCCTCGGGGCAGCAGGGCTGTGGCAGGTTGGCTGGGCACTGCATGGGAGAGCGGTGCCCTGCCCAGACGTACGCTGGTGCCATGCTCTCCCTGGGCCTCTCCGAGTCATGCCCACAGCTGTGCCCCCCCCAGTAAACCCATGGCTTCCCCATGGCCCCCTCTGACGGGCCGGCCCTGCCCGCGGTGCCGGTGCCCCTTCATTAGCCTAATTGGCAAGGCTCTCGGCAGCTGCGGCAGTGAGACCACGCTGCCTGCGTGGCTCCCAGCCCTCCCGCCGCCGGCTGGGGCCCCGCGCTCCCTGGCCTGGCCAGAGCCGCTGGGCACGGTTCGGGGGGAAGGCGGGTCCCTGCCAGGCCAGCTGCAGGCAGCGCAGTTCGGTCGGGGGCCGCATTGTCCAGTAATTGGTGTGAGCAGCAGAGCCCAGCGGATGGCAGGGGAGGCCTGGGAACCCGCAGCAGGGCGGAGGACAATGGAGCGCGGACAATGCTTCTGCAAACGCCCTCCCGTGACAATAGGCCTTGGGAGGCTGCCAAGGCCTCCGGGCCGCAGGAGCAGGGAAAGGCTGCGGACCCTCCCGGCCCGGCCCTGCCCACGTCCACATGCACCACAGAGCCAGGCCCGGGCAAGAGGCCACTGCTGCCACCTGCAGGCCAACGGCTCGGCCTGGCCGGCCCCTGCTACCGCTGCTCGCGCCCCTATGGCCGCAGCCGGCAACCCTCCTAGCACAGGGAAGGGGAACAACCCCGTCCAGCCCAGCCCAGATCAGATCAGCGCGGCTCCTCTGGCCCAGCCCAGGGGAAACTCCCCCAGGATGGACAAGTGTGACCCACTGGGAATGTTATGGGGGGCTGTGGGTTGGGAGTGAGGGGCACTGGCAGGCTGGGGGTGGGGGCCCAGGGATACGGTGGCAGGGGGCTGTGGGTTGGGAGTGAGGGGCACTGGCAGGCTGGGGGTGGGGGTCCAGGGATGGGGTGGCAGGGGGCTGTGGGTTGGGAGTGAGGGGCACTGGCAGGCTGGGGGTGGGGGCCCAGGGATGGGGTGGCAGGGGGCTGTGGGTTGGGAGTGAGGGGCACTGGCAGGGCCGGGAGTGGGGGTCCAGGGATGGGGTGGCAGGGGGCTGTGGGTTGGGAGTGAGGGGCACTGGCAGGGCTGGGGGTGGGGGCCCAGGGATGGGGTGGCAGGGGGCTGTGGGTTGGGAGTGAGGGGCACTGGCAGGGCCGGGTGTGGGGGCCCAGGGATGGGGTGGCAGGGGGCTGTGCGTTGGGAGTGAGGGGCACTGGCAGGCCGGGTGTGGGGGCCCAGGGATGGGGTGGCAGGGGGCTGTGGGTTGGGAGTGAGGGGCACTGGCAGGCCGGGTGTGGGGGCCCAGGGATGGGGTGGCAGGGGGCTGTGAGTGGGAGTGAGGGGCACTGGCAGGGCCGGGTGTGGGGGCCCAGGGATGGGGTGGCAGGGGGCTGTGAGTGGGAGTGAGGGGCACTGGCAGGGCCGGGTGTGGGGGCCCAGGGATGGGGTGGCAGGGGGCTGTGAGTGGGAGTGAGGGGCACTGGCAGGCCGGGTGTGGGGGCGCAGGGATGGGGTGGCAGGGGGCTGTGGGTTGGGAGTGAGGGGCACTGGCAGGGCTGGGGGTGGGGGCCCAGGGATGGGGTGGCAGGGGGCTGTGGGTTGGGAGTGAGGGGCAGTGGCAGGGCTGGGGGTGGGGGCCCAGGGATGGGGTGGCAGGGGGCTGTGGGTTGGGAGTGAGGGGCAGTGGCAGGGCTGGGGTGGCAGGGGGCTGTGGGTTGGGAGTGAGGGGCACTGGCAGGCTGGGGGTGGGGCCCCAGGGCTTGGGGTCGGGACTGAGGAAGCTGTGGGGCAGAGAGGGAGACCGATGCACTAGCGACTGGCTGGAAGGGGAAGGCCAAGCCCCAGCGGGTTCCCCCGTCCCAGCTCGTGGGCTGGGACCCAAACCCAGGTTTTGCTCTAAGGATCTGGCACCTGCAGAGGCTGGTCACTAGCTCCCCCCACCCCCACGCTGGGAGCGGGGCAGGAGCCGGGGTGCTGAGTTGAGGGTCCGGCCCTGCCACTCAGCAGCTGGAAGCCAGGAGGCAGCCCCCCCCCACCTCTCCGCCGTGCACGGCAGCATCTTGTCCCTGAAGCAGCACGCGGACATGTGGCCTAGGGGCTTGTGAGCCGGGAATGCTCAGCTTCTAGGCCCTTCATTTCCTAGGGGACCATGGGATTTTGCTGTGCCTCAGTTTCCTCCTCTGGCCAATGGGGCGGTGTGTGTCCCCTCCCACCGGGACAAGGCGAGGGGATCAGTGTTTGCACTGCCGGCTCTCCACCCGGTGCACATCAAAGCAGCAGTGTTGTAGGCAATGGGCTTGTGCGGATCTGGCCCCATCTTGCTGCCCCTCCTCTGGGGGGGGCACCCTCGCGCTGCCAGCACATTTTGGCCTTAATTCGCTGCTGCCCAGCCCCCAGGGCGCCTCCTTCACTCCAGGGTAGCACAGAGTCTTCTCCCAGGTCAGGGGCCCCACTGAGCACGGGGATCGGGGCCGGGCTGCAAAACAGCAACGTGGGACTTTATGCTCGGGACGGGGGCTGGTAGCTAGAGGACAAGGCAGAGTCCAAGCTGGGGCAGGCAGAGCGGGTGGGTGAGGGGCCAGGGAAAGGGGCCTGTGGTTTGCAGTGGTGGATTGCTGCTCTCCTCTCGTGTCTTGCTTTGCGATGTAGCTCGGCGCGCAGGCCTCTGGTGAGGAATCGCTTGCGTCGGCAGACAAGTGACGACTCCAATGCAAAGTCCAGGCTGCTGGTGTAACGGGTGGGCGGCTGCGCCAGGGCCGGGGCAGCTGGTTATAATACACCTGCGGCTTCACAGCACAAGAAGTGTCCACCAGGCTCTGTTCTCCCTACTGGAGCTGCGTTCCTCCCTGGAGGCGGCTGCATTTCTTCTCCTGAGGCTCGAGTCACGTCCCTGCTCCCAGGCAGGTGGCTGCTGAGAAGGGGCCAAGCTGGGACAGCCTCCAGGCCCCTGGCTGGGAACAGCAAAACGGGCGCGGAGACCAGGGCTCGTGGATTGGCAACCCGCTCCTACCCAGCTGTGCTTCTCCGGTGGCTTCTCGCAGCGGAAATGATCCGCCCGTGTTTGGAGCCCAACGAGTGTTACCGTTGGCCCCTGATCCTACCCCCAGGCTGTGCGAGAACTGTCTGGTGTGAAATGTGGACAGCACCCTCCGGTTGGACCAGGCAACCTCTGTGTGGGCATCCCACCACACCGGACACCTGGGTCCTGCAGGCTGGTTGCTCCCTGCTGCCTCTCTCCTTGCTCATCCAGGCTGGTTTCTGCTCACACAAGAGAGATCCTGTGTCCTGTGGCTATGTACCCTGAAGCAGCCGGGACTGCAGCCTGTCAGTGCGGCCTGGGCTTGGACAGAAGTTCGCTCCTCCGTGCGTTGGGGCTGCCTGGCGAGCGCTGGCCTGCGCTTTGCACAGCCCCCTGCTGCGAGGTGGGGGTTGGTGGGACCGCCACGTGGCTGTGTGTAAGGACACACTCGTGACGCTGTGGGTCTAGCTCAGCCTCGGGGCCCTCCTCCCAGACACGCCTCTGCAGGGGAAGAAGCAGCCGGAAGAGCAGGGTTGCCAGGTCTGAGGGCCGCTCTCCCAGGCCGGGCTGGAGCCCCGGGACAAATCCTGCTCCCATTTCAACTCAGCGACTTCCATGCAGCCCACATTTCACCCTGGTGGCAGAGCTCCTAGGAAGGTCGCAACACCACCTACTCGCCAGTGAAAGGCAGCAGCAGGGTTAGAACTTTGACACCCCCCAACCCCTGCCTCTTCAGCTAAAGGAGACCCTCCTTTCCAGGCTAACTGTATAGGGCTCATGACACACAGCCCATCCACTCAGAGGATAGCAGAAAGTGGCACCGGCCCCATTCATACTAGCCTACCTGTCTGACGTAGGGTATGTCTACACTGCACGGCTGTTTCAAAATAAACTGTTCTGAAATAGTTATTCCAAAAGAGCTTATTTCGAAATAGCACGTCTACACTGCAGGGAAGCCTCAAAATGAGTCCGAGGCCGGCTCCCCTGATGTAGACGTGATATCTCAATTTAGAGCCCCAGGAGGCAGTGGGGAGGGATAACTTAGAATGGCCCTGGTGAGGGGCTATTCCGAAATAGCAGCAGTGGAGCGTCTCCACAGGCCCTATTTCGGAATTGGCATTACTCCTCATGGAATGAGGTTTACAGAAGTCGGGATGAGCTGTCCGTTATTTCGAAAGGATTCCAAAATACCGGAATGACAGCGTCGACGCTCGCATTGTTCTCGCAATAACAGTGCTGTGTAGACGCACCCTTAGATTGCAGGGCCTGGTATGTGAGGAGAGAATCAATCACTCCATCCATCTGACTGGGCTGAACACTGTCTAAACGTGGGGGGAGGGCACTAGAGCAGCCTCTAAATGACTGAGGGCCCAAGGGAGGGTAGGAGGAAGTGCAGGCTATGAGGGGAAAGGATGCATGGGAACACGGCATGGCCTGTAACGGATGCCCTGTGCTGTTCCCATTAACTAATAAACCCATCTGGGTACCAGCTCTGGCTGAGCGCCCCTGCGGAGGCTGCCCAAGGGCTACAGTGTCCCCCACGAGTGAACAGGCCTCCCTTGGGGGGGCTGCAGGTCCAGGGGGCCAGCCTAAGAAAGTGGGGAAACCGCAGGGCTGTGACACTGAAGGGATCCTCTCAGAGAGCGTTCCAAAGCTGGAGTCTTGGCACTGATCCTATGGGTCTGTGACAGGTGGTGGCAGCGGTGGGATGCTGAACGCTTGAGAAGTATTGTGCAGTGCGTGACTTGCGGCCCTACAAAGGTAGGCAAAGGAGACAGCAAGAAAAGGGCACAGAACCAGCTCCTTAAGGACGTCCCGACCCCACGCAGGGAGAGAGTGTTAGGAAGCTCAACAAGGCGCAGCTGGTTGCACGGCTGGAGAAGGATGGTTGGTCCATGATGCAGTTTCCAGACCCAGGTGGGTTCCAGGAGAGTCCAAGAATGATCAAGGCTGCAGCGGGGCAGAGCCAGAGAGAGCAGCGAAGGCTGCCACAGGCGCCCTCACTCCCCATCCCATATGGGGTCATCACGGCCTGGCTCCATCCACAGATTGGAAGTGCTGGGCATTGGAGCTAACAGCGGAGGGGCTAGAACAGGGGCGGGCAATAACATTTGTCGGGGGGCTGCTCCAAGATTTTGGAAAGTGGTTGAGGGCTGCACTCATCCATGATATTAATGGAAGAGGTGCAGGGTCTGGGATGGAGGTTGGGTGCAGAAGGGAGCTTGGGATAAGGGTTAGGGTGCAGGGGGAAGTGGGGGGTCTGGGAGGGAGGTTTGGTGAAGGAGGCAGCTGTGACCTAGGGCAGGGGACTGGGGTGCTGGGGTTTGGTTTGTGACCTAGAGGAGGGGACTGGAGTGCAGGAGTTTGGCTTGTGACTTAGAGTAGGGGGGGATTGTGATCTGGGGCAAGGGATTGGGGTGCCAGATCTGGGAGGGGGTATGGGTGCAGGAGGGGAGCAGAGGATATGTGTATGTTGAGTGGAAGGACAAGGGTTGAGTGGGGGGAAGGGAGGGGCTTGGGTGCCAACGGCAGGCTCAGGACAGGAGACTTACCAGCCAGCAGTCCAACCAGCCAGCCAGCTTGCCTACACAAGCTGCAGGGCCATGGGCTTGTGTGAGTAACTGAGCCGGAGGGGAGGGGGCATGAGGCTTTGTGTGCTGCCTGTTATTCAAACCAGCCAATGGGATTGTGCTGGGGGTGGAGGCAGTGCCTGAAGCCTTCCCCCCACCCCCTCCAGGATCACAGTTTTGAAAGAGAAACGACCGCACAGCTGCTTTTCTGAGTGGTGTGTGGGGCAAGCAGGATCTGACCCATCGGCCATATTTTGCCCAGGCCTGGGCTAGAATATCAGAGGTTTGCAGGCCATGGGAGGGAGAGAGCGGAACAGGAGAAACAGCGCCTCTGACAAACAGAGACTAGACACACCATTCCTGCCCAACCTGGCTAAGAGCCATTGATGGACCCAACCTCCTTGAAAGTATCTAGCTCAGGGCTACTCAACACAGAGCCCATGGGCTGCATGCGGCCCGCGGCCCGTTGGTTTGCAGGGCCATGGGCTTGTGTTATGGATGCATGGGAACACGGCATGGCCTCTCTCTTGGCTCCCCTTAGTTTGGGTTTACGCAGGGCTCAACACACGGCCCACGGGTGGGATCCTTCGAACATGGGCTCCACAATGCTCCACAATGGCAAGTCAATATAATGGTCTTCATTTGCTATGTGTTTTAGTAGTTACATTCTTGGGCTGTCATTGCTCATTAAATCGGGTGACTATTGCATTTGATTAATACCAGCAGAACTGACGTAAATGGGGCCTGCGTGTTGTGTAGTCTTGCCTTATTCTTTGTATTCATGCCCGTCAATGTGAAAGAAGCTATTTGCATGTACATGCAACCACACTTAAGTTGCAGCCCTCGGCATGTGCTGCAAGTATCATTGTGGGCCCTGGGACTTCTAAAGTTGAGTAGCGCTGCTCTAGCTCTTTTTGGAACTCTGTTCAAGTCCTGGTCTTCACAACATCCTCTGGCAAGGAGTTCCACAGGTTGACTATGCAGTGCATGAAGCAGTACTTCCTTTTGTTTGTTTTAAAGCTGCAACCTATTAATTTCATTTGGTGACCCATAGTTCTTATGTTATGGGAACAGGTACGTAACTTTTCCTTATTCACTTTCTCCACACCAGTCATGATTTTATAGACCTCTATCATATCTCCCTTTTCTAAGCTGAGAAGTCCCTATCTTTTTAATCTCTCTTCATGCAGGGCCATGAGGACCTACGGAGGGTAAGTGGGGAAAGACCCTGGATACCACTTCCACGGGGAACCTAGATAGCACATTGTTACCCCAGATTAAGGGAGGGAGGCCTATGATTTGAACCGAGTCAACCTTGTGGCTTGGCTCTGCTGTCCCACCCCCTTAGTCAGTCCCAAGGCCATAGAGGCGGACAGCTGGGTGGACAGAGTCGATATTACGGGCTCTGAACAGCTCAACAGGCTCTGAGGCTTAAAGGAAGAGGTGCTGGAGTGAGCAAAAGACCCAGGGTGCGATCTGCATGGAAGCCACTGCCCTGCTGGGAGACTGAAAGGGGGTCCAGGTACTGGGGTCATTGCACTGGAGACTTTGAATGGGAGTGAGAGGGGTTGGAACAAGTCTGTGAGCTCCGGCCCCAGGCGCTCACCATGTGCCTTGAGGGCAGCAAGTGCACGGTTCTGTACAGAGCCGGGCGGGCGGCGGAGGAGCTGAGGGCAGTCGGCCCGTGGCCCATTGGGGACTGGGCCTGGAAGGGAAGCCAGAAGAGGTCTTGGGTGAACCCACAGTGGGGGGAGTGGCTGACGTGAGCAGACCTCCCCCAAGGGACCTCCGAGCCCCGAGGTGTCATATCTGTAGGAAGGCAAAGGCCAGAGGGTGGATGAATTGGGGGTGGCTTGGGGGCACAGGGGCTTCTGACGGGCTCCAGGCACCAGGACATACCTGACCCATTGGCCTCACCTGGCTCCAGCAGGAGCAGAAGGTGGTGGGCAATGGGGAGCCACGCCGGGGGCAGAGACTCTGGGCCGGAGAGCCCTCCTGGCAGGCCGTGTGCGGTACAACCCGTGTCCAGATGGGGAGCCGTTCGCCCGGCCGGCTGTGTGGACCCAGGAAGGATGGGGGGGGGGGGAGGGTTCGCCTGGGTATGGGTTTGGCCATCCGGCCGGGGAGTGACTGCATCACTCTGCGCCGGGGCCCAGCCCCAGCTCCTGTGCCAACGGGCTCCGGCTGCCAGGGCAGGCGTGGGTGGAAATGCAGAGAGCCCGGCCGGCTTGCGACACCAAGGGAAGGCGGTTCCGCTTAGGAGGCTCCCTGCCTGTAACCAGACACCTGGGACGGAAGAGGGGCCCCACCCATCCCCGCAGTGAGTCACCCGGGCTCCGGCAGAACTTCTCTGAAGGCTGGGGGGGGGGGGGGGGTGCGGGCTGGCAGGGCTCTGCCCTGCCGAGGCAGGACCCAGCTGAGCGTGGGGAGACCCACACGGGGGCTGGGGCCAGAGAAGCCCCGGCGGGGAGGGGGAAGTGGCTGGGAAGCTGTTGCGGGGAATAGAGATGCCTGGTCAGCGGGTGGCTGTGGCCACGCTGGGTTCCCCGGGCTGAGGGCGACAGGTTGACCCCAAAAGGGGAGGGGGCTCCTGGAACAGGCACAGCCCTGGAGTTACCACACAGTGTGGGGCTGGCACACCCTGCCTCACCAGAGCCCCTGCCGGGTGGAGCTCAAATGCTCAAGGGCCTTACAGGTCCCGACACCCCATTGGCAGCAGCCTCACTCTGCTGAGTGGTCCTGGCTGGGCCCTGCCCCCCATAGCCTGGGGCTGGCCTGCCACAGGTCTGGGGCCTGCAGCTCCTCACCTCCTGCTGCAGCGCTGCCGGGCCCGGCGTGAGGGTTGGACCCCTGAGCGATGGGGCCGGACGCTGGCTGCCTGGCACTGGGGAGAGGGGGGTTCTGCTCTGCCTCCCCAGATGGTGCCCGGAGAACTGCACCCTTCCAGGGGCTGCCTAAATCCCCCAGCCCAGAGCGGAGGAGGATGGGCTGGGGGGGAACGGATGGGGGAGGGGAAGAGGATAAGGACCAGAGTGGGGTGGAGGTGGGGGTACATGGGGTGCAGGGGGAGGCCGAAGGCTATAGATGCTGTGGGGGGCACGGGTGTACAGGGACACAGTGGGAGTGCAGCAGTGCATGGAAGTGAATGGGGTGCAGAGCTGGGAATCCCAGGGGACGGAGGGTGGCAGCTCTGAGAGATGGAGAACATGGGTGGGAGAGCAGGGGTGAGGGGGCAAGACGGGAGGGGTAGGGATATAGTGACAGGATGGGACTGGGGAGGGATGCAGGGAGGGGGGGAGGAAGGACGGGGAGGAGGATGGGGTGGGTGCAGGGGAAGGACGGGGAGGGACGCAGTGTGGGGGATGGAGTGCGGGGGGAGGACGTGGTGGGATGCAGGGAGGAGCGTGGGATGCGGGGGAAGGACTGGGAGGGGTGCAGAGGGAGTGTTGGGATGCGGGGGAAGGGATGCAATGGGGAGTGTTGGGGTATGGCAGAAGGATGGGGAGGGATACAGTGGGGCAGGGTGAAGTGGGGGGTGTTGGGGTACAGGCATGTGGGGGAGCAGGTGGGGTGCAGTAGACAGTATTGGAGTGTGGGAGGGGTGCAGTGGGGGTACAGGTGTGTGGGGGAAGAGGGTGCAGTGGAGAGTGATGGGGTGAGTGGGAGTACAAGGGTGTGGGGGGAGCGGGAGGGTGCAGTAGGGAGTGTTGGGGTGCAGAAGGGGTGCAGTAGAGGGTGTCGGTGAGCAGTGCAGTGGGAAGTGTTGGGGTGTAGGGACAGAGGTTTAGTGGGGAGTGTTGGGGTACAGGGGAGCGGTGTAGTGGGAAGTGTCGGGGTGCGGGACGGGTATAGGGATGGGGTTGCAGTGGGGAGTGTCGGGGTGTGGGAGAGGTGCAGGGGAGTGGTGCAGTGGGGAGTGTCGGGGTGCGGGAGGGTACAGGGGAATGGTGCAGAGGGGAGTGTCAGGGTGCGGGAGGGTGCAGGGGAGCGGTGCAGTGGGGAGTGTCGGGGTACGGGAGGGTCCAGGGACGGGGGTGCAGTTGGGAGGTCGGGTTGCGGGAGGTGTGCAGGGACGGGGGGTGCAGTGGGGAGTGTTGGAGTGCGGGAGGGTGCAGGGACTGGGGTGCAGGGACGGGGTGCAGTGGGGAGTGTTGGGGTACAGGGAGGTGCAGGGACTGGGGTGCCGGGGGAGTGTCGGGGTACGGGACAGTGCAGGGGAGTGGTGTAGCCGGGAGTGTCGGGGTGCAGGGATGGGAATGCAGGGGGGAGTGTCGGAGTACGGGGGGGTGCAGGGACGGGAATGCAGGGGGGAGTATCGGAGTACGGGGGGGTGCAGGGACGGGAATGCAGGGGGGAGTGTTGGGGTACGGGGGGGTGCAGGGACGGGGGTGCAGAGGGGAGTGTTGGGATACGGGGGGATGCAGGGACAGGGGTGCAGCGGGGAGTGTCGGTGCGGGGGGTGCAGTGGGGAGTGTCGGAGTATGGGGGTGCAGGGGGTACAGGGACAGGGGTGCAGTGGGCAGTGTCGGGGTGCGGGGGGTGCAGGGACGGGGGTGCAGCAGGAAGTGTCGGAGTACGGGGGGTGCAGGGACGGGGGTGCAGCGGGGAGTGTCGGAGTACGGGGGGTGCAGGGACGGGGGTGCAGCGGGGAGTGTCGGAGTGCGGGGAGTGCAGGGACGGGGGTGCAGCGGGGAGTGTCGGGGTGCGGGGGGGGTGCAGGGACGGGGGTGCAGCGGGGAGTGTCGGAGTACGGGGGGTGCAGGGACGGGGGTGCAGCGGGGAGTGTCGGAGTGCGGGGGGTGCAGGGACGGGGGTGCAGCGGGGAGTGTCGGAGTACGGGGGGGTGCAGGGACGGGGGTGCAGCGGGGAGTGTCGGGGTGCGGGGGGTGCAGGGACGGGGGAGCAGGGGGGAGTGTCGGAGTGCGGGGGGTGCAGGGACGGGGGTGCAGGGGGGAGTGTCGGAGTGCGGGGGGTGCAGGGACGGGGGTGCAGGGGGGAGTGTCGGAGTGCGGGGGGTGCAGGGACGGGGGTGCAGCGGGGAGTGTCGGAGTACGGGGGGGTGCAGGGACGGGGGTGCTGCGGGGAGTGTCGGGGTGCGGGGGGTGCAGGGACGGGGGTGCAGCGGGGAGTGTCGGGGTGCGGGGGGTGCAGGGACGGGGGTGCAGGGGGGAGTGTCGGAGTGCGGGGGGTGCAGGGACGGGGGTGCAGGGGGGAGTGTCGGAGTGCGGGGGGTGCAGGGACGGGGGTGCAGCGGGGAGTGTCGGAGTGCGGGGGGTGCAGGGACGGGGGTGCAGCGGGGAGTGTCGGAGTGCGGGGGGTGCAGGGACGGGGGTGCAGCGGGGAGTGTCGGAGTGCGGGGGGTGCAGGGACGGAGGTGCAGGGGGGAGTGTCGGAGTGCGGGGGGTGCAGGGACGGGGGTGCAGCGGGGAGTGTCGGAGTGCGGGGGGTGCAGGGACGGGGGTGCAGCGGGGAGTGTCGGAGTGCGGGGGGTGCAGGGACGGGGGTGCAGGGGGGAGTGTCGGAGTGCGGGGGGTGCAGGGACGGGGGTGCAGGGGGGAGTGTCGGAGTGCGGGGGGTGCAGGGACGGGGGTGCAGGGGGGAGTGTCGGAGTGCGGGGGGTGCAGGGACGGGGGTGCAGCGGGGAGTGTCGGAGTACGGGGGGTGCAGGGACGGGGGTGCAGCGGGGAGTGTCGGAGTGCGGGGGGTGCAGGGACGGGGGTGCAGGGGGGAGTGTCGGAGTGCGGGGGGTGCAGGGACGGGGGTGCAGCGGGGAGTGTCGGAGTGCGGGGGGTGCAGGGACGGGGGTGCTGCGGGGAGTGTCGGAGTACGGGGGGGGTGCAGGGGGGAGTGTCGGGGTGCGGGGGGTGCAGGGACGGGGGTGCAGCGGGGAGTGTCGGAGTACGCGGGGGGTGCAGGGACGGGGGTGCAGCGGGGAGTGTCGGGGTGCGGGGGGTGCAGGGACGGGGGTGCAGGGGGGAGTGTCGGAGTGCGGGGGGTGCAGGGACGGGGGTGCAGGGGGGAGTGTCGGAGTGCGGGGGGTGCAGGGACGGGGGTGCAGCGGGGAGTGTCGGAGTGCGGGGGGTGCAGGGACGGGGGTGCAGGGGGGAGTGTCGGAGTGCGGGGGGTGCAGGGACGGGGGTGCAGCGGGGAGTGTCGGAGTGCGGGGGGTGCAGGGACGGGGGTGCAGCGGGGAGTGTCGGAGTGCGGGGGGTGCAGGGACGGGGGTGCAGGGGGGAGTGTCGGAGTGCGGGGGGTGCAGGGACGGGGTGCAGCGGGGAGTGTCGGAGTGCGGGGGGTGCAGGGACGGGGGTGCAGCGGGGAGTGTCGGAGTGCGGGGGGTGCAGGGACGGGGGTGCAGCGGGGAGTGTCGGAGTGCGGGGGGTGCAGGGACGGGGGTGCTGCGGGGAGTGTCGGAGTACGGGGGGGTGCAGGGGGGAGTGTCGGAGTGCGGGGGGTGCAGGGACGGGGGTGCAGCGGGGAGTGTCGGAGTGCGGGGGGTGCAGGGACGGGGGTGCTGCGGGGAGTGTCGGAGTACGGGGGGGGTGCAGGGGGGAGTGTCGGGGTGCGGGGGGTGCAGGGACGGGGGTGCAGCGGGGAGTGTCGGAGTACGCGGGGGGTGCAGGGACGGGGGTGCAGCGGGGAGTGTCGGGGTGCGGGGGGTGCAGGGACGGGGGTGCAGGGGGGAGTGTCGGAGTGCAGGGGGTGCAGGGACGGGGGTGCAGGGGGGAGTGTCGGAGTGCGGGGGGTGCAGGGACGGGGGTGCAGCGGGGAGTGTCGGAGTGCGGGGGGTGCAGGGACGGGGGTGCAGGGGGGAGTGTCGGAGTGCGGGGGGTGCAGGGACGGGGGTGCAGCGGGGAGTGTCGGAGTGCGGGGGGTGCAGGGACGGGGGTGCAGGGGGGAGTGTCGGAGTGCGGGGGGTGCAGGGACGGGGGTGCAGCGGGGAGTGTCGGAGTGCGGGGGGTGCAGGGACGGGGGTGCAGGGGGGAGTGTCGGAGTGCGGGGGGTGCAGGGACGGGGGTGCAGGGGGGAGTGTCGGAGTGCGGGGGGTGCAGGGACGGGGGTGCAGCGGGGAGTGTCGGAGTACGGGGGGTGCAGGGACGGGGGTGCAGCGGGGAGTGTCGGAGTGCGGGGGGTGCAGGGACGGGGGTGCAGGGGGGAGTGTCGGAGTGCGGGGGGTGCAGGGACGGGGGTGCAGCGGGGAGTGTCGGAGTACGGGGGGTGCAGGGACGGGGGTGCAGGGGGGAGTGTCGGAGTGCGGGGGGTGCAGGGACGGGGGTGCAGCGGGGAGTGTCGGAGTGCGGGGGGTGCAGGGACGGGGGTGCTGCGGGGAGTGTCGGAGTACGGGGGGGGTGCAGGGGGGAGTGTAGGAGTGCGGGGGGTGCAGGGACGGGGGTGCAGCGGGGAGTGTCGGGGTGCGGGGGGTGCAGGGACGGGGGTGCAGCGGGGAGTGTCGGGGTGCGGGGGGTGCAGGGACGGGGGTGCAGCGGGGAGTGTCGGGGTGCGGGGGGGTGCAGGGACGGGGGTGCAGCGGGGAGTGTCGGGGTGCGGGGGTGCAGGGACGGGGGTGCAGCGGGGAGTGTCGGGGTGTGGGGGGGTGCAGGGACGGGGGTGCAGCGGGGAGTGTCGGAGTGCGGGGGGTGCAGGGACGGGGGTGCAGCGGGGAGTGTCGGGGTGCGGGGGGGTGCAGGGACGGGGGTGCAGCGGGGAGTGTCGGGGTGCGGGGGGTGCAGGGACGGGGGTGCAGCGGGGAGTGTCGGGGTGCGGGGGGGTGCAGGGACGGGGGTGCAGCGGGGAGTGTCGGGGTGCGGGGGGTGCAGGGACGGGGGTGCAGCGGGGAGTGTCGGGGTGCGGGGGGGTGCAGGGACGGGGGTGCAGCGGGGAGTGTCGGGGTGCGGGGGGTGCAGGGACGGGGGTGCAGCGGGGAGTGTCGGGGTACGGGGGTGCAGCGGGGAGTGTCGGGGTGCGGGGGGTGCAGGGACGGGGGTGCAGCGGGGAGTGTCGGGGTACGGGGGTGCAGCGGGGAGTGTCGGGGTGCGGGGGGTGCAGGGACGGGGGTGCAGGGGGGAGTGTCGGAGTGCGGGGGGTGCAGGGACGGGGGTGCAGCGGGGAGTGTCGGAGTACGGGGGGTGCAGGGACGGGGGTGCAGCGGGGAGTGTCGGAGTGCGGGGGGTGCAGGGACGGGGGTGCAGGGGGGAGTGTCGGAGTGCGGGGGGTGCAGGGACGGGGGTGCAGCGGGGAGTGTCGGAGTACGGGGGGTGCAGGGACGGGGGTGCAGGGGGGAGTGTCGGAGTGCGGGGGGTGCAGGGACGGGGGTGCAGCGGGGAGTGTCGGAGTGCGGGGGGTGCAGGGACGGGGGTGCTGCGGGGAGTGTCGGAGTACGGGGGGGGTGCAGGGGGGAGTGTAGGAGTGCGGGGGGTGCAGGGACGGGGGTGCAGCGGGGAGTGTCGGGGTGCGGGGGGTGCAGGGACGGGGGTGCAGCGGGGAGTGTCGGGGTGCGGGGGGTGCAGGGACGGGGGTGCAGCGGGGAGTGTCGGGGTGCGGGGGGGTGCAGGGACGGGGGTGCAGCGGGGAGTGTCGGGGTGCGGGGGTGCAGGGACGGGGGTGCAGCGGGGAGTGTCGGGGTGTGGGGGGGTGCAGGGACGGGGGTGCAGCGGGGAGTGTCGGAGTGCGGGGGGTGCAGGGACGGGGGTGCAGCGGGGAGTGTCGGGGTGCGGGGGGGTGCAGGGACGGGGGTGCAGCGGGGAGTGTCGGGGTGCGGGGGGGTGCAGGGACGGGGGTGCAGCGGGGAGTGTCGGGGTGCGGGGGGTGCAGGGACGGGGGTGCAGCGGGGAGTGTCGGGGTGCGGGGGGGTGCAGGGACGGGGGTGCAGCGGGGAGTGTCGGGGTGCGGGGGGTGCAGGGACGGGGGTGCAGCGGGGAGTGTCGGGGTACGGGGGTGCAGCGGGGAGTGTCGGGGTGCGGGGGGTGCAGGGACGGGGGTGCAGCGGGGAGTGTCGGGGTACGGGGGTGCAGCGGGGAGTGTCGGGGTGCGGGGGGTGCAGGGACGGGGGTGCAGCGGGGAGTGTCGGGGTACGGGGGTGCAGCGGGGAGTGTCGGGGTGCGGGAGGGGTGCAGGGACGGGGGTGCAGCGGGGAGTGTCGGGGTGCGGGGGGTGCAGGGACGGGGGTGCAGCGGGGAGTGTCGGAGTACGGGGGGGGTGCAGGGACGGGGGTGCACCGGGGAGTGTCGGGGTGCGGGAGGGGTGCAGGGACGGGGGTGCAGGGCTGCGGAGAGTTGCGCGGAGCCAGGCCCGGGCGGCAGCGGACTCCGGACTGTCCCGGGCCAGGGGGCGGTGCTGCCGGCCGGCCGGCTGGGACCAGGGGCGGGGCTGCGCTGCCGGGACAGGCCCGCCCCGACTCCCCGAAGTGGCCGGGCCAGGCGCTGGGCTCGGGCGGCGGCGCCATGGCGGGCTCGGAGCGCAGCCCCCTGCTCACCTACCGCCTCTGCAGCAGCGTCTCGGTGGAGGAGCCCCGGCCGGGCGCGGCGCGGGGCTCCCGCAAGCTGCGCACCTTCCTGGGCGTGGTGGTGCCCACCCTGCTCTCCATGTTCAGCGTGGTGCTGTTCCTGCGCCTCGGTGAGTCGGGCAGCGCCAGCGCCCCGGGACCCCCAGCCCGGCTCCCGGGGACTCCCCGGGGACCCCCAGCACACACCCCCAGGGACCCCCATCTTGCCCCCCCAGGGACCCCCAGCCCGGCTCCCGGGGACTCCCCGGGGACCCCCAGCACACACCCCCAGGGACCCCCATCTTGTCCCCCCCAGGGACTCCCCGGGGACCCCCAGCACACACCCCCAGGGACCCCCATCTTGCCCCCCCAGGGACTCCCAGCCCAGGTCCCAGGGACTCCCCAGGGAACCCCAGCACACACCCCCAGGGACCCCCATCTTGCCCCCCCAGGGACCCCCAGCCCGGCTCCCGGGGACTCCCCAGGGACCCCCAGCACACACCACCCAGGGACCCCCATCTTGCCCCCCCCAGGGACCCCCAGCCCGGCTCCCGGGGACTCCCCAGGGACCCCCAGCACACACCCCCAGGGACCCCCATCTTGCCCCCCCAGGGACTCCCAGCCGGCTCCCGGGGACTCCCAAAACACACCCCCAGGGACCCCCATGTTGCCCCCCCAGGGACCCCCAGCCCAGTCTCCCAGGGACTGCCAGCCTGGCTCCCAGGGACCCCCAAACTGTCCCCCCCCAAGGGACCCCCAGCCTGCCCCCACTTGGGATCCCTGAGGACTCCCAGGGGCACACCAAATCTATTCCCCGGGACCCTCCGTCCCCTGACCTAGCCAGCCATGACCCTCAAATCGGACTCTGCCGGCCAGTCTTAGCCCCCTAACTTGGCACCCCGGGAACACGCCTCCCCCCACACTCTCTCCAGTGCCCGTAGCCTCCTGTTACTCTTATACCTGGGACCTGATTCCTAGAGGTGTGAGGAGGGTTCCTGGCGTCCCAGCCACCTCTTGGTACCCAGCTCCCGTAGTGCTGGTACCTTGGGGTCCCGTGTAGCTCCCGCTCCACCCCCAGCATCCTCACACCTGCCCAGCAAGCCCTTTTCAGTCCCTCACGCACTCCCAGTACTCCCCAACTCCTCCCCACACAGCCCTGACCCCCCTACTGCTTTCCCATCCCTTACCCCAGATTACCAGCCCCCTACCCCTAACCTCCCTGACCCCAGCCCGTCAACCTCCCCAGCGGCAGCCTCTCTCCCTAGCCCCCAACACCTGCCCAGCACCCAGGCCTCTGCCCCAGCCCCTCAATCCACATCCCCAAACCTGCCCCAGCAGCACCCCATGTGTCTGGCACCCCTCCTCCAAATCAGCAGCCGGTGTCCAGAGTTCCTGGAAAGGCCCTGCCTCAGGCCCGGCCCCCGAAATATTAAGGTGCTTTTTCCCAGAGTTTGGGGAGCAAGCCGGCTGGCGGCGTTACTGGCAGCTGGGGAGATAAAGCCCAGAGCCAGCGAGGGCTGAGCAAGCTGCCCCGGGCCACCTGGCTCTGCTGAGCTCCCTGGTGCAGCCTGCCTAGGTGCATGCTGGCCCCCTGCCACAGGACGGCCCTGGCCTGGCTGTGTTCCTGGCCGGGGTGCAGGCCCAGGTGTGTTTACCTGCTGGAGACAGACAGACACGGCTCCCGAAGCCGGTGCCTGCGAGGTGCTGCCGGCTTGCACCGCAGGCCCCGCCTCCCAGTGCCACCTTCCTCATACTCATACAAACCAGAACCGAGAAAAGCCAAAGCCCCAGAGCCTGGGGGAGGGGGCCGACTGAGCCAGCAGCACCCGCTGGAGCCTTCCCAGCCCTCACCGGGGAATGTGGAAGTAAAACTGCTTTTCTGTTGCACTTTCTGGTTGCTGGGCTTGGCTCACATGAAGTCGGAGGGTCGGGGCCCTGCTGGGAACGTCTGCTCCCGGCCCTTCATGTTTGACTGAGGAGCTGGCGTCTTCGCGGAAGCCCCCCCCGGGCTTGGTGTGGTCTGGTGGACACGTCGTGGGTCACCCCGAACCACGTGGGGTTGGCGCGAGGGATGCCCCTGACGAGGGCAGAGATCTGCCGGCCTGGGGCGATCCCCTCCCAGGAGTGTCCGCCTCACATCCCTTGGGACGAGAGGGCCACCCAGCGGTGCTCGACTCCTGCTGGGAGTGGTTCTTGTCCTTGGTGCAACGGGAGGCTGGTCTGGAGTCTGTTCCACCATCCGCTTAAGTGCTGCAGGCTCCTAAGTCGGTGTGAATTCAGTCCCCAGACTGGGTGTCCATCCACCATGCACTGGATTCTGCTCAGTGCAGTGGAAGGCAATGGGACTGCCTGGGTGCGACCGAGGGCAGAATCAATCCTGGGCCAGGCCAGGGGACCCCAGTGCGGCTCCGGGAGACAGAGCCGGGGGTGGGGGGGGCGTTGCAGGGCTGGTCCTTAGAGAAAACAGCCTGTCACCTGTGAGATCGGCTCCCAGTGCAGACTCCCTGCTAAAACCCACCCCCAGTGCACCCCTCCCCAAATCCGCATGGCTGAAACCCAGCCTCCCGTATTCCTCACCCCTTCCGGACCCACCTGCCCCCGCCCTTCCCTGCTGCCCCACTCCTGCTCCTTCCACGTGGGCTGCGAATCGGTCCCCTCTCTCTGCTGCTCAGGCCCTTCGGTGCCATCTCCCAGAATCTGCCCGACTCTAGCCTCCCCGGCTCCCTTCAGGCCTGCCCGGGGCTCGGCTCCGCTGCGGGGCCTTGAGAGAGATTCCTGCTGGCGGGGGCCCCAGGGCAGGACCTCGCCAGCTTCTGATGGGACCCCCCCTCCGTGTCTAAGGGCGTGTCTGCAGTGCAGTCTCGGGAGGGGGGAGCTAACTTAGCTAGCTTGGATACCGGAGCCGTGTGTGGTTCGGTGTGGGCTGAGCCGCGGCGTCACCGCTAGTATTACTCCTGCTAGCGGGATTAAAGCCGGCCGGGGTACGGCTGCCGGGAGCTGGCAGCACACCCCGTGACGGCAGGGCGGGCCCATCCCAGCGCTCTGGGCTTCCCCAGGGCCGAGGCGCTTTCCTGTTTGATCCCCGGTTCTCATCCTGTGACCAGTTCGGAATGGGAAGGAAAACCCAGGCACATGCCAGAGTAACTTCCTGTGACAGTTCCCCGGGCTGACAACCTGCCGCTCCCTTCACCTCTCCCACTGCAGCGCGGAACGGCGGAGGGTTTCATGCGGATCCCTGCCAGCTCCGGTGCTCTGGGGGCTCCTGCATGTCGGCCCCTTCGTCTGTTGTGCCGGGCGTGCGTGTCAGACTCTCCCCGCCAGGAGCGACCACAGCCCAGCTTGGGAACTCCGCGTCCCAAGAGGAAGCTTTGCTGCGGTCTGGGCAGGAGCGGAAGGGGAGCCTGAGATGCTAGTTTCTGGCCTGTGTTGTGGGAGAAGCCACATGAGTGTGACTGCAGTGGGCCCCACGGTGTGAAATCAGCCAGTTTCAGGCAGCTGCCCTGGGGGAAGCCCTGCTCAGGAGGGGGACTGGGTCAATTTCATGCTGCTGACTGAGGAGCCAGGAGCCTAGCTGCTGATTTTGCAGCAGCCGCGCCCCCGCCCCCCCCGCCTGGGCCTTGCCTACCCCAGCCGTACAGCAGAGTCCCCCCCCACTGGCTTCAGGGCTGCTGGGCGCTGGCGACAGTCGGGCCCTGGGCACCCAGAAGGGGAGCCTCCCAGATTAGAGGCTGCCTCTTGAAGCGTGATCCTGCGGCTTTGGAGGGCGCCGGGGCAGCCTCTCAGCAGGGTGTAGCCCTGGCTGGTGCAGGCCGGCCCGTGTGCCTTGCCTCGGCTCTAGCCTCTGGCAAGCAGGGCTCATGCCTGTTGCATTCGTCAAGGCCTGGGCATCAAAGCCTCCAGGACAAGGAGGCCAGTGTACTTGGCGGGGCCATCTGCCGCACTGCATCTTGGGATGGCGGCACCAGGAGCGCTCCCCATCCGGGTCTGGGTCCCCGGGGGAGGAGGGCCAGCGCCCGTGTCATGGGGCCTTGCTGCCTTTGTCCCGGCTGGGGCGGCTGTCAGGGTGAGGCGCCAAGCCCCTGTGCTGGGTGCCCGGGGGTCCTACGGGCCTCGCCCTGGGTGCAAAGGGGTCACAGTGGGATTGACACTAGCCCATGCTGCGAGAGGGAGCCTGCTCCCCGGCAGTGCAGGTCTTGCAGTGTGGCTCCTGGCCTGGTTTGGGGGGGAGCGCTCCTGGTTGGGGCCTGGCCCCTTGTTTCCAGCGCATTGGGGGTGCCCGTGTGCTCCCTGGGTCACAGCTCCACAGGGCCTTTCCAGCGGTCCCGTGGAGCCCTTCAAGCCAACGCCCGCCCTTCCTCCAGGCTGACGGGCCTCCCTGCCTCTGCGGCTGAGCCCGGGGCTCCAGCCCCGCCCGGGGAGCCTTTCCGCTGAGCGGCGCAGCTGAGCCGGGCTTGGCAGGGGCCGCCGGGCGTGTCTGCTGGCTGGGAGCAGCGTAGGCCCGAGCTTGGCACCGGGAACCGAAGGTGCAGACGAGATCCCGGGCCGTAACGGGTTCCCTGCTGGTCCCCCTCAGCCCTGTGCTCTCCCGGCAGGGCCAGGCCGAGATCTGGCTCCCATCCGGATCCCTTTCAGCCAGCTCCTTAATGGCTCTTCGCTACAGCGGGCCAGAGAGGGGACCCCCCCCCCCCGCCCTGTCCCCCTGTCCTGTGCTGTTCCAGGGGCCAGCTGCAGCCCCCTGTCCCTGCCCCTCCCTGGTCTGTAGCAAGGCAGCTGTTCTTCCAGATGGGGAGCAGGATTTTGGGGGGGTGGCAGGGGATGGACCCCTTCCCCCCGGGCTGCCCAGGACTCCTGGCTGTGTCCCCACCCGTGCCACCAGGAGCAGTTGGCCAGCAGGAGGTGGGGGCTCCGTGCCAGGCTCACCTTCCCCCTTCCCCCCCCTCTGCGGCAGGGTTCGTGGTGGGCCAGGCCGGCTTGTACGAGGCGCTGGGCATGTTCGTGGTGGCCTACGTCATCATCGGCATGACGGTGCTCTCGGTGTGCGCCATCTCCACCAACGGGGCGCTGGACGCCGGCGGCGCCTACTGTATCCTTCCCTGACCCCCACCCCCTCTTGCCAGCCCAGCCAGGCGGCTGTGTGCTGCTCCCCTGGCATGCGATGGGAGGGTGTTGGGGGGCTCTGCCCCCCATCCCCACTGCCTGGGCCCTGTGGGCAGCAGCTGGTGCCCCGGAAAGGGGTCAGCGGTGCCCGTTTGCCAGGCTTGGCTTTTCACTGCACCCACCCCCCTTCCCAGCTGGCCTGTGGCCTCAGATGACCCCATGGCTCCAGCAAGGGGGCGGGGGGGGGGAGGGGAATCCCCACCAGCCTTAACTGGAACTGCCTTAAAAAGGGAAGCTGAGGGCAACAGGCTCCCACAGCCACTTGGGAGCCGGGCCAGGGCGCTGTGGCTGGGCCATTCCCAGTGCTTCTGCTAGACCTGCCCCCCCCCCCCCCCAATCCCCTGCGCCTGCTGTAGAGTCAGGGCATGCTGGCCTGGAACCAGCGCTTGCCCTGCACAGCCACCAGCTTCCACAGGCCCCGGGGGAGGGCAGGAGCTGCTGATCTGCCCACTGCTCTGGGGTATGCTCATTGCTTAGGGTCACTCTCACGGGACTGGGGAAGGTTATCAGTTCTAGCCGCTTGTGCCCGTGCTGCTTGTGCTCTCCTATGGAGCTGAATTCTCCCTGCTGCCAAGTCCCCCTCCCACTGGAGCTCTCCTGCAGGATCTCGGTTCCTCAGGACGGGTTCTTCCCGCCTTAGCGACACTCCCAGACACTCACCCCCACTAACAGCGCACGTCTGAGAGGACTGGGTACTCAGCACTCACACGCTGACCCCTCATATGTCCCTGGACTCAGCTGGCTGGGTTCACAGCAATGCCACACTGCACCCTCATCTGCCTTTGGGCTCCGTGGGCTGGATTAAACAGCACGTTAAGCTGCCATCCTCATACGCCCCCAGGTTCAGCACCCGCATCCCCACTTTCACCCCACAGTCATTCACTGGTCAACCACACGACGAGCAAACCCCACAGGACTTTGGGCACTGCAGGGATCTTTAGTGTGGGTACAAGAAGCGTTGTTGCAGAGCGAATGGGGAACCCAAAACAACCCCCCTTGAGGAAGAGTGAGCGAAAGAGAAAGAAAAAGAGAGAAGCAGCCAGCTTAACAATGAAAGTGATTTATTATATATAGCAGTGGTCCCCAACCTTTAGAGGCTCCCGGGCGCCCAGGGGCGGGGCCACTCATGCGCCGGGCGCCCGGGGGCGGGGCCGCGTGTCCGTGGGCACACCAGGGGACAGGGATGCCCTTGCACCCGGCGCCGGCATGTGCTCCAGGGCCGGGGCTGGGGCCGCCCGAGTGCCTTGTGCCGTGGGCCTGGGGCCGGCACCCGAGCCACGCGCCTGGGGCCGGCACCGCTCGAGTGCCCGCATGTGCCCTGGAGCTGAGGCCACCCGAGCACCGCGCACCCGGCGGCGGTGCGTGTCGCACGCCTGGGGCCGGCGCCTCCCATGCGCCGTGGGCTGGCCGGCCCAGGTTGTCGGCGGGCGCGCACGCTTGTCCAGGCCCCACCCCTGACTGTTCCCTCTGGGCGGCGCTGTTGCCTCCCGCCGTGGCGCTTAGCTGACTTCTGCACCACTCAGCTGGGCCGCCGCCCACGGGGAGCGTGGAGCCCAAACAGCCGCTTGCGCCGCATACTCCCGCACGGCGGCCCGGCTGAGCGGCGCAGAAGTCAGCCGAGCGCCACGGCGGGAGGCAACCACGCCGCCCAGAGGGAACAGCCAGCATTTCAGCGTTAGAGTCACAGACATCGGGCTACTATTTACAGCTGCTCCCCGAGTCACGACCACCTCCACTTACGACCATCCGCACTTACGACCAAAGTGGTCGTAAATGCGGATCCGAGTTACGAACGGCGATCTGCGCTTACGAACAGCACGGTCGCCATGTAACTATGGGATCCGAGTGACGAACACTTCAAGTTATGGACCAAGTATTGGTCCGTAACTTGTTTGGAACTCGGGGAGCGGCTGTATATGATAGGGAGCCAAACACACAGAACAGTTACAATATGAAATCCAAATTGGACCTGATTACAAATGTTAGGGCTAGCTAACCATATCACAGTTTACATGGGGCGGAGTCAGGACGCTAGGCTTAGAAATAGGTAGTTGGTGGGGGGGAGAGGGCGAGAGAGACACAGAGACCTCACCACTCCGTGGAGCTTGCAGTGATGGGGGTTCCCAGATGATGATGGGAGCCGGGGGTCCAGAGGGCAGGAGACAAGCAGAACAGAGCCCCCCGCACGATCAGACAGGAGATGAAGACGTCCCAATGGAACTGATGCAGTTTAAATCCAGGTATCGGAACAGTGTTTCTTAGGGCACGGAGAGGAGTTTTTATAGGGCTAGGACAATAGTTCAAAGAGAAAGAGGAGAGACAATAGAGACTGATCATCCTTGGTTCTGGGGGATGTTCCTTGAAGGAGCTCACAATGCAACTAGGCAGTTTGAGTAGTTTGGACGTCAATAGGATCGTTATTAGAATTGGTCTGATAATGACTCATTTGGGAGTGAGCAGGCCTGGGTTCATTAGCATCTGGAGCAGGGATTTCCCATCAGGCAGTGCTGCTCTGCTTTTCGGTATCCCATAGTTCAGTGCGGTTCCTGCTTTGGAAGAGCTGCTCTCCATTCTGTATGCTGATGAGTTCTGTCCTCAATGCAGATGAGGCTGGGGTGTTTCCTTAATTAGTTTAGGTGTGTCTTCCCCAGCCTTTTGCTTTGTCTGATTCTAGCAGAGACCTAGGGGAAGGGGGGATGGTTTTCCATGAATGTCACTCCCTGGCTCCCCAAGAGCACAGGGCTTGTAGGTAACCCCCCCCCCCGAGACCCTGGTGTTCCTTGACCCCAGCACAGACATGATCAGCCGCGCACTCGGCCCTGAGTTCGGGGGCAGCATCGGGATCATGTTCTTCCTGGCCAACGTCTGTGGCAGCGCCCTGTACATCCTGGGGCTGGTGGAGGCCATTGTGGACATCTTTGGGGTGCCGCTAGGTAAGAGGCGTCCGGCTCCATCCCTTACCTGCCACAGCCCGGCTCGGCTGCCCGGTCCCTCCCTCCTGCACCGTCTGCCCTGCCCCAGGGCGGCCCCTCTCGCCCTTCCTCCAGCCCCCCTGTGGTGCCACTGCTTGGGGGGGAGGGAGGGAAGGCTGGAGGCAGTGACCCCTCAGGGCTGGACTTGGGGCTCCCCCTGATGTTCATGGGCCTGGAGATGCCTTCCTTGCCCTGGGCTGCAGCTCCCTGCATAGCTGGAGAGCAGGGCAGGGCCACTGGCTTGGCTGCTCTTAGACCCCAGAGACTGCCCGTGACCCTCCCTGGTTCCAGGAGGGAGGAAACCTTGCCCGTGCAGTGAGAGCAGCGGCCTCAGACACCTGGGTCCTTGCCTGGCTCCATCACTGGCTCTCTGCCTGATTTTGGGAAGCCCTTCCTGGCTCTGTGCCTCAGTTTCCCCCTCTGTTACAAGGAGGGCTTGCCCGCTGCGGGGTTCTGTCCATGGCTGTGACGGGGAGCAGCTTGGGGAGCCGGGCACAGCAGAGCAGCCGTGGGGTGGCCAAACCCTTGTCAGCCACACAGGCCTCTGTGCCCTCCCCACGGCCCTCCCGCGCCAGCTGCCCCTCGTGTTGCCCATGGAGGCGCAGGAAGGCCCCTGGGCAGCCCCTGCAGAGACCAGCGCTGCTGCTCCCAGGCAGAGGTACGGGGGGAGCCATCCCCTGTCACCTGTGCTGGGGCCCCGTAACCCTCCCCGTCTCCCGGCAGGTCACAGCCCGAGCAGCAGCCTCCAGGTCCTGCCCCGCAGCTACTGGTACGAGCTGCTGTACGGCACGGCCCTGCTGCTGGCCTGCCTGCTGGTCTGCCTGGTGGGGGCCTCCATCTACGCCAAGGCCACCTTCCTCATCTTCCTCGTCGTCATGGTGGTGCTGGCCACCGTCTTCGTCAGCTTCTTCGCCGTGTCCCCCAAGGTGGTGCCCCTGCCGCAGGCCAACAGCTCGCTGCCCCTCAACGGCTCCTTCACCGGCTTCCGGCTCGCCACCCTGCGGGCCAACCTGCCAGGTGGGCACCGGCCGCCCTGCCCCAGCCCAGCAGCCCCTCGCTCGGCCCGCTGGGCTCGGCCGCCCCCACCCGGTCCTGCCCGCAAGGCCCTCGCTCAGCCAGCGCGACCCGACCCTGCCCGCCCCCACCCGGCCCTGCCCGCAAGGCCCTCGCTCAGCCAGCACGACCTGCCCCTGCCCGCAAGGCCCTCGCTCAGCCAGCACGACCTGCCCCTGCCCGCCCCCACCCGACCCTGCTCACAAGGCCCTCGCTCAGCCAGCACGACCTGCCCCTGCCCGCCCCCACCTGGCCCTGCCCGCAAGGCCCTCGCTCAGCCAGCACGACCCGCCCCTGCCCGCCCCCACCCGGCCCTGCCCGCAAGACCCTCGCTCAGCCAGCACGACCTGCCCCTGCCCGCCCCCACCTGGCCCTGCCCGCAAGGCCCTCGCTCAGCCAGCGCGACCCGCCCCTGCCCGCCCCCACCCGGCCCTGCCCGCAAGGCCCTCGCTCAGCCAGCGCGACCCGACCCTGCCCGCCCCCACCCGCCCCTGCCCGCAAGGCCCTCGCTCAGCCAGCGCGACCCGCCCCTGCCCGCCCCCACCCGCCCCTGCCCGCAAGGCCCTCGCTCAGCCAGCGCGACCCGCCCCTGCCCGCCCCCACCCGGCCCTGCCCGCAAGGCCCTCGCTCAGCCAGCGCGACCCGCCCCTGCCCGCCCCCACCCGGCTCTGCCCGCAAGGCCCTCGCTCAGCCAGGGCGACCCGACCCTGCCCGCCCCCACCCGCCCCTGCCCGCAAGGCCCTCGCTCAGCCAGCGCGACCCGACCCTGCCCGCCCCTGCCCGCAAGGCCCTCGCTCAGCCAGCGCGACCCGCCCCTGCCCGCCCCCACCCGCCCCTGCCCGCAAGGCCCTCGCTCAGCCAGCGCGACCCGACCCTGCCCGCCCCCACCCGGCCCTGCCCGCAAGGCCCTCGCTCAGCCAGCGCGACCCGCCCCTGCCCGCCCCCACCCGCCCCTGCCCGCAAGGCCCTCGCTCAGCCAGCGCGACCCGACCCTGCCCGCCCCCACCCGCCCCTGCCCGCAAGGCCCTCGCTCAGCCAGCGTGACCCGACCCTGCCCGCCCCCACCCGCCCCTGCCCGCAAGGCCCTCGCTCAGCCAGCGTGACCCGCCCCTGCCCGCCCCCACCCGACCCTGCCCGCAAGGCCCTCGCTCAGCCAGCGCGACCCGCCCCTGCCCGCCCCCACCCGACCCTGCCCGCAAGGCCCTCGCTCAGCCAGCGTGACCTGCCCCTGCCCGCCCCCACCCGACCCTGCCCGCAAGGCCCTCGCTCAGCCAGCGCGACCTGCCCCTGCCCGCCCCCACCCGCCCCTGCCCGCAAGGCCCTCGCTCAGCCAGCGCGACCCGCCCCTGCCCGCAAGGCCCTCGCTCAGCCAGCGCGACCCGGCCCTGCCCGCCCCCACCCGCCCCTGCCCGCAAGGCCCTCGCTCAGCCAGCGCGACCCGGCCCTGCCCGCCCCCACCCGCCCCTGCCCGCAAGGCCCTCGCTCAGCCAGCGCGACCCGGCCCTGCCCGCCCCCACCCGCCCCTGCCCGCAAGGCCCTCGCTCAGCCAGCGCGACCTGCCCCTGCCCGCCCCCACCCGCCCCTGCCCGCAAGGCCCTCGCTCAGCCAGCGCGACCTGCCCCTGCCCGCCCCCACCCGCCCCTGCCCGCAAGGCCCTCGCTCAGCCAGCGCGACCCAACCCTGCCCGCCCCCACCCGCCCCTGCCCGCAAGGCCCTCGCTCAGCCAGCGCGACCCAACCCTGCCCGCCCCCACCCGACCCTGCCCGCAAGGCCCTCGCTCAGCCAGCGCGACCCGACCCTGCCCGCCCCCACCCGGTCCTGCCCGCAAGGCCCTCGCTCAGCCAGCATGACCTGGCTCAGCTCCTGCCCCCCCACACACCCAACCCTGCCCGCAAGGCCCTCGCTCAGCGTGACGGCAAGTCGGGGATCCCGCTGCTCCTGCAGCCCCGTAGCAGCAAGAACAGACTCCGCCAGCCAGTAGAACAGAGGGGCTGTGTCTACACTGGCCAGTTTTTCCGCAAAATCAGCCGCTTTTCCGGAGAAACTTGCCAGCTGTCTACACTGGCCGCTTGAATTTCCGCAAAAGCACTGACTTCCTACTGTCTGAAATCAGGGCTTTTTGCACAAATACCATGCT
Organism: Pelodiscus sinensis; assembly: GCF_049634645.1. NCBI lineage: Eukaryota > Metazoa > Chordata > Testudines > Trionychidae > Pelodiscus > Pelodiscus sinensis. Next base: position 49,440,167 of record NC_134720.1, read on the forward strand.
GCCCCCGTTCAGGCAAAAGTCCCTTTTGTGCAAAGCTTTTGCGCAAAAGGGCCAGTGTAGACAGCTCAGATTTGTTTTCCGCAAAAAAGCCCCAATGGAGAAAATGGCGATCGGGGCTTTTTTGCGCAAAAGCGCGTCTAGATTGGCCAGGGACACTTTTCCGCAAAAAGGGCTTTTGTGGAGGAGCGTCCTGCCAATCTAGACGCTCTGTTCCGAAAATGCTTTTAACGGAAACTTTTCCATTAAAAGCATTTCCGGAAAATCATGCCAGTGTGGACTCAGCCAGGGGGTTTAGTGCTTCTCCGGGATACAGCACAGCACAGTCGCGATGTGGTTTTAGGAGTCAGGGCCGGGATGTCTCAGACCCGTGGATCAGGGGGTCCATTGCCCCCCCAACCCCTCAGCTCAGGCTGTTTCCTTCATGTTTCCCAGGCAGCAACTGCATCGCTCTCCGACCCTGCCCCCAACCAGGTGTTGGTCTCCACCTCCCTCCCTTTGACTCTGGGGGGGGGAGAGCCTCTTATCTGGTCAGGCTGGGCCTAAGTGCCTGGGCTAATTCACATGTGGGTGAGTCAGTGGGAATCACATCACAGCGCAGAGGGACACCGGGTTATAGAACAGACAGTCCCCCCCACGTCACACTCAGCCAGCTTGGTCACTCCCCACCAAAGCCAGCCCTGGAATCTACCCACCTCCCGGCCCACCCAACCCAGCCCTGGACTCTCCCCACCCACCCAGCACCCACCTTCCGGCCCGCCCAACCCAGCCCCGGAATCTCCCCACCCACCCAGCACCCACCTCCCGGCCTGCCCAACCCAGCCCTGGAATCTCCCCACCCACCCAGCACCCACCCCCCGGCCCGCCCAACCCAGCCCTGGAATCTCCCCACCCACCTCCCGGCCCGCCCAACCCAGCCCTGGAATCTCCCCACCCACCCAGCACCCACCTCCCGGCCCGCCCAACCCAGCCCTGGAATCTCCCCACCCACCCAGCACCCACCCTCCGGCCCGCCCAACCCAGCCCTGGAATCTCCCCACCCACCCAGCACCCACCCTCCGGCCCGCCCAACCCAGCCCTGGAATCTCCCCACCCACACAGCACCCACCTCCCGGCCCGCCCAACCCAGCCCTGGAATCTCCCCACCCACCCAGCACCCACCTCCCGGCCCGCCCAACCCAGCCCTGGAATCTCCCCACCCACCCAGCACCCACCTCCCGGCCTGCCCAACCCAGCCCTGGAATCTCCCCACCCACCCAGCACCCACCCTCCGGCCCACCCAACCCAGCCCTGGAATCTCCCCACCCACCCAGCACCCACCCTCCGGCCCGCCCAACCCAGCCCTGGAATCTCCCCACCCACCCAGCACCCACCTCCCGGCCCGCCCAACCCAGCCCTGGAATCTCCCCACCCACCCAGCACCCACCCTCCGGCCCGCCCAACCCAGCCCTGGAATCTCCCCACCCACACAGCACCCACCCCCCGGCCCGCCCAACCCAGCCCTGGAATCTCCCCCCCCCACCCAGCACCCACCCCCCGGCCTGCCCAACCCAGCCCTGGAATCTCCCCACCCACCCAGCACCCACCTCCTGGCCCGCCCAACCCAGCCCTGGAATCTCCCTGCCCACCCAGCACCCACCTCCCGGCCCGCCCAACCCAGCCCTGGAATCTCCCCACCCACCCAGCACCCACCCTCCGGCCCGCCCAACCCAGCCCTGGACTCTCCCTCCCCACCCAGCATCCACCCTCCGGCCCGCCCAACCCAGCCCTGGACTCTCCCTGCCCACCCAGCACCCACCCCCCGGCCCGCCCAACCCAGCCCTGGACTCTTCCTGCCCACCCAGCACCCACCCCCCGGCCCGCCCAACCCAGCCCTGGACTCTCCTTGCCCATCCAGCACCCACCCCCCGGCCCGCCCAACCCAGCCCTGGAATCTCCCCACCCACCCAGCACCCACCCCCCGGCCCGCCCAACCCAGCCCTGGACTCTCCTTGCCCATCCACCGCCCACCCCCCAGCAGGGGCCTGTGCCGGTTGCCTGGAAGAGCCCTGGCCGCCGGGCTGACTTTGGCCACGCCCGGCCAGGCGCCCTCAAGGCAGCCAGCCAGAGCCCTCGAGCTGGGGGGGCTGCGCTGAGGGCGTGGCGCCTGGGGGCTGCTGGGCCTTCCCTCACCTCTCCCCTCTGCCCTGGCAGCCGCCTACGGCGTGGACTACACCACGGGGCGCATGATGAGCTTCAGCATCGTCTTCGCCGTCATGTTCAACGGCTGCACCGGCATCATGGCCGGCTCCAACATGTCGGGTGAGGAAGGGGGGGCAAGGGCTGGGCGGAGGGTCTGGGGGGGCCCCGGTCGCAGCAGGGGAGCAGCGGCACCGTGGGCCTCCCCCTGACGGCCTCCCCTCGCCTGCCCCCGCAGGGGATCTGAAACGCCCCAGCTACTCCATCCCCAGAGGCACCATCGCCGCCGTGGTCTTCACCTACGTCATCTACAATCTGATGGCCGTGGCGATGTGCTGCACCTGCGACAGGTACGTCGCCCCCGCCGAGGCCCCCCGAGCACGGCCCCCTGCCCTCTGCCGAGGGGCTGCAGTGCCACAGAGCTCCCACGGCCCGGCTCCTGCCCCGGCACAGGCAGCCCCTGGGCCTCCTTAGCCAGCCCCTACCTGGCGGCTCCCACCAGGTCCCGCTCAGCTCCCCGTCCCGGGCGGGGGCCTGAGGCTGCCTGGAGCACGCCCTGGGCTCAGCTGTTAATTTTCCTCTCTGCGAAGTGATGCCATAAATCGGGCCGGTGGCAGGCGGCTGGCAGGGCCAGGAGAGTTATAGCCGTCAGCGGCTAATCTCTTAATGCACGGCCATCGCTCAGGGGTGGGCCGGGCCAGCGCAGCGCTGCCACTCAGGGATGGGCAGTGGGCCCCCGGCCTCCCAGCTCTGGGCCGTGGGGGTCGCTGGCTGAGCACTGTCAGGGCCCCGGGGCAGGGTGGCTCAGCAGAAGGCAGGTGCCAGGGGCTGCACCGAGGGACGGCTCCACCCGCGAGATCCAGGGCAGTGACGTCCAGCCTGCTGGATGGCATTGGGGGAGGGGGTCTCCAGCTCTTCTATCCTGCCCCTCAGGGCCTCCTGGCTGCTTTAGGGCGGTCCCCACTGCCCTCCCCAGCCTCCCCCGGGAACAGCTCCAGCCTGCTCGCTGCTGAGAGCCGGGGCAAATGGGCCAGCAGGGCGGGGGCCTGACCAGACTTTGTCAGGAGCGAGCACGTGCTGGGGAGCTGGGAGCCCAGGAGCTGTGATTCACTTCTGGTGCCCACCCCCCTCGCGTGGCCCTGCCTCAGTTTCCCCCTGCGGTCACTGGGGATAATAGGCCTGACTCAGCCCTGCTGTAAGTCCCGTGGCTCCTCAGGACGGGGGCTGCCCCGTGTTGGAGAGCGCCCCTCCCTCAAGGCGGGGCAGCTGGGACCCTCGCTCCACCAAGCTCTGGGTCGGCATGGGGGCTGCCCCCTAGTGGTTACAGGGGGGCACTTCACTGTGTGAGGACTCCTGCACTGGGCGTGGCACCTCCAGACATGGGTTGTCTTGCCCGTCATACTGGGGAGATGGGCTGGCACGTGGCAGGGGAGGGCGGGGGTCACACTTGGCCCTGTCAGCCTTGAGACCAAGCCTGCAGGAGCTGCTGTTTAGGTAGGACCTACAAAAACAACAATCCCCTTCTCATTCAGATTGGCCCATTCGTTCTACAGCTCGTCCCACATCCTACACATTTGGGGGCTGCACCTCCCCAGCGCCCCCTGCTGGCAGGCTGCACCCTCTTTGCCCAGCAGTGCTACCTGGCAGGCTAGCTAGGCTCTGGGGAGGGGGGAATGGGGCCGGGCATGAGGACTTGGGGCACAGCCAGCGCTAGGGAGAGGTGCCGGGAGGCCTCCTGTCCCTCCGCCAAGGGCAGGACTTGGATTGCCAGGGTCTGGGGCCAGCTCCCCGGCCATGGGGCTGTGCAGCCTGGGGGGGGCGGGCCTCTGTGACTAGGATTTGACCCTCTGCAAGGCAGGCAGCCCTGGGCCCCGCTCGCCCTTGGATCGCAGCCAGGGCAGTGGGCAGGGAGCCTGGGGGAGGGGCTTCCCAAGCTGCCAACCTGGCCCCGCCCACTCTCCGCCCCAGAGTGCCCACGGTCGGTGTACTGGGGCGGAGCGTTACTGTCCCTGGCGCCCGCCCTCCTCCAGGCTGGGGCCTGCACCCCCACCTCCCCGTAGCGCTGGGGGGGCGGGGCAGCTTGGCTCCTGTCGGGGGTGAGGCTGGGGGCGGGGTTAGGAGCTCGCCTCCCCCACCCCTACCTTCGCCCACCACCCATGGCAGTGGGCTGGGCTGGGATTCCCCAGCCGTTGTGTTGCAAGCTGCGGGGGGGGGGGGGATGAGGGGCACGTGCCCCCTCAAATACTGTGGCAGGAGGGGCGAGGGTGCGGCCATCCGCTGGTGGGGCCAGAGCCTCCGGGTCTTGGGGGCTAGCAGGGGGGTGGCCTAATGCCCACAGCAGGGGTCTGCCCCCCCCCACTCTCTGGCTGCCACCGCAGGGGAAAGTGGAGCAACGCAGCCCCAGCGAGCTAGGGCCACGGTGCTCTGCTTCCCCTGCCACTGCTGGTGAGTGGGGGGTCAGCCCCCTGCTACCAGCCCGCAGCCCTGCTAGTCCACCAGGCCACGTGGGCAGAGCAGGGGCAGGGAGAGGCAGGCCTGGGGTGAAGGGGGGTTGTCCCGGCCCTTTCCTAGGTGGGGGGGTCATGTGGCCGGTGGCCCCCCATGTCCTCTTTGCCAGTCGCCCCTGGCTGGTCCGTGGGCCACTCTGCGCAAGGGGATCAATTTCCAGATAATTAGCTCTTAATTGCCAGCTACACTGAGGTTTCAGATCTGGGCTAATTTATCTCCCACCTGCTCTCAGGCTCTTGTTAAAATCCAATTAGAGGCCGGGCCGTTTGTATCCTTGTAACGTGTCAGCAAGCGGCTCCTTCCCCCGGTTCCTTCCTTGCTGAGTTTCGGCCAGTTGGCTGCCGCGGGGCCGGGAGCTTTATGGGCCGCTGTCTTGTAAGCCCCGGGCAGGCGGCGTCCCGCTGATCGATGGCTCGGGTGGCGGCCAACCCACAATGAAATGCTCCTGGCCGGGCGGCTGTGGCTGCGAGCGGCTCTGGGACCCGGCCCTGCGTGCCAGCAGTGGGAATCTGCCAGGGCTGGGTCTGCCGGCTGCAGCAGGGCCCGTGCCATAGGGATACCCTGCAGCCTGGGGGTTAAGGCAGCAGCCGGGGGGCAAACGAGCCATAACCGGGCACTGCCAGGCCCCAGAGCCGATCCCTCTGCCCCAGGCAGGACACTGCCTCAGAGCGGATGAGCCCTTCCCATGCAAGCCGGCCTGGCCTGGCTGTGCCACCCCATCAGGGAGGGGTTCCCAGGGCCTCCGAGAGTCACCCATGGGTGGCCGGTGATTGCTTACACACCCCAGCTGGACACCTATCCCGGCCCTCCAGGGGGCCAGGAAGGATCCGGCGGGGTGGGCGGGGCTTGGCTCCAGGGGCGGGCCTCAGATAGAAGGGGTGGGGCTGGTAGAAGGGGCGGGGCTTCTTCACCCATGGAGTCACCCTGAAATCCACCAGTTTAGGAGTCCGCCCAGCGGCCTGGTGGGGCCGGGTCTCTCCCACACTGGTTTTCTGACTCTTCAAGAAGCAGATGGAACCTATGCGCCCTGCGATCTCCCAGGGCAGATGGGAGACTCCAGCCACCCGCATGGTGCCAATCACGGCACGCCCACCCCAGGGTCTCAGCACACGGCTCTGCAGGGCCCCTCACTTCCGACCCGCAGCCCCCTGCCATCCCACCGCCCAGCTGTGCCACTCGGGGTACGCCCAAGGGGCGGGTAGAAGGTAGAATTTCCAGGTCCCCTTGCCCATCTCTCCCCAGCATCCCAGGGAGCCCAGAGCCGGGGGTGGCTGCCTGCCCGCTGGCAGGGCAGCGCTGGAGCCACTGATGTGCCCGAGAGCAGATGTGCTTTGTGTGGGGCGGCCGGGCTGCGCTGGCACAGGGGCATGGTGCCTTGCTTGGGAGCTTTGCTGTGTGTGGCCTGCACTTCTGGACCAGCCTTGTCCTGCTGCATTTACAAAACAGCCCCCCCCCCCTGCCAGTGCTGCCTGGTGCCAGCCTCTGCCGGCATGGACCCCGGGAGCCCGTCTCTGTGTCCTGGCTGCCGGGCTGGTTTGTGAGCCCCGGTGCTGGGGTCTAGCCGCTGGCCTGCCCTGGCACAGCCCCTCCCCCTCCCGTGGGGCTGGCACGAGGGCGATCTAGGACCTCCAGGAAATCAGCTGTCCGTGGCCTGGCTGGGCTGATTAACCCAGGGCCTGTCTGCCAGTCTGGCTGTAACTGCTTTGCTATCGATCGGCCCTGGTCCGACCTGCCGCCTCCCGGGAGACTGATGGCAGCACCTGTCTCGGCTGGGCCCTGACGCCGTAATGGGCTGGGAGAGCAATTATGGCCCGGCCACAGGGGGCCCGGCTGAAGGACTTGTGCTCTACGGGGGCTGTAGTGCTCAGGGACACGGTCACGCCGTCAGGGACCCCCCGTGCCTGCCCCCTCGGCCTGTCGGGGACCTGGCCCCTCGGCCTGTCGGGGACCTGGCCCCTAGGCCCCTGGGGGCCCTCCATGTTCCTGCACCTGGCCCAACGGGGGACCCCCTTGCTCCTGCACCTGCCTCCATGCCCCATCAGAAACCCTCCCTGTGTCCCCTCCCTTGGGGACCCCCTGCACCCACCCCCTCATCCTGTCAGACCCCCTGACCTGCCCCACTCCCTTGGCCCCATGGGAACCCCCGCACTCCTGCACCCACCCTCTCCTCCTGTCGGGGACCCTCTTCCCCGGCCCCTTGGGAATCCCCGTGCTCCTGCACCCACCCTCTCCTCCTGTCGGGGACCCCCGACCCTCTGTCCCACCCCTTTGGTCCCTTGGGAACTCCTGCACCCACCCTCTCCTCCTGTGTGCAGAGCATGTCAATGCGTGCTGGTATGCCTGTGCCTTGGGTGGGCACGGCATTTGCAGGGTATGTTGGTGCGTGTTGGAGTGTGCCCCCGGGTATGGCATGTGCAGGGCATGTCGGCGCGTGGGCGCCTGGGCCAGGCGTGTGCCGGGCATGTCGGCACGTGCTGGCATACACGCGGAGGTGTCCCTGTGTGCAGGTGCCACAATGCATGCGGCAGAGTGTGCAGTGGGCACTGGCCGGCCCGCGGCGTGTACGGCCCACAGGAGTGCCCCTTGGTGGTGCGTGCCCACGTGCGCAGAGTGGTCGGCTGTAGTGCGTGTGCCCGCGGCTCACCCCGCTCCTCGCCGGCAGGACTCTGCTGCAGAACGACTACGGCTTCCTGCGCGACATCAACGTCTGGTCCCCCTTCGTCACCATCGGCATCTACTCGTCCACCCTCTCGGCCTCCATGAGCAACCTCATCGGGGCCTCCCGCATCCTGTACGCCCTGGCCAAGGACGATATCTTCGGTGAGCGCCCTCCAAAGGCCCCTCCCCTGAGCTGCTGGGGGGCTGCCCTCTGGGGTCCTGTCCCCCAGATTCCCTTGGCCAGCGGGGATCCCCCCCAGAGTGACGGGGGGCTGCCCCGTGGGGACAGCACTACCCCAATGGCGGGGCCCTGACTTGGGTACAGCCTTGGTGGGGTGGAGCAGGCCCGAGCCCCAGAGCTGTTCCCATTCTGGGAGCATGGGCAGCCCCCCAGCCCGTGGGAGAAGGCAGGGGCGTAGGCAGCCGGGAGAGCCATTCAGCGAGAGGGCCTTGGACACATGGGTGAGCCGTTCTGCTTCCATCCAGCAGGGGGCAGTGGACACACCCACACCCGGGTTCTCCCAGCTCCCAGTCGTGCTGTGAACAGGGGAGGGTGGGCCGGGCTGCATGCCCCCCCCCCCCGCCACTTCTGCTGGCGTCTGTACGGTGCCCTGTCACTCAGGGCAGTGGGCGGGGCACAAGTGGCCGTCCCTCTAGGCCATGGGGGTGGGCTGTCCTGGGGGAGGCCCTATGCAGGAAGGCAGCCCCACCCTAGACCAGCCCAGCCCCACCCTTGCAGCTCTCAGGCCTCCTGGGTGCCCCCAGCCCTGCCCCTCTGCTTTGGGGGCAGCCCAGGCCCTTAAGGCTGTGGAGCCCCCCCAGGATGGGTGTGGAGCCCCCGTTTGCTGGCTGGGAGTCTCTCACTTGCTGTCCAGGGGGAGCAGGTTGCTGGTCTGGCTCCTTCCATCCGGTCGGCTCCCCACGCCTTGATTCTCTTTCCTGCCCCGGAGAACCCCCAGAGCCGCACCCTCTGCCCAGGGCTGCCATCTCCCTGGCCCTGCGGGTTGTGGGCAGGAGCCTGGGGCTCAGCACGGCCGGGGGCAGCTCCCCCGCCCGTCTCGGATCCCCTGTGCAGCTGTGATGGGGGAGGGTCTCTCTCCGGCAACAGCTGGCTCTGCTCCCTGAGCCCATGCCAGCGACGGGGGGGTGGCTGGCGCTGACCCAAGCCTTGCCCAGGGGAGCCGGCTCTGCCGCTGGCGGGTAACTGGAGCGCCATGAGGTGTCCTGCGGAAGGGGGGAGTTCTGGCTGGGCCAGGGCTGGGCTGGAGCCAGGATTTCCAAGGACGTCTGTAACAATCTGGAAGCCCCCGGCAGGGACTGAAAGAAGCGGCTCTGGAAGCCTCTCCGGCGGCTCGTTAATGTCCTCGCTGCAATTGGCAGCATGAGATATTGCTCCCTGCCGCTAATGCACGCAGCCACTTAACCGTTTGCGTAGCGGCTCGGCGCGGGGAGGGCGCCCGGCTGGGCTGCTCCCCTGGGGGGGCGGGGGGCGGGGGCCGTGGCACCTTGCACCCCAGGCCCGAGCGAAGGGCCTGTGGTTTGGGCCCGCCCCTCCTACCACGGCCCCCGCGATGCTCTGGGCTCTAGGCAGGTGGTGGAGCTGCAGCATTTCCCTTTGTGCTAGCGCCCGTCTCGGCTCCGCTCCCCCTGCCGGGCGGCTCCCTGCTCCTGGGTAACGGGCATCAGCCACCCGGTGACGCATCTCCAGCTGAACGTGCCGTGGCCACAGGCCACGCTCCCGCGTGCTGGAGGGGGCTTGGTGCACTGGAGCGCCTCAGCTACCCAGGCAGGGCCACCTGTAGGCAGCTGCATTGTCAGTCTTCCCCCCGTGTCGGTGCTGCCCCGGCCTGGTGCCAGGGGGCAATGTGCTGCAGGGAGCAGTGTGTGGGGTGTGTGTGTGGGGGGGGGGTTCGTAGGGGGCGCTGCGCTGCAGGGAGCTCGGAGGACAGTAGGGGGTGCTGTGCTGCAGGAGGCAGTGGGGTCAGTAGGGGGCGCTGTGCTGCAGGAGGCAGTGGGGTCAGTAGGGGGCGCTGTGCTGTAGGGAGCACTGGGGGTCAGTAGGGGGCGCTGTGCTGTAGGGAGCAGTGGGGATCAGTAGGGGGCGCTGTGCTGCAGGAGGCAGTGGGGATCAGTAGGGGGCGCTGTGCTGCAGGAGGCAGTGGGGTCAGTAGGGGGCGCTGTGCTGTAGGGAGCACTGGGGGTCAGTAGGGGGTGCTGTGCTGCAGGAGGCAGTGGGGATCAGTAGGGGGTGCTGTGCTGCAGGAGGCAGTGGGGATCAGTAGGGGGTGCTGTGCTGCAGGGAGCAGTGGGGCCAGTAGGGGGCGCTGTGCTGCAGGAGGCAGTGGGGATCAGTAGGGGGCGCTGTGCTGCAGGGAGCAGTGGGGATCAGTAGGGGGCGCTGTGCTGCAGGAGGCAGTGGGGATCAGTAGGGGGCGCTGTGCTGCAGGGAGCAGTGGGGCCAGTAGGGGGCGCTGTGCTGCAGGGGGCAGTGGGGCCAGTAGGGGGCGCTGTGCTGCAGGGAGCAGTGGGGCCAGTAGGGGGCGCTGTGCTGCAGGGAGCAGTGGGGATCAGTAGGGGGCGCTGTGCTGCAGGGAGCAGTGGAGGTCAGTAGGGGGCGCTGTGCTGCAGGGGGCAGTGGGGATCAGTAGGGGGCGCTGTGCTGCAGGGGGCAGTGGGGGTCAGTAGGGGGCGCTGTGCTGCAGGAGGCAGTGGGGGCCAGTAGGGGGTGCTGTGCTGCAGGAGGCAGTGGGGATCAGTAGGGGGCGCTGTGCTGCAGGGGGCAGTGGGGCCAGTAGGGGGTGCTGTGCTGCAGGAGGCAGTGGGGATCAGTAGGGGGCGCTGTGCTGCAGGGGGCAGTGGGGCCAGTAGGGGGTGCTGTGCTGCAGGAGGCAGTGGGAGCCAGTAGGGGGCGCTGTGCTGCAGGGGGCAGTGGGGGCCAGTAGGGGGCGCTGTGCTGCAGGGGGCAGTGGGGGCCAGTAGGGGGCGCTGTGCTGCAGGGGGCAGTGGGGGTCAGTAGGGGGCGCTGTGCTGCAGGAGGCAGTGGGGGCCAGTAGGGGGCGCTGTGCTGCAGGGGGCAGTGGGGCCAGTAGGGGGCGCTGTGCTGCAGGAGGCAGTGGGGATCAGTAGGGGGCGCTGTGCTGCAGGGGGCAGTGGGGCCAGTAGGGGGCGCTGTGCTGCAGGGGGCAGTGGGGCCAGTAGGGGGCGCTGTGCTGCAAGAGGCAGTGGGGATCAGTAGGGGGCGCTGTGCTGCAGGGGGCAGTGGGGCCAGTAGGGGGCGCTGTGCTGCAGGGGGCAGTGGGGCCAGTAGGGGGCGCTGTGCTGCAGGGAGCAGTGGGGATCAGTAGGGGGCGCTGTGCTGCAGGGAGCAGTGGAGGTCAGTAGGGGGCGCTGTGCTGCAGGGGGCAGTGGGGATCAGTAGGGGGCGCTGTGCTGCAGGGGGCAGTGGGGATCAGTAGGGGGCGCTGTGCTGCAGGGGGCAGTGGGGGTCAGTAGGGGGCGCTGTGCTGCAGGAGGCAGTGGGGGCCAGTAGGGGGCGCTGTGCTGCAGGAGGCAGTGGGGATCAGTAGGGGGCGCTGTGCTGCAGGGGGCAGTGGGGCCAGTAGGGGGCGCTGTGCTGCAAGAGGCTGTGGGGATCAGTAGGGGGCGCTGTGCTGCAGGGGGCAGTGGGGCCAGTAGGGGGCGCTGTGCTGCAGGGAGCAGTGGGGATCAGTAGGGGGCGCTGTGGTGCAGGGAGCAGTGGAGGTCAGTAGGGGGCGCTGTGCTGCAGGGGGCAGTGGGGATCAGTAGGGGGCGCTGTGCTGCAGGAGGCAGTGGGGATCAGTAGGGGGCGCTGTGCTGCAGGGGGCAGTGGGGTTCAGTAGGGGGCGCTGTGCTGCAGGAGGCAGTGGGGGCCAGTAGGGGGCGCTGTGCTGCAGGAGGCAGTGGGGATCAGTAGGGGGCGCTGTGCTGCAGGGGGCAGTGGGGGTCAGTAGGGGGCGCTGTGCTGCAGGAGGCAGTGGGGATCAGTAGGGGGCGCTGTGCTGCAGGGGGCAGTGGGGCCAGTAGGGCGCGCTGTGCTGCAGGAGGCAGTGGGGATCAGTAGGGGGCGCTGTGCTGCAGGAGGCAGTGGGGGCCAGTAGGGGGCGCTGTGCTGCAGGAGGCAGTGGGGATCAGTAGGGGGTGCTGTGCTGCAGGAGGCAGTGGGGATCAGTAGGGGGCGCTGTGCTGCAGTGGGCAGAGGGGCCAGTAGGGGGCGCTGTGCTGTAGGGGGCAGAGGGGCCAGTAGGGGGCGCTGTGCTGCAGGAGGCAGTGGGGCCAGTAGGGGGCGCTGTGCTGCAGGGGGCAGAGGGGCCAGTAGGGGGCGCTGTGCTGCAGGAGGCAGTGGGGCCAGTAGGGGGCGCTGTGCTGCAGGGGGCAGAGGGGCCAGTAGGGGGCGCTGTGCTGCAGGGGGCAGTGGGGGCCAGTAGGGGGCGCTGTGCTGCAGGGGGCAGAGGGGCCAGTAGGGGGCGCTGTGCTGCAGGGGGCAGTGGGGGCCAGTAGGGGGCGCTGTGCTGCAGGGGGCAGTGGGGCCAGTAGGGGGTGCTGTGCTGCAGGGGGCAGTGGGGCCAGTAGGGGGCGCTGTGCTGCAGGGGGCAGTGGGGCCAGTAGGGGGCGCTGTGCTGCAGGGGGCAGTGGGGCCAGTAGGGGGGGCTGTGCTGCAGGGGGCAGTGGGGCCAGTAGGGGGCGCTGTGCTGCAGGGGGCAGTGGGGCCAGTAGGGGGCGCTGTGCTGCAGGGGGCAGTGGGGCCAGTAGGGGTGCTGTGCTGCAGGGGGCAGTGGGGCCAGTAGGGGGCGCTGTGCTGCAGGGGGCAGTGGGGCCAGTAGGGGGCGCTGTGCTGCAGGGGGCAGAGGGGCCAGTAGGGGGCGCTGTGCTGCAGGGGGCAGAGGGGCCAGTAGGGGGCGCTGTGCTGCAGGGGGCAGTGGGGGCCAGTAGGGGGCGCTGTGCTGCAGGGGGCAGTGGGGCCAGTAGGGGGTGCTGTGCTGCAGGGGGCAGTGGGGCCAGTAGGGGGCGCTGTGCTGCAGGGGGCAGTGGGGCCAGTAGGGGGCGCTGTGCTGCAGGGGGCAGTGGGGCCAGTAGGGGGGGCTGTGCTGCAGGGGGCAGTGGGGCCAGTAGGGGGCGCTGTGCTGCAGGGGGCAGTGGGGGCCAGTAGGGGGCGCTGTGCTGCAGGGGGAAGTGGGGCCAGTAGGGGGCGCTGTGCTGCAGGGGGCAGTGGGGCCAGTAGGGGGCGCTGTGCTGTAGGGGGCAGTGGGGCCAGTAGGGGGCGCTGTGCTGCAGGGGGCAGTGGGGCCAGTAGGGGGCGCTGTCTCCTCACTCAGCGCTAACCCAGGGCCCCAGTGTGGCGCTAGGGGACTGGTGCTGGGCCGCGCTGGCTCAGCCCTGGGAGGGGCTGTACCCGCAGTCACTGTCCTGGCTGGGGCCTCTGCCATGGTAACCAGCGCAGGTCCCTGCCCCGAGGCTGGTGCTGCCCCTGCTCCCCTCGGAAACCCGCCCTCACGGAGCGTCCGCGTCCTTTCCCCGCAGGCAGAGCCCTGGCGCCGGCGAAGAAAACCTCCGGCGGCGGGAACCCCTGGGTGGCGGTGCTCATGTCCTGGGTGCTGGTGCAGGTGAGTCGGCGGCGCAGGGCACGGCGGGGGCGCTGACTGCGGGCGCTTCGCCGGGCACCTCGTTGCCCAGGAGCCCGGAGCCAGACCCAAGGAGCGGTTGGATGCAGCCGCCTCTGAGGTGGAGCGCAGCTGCCATGGTGCCCGCCTGGTGGGTGGGGCCTGGCTGAGGGCGCAGGCCCAGGGGCACCAGGCGTGTATGTAGAGGGGCCAGTCAACCGTCTTGCTCAGGCTGTGGGCTGGGACTCCAGAGCTCAGGGAGCTTGCCACAGGCTTCCCGGGGAACCTTGGAGACCCTGCCTCAGTTTCCTGCCTGTGAAATGGGGAGATCAGGGCTGGGTGCAAGCGCACGGCCCTGTCCTGCTGAGCTGGTGCAGTGACGGGCCAGGTCCTGGAGGGGGAGCCACAGGATCTGTGTGGCAGACGGGCTTGGAGGCTCCTCCCTGGCTGGCCGGTAACCCCCGGGCAGGGTAGCCCCCAACTCAGTCCCCAGCTCGGAGCCCCGCAAGTTCTGCTGCCGGTGGGACCCTGGACCCACTCAGCCCTTTCACTGAGAGCCAGCTGCCCCTCTCTGGCACCTGGTACTGCCCCTGGCTGGGCAGCTTCCTCTCCGGCCCCTCGGGGTGGGTCCGGCTCCCTGTGGGGCCTCGTTTCCCATTAGAGTCCATAGGACTGGGGGGCCACCCGGCCATCACCTGGTGGTCTGTGGTCAGGCGTGAGAGCCGGGGCTCTGCTCTCCGGCCGTGCGCGCGGCCGGGGGCTCCCCCAGCAGACACCCGTCTCCCCAGCTCCGGGTGCAAGGGGCCCCCAGCCCGGGGGGGAGCGTCGCTCAGCAGCCGAATGGATCATGGCGTTGTGCCCAGGGCCTGCCCTCCGCCCGTCTGCAGCAGCGGCCAGGCGGCGCCGGTTCCGCAGCCCGGGAGCGACCGCGGCTGCACTCCGCCAAATTGGACAAATACATGTAATGCTAAAAAATTGCCCCATTAGCCGGCACGGAACACGGCCACACGCACGCCGGAGCCAGCTCAGAGGCAGACCCCTCCCCCCGGGCCAGGCGCCCAGCCCGCGTGCGGACAGCAGGCGCGGGCCGGGGCTGCGGGGGGGCCCAGGGCCAGCCGTGGGCCGGGGCAGAACCACGTCAGCAGACAGCCGGGGATCACGGACACAAGGGATTTGGGAGCCCAACTGCGTGAAACCAGTGGGAGTTAGGAGCCTGAATGCCTCTGAGGATCCGGCTCTTTGTGCCTTCAGTGCAGCCCAGCCGCAGGCCACGTGGGCCGCTTGCCCGGGGCTGCGGGACCCCACCGGGCTGGCACGAGGAGCCGATCGCCCCAGGCAGACTGTCCGGGGGCACCGTGCCAGCCGTAGGGCGTCACTCCATGTCCTAGCTGCTAGTGGCACTCGGCAGCCTTCCCGCAATGGCCCCTCCCAGGCTCCCAGCCCCCCCAACAGCACCTAGCCGAGGGCTGTCCCTGGCCCCCGCTCCTGCTGGCTCTGGGGTTTGCTCCCTTTCAGCTCCCAGCCTTCCCCTTGATGAGCAGCTAACTGAATTATAAATCAAAGGCAAACGGCTGGGCGCGCGAGGGCGGGGGGGGGGGGGGCGGCGCTCCATTAGAGCAGCCAGGCACGATTGCCGCGGCTCGGCGCTATTAAGCTCCCAACGAGCTGAAATTCCCAATTGCTTAAATGGGTTGAATAATCTAAAGCGCCCCGCATGGAGCAATTGCTGCGGGTCAGGCTGAGCTGCCAGCCCCACGGCTCCACGGTGCAGAGCGGCTCCCGGCCACGTGGGGGGAGCGCAGCTCCAGCTCCCCGAGAATGCAGCGGCTCTCCCGCGTCCAGCTGAGATCCCACCCCCTGTGGTGTGGCTCCCTGCGTGGCCCCCTTTGTCCCTTGGCATGGCTCCCCTGTGTGGCCCCCTTTGTCCTTGGGCGTGGCTCCCCCGCGTGGCCCCCTTTGTCCCTGGGCGTGGCTCCCCCACGTGGCCTCCTTTGTCCCTGGGCGTGGCTCCCCCACGTGGCCTCCTTTGTCCCTGGGCATGGCTCCCCCACGTGGCCCCCTTTGTCCCTGGGCGTGGCTCCCCCACATGGCCCCCTTTGTCCCTGGGTGTGGCTCTCCCACATGGCCCCCTTTGTCCCTGGGTGTGGCTCCCCCACGTGGCCTCCTTTGTCCCTGGGCGTGGCTCCCCCACGTGGCCTCCTTTGTCCCTGGGCGTGGCTCCCCCACGTGGCCTCCTTTGTCCCTGGGCGTGGCCCCCCCACGTGGCCTCCTTTGTCCCTGGACGTGGCTCCCCCACGTGGCCTCCTTTGATCCTGGGTGTGGCTCCACTGCATGCCCCCCTTACCTCATAGCTGGGTGTGGCCCTCCCTCCCTCCTGCACACACCCCCACCCCAGAGCTGGGTATGGTCCACATGCCCCTCCGCACTCCCCTTTACCTGAGAGCTGGGCCTTAGGGCCGGGGCCATTCACTGTTCAGGGCCCAAGGAGCCAGATGCAGTGAGCCCCCCACCCCAGCCTCTGATCAGCCCTTCCCCCGGGAGCCAGTGGAGATCCCAGGCCATGTGGCCACACGTAGGCGGGCAGCCTCAGACAAGCCGTTCCTGGCTGAGGCCCTGGACCTGCCACGGCCAGTGTCCCTGTGGGTGCCCCATGTGGGGTGGCCCACGTGAGGACGGGCATTCGGCCACGGCTGGGCTGCTTTGGCACCGGTATCCTCGGCTCCCAGCTGGTCTGGCCCCGGGCGAGGGGCTCTGGCCATGACAGGGGCACGTGGCTGGTTGCCCACGGAATGAGCATAGCAGGACTGGCCGGCGTGGGGAGGGGGGAGCTGTTGAATCCCTCGGGGCCAGAAGGGGCCATTATCCTGCCCCTGAGCCTGTCCCCACCGCCCCTGCTCTGCCCACGCCAGCTCCTCGGGCTGGGGTCTGGCCCTGGCACTGCTTCCAGGGGTCACGGGGGGCCATGCAGTGACCCCCAAGTGGGGGGGCTGTGGGGCAGAGGGGATGGATTTCTCTCTGTGGTCCCCCTGTGAGGTGAACAAGGCTGGGCCGGCATGGAGCTGGCGAAGGGCCTGGCACTGGGAGCGCTGGCAGGGGAGGCGCGGTGCCAGTCTCTCCGTGCAGGGGGGCGCCCCGGTTGGAGAGGCCAAGGGGACCCTATGGCAGAGGAGCTGCCTCCCGGCTGCCCTCCGTGGGCCAGAGGGACCCTGTGTCTGGCTGGCTCGGCGCTGCCCGGGCCACACCAGGTCAGAGCGGGTGGTGCCCCCGGCCCTGCCGCTGGGTGCAGCCAGCGCAGCCTCCTGCCCCCCAAGGCCCGTGGGTTTGGCTCGCCCAGCCCCAGCGCCCCCCAGCTCCTCCCGGGGCGGGGCCGGCCACGGAGGGGCTGACGCGCGTTGTCTCCCCAGCTGGTGCTGTTCTCCGGGAAGCTGAACACCATCGCGGCCATCGTCACCATCTTCTTCCTGCTGGTCTACGCCGCCGTGGACCTGGCCTGCCTGGCCCTGGAGTGGGCGTCGGCCCCCAACTTCAGGTACCCGAGGGGGCGCGCTGGGGCCGGGGACCCTCTGCTGGCACCAGCCGCTGTGACGCACGTGTGCCCACCGAGTGTCCTGCCTGGCAGCGGGGCCAGCTGGGCCGGTGATTGGGCACCCCCGGGGAGGCGGGTCACAAGGCTGGGATCCCCACTTTCCCTGCCTCCAGACTGAGTGCGCGGGGGATGGTCTGGACAGGGTCTCCTCCGGCTGCTGCCTCTAAGTCCGGCCGCTTGGGTGCCCCCCAGGAGCTCAGCGGGCAAGTGACTCGCATGCGGGGGTGGTGTGGGTCACGCTGTGGGGCAGGGACCCCCTGCTTCTGGCCGATGGGCTCCCCTCCCCCTGCCGGGCGTGAACTAATCAATGTGAACCCCCCCGCGTGCTCTCACGGTGCCGGGGGGTGGGGGGGGCTGCGATCTACATGCCCCCTGTTACCCCATGCAGCTGAGCCCGGCACTGGGTAATAAGCAGTTATGAGCCTGGTGAGAGAGCGTTTGCCCTTGAGCAAATACCGTTTTTAGCCAGGAAAACGCCCCCCCCCACCCCCACCCAGTGCGCACACGAGCCCCGAGCGCGCCGGGTGATTGGTGGGAAATTTATGGCCGGTGTCCCGCTGCGCGAGCGCGCCTTCCATTAGCGGTAATTAAACCGAGGGGAGAGATCGGCCTCCTTCCTGGAACCTCGGCCTGCGCCTGCGCCGCCAGCTGCTGCCCTGGCCTGGCCTGGCCGCCGGGGCATCGCCGGGGCATCGCGGCCCCCACAGGAGCAGGGAAGTGTCGGGGGGGGTCCCCCCCTGCTGGGGAAGGGGCGAGAGGCTGGATGTCCCCCCTGCCGCGCTGCGTGGGAGACCAAAGGGGGTGGGGGTCCCATCACAGGTCAGGGCAGAACCCAGCTCTGATAAGTCCCAGGTAACGTTGTCCCCACTAGCCTGCGCTGCCTCTCCCTGCTGCCCTTCCCCTCCCTCCCCATTGGCTGGGGCGTGTGTCCAGGGGCGCGTGGGGCAGGGTCCTGACTGCCGTGGGGTGCTCTGCGGGTGGGGAAGAGCGGGCCCTGCGCCGCCAGGCCCTGGTGTGAGGAGTCCAGTGAAAACGGCCCCGGTTCATGCACCGGCCCCTCCAGCCCCAGGGGTCACAGGCAGGTCCCTGCAGCGGGCACGGCTCAGGCTGTGGTGCTCCCGCCTGCAGGGGGGCTGGGCTGGGAGCTGGCGCTCCGAAGGCGCCCTGGAGCGGGGTGTGGGCAGGGCTGTCCCCGGCGCCTGGGGCTTGCTGGGGACTCTGCTGCCCGCCGGGGCTGGCTGGAAGGGAGGGGGCGTGCCGGGTGGCCTGGGGAACATGCACTGTGCAGACTGTCGCTGCTCTCCTGGGTCCCCTGTGCCCCCAGCTGGGGGGCGAGTTGGGGGGCTGCTCTGGTGGGGGCGAGCCAGGGGCTTCCGTCTGCACTGCCCTCGCTCCGTCCCCCCGGCTGCTGCTCCCCAGCGCGAATCAGCCCCTTGGCAAAGGCTCCCGCTGGGCCGCTGCAGGAGCAGCTGGGGTGCTAGGGCGCTGGAGGCGCGAGGAAGGGCCCTGCGATGCTGTGGGGACCGGGGGAGGGGCTGGCTGCGGGGGGCAGCACTTCGTGGGGCTGGCTTCTCCATGGGTCCCTCCTGTTGAGGGCAGCGCCCATCTCAGACACGTCACTCTGCGCAAACCCGCCCCGCCCTTCCCTTCCCTTCCCCAGCCCAGACCCCAGGGCATCTGAGCCCCGGGGCCCAGAGAGGCCCCCACTCCCGGAGAGCAGACACTGCCACCTTGGCGACCAGTATCCGGCTGCTCTGCAGCCCTTCCGGGAGCCGGGGCTGCCCTGTTCGCCCCCCGGAGTCTCAGAGCACTTCCCTGCGGCTCCTGGAGCACGGGGCTTGCTGGGGCAAACCTGCCTCACCGGGGTCTTTCCGCTGTGTGCAGGCTGTGCCCTGTGGCACTATCCAGGTACGGGCGCCTGGCCTGGGAGCAGGGGCTCGGCATTTTGGGGTGGCCCTTAAGTCCGGCCCCGTGGACCGGCAAGCGCTGCCGCGGTGGTGGAGAGTTCCACAGACCCATGGGGCAGCGCTGGGGTATCAAACCCCAGAGCTCGAGGCCTTTGATACCCTAGGCCCAGAGCAGGGACAGGGCAGGGGCCGGGGGTGGCAGGAAGCTGTGCCAGGCAGAGGGGAGAGGGTGCGAAGAGTGCCCCATGAGTGCCCAGAGCAGGGGGAGGGACAGCCCCAAAGAGGGGGAGGGGAGAGGTAACTCGGGGTGGGGGCAAGGGCAGCCCATGTGCTGCTTGGGGGGAGGGGCTTGGCTTGGTTACAGTGGGGCTGGGCTGGCTGAGGGGCTCTCCGCCCACCCCATCCAGCATCTCCCCCTCCCCTGCTTCAATGCAGCATCCCCTCCCCCAGCATCCCCTCCCCCCATTCCCAGCCATGCCGCTCCCCCCCCCCCCCCCCAGGTCTCCGACATGCGAAATAAAAAGGGGATTTTAATTACCTTTCAGTGAAAACAACAATTAGAGAAAATAACAGCTTCTGTGCGCCTGCCTCCTCTGCACTCCCATGCCGCTCCAGCATGGGCACCCTGGCCTGCTGGTACCCCGCTCTGGCTGGCTCGGGCTGCGGGTCTGAGTGGAGCCACCCCGTGGGCCAGGCCATCGCCTGCTCTAGCCAGGATCACCCAGGCAAAAAAGGGCAGAAGCCAGGGTGCCAATTCTAGGGGGGGTGGGCACAGGTGGGAGCCTCCTGAGTCTGCAGCCAGCCTGAACCAAGCACTGAGTGGGACGACTTGCCCAACATCAGCGCAATGGCGGCGTTAACTCTGAAACCTACTGATGGGTGTTGACTGGGCATTAGGGTGACTTATTCTCTGCTGATCCTCCCAGCAGGAGGCTTCAGCTCCGTATGTGTCCCACAGCCTCCGTGCCACCTCCCACGCCCCACCACGCACTGAACAGGGGTCGCTCCCTCTTGAACGTGCCCCTGGGACGAGGGGGCCGGAGAGCCAGCAGAGCAGGAGAAAGACTCTTTCAAGCTAGCGGCCAGGCCCCTCCACTCCTGCTTCCCAGGGGCTGGGGGCACTGGCATGGGCCGGGGGTGCAGAGGGTTGCCGCGGCGACGGGGGCTGCGGCTGGAGCGACCTGGGGAGGGGGCCGCTCGGCGGTGGCGAGGCGGAGAGCAATTTTCCCAGCTGGCTGCATTAGCGCAGGCGGGGGCCTGCTGGAAATGGTAATTGCCGGCGCGGGGCCCTGCCTAATGGATGTTGTGATTAAGCTCTATTATGGAGCGAGGCAGGAGGGGGCGGGAGGCGACGTGGGGAGCAACTGCTGGCTTCGGGGATAGGAGAGAGCCCGGCTGGAACAGCCTCCCCTCCCCAGCACGCAGGCCCTGTCTCACAGGGCCCCTTCCCCGGCCGAGGGCTGGGGGCAGGGTGGGCGGAGCTGTTGGGCTGCCCCAGGCCCTCCCCCACACCCAGCCACTGCCCCTCCCCTCAGCTGAGCCACGGCCCCCTCCTCCCGCACTCCAGGCATAGCTTCCCCAGCATGGGGGGCGCTCAGCCCCTCTGCCCTTCCTCGAGTAGCCCCCTCTGGCCTGCCAGGAATAGCTCCAGCTCTTGTGCCACGGCTGTACGAGAACCCAGCCGCCCCGCTCTAACCACTAGACTCCCCTCTCCTCCCCGAGCTCAGAGTTACATGCCTGTGCATGGCCGCACACACCTCCCAGGGACGTGAGTGCAGGAGCAGGGCTGAGAGCGCCTGGCCAAGCCCTGTGCACCACAACCACAGCATCTCCTCCTAGCCCCCCTCCGGGTCCTGCGGCCTGGCGCCTGGCCAGGCCCTGTGCACCACAACCACAGTCCCCCCTACTAGCCCCCCCCTCCCCGGGTCCTGCCTGGCTCCCCCATCAGGCTTGTCGGGGTTTGCTGGCTCTCTCCTTGCATTCCTCTCCTCCCTTGCAGCTGCCCCCTGCCAGCGACGGGCAGGCGGTGGCCCCAGATGCCGGCCATGGGCAGGTCTGTACCCTTCCTAGCCCAGCGCCCTGCTCTCGGAGCCGACCAGCTGCTCCGGAGACACGACCCTTCCCCCTCGGAGGCCCCGGAGGCAGTTGGCCGATCGGGCTTCAGCCGTGGCCCCGGGGCCATTGGTGGGTGTCACGTTTTGCCGTGGGGTGAGGACAGTGGGCGTCGGCTCTTTCTCCACGTGCTCCCCGCCCTGAATTTGCCCCAGCTCAGCTGTGCAGCCGAGGGCAGGAAGTGTCCCCAGAGGATCGGCTGCTAGGAGGGCCAGCCGCACCCGTGCCAGGGGCTGGCGCTGATTCAGCCTGCAGGCGGCTGGCGGCGCGGCGGGTAATGAATTGTTTATGACCCGTCCCTCGGCTTTTCAATGAGCTGAGCCGTGTCAGATAATAAGTTGTTTAGAAGCCGTAAATCTGGGGTGCAATAAACCAAAGTCGGGTTGTTTAAGCGTGAGTTGTGAGCTGGTGCCTCATTGGCTCACGGCTCAGCGACGGGTCGTGAGCATGGCTCCCGTGGGGCGGGGAGCCGACCGTGCGCCCGGATCTGGGAGCCCCATTGGACAGCACGTTGGTGATGCGCCATGGGGGCCGATCTGATTGGCTAATGGTTCAGGGATGAGTTGTGAGCGGAAGCCCTGTTGGATAATGAATTACTCAGAGACATATTTGCTTGGGAGAAGTAAATCTGGCCTGTACATTGTTGCCGAGTTGTGATTATATTGTACCACGCTCTGTAAATCACGCACAGCGCCTTGATATACGGCCCCGAGACCGGGTTGTAATTGAAACCAAACGCAGGCAACGCAGTGGCGCGGCGTTTCTTGGCAAGGCTGGTCCGCGTCCAGCGCGGAGCGAAGCCGGGCAGCGATGCCCTGGAACATCCCTGGCGAAGCCATCTCCAGAGTGCTGCCTCGGTTTCTCCCCCATGATAATCATCCTCAAAGAGCTCTCTGGCTCGGGCAGTGTTTGTGAGCTATGGGGCTGAGCTAGGCTTGGAAGCCCGGCCGGACTCCTGGGTTGTGATTTGTCCTTGGACAAGGTGTGCCCCTGCTTTGCCTCAGTTTGCCCACCTGTGAAATGGGGACATTGCCCGGTGCCCATCTCCCAGGCAGATTGGGGATGAAGAACTCCAAGGCTGCAGTCTCTGCATGACCTGGTGTGACGTAGTGGGCATGCAGTACACTCTGGTTGGGCAGGTTGGGCATTTGCTGGTTGCTGTGCTGGGCTGTGGGCTGTGGGTGACCCCTACTGGCTTGCGTCTGTAAGCACTGCCCAGCGGCGGGGTCTCCCTGAGGGACCTCATGTCACCTAGACCAGGGCCTAACCAGTGCTCACCTGAGCAGGGAAGGTTGTTGAACAAAGGAAGGGTGTGGCTTTGAGAAGGGGCAGTCTTGGCTGGGAAAACATGAAGAGAAGAGACTAAGCTGAGTACTGGGGGTTCAGGGACCTGTGGACCCCACCCCAAGGGGTCTGAGGCTGCCTGCCCCCTCACTTCGATGCCCACATAGAACCTGGGCTGTGCTGTACCTCGCAGAGGCCAGACATCCTCTCCATTCTACTGGCTGGCGGAGTCTCATCTTGCTGCAGACGGGGGTTACCTGGCTTGCTCCAAAACTGTCCAAGGCTCCTGGCAAGGGGATCGCCAGCCCTGGGCATGGTTGCTGGCTCCCCCTTTCACTCAGCTGGGTCCCCTGGGGGGCCACGGGTCTTCCTGCAGCCTCTGGACACTGAGCTCCCCCCCCCGTGATGGCACGTCGGGGTTCCCCCCCATCCTGCACCCCCGTAGCAGCCAGAACAGACTCCGCCAGCCACTAGAACAGAGGGGGGGTCATTGCTTCTCCAGGATACAGCCCAGCACAGACGTCAGGGCCAGGGTGCCTCAGACCCCTTGGGTTAGGGGGTCCCTTGCCCCCCCCCAACAGCACCCAGCTTAGTCTGTTTCCTTCATGCTCTTTAGCCAGAAACTGCCCAGCTCCCAGGCCCTGCCCCCCAGCCAGGTGGCCGTCTCCGCCTCCCTCCCTTTGTCTCTCCCTCTGGGAAGAGCCTTGTTATCGGGACTCAGTGTCTGGGCCAATCCACATGTGGGTGAGTCAGTGGGAATCACATCACAGCCCACCGGGCCACAGAGCAGACAGCCCCCCCACGTCACACCCCCACCTGAGGAATGGCAAGACCTGGAGGGGTTTCCACCGCCAAGCGCTGTTCAGCCCAGCAAGGCGACTCCCACAAGAGGCAGGTGCTATGGCGTTGTGCTCGGCACGGGACGGCTCCTGCTGCTCTCGGGCCTGGCTCCGGCTGAGGAGCGGGCGTGCAGTGCAGAGACGCCACCCCGTGTGTCACATCAGTCTAGACGGCAGTGGCTAAGGGCTCCACCCGGCCACGTGGCCGAGCGTCTGTCTGCTCCCCAGTGGCAACTAGCGGGCTGGGTGGGGCGAGCCGCGGAAGATGGGAAGCTGGTCTAGGGTGGAGCAGGCAGAGGAGCCATCTGAGTGAGCCGGGCACAGCAGCAGGCCGAGAGGAGCTGGCTGGCGGCAGCCCATGCACGTGCCTTGCCGCTGGGGCAGCCACGCAAGGACACGTCAGGCACGTTCCCTGCAGGCCGCTGCCCTACCCAGAGCAGCACCGGGCTCCTTTTCGCACAAAGAGCAGTTAGCGGCCTCCTCTGCTCCATTAGCTAACGAGCCCTGAGCCGGCAGCCTGGCTGCATTCTCCTCTCGTCCTCGCCAAGCCGCCCGCACAGGTCACGCGGGACTCTGGGTTCGGGCTTTTGGGGCCTACAGCCGGGGCACCCTTTTCCAGGCACTGGGGTGTGCGCGGACCCACCCCGGGGGGAGCTGTGGTGGGGCCCGGCAGAAGGGAGAGGAGACGAGAGCTGGCCCGGTGAGATCTTGCATTTGCCCCGGGTTGCTGAGGCTGCGGGGGCAGGACGGCAGGGTGCTGGGCTGCGAGCGGCCAGTGCTCTGGTGAGATGCAACACGGCATTAAAAATCAGGGGGGACCCAGCTCTGCACCCCCCCCAGCACACCCACATGCCACCCCCCCAGGTGTGCACATACATTCATGTCTTCAGCGTCCCCCGGAGCTGGGCCGGGTAGAGGTCCCTGCGGCCTGAGCGCCAGTTACTAAGTAGATGGAAACTGTCAGTCCGTCTCCCCCCACCCCGCTCTGCTGGGCACCGCCGCCAGCTGGGGAAGCAGAGGCCCGGGTGGAAAGGCTAATGAACGAGCCAGGCACGTTTCTGAAGGGAAATAAGCCTTGAATTGAGCTTGGCTGGAGCCGCAGTTTTCCCCTCAAGATCGATGGGGAAACTGAGGCCCAGGTTAGGGTTTGCCAACTGCTCTAGCCCGAGCGGGCTGGTCATGGTGTGACACGGGGGCTAAGAGTCACCTAGTTCTGTCAGCCTCCCCGTACCTTGCCGCCCACCCCAGGGCTTCCCAGCCCCTCTGCATAGGCGCGGCAGCCTAGCGTGGGGTGTCCCCCTGTCGATAGCTGCTCCTGGGCCCGTTCCCCAGAGGCGCTGCTGGGTCTGCTCCGGTAGCTTCCAGCCAGAGCAGAGGAGGCGCCAGACTGCTCCGGATCGGGCCCCCTCAGCCTTGATTACACGCGGGAAGCCTGGAGACGAGGGATAAAAATGCCTTCCCCAATCGATCCCGGCTGCTGCTCTCAGGCTCCGGCTCCCGGCGGTGATTGGCAGGCCCCCGCGCTCCGAGCCATTGCATTCCCCTCACATCCCGCAGTGCTGCCCTTCACCCTGCTGACATTGGCCCCGGGGACCGGGCTGGCTCCCGTTGCCAGCCTCAGGGGAAGGGACCTGCCAGGGAACACGCCTGCTGAGGAGCAGCCCGGGTGCTGGCCGGCCCCTGGGCAGCCTATGCTGCAGCCCGTGCTCCCCGGAGGGAGCTGGTGGGTCTGGCTGAGAGGCCTTGGCCCACTAGGAGCCCAGCTCTCAGCTCCCTGGTACGGGTAATTGGGCTGCCCATGGCTCCCCATGCTGGTGCGGGGGTGACAGGCACTGCTGGGGGGGGAGGGCGTGTGGAACCACCCAGGCCGAGCCGAGACTAGAACCTGGCAGCTTCTGCTCCCACCTGGGCTGGTCCCACTTGGCTGAGGGAGCGTCCCCATGAGGTGCTGGGACAGGGCTCAGCGGGTGCTTCCGGCCCCGCCACCCAGCACGAGGGCAGCCGGGCAGGCTCTGGAGAGAGGCCCTGGCTGAGGGCGGGAGGCGCCGGAGGAGCCTGCATCCAAAGCGTTAACGTCCCAGCCGGGCGCTGCTGCGGGGTGGGGGGCGGGGGAGCGTTTGAGGATCGATTCCCCACTTAGCCGCAATCTCGCTTTATTATTCACCTTTTTTTCCCTTCAGAGCAGAAGCAGCCCCCCCCCCCTCCCCCGGCCTTTGTCTCTGGTTTGCTGGGCTGTTGCTAAGGGCTGGGGAGCATCATTACCAGCCTCCCTTAAATCTTCCTCAGACCGCGGGGAGACGAGCCCCGGGTAATTAAGCCACAGGCAGCCCCCCAAGCCGAGCCCCGCCTGCCGGTGACTGCTCCTGCCACTGGAGAGCCAGGCCCCTCCCGTGTGCTGTCCCCAAGCTCGGGGGGCTGGTTTTCCACAGGGCTCATCCTTGTCTCCGAGCCCCCCAATTGGAAATTAAAACATGGAGGGATTCCTGGCGATAAAGCTGCCCCACGGAGCCCTCGGCTCCCTCCCCTGCAGCGCGGAGGGGCCAAGTAGGGCTCTTTCCAGTCGTGCCGAGTGGGGAGGCAGCCAGGGTGTGGCCAGGCCCAGGCTGTGCTGGCAGTCGTGGTCTCGCCCGGCAGAGGGCTGGCCCCGTGCCTGCTGGTTCCACGGGGTGCAAGTGGCTCCAGCCATCGCAGGCCGCTGAGCTGTGACTGAATAGCCGTGCCCAGCGGGCAGGGTGCCGCCCGGCCTGGAGGGCGCATCCCGCAGGCCCCAAGCTCTGACTGGGACGGGGTGGGAGCATAGGGAGTAGTGCCCGGCCCTGACTTGCCCTCTCCCGATGTCCCTGCTGGGCTGGGTCCGGTTTCTCCCCTTGGCAGCTCTTGTGGGGGAGAGATTTCCCCCTCCTCCGGCATCCCATCCCAGCTCGATTAGAGCCAGCCTGACCCCGAGCGTCCCCTAGGAGCCCTCTCTCCGTCTCTGGGGCTGAGGCGCCGTCTCCGCTCTCCCCTGCAGGCCCACGTTCCAGTACTTCACCTGGCACACCTGCGTGCTGGGCATCCTGGGCTGCGGCATCATGATGTTCCTCATCAGCCCCATCTACGCCTCGGCCAGCGTGGCCTTCATGCTGCTGCTGCTGCTGGCCCTGCACTACCTGTCACCGAGCAGCAGCTGGGGCTACATCAGCCAGGCCCTCATCTTCCACCAGGTAGGCGTCCGCGCCGCCCTGCCCGCAGGTGAGCGAGTCCTGCCCCTTCCCAGGTGCTTCCCTCCCTGTCCTGGTGGTAGGCTCGTTCCCCCCCCCCCCCACACACCTGTCATTCAGCGTCAGCACTGAAAACACCCGCTCGATCTTATCAGACTCCTTCTCGGGAGCAGCGCCTCAGGTGCCGATTGGCAGCTCGCGAGGTTCCTCCAGCGGCACGACTGGGGCCAAGGGTCTGCCGCCGGGATAAATGTGGCGGGAATTTGTTACGTATCTCAGAAGCAGGATGCCTGCTCCACAAGGGGCCGCTGGCCGGTCGAGAGGCTGAAGGAGCCCTCGGGGACAGTACGACCGTGGCAGAGAACCGGAGTGGACTCTTTGTATCAGTCTTCACGGCTGAGGTCCTGACAGAGATTCCCAAACCTGAGCCATTCTTTGTAGGGGACAAATCTGGGGAACGACCCGAGAGTGAGGTGTCATTAGAGGAGGTTTTGAATCAAATCGATAAACTAAACCGTCATAAGTCGCTAGGGCCAGATGGCATCCGCCCAAGAGTGCTGAAATGGCAGAACAACTAGCTGTGGTTTGTAATGTGTCCCTTAAATCAACGTCTGTACCAAATGACTGGAGACTAGCTAATGTGATGCCAGTTTTTAAAAAAGGGCTTAGAGGTGATCCTGGCAATTCCACGCCAGTAAGTCTGACTTCAGTACCAGGCAAACTGCTTGGAACGAGAGTAAAGAACAGAATTGTCAGACACGTGGATGAACATAATTTGTCGGGGAAGACTCAGCATGGTTTTTATAAGGGGAAATCATGCCTCACCAGTCTATTAGTTCTTTGAGGGGGGTCAACAAGTATGTGGACAAGGGGAACCCAGTGGATCTAGGGTGCTAAGCTCTCCAGAAAGCCTTTGAGAAGGTCCCTCTCCAAAGGCTCTGAAGCAAACTAAATTGTCATAGTCTGGAGCGACATGAAGGGTTACGTGCCCCCCAATGCCACTGAGGGAGGTTGTCACGGCTCACACTTGGCCTCTCGGCTCCTGGGTGGAACCCCCCTCTCCAGTGTGGAAGCCACTTCTTGGAGTCCACTCCAGTGCAGCGACCCTTTCTTGGGGTGCCCGCTCTCACCTGGGGCATCCGCCCCTCCGACTCCAGGACGGTGCCTCTCAGAGCCGTCAGCCACCTGACTCCGCCGTGAGCCCCTTCGAGGGGTCCACTCTCTCTGGACCCCCAGGGCCTCCACTCCCAGAAGGAATAGTGCCCCCCTGTTCTCTAGACCAGAGAAACTATCAGCCAGCCCAAAACAGAAGGGTTTATTGAGCTTTGAACACAGCAACAGATCAGTCAGGCCTGGGCCCTGGGCCCCCAGCCCACCCGTCAGCCAGCTCAGTCCTGCCAGCTCTGCCCTCAGTCCCCCAAAACAGCCAACAGTCTCCCAGCAGAGCCTCCAGTATCCCCAGCAACAGCCCCTCCCCCGTCCATTGTCTTCTCCCCAGGTAAGAGGGTCACCTGGCCTCTCTCTTCTCTGCCTCTTCTCCTCCGTCCCATGTTCTCCCCTCGCTGGGGCCACCTGGGCCGGTTGCCGGGGTCCCTCTCTGCCGCCCATTGTCTGTCATCCGGCCAGAACTGGCTGTGTCCTCCAAGCAGGGTCGGGGTCACCAGGGTCCCAGACACCCCGGCTCCAACTCTGGGCTGTTCCCTGACACAACAAACTCCCCCGCTTTGTCACGTCAAACCGGTAACTGCTGGGCACTTATGCAACACCCCCCTTTGACCCCTAAAACTCCCCACTTCCTCACAGAGGGGCAATGGGCCTGCAGCCAGTGGGCACAGCCGTCCAGTTCATAGGACTGTTCTTCCAACCCTCCCAGCTCCCACGCTTTGGGGGCCCCCATGGGGCCCAGGGCAGTCCAGGAGACATGCAGGGGCTGGGGCTGGCAGCCGGTGGTGGACAGTGAGCAACCCAGCTGGGAGCCGGGGAAGCAGAGCAGACTGGGGCTGGGTTGCTCCACTTCTCCCCCCGCTGCCGCCAGCAAGTGCAGGGGGTCCCAAACCCTGCTGCTGGCACCAGGCGCCCCACTAGTCCCCTTGGCCACGTTACTCGGGGGAAGGGACTTGGGGGCAGGGGTGGAGCAGGTGTGGGAAGAGGCAGGGAGGTGGTGGAGCAGGGGTGGGAGCTTGGAGGAAGGAGTGGAGTGGGGGCAGGACGAGGCGGAGCCTTCCCCCAGATGAGGGGTGGCACAGGGCAGAGTCATGTGGGAGGGCGGTCATGTGGCCAGTGTCTCTCTTGTGTCCCTCCCTAGCAGTCACCACTGGTCATGGGATAAGGGGGAAAGTCCTTTTATGGGTTGGTAACTGGTTAAAAGATAGAAAACAAAGTGTAGGGATAAATAGTTTTCAGAGTGGAGAGAGGAAACTCCTGGTGTCTCCCAGGGGTCTGTCCTGGGACCCATCCTGTCCAACATATTCATAAATGATCTGGAGACGGGTAAACAGTGGGGGGATGGGGAAATTTGCAGATGATACAAAATTGCTCAAGATCGTTAAGACCCAAGCAAATTGCGAAGAGCTTTGAAAGGATCTCACGAAACTAGGGGACTGGGTAACATTAATGGCAGATGAAATGTAATGTTGATAAAGGCAAAGTAATGCATATTGGGAAAACATAATCCCAACTATGCATTCAAAGCTGATGGGGACTAAATTAGCTGTTACCATTCAAGAGCGAGATCTTGGCGTCATTGTGGATAGTTCTCTGAAAACATCCACTCAGTGTGCAGCGGCAGTGGAAAAAAAGCAAATAGACTGTTGAGAATCATTAAGAAAGCGATAGATAATAGGACAGAAAATATCCTTGCCTCTGTATAAATCCATGGTACGCCCACACCTTGAATACTGCGTGCAGATGTGGTTGTCCCATCTCAAAAAAGATATATTGGAACTGGGGAAGGTTCAGACAAGGGCAACAAAAATGATTAGGGGTTTGGAACAGCTTCCATATGAGAAAAGATTAGTAAGACTTTTCAGCTTCGAAAAAAGTCAACTATGGGAGGAGATGATAGAGGTTTATAAGATCATGGCCAATGAGAAATAAATAAGAAACTGTTATTTACTCCTTCTCATAACTCAAAAACTAATTACCGTAACATTGCAAGTATAATGCGCACCTATGTATAATGCGCACCCTGACTTTGGAATCTTAGCGTAATGAAAAAATCTGAACTATGTATAATGCGCCCTGGGGTTTGAAGCCATCGAGCTTAGCAGCCCCACAACCTCTGCCAACAAGTGGCTGTCCCGCAGCCAGGAGCCGACCCGCCAGCACCTGGCCCAGCCTCGCCCGCTTCCCGGAGGCAGCCCCGGGCTGCAGGAGAGCAGGAGGGAGGGACGCGCTGCTCCCACCTGCAGGCTTGCCCAAGAGGTTTGGGTTGCACAGCTTCTTCCCTCCCTGGTGCTCGCAGAGCTCGTGCCTGCCGCGGGGACCTCCGGGGGCAGCCTGAAGGAGCACCAGGCAGGCAGTGAGCCAGGGCGCTGCAGCCTGGCGGTGCTGCCGGCTCCTTGCCTTATCCGGGAGTCTGGCGGGGAGGCGACCACCGCGCCGTGCTGCAGCAGGAAAATTTCTGGGCACAGCCTGAAGGAGCACTGGGCAGGCAGCGAGCCAGGGCACTGCCAAAATAAAACTTTAAAAAATAACACCTATGTATAATGCGCACCCCGACTTTGACCCCAAAAAGTTGGAAAAAAGTGCGCACGATACTTGTGATTTTATGGTAATGAAATAATAGCAAGTTTTAATTTAAACAAACACAAGGAAATATTTCTTCACACAACACAGTCAACCTGTGGAACTCCTTGCCAGAGGATGTTGTGAAAGCCAAAGTCTATAAAAGGGTTAAAAAAAGAGCATGATACATTCATAGCGGTTAGGTCATCAATGGCTATTAGCCAGGACGGGCAGGGATGGTGGCCCTAGTCTCTGTTTGTCAGACGCTGGGAATGGGTGACGGGGAGCGATCCCTGTTCTGTTCATTCCCTCTGGGGCACCTGGTGCTGGCCACTGCTGGCAGACAGGTCACTGGGCTAGATGGACCTTTGGTCTGACCCCGTCTGGCTGTTCTTACGTTCTGTGAGGCTACTCCAGAATCACACCCTGCAGGGGCCAGCAGCTGCTTCCAGCGGCAGGTGGTGTCCTCATCCGAGCTGCGGGCGGAGCGGTGGGAGCCGCCCCCAGAGGTGGGTCCCAATCTCACATTACTGCACAGGCCAGGGCGGGTGTCTCCTCATGGCACTGGTGTGAGATCAGCCAGGTTCCCGGTCTTGGGGCCAAGCTCAGCGGGGCTGCCACGGGTTGGGGAGCTGGCTGGGCGGAGTGTGCGAGGCTCAGGAAGGGCTATTCATGCGGCTGCCTGAAATCCAGCTCTGTGCCCTGGGGGTTCCCAGGGCAAATGGGCCGCACAGCCCGGCTGGGCTCTGGAGCCCAAACCCCGACGCTCCCCCAACCCTGAAGATTTTCTTTCTCGTCCGCTCCTCCCCTCAGAGATCTTGGCCTGGCCTCAGGGAGCATGTGCGTGAGGAAAACCACCGGTGCGGCGTGTACCGAGGAGTGACCTTTCTCCTGCCGGGACGTGACCCCAAATGGGATCACACGCAGGCCTGCCGCGGAGAGGCCCTGGCGCTGGGGTAGTGCCCACGCTGAGCATGGCACTGCCCGCAGGCAGGAAGAAAGAGCAGCCCCCGCCGCGTGGATGTGGCTGGGGGGGTGCTTGGCGGGCTGCCGAGCTAGCACCCCCCCACCGCAGGGGCTGCACCCGGAGCAGTGGGAGGGCACCACTCGCACATGGGGTGTCTGTGCCCTGACTGCCTGCTCTGCCTTGCCCTGCGCCAGGTCCGGAAGTACCTGCTGATGCTGGACGTCCGGAAGGAGCACGTCAAGTTCTGGCGCCCCCAGATGCTGCTGGTGGTGCAGAACCCCCGGTCCTGCCTCCAGCTGATCAGCTTCGTCAACGACCTCAAAAAGAGCGGCCTGTACGTGCTGGGCCACGTGGAGCTGGCGCAGTTAGGTGAGCAGGGCCTGGGGCCGGGAACCGCGGGCGCCATCGCAGCGAGAGCAGGGCCTGGGGCCGGGAACCGCGGGCGCCATCGCAGCAAGAGCAGGGCCTGGGGCCGGGAACCGCGGGCACCATCGCAGGGAGAGCAGGGCCTGGGGCTGGGAACCGTGGGCGCCATCGCAGCGAGAGCAGGGCCTGGGGCCGGGAACCGCGGGCGCCATCGCAGTGAGAGCAGGGCCTGGGGCCGGGAACCGCGAGTGCCATCGCAGCGAGAGCAGGGCCTGGGGCCGGGAACCGCGGGCGCCATCGCACTGAGAGCAGGGCCTGGGGCCGGGAACCGCGGGCGCCATCGCAGCGAGAGCAGGGCCTGGGGCCGGGAACCGCGGGCGCCATCGCAGCGAGAGCAGGGCCTGGGGCCGGGAACCGCGGGCGCCATCGCACTGAGAGCAGGGCCTGGGGCCGGGAACCGCGGGCGCCATCGCAGTGAGAGCAGGGCCTGGGGCCGGGAACCGCGGGCGCCATCGCAGCGAGAGCAGGGCCTGGGGCTGGGAACCGCGGGCGCCATCGCAGCGAGAGCAGGGCCTGGGGCCGGGAACCGCGGGCGCCATCGCAGCGAGAGCAGGGCCTGGGGCTGGGAACCGCGGGCGCCATCGCAGCGAGAGCAGGGCCTGGGGCTGGGAACCGCGGGCGCCATCGCAGTGAGAGCAGGGCCTGGGGCCGGGAACCGCGGGCGCCATCGCAGCGAGAGCAGGGCCTGGGGCTGGGAACCGCGGGCGCCATCGCAGTGAGAGCAGGGCCTGGGGCCGGGAACCGCGGGCGCCATCGCACTGAGAGCAGGGCCTGGGGCCGGGTGCCACAGGCTCTGGCATGGGGCAGGAGCGAGTGGGGTTGCCATGGTGACAGAGCCGATGCCCGGGGATCCAGGCCGTAGGGGAGAGCGGCTCGGGGTTGGGGGTGACCCCCGGTGGGGGCTCTTGCAGGGAGACCCCTCGGAGCCGCACTGGCACTGCGCTGCTCCGGGAGTTGAGCTCCCCCGGGGTGTGGGGCACAGGGCGGGCAGGCGGGGGAGAGGGCTGTGTTCACTGCCTGCCCCATCTCCCCCAGACTCCCTGCCCTCCGACCCCCTGCAGACGCAGGCTGACTCCTGGCTCCTGCTGGTCGACAGGCTGAACATCAAAGCCTTTGTGAACCTCACGCTGGCCGACTCGGTGAGACACGGCGTCCAGCAGCTGCTCTTCATCTCCGGGCTGGGTGAGTCGCCGCGGCCAGCGCCCAGTGCACGCTGGCTGTGCCGCGGGAAGGGCCCAGTCGCAGGGTTACTGCCTGCCAGGTCCTCTGCAAGGGCAGTGTAGGCTCCCAGCAGCTGCGGGGCAGGGCCCAGCACATCCCTCGGCCTCCTGCTGCATTGGGGGGGCCCTCTGTGAGCGCCAGGCCTGTGGGTGTCCCGCTAGCCAGATGGTGGCAGCTGATGGTGACAGAGCTGTGGCAGGACATGGCTTTGCTCCCCCCGGGAGACCAGCTACTGCTCCCTTCCCCCCCGGGAGAACTGGAGCTAGTGACCCAGCCTTGCTGAAGGAATGGGCTGGTGTCACAGCGCCACAGGATCGGTCCCATGTCCCCAGCTTTGGACCAGTCTCTGGGAGGCCCCTGCTGGGTGCCACATAGGGGAAACTGAGGCACAAATCAGCTTCATAGCGATGTTAGCGGAACTCCCCACGTCCTCGGGCCTGGGGCCGGCGTTCAGTAGTCCCTGGCAAACTGCTGGCGCTGCAAACTGCCCCTGCTGGCACCGCATCCACTAGGCAGGCAGAGGGTGGTGCGGTGGGCCGTCGCCAGCCTGGGTGCTGCTCTGAGGGCAGGCCAGCCCCGGCTGCCCCCATGCACCCCACAGCAGGGAGGGGCTGGCCCCGTACTCCCAGGCTGAGCTGGGCCCCTGGGGGGCAGCCCCAACAGCTAACCACGCGCCACACACTGTCTGGCAGGTGGCATGAGGCCCAACACCATCGTGCTCGGCTTCTACGACGGCGCGGCGCCGCAGGACGAGCTGGCCCGGCACCCGGCCTTCGAGGATGGCGAGGCGGCGGTGGGTCTGAGCTTCCCCCCGGTGCGGAAGGCCGGGGCCCCCAGGCGGCTGTCGCCCCAGGAGTACGTGTCCGTGGTGGCCGACGCGGTGAAGATGCTGCGGAACGTGATGCTGGCCCGCGCCTTCGAGCACTTCGACAAGCCACAGGCGCCCTCCATCGACGTCTGGCCCCTCAACCTGCTGCGCCCCGACAGCGCCCGCTATGCCGACACCTGCAGCCTCTTCCTGCTACAGATGGCCTGCGTGCTCAGCATGGCCCGGGCCTGGCGCCGCGCCCAGCTCCGCCTCTTCCTGTGCGTGGAGACGGGGGCCAGGACCCGCGGGCAGGAGGACAAGCTGCGCCAGCTGCTGAAGGATCTGCGCATCCAGGCTGCCATCCACATGGTGCCCTGGGACGCCGTGGTGGCCCTGCACTGGCAGAAACAGCACGAGCGGCAGGCCAGGCCGGAGGAGGCCGCCATGAACTTCCCTGGCAACGCCACCTGCATCTCCGACGAGTACCTGCAAGCCGCCAACAGGCTGATCCTGGAGCAGAGCCCCTCACCCACCATCCGCTTCCTCTACCTGCCCCGGCCCCCCGCCGACACCAGCCTCTACCCCAGCTACCTGCACCAGCTGGAGCTGCTCACCCGGGACCTGGGCCCCACCCTGCTGGTGCACGGCGTCAGCGCCGTCACCAGCACCGAGCTCTAGCGCCCGGGCCGGGGAAGGGGACTGCGGCGTTCGGACCAGGCTGGCTCAGGGCTTCCCTGGCAGAGACCCCCCTCCCAAGCGCTCCCCTCGTGCCACCCTTGCTGAGAGGCTCCCTGCGCTCACGCAGCTCTGCGGCCCCATGGCCACGCTGCCAGCTGGGTGATGTGCCTGTTCCGCCCAGCCCTGGCGGGCCCGCGTGGGGCTGCTCTGTGGGTTCCCGGCTCTCTGGCCTCTCTAAGCCAGGCCCTGTGGGCATGTGGGCCATAGCTGCAGTCATGGCTCCTGGGCCAGTCGGTGCCATGTGGGGACGAGCAGGCTGGGTGGCAACTCGGGTCGCCTGAGTTCTCGTCCCGACACTGACTGGGGGCGAGTAGCTGAACTGATGGGCCTCAGCTGGAGAACAGGTCACCCCCCAGCAGCGTGGGCAGCAGCGGTGACTGGCAGGGAGCCCTAGTGGTGAGAGGCTGGTTGTCGTGAGACATGAGGAGCCAGTGGCCAGAGCCCTGGAGTCTCCACGTGCCCAGGAAGCTGGCGGCTGGGCTCTACGCACATGTGGAGTGGAACAAGACCTGGGCAGGTGCTATGGGGCAGCCGTGCACGAGGGCAGGGCAGGGCACGTGCCTTGAAACTGCCAGTAGCTTTATTTGCACTGAAACGGTACTGAAATAAATCTGCCATGGAGGCTGAAAGCCGGGTCTGATGTTGTCGCGGTGCCCCGGAGCAGCACCCTCTGTCCACCGGCAGCCTGACCCCCTCCCGTTGGCTGCAGGGCTCACAAGAGAGTTTGAAGGGAGGCAGGGTACCTTCGGGGGGTCACGGGCAGCCTGGGAGAAGGGGGCGTGGAGGGGTGACGGACCCAGCGCTGGGCTAGAACGGAGCCGCGCAGTTGTGGGCTGGATGGACACAAGGGGCGGGGTGGCGCCTGTCGAGGCCGGAGCGAGAGGCGGCCGGTGCGGCGCAGAAAGGGGGGCAGAGCATGGCCAACAGTTTTGGCCACATGGATGGACAGGGAGGTCCAGATGTGGAGCCGCTGTGCGGAAGGGCTCCGCAGGGGTTGGACCCAGCTGGGCTATGGGGACCTGAGCAAGGCACCCGGGCAGCAGACGAGGGGGTGGAGCTGGCCCAGCGACAGAGGAAGGAAGGCAGAGCCAGAGGAAGGCTCAGAGGGGCGATTAGCAGCTCCCTGGCCAGACGTCCCCTAGGAGATGCCAGGGACAGGCTGTGCTCAGTCTGGACAGGAGACAGGCTGGGGGGCGGGGCAGGAGGGAACGGTGAGTCCTCAGCCTGGCGAGGGGGAGTGAGTTTGCCTCTGCAGAGGAGAGCCCCAGCCAGAGCTAGGGGGGAGGGAGCAGACCTCTGGGAGCCCCCACAGAACATGGGGGGCGGGGAAGCTGCCGAGGGACACGCTGACGCTCCGAGCATAGAGGTTGGCGGAGACCCAGCAGATGACAGTGGCGGGAGCCAGGAAGGACGAGCTGTGGAGCAGAGCCTGGCCAGGCTGGTTCTGGTGCGCTGGAGGCCTAGGGAGACCCATGGCTGAGCATTCGGAGTGCTTAGCAGAGGCAGGGGCTGGAGGGCAGTGGAAGAGGCTTGTGGGGCCAGGGCGTGGGTGAGACTGAAGCATGGCTGTGCTGAGGGGCCAGCCAGCATGGGGAGATTGGTATAGGGGTCATCAGCTGGGCTGTGTGAGCAGAGGGCGGATGTGCTGGCAGGCTGGCCCAGCTCTTGCAGGGGGTGGTGGAGGGGAGCGAAGCGTAGGGAGACAGCTCCGGACGGAGGGGGCAAGGCCAGCCTATGGCATCGCTGGCCTGTGTGTGATTTGGGAGTGAAGGGGGCTCGGGGTCAGAGCAGGGGCCTTAGCGGCAGACACAGCACAGTGCGGTGAAGACCTGGAGGGTGGGAGAGGTGAACCAGTGCTGCGGGGGAATGCAGAAGGGAGGAGGAATGCCAAACAGCCAGCCACAGTCCCAGGTCAATGTATACCTTAGATCTTACCAAAAGAGTCCGCTGAGTCAGTCCTCTAGACTCTAAAATCTAAAGGTTTGTTGAAAGAAAGAAAGAAAGAAAGAAAGAAAGAAAGAAAGAAAGAAAGAAAGAAAGAAAGAAAGAAAGAAAGAAAGAAAGAAAGAAAGAAAAAGTTGAGAGTAAAATTGTTAAATTAAATTACATACATGGATTACAAAGTTCCTGGCACAGGCTGGTAGCAGAGATGGATTGTTCTGCCGTCTTATAAGTTTCTGGATACGTCCTTTCTTAGGGTGGACCATCAGCCCTTCTGGGCTCCGCTCATAGCAAAGATGCTCCAGGTGAGATGAGCTGGATTGAAGGCAAACCTGGAGGAACTCCCCAGAATCCTCTTTACAGCCTTGCCCATGTGGAGGGAATCCCATTGTTCTCCTGTGTGAAAGCAAGACCCAGCTGGAGTTTGTCACGTGCATGACTCAGCCCTTAGCGGTCATGGCTGACTGTTGGCACGTCGGGGACCCCCCCCAATCCTGCACCCCGTCTTCAGCAAGATGAGACTCCACCAGCCAGTAGAACAGAGGTGGTTTATTGCTCTTCCAGGATACAGCACAGCACAGATGTGATGTGGTTTCAGGAGTCGGGGCCAGGATGCCTCAGACCCCTTGGGTTAGGGGGTCCATTGTCATCACTAGACCCTTAGCCCTCAGCTAAGGCTGCTTCCTTCATGTTTCCCAGCCAGCAACTGCCCCTTCCCCCGAAACCTCCCTTCCTTTGTTCCCTACCTGCCCTCAACCAGTCGGACAGGTTGGGTCTTTGCCTACATGACTTAAGGCAGCCGTCCAGCTGGGCAGTGCTACAGATACCAGCCAGTAGGGGTCCCCCCAGCCCAGTGGCTGCCCAGAGGGTATGCCCTGCCCACTACATCACACTGACATGCTGGTCTGATCGGTCGCAGCAAAGTTCCTCGGAGGCGGATTGGCACCACTTTGGGCCCATTGTCAGGCAAGCGCTGACGTTCACTTGACTGGCCCCCTTTTGCACTAAGTCGGCCAAGTTTGTTGACGTCTCCCAGAAGCAAACATTTGCAACACAGGCACAGAGCCAACACTCGTATCTTCACATACGCACATGATACATGCCCACGAGTAGCAGCAGTAGAATCAGCGAGTCACAAGCTTTCTATAGACCTCCTGCTTGGCCTACTTGGTACAAGACTTGATGCAAACAGATCACAGCGGTTGCAACAACGTTTGGTATGTTCACGACAGAGTGCAGTAACGTCCCCCAGGAGGTGCCAGGGTGGCACCGCAGCCCTGCCGCCCTAGGCTGCGCCAGCCCCAGCTCTTCTTCACTCTTTGCCGTCAGGTGTCTCACACCCCATGCCACATGGTCAGCCCAGTGGTGGCAGCAGTGAGTTTTCCCCTCCCCACACCTGTGGCCTGTTTGGTCCCCTTGTGGGGCAGCTGCCAGTGGGTCATTTGCTGGATTCCAAGGCAGCGGGGCCTCACCAATGCAGAGCTCTTGGCACCCAGGTACTGGGCTCATGTGGGAGTCCTCTCATGCAGGTGGCTGGCGGAAGCAGGGGATGCGCCAGGAGAACTACAGTGCTAAGAGGGGCTGTCTCCCAGAGCCAGGGTGTTAGGGCTGCCAAGCCACCCCCTGCTGTGTCCCAGCTGGGCAGCCATGATGGTGCAGCACCCACAGGCCTGATCCCCACCCGGGGAGTCACTGGGAAACCCTCCATGAACCACCTGGTCTCACTTGACAAAAAGGCAGCACCTGCCCCTAGGCTGCCAGACTCAGCCTGCCCAGGGAATTGGATGATGGAGGAGGGGGGGGGCAGCTGGATTATGCTGCTCCTGTGCGTGACTGGGGCTCAGCCCCCCCCTCCCTCCATCCTCCATGGAGGATAATTCACTGCAGCATCTTTCCAGCCAGGGATCCATAGAGAACAGTGTGGTGACCCCTCCCCTGCTCTCCCCTTCACTGCCCCCCCATTGCCAGCTCTGCTGGGCTCTGGTCCCCCTCACTCCCCCATTGCAGCCCCTCCCCATCACCACCTCTGCTGGGCTCTGATCCCCCTCACCCCCCTCCATTACCAACCTGTGGGAATCTGATCCACCTCGGTCCCCCCATCACAGCCTCCCCATCGCCACCTATGCGGGCTCTGATCTCCCTCCGTCTCCCCCCATTGCCACCCCTGCGGGCTCTGATCTCCCTCCATCTCCCCCCATTGCCACCCCTGCGGGCTCTGATCTCCCTCCGTCTCCCCCCATTGCCACCCCTGCTGGGCTCTGATCCCCCTCCATCTCTCCCCATTGCCACCCCTGCTGGGCTCTGAGCCCCGTCTGGCCCCACATTGGCTCCCGGAGGGGTGCTGCAGGATGCATGTGTGGGGCGGGCACTCTGGGCTGTCCTTAGCCCCTTGCAATCAGCATGGGAGCCCAGCACTCCGGCCTCGTAAATCACTCAGGTGATTGTCAATGACAGCACTGCTGGCAGGCCCCCAAACAACCCCTGTGCAGTGCGTGTCGGCTCAGCAGGGAGCGCCTGGCCCAGAGCCGGGCAAAGGGCCTTGCCTGGCCCCCCCCAGCCCCCGCCCGGAGCCTGGGGGCCAGCCCTGGAGGCCGTGTGGCTCTGGGCTGCCCAGCGAGGCGGCAGCTTGAACGGCTCTGCCAGTTACGCCGGCAATTTCCCCTCCGCCTGACAGCGGTCGCTTTCATATCGCGCCGGGAGCTATTGATTAGGGGGAGGGGAGGAAATTGCCTCGGTGACGGCAGATAAATATATCAGCCGCCTGCCATGCCGGGATGGGCTTTGCAGACTAAAAGATGATGGATCGCTTCCTATTAGCCCCGGAGCAGCGGGTTTGCCGGGGCTGCGAGGCGAACAGACTGGGCGGGGGAAGGGAGACAGGCAGCGAGAGACTGGTCACAAGGGCCGGTGGGAATTAAGGACTGGACTGTGCTGCGCTTGGGGAGCCGATGAGGCTCAGTTGCCTGATCTCTCGGGGTTCCCGGAGGGGTGGAAGAGGCGGTGTTGTCCCAAGCCGAGTAGGGAGGCCTGGCTGGTCCAGGCTGGGTGCAGCTGGCATGGCAGGGAGCAGTGAGCGCCTGGGCCTGCCCCTGTATCCGGTGAAGGGCTGCCAGACGCACGGGAGCGACGCACACGCAGCCACAGGCGCCAAGTCTTCCGGCCCGGGGCGCTGTGCGTGGGAGGCTGAGCGGAGACCTCCCGGAGTGGGAGCAGCCGGCGGGCGGCCTCCAAGCCTGGGCGTTGTCCTGGCGACAGTGCCAGGCCGAGAAGCTGCTCGGCTACACGGGCCCCCGCAGAACCCGGCCATGGAGGGGGACAGGCCCAGCCTCAGCAGGGTGGCGTGGGCAGAGGCGCCAGCAGATGACAACAGCCCGGGCACCTGGCTGGGACCAAGCCCTTGAGTTCACCCCCGGCCTGGACTGTCTGAGCAGATTCAGCGTGGCCCCCCCCCCAAAGCAGCCAGGGCTACCCAGCTGGGGCCACAGTCTTTGAGGAGAGCCTCCCCCGCCTAGACACCCCTGTCCTCCTGGCTTGCCCCCCCCCCCCCGGCCTCTGCACCAGCACCCCAGATTCGTGTGTGTGAGCCGGCGCCCACGGGAGGGGGGGCTGGACCCGTGTTTGCTGCCGTCGGTCACCTCCGTGGTCGCGTCTCCCGCTCGCTCCGCCGGGAGCTGGGGGCCGCGCGGCAGGCAGCGGCGGCGCTGCCCATGTCAAGTCGTCAACGCTCATGAAGAGCCTCGGCCTGTCGCTGCCAATTCCCCAGCGAGGCCTGCAGAGCCTGACGGCGACGGCTGCTCCATACCAAGGAGCCCAGCGCCCCCAGAGCGGCCTGGCACCGGAGACGGTGCCTTCCCCTGCACGCCTTGGAGCTTGGGGGGGGGGGTGTACCTATGCACCACTCCACGGCACCCCCCTCTGCCAGCCCGGGCAGTGTCTGCAGGGGGGGTTAGCACCCGCCTCCGCAGGGCGGTGCCCAAAATGGAGAGTGGCAGAGAGGAGATAAACGCCTGGGGGCCAGTCCCCGGGGCTTGGCTGGCACCAGGCACTGCCAGCCAGGGAGCAGAGCGGGCAGCAGCCGGGGGTGCCCGTGGCACCGAGAGCGAGCCCAGGAGAGCGCGAGCAGAGGATGCTGGGAAGAGGGGATCTGTGGCAGGCTCGGGGGGGGGGCCAGCAGAGCGCCACGGGGGGCAGGGACCAGTGAACAGCAGTGCCAACTTGGCAAGCTCCGCCCAGGGGAGGGGCTTGTGTCTATTACCCATAAGCCCCTGCTGAACAGCTGGCAAGCATGTGTGCCTGGGGCAAGGGTGGGGTAAGAAAGGAAACCCACCATATTACCACTGGGCAAGCCGTGGATTCGGTCGGGGACGGGGTCTCCCTCCCATGCGGGCACCCCCCAAACCCGCTGCACTGACTGTGCTAATGTTGGCGATGGGGCCCCGCTGGACAGGCCTTGCGGAGCGGGACAAGCTGGCAGTTTACTGAGTACGAAATGAAGGCCATAAAACCCAAAAGTGGCAGGGCCCGGCTGGCTGATTTTATTTCCAAACAGGCTGGGTAGCTGGCGCAGGGCAGCATGGGCCCCGGGCCCATCATGTTAATTATCACGACGTAATTAAAAGCACATCCCAAGCCTCGCCCTTCATTACCTTCGTTGGCTTTGCCAACGTGTCCTCCAGGAGCGTTAACCCTTCGCACCCCGTGGGGGACGCCTCCCGGTGGGTCTTGGGCCCCCCCCCCAGCCTGGGCAGCAGGAGGCGCCTGGCACAAGTACCCCCCAGAATAACCTAACAGTCCGGCATTCCTCGCGCCCCCCACCCATTACCCTAACACGTCAGTACACACTGACCACTCTGTCTGGCTCTCGCTCTCACACCCACACAACTTGAGCGCCTCGCACACTAGCCCATGCTGCTCAGAACACCCCCTACAGGCCCGGCTGTTGTCCCATTGTGCAGAGGGAAACTGAGGCA
The DNA here is from genome assembly GCF_049634645.1 of Pelodiscus sinensis. Classification (NCBI taxonomy): domain Eukaryota; kingdom Metazoa; phylum Chordata; order Testudines; family Trionychidae; genus Pelodiscus; species Pelodiscus sinensis. The sequence goes on from NC_134720.1 coordinate 49,480,851, forward strand.
CATTGGGACTTAGGGCCTTCCCTGAGGAAACATGGTGTCTCTGCAAAACTGGGCCTTGATCCCTGGCCTCCCACAACCCAGGGTAGGGCCACGACTATGGGGTGTCCCCCCACGACACTCGGTGCGACAACATAATCACACAATGCTGCACACTTAACTCCTCGCTGCAGCACCCCCTGGTCCCAGTGGCCCACATGCCGCTGCCCTGCCAATGGCAACATGCACCCTGAACACACACACAACTGACCCCGTGTCGCCCACCCCCAGCGCAACCCCTGCACCAACCACACACCCAGACACCCCTGCTCTAGCCCCCTTGCACCACCCCCACACACCTCGGGGTCCCCCCTTCACCTCACACATTCCCACAGCTGTGCTCTCTTGCCCCCCCACCCACAGGACCCCGGCCATGGCCGGAACCCAGCCCCCCATGTGGTGACAAGTCCCTAAAGCAGGAACACAGAGCTGCAAGCCCTGGATTCAAGAGCAGTGTCTTTGGGGAGGGGGATACAGCTATGGGGGGGGGGAGGGAAGGGCTGAACTCTGCACACACCTCCCCTTCCAGGCTTCCCAGTACCCCCAGTGGCCCCCGGGCCCTGGCTACCCCCCTTCCAGGTCCCGGGGGGGTCCTATGCGGAGGAGCTGAGTAATCAATCGCTGGGGAGGGCACCCCCACTCCAGCCTCAGACAATCCGATCTCAGGTTGGCTTTTGGGCCGCACTGAGGCCAGGCTGGATTCAGACCCTGGCTGAGTCTCCTCTCTGGGGCCTGCCAGCCAGACTTGTGGGGCAGGGGATTGCTGCTCCTCGGGGTGGGTTAGCCTGGAAGGGAAGGGGGCAGCGGCGTTTGCTGGCCTGCACTGCCCTCCACACCGTGCTCCAGCTGGCTCCCCGTCCCCGCCCGGCTCGGCCTGCACCTGGCAGCAGCTGATGGAGCGGCTGGAGGAGGAGCCCTGGGGACCTGCAGCAGGTGGCCAGCCGAACTCCCCCAGCGCCCAGGCCTGGCCCTGCCCAGCTCAAGGAGCCACCTCCAGCCTTTCCCAGCACCAGCTGCAAACCAGGCCAGCTCGGCACCTGCTGGGCCTGGGACCTGCCGTGCACCGGCCTCTGCCTGGTGGAGCCAGGCCCGGACACTCCTGCTGCTGGCCTAGCTGCAGCCAGAGACCCGGGGGCCCAGCGCACACAGCAGCTCTGCCTGGGGGGAGTCGGGTGCTCCCCGGGCAGAGAGGGGTGGGGAGCTGGGCCTGCTCTGCTGGAGCCTCCCCAGCGCTGGTGACCCCCGCGTGCGTCAGACGCAGCCCCCAGCAAATCTGGCAGCCCCGGTGCGCGTGTGGGACAGGCTCCAAGGGGAGCAGCAAGGGCGACGCGAGGGCCAGGCTGGCTGCCTGTGCGGGAGAGGCTGGCGCAGCTCACCCAGGGCAGGCGGTGACTTGGCATCGCCGGGAGGACTCAGCCGCCGAAGGCAGCCCGAGCCACCCACGCTCAGCCTAGAGCCAAGGGGCGCTGCGGCCAGTGCAGGGGCCAACCACTGAAACAAGGCGCCGGCTGCTGGGGGCGGCTGCTTGTCACCCAGAGCCTTTAAACCGAGGCCGGGCCCCACCAGGCTCGGTCAGGCCTGATGGGCGGATGCAGCAATCCCCGGGCGCAGTTCTCGGGCCAGGCTGATCAGGCTGGGCGGGTCCCCTCTGGCCTTGCAATGGACCAATGGGGCGAGCGGGGACTCCGTTGCCAGGCTGGGCTCAGCTGATGCACCGAGACCTGCCAGCACTCGCCTGCGGCCAGGGCTCGTAATGCTGGCTAGATCCAGGCATACACCGCCTCAGCCTGGCTCTGTCCAGCCCCTCACTCCTGCCCCACAGCCCCCTGGCATCCCAGCCCTGGGCTCCCCACTCCCAGGCCTGCCAGTGCCCCTCACTCCTGACCCACAGCCCCCTGGCATCCCAGCCCTGGGCTCCCCACTCCCAAGCCTGCCAGTGCCCCTCACTCCTGACCCATAGCCCCCTGCCGGCCCAGCCTTGGGCTCCCCAACCTCAGCCCTGCCGGTGCCCCTCACTCCTGCCCCATAGCCCCCTAGCATCCCAGCCCTGGGCTCCCCAACCTCAGCCCTGCCAGTGCCCCTCACTCCTGCCCCACAGCCCCCTGGCATCCCAGCCCTAGGCTCCCCACTCCCAGGCCTGCCAGTGCCCCTCACTCCTGACCCACAGCCCCCTGGCATCCCAGCCCTGGGCTCCCCACTCCCAGGCATGCCAGTGCCCCTCACTCCTGACCCATAGCCCCCTGCCAGCCCAGCCTTGGGCTCCCCAACCTCAGCCCTGTCGGTGCCCCTCACTCCTGCCCCACAGCCCCCTGGCATCCCAGCCCTGGACCCCACCCCGAGCTCTGCCTGTACCCCCCAGTTCTGACATGTAAATCCTCTGCATTTTGCTTTGCAATCCGGGGGGGAGCAGAGAATGACTCGTACATCCACCTCTCTACCCAGCCCCCCAGAACCAGAAGGGGGTTCATATTAAAGACCGACCCCCCAGGGTGGGGGAGGGGCGCAAGTGCCATTCCTTGGCTCAGGACGCCGGGACAGACCCCGGCCCCGGAGAAAAGGAGAGAGATGAAGTGGCCCAGCCCAGCCCGGCTCCAGGGGAGGGTCCCCCTCCTGTGCTCCCTCTCTGGCCGGAGATTGGCTTTGAGTGCCGCTGATCCTATTAACATCCCTCTTCCCATCAAGCATCTGGAGCACTTAGCCACTTGGCTCGCGCTGCCTGGCGCTCTGGATCATTTTCTCGCTCGTAATTTTGTGGGTCACCTTGTCAAGAGCTGCAGGCATCTCCCTCGCTGGGGCCGCCAGCAGCAGCCTCTGCCAGCGGGGCTGGGCTTAGTCTTAGCTGGGAGCCAAGAACACCTGGCGCGCTTCCCGCGGGGCTCAGCCGGGGGGGGTCCCTGGCACCCCGCGAAGGGGAGGGCCCTGGCTGGAGTCCCTGGCACCCTGCCCCGGCGTGTAGGAGCTCGGAGGACACTCTGGTTTGGGGGCACACCCGCTCGGAGCCAGGAAGGGACAGCTCCGCGCGCCCCCCAGACCTGCATAGCTGGGTTCAGGAAAGCCCGGACTGAGGAGAGATGGGGGATGTGGCAAAGACCCGGCCCTTCAAGCAGAGCACTCCCAGGTGCTGGGCCAGCCCCGCCTCTTCTTGTGACCCCAGAGCCACCACAGCACTGCTCTGTGCCTCAGTTTCCCCATAAAGCAGGACTATTCCCCCCCCCCCCCCCCCGGTCACAGCTGAGCTGTGAGACGTCCCTGATCAATGGGTCAATGGGGAGTCAGGGAGAACCATGTCCTAGGGGGCCATGCCAATGTGGGGAGCACAGAGGAGAGGCAGGGCGGGCCCCAGAGAGGAGACTCAGCCATGGTCTGAATCCAGTCTGGCCTAGCAGAGGTCTCCGCCATGTCTTCCAGCAGCTCTGCCCTCCTGAGGTGTACATCCCCCCCAGTGCTGTGGGGCTGGCCCTGGGGTGGCCAGGCTGCAAACCAAGGTCCCCAAGCCTGTAGTCTGCACAGGGCAGGGGAAGAGGGGTGTGTGTGTGTGAGTGAGAGAGAGAGAGAGAGAGAGCGGTGTGTGTGTGTTTGTAAGAGAGAGAGAGGGGTGTGTGTGTGTGAGAGCGAGAGAGGGGGGTGAGGGGGGGTGAGAGAGAGAGAGGGGGGTGTGTGTGTGAGAGCGAGAGAGGGGGGTGATGGGGGGTGAGAGAGAGAGAGAGGGTGTGTGTGCGTGTGCGTCAAGAGTGGTGTGTGTGTGTGTTGTGGCTAGGGAAGGCCCCAAGCATCTATGCTGGCGCAGGAGCTCTCCATGGTGCTGGGCTGAACAGGGCCTTAGCTCCTGCCTCCTTCCGCTGCCACCAATCCAGCCTGGATAAAGACGACCATGGGGACCCAGCAAGGGCCAGGACAGGGCAGCCCTGCCCTGCTCCCAGAGGGCCACAAAGACAAGTTGGCACCTGATGGGGTCACCAAAGCTAGGGCAGATTATGGTGACGAAGTGCCCCAATGCCGGGCTGTGGGGCAGGGGTGGGAATTGGGAGTGGATCCGGCCGTGTCAGGGAAGGGGATGGGCATAGAGCAGTAAGGCCTGCATTGCACCCTCCAGCCAAGTGGCATCCCAGTGGGGGACTATTCCCTGGGAATGGGGGAGAGGGGGCGAGACACGCCGGGAGACGGGAGGCGTTGAGAAGTAGAAGCCCCCCGAGACAGCCTAGACACACGAGAGACAGACAGATGCCTGGACTTAGAGCTGGCTCCACTGACCGGAGCAAGGGCCCGATCCGCACGGGCCGGGAAAAGGACGCACGAGGCGTGAGGGATCGGGCAAGCTGATGGATGGCGGGATGGGCCGGTTCCATCCTCACACGCTTCCCCGCCCGCCTCCCCCTGCAGCCCCTTTGTGGCAGGAACGCCGGGACGAGACAATAGACATTTTTATATTTCTTGGAAATTTCACAGCATTCATTTCAGCACGAATAAAAGCTGTCATTGCCGGGGAAATGATACCGATCGGGCCTGAAAAGGCAGCAAATTACCCGCCTGAAAATGCACCGCCAGAAAAAAATGCATATTAAACACACAAAGAGCCACTTTCCCATCAGCCGCGCTTCGCCCGGCGCTACGGAATAACCACACTTTGCATAATTCTCCCTCTCCACCTTCGAGTTAATTTCCCAGACGGGGAGAGAGAAACGGACCCATCCCGGGGAGACGTGGCGTCGACTGGCAAAAGGGCACGGGAGCGTCTGCCTCCCACCCGAGTCCCCCCCGATCCCCTAACCCCAGGCAGATCACTCGCTACAGTAGCCGTGGTGCGGTGTGGCGCCTTTCGGGGTTGCCTGGGGGGCCTGGGGTGAAGCCTACCCTGTCTTTGCCCACCTGGGGTAACCTCCCGTCACCACCAACTGCTGGCAACACCAGTGCTCTGCGCTGTGCTCTCTGGTCCCTGCTTTTGCCCAATGCAATTCAGCATCTTAACCAACCCCCCAGGGCCCCACACAGCTGCCTAGAGCCTGACCGGATGCTACGGCTCCGAAGCCCGGCCATTCCCTGCTTTCATTCCAGTTCACCGTGCTCCTTGGCACCAGGCGCATCGGCGTGTCCCCGGGAACGGCAAAGTGGCGCTTAGCTCCCAGCGCCTGAGCCCGCGATCTGAATCCAAGTGGAGTTGGAAGCGGCCAGGGGCAGCCAAAGCGAAGTGCATGGACAAGCTACTTTCCTGTCCGAGACGGTGGCTCTTGCCCTTTCCATGGGACAGCCGCACTGGCCAAGTCTCCCCTCTGGCCTGGCTCGCAACTGGGGCCATTTCTACTCTGGCCCAGGGGCAGGGGGTGTCCCTTGGCCCCCTCTTCAGACAGCTCCCTGCGCTCGGCTTCCCAAATGCTCCAGTCTCCCAAGGCCCAGACAGTCTATGCTCCAGGGCGCTCAGCTGGTTCTTAGCTTCCCGCAGCAGTGCCGGGACAGGGGTGAGAACTCCACGTGGGTGTAGCCATGTCTGCCCAAAGCAGGGTGCCCCTGCCACGCACGGCAGAATGCAGCTGGCTCTGGGGTGCTGCATAGTAGCTGTTGACCAGTGTGACGGCGCAGTCAGGGGTTCCCCCGGTCCTGCAGCCCAGTAGCAGCACGAACAGTCTCCACCAGCCAGTAGAATAGAGAGGGGTTTATTGATTTTCCAGAATACAGCACGGCCCATATGTGATGTGGCTACAGGGGCCGGGGCCAGGATACCTCAGACCCTCGGGTTAGGGGTCCGTCACCCCCAGGCCCCAGCTTAGCCTCTTCTCCCCATGCTCCCCAGACCGCCACTGCCTCCCCCCGAAACCTACAGTTGGTCTCCACCCTGCTCCCTTTGTCTCTCCCCCTGGGAGGCTGAGCCGGGGTGTCCGGGTTAATACACATTTGGGGGAGCCAGTGAGAATCCCCCATCACAGCGCAGGGGGGCACCTGGTTACAGAGCAGACAGCCCCCCCCCCACTATGCCACCACCAGCCACGTCGTGGCATGACGCAACCTAGCACAGACACAGCTATTTTCTGTCATGTCGTGGTGAAGGGCAGCCTGCCTTCCAGCCAGACCCAGTGGCACGGCCCTGCCATGGAGACCATCCCACCCGGTTATTATGGGTCATGGGGGTCCCACGGCCCACGGTGCTCCTGGGCTGCAGAGCTGCCCCCTCTGAGACGCAGTGGGGCACGGGGATCTCGCTGGGTATTCCCTCCGCATGCACCCTGTACGCATTCACCCCACGCTTTGCTCTGAACCCACCGCGCCCAGACGCCCGCCATGCCCTGCTGCGCACTCTGGGGAGCGTAGGCCATGAGGTGTTTCCTGTACGGAGGGGAACTGAGCAACAGAGCCCTGGCTAGAGAGCGCTCATGCCGCCCCACACACCCGGCCTCGGGGAGAGGCGAGGCTTGGGAGCCATGGGCAGTGCTGGGGCCAGGAGAGACCACGTGGAGATCATTTTGGTCCAAGCCCGCCTCTCACCTCACTGGCCACTTCCCCCACTCCATCCCTGTCCTCGTGTTTAAACACAGCTTCTTCCCCCACCTCCCTCGCCCCAGCCCCCTGAGACGAGGTCACCAGGCCAAAAAATGCTGGGACACCATGAAGCACAATAAGCCTTTTCTTGTAGCCTAGCTGTGGCTGCCATGGCAACCCAAAGTGGCTTGTAGCTAAGAGCTGGGCCTCAGCGCTCGGGGCTGTCACCAGTGAACAGTTTGGGTGGAGTTTTCCGTTCCGATTTCCCTCGCCCCAGGAAACCCACAGCTCTGACAAGGTCCCGGCCCAGGTGCTGAAAGGCCTAGGCGCCGAATAGGCCCATGAGCCTTAAGAGAAGAGCTGCCCCCGCTCCTGAGAGGGCTCAGAATGGGATTAGTGTCTTATTAGCCACCAGACAGCTGAGAGGAATCTATTCTCTGACCACTTTTCCCCTCTCCAGCACACACACAGGCTGTGTCTAGACTGGCAAGTTTTTCCACAAAATCATCTGATTTTGCGGAAAAACTTGCCAGCTGTCTACACTGGCCGCTTGAATTTCCGGAAAAGCACTGACGATCTCATGTAAAATCATCAGTGCTTTTCCGGAAATACTGTGCTGCTCCCGTTCGGGCAAAAGTCTTTTTCCGAAAGACTTTTGCGCAAAAGGGCCAGTGTAGACAGCACAGGACTGTTTTCCACAAAAAAGCCCCGATCACGAAAATGGCGATCAGGACTTTTTTGCGGAAAACCGTGTCTAGATTGGCCACGGACGCTTTTCCGCAAAAAGTGCTTTTGCAGAAAAGCATCCTGCCAATCTAGACGCGATTTTTCCGAAAATGCTTTTAATGGAAAACTTTTCCATTAAAAGCATTTCCGGAAAATCATGCCAGTGTAGACGTAGCCATAGATTCATAGATTCCCAGGCTGGAGGGAGCACTGGGGTCATTTACTTAGTCCTCCTGGACAGCACAGGCCAAAGACCTGCCCTGAAATAATCCCCAGACCTGATCGTATAGGGGAAAAAATACAATTTTGCTTTAAAAAAGGTCAGCACTGGAGAATCCAGCATGCCCCTTGTCAGGTGTTGCAATGGTTCATCCCCCCAGGCTATTAGAAACGTACGTGTCCTTGCCGGACTGAATCTGCCATACTGGGTTAGACCGTGCCCTGCTAGATCAGGCCGCTCACTGGGACATATTTCTTCCCAGCACAGGGACTGATAGACTGGGAGCAAATTTCGTTTTTCCTCTGTCCAGCTGAATGGATTGTGTCCTTTGCCCCTGGCCTTACAAGGCAGGTTTGCTAACCCCCGGCTCATGCTCACCTTCTCCCACTTACCAGCACACCCTTCTTCGGCTGCGGCCACCAGGACTGGCCACTGAACTCCAGCAATGGTTGCACTTGTGCCAAATATAACAGTGAAACCACTCCTCCGCCCTGCTCGAGATTTCTGTGGCTGTGCCCCAGGATGCATACGCTAGTTTGGCGACAGCGTCACCCAGAGACCGCATGCATAGCCACCAGGATGCCCAAAGCTTCCTTCGAGCTCTGGTAGAGCTGCTGCCGTGTTCCGCTTTCTTAGGGCGTCGAGCGGCACCAATGGAAGATTCCCTTGTAAATCGTGGTGGTTTTGATGCTCCCCCTCCCCAAAATCTGACCCTAAAAGGTGCCTGTCCGTGCACAATTCAATGTGCAATACCTGCCTCTGCACGTCAGGAGCCAGCGCATGCAGACGGGTGCTGGTGTGTGAGAATTTCCGCACGTGCAATGACCGGGGAGCCTGTGGGGGGACTGTTTTTGCAGAGCAGTTCGGCACTGGAAGTAGAAAAACATGGCCCTGGATGTAGCACCTCAACAGCACAGTCCCAGAGCACCCAGCTCTGCAGCGAAACCATGAGGATTTGGGAAGTCTGGCCCATGCAGCTGGCTGGTAGAGCTGCAGGACTAGTTACAGGTTTCCAGCCCCCCCCGGGGCCTCTCTCCAGGACTGTAGCACTCTGGCTGGGGCACCGCCAAAGCTACAGGATAAAGCAGGAGGCTGCTGGCGGAAAGGGGCGGCAGGGTCCAGCTGGCTGCATGGGGAAAAGGAGGGGCTTAGAATGTGGGCGTGTCCTTTCGCATGATCTTGACCTACCTCCCTACCATGAGGAACAGGAGCTAGGCCCACCCCCTGCCATGATGGACAAGACATTGAGTCACCACATGGCCATGACAGCTAGAACCTTGGCCTGCCCCTGGCCATGAGAAACAGGGTTTTTTCCTGCCCCATTCATGACAGACAGGACCTTGACCCACCCCCTGGGCCATGATGGACAGGTCAATTTCAGTGCATTAGACTAGTAGATCCCCTAGTGAAGGTTTGCTCCTTGCCTCCATTCTAGACTGAAATGCGGCAACTGCCTCATTCATTTACCTGGGTGTCTGTGTTGCCGGCCTGCCAAGGCTATAAACACCTGGGATGCAACATTTCTTTCGCAAGAGGTCCTGAGGGACTGCAGGCTTTAAACACGGTTTAATTGCAGGTCAGATCCTTACAGGAAAATCTCTATTAAATCTCCAGATTATTAATAGCCTATAAAACGTGTTTATGGAACAGCTGTTGCGTGGCAAATATATCAGTGGGAATGTAAATTCCTCCGACGTGGCCTGGTATTCAAAAGGACACAGCCAAGTTAATTAGCTCCCAAAACCCAACACCTCTTTCAAGTTCCCCAGCTGTTTTCTCCTGCCTCGGGCCTCCTGGTCTTGAGTTAGTCTCCAAAAGGCCATTCTCAAGTCAGCCTTTATGGCGCACTGGCCTTTCCCTTGGTATTTTAACAGCCCTCCACACACGACCCTGGGCAACCACAGGCTGCCTTCCCGCCCGCCGGAGATTTCAGGGAACACTGCTCAGCTCCCCGTGCTCTGAAATATTGCCCCCAAGGGAAGCCACTGACACACGGCACTTACTACAGCATCCCAGGGCTGGTTTCCCAGCCCTGGCTCAGAGCCAGCAGGGGGCGCATGGAACGTTAGTTTGTGCAGATCCCACAAAAATAGCCACCAGTTCACTTTTACTTTGGTATTTTTAGTTTCTCGGCCATTCAGAGTAGAACGCTAGAACTGGGGGATTCCCAGCCAGAGAGGGTGACAGAGTACATTGCGGATGGCTGGTTGTTAGTGTTCAGTGTTTGGACTGCCCCGGCACAAGGCAGCCCTGACACTGGGTAACTAGCTAGCTAGAAGGATGGATGTGCTACACCCCATAGGGAGGGAATGTCCCAATGATCCATCCGGACACCAATCGGGGACCTACCCTGAGCTACCATAAGAACATAAGAACGGCTGTACTGGGTCAGACCAAAGGTCCATCTAGCCCAGTATCCTGTCTGCCGACAGTGGCCAGCACCAGGTGCCCCAGAGCGGGTGGACCAAAGACAATGACCAAGCGATTTGTCTCCTGCCATCCCTCTCCAGCCTCTGACAAACAGAGGCCAAGGACACCATTTTATCCCTTGGCTAATAGCCTTTTACGGACCTAACCTCCATGAAATTATCTAGCTTCTCTTTAAACTCTATTATAGTCCTAGCCTTCACAGCCTCCTCTGGCAAGGAGTTCCACAGGTTGACTACACACTGTGTGAGGAAGAACTTTTTTTTTATTAGTTTTAAACCTGCTACCCATTAATTTCATTTGGTGTCCTCTAGTTCTTCTATTATGGGAACTAATAAATAACTTTTCTTTATCGGCCCTCTCCACACCACTCATGATTTTATAGACCTCTATCATATCCCCCCTCAGTCTCCTCTTTTCTAAACTGAAAAGTCCCAGTCGCTTTAGCCTCTCCTCATAGTCTCTAGGGAGAGATTACAACCTGGCTTGGTCTGGGTGGAACCAGGAAGTGCCCCATCCCCCAGGATTCTCAAGGCCCAAGGCGTATGGAGAAACTCCAGCTCATCTTGGCCTCTCTCCATCAGGACAGCTCAGAGCTCCTCCCCCACCCATCCAGCACCCCGATACCTACCAGCTGTCCCAATGCTGCCCTGTCCCCATTGGGAATGTCTGCTGGGGACATTGGTGTGGTTTCCCGGCCTGGGGAGATCATGTTCCCAGTTCTCAGCAGGGTTTTGCTGTGTGGGGTTGGGAGCATTTTGGGGGGGGGGGCAATTAGTTTGCCCCTCGCCAGAATAAATTGGTGGCAGCAGCGCCGGCAGCCCCACAGCCGCCCCCATGAACCAGCCTGCTTTGCATTTTCAATGAAGAAGCAGCATGCCGGGTTGATCATACAAGTGGAAAAATCCTATTTGTCACCCGCTGTTGATGTATGAACACATTGGCGTGCGGGCTTATCATGGGGAAAGGTGGGGGGCCAGCAGGAGTGGGGAGGGGCTGGGGACTGTGTGGGGGGGAGCATGTGGGCTGGGACTGCAGGACGCGGGGGGCCATTAGCTGGGGCAGAGCAGGAGGTGATAAAGGCTGAGCGGGGGAGAGAGCTTCTCCCATGGGACTGTGGGTGGCACGGTTCACTGCTGAGCTCCCCCCCACCCCATGCCAGCCCTGCCCCCGCCCAGCAGACTGCGGCTGAGGGGGCTGAAGCCCGGGACATGGGGCATTTGAGAAACACCAGAGAGGCACCTCCCTCCCCCGCCCACCCAGATGGGAGCCTCTACTCAGCCAAGCATCTGCTGTGCCGTCCTGCAGGAGCTGCCTGGCGAGCGGGTGGGTGAGTCCTGTGCTGCTCCAGACCTGGGGGGGGGGGAGGGCGTGAATGAACTCATTTGCATACTCACCACTAATTTGCATACAGGGCTGCTGCTATCGCTGCCACCGGCCGCTCCTTCGCTGCCTACGGGGGAGAGGCTGGGCGTGACCCTGGTGGCCAGCAGCCGCTACGGGCTCCTCACACTGCCCTGGAGGGGAGCAAAGGGGCAGGCTGCCAGGGGAGTGTGGCACATGAGACGCCAGATGCTGCCAGCCCTGGCTGATGTGCAGGGGGAAGGAGCCAGGCTGGCAACCCCAAGACAGGGGACGGGGCTTCCACCTCCCCTGCTGTGCATGGGGGGGCCATGGCCGCACCCGCAGGAGACCCTAACTCTAACCCTTCACACCCCATGCCCTGGTCTATCCTTGGTGTCTCGGCTGAGCCTGCCAATGGGGCGGGTGGGGGCAGGGCACTGATGCCCATTGTGCTCCATCAGCATTGGTGCCATGGCAGGAGCAGCCCTGCATGGGTATGGGGGGGGGAGTAGCAGGGTTGTGTCTAGGGGGAAGGGTTAACGAGGACCAGGGGAGGCAGGCCAGTGCCATGCACATGAGGGTCAGAGCGGGGGCAGAGGCCTGCTCCCTGGGGCTCCACATTAGCCCCAGGGGCCCAAGCGAGAGGCACGGAGCCCCGAGTGGCCGAGTGGCTGATTGCATTTTCATTAAGGAGGTGCTGGAGGAAACGCAGCTCATTGCACGATGCGCTCGCTGCTGTGATTTAGCTCAGGAGCCAGTAAATTCAGACTCCGGCTTCTCTCGCCTGGAGCAGCGCCAGGCTGTGATCCGGGAGACACACACACAGCCCACAGCCAAGGGAGTCAGACGACCGGGAGGCAGAGATGAGTCACCCGCTAAGGGACTGGCACAGGATGCCCAGGGAACACCCCACCCGGGTTTTGCTAAAATGCAACAGGGTCTGCATGGGCCACCGGGGTCAAGACGGGCTGGTTACAGGAGATATTAGCTGAAGGACAGTGACGCCTGCAGCATCGCACCCCCTAGTGCCTCCCCTGGGGTACTGTGAGGGGAGAGCGCCCCCTACTGAGCCACCACCCCACTCCCTGCAGCACAGCGCCCCCTACTGACCCCCACTGCTCCCTGCAGCACAGCGTCCCCTACTGACCCCCACTGCTCCCTGCAGCACAGCGTCCCCTACTGACCCCCACTGCTCCCTGCAGCACAGCGCCTCCTACTGACTCCTCATCCCACTCCCTGCAGCACAGCGCCCCCTACTGACTCCTCATCCCACTCCCTGCAGCACAGCGCCCCCTACTGACCCCCACTGCTCCCTGCAGCACAGCACCCCCTACTGACCCCCACTGCTCCCTGCAGCACAGCGTCCCCTACTGACTCCTCATCCCACTCCCTGCAGCACAGCACCTGTCACCACCATAATATCCATAAAATTCCCCCCTCATTAGCAGCCTCAGCAGCGAGGTTGAGCACGGTGGCTGCATCCACTCTTGGAGTGGCCCTGCAGGGCAGGACTTAGCGACCCTGGTGGAGCATCCTGGGGGAAGTTTGCCCTAGTGCTGCCTGGGCTGTCCAGTTCTGTGGCAAGAGGGCCCCAGCCCCACGGCAGCCATTTACTCCAGCTTCTGGCCTGGGCGCTTGGGGCCGGGGGCGGGGGTGGCTCCGGTCCAGCATGGCACTGAATGATGTGCACAGAAGTGCGTGTAATTATCAAGGGGCCTGTTTGAGAGCTGCTCACCGCACTCCAGAGCAGCTGCTGCCGGTGACAGACGCACCATCGTAACAATGACAGATGACAGGATGGGGGAAGGGGGGGGCTGGTCTTCGGGCTTTCTCGGCCTTCCAGGGATGCTGCTGCCTTGCAGGCTGTCTAGGAGGCTGGCTGAGATCTGAGCTGCTCCGGCCTGTGCAGAGAGGAGGTGAGGGCAGGATGTTCTCTGAGCCGAAGCAGGGGGGTTGCAAAGTGCATATGCCTGGCACCTGATGGAGGATTGTGTCGGGGCTTGGAGGGGGGCATATCCCATGCAGGGCCCCCCTGAAATACCTGCCACATGTGCCCTGCCCATGGTAGCACCCTCCCGGGGCTACAGCTTGGCAGCCAGGCAGGCCAGGAGGCAGGTGGCAGGGCAGCTGCAATGAGACATGAGACGTTGGGTTCAGGGGCCTACTGGGGGGCTCTCTGTGCTGGGGTGGGGGACTGCTCCCAGTGTGGAGAGAAGGGCTGTCCACTCATCCCAGAAACATACACTGGGACTGCCCCAGATGTGTGTGTGTGTGTGCGCCTCCTACTGGATGGAATCAGAACTACTCACCTGTACGTCAGCAGCTCTGTACGGCAGCAGCTGGTGGAGATTCTCCGGGTGTTGAAGCAGAAGTCTATGGCGCTGAGATCCAGCCCAGGAGTTGCCAGGGCAATGCACATGTGACAGCAGAATGACAAGAAGGACAGACACGCCATACGGCCCCAGGCTGCAGGATCCTTATCGCCCTTTTACAGATGGAGAAAGGGCACTGGCCAAGCTCTTGCAGCAAGGCAGGAAAGAGCCAGGAGTAGAACCCAGGAGTCCTGACTTCCAGCCCCCTCCTCCGTGACACCCTCTCCTCCAGAAAAGGCTGTTTCTGCTGGGAGACTCCAACAAGCAGCAACGCTTCTGGCTGTGGGGTGGGTGAATAGCCAGCCCTCTCTCCTGGCCTCAGGCTGTGTCTCTGCACACACTCCCACACACCCACCGCTGCCCACTAGAGCCCTGCCCCTGCCTGCAGCCCCCATGCCCAGGTGCAGCCAGGCAAGGGTTATTTAAAACACAGCCCCCAAGCCCCTGCCGTGCTTTGCAAGCTGCCGGGATGTTCGGTTGGATGCCCACCCACCTTTCATTTGTACAACCTGTTACTAGCGCCTGCTGCCTCTCACTGCCACGGTGCAGCTGCATCTTGGGAAGTCCCAAGGCAGGGCCTGGGGAGCCAGGCCTGGCAGCATGGACCACCCTGGAGAGACTTCAACGCAGCACTCAAGCCCCACTCACGGAGCGCCCAGCACCCAGGCACTGAGACCAGCACAGCATCCCTCGCCAGGAGAGCCACACAAGCCTCATGGACCATGAGCGGGCAAGGGATCAGTTGCCCCTACAAGCCAGAGCCTCCAGCAGGGCATCCCTAACCCCAAAGGGAGAGCGCCCCCTACTGAGTCACCCACCCACTGCAGCACAGCTCCCTCCACTGAGCCCCATAGGCCGCGCCCCGCAACAGGCACCTCCGGCCTCCACACTGAGCCGCCGGGGTCAGCAGAGACTGCGGGGCCAGCCCCCCCTTTGCAGAGCAGCGCCCCCTAGGCCTGCACTGGGGCATCGGGGTCAGCATGGGCTGTGAGGGGAGCGCCCCCTATTGAACCACCTCCCTCATTGCCTGCAGCACAGAGCCCCCTCTGAAGCGAGAACTCTCGCCCCTCTGACCAGCCCCGCGTCCGGCAGCCCCAAGTTTTCCTGCAGCCCAGGCCCGAGGATGCTGCTTTGGTGCTGCACGCCGGCGCGCTCGCAGCCCTGGTGCGCTGGCTCCAAACTGGCCCAGCTCTTCACACGAGCCCAAACGACTCCCGCAAGGGGCAGTGGACGTAGCAGGTCAAGGATCCTGGCTCTGAAAGCTGCCTGAGTCCGGAGACAGGACCCGGAAGGACTCACCAGGGGGCAGGTCCTTTTTTTGGCCAAGTCTCTTGGTGCCTCTGTGCAGCGTTGACCTTTTCGAGCACCTGCAGCTTCCGGGTGCTGCCCCAGAGCTGGTGGGTGGCCGTGGGTGCAGCCAGCCTCTAGCTCTGTCCTGCACACGGTGATGCAGCAACCACAGGAAGGAAGCTGCTCCCCACATTCAGGGAGGGCAGGGGGGCGCTCATGGCTGCGGCAGAGGGGGAGGCCTGTGCCAGTGGTTCATGGGGGACTCCAGAGGAATGGGCTGTGCCCGCAGGGCGGGAGAGCTGGAGGTCAGCACCTTGCTGCCCCTAGCCTGTCCCTTCTCTGAGCTCGTGCCGCGTGCTTTGCCTGGAGGGCCGTGGGCCGCTGAGAGTAAAGGGTTGTGTGCCCGGGGCTGTGGCTGGCCCATTGCACGAGTGTGTGCGTGCTCGTGCACGCGGTCCGAGGGGCGTGGGAGCCCGTGCCCAGGGCTGTGCGTCTAGTGTGGGTGGGTGCCTTGTTCAGCCCCCAGTATCCAAGCATGAAGCAGCACGAGGACAGTGGTTTGTTCGCTGGCCCCTCTAGCTGGGCTAGCTTACGGCGCCGCTGTTTGCTGGAGGAGGCTGGTTGGTGCAGCATACCCGGCACCAGGAGCTGGGGTGGGGGAGGGGAGGTTTGGGTTGGGCCCTCATCCCTGGGGGGTGGCGGAAATTCAAGCCAGTCTGGGACCAGCACCTTAGAAAGCTCCGTCCCTTAACAATCCCTGACAGCAGCGAGCTCCATGCTGCCCGCCCATTCCTAGAACGGTAGGCCTGGGCAGTGGCAGCAAAAGACCATGGGAAGGCAGCACAGAGACGCCCCCCCACCCCGTGGGATGCATGAGTGAGGGGGTGAGCATGTGGGGGTTCAGGGGGGAGTGTGCTGGGGGAGGTGTGGGCGAGGGTGCGGGGGGGATGCATAGGTAGCGTGTGGGAGTGCGGGGGGATGCTTGGGTGAGGGGGTGGAGGTGTGGGGGATGCGTGGGTGAGGGGAGAGTGTGCTGGGGCTGTGGGGGGCGTGCTGGGGGAGGCGCAGGCGAGGGTGGGGGGATGTGTGGGTGAGAGGGTGGAGGTGTGGGGGGATGCATGGGTGAGGGGGGAGTGTGCTGGGGCTGTGGGGGGCGTACTGGTGGAGGTGCAGGCGAGGGTGGGGGGAATGTGTGTGAGGGGGTACGTGTGCCCAGGGCCGTGCGGGGGAGGGCGAGTGAGCCTGGGAACACACGGGCGAGGGGCGGGCTTGCCCGGGGCCGCGTGGGCGCGGATGCCAGGGGCACACGGAGCTGGCTGGGCGTGGGCATGCTAATATTAAAAGGCCTGTGATTTCCCCCCGAGCCCGAGTGACGCCCGCGGTAATTGATGGGCTATAAATTCCCCTGCTCCCCCCGGCGACAGGAGCAGCGGGATATTTATGGTGGGCAGCCAGCTGCAATGCAGTTCACGAGTCCCGGCCTTTTCCCTTTGTGCCAGAGGAGCCAGCGTGGCCCTGGCACGGGCACCGTCTGCCGCTCAGACACTTGGGGGTCAGGCCTGGCCTCCGCTTCCCCACGAGCCTCCCGACCACAGACGGATGGTGCCAGCAGTGTCCCGCCCCCACCAGTGCCCATCAAACCCACCTGGTGCCTACCCCGGAGATGCCACCTTCTGGGCCTGCCATCCGGGGGGGGGGGAGAGAACACGGGGCTCCTATCACGGGGGGGGGCCTGAGCCCCCCCTGCCTCCCCCTCCCCAGCAGTGCCCACGCCAGAGCCAGCTGGGCAGGCTGCCCCTTGGTCCCTTCAGTGCCAGGAGCCACGCCCGGCCCATGTGCCCGAGGACCCAGCGCTGCCCCCGGCCAGCCGCGGGGGAGGCCGGCTGATGCTGGGCGAGCTTGGAGGCAGGTCCCCCCCGCCCGGCCCCAGCCGCAGCCGGCTCTGAGCACAGGCGCTGACAGGTACCGGGAGAGGGGGGGGGGGGGGCTGTCCGCTCCCAAGGCAGCCGGCAGCCGCTCGCCCAGAGCATCTCTGGCTGCCGCCGCTGCCGCCTGGCTCCGCTGCCTCCAGCCCCGGTAAGCGCCGCGCCTGGCCCCTGCCTGCCGCGCGGGGACCCGCCGCCCGCGGATCGAGAGTCCCCCCGGACCGGGCGCTGGAGGGTCCCGCTCCCCCAGACGGGCGCTGGAGGGTCCCGACTACCCCCCCCCCGGACCGGGCTCCGCAGGGTCCCGCTCCCCCAGACGGGCGCTGGAGGGTCCCGCCCCCCCGGACCGGGCGCTGGAGGGTCCCCCCCCCCAGAGCGCTGCAGGGTCCCGCCCCCCCGGACCGGCCGCTGGAGGGTCCCCCCCCACCCAGAGCGCTGCAGGGTCCCGCCCCCCCGGACCGGGCGCTGGAGGGTCCCCCCCCCCAGAGCGCTGGAGGGTCCCGTCCCCCCCAGGGCGCTGGAGGGTCCCGCCCCCCCGGACCGGGCGCTGGAGGGTCCCGTCCCCCCCAGGGCGCTGGAGGGTCCCGCCCCCCGGACCGGGCGCTGGAGGGTCCCGTCCCCCCCAGGGCGCTGGAGGGTTCCCCCCCCCCCAGAGCGCTGGAGGGTCCCGTCCCCCCGGACCGGGCGCTGGAGGGTCCCGTCCCCCCGGACCGGGCGCTGGAGGGTCCCGTCCCCCCCAGGGCGCTGGAGGGTTCCCCCCCCCCCAGAGCGCTGGAGGGTCCCGTCCCCCCGGACCGGGCGCTGGAGGGTCCCGTCCCCCCGGACCGGGCGCTGGAGGGTCCCGCCCCCCCGGACCGGGCGCTGGAGGGTCCCGCCCCCCCGGA
Source organism: Pelodiscus sinensis (assembly GCF_049634645.1). NCBI lineage: Eukaryota > Metazoa > Chordata > Testudines > Trionychidae > Pelodiscus > Pelodiscus sinensis. The sequence goes on from NC_134720.1 coordinate 49,498,543, forward strand.
CCGGGCGCTGCAGGGTCCCGCCCCCCCGGACCGGGCGCTGGAGGGTCCCGTCCCCCCGGACCGGGCGCTGGAGGGTCCCGTCCCCCCGGACCGGGCGCTGGAGGGTCCCGCCCCCCCGGACCGGGCGCTGGAGGGTCCCGCCCCCCCGGACCGGGCGCTGGAGGGTCCCGCCCCCCCGGACCGGGCGCTGGAGGGTCGTTGTGCGCTCCGGGGAGAGCGCGGCGGCTTCTCCGGCCGCAAGTTCAACTTCCCGGCGCCGGCTGCCGGGTCCTCTCGCAGGCTCAGCAGCGCCGGGGAGAGCGAAGTTCGCGGGCGGGGCGGCGGGTCCCTCGGGGCGAGGCTCCGCTTCCCCAGCCGCCGCCAGGACGTGCCCCGGCCCCGGCCGAACAGGCAAGGCGGGGAGCCGGGCTCCTGCGCTCGGCCCGGGCTTGGCTCCGTCCCTTGGCCCCCAACTCATTGTCCCTGGGAGCCCCGCGGGGAGGGGGGCTCAGGAACTGGGGGTCTCTGACCACTCTGAGCCCAGCGCCCCGCGGCCCCCAGAGCCCCTCCCAGCAGGGGAAAAGTGGGGGTGCCAGGGAGAGGGGTGCAAAAGTGGGGGGGCCTCTCCCCTGGGGAATTCTGCTTGGAGCCACCAAGCCACTGGGGTGGGGGGATGGGAGCAAACCCCCCTCATCCTGTCTCCTGCTTCCATTGTCTCTCGGCAGCCCCTAGGTCCTGCTGTCCCCACCCCACCCGTGGGGGTCAGACCCAGGCAAAGTCACCCCCTCTGGGAGGCTGCCCGGGGCAGAGGCTTCCTCAGCAGGGGACCCCCCTCCCAGCCGCTGCCCCCCCTTGTGACCCTCCCTCTTCCGGGGGACCCCAGAGCCACAGGCGCTAGCTGCTTTGGGGCTGCCCGGCTGGCGGGTGCCGGGGCTGGGAAGGATAAAAGAGACAGACCCTGCCCGGAGCCCGCGCTTAGGGGGAGACCAGCGTGGGCAGGATGCTGAGGCTGTCCGGCTCGTCCTCAGCCTCGCTTTGAGGGGGGAGGGGACGGACGCCCTCCCGGTTCACAGTCTCCCCACTCCCCCAGGCACAGCGAGTCAGCAGGAGCTCCCAGGGGCCTGAGCCATGAGCGCTCCCCCTCGGCGTCTGCCCTGAGCACGTGCCCCGGAGCGGGGCCGCGGGGCCGCGGGGCCGGGCCGGCAGCATGGAGAAGACCTACTCGCTGACGGCCCACTACGACGAGTTCCAGGAGGTGCGGTACGCCGGCAAGTACAACAGCGGCGCCCTGCCCAACGGCTTCAACCTCCAGCTGGGGGCCGGGCCCAAGAAGCCGCGCCGGGGGCTGCCCCGCTGGAGCCGGCGGGAGGTCTGCCTGCTCTCGGGGCTGGTCTTCGCGGCGGGGCTGTGCGTCATCCTGGGCTGCGTGCTGTTGCTCAAGTACCTGGCCATGGAGCCCGCGGCCTACTGCCTGGAGGACTGCCAGGAGAAGAAAGCCTTCGCCAAGGCCTCCCACTTCATCAGCAGCAACATCGACCCCACCATCGACCCCTGCAAGGACTTCTACTCCTTCGCCTGCGGCAGCTGGCTGCACCGCCACAGCATCCCGGAGGACAAACTCCACTACGGGATCATCGCCACCGTCGGCGACCAGAACGAGGAGAAGCTCCGGCTGCTGCTCCAGCAGCCCGTCCGCCGGGCCTCCCGGGCCTCGGCCGAGAGGAAGGTCAAGGCCTTCTTCCGCTCCTGCCTCGACATGGGCGAGATCGACCGCCTGGGGCCGCGGCCCATGCTGGAGGTGATCGAGGACTGCGGGGGCTGGGACGGGGCGGCCGCCGGGCGCCACGCCCGCTGGGACTTCAACGAGCTGCTCTACAAGACCCAGGGCGTCTACAGCACGGCCGTGCTCTTCTCCCTCACGGTCAGCCTGGACGACAAGAACTCCTCCCGCTACGTCATCCGGGTGAGTGAGCACGCCGGGGGGCCGGGCCCGGGGCAAGAACCCCAGCATCCCAGCCACCCTGCCACAGGCTAAGGTCATGGGAGGTCTGGCCAGGCCTGTACTTGGAGGGGAGACTTCTAAGGAAGGCCCCAGGTGCTGCCGCTGGCGGTCGGGTGACTCTCCATGGGGCACTGTGGATACAGCACTAGCTCCAGCGTGGCACAAGGGGGCGCTGTGCTACCGGGCGCTGGATGGGTGGCCTAGTGCGGGGCACTCTCCCCTCCGTCAGGACTTTCCCCAACAGCTCTGCTGATGCCCCTCAACCCCGCCCTGCAGCCCCTGGCTCTCCCAGCCCTGGGCTCCCCATCCACAGCTCTGCTGGTGCCCTCCGTCCTGATCTGCAGCCCTCTTTCCAGTCCTGGCCAGTCTGTGGCACTGGGGTCCCAGGCAAAGGTCAGATGCTCTCATCCCAGACGCAGGTTAGTACCGCCAGTTGTTCCTTGGCCTTCTTCCTGGCCAAGCTGCTAGGCCTCTTCCCTAGCCTGCTAAGCCCGGGCCCAGCTCCGCAGGCTGCAGGACCATCCCAGCAGGAACGTTCCCATGAAATTAATGGGGAGCAGGTTTAAAACTAATAACAGAAAGTTCTTCTTCACACAGTGTGTAGTCAACCTGTGGAACTCCTTGCCAGAGGAGGCTGTGAAGGCTAGGACTATAAGGGTATGTCTACACTACCCCGCTAGTTCGAACTAGCGGGGTAATGTATGCATACCGCACTTGCTAATGAAGCCCGGGATTTGAATTTCCCGGGCTTCATTAGCATAAGCGGGGAGCCGCCATTTTTAAAACCCCGCTGCTTCGAACCCCGTGTAGCGCGGCTACACGGGGCTCGAACTAGGTAGTTCGGACTAGGGTCCTATTCCGAACTACCGGTACTCCTCGTGAAACGAGGTGTACCGGTAGTTCGGAATAGGCACCCTAGTCCGAACTACCTAGTTCGAGCCCCGTGTAGCCGCGCTACACGGGGTTCGAAGCAGCGGGGATTTAAAAATGGCGGCTCCCCGCTTATGCTAATGAAGCCCGGGAAATTCAAATCCCGGGCTTCATTAGCAAGTGCGGTATGCATACATTACCCCGCTAGTTCGAACTAGCGGGGTAGTGTAGACATACCCTCATAGAGTTTAAAGAGAAGCTAGATAATTTCATGGAGGTTAGGTCCATAAAAGGCTATTAGCCAGGGGATAGAAATGGTGACGCTGGCCTCTGTTTGTCAGAGGCTGGAGAGGGATGGCAGGAGACAAATCGCTTGGTCATTGTCTTTGGTCCACCCTCTCTGGGGCACCTGGTGCTGGCCACTGTCGGCAGACAGGATACTGGGCTAGATGGACCTTTGGTCTGACCCAGTCTGGCCGTTCTTATGTTCTTATGTTCACACCATCAAATTAACTCCTGGAGCCGGCCGCAGTTCCAGAGGCGCCAGCCAATCAAACAGGAGACGTTGCCCGTTGCACCTCCCTGATAGCCCAGCCCATGGCTCCTGCCTCAGCTCATCCCTTGCCTCTAATCCTGACCCACAGTTCCCCGCCCCCCACACATCATCCTCAGCTCTGCCAAGGCTCCCACCCCAGCCCTCTGCAGAGCCCATGTGGGGTGAATGTCCGGACCCCTGCGTCATGCTTCATAGACCGTGCCTTGAGACGGGCCCTGAGGGTGCCCTGTGCTGGCGTTGCTCTGTCAATGCCCACACAGAGCCCATGGGGAGGGCCACCCCCATATACACAGAGCAGCCCCAGAGTTTCAGCTCCAAACCACTTGGCTTTCCCATTAAGAGACACCGATGGCCCAAGAAAGAACCAAAGCAAAGTCTTAGAGTCCAAAGCCAGAAGGAACCACTGTGATCATCTCAGCTCATCTGATCACTCCCCCTGCATAGCACAGGCCAGCGATCTGCCCCCAGAACAGTTCCTAGAGCCCATCTTCTAGAAAAACACCCCATCGGGATTTAAAAATGGTCAGCAAGAATGCCCCAAGCTCCCTGGTAAACTGTTCCACAACCCTTGGTCAAGCTCCCATTGCAAGGCTGAAATCCAAAGGGCCTCGCCCCCAGCACACAACAGCTCCATGCCCCATGGCTCACAGAGCCCTGGTGAGACAGCTCCCCTCCGCTGGACAGGTGCTGGGGGTGTATGGGAACACAGCAGGGGTCACCTAGGGCATGTTGACACTGGGGAGTCCGTGCGAAATAACAAGGCGTGTGTGCACGCTGCTGCGATTTCGAAAGAACGACCCCCCGGCGTCATTCGAAGTAATTTCTCCCCCGTGCTTCCTGGGGCTGCAAGTCGAGGCAGTGCGTCCCCGTGAAGGCAGCCTGCCTCGGACCCATGTGGAGGTTCCCCTGTCGTGTGGCTGTGCTGTTTCGACTTACCTATTTCAGGAGTCATTCGTTGGAAATAACTTTACTTCCGAATAATTCCCCAGTGTAGCTAGAACCTAGAGCGTCTCACTCGCCAGTGGCAGCGGTGAGCATAGGGCTTCTGACACACGGGGAGAGTTCCAATCCCACCCAGCAGAGGGCAGTGCAGACACACGCTCAGCCCTGTCTAGCGATGCCTCGGTCTTTGGCTCCCCCGACTGGTCTCACTTGACTCCGCAAGGAGCGCGCTGAATCGGTGTCAGCGGGACCTGCCCTGCCCTGTGGGGCTGGGAAAGAAAGAAAGAAAGAAATGCCTAGAGCTCTGGGTTCCAGGGGGACGGGTGCCCTGGCAGAGCTGAGGGTGGGAAGCCCAGGGTCAGGATTAGAGGCAAAGGATGAGCTGAGGTAGGCGCCCGGGACTGGGATATGAGGGGGCTACGAGTCAGGAGTGAGGGGCACTGGCTAAGCCGTGTGGAGGAGCAGGCATGCCCGATCCCTCCTCCCCCGTCCTTTGCCAGCCTCTCCCCCTCCCGAGCCCGCGATAATTAGTGGCTCTGAACTCTGGAGAGCAAATGGAATCAGCGGGACCCTGGCAGTGGATTGTGCCTCCGTCCGCGTGGCCCCCCTCCGCCCTCCTCCGTGGCAGGATGCTGGGGCCTGCATTGCTGGGGGCTTGGTTAATACACGGGGGCTCTATTCCCCTGACCCCTGGCTCCCCGCTGCGGCACGTGGGGTGGCTCCAGGCCGGCCCAGCCGTGGGATCCTGGCTCCCCTCTTCTTGTCGAATGAGCTTGGAAAATGAACTAGCAAGCGCAATTCGGCGCTAATTGCCTGCTCAGCTGCAGCCGAGGCTCGTGGGACGCCGCGCTCGGCAACTGGCCTTTATTTGCACAGCCGAGCTGGGCGCCACGCCGACCGAGGAGAAGCTTTTATACCCGAATTAATGTGACTTATACAGGAGGGGACCTTCGGAAAGGCAATTTCCCTCCGCATAATTGCAGTGTTTAGCAAAGCAGCATGGCAGGCAATTTTCCAGGCGATCGACAGCGCCGTGTGTACAGAGGAGCGTGTGAGTGCGTGTGCGGGTACGTGCTGGGGGAGCATCTGTGTGCACGCTGGGGGAGTGTATGTGTGCGCTTGCTGGGCGTGTGCTCGCCCCCGCGGGGTGGGCATCGAGAGATGGGTGCGTGGATGTGTGCACGTTGGGGGACTGAGTGTGTAGACCCCATGGCAGAGCACTGTGCCCATTCTGTGCACACCGGAGGGTGTGTGTGTGCTGGGGGCACAGGTGTGCTAAGGAGGGGAGTGTGTGAGTATGCACACTAAAAGGCATGTACATGATGGGGGAGGGTGCATGTGCACACTGAGGGGGCGTGGACATGCATGGTGGAGGGTGGTTGTGTGTGCGAGCCTGCTCTGGGGACAGTGTGCACAGGGAATTGTGGCTACATGTGCATGACACACATGCAAGTGTGTATATATGCACTGGGGGGGGTTGTGTGTGAGATCATGCCCGGGGGCAGTGTGCAGAGGGGAAGTGTGGCTGCGTGTGCGTGACGTGCGTGCAGGTGTGTATATACACACTAAGGGGGTGGTTGTGTGTGTGATCATGCCCTGGGGACAGTGTGCACTGGGGAAGTGTGGCTGCGTGTGCGTGACGTGCGTGCAGGTGTGTGTATGTGTGGGGGTGGCTGTGTGTGCGAGCGTGCCCCGGGGACAGTGTGCACTGGGGAAGTGTGGCTGCGTGTGCGTGACGTGCGTGCAGGTGTGTGTATGTGCGGGGGTGGCTGTGTGTGTGAGCGTGCCCTGGGGGCAGTGTGCACTGTGGAAGTGTGGCTGCATGTGCGTGACATGCGTGCAGGTGTGTGTATGTGCGGGGGTGGCTGTGTGTGTGAGCGTGCCCTGGGGGCAGTGTGCACTGGGGAAGTGTGGCTGTGTGTGCGTGACGTGCGTGCAGGTGTGTGTATGTGTGGGGGTGGCTGTGTGTGTGAGCGTGCCCTGGGGGCAGTGTGCACTGGGGAAGTGTGGCTGTGTGTGCGTGACGTGCGTGCAGGTGTGTGTATGTGCGGGGGTGGCTGTGTGTGCGAGCATGCCCTGGGGGCAGTGTGCACTGGGGAAGTGTGGCCGTGTGTGTGCAGCGTGTGCACATGTGTGTATATACACGCTGGGGGCGTGTGGACGTGCTGGGGGAGCAGAGGAGCGTGACTGTTTTCACACGTGTGCCCACTGCGCGTCTGGTGCTCTGACTCTAGGGGGCTGGGGCCAGGTCTGGGGAGTTTATGGCCGGAGCTGCGGCCAGTGCAGATGAGGGACCTTGGCTCAGACTAGAACTTCCCCTGCCCTCTTCGCCCAGCTCGGGGGCTCCCCTTGGCTTCGGGGAGGCTGCTCTGGTCACTGGCTGCAGCCTGGCAAAAGCCTGGTGCCCTCTAGCGGCCACAGCTGATAAAGGACCCCAAATGGCCCCAGGTTTGGGGGGGCTGGTGGAAGAGACGGCGCAGGGGGGGGCTCTCCGCCCAGCTCAGCCATGTGGGGGAGGGGTTCTGATCTCACCAGCATATGGGTAACGAATCTAGTATTGGCCATTCCCCTCCCCCATGCTCGAGAAGCCCATGCCCCTCTCCCCCTCCCCCGCCCTTGTGCCACTCCGGCGGCACTGGCCTACTGCCAGGCTGGTGGCATTTGCCGAGTGCTCTGGAACACCCCCTCTCCCTGCACGGGGTGGGAACGTGTAAAGGGTCAGGCTGCGGGGGGGCGTTGCTCAGCTGGGGCAGCCTCAGTCCATGTGACACCCCCGCTTGACAGCCCCGAGGCAGGGAACCCCCCACCTATGGCTCGGGGGGCTCTGTAATAGAACAGTTTTGGGGCACATCTCCGAGAGGGGCAAAGCAGGACCAATGGCTTAGAAACAGGGACTTTTTACAGCCCAGGACGGGGGATCCTCCCCTTGCAGGCACCAAACCAGTCCCAGAGCCCTTCTGTTTGCCGCACCGGCCAGCGAGAAGTCGCACGAGCAATCCCCTCAGACACTCCAGCGTCTCGTCTGCCACCGCCAGCGCCGCAGCTTAGCCAGGTGTGGGGTTATGAAAACAGGTTCTCCCAAAGAACCAGCCACGTTCCCAGGTGTGACGTAGTGCGGGTACCTTGCTGGTTGCTAGGCGTGGGCTGTGGGTGACCCCACTGGCTGTTGTCTGTACCACGGCCCAGCGGAGTAGCTGATGGGTCAGGGAGGTGACCTGTTCTACTGGTTACCTCCCAGGGAGAGGAACAAAGGGAGGAAGGTGGAGGGCAGCCCCTGGGCAGTTTCTATCTGATATCATGGAGGAAGCAGCCTAAGCAAGCTGGGATTTAGGGGTCCAGTCTCCCCCATCTCAAGGGGGGCTGAGGCATCCTAGGCCTGCCCTGTAACCAGATTACATCTGTGCTGTGCTGTACCCTGGAGAAGCAATAAACGCCCTCTATTCTACTGGCTGGCGGAGTCTGTTCGTGCCACTACGGGGGTGCAGGAGTCGGGGGAACCCCGATGCACCGTCACACCAGGTCAATTAGTACCTCAGATCTTACCCAAAAGAGCCCGGTGTCCCCGTCCTTTAGAAACGAACATCTAAAGGATGATTAATAAAAAGGAAGACAGAATAGGGTGAGGATAAAACTGTCAAAGGAAACAAATTCCTTACACTGATTGCAGCGTTCATGGTGCAGGCCTGTAGCAGAGATGGAATACTCAGCCGGCTTACAAGTCTCTGGCCTACAACCTCTGTTAGGGTAGCACCGATGCTTCTGAAGAGATGAGCTGGAGAGAAGACAAAGGGAGGAACCTGTAGGGCCCTTTTTATAGCTTTTCCCATGTGGAGAGAAACCCATTGTTCTCCTGGGGCTACGTTTAGACTGGCATGATTTTCTGCAAATGCTTTTAACGGAAAAGTTTTTCCGTTAAAAGCATTTGCGGAAAAGAGCGTGTAGATCGGCACAGACGCTTTTCGCAAAAGCACTTTTTGTGGAAAAGCGTCCGTGCCAATCTAGACGCGGTTTTGCGCAAGAAAGCCCCGATCGTCATTTTCGCCAACGGGGCTTTTTTGCGCAAAACAATACTGCATTGTCTACACTGGCCCTCTTGCGCAAAAGCATTTGTGCAAGAGGGCTTTTGCCCAAACGGGAGCAGCGTAGTATTTCCGCAAGAACACTGACAATCTTACATGAGATCGTCAGTGTTCTTGAGGAAATTCAAGCGGCCAGTGTAGACAGCTGGCAAGTTTTTCCGGAAAAGCTGCTGCTTTTGCAGAAAAACTTGCCAGTCTAGACTCAGCCGCTGTGCGAAAGTGCCTCCTAAAAGGGAGTTTGTCACTTCTCCATGCACGACTCGGTCCTTAGTGGCCTGAGTCTATGGCTGACATGCTGGTCAGAAGCTTCACTGCAAAATTCCTCAGCTATGGATTGGCTCCACATATGGTCCACTGTCAGTCAAGTGCTCCGGTCCAGTTGACTGGTCCCCCTTTCACAATAGGCGGGTGAGGCCGGGTGATGTCTCCCAGAAAGCAAACACTTGGAATACCAGCGCAGAGCCAACACTCATCACGTCACATACACAACTCACACCTGCACCTCCACAGACTCAGCAAAGCAGCCGCTTTCAATAGGCACCTCCTGGGGCCCACTTGGTACAAAATGTGGGGCAAACACACCACACCCATGTTCTCTGCATGCTCACATCAGAATCCAGTAACGTCATGTGCTCTCTGCAGCCAAGGGCTGGGGCTTTGCCCCGGGGTTTCTGTACATGCCCCAGGTGGGGAGAGCCCAGCCCTACGACGGGCAGCCCGCTAGGCCTGGCTGCTCAGGATCTGTGCCGCGGCGGGGTCGAGAAATAGGCTGGGGACCGCTGGATGGACATTGCCTCAGAGTCGCTAGTGGCGTGCTAGGGGCACCCAGAAATCAGGAGGGGCACTGCACAGGTGCACACAGGGAGCCAGGGTCCACGCCTGGCCCAATGAGCTCACAATCTAAACGAGGACAGACAGAGGGGAAACTGAGGCACAGAAAGGGCTGTGACCACCCCTAGCAGGGCAGTGGCAGCTGGGAACAGAAGCCAAGTCCCCTGACTCCCAACTCGCTAGGCTACTGAACGAGCTTTATTTGCACCCTACCCCATTAATTCCCTCCACCCCGAAACAATTCTACCAGTCACTGGCTGCCTCTGCTCCGGGTCACAGGGGCTTTGAGAGCCCCCGGGGTGGGGTTAGCATGGACCATGCCAGGAGACAGAGGGCTGGATGTCTCAGTCTCATGCTTTCCAGTGCCCTGAACAGCCCAGAGCCCTTGGTAAGCCCCAGGGTAATGCGGCCACCTCTGGGGAGGAGGAAGGCAGCAGCCAAGACACAGCACAGCAGGAAAGGCCAGCAAGCTGCGGCTGGGGATACCCCTGCTCACACGCAAACTGCCAGGGATTTGTCCGAGTTCCCATCGACGCGCAGTAACCGCCCGGCGCACCGGGGGGCAGTGTGGAAACCAGCCCCGCACGGGGTGGAACCTGCGGCGTCAGGGGGTAGTGCGCTGAGATCCAGGAGCCCCAGAAAGCTCTAAGTGAAGCCGCTTCCCCACCAAGGTGCCCGTTCCCAGCAGGATCCCCCCACCCCCCGCCCAGGGAGGTTGGAAGGGGGGATCCAAGGGGATAGATTAATTCTTTCAGTGTAGCTGCACGTCCCCGCAATTGATGGCAGCGAGGCAGCACCATTAGCTGATTGCTTCTTCCCGGGAGTGACGCTCCCATGAAAAATGGCCGGCGGGCCGGTGGTGGGCAGCAGGGCTGGGCCGGTGGGCGCTCCTGGCCAGCGCTCCCAGGCAAGGGCCTCTCCCTGGCGGCGGTTTCGCCCACAGAGTCATTTGCACAAACGGGTCCACCGGGACAGGTGTCTCGGGTAGAAGAATCCCCGTGTCACTGGTGCAACCGGCTGGCAAAAGGCAGGGACGGGAGATTGGAGCCAGCCTGGGGCAGGCGCCCGACACAGAGGAGTAGTTGAGGGGGTGGCACGCTCAGGGAGGCACATGGCTGGGGGGCACAGGCTGGGGGCTCAGCCGGACTGGGATGGGCTGTGGATTATGGACCCTTCGGTGGTTGGGGACGGACAGCTCAGAGCCCGGTTTATTCACCCCCAAGGGTGCTGTGGGAGGGGCCTGGCGCAGGGTGGGTGCAGACGGGCTGCTCTGGTTTTGGAGGGTCCCTTGGGACCCCGGCTTGTTATGAGAGGGTTGGTTAGCTCTACAGGGGGCAGACGGTGCTCCAGAGGGCCGGTCTGTTGTCAAAAGGTGGCTCCAAAGAGCCAGTTCCTCACTGAAGGTTGGTTGTGGTGGCACTGGTTCGTTAGCATTAGAATCATAGAATCATAGAACTGGAAGAGACCTCAGAAGGTCATCAAGTCCAGCCCCCTGCTCTAGGCAGGACCAATTCCAACTAAATCAACCTGGCCAGGGCTTTGTCAAGCCGAGACTTAAACACCTCTAGGGATGGAGACTCCACTACTTCCCTAGGGAACCCATTCCAGTGCTTCACCACCCTCCTAGGGAAATAGTTTTTCCAAATATCCAACCTGGACCTCTCCCACCACAACTTGAGACCATTGCTCCTTGTTCTGCCATCACTACTGAGAACAGCCTCTCTCCAGCCTCTTTGGAACCTCCCTTCAGGAAGTTGAAGGCTGCTATCAAATCCCCCCTCACTCTTCGCTTCTGCAGACTAAACAGACCCAAGTCCCTCAGCCTCTCCTCATAAGTCATATGCTCCAGCCCCCTCATCATTTTGGTTGCCCTCCGCTGGACCCTCTCCAATGCGTCCACATCCTTTTTGTAGTGGGGGCCCCAGAACTGGACACAATACTCCAGATGCGGCCTCACCAAAGCCGAATAAAGGGGAATGATGACATCTCTGGATCTGCTGGCAATGCTCCTCCTAATGCAACCTAATATGCCATTAGCCTTCTTGGCTACAAGGGCACACTGTTGGCTCATATCCAGCTTCTCATCCACTGTAACCCCCAGATCCTTTTCTGCAGAACTACTACTTAACCGGTTGGTCCCCAGCTTGTAACTATGCTTGGGATTCTTCCGTCCCAAGTGCAGGACTCTACACTTGTCCTTGTTGAACCTCATCAGACTTCTTGTGGCCGAATCCTCCAATTTGTCCAAGTCACTCTGGACCCATCTCTTCCCTCAAGCGTATCTACCTCTCCCCCTAGCTTATGTCATCCGCAAACTTGCTGAGGGTGCAATCCATCCCCTCAACCAGATCATTAATAAAGATATTGAACAAAACCGGTCCTAGAACCGAACCTTGGGGCACTCCGCTAGAAACCGACTGCCATCCTGACATCGAGCCATTGATCACTACCTGCTAGGCCCAGGCTTCTAGCCATCTTTCTATCCATCTTACCATCCATTTATCCAATCCACAATCCCTTAACTTGCTGGCAAGAATATTGTGGGAGACCGTATCCAAAGCCTTGCTAAAGTCAAGGTATATCACATCCACTGACTTCCCCATGTCCACCGAGCCAGTTACCTCATCATAGAAGCTAATCAGATTGGTCAGGCACGACTTGCCCTTTGTGAATCCATGCTGACTATTCCTAATCACTTTCCTCTCTTCCAAGTGCCTCAATATGGATTCCTTAAGGATCCCTTCCATGATTTGTCCAGGAACCGAGGTAAGACTGACCGGCCTATAGTTCCCTGGATCGTCCTTCTTCCCTTTTTTGAAGATGGGCACTACATTTGCCTTTTTCCAGTCATCCGGGATTTCTCCCGATCTCCACGACTTTTCAAAGATAATAGCCAAAGGCTCCACAATGATATTTGCCAACTCCCTCAGTACCCTCGGATGCACTAAGTCCGGACCCATGGATTTATGTACGTTTAGCTTTTCTAAATAGTTCCTAACCTGTTCTTTACCCACCACGGGCTGTCCATCTTCATCCCATCTTGCGTCACTTAGCGCAGAAGTCCAGGAGCCGACCTTGTCCGTGAATACAGAGGCAAAGAAAGCATTGAGTACTTCAGCTTTCCCCACATCATCTGTCACTAGGTTACCTCCTTCATCCGTTAGGGGCCGCACACCCTCTCTGATCACCTTCTTCTTGTTAACATGCCTGTAGAAACCTTTCTTGTTACCCTTCACATCCTTAGCCAGTCGCAAATCCATTTGCGCTTTCGCCTTCCTGATAACCCCCCGGCATTCTCGAGCTATACATTTAAACTCCTCCCTGGTCATTTGTCCAAGTTTCCACTCTTTGTAAGCTTGCTGGGAGGGCCAGTCTGTTATCAGGGGTTGCTGGGAGGGTTGGTTTGTTATTGTAGGGTTGCTGGGGGGCCCAGTTTGTTATCATGGGGTTGCTGGGAGGGCTGGTCCATTGTTTTGGGGTTGTTGGGGGGCCCGGTCTGTTATCATAGGGTTGCTGGGAGGGCCGGTCCATTGTCGTGGGGTGGTTGGGGAGGGCCGGTCCATTGTTGTGGGGTGGTTGGGGGGGCCAGTCCATTGATGTGGGGTTGTTGGGGGGCTGGGGCTGTTATCATAGGGTTGCTGGAAGGGCCAGTCCATTGATGTGGGGTTGTTGGGGGGCCCGGTCTGTTATCATAGGGTTGCTGGGAGGGCTGGTCCATTGTCGTGGGGTGGTTGGGGAGGGCCGGTCCATTGTCGTGGGGTGGTTGGGGGGCCGCTTCATTGACGGGGGGTGGTTGGGGGGCTGGGTCATTGACGGGGGGTGGTTGGGGGGGCCGGTTCATTGTCGTGGGGTGGTTGGGGGGCCGGTTCATTGACGGGGGGTGGTTGGGGGTTGGTTCATTGACGGGGGGTGGTTGGGGGGGCCGGTTCATTGACGGGGAGTGGTTGGGGGGCCGGTTCATTGACGGGGGGTGGTTGGGGGGGCCGGTTCATTGTCGTGGGGTGGTTGGGGGGGCCGGTTCATTGACGGGGAGTGGTTGGGGGGCCGGTCCATTGTCGTGGGGTGGTTGGGGGGGCCGGTTCATTGACGGGGAGTGGTTGGGGGGCCGGTTCATTGACGGGGGGTTGCTGGGAGGGCCGGTCCATTGTCGTGGGGTGGTTGGGGGGCCGGTTCATTGACGGGGAGTGGTTGGGGGGGCTGGTTCATTGACGGGGGGTTGCTGGGAGGGCCGGTCCATTGATGTGGGGTTGTTGGGGGGCTGGGGCTGTTATCATAGGGTTGCTGGGAGGGCCGGTCCATTGACGTGGGGTGGTTGGGGGGGCCGGTCCATTGTCGTGGGGTGGTTGGGGGGGCCGGTTCATTGACGGGGGGTTGCTGGGAGGGCCGGTCTGTGGCTAGGTTGGCAGAGCAGTGCAGTGCGGAGAGGCAGCCAGAGGCAGGAGACCCGGCGTGCTCCCCCGCTCCCAGGGAAGGACCTGGCAGGGCTGAATGCTGGCCCATCCCCAGGGAGAACCCCACTGGCCCTGCCTGGCCAGGGGCTCAAGGTGGGTTCGGCTCGAGCCAGCCACCCCACAGGGCTCCAGAGTACACACACGTTAAATTCTGCCCTGGCAGCCAGGCCACCCGCCCGAGCCCCAAAGCACTGGGGCTGGCCTGCCTCTTTGCAGGTGGAGCCTGGTGACACAAAGGGCCCCCCCACTCGTCCCTTTGCTGGGGACGGGACCCCAGGCCGCCCTCAGCACCTGCCGGGACAGACACGTCTCCTCTGCTCTGTGGCAGATTGACCAGGATGGACTGACGCTGCCCGAGCGAACCCTGTACCTGGGGCAGGACGAGGAGAGCGAGAAGGTGAGGGGGCAGCTGGCATTGCCAGGCAGGGCAAAGTGGGACTGGAGAGGAGGACCCTGTGCCTAGCACCAGCTGCACCCACCCACTCCTGCAAGGCGGTGTGGGGTGGCAGAGGTGTGGAGGGGGGAGAGGTGTAAGGTGGCAGGGAAGTAGGTGGTGGTGATGTGGGGTGTGGACGGGAGGTGTGGGGTGGAGATGTTGGGGGAGGTGTGGAGTGGCTGGGGTGTGGGTGTGAGCTAGCAAGGGTGGGGGTGCATGGCAGAGGTGTGCGGTGTGGCTGTGAGGTTGTAGGGAGGAGTTGTAAGGGGGCAGGTGTGGGGGTGCTTGGCAGAGGTGTGGGGTGCGGCTGTGAGGTTGTAGGGAGGAGTTGTGAGGGGGCAGGGGTGGGGGTGCTTGGCAGAGGTGTGGGGTGCGGCTGTGAGGCTGTAGGGAGGAGTTGTGAGGGGCAGGAGTGGGGGTGCATGGCAGAGGTGTGGGGTGCGGCTGTGAGGCTGTAGGGAGGAGTTGTGAGGGGGCAGGGGTGGGGGTGCATGGCAGAGGTGTGGGGTGCGGCTGTGAGGTTGTAGGGAGGAGTTGTGAGGGGGCAGGGGTGGGGGTGCATGGCAGAGGTGTGGGGTGTGAGTGTGAGGCTGTAGGGAGGAGTTGTGAGGGGGCAGGGGTGGGGGTGCATGGCAGAGGTGTAGGGTGTGGCTGTGAGGCTGTAGGGAGGAGTTGTGAGGGGGCAGGGGTGGGGGTGCATGGCAGAGGTGTAGGGTGTGGCTGTGAGGTTGTAGGGAGGAGTTGTGAGGGGGCCGGGTGGGGGTGCATGGCAGAGATGTGGGGTGTGGCTGTGAGGCTGTAGGGAGGAGTTGTGAGGGGGCCGGGTGGGGGTGCATGGCAGAGATGTGGGGTGCAGGTGTGAGGCTGTAGGGAGGAGTTGTGAGGGGGCAGGGGTGGGGGTGCATGGCAGAGGTGTGGGGTGCAGGTGTGAGGCTGTAGGGAGGAGTTGTGAGGGGGCACGGGTGGGGGTGCATGGCAGAGGTGTGGGGTGCGGGTGTGAGGCTGTAGGGAGGAGTTGTGAGGGGGTGGGGGTGCATGGCAGAGGTGTGGGGTGTGAGTGTGAGGCTGTAGGGAGGAGTTGTGAGGGGGCGGGGGGTAGTTGTGGGATGTGGGTGTACAAGGACGTCTGAGTGTCAGGGGAAGGCAGCAGGTAGGAGTGCGGTGTAGGGGAGACTCTTGGCCCCCTGGGCCCACCCCTCCGGCCAAGGGGGGCTGCACCGCGGCAGGCTGACCCCGCTCCTCGCGCAGATCCTGGCGGCGTACCGCCTGTTCATGGAGCGGCTGCTGGGCCTGCTGGGAGCCGAGCGCGTGGCGCAGAAGGCCAAGGAGATCCTGCAGCTGGAGCAGAGACTGGCCAACGTGAGTCCTTCCCGGCCCCCTCGCCAGCAACCCCCAGTGTGCACGGACCCGGCTCCCCTCAGCCGTGCGGAAAGGCAGGGCCAGCCAGGGCCCAAGGCGCGGGTGGCTGGACTCCCAGATGCTTGCCCAGTCTCTTGAGGGAGGCGGCAGGCCAGCGCCCCCCCGTGGTGGCGGGGTCCCTCCTGGGGTGTGTGTGCAGGGAGGGAGTGGGCTGGGGGGCTGGCGCTCCGGGCTGCCTGGCGAGTCCCGTTACAGGAAGGAAGCGGGTTTCTTGGCCGCCATCCCCCCCAGCTCGGTGGCCGCCCATGGCCGGGGTGAGGAGTCTGCGCGCCGCAGCCAGGACAGCAAAGCCCGGCCCTGCAGGATGGGGGGGACCAGCAGCAGGCTGGGGCAGGCGTGAGGGGCCCCAGGCCTTGCGGGGGCAAGGGGAGCCGGGAGGCTTGCTGGGCGCTAGAGGCCCTGGCTGGCCACGGGGCACCCCGGCCGGGAGGGCTGCAGCCACACCTCTGTCCCGCACAGATCACCGTCTCCGAGTACGACGACCTGCGCCGGGACATCAGCACCATGTACAACAAGGTGACGCTGGGCGAGCTGCAGCGCATCACCCCCACCGTGAGTACCCGGCTGCGGGGGGGGGGGGGGGCAGGGAGCCTCCCCCAGCACGTGCACCCCAGGGCCGGGCCGGGCCAGGCTCCTCCACTCCCGGGACCCAGAGAAATGTCCTCTTGGCTCTTCTCCTCCCCCAAGTCCGTTCTGGAGGAAGGTGTGAGGTCCCTGCGGGGGGGGGGGGGGGAGGGAGAGGCCAGGCAGGGTCACTGCCTATGGGGTCTGGAGCCAGTGCACGGGGGGGGGGGGGCTCTGGAGACAGCGAGGCCCCCCCCCCCCGGTCATGGCACTCCCCCCCTTCCCCCGCAGCTGAAGTGGAAGCGCCTGCTGGATCGGATCTTCCATGAGAACTTCTCCGAGGAGGAGGAGGTGGTGCTGCTGGCCACCGACTACATGCAGAAGGTGTCGGAGCTGATCCGCAGCACGCCCAGCAGGTACCGGCCAGCGGGGGCCCAGCGGGCACTGCCAGGGAGCAGGGCTCTGCCGGGGGCCTCGGCTCCCGCCAGCTCCAGGCACATGGCTGGGTAACAAGGCTCTCGGGCACGCCGTGGGGGCAGCCCCACCTTGCCACTGCTCAGCTGTGGGCCTGGGCGCCAGTGCCATTCTGGGCCCCTCACAGGGCGCGGGTGTGATTGGAGCCAGACGCCCCGGCCCTGGCAGCAGAGGGGCAAACCCCAGCCCTCTTCCCTGCTCAGACTTCCTAGCCAGCGGGCGGGGAGGACGAGACCTTGGCGGCCCTGGCTCAGGGATCCTACCGCGGGGAGTCGTGGGCACGCCTCATCCTCAGCGGAATCCCCTGGGCCATGCCCCTGGGCCAGGGCCCATCTCACAGAGAGAGCTCATCTTGCTAATGGCCATCGATCTGCCGGGACTCGCCTGCCTCCGAACGCCAACCGGCTGCTGCAGCTCCCGGGCAGGGCGGTGGAGCCCAGCTCGCAACCCCCTACCCCTGCCATGCTCACAGAGCTGCCCTGCCCCATCCCATAGCCCCCCCTTACCGGCATGGCCAAAAATGGGACGAGCTCCCCCTCCCCTGCACAGCCCCAGGCCCCCTGCCCTCCCCCTCCACACCTGGGCTCTCCAGCATGGCCGCAGGTTGCCCCCTCGCTCCATGCTCCCCAGCTGCAGTGCCATGCACAGAGAGAGCCCTTCCCTCCCAGGCATATCTGGCTACACCCCGGGATCCCCCTCAGTGCCCCCCCACACCACTAGAGAGACCCCCGCCAGCTCTCTCCTGCATCCCCCCAGGGATCCCCGCTCCCGGCCGCGCAGGAGTGAGACGTAGACTCTCAGCGCTAATACAAAGCATTACAAATCATCCGGCTAAATAAATTCATTACCCAGGCAAGGCAGCCGTGCTTTGGCGGCAGGTGCAGGGCGCCGAGCCAGCCTGCGGCTGAGCTTTGATGGGATGTTCCCTCAAGCCGCAGCTCCGCCGGACCATCCGGCAGGGCGCCCCGAGCTGTCAGCCAACTCCTCGCACACCCCGTCTCTGGGCACGCTGGCCAGCTGGGGGCACCGGCGGATCCATAGAACTCCCTGCAGCTGGATTTTGGGAGCTCCGCCACTGCCAAAAAGCCAGGGAGGCTCTCCCCGGCATTTTCATTCTGCCCTCGCCCCACCCTGCCCTGCAGTCCCTGAGGTGGAGGCAGGAAAGGCTCAGGGCCACCGGGGTATAAAGCGCCTCTCCCTCCCGGCCCCCGGCCTGGCCCCGTCTCACCCCGCCAGGGTCCTTCACAACTACATGCTGTGGCGCATCGTGGTGGTGCTGAGCGAGCACCTCTCCACGCCCTTCCGCGACGCCATCCACGAGCTCGCCAAGGAGATGGAGGGCACCGAGAAGCAGCTGGAGCTGGACAAGATGTGCCTGAGCCAGGCCAACAAGCACTTTGGCATGGCCTTGGGGGCCCTCTTCGTGGAGGAGTACTTCTCCTCCGTCAGCAAGGCCAAGGTAGGCGCCTGCGGCTACCCTGTGCGCGGCAGCGGGAGGCTGGGAATCCCCACACCGATGCATCCGGCTGGGGGGCAGGCAATCCCCATTGCTCCATCTGGGGTAGGGGGGCAGTGTATCCCCCCCCAGGATTCATCCAGACTGGGGGGGCCTAGTGTATTCCCCCCCACAGATACTTCTGGGGTGGGGGATGAGCAGGGAATCCCCCCAGGATTTATCCAAGCTGGGAGGGGCTGGGAATCCCCTAGGATCCATCTGGGTGTGGGTGAGCTGGCAAAATACCCCCCAGGATCCATCAATGGTTGGAGGTGAGCATCCTCCTAGGATCTATCCTAGCTGGGGGAGGAGGGCAGGAAATCCCCCTCCCCAGGAGCCATCCAGGTTGGGGGAGCCAGTGAATTCCCACCCAGGAGCCATCCAGGTTGGGGGAGCCAGTGAATTCCCACCCAGGAGCTATCCAGGTTCGGGGAGCCAGCGAATTCCCACCCAGGAGCTATCCAGGTTCGGGGAGCCAGTGAATTCCCACCCAGGAGCTATCCAGGTTCGGGGAGCCAGTGAATTCCCACCCAGGAGCTATCCAGGTTGGGGGAGCCAATGAATTCCCACCCAGGAGCTATCCAGGTTCGGGGAGCCAGCGAATTCCCACCCAGGAGCTATCCAGGGTGTGAGGGGGGCAGGGAATCCCCCCAGGATCCATCTGGGCTGGGGGGCAGGGAATCCCACCAGTGACCACAGGCCTGGCCCGTGAAACCTGAGGCAGGAGCATCCCGGCTTCAAGCCCAATGCCCAGCGGCTGGAGATGCTCTCAGGTCCGGCCCCGTTATCCAGCAACCGTTGGGCGTGGCTTAAGCCTTTGGTGGGCGTGGCAGTGATGGAGAAAGCAGTTTGGGGGGAGGGGTTGAACCATCCCGGCCCCGGGCCCTGGCTCTGTGCTACCCGCGGGCCCCTGGGAACGCCGTGACCCGGCCGGGGTGCTCCGAGCAGGTGCAGCAGCTGGTGGAGGACATCAAGCACACGCTGGATCAGCGGCTGGACGAGCTCGACTGGATGGACGAAGAGACCAAACGAGCGGCCAGAGCCAAGGTGAGGGGCCAAGGGGCGGAGCCTCACCTGGCCACAACCTCCGTGCGGACCCTGCCCCTTCCAGCACCTGGGCCTCTGCCCGGAGAGCTAGAGCCGCTGCGCCGCAGTCTGTCATGGCATCCAGCAGGGGTCAGCGCTGTGCTCAGACTCCAGCCCGGCAGCCCCGGGGGGGGGGGCGGGGAGCTGGCCAAGCCCTGTGAGATCGGGGCAGGCTCGGACCTGGACGTGTGCTCTCCTTGCAGCTCCAGTACATGAGGGTGATGATCGGGTACCCGGACTTCCTGCTGAAACCGGACGCCATCGACAAGGAGTACGAGGCGAGTGTGCGAGGGGCCTGCACTGCATCCCCGGGCTGAGAAAAGGACACATTCAGCAGCACCCCACCTTTTTCCTGCTCTAGCCAGCAGGCCCCAGCTCCTGGCCTGTCTCCCTGGCCAACGGGAGCTGCTGCTCTGTCAGTCTGTGGCTGGCGTCTCGCCGGAGGTGCAGGGGGTGCTTGGCCCAACATGAGGCTTGGGACCTTCCCAAAGACCTCGGTTCCCTGAGATCCCCTGGCTCCAGCTGAGCCATCTCCACCTGGTGCTGACCCTGGCCCAGCCCCACTGCACGGCTGCCGTCACAAAAGTGGGGGGGGCACGCACTATGTCAGCTGGGGGGACCAGAGGGGGACATTGGTGCACGTGCTCAGTGTGGTGCGGGACTCTCCGTCCGTCCTGGCTCCCTGTCCCAGGCTGGGGACGAGCCTGCATGTAGAGCAGGGAGCCTCCGGGCCACAGCCCAGCGCAGGGGCTGGGAGACGGATGTGGGGGTCCCCAGCTTGAGCAGCCTCCTGCCCCTCCCCCCTGACGTGTCTCCTCTCCCCGCCGCAGTTCGAAGTCCACGAGAAGACGTATTTCAGGAACATCCTCAATAGCATCAAGTTCAGCATCAAGCTGTCGGTGAAGAAGATCCGGCAGGAGGTGGACAAGTCTGCGTAGGTATCCGGTGCCCTGGGGTCTGCGCTTTGCCTCGCCAGAGGAGCAGGAGCAAAGAGAAGGGGCTCGCTTGGGGGGCCCCCTCCTGTGAGAGCAGGGTCTGCCAGGGGTCCACTGGGATTCCTCGGTGACGGGAAGGGCCCACAGCTGTGGGCACCGTCTAGGCTCCGGCCCAGCCAGCGGCCCATCCCAAGTGCACCATCTGCCCCGGTGTCTCCAGCCCCAGGCTGCCGGTGCCGGTTCAAGCCCCACTCAGCTGGCTTAGGGAGCGACAAGAGCGGGGACTCTGCTCTGCATGGCCAGGAGCACCTGGTCCTGGGGGAGGCTGCTGCTGGGGCCCTGGGGTCCAGCCCCCCACCCCTCCACTGCACCTCTCGCTGGAAATCAAGGGACCCCCCCCTTCGGCCGAGGCATTTCCTGAGGGGTGCAGCGGCCTCTAGTGACCAGCGTGCGCATGGCAAACGCCTCACAACACGTGCCCACCGGGCACCTGGAGGGCGAGGGACGCCCAGACATGGAGCCCTGGTGCCTGGACTGAGGTGGGGGGGTGGGGGGGTCAGGCCTGGCACCATTCTGTGGGAGTTCGGCTGCCCCCGCCTGCCCTGTGTCCTCTCCCAGCTCACCCCTCACCACACGACATTAGCAGAGACACCCGTGTGCTGTGGGGTCGTCTCCCCTGCGAATCCAGCTGAGCCTGCCCCCCCATGGCCTTGGGGCGCCTGGTGCTGATCTCTGCTGTCCCCTTGCAGGTGGCTGCTGCCCCCCCAGGCCCTGAACGCCTACTACCTGCCCAACAAGAACCAGATGGGTACGGCCGCGCCAGCGACACGGCTGCTAGCCCGCGCTCCCTGGGCTACCGAACGCGCCGGGGGCACCCAGACTGGGAGAGCCTGTCAGTGAAGTGGGTCAGGACTGGGGGCATCAGCGGGGGAGGGCAGGCTCGGATACCAGAGGGCTATGGGTCAGGATGGAGGCCAGGACAGAGCGCGGCTGCCTCAGGGAGTCTCATGGTGTATTGGTCTGGCGCTGGCGGGGGAGTTTGGGTCCCAGGAGCCCTGAGTGCCTGGCCAGGCGGGGTCCCCTCCCTGTCACCCCACCCTGCCCATGCTCAGGGGCCTGCTCCCCATCACGCTCCCTCCTCTCCCCACAGTGTTCCCCGCCGGGATCCTCCAGCCCACGCTCTACGACCCCGAGTTCCCGCAGTGAGTACAGGGCTCCGCGCCCCCTGCCAGCACAACCCGGGCAGGGGATGGGGGTGTCAGTGGACAGGACAGGGAGCCCCTGGGGCCGGGGGCAGGACCCAGCTCTGGGGTGAAGCAGCAAGCAGAGCTCTCTGGATCCAAACCCTCCTGCAGGCTCCTGTCAGCTTTTCTGACTCCTAACGCCCATTCGCTGCTGATGGGGCCGTGTCTCGGGAGCCCAGATCCCCCCCCACTGTTGCTGAAGGGGGGGCTCACACCTCCATTGCTGCTGAGGGTCGTGGCTCAGGAGGCTCAGGTCCTTCATCATTGCTGATGGGGCTGTATATTGGGGGGTCTCAGATCCCCCCATTGCTGATGAGGGACATGTCTTGGGGTGGGCTTAGGACCCCCCCATTGCTTATGGGGCTGTGTCTCAGGGGGATCAAAACCCCTTTGCTGATGGGGCTGTGTCTTGGGGGGCTCATCCCTCCCCCCTTTGCTGATGGGGCTGTGTCTTGCGGAGCCCAGACTTTCCCATTGCTGATGGGGCTGTGTCTTGGGGGGCTCAGCCCTCCCCCCTTTGCTGATGGGGCTGTGTCTTGGGGGGCTCAGCCCTCCCCCCTTTGCTGATGGGGCTGTGTCTTGGGGGGCTCAGCCCTCCCCCCTTTGCTGATGGGGCTGTGTCTTGCGGAGCCCAGACTTTCCCATTGCTGATGGGGCTGTGTCTTGGGGGGCTCAGCCCTCCCCCCTTTGCTGATGGGGCTGTGTCTTGGGGGGCTCAGCCCTCCCCCCTTTGCTGATGGGGCTCTGTCTTGGGGGGGCTCAGCCCCCCCTTCCCCTTTGCTGATGGGGCTGTGTCTTGCGGGGCCCAGACTCTCCCATTATTGATAGGGCTGCATATCGGGGGACTCAGACCCCCCCCAATTGCTGATGGGGGTCATGTCTTGTCCCATCCTGCCCAAAGGTCCCTGAACTACGGTGGAATTGGCACCATCATTGGACACGAGCTGACCCACGGCTACGACGACTGGGGTGAGCCCCCTGCCTGGTTTCTGCTGCTCCAGGCTAGCACCCTAACCCCTCAGCAGCCCGGTGTGAGCTGCTGGTGCCAACCTGCAGCTGCGTGGGACGGGGCTCAGGCCCCCAAGGGGTGAAGGGGGGAGCCTGGCACCAGTGGAGCAGCGCCTGGCCCTGGGCAGACACACACTGCCGGGGCTGGGCAGCCCGGTCTTTGCATGGCCCTCAGGCGAGGTGGGGCAGGGAAGGACAGGTAGCATGAGGGGGGCGGGCGAGGGGGTGGCGAGCCTGGACCCCGGGGGCCCTGGGCCAGCTCTGCCCCCATGAGCCGGAGACGGGGGGCAAGCGCCTCCCACCCGCGCCGTGTGCCCGCAGGGGGGCAGTACGATCGCCACGGCAACCTGGTGCACTGGTGGACCGAGGCCTCCTACGGCAAGTTCCTGAAGAAGGCGCAGTGCATCGTCAGCCTCTACGACAACTTCACCGTCTACAGCCAGCGGGTGAGCCCGGCGCCCGCGCCTGCGACTCACTGCCAGGGGCACTGCCTGAGCCCGGGGCTCGCCCCAAACGCCGTCCTCCTCCCGACAGTGTTAGAGGGGCTCTGCTCTGAGTGGGGGCCTGCGGCACAGAGCCTGGCAGCCAGAGCCTGGCGGGCTTGGAGGAGTGGCGGTGCCCGGTCGGAGGGGCATGGGAGGGCGGGGGGTGCCCAGAGGGTCAGGGGAGGGCTGGGGGGGAGCCTGGTCGGAGGGGTGTGGGAGGGGTGCCCATGTGGAGGGATGTGGGAGGGCGGGGGGTGCCCGGTCAGGCCATGGGAGTGGGTATGTTCGGTCAGAGGGGTGTGGGAGGGTGGAGGGTGCCCAACCTGAGGGGAGAGGGAGGGCTGGGGGGTGACCGGTCAGAGGGGTGTGGGAGGGTGGGGGGTGCCCAGAGGGTCAGGGGAGGGCTGGGGGGAGCGCGTGGTCGGAGGGGTGTGGGAGGGCGGGGGGTGCCCAGAGGGTCGGGGGAGGGCTGGGGGGAGCGCGTGGTCGGAGGGGTGTGGGAGGGGTGCCCATGTGGAGGGATGTGGGAGGGCGGGGGGTGCCCAGAGGGTCGGGGGAGGGCTGGGGGGAGCACCTGGTTGGAGGGGTGTGGGAGGGCGGGGGGTGCCCAGAGGGTCGGGGGAGGGCTGGGGGGAGCGCGTGGTCGGAGGGGTGTGGGAGGGCAGGGGGTGCCCAGAGGGTCAGGGGAGGGCTGGGGGGAGCACGTGGTCGGAGGGGTGTGGGAGGGCGGGGGGTGTCCAGAGGGATGTGGGAGGGCGGGGGGTGCCTGGTCAGGCCATGGGAGTGGGTATGCCCGGTCAGAGGGGTGTGGGAGGGCGGAGGGTGCCCAACCTGAGGGGAGGGGGAGGGCTGGGGGTGCCCGGTCAGAGGGGTGTTGGAGGGTGGAGGGGTGCCCGGTCAGAGGGGTGGGGGCGGGGATGCTCCGTGCCAGGTCCGTGTGAGCCCCTGCTCTTCTCCCCGCAGGTGAACGGGAAGCACACGCTGGGGGAGAACATCGCTGACATGGGGGGGCTCAAACTGGCCTACTACGTAAGTGAGGGGGCGCCCGGTGCGCCCAGCCCCTCGGGCCGTGGAGGATGGACTGGGTGGGTTCTGCGGGGCAGCGCCCGGAGAGCGGCTGGGGCACCTTGCTGCGGCTGGCTGGAGGCTGTGCTGGCATCACTCGCCTGTGGCCCCCACCCACCACGCCCCAGGAGCCCTGGGCCACCTGCTGCCCCTCTGCCTTGGGGGGGGAGGCCCCGGCGCGCGTAGGCAGATCCACAGCGCCCCACTGCACAGTGCCTGGGCACAGGAACGGGGAGCCCGGGGCGGGAGCCCCTCGCCCTGAGCATGCCCGTGTTTTGCTCTCGTGCAGGCCTATCAGAAGTGGGTGCGGGAGCACGGCCCGGAGCACCCCCTGCACCGCCTGAAGTACACCCACGACCAGCTCTTCTTCATCGCCTTTGCCCAGGTGATGGGCCGCCACCAGGGGGCGGTAATGCATGGAGAGGAGCCGAAGCCACGGTCACACGGCTCCAGCCTGCCCGTCCCCTCACTCCCGACACAGCCCCTGCTGGCTCTGCCCTGGGCTCCCTGCACCCAGCCCTGCCAGTGCCCCCATGCCCGACACGTGGCCCCCTGCTAGCCGGCCCTGGACTCCCTGCACCCAGCCCTGCCAGTGCCCCCCACGCCGGCCCTGGGCTCCCTGCACCCAGCCCTGCCAGTGCCCCCCACGCCCGACACGTGGCCCCCTGCTGGCCGGCCCTGGGCTCCCTGCACCCAGCCCTGCCAGTGACCCCCACGCCCGACACGTGGTCCCCTGCTAGCCTGGCCCTGGGTTCCCTGCACCCAGCCCTGCCAGTGCCCCCCACGCCCGACACGTGGTCCCCTGCTAGCCGGCCCTGGGCTCCCTGCACCCAGCCCTGCCAGTGACCCCCACGCCCGACACGTGGCCCCCTGCTGGCCTGGCCCTGGGCTCCCTGCATCCAGCCCTGCCAGTGCCCCCCACACCCGACACGTGGCCCCCTGCTGGCTCTGCCCTGGGCTCCCTGCACCCAGCCCTGCCAGTGCCCCCCACGCCTGACACGTGGCCCCCTGCTGGCTCTGCCCTGGGCTCCCTGCACCCAGCCCTGCCAGTGCCCCCCACGCCCGACACGTGGTCCCCTGCTAGCCTGGCCCTGGGTTCCCTGCACCCAGCCCTGCCAGTGCCCCCCACGCCCGACACGTGGTCCCCTGCTAGCCGGCCCTGGGCTCCCTGCACCCAGCCCTGCCAGTGACCCCCACGCCCGACACGTGGCCCCCTGCTGGCCTGGCCCTGGGCTCCCTGCATCCAGCCCTGCCAGTGCCCCCCCACACCCGACACGTGGCCCCCTGCTGGCTCTGCCCTGGGCTCCCTGCACCCAGCCCTGCCAGTGCCCCCCCACGCCTGACACGTGGCCCCCTGCTGGCTCTGCCCTGGGCTCCCTGCACCCAGCCCTGCCAGTGCCCCCCACGCCCGACACGTGGCCCCCTGCTGGCTCTGCCCTGGGCTCCCTGCACCCAGCCCTGCCAGTGCCCCTCACGCCCGACACGTGGCCCCCTGCTAGCCGGCCCCGGGCTCCCTGCACCCAGCCCTGCCAGTGCCCCCCACGCCCGACACGTGGCCCCCTGCTGGCCTGGCCCTGGGCTCCCTGCACCCAGCCCTGCCAGTGCCCCCCCACGCCCGACACGTGGCCCCCTGCTGGCCTGGCCCTGGGCTCCCTGCACCCAGCCCTGCCAGTGCCCCCCACACCCAACCCGCAGCTCCCTGCTAGCCCAGCTCTGGGTGAGCAGATATGACATGGGGCCACACAGCAGAGCGGAAGGGGGGATAGATGGGGACAGTCCCCCCCCCTGAGGCAAGGCTGGGACCCTCTCCCCTTGTTTCACGTGTGTCTGTTTTCAGTGCCCTATGGACCTTACCCCATCAGACAGAACGTGGCTCCTGGCCCTAGGACAAGCTGTTCCTCAAATGGCTTGCCCTGCCAGTCTTCACTTCACTGCTGGTGGGGCCTCATCTCACCCAGCCCCCACTCCAGCTGTGGTGCTCCCCAGTTCCCCCCCCAGCTATGGCACGCCCCTCCTTCCCCCCAGCTATGTCAGTCACTATGGCTTCTGTCCCGCCTGCAGAACTGGTGCATCAAGAGGCGCTCGCAGTCCATCTACCTGCAGGTGCTGACGGACAAGCACGCCCCGGAGCACTACAGGTACCTCGGGCTGCTGCCCGCAGGCCTGCCGGGGCGCCCCCTCCCCCCAAGGTGCAGGCGTCCCTCCCTCTGGCCTCTGCCGGTGGGTTTGGCTGGACGCTCCCCTGGGAAGAGTGCAGCTGGAATAGCAGGAGGTCAGAACAGCCAGCCAGCAGCAGGGGGTGCTGGGGGCACAGGCCTGGGCCCAGGGCGCTGGTGGGGAGGGCGGGCAGGTGAAGCAGCAGGGCAATGGGTGTCCTCACCAGGGCAGGGCAAGAAGGGGTTAAACCAGTCTGTGCACTGGGGCGGGCTGGGAGGGGAGGGGCACGTGCCTGGGGGCCTCTCAGACCAGCCTGGCTGCTCCTGTCCAGGGCCGGGCCCCCCTAACTGGGTTACGGGGCAGGAAGGGACCCCAGCAGGTCAGGGCGAAGGCCCCGGAAGGGGCTGGCGCACAGGCCCGGCCAGCAGGGGGCAGCACAAGGGCCGTGGGGTACCGCTGCCCACCCCCCGCAGGGCGAGCCCCCTGCAGCGGGATCCGGCCCGCCCTACAACGCGGGGCGGCTGGCAGCTGCCTCCTTTCGCCCCAGAGGTGGCTGCATGGTGGCGCTGGGGGAAGCTCTGCCCTTCCCGGGTTGCCAACCCCCCGTTTCCTGAGCCCTCGCTCCTCTCCCCAGGGTGCTGGGCAGCGTCTCCCAGTTCGAGGAGTTCGGCCGGGTCTTCCACTGCCCCAAGAACTCGCCGATGAACCCCGCCCACAAGTGCTCCGTGTGGTGAGCGCCGGCGCCCGGCCGCCCAGCCGCTTGCTGCCCTGTGCCTGCCACGTGCCACGCCGCCGTCCGAGCCCGCTGCTTCTCCCTGCCCCCCGCCGGCCCACGGCCCCTCTCTAGGGAGACCCGCCCGGCTGCTCTGCGGGGCCGGAGCCTGCAGGGACGCGCCGGGCGGAGAGGCCCAAGAGGCAGGCGGCCAGGAAATGACCGACAGGGGCTGCTTCCAGCCGGGTGTGTCCAGCCTCCCCCCGCAGGCAGGGCCGGCCTTACCCACAGGCCTTAAAACGAGCCCCCCTCCTCCGCCTGTCCCGTGGGTTCCCATCGCAGGTGAGCCCCGTCTGCCGCGTGGCCAGTGGCCCAGCTGGCTGGGAACCCCAAACTCCTTCATGGGACAGGGGGGACCAGACCTGGGTGGCAGGCGATGGGCCCCACTGCGGCTAGCACGGAGGGGCCAGAAGCTACCATGGGGGCTTCTCAAACCGTCTGGAAGATTCCCCCTTCGGGAGCAGACAAACTGGGCCCATCCCGGGGCAGAACCTGCCCTGTTCGCCCCGCCCCACGGCTCCCATGCAGGGCGGAATGGCTCTCACAGCCGGGCACAGAGGCCTGATCCCAGGACCCGCAGGGAACAACCTGCCGGCCCAAAAGCTGCCGTGTGCTCAGGCCAGAGGCAAGTTGTCGGGCTGGGCTGGGGGGTCGCAGGGAGCCAGGCGAGTGAGAGATCCCCCAGCACCATGCAAGCGGCTGGAGTCCCCCGCACTCACCCAGGGTGGCAGGGACTGGGCTTCGGGCAAAGAGCTGACTCCGACCCCGGCCTGGGGAAGAGCCCCCATGGCAGCCACGGAGCCCTGGCACTGGTGGGGGGCGCCCAGAGCAGTGGTGGATGGCAGCCCCAGGCGGCACCGCTGGGTTCGCAGGCGGCACGGCCTGAGCCCAGGAGGGCCCCGTCGCTGCCAGGTGGGGGTGTGGGGCTCCGTGCCGCGTGTACAGAACTCGCTGTGTGTGTCGCTGCTCCGTATGGTCAATAAAGCCAGCGCTGTACTTGGGGGAGGCTCTGTGTGTGTGTGTGTGTGTGTGTGTGTGTGTGTTTACACACATCAGCCTTCAGTGTCCTCCCCCAGCACACGCCCAGAGGTACCCCCCAGTGCCCTCTGGAGCCCATCCCCCACAACGCCTCCTGGAATCCGTCCCCCACAGCACCCCCTGGAATCCATCACCCCCCCACAACGCTTCCTGGAGCCCGCCCCCCAAACCCTCCTGGAATCCATCACCCCCCCCCAGCACCCCCTGGAGCCCCCCCCACACAGCACCCCCTGGAATCCATCACCCCCCCCCAACGCTTCCTGGAGCCCGTCCCCCCAAACCCTCCTGGAATCCATCACCCCCCCCAGCACCCCCTGGAGCCCCCCCCACAGCACCCCCTGGAATCCATCACCCCCCCCCAGCACCCCCTGGAGCCCCCCCCACAGCACCCCCTGGAATCCATCACCTCCCCACAGCACCCCCTGGAATCCATCACCTCCCCACAGCTCCCACCGGAGCTTGCCCCCCCCCACACACAGCGCCTCCTGGAGCCCATCACCCTCCCCACAGAACAAACCCTGGAGCCCATCCCCCCACAGGGCCCCCTGTTTGCTTTCCCTCCCCCCCGCGCCCCAAAAGAAAGCAGCAGGTCATTGGTGACAGGAGTCTCTTTGTTCCGCACAGGAGACATTCCCCCAGGCACTGGTGTCAAGGCACCGGGTCTCCGCTGCCTGCTCCTTGGCCAGGGCTCTGGCGCCGCTCACAGACCCCCCCGCCCCCCATGGGGTAGGTGGGCTCCGTCGTCCTCTTGTGGCTGCAGGCCACACGGCCCAGCGCTGCACTCACAGGGGCAGGGGGCCACGCGGCGGGCAGAGGCTAGTGCAGCAGCGGCAGGAGCAGGGAGCCCAGCACGAGGGGCAGGAGGCTGGTGCCGGCACAGGCAGCGCTCCGTTCCGGGCACTCCGTGTAGGGATCCAGGCAGGCGGCGTAGGCCATGACGTGGGCGACGTAGGTCTGCTCCTGCACCCCTTGGAAGAGGTGGGCCATGGGCCCCTTGGCAAAGATGGCCACGTCCTCCCCGCCGTGCGTCTCCGAGCTAAGGGGTACGGCCGCCTGCTGCTTGTAAGCGGTCGCCTCTGGGGGGGGGGGGGGGACAAACACAGCGTCAGGGCTCCACGGCTCCCCCCCAACTTCCTGCTGCCTGCCGGAGTCCCGGCAGCCTCCCCCCAGCCCCAGCTGTCCCAGCAGGGCCCCCTTACCGCTCTCGGCGCTGTTGACGTCGGGCCGGCCTGTGGCGTTGATCTGGTAGCCAGGCCCGTTCCCGTAGAGGATGGACGTGTAGTTCATCTTGTCCGCGGCCAGTTTGGGAGCCAAACCTGGGGATGGGGAGAGCCGAGCCAGAGATCAGGCCAAGCAGGGGCACCCCAGAGCGGGGTTGAGCCATCATGCCCTGGAGCTCACAGCAGCGGGTCCGGCAACACCCCGCCAAGGGCAGCACAGCCAGCAGCAGGCTGGGCGCAGTGGCACCCAAAGAGCGAGGTGGGTGGATCTGTCCTGCAGGTCCCTGGGCAGGGTTGATGTGTGCTGCCCAGTCCAGGGATCCTCTGGGCCCAGTGGCCGATCAGGGGCCTCAGCTGATCCGTATCCCTCAGCCGCCCGGGGACCGGCCCTCAGCTGTGCCGTGAGCTGAGCTAGAACCCGGAGCCCACGGCGTCAGGGAGTAGGAGCAGCCGCTGCCCGTCCAAGGGGGACTCGGGGCCCGAAGCCGCGGGGGCCCTGGTGCCCGGCGCCCGCACTGCAGCCCCGGCGTACCGAAGATGGAGCTGCCACGCAGCGTGTAGCCGCCAAAGCTGAAGACGTGCGAGTGGTCGGCCGTCACCACAGTGAGGGTCTCGGCTTCCTTCGTCAGCTCGCCCGCCCTCTGGACGGCGCGGTCGAACTCCACAGCTTCTGTCAGCGCCAGGTGGGCCGTGCCGTCGTGGTGCCCGTGGTCGATCCTGCCTCGTGGAGAGAGACCAGGCAGGGCTTAGCCACGGCAATCTCAGGGCCCTGAATGCAGCTCCCCTGCCCCCAGCTGTACGATCACCCTGAGGTGCAAGCGGCACCTGTGGATAGCGCCTGTGGGGTGGGTTTGGGCTGCCTCAGACCCCTCAGTCCATGGCAAAACTTCTCCCTCTGTGCTGCCCAAGCGGCTCTGGCTCCTCACTGTGGCCAGAGCCCACGGTGATGACCGGAGAGGCGGGGCCTGACAGGCCTCATCTCGCTGTTGTGACAACAGGAGCTCTACGGTCACCCAGTGCTCCTGCCCCTCGCTCCAGGCACACCGCAGCTCCTGGCCACCCTCCCACCAGGCAGGGGCTGCCGTCTCAGTGCGGGGAGAGTGGGCTACGTGCAGGCCCGGATCCTGCCCCCTCTGAGCGCAGCCGTCAGGGCTGGGAAAGCTGCACCCCGCGGCCCGGCCTGCCCCGAACCCCACTTATCTTCCACGAAGAGGTAGAAGCCCTGGGGGTTCCGGCTGAGGATCCGGATGGCCGCCTCCGTCATCTGGGTCAGGGACGGGTCCAGGGTCGTGTTCCGCAGGAGGTCGTACTTCATGTCGCCGGGCTCAAAGAGGCCTGAAGGGGAGACAGAGATGAGATGGGGTCCCAGCGCCTCGGGGACCGAGCCGGACAAGCCCCCCGAGCAGCCAGAGGAGGGGCAGAGGCTGCCCAGGGCTGGTGCGGGGGGGGCGAAAGGACGAGCCGGGGTGTGTTACCCATCAGGCGCTTCACGGAGGGGTCGCTGGCGGCGCTGAGCAGGTCGCTCTTGTTCCACACGTACCTGGAGTCCTAGCGAGTGAACCCAGCGTCACCAGAGCCACTTCCCAGCATGGGCACGTTGCCAGCCCGGCCCCTGCCCAGCCCTCCCGTCTGCACCCGCCAGCCCTGCACCCCGGGGCCCCGTATGCCCAGCCGGGCCCCTGCCCAGCCCTCCTGTCTGCACCCGCCAGCCCTGCACCCCGGGGCCCCGTGTGCCCAGCCGGGCCCCTGCCCAGCCCTCCCTGTTCGCACCCGCCAGCCCTGCACCCCGGGGCCCCGTGTGCCCAGCCAGACCCCTGCCCAGCCCTCCCGTCTGCACCCTCCAGCCCTGCACCCCGGGGCCCCGTGTGCCCAGCCGGGCCCCTGCCCAGCCCTCCCTGTTCGCACCCGCCAGCCCTGCACCCCGGGGCCCCGTGTGCCCAGCCAGACCCCTGCCCAGCCCTCCCGTCTGCACCCGCCAGCCCTGCACCCCGGGGCCCCGTGTGCCCAGCCCGGCCCCTGCCCAGCCCTCCCGTCTGCACCCGCCAGCCCTGCACCCCGGGGCCCCGTGTGCCCAGCCGGGCCCCTGCCCAGCCCTCCCTGTTCGCACCCGCCAGCCCTGCACCCCAGGACCCCGTGTGCCCAGCCCGGCCCCTGCCCAGCCCTCCCGTCTGCACCCGCCAGCCCTGCACCCCGGGGCCCCGTGTGCCCAGCCCGGCCCCTGCCCAGCCCTCCCGTCTGCACCCGCCAGCCCTGCACCCCAGGACCCCGTGTGCCCAGCCCGGCCCCTGCCCAGCCCTCCCGTCTGCACCCGCCAGCCCTGCACCCCGGGGCCCCGTGTGCCCAGCCGGGCCCCTGCCCAGCCCTCCCGTCTGCACCCGCCAGCCCTGCACCCTAGGGACTCTTTACAGACCGTCCTGCCCTCTAGGAACAGGCACATGGCTGCACCCTTCCAAGCTGCTGCCCAATGGGGGGAGCGACTGTGATGACCAACCCCCGCCCCATGGAGGCCCCGGCTGCGCCCCAGGCCCCACGCCCCAGTCACCTTATTGGCTTGTTGCCACTGAGTGATGAGGTTGTTGCCATCTTTGCGGATCCCGTTCTGGCTAGAGCTGCTGGGGTACTCAGGATCTGCGGTCCCCACAGGGGTCATGTACTTCCGCCCGCCCCCCAGGATCACCTGGCCGGGAGACGGACAGAGACACAGCACGTTCCAGATCCCCTCTGGCCGCCCCGCCCCGCCCCACACCAGCCGGGCTTCCCTCCGGGCTCTGCATGTGGCCTGCCAGTGGCCGGGGGTGTCAGCTGGGTGGACAGTGGAGGAGCTCCCAGATGCTACCCGAGGGGCACCCAGCTGTGGGGCAGAGGGGAGCTGAGGCCCATGGCCGAGCTGTTCCTTGGCCCCTGGCAGAGAGGGACCAGCGGAGAGAGAGCTAGACCGGAGACTTCTCCCTGGCCTGGCTGGGGCTCTCCATCTAGCCCTCTCCATGCTGCCGACGGGCCTGTGGCAGAAGTGGGGCACCAGGCCCAGGCAGGCACAGGCTGCGTAGCTGGCAGGGGGCAGGGCATTCAGGCAGGGCGGCTGGATGGGGCAGTGATGCCCATGGGGCGCAGCCACTCACGGTGAAGTTGACGTTGTGGATGAGCTGCCAGGCGATGTCCGTGCACTTCTGCTGCACAGCGTTGGCGGGCATGCTGGAGTCTGCGTACCAGTCCCTGTTCACCACGTGGGCGTAGGTGCCCGCAGGGGAGGCGTGCTGCACCCGCGTCGTGGTTACGATCCCCACCGACTTCCCTGCCCGAGAGCAGCAGGACTTTGAGCAGGGCAGCGAGCCGGCGCTGCCCCCCCGGCCCTGCGCACGCAGCTGCCCCCGGGGCGCCCGGACAGTCGCAGGCAGGGGATCCGCCTCCGGGCACCGGAGCAGGACCTCGCACCCACACCCTCCCTCCTGAGGGAAGCCATCTTGCTGTGTGCGCCCCGCCCACGGGCCTGTTGGAGGCTTCTGAGGCTGCCCCCTGCCCCTCCCCCAGGCTGCTGAGCCAGACAGGACACCCCCCCCCCCCGCGCTCGGCTCCTTACCCACGCGCTGGGCACGTTGCAGCACGGACACCACCTCGTTGCCCCAGGTGGTGTTGCACTGCGAGTGCCTGGCTGCGGCGCTCACCCCCGATGGTCTGGTAGTTGGCCTTCACCCCACACAAGTAGGCCGTGGAGGTGCCCGCGCTGTCCGGCACCTGCCGGTCCACGTTGTAGGTCTGCAAAGCCCACGGGAGAGCTGTCGGATGGGGGGCTCCGGGGGAAGGGAGGGAGCCCTCTGCCCCCAAAGCCCCAGACCTCGGCTCAGGCCCAGAGCTCCCCAGAGCACTCTGGGGCCCATGGGTCCCGCGGGACAGAAGAGTGCTGCCAGCCCACCTGGCTGGGGGGTCCTGAGCCACCTGGCTGGGGGGTCCCATCCTGCCCAGCTGGGGGGAGGGGCGCCTTTTGCCAATGCATCCTGTCCCTCCCCTTGCCCCTGCCTTGCAGAGAGGCGACTGCCCCACATGGGGCCAGAAAATCCCCTTCCGCCCTCGTCGGGGAGTGGGTTTGGGGATCCCATCCCCCAATCTCTCCACAGCCACGCCCCACCCCCGCTCCCTGGCTCTGCCCCACCCTTTTGCTAGTCAGTGGGTGGGGACACTGCTGGCTAGCTGGGGGGCTGCACCCCGCCCAGTCACACGGAGCAGCAGGGGCTCTGGGGGCTCTCCCAGCAGGAGCCCAGCCCCCCTGGCTCTGGGGCACGCGACGCCGGCACCTTGGAGAGCGCCACGTAGGGGAAGGCGTCCATGGCGAGCGGCGTCTCCGGGCCCAGCTTCCCCTGCTGCTGCCCCTTGAGGATGCGCGTGGCCGTGATGGTCGGGATCCCCATGCCTGGCCAGGGAGAGAGACCCCCAGCCCGTCAGCCTCGGGCTCTGCAAACGGGCCAGGGACGCCCCTCCCCCCGAGCGCAGCCTCCCCATCTCCCCGCCCCCACCTGGCCACCTGTGCCCCCCCCCCACCACACACTCACAGGACACGCCCCCCCGCCCCCTTCTCCAGCCACCACCGGACCGTGACACCCACTCCACACGCCTGGGGAGCCTGGTCACACCCGCTTCCACCGGGGAGGGGGAGGGGAAGACAGGCTGCATTCCCCCAGCCCAGCTGGGAAGGGAAGGAGCCTGGAGGCGCCCTGTAGCCAAGCCCCCCATGGGGCAGCTGGTGGGCTGCGGGGGCAAGGAGGGGCGGCTTCGACTCACCGTCCCCGAGGAAGAGGATCAAGTTCTTGGCCTGGTGATTCCTGGGCTGGAGGTTGAGGGTGGCTTTGATGGCCGCGGCCGCCTGCTTGTTCCAGAAGGCGGGGTTCTGCTCCTCCACTTTGGGGGGAGACGGAGACGGGGCAGGGGTAAGCGTGGCCGGCAGCCAGCTGGACCCACCCCTCCCGGCTGCCAGGAACGGCCCAGCCACTATGGGCCCCTGGCACTAGACCACGCGCCGAGCCGGGCCCAGCCACCCACCAGCTGTGAACCAGCACGGGCACCAGGCATGGCACCTCCCTGCAGGGCTCGCAAGGGCCGGAGCAGCCCGGCCGGCTGTCTAGGAACAGGGAGGGGGCATGTAGCCGGGGAGGGAGCTGACACAAGGGGTGACCCCGCTGCAGGGGGCAGGTGGGGGAGGGAGCCAGCAGCTAGAAGAGGTGGGGGGGGGGGGGGAAGAGGCTGGTTGAGCCGCCTGGCAGTAGGAGCCCTACAGGGAATCTGAGGAGACGCCGTTAGAAACCACCAGCTGGTGCGTGAGCAGCCCAGGCTGCCCTGTTCTAGCCCTGGCCCAGAGGGAAGGGGAAGTGGGTTCTGAGGCTGCGGCGTGCCTCAGTTTCCCTCCCTGTGTCTGTGCACAGCCTGAGAAGGGTTAAAAAGCTGCTCCGGGGCCCTGGGGGAGGGGTGGAGTGGGCCACGGTGCTGCCTGGCGTGCCTGAAAGGGGCAGTAAGGCCCGGCTGAAACTGCCCCAGTCGAATGGAAGAGAAGCCCCCTGGCCGGGGTGGTCGTACTTAGCAATTCCCTCCCCAGAGGCAGGCGCTTCCCCCTCCCCCGCAAGGAATGGGGACCAGAGCCAGTGGCTGGGCTGTGACCTGACCCCCCCCCCCCCCCAGGGCAACGGGCCCAGGGCCTGGGAGCGCCCTGCCCGGAGGCCCCCTCTCCCTCGCCTCTCCATGCCAGCCTGAGCGCCCAGGAGAGACACGCGGCTCCCTCGCCCTCACACGGCTGCCGGTGCCACGCCCTGGGCGCACGGCCCCGCAGCGCCGGGCTGGTCCTGCCCCGTGGAGTCCTGCCACGGACCGGCCCGGTCGATCCGTGACACGACTCCTCTGCGGTGCCTGGCAGGGGTATCCCCAGGAGGTGGATCTGTCTCCCCATCTCCCCCCCCTTCACAGCCTGGTTAAGTCTTTCTGAGCTGCACGACAGCAAACGCCGCTGAGGGGCACGTGGCCAGCGGCAAGCCCCCTTGCCCACATCCCCAAGCTGGGGAATCTCCGGGTGGCCCCAGGCAGGGCCCGAGCATCATTGTACGGGGGCCCGGAACAGCTTGGACCATGGGCCCCCTCCCACACACAAACCACAATCTGCAGCTGGGCCCGGCTGAGTGCACCCGTCTGCCCCCCAGTCCCAGCCCCAGCCCACGGGGGCTGCAGGGAGCTGGCAGCCAGAGCCGCCTCACCCAGACAGGGGTAGGGCTCCCGACAGGCCTTGGGGCGACGCATTCAGGCTCCCTCTCGGCCCCCCAGCCCGGCAGCCGTGACACACGCTGCTGTGCCGGGGCGAGCCCTGCCCCGTGTCTGACAGCCGCCCCCAGCGCCTGGCCGTGAGTCGGAGCACCCGCCTGCCCGCCGGTCCGGTGCAGGACCCCGTGGAGAGGGGTCTCCCCTGTGGGAAGGAGCGAGGTTCACCTGGGATGACGGCGCTGGCATAGGTGAGCCAGGCCCCGAGGCAGAGCACGACGGGCACAGGGAGCCCCATGGTGAGAGCGGGCGGGAGGGAAGCCGCGGGGAAGCCAGACGGTGCCTGTGATAGACTGCCTGGGACAGCACTAATAGCCCTGCTCTCCCAGGGACTTTGACCCGGGTTTTATTCCCTACCCCATTAGCACACGTGGGCACAGCTCCGGGAGGGACTTTGCCGCCGGCAGGCCTGGGGCCCTGGCAGAGGGGCACGCCCTCCTGGCACAGCCCAGCGGGCGGACAGTGATTAGGAATCGCTGGCTAATCAGGCCCAGCCTCCCGGCCAGGGAGCTGCAGGGTGCGGTGCTGCAGGTACAAGGCCAGGCGGCCCCTTGCCCGGAATGTCAGCATCACTTGGCATAATCACACCCCAGGAGGAAGAGGCCAGGCCCGCTTTGTGGGGGCGAGACGGCTCATTAGCCTCGTGGCTCCAGATAAACCTATCAGCCACGGAGGACAAACTCCAGTCCCGGGTGCCGGCTCCGCCAGCGTCCCCATCCCGGACGGATGGTGATGTGAGCCGGCAGCTCACTGCTGTGTGTTTGCTCCCCAGGCTGAGCAAAGGGGGCCTTTGCTGGCTCTGTCGAGGTGCCTCAGACGCCTGGAGGATGTGTGTCTGCGCTCTGGGCTTGTGTTTTAAACGCTTCCGTCTGGGAGACAGCAGCGGGCGTCACCCACCCATTGTGAGGGGTGGCTACTCAGTGAATAGCTTTGCTGCATGGGCTCTGGCCCTTACATCGGGGGGGGGGGGAACCTACGGACCCCACTTGCCTGAATCTGGCCCCCACAGCTTGGAGCCCCCCCCCAGCATTAATGTTAGGAGTAATTAAAAAGGGGATAGAGAATAAGAGAAAATATCTCATTGCCTCTGTATAAAACCACGGGACGCCCGCATCTTGAATTCTGTGTACAGACGTGGTCCCCTCCTCTCAAAAGAGATAGATTGGCATGGGAAAAGGTTCAGAAATGGGCAACCAAAATGATGAGGGGTTTGGAACGGGTCCCATATGAAGTGAGATTAAAAAGACTGGGACTTTTCAGCTTAGAAAAGAGGAAATGAAAGGGGGATATGATGGAGGTCTATAAAATCATGACTGGTGTGGAGAAAGGGAACAAGGAAAAGTTATTCACTTGTTCCCACAATATAAGAACTAGGAGCCACCAAATGAAATTACTAGGCAGCAGGTTTAAAAGGAAGTTGTTCTTCACTCAGCACACAGTCAACCTGTGGAACTCCTTGCCACAGGATGTGGTGAAGGCTAGAACTTTCACAGGGTTCAAAAAAGAGCTAGATAGAGTCATGGCGGTTAGGTCCATTAGTGGCTATTAGCCAGGATGGGTAGGAATGGTGTCCCTAGCCTCTGTTTCTCTGGAGGTGGGTGACAGGGGAGGGATCACCTGAGGATTACCTGTTTTGATCCCTCCCTCTGGCGCACTTGGCATTGGCCACTGTGAGCAGACAGGACACTGGGCCAGATGGACTTTTGGTCTGACCCAGTACGGCCGTTCTTATGTTCAGAGCCGTGTAAGCTGGCAGGTTGTTCCACTTCTGCTAAGAGCCTGCATCAAGACCTGGGTGACTGATGTATGTGATGTGCTGTCCTTAACAATCCCACTCTCAACCTTTTCTTTCTTTTATTAACAAACCTTTAGACGTTAGAGGCTAAGGGATTGGCCCAGCGGGCTCTTTTGGGTACGATCCGAGGTGTAAGGTGACCGGGGACTGTGGCTGGTCCTTTGGGACGGGGAGAACCTGTTCGGAGTTGGTGAGATGGGTTTTATAACCTCTCGCCTGTGCAAGGAGCGGTGCTGGCTGTGGCACAGTAACACAGGGGTGTCTAAGGGGATTGCTTGTGAGACTTCAGCTGCCACTTTGGCCAGCAAGAAGTGCTCTGTGCCACTGGTTCGGTGCCTTATAGAGGGGACCCCCAGTCCTGGGCTGTGCATAGCCCTGGTGTTAGGCAGTTCATCCGGATTTTACCCTCACAGTGCTGCCACCAGACAACTGTTACATCCACATAACCCTATCAGCAACAAGGAACAAATTCCACTTCCTGGTGCTGGACCTGCCAACATCCCCGCCCCATGCCACCCTGCCTGCCTCTTTACTCCAGCCCTCCCGTTGGCCCCGTCAGCCCTGCCCATATTGCCCTGTGCCCACCCTGCCTGCATCCTCACCCCTGCGCTGCCTGTGGCCCTGTCTGCCTTATCCACACCTCCACTCCTACGCCTGCCCTGGCCACGCTCCCCGTTCCTTGCCCAGACCGCCCCACACGTGCCCCACACTGGGTCAGCCCAGCCAGCCCAGTGTCCTGTCTGCTGACAGTGGCCAATGCCAGGAGCCCCAGAGGGAGGGAACACAACAGGGAATCATCATGCAATTCCTCCCCTGTCATCCATTCCCAGCTTCTGAATGAGGCTGTGACACCACCCCTACCCATTGATGGACCTAACCTCCATGAATGTATCTAGGGGCTTTTTTGAACCCTGTTAAAGTCCTGGTCTTCACAACATCCTCTGGCGAGGAGTTCCACAGGTTGACTGTGCGCTGTGTGAAGAAAAACTTCCCTTTGTTTGCTTGTTTTAAACCTGCTATCTATTCATTTCATTTGGTGACCCCTAGTTCTGATGTCATGGGAACAAGTACATAACTTTTCCTTATTCACTTTTTCCCCACCAGTCTCCTCTTTTCCAAGCTGAAAAGTCCCAGTCTTTTTAATCTCTCTTCACACGGGACCCGTTCCAAACCCTGAATCATATTTGTTGCCCTTTTCTGAACCTTTTCCCATGCCAATCTATCTTTTTTGAGATGAGGTGACCACATCTGCACGCAGTATTCAAGGTGAAGGTGTATCATGGTTTTATATAGAGGCAATGAGATATTCTCTGTCCTACTCTCTATCCCTTTTTTCATGATTCTTTACGTTGTTTGCGTTCCTTACGTTCCCCATCATATTGTATATAGAGTTGGGATTATTTTTCCCAATGTGCATTACTTTGCATTTATCAACATTAAAATTCATTTGCTGTTTTGTTGCTTAGTCTCCTAGTTTGGTGAGATCTTTTTGAAGCTCTTCAGTCTGCTTTGGTCTTAACTATCTTGAGCAGTTTAGTATCAGCTGCAAATTTTGCCACCTCACTATTTACCCCTTTCTCCAGATCATTTATAAATACGTTGAATAGGATGGGTCCCAGGACTGACCCTTGGGGGACCCCACTAGTTACCTCTCTCCACTCTGAAAACTGACCATTTATTCCTACCCTTTGGTTCCTGTCTTTTAACCAGTTCTCAATCCACGGGAGGACCTTCCCTCTTATCCCATGACAACTTACTTTACTTAAGAACCTTTGGTGAGGGACCTTGTCAAAGGCTTTCTGGAAATCTAAGTACACTATATCCACTGGATTCCTCCTTGTCCATATGTTTGTTGACCCTCTTAAAGAACTCTAGGGCTGTGTCTACACTCGCGGCTTCTTGGGTGAGAAATATGCAAATGAGGTCAAGTATCTGAATCCGCAAAAGCGGCGAGGAGTCCTGTGGCACCTTATAGACTAGGGCTATGTCTAGACTGCAGGCTTCTTTCGAAAGAGGCTCTTTCGAAAGCATCTTTCGAAAGAGCCTCTTTCGAAAGATCGCGTCTAGACTGCAGGCGGATCTTTCGAAAGAGAAATCCGCTTTTTCGAAAGAGAGCACCCAGCGAGTCTGGATGCTCTCTTTCGAAGACGGCCTCTTTACATTGAAGAACGCCTTCTTTCGAAAGAGGAGCTTTCGAAAGAAGGCGTTCTTCCTCGTGAAACGAGGTTTACCGCCATCGAAAGAAAAGCCGCATTCTTTCGAAATAATTTCGAAAGAACGCGGCTTGAGTCTGGACGCAGGGGAAGTTTTTTCGGGAAAAGGCTACTTTTCCCGAAAAACCCCCTGAGTGTGGACACGGCCTAACTGAAGTGTTGGAGCATAAGCTTTCGTAGGCAAAGACCCACTTCGTCAGATGCATGCACCTGATGAAGTAGGTCTTAGCCTCATTTGCATGTTGGAGCATAAGCTTTCATGGGCGAAGTGTGGACTATCGACGAGCCTCATTTGCATACCTAATGAGCCGCCATTTTTGCAGAAGAGGCTCATGCGCCAGAAGGAGCTGTCTACACTGCTCCTCTTGCGCAATGCCGTTATTCCTGAAAATAATCGGCATAGCGGCATTGCACAAGGGGGGTTTTGTTGTGCAAGAAGGGGCAGTGTAGACAGCTCCTTCTGGCGCAAGAGCCGCTTCTGCAAAAATGGAGGCTCATTAGGTATGCAAAGGAGGCTCGTGAGCACCCATGGGGGGGGCAGGGCTGGAGTGGCAGGGGGCTGAGGGGCACTAGCTGCACTTAGGGGGAACCCCAGGGCTGAACCAGCAGGGGGCTGTGGGTCAGGAGTGAGGGGCACTGGCAGCGCTGTGAGTGGGGGGCCCAGGGCTGGGCCGACAGGGGGCTGTGGGTCAGGAGTGAGGGGCACCGGCAGACCTGTGAATGGGGGGCCTAGAGCTGGGCCGGCAGGGGGCTGTGGGTCAGGAGTGCGGGGCACTGGCAGACCTGTGAATGGGGAGCCTAGGGCTGGGCCGGCAGGGGGCTGTGGGTCAGGAGTGAGGGGCACAGGCAGCGCTGTGAGTGGGGGGCCCAGGGCTGGGCCGGCAGGGGGCTGTGGGTCAGGAGTGAGGGGCACCGGCAGTGCTGTGAGTGGGGAGCCCAGGGCTGAGAGTAGCAGGGGGCTGTGGGTCAGGAGTGAGGGGCACTGGCAGACCTGTGAATGGGGGGCCTAGGGCTGGGCCGGCAGGGGGCTGTGGGTCAGGAGTGAGGGGCACCGGCAGCGCTGTGAGTGGGGGGCCCAGGGCTGGGCTGGCAGGGGGCTGTGGGTCAGGAGTGAGGGGCACCTCCACTTGTGGGGACCAGACTCCGGAGCAGCAGGCAGCCTGGGGGCCAGCAGGCCAGATGTCGCTGAAGGCAGAGGATGGGGGATGCCTGCCCAGCCCCACCCCACCCCTCCCTGGTCTGAGCTCTCCAGCCCCGTCCCTCGCACTCAGGGCTGCTGCCACCTCCCCGCCTGTCAGACTCCAGCCCCAGCGGAAAGGCCTCGCCGCTCCCACAGGGCCCCTCCACGCCGCACGTACCCCGGGAATTTGGCTCAGACACAGCCCTGGCGCCACCTGGCCTCATAAAGCCAGAGCTGGGCTCCGGGCTGGTGCCACACAGCTCCGCCAGGGGGGCAGCAATTCCCAATGGGCAGTGCCAAAGCCCCTCCCACGGATACAGCCGGAGCAGCAGGGCTGGGCCGTTCCCAGGGAGCCTCGTGTGGCCTGGGACCATCCTGCTGCCCTGCTAGAACGCGCAGCTTGGCCGGTCTGAGCTGCCGCCAGTAGGGCTGGTCCAGGCTCCGTGTGGCTCCGGCTGGGCAGGGAGCCGGGAGCTGTCGCAGCCCCAGAGCCGGCCCATTTACCAAATCACCGAGGGGTGCCCCCCCGCACTCCCATTGCCAGGCCCAAAGGCAAACGCTTCCCCCAAGTCCAGGGCAATAGGTCGTGCCCAGGGCGCTTACGGAAACAGGGAGGGGCCGTGCTGCCGGAGGAGAGGGGGACTCCGTGACGGCCAGAGGGACGGCGCCCTCCCCACACCCAGCCCGTCGCCGGCAGCAGACCCTCGGAGGTACCATGCATCCGCGGTGCTGAGCCCGGCTCACCGGCACCCATTTCAGGGCGGGGGCCTCTGGCAGAGTAAGAGAGGTGGGGAAAAACAAAAGGGCGGATTTTATTTCGGGGGCTGGGGTTGGGAGGGCAGGAGACTTAGTACAAAATTATATACAGCAGCGAGGGAGAGCGTCTCTCTGGTGGGGGCCCGTCTGGGCCAGCCCCGCCCCACAGCCTTGGGGCGCTGTGCCCAGAGAGGGCAGGGGTGTTCCAGGCCCGGCAGCGATCCACGCCCAGCTGTCACAGCCTTCGCAGGAGGGAGGCCGCCCCGAGCGCGAGGAGCGTGAGACGGGGGGACGGGCCGAGGCCTGGCTCGCCTGACCTGGGGCTCGGCAAGGGGCACTCGGGGCCCCCGTGGTACGGCTCCAGGCAGCCCGCGTAGGCCAGCGCGTGCGCCACGTAGTTCTGCTCCTGCACGCCGTGGAAGAGATGGGCCATGGGGCCTCTGGCCATGATGGGCACGTCCTCGCCGGCGTGGGTCTCGGTGTCCAGCGGCACGGCCGCCTGCTGCCGGTAGTCCTTGTCCTCTGCCCGGGCGGTGGGGGAGCCAGACAGAGGGGGCGTGAGCCACGAGCCCGTCTCCCCGCGGCACCCGACGTCTCCCCTGCCTGAGAGCTGGTGGGCTGAGGCGTGAGGCGAGCCTGGTGCCGTAACCCCCAGCCCTCAGCGGGGGCACGTGACCCTCCAGGTCTCCTCCCCGGTGCTGCTAGGCACAAGCTGGCACATGCTCCCCTGAGCATGAGGGGCCCAGCACCTTTCCCCGGGCGCCTGGCAGCCGGGGGGCTCTGGGCCCCGCTGGGGCAGGCGGCGGCTCTTACCGATGGGCAGGGTGCTCACGTCCGGACGGCTGCCGTTGGTGATGGCGTATCCCGGCCCGTTCCCGTACAGGATGCTGGTGTACGGCCGCTTGTCCTCAGCCTTCTTGGGCGCCAGGCCTGTCACGCACAGAGGGGCACATCAGCAGGCCCTCGGCTGGCTCGCGACAGCAGCCCCGGGCAGGCACAACCCCCCTGGGACACAGCTGTGCACCATCGCCCGGGGCAGTGCCCACCGCAGCTGTGCCCAGGGCCCATGGCAAGCCCCAACGGCCATGGTTGCCGCTCAGAGACATGGGGCCTGGGACAGAGGGGGCTGCAGGCTGGGAGTGAGGGGCATCGGCAGAGCTGGGGGGGTTGCCCCTTCTCCTACAAGTACCGAATCCTCCCAAGGGGGTTTCCATGCCCCGCCCCGGCAGCCCCGCGCTCCCCGGCCGGCCCCTCACCGAAGATGCTGTTGCCGCGGGGCGTGCTGCCGCCGAAGCTGAAGACGTGCGAGTGGTCGGCCGTCACCACGGTGAGGGTCTCCGAGGCGTCGGTCAGCTCGGCGGCGCGAGCCACGGCCCGGTCCAGCATGACGGCTTCGCTCAGGGCCTGCTTGGCTCGGCTGCTGTGGTGCCCGTGGTCGATCCTGCCCCGTGCAGAAGGAAGGGAGAGCCCGTTGTGATACCCTCGGGGCAGCCACTGGCGGCTGTGTGGGCTGGGGGGACCCCTACTGGCCGGTATCTGTAGCACTGCCCGGCAGGACGGCTGCCTTAAGTCATGTAGGCAAAGCCCCAACCTGTCGGACCGGTTGAGGGCAGGTAGGGAACGAAGGAAGGGAGGTTTCAGGGGAAGGGGCAGTTGCTGGCTGGGAAACATGAAGGAAGCAGCCTAAGCTGAGGGCTGAGGGCCTGGGGGGGGCAATGGACCCCCTAATTCATGGGGTCTGAGACATCCTGGTCCCGACTCCTGTAGCCACATCAGGTCCAGGCCGTGCTGTATCCTGGAGGAGCAATAACTCCTCTGTTCTACTGGCTGGTGGAGTCTGTTCTGGCTTTACGGGGCTGCAGGACCAGGGGGACCCCGACGCGCCATCACGCCCCCGCCTGGGAACCCCAGCCTCTCCCCTAACCCTCTGCCACAGCACCGGGCTGGCGCCTACGTTGGACCCGAGATCAGAGCTACCTCGGAGGGCCCATAACTCCCCCCGCAGCCCGCTGCGAGCCCCCCCCAGCACCCGCAGCCAGAGGGCCCCCCGGGCCGGCTCCATGGGCCACTCATCTTCCACGAAGAGGAAGAAGCCGCGGGGATTCCTGCGCAGGATGCGGACGGCCTTCTCCGTCATCTCCACAAGGGAGGGGTCGGTGTAGGCGTCGCGGTTCAGCTCGTACTTCATGTCCTTGGGCTCAAAGAGACCTGCCGGGAGGAGCCGCACGCGTCAGGCTCGGGCGCCGCCGAGGGCTGGGCCGGTCCCGGAGGGTGCCCCGGGAGAGGGATCCTATTGACGCCCGCTCTGCGCCCCTGCCAGGCCCCCTGCCCAGCTGGGCCCGGGCTGGCAGTGCACGGGGGCCCATGGGGCAGCCTGCGGCTCGGAGGTCCAGCCCCATGCAGAGGCAGGGCGGGTCCCCCAATGCAGCCAATTCACACACAAGCCATTCCTCCATGGACCAGTCTCATGCGCCCCGCACACCAGCCCTCCCCTCCCCGCCAGGGGCAACCCTGGGGGTGCCCTGCCCGGCTGGCTGGCTCCCTCTGCCACCCCACAGCCAGCCTCACCCAGGAGGTAGTCAGTGGCGTTCTCATCCACGGCGTCCAGGCCTCTCTTGTCCCAGACGTACTGCGCCCCCTGCCGCCAGAACAGACCCGGCTCAGCCCGCGTGCGCTCCGGCACCCCCGGCCATGCCCCGGCCTTCCCCCCGGTACGTGCCACGTGTCGGCCCACGCCCCCCAGGGTGCAAGCCCCGTGCGTGGCTGCTCCAGGCAGCGCGTTCCCGCAGGGCCCGGGGGATACGCGCAGGGACCCAGCCGGCTGCACTGGGGGCCACCCCCGAGCAAGGGGGGTTCCCAGGCCTCCCGATCGAGGAGGGGGGAGGAGGGAATTTCCCGGGGGCCCAGCAGTTCATAGGGGCCCAGAGCTAACAGCAGCAGTGGCAGTGGAAGGAGCCCCGGGTCCCTTTGAATTGCTCTCAGGGCCGGTGGTGGTGGTGGTGGGGGGGGGGGAGACATGCTGTGGTCTGGGTGGTGCTAAGGGCTGA
This sequence comes from Pelodiscus sinensis, assembly GCF_049634645.1. Lineage (NCBI taxonomy): Eukaryota > Metazoa > Chordata > Testudines > Trionychidae > Pelodiscus > Pelodiscus sinensis. Next base: position 49,542,933 of record NC_134720.1, read on the forward strand.
CTGCCCGATGCCCCGCCCCCTCCGGGGCACACAGCTGCCCCCCCACCCTGCACTGGGACCCACTAGGGCTGCCGCCCCCCCCAACCCTGCCCCTCGGCTCCAGGGCACGGGCAGAGCTGGCACCTCCTTGGCACTGAGCCACCTCTCGACCAAGTTGAGCCCGTCCTTCCTCGTCCCGCTCTGCTTCGGGTCCTCCGGGTACTCGGGGTCCGGGGTCTTCCGGGGCGTCATGTACATCCTCCCGCCGCCCAGGATCACCTGCAAGCGGGGCGGGGACAGCCCAGACATCAGGGGCACCGGAGCCTTGCACACCCCGGCACCCTCCAGGCTGGGCAGAGCCCGGCCGCTGGGCTCTGAGCCATGGCAACGCCCCCTCTGGCCCACATGGGGACTGCATGGGCTCGCTGTTCGACAAGCAGTTAACCTGTGGAACTCCTTGCCAGAGGATGCAGTGAAGTCTAGGACATTAACAGGGTTCAGAAAAGAGCTAGATAGATTCCTAGAGGTTAGGTCCATCAATGGCAATTAGCCAGAATGGGTAGGAATGGTGTCACTGGCCTCTGTTTCTCTCGGAGTGGGTGACAGGGAAGGGATCCCATGAGGATTACCTGTTGTGATCCCTCCCTCTGGTGTGTCTGGTGTTGGCCACTGTGTGCAGACAGGCCCTGGGGCCGGGGCCCTGCCAAGGTGGGGCTGGGCTGAGGGGCAGCAAGAACAAGTATCATGTCTGTGGGATGAATGCACCCAGCTGCAGCAGGGAAGGGGACAGCTGGCCTGGGGTGAGACCTTGGTAGCCCCCACATGTGACACCTGCCCCACAGATGCTGCGCCTTGCTGAGGGCAGGGCCCCTGCAGGGCCAGGAGGTGCCCCTGGTCTCCCGACCCCTGGCCCCTGGCTCACGTTGATGTCGGTGTTGTGCACCAGCTGGTAGGCGATGTCCCTGCAGCCCTGCCGGACGGCCTCCTTGGGCAGGTCGGCGTCGCTGTACCACTCCCGGTTGACCACGTGGGCGTAGGAGGCGCCCGGCGAGGCGTGCTGCACGCGGGTGGTCGTCACGATGCCCACCGACTTACCTGCCACGCGGGGGGAGGGAGGTGAGTTACTGCCGGCCACGCAAAGGGGGGGCGATCGATGGCCGGGCAGTGCCAACGGGGTGGGCTGGGAGGCCGCAGAGCAGCCCCGTTGTGGCGATGGGGAGAGCCACAGGCAGGGAAGGCACCACGTGCCCGGGCTGGACTGGCACAGAGGCTGCCCGGCCCGTGTTGGCAGGACAGCTCCCTGGCACCGCCCGGGGTGCAGGCACCATCCCCGGCGCTCTCTTACCCGCCTGCTTGGCCCGGTGCAGGACGGAGTAGACCTCGTTGCCCCAGGTGGTGTTGCACTTGCCGTAGGCGGCCGCGGCGCTCACCCCCAGGGTTTTGGCGTTGGCCTTCACCCCGCACAGGTAGGCGGTGCCGGTGCCAGCGCTGTCGGGCACCTGCCGGTCCACGCTGTACGTCTGCAAGACAGCCAGGGGCCGCCAGGCGGCCGTGAGCCCCACGCAGCGCGGGCTGGGCAGCCGGGGGAGGTCTGAGCAGTGGGGGAGATGCCCAGGGTGGTTGGGACCCTCCCTCTAGGCTGCTCCACAGATCCCCGATGGAGTCAGCGCTGCCCCCTATGGCCAGTGGGTGCAGGGCACGGGAGACCCCAGGCCAGCTCCTCCCCCGCAGCGGCATTCAAAGCCCTCTCCCCCTCCCTGCTTTCACCACATCACAGGCCAACCCGGCTGAGTGCCCCCCACCCTGCTCTCCTCCGCCCCCCAACTTCCCTGGGTGCTCCCCTGCAGGGAGGCCAGACTCTCCCCGGCCCACCCAGGGGCATCCCCCCCACGTTGGCTGCCAGGCCAGGGAGGGCCGACCCCTCATGGGACACTTCCCCTTGCTGACAGGCCCCCAGAGCGCTTGGGGGGTAGGGGCCCTGGGCCGCGAGAGCCGAGCCGGGAGCCCGACAGGTAGGGGTGCTGGGGCAGAGAGCTGGCCCTGGCCTATCTTAAGGCTCATTTGGACCCTCCCCCAGGCTCTGCTGAGGGCCATCGCCAGCACCCTCTGCTCCTCCCCTGGGCCCTGCCCTTCCGGCGGCTGAGCGCTCACCTTGGCGAGGGCGACGTAGGGGAAGGTCTCCATGGCCAGCCGGCTGTCCTCGCCCGGCCCTCCCTCCAGCTGCCCCTTGTAGATCCGAGCGGCAGAGACGGTGGAGATGCCCATGCCTGCAAGCCCAGCCCTGGCGTTACTGTCGCAGCCCGTGCGCCAATGGGGCACTGCCCGGATCGACCAGCAGGGGGCGCTGCGGAGCTGCCTTGTGGATCTGTTTCGGAGCGGCCGGCACCACTGTTGAAAGGCGGGTGCCCAGCAGCCCCCAGCTCCGTGCGGTGTGGCAGGACGGGCTGAGTCACACGGTCCCTGCCGTTCCTGGGAGCATCCCAAGGGGCGGGCAGGTGCCACGGCTGTTCTGCAGCCAGCGAGGATGCCAGGGGGCAGCGGGCACGCGGCGATACCAGTGCTGGGCCTGGAGCAGGCGAGGGCGAAGGCCTGTGCTCCCGGCAGGCCCGGGGCTGACAAGCAAAGCCCCAGTGTTCCCCTGGCACAGGCGCCTGGGCCCTGAAGCCCCGTGCTGGAGCCTGCTCCCATGCTGGCCCCGTCGCCCACTGCTGGATGGACTCAGAACTGCGCGCTGGCCGGGCAAAGGCCTGGCACAGCTACCAGCTCTCAAAAACTCTGCCCAGAGGGCTCGGCACCAGCCCGGGGTCTGACGTGGCTCAATTCTATTCCCAGTTCTGCTAACCAACCCCCCTCGTGCCTCAGTTTCCCCTCCTGCGACATGGGGCGCTGCCCCCAGGGCTGCGTGTCCGGAGCCTGCAGAGAGCAGAGCTGTCAGCAAGCCGGGCCTGGCTGTGGCTAGGAGAGGAATTTTATCTCGGGGCTGTTGCTCCTGGCACAGGTGGCTCCAGCTGGAAAGGGCCAAGGTTGGGGCGACCCAGCACAGCACGCCCCAGAGCCATTCACAGCCCTGCCGTGATTTACAAGCTTCCCCTGCAACGTTCGCCAGGCCCAGCCGCCCGCTGCCAGGGCCTGCGCTACAGACACAGGGAGCTGCCAGACCCCAGGCCTGCCAAGTGGTCTCCAGCAGCCAGGGAGGGGAGGGAAGGGCAGGGCAGAAGGAGGAAGGGAAGGGGGGAGGGCAAGGCAGGCCAGAAGAGGGGAGGGGAGCGGAGGGAAGGGCGGAAGTGGGGAGGGGAGGGCAGAAAAGGGGAGGGGAGGCAGAGCAGGGCAGAAGGGAGTCACAGGCAGATCCCTTTGGAGGTCCCAGGGGAGATGAGCCGATGGGGGTGGAGGGGGGGATGAGGGCAGCCTGCACTCCAGGAAGTGTTTCCAGAGCAGGCAGGGTTCTGCCTCTGCCAAGCTGCTGCCCCACCCCCGAACCAGGCCCATTCCCTGCCGTGGGAGAGCCACAGAGCCCCAGTGGGCACCCAGCCCCTCCGAACAGCCGGCTGTGGCTGCGCACGGCACCCTTCACCCGCACCAGCTGGTGCTCGAGGGCTGCTGGGGACACTGAGGCACAGGGTGGGGCCCCATGGGGAGAGGAGCCCTCCCAGCCTGGCCTCGCTGCTATGGAGGGACACACAAGCCGCAGTCACTGCTCCCTTGGCTGCCAGCAGCAGGGAAGTGCTACTGGGCTGAGCTCAGAGCAGTCACCCCCATGCCCGCCTGTCCCCAGGCACTGGTGCCCTGCCAGCTAATGCTGCCCCATGTCCAGCCACTGGGTCAGGTTCCGGTCACAGACAAACCTCCGCGAGGGCCGGGGCACCGGGCAGCCGCAGCGATGGCAACAGGCCTGCACTGCCGCAGCCAGGGGCCGTGACCTGCTCCACCCAGCTGGCACAAAAGTTTAAGAGACCCCCTGCCTCCTCCAGAAGCTGCAGGGTGCCCAGGCCAAGCTGCCAATGCAGTACCTTGGCTGGGGGAGGCTGGGGACCAAGCCCAGTGAGCAAAGGCAGATAAGCAGAGTGAAGGGAGCCGGGCACTCAGCTCTCCCTGCGCGGGTGCCGGGACCCAGTGCCAGCAGGCGGGCACCATACTCACCATCGCCCAGGAAGAGAACGATGTTCTTGGCACGGTGGGTGATGGGCACCAGGGTCAGTGCTGACTCCAGAGTCTTCCTGGCTCTCTCGTTCCAGTAGGCAGGGGCCTTCTCATGCTCTGAAAGGCAGGGCAGTGCGGGTCAGGGCCTGGGCACAGCTACCCAGAGCAGGGGGCAGACAGGCTGCGGGTGCTGCAGGAAGGGTGGAGACTATGGCAGGTGGCACGACTTGCCATGCTCCATGGTGCTTGAGTGAGCACCAGCCGTGGCTCCCTGCATGGCCAAGCCCTGGCATGCTCCCTCCAAGCCGGGAGTGCAGATGCAGCCTGGTTTGGAACAGAATGGGGGTCTTCCCTTGGCTCACTGGGGCTCGTGGGTCAGGACACAGTCCCAAGTGTCCCAAGCCCTCTAAGCCAGCATCTCCCTGCTGAGAATCAGGCCCTGCCAGCCCAGCCCTGCCCCGGCAGTTAACCCAACATCTGCTGGCGACTGGCCCTGGGCCCGCAGGGTCCTCCTATAGCAAACCGAGCCTGGCAACCCCTCACTCAGGGACTGGATCACCAGCACGGCCCACCCAGCACTCTCACCCTGCTTCACACCACAGGCGACTGTGTGATCCCTGCGGCCTGCAGGGGGCACCAGAGAACAACGGCCCAAGTAGCATGCAGCTGTGTGATTAGTGCGGCCTGTAGGGGGCGCCAGAGAGCGATGGGCCAAGTAGCACACAGCTGTGTGATCCCTGTGGCCTGCAGGGGGCGCCAGAGAGCGATGGGCCAAGTAGCGCACAGCTGTGTGATTGGTGCGGCCTGTAGGGGGCGCCAGAGAGCGATGGGTCAAGTAGCGCGCAGCTGTGTGATTGGTGCGGCCTGTAGGGGGCGCCAGAGAGCGATGGGCCAAGTAGCACACAGCTGTGTGATCCCTGTGGCCTGTAGGGGGCGCCAGAGAGCGATGGGCCAAGTAGCGCGCAGCTGTGTGATTGGTGCGGCCTGTAGGGGGCGCCAGAGAGCGATGGGCCAAGTAGCGCGCAGCTGTGTGATCCCTGTGGCCTGCAGGGGGCGCCAGAGATCAATGGCCCAAGCAGCGCACAGCTGTGTGATCCCTGTGGCCTGCAGGGGGCGCCAGAGATCAATGGCCCAAGCAGCGCACAGCTGTGTGATCCCTGTGGCCTGCAGGGGGCGCCAGAGATCAATGGCCCAAGCAGCGCACAGCTGTGTGATCCCTGTGGCCTGCAGGGGGCGCCAGAGATCAATGGCCCAAGCAGCGCACAGCTGTGTGATCCCTGTGGCCTGTAGGGGGCGCCAGAGAGCGATGGGCCAAGTAGCACACAGCTGTGTGATCCCTGTGGCCTGTAGGGGGCGCCAGAGAGCGATGGGCCAAGTAGCACACAGCTGTGTGATCCCTGTGGCCTGCAGGGGGCGCCAGAGATCAATGGCCCAAGCAGCGCACAGCTGTGTGATCCCTGTGGCCTGCAGGGGGCGCCAGAGATCAATGGCCCAAGCAGCGCACAGCTATGTACTAAAGGTGGCTCACGTGCCACTGGTTCCCGGTTGCTGAGTTTGGGGGGGTCCAGGCTGCCCAGCATGCGGGGCTAGTGCTGCTGGCCCGACCTGTGTGACACGAGTGGGTTGGAGCTGCCGGCTGAGTCTAGGGTCTGGGCAGCTGTGCACAAAGGGGTTGGAGCTGGGGCAGCCAGCCGGCCCTGCAAGCTCCAGAGTCCATGGCAGCCACATGGCGAGGGTCTGGGACTCCTGCTCGGCCCCAACAGGTCAGTCACACAGTGGGGTCAGGGCCACCCTGTGCAATATGAGGGCTCCTCCGCTGTCTCCCTGCAGGGGTATTGCCGAGGTAACTAAGGTGCAAGCAGCTTGCTGCTAGGGACTGGGGACACTGGAGACCTGTTACTGGACAGCCCCCTCCTCTGATCATGGCACGAGCCAAGCGAGTCAAACCCCAGATCTTAAGAGCACGAGGGGCCCCTTGCCCTCTGTTCATCCGCAGACCTGCCCCTACAGCAGGTCCTGGAGGTCAAACGCCGCTCCCTTTCCCCAGCAGAAGATGGGCCCCCAAAAGCGATTCCCTCCCCCGCCTCGGCTCTCTCACAGCACCACGCAGCCTAGCAAGGAAAGGACTTGCAGCGGGCCCCCTCCCCAGGCTGTGGGGCAGGGGCTTCTGAGCACATTTCGATTACCTTTCCCAGTCACGCCTCTTGATACTGCCTCACACACAGGCGCAATGCGCTCCCTGACAGTCCTGTCCTTGCCAGGGGCTTTCCCCTACAGCTCATGGCCTGGCCTTGCTTGGCTTTGGCACCTGGGCACTTAGCACGGCGGCTGTGTGCCCCCAGCACGAGCACATGGAGAGCAAATCGGCTCCATGGACTCCCCTCCCCAAGCCCTCGCCCAAAGTAAAGCTTTTAACATCTGCCAGCCCAGTAGCTGCTTCAGGGACCTTTCTCTGCTCTCTCCAGTGTGGGGGTGGGGAACCTACCGCCCGGGGCCAGATCCTGCCCCCAGCTTACTTGAATCCGGTCCTTGAGGCTCAGGGCTTCCATCAGCCCTGTGGCCCCCCTCGCACTCAAAGCCTGCACCCCTACTCTGCTCCTGCGCCCACCCTCCCACCCACACACTCAAGTCTGCTTCCCGGCAGCCCCCACCCACACACCAAACTCCTCATTTTGGCCTTACCCCAGTGTGTAGGAGGGGCAGAAAATCTACTAGCCTGCCCCCCCCCCCCCAGGCTCTGGCATCTGACAGGAATGTGAGGGGGTTTCCTGGTTTTCGGTTTTGCTTTTCACTTTTCTGCGGCCCCCAACTCCCAAAAGGTCCCCGCCCCACTCTAGCGCGACCAGCACCCGCCCGTCTGCCCACGCCCCAGAGGGTCCCGCTCGGGCCCATCGCTGAGCCAAAGAGACGCTCGTTAGCTGCAGGGTTTGCTTCTCACCTAAGGCGGCGGGTGCAGCAGAGAGCCGGGCTGCGAGGCAGATGCAGAAGCAGAGTCCAGCGGCGGCCAGGTGTTGCACTGGGCTCATGTTGCAGGGCGGGGGATCCCTCGGCACGCTCCGCCTGGCTCCCTCGGGGGAAGGCGCCGGCTCTTATAGCGCTTCCCTTCACCTTTGGACCGGCTGGCACGTTGCCCAATGTGGTGGGGTGGTAACGTCCGGCTGCAGAGGGGGAAGCGGCGCTGATAACGCTCAAGGCGGCCAGACCCCACCGGGATGACAGTGGGGAACGGGGCTGGTGGGTCTCCTCAGCCTTCCGCCCTGCAGAGGGTCCCTCAAATACTCTGCTAGTGGCTGCCCGCTCTGGCCAAGCCCCTTCCCCCGCTTCCCCCCAGGTGCCAGCATCACCACAAAGCTATTGTTGGAACATTAACAAGCCTAGATTAGCGACCCCCCCCCCCAGCCCAGGACAAGGCCTGTGTGGGGCGGTGCAGGGTGAGAGACCCGCTGGTTTGGCCCCTCTGATAAGGGGCTGAGCTATTTAACTTGCAAACGAAGGAGGCGGCTTTGCAGTCACTCAGGAAACCTGTGAGGAAATCGCAGACCCTGTTCCTGTCCAAATTCCACCCTCCTCGGCCCTGTCCATGCTGGCTCCGGCCACCTAAGTCCCCCCACCCGTGGGCCCCGTCTGACTGGTGACTGGAGTCTTCCTCTCTTGACCCAGCTGCAGAGCAACATCACAGGTGTCCTCGCTCCACCCCAGCAATGAGCGAAGTGACTTGACGATTTGGCTCTTTAGTGTGGACGTGGGCAGAGCTCGGAGGCTGGTCGGCCTAGGATCTAGCCCTGGCCCTGCCACTGATGTGAGTTACGTAATTCCTGGAGGGCAGGTCCACCAATGGATTAGCCAAGACAGAGGGGGGCAGCCAGTGTTCCCCGTAAGTTGGATACTTGGGCGGCCACGCTGGAGAGAGTCCAACGCCGCCCAGCTGATTAGCCGAGCGCACAGTCTCCTCACCCTGCAGCGTGTGTTGCTATTGGTGGTGCACCTCCGCACATGGGCGCACAGAACTTTTATTCCGCTCATGGGTGGGAAAAATCAGAGGGAACATGGGTGTTATTGCCACAGGGGCACACACGGCGCCGTTCTGCTGCTGAATCCGAGGCAGCCCTGGGGAGGGGAGGGGAAGCCGGCTCCGAGGGGAAAGCCCTTAGCCCACAGCTCAACGGGACGTGTGATGCGCACAGGACTCCAGGGGGGTCTCTGCTCAGACCAGGCAGACCTGCACCATGGGGCAAAGGGGCTTTGCTTGGGCTTTTCAAGGGGGTGGGACTCCGTGTGTCCGGTGTTACTGATTTCATGAGGGGAGGGGAGGGGCAGTTTGTTGTGGCAGGGACCAGCACAGAAGAGTGACCTGGAGAATGGAGACCCCAGCGACTGGTGACTCGGAGGGCACAGCTGGTTCCAGCCCGTGGGAAGCTGCGGAGGGGGGACCCTGACCTGCCCCGGTGGTTCCAGCCGAGGGCAGAGGATGGAGGAGAGGGGAGGTGGAGATGAGAGGGGCCCAGGTGACCCTGCTTACCTGGACAGAGGCAGGGCTCGGGGGCAGCCGATATCGGATGCCCAGCTGGAGCTCTGCCTAGCACAGTCTCCGGACTGGGTAGCGCGAGCGGGCAGGGCTGAGTCGCGCTGGGCTGGAGGGGCCAGGCCGACAGGCCTGCGAGTTCCTGTGCTGGGTGCAAAGCTCAAGAAACTCTCCTGTGCTGTGCTGGCTGAGAGTCACCCGGGTCTAGAGATCACGGCTGCACTAGTCCCTCTGGAGTCCAGCCTGAGGGGACGGCCCAAGGGACGGGCAGGCTGGGAGCTCCCAGAGGCCGGTTCCAGGAGGCAAAGGGGCATGGGCGAAGGCCAGGCTGGAGCGGGGCAGGGCGGGGTGCTGGAGGAAGGACCGGCCATGCTGGTTGCACGGGGCCTAAGGAGGTTATATCCACAGCGCTGAACCAGTTCCGGGGAGGCACCGCCCCCGGATGGGCTGCAGCCGGACTGTCTCAGGCTTGTCTACACTAGAAAGTTGGTTTCTTACATCACTTGAGTTCGTGTCAGCATAAGCCAACTTGTAACCCCTCCCCCCGCCCCACGTTCCTTTCCCAGCGTTTCTGGGCTCTTAACCCACTTTGGAAGTGGCAGAAATCTGCTCCAGAACGAATTACCCCGGGATAAGGTTGGTGTGGACACAAGTCAACTGTTCCCTGCCAACAGTCCTCCCATTGCTATCCCACACTGCACCACTTCCCACCCGTCTAGCCCGTGTGGCTAGCTGGGCTCTCAGCTACACTGGTGTCATCTTGACTGGCTGCCCCCCCCCCCCCGTTTAAATGTGGGCACACCCCTACAGGCGCCCCTTCACGGTGCCAGCGGGTGTCAAGGTCACATGGCCAGAGACTGTGCTAGCAGCCCTCTGCTTCTGCATGGTCCTGTCTGGAGATCCTGGAGTCCCTTGCTTGGGGCCACAAATCACGGCCTGTCCCATTTTACCAGGCGATCCCTAAGCAGCTATTGGAGCAACTGCAGGAGAGGTGCTCTCAGGACATGGCCCGGTGCCATGGCAAAGCCAGTGGAGCGAGGGGAACGCAGGAAAGGCACCCTGGAGATTTCTGAGCCTGCCTCAAGTCCCAGAATTCCAGGCGGTTTGGGGAGGGATCCTGCAATGCCCGTGGGAAAACCCCCAGAATGCCCAGCGTGGGCACTGTGTGCCGTGCGCCAGCCGCCCCGAGCACCGTGCAGCGGTGTAAGGAACGTGCAGAGCCGGGCGGTCGTGGCGACGTGAACCGGACATCACCGGGGGCTGCTCCCATTTGGGGTGCTCCCGTGGGAAAAGGCAGCCCGGGAACGCGCCGGACGAGGCCTGTGGCACTTTGCCCTGTGCGGGGATAGAGGGGACGGCCCGCTAGGGCTTTGGCTGCACTTTAAAGCGGCAGATCCCCTGTGTGAACCACCTCTGCAAGGGGCGTCGCTAACCGCGCTGGCCTGGTTCTCACGGGCGCTGTAACGTGCGGTGCTCGGGCGGGGGGGGGGGGGGGTCTGTGTGTGCGTGTTTCTCTGGGCGGCAGTGGCGTAGCGAGGAGAGGCGGGGCGGCGGGGGGGGGGGAGGCAGTTCCCCCGGGGTTCCACACTAGGGGATGCCATCTCCTCTACTCCCCGTCATCTTCCGGCCTGCCTGCTCCTCCTCCGCCCGCCGGCTGGAGCCTCTTCCCCACCTCTCCGCCCCCAGCCCGACCCTCCTCCATCTCCAGGGCTCCTCCACGCAGCACCCTTCCCTGGCCGCTGGAGGGTTAGTGCATGTGGAGACCCAGCCCCAATTTGAAGGGGGGGGGGAGATGCTGTACAAGCTCCCCTCCCCCTCCCAGGCCTTTGCCCCCGGGGCACATAACTTGCTACAGCCCTGCTGGGTGTGTGTGTGTGTGTTTCAATCTGTGTGTGTGTGTGTCTCTCTCTGTGTGTGTTTTCACACCCCTGAACTAGAAAGTTACAGCGCTGTAACATGCCAGCATAGACTTAGCCTAAGCCACTTACTGGCTACAAACGCGGCTCCAGCTGGCTTTGCAGGCACATTTTTCGTTGCTTGGCAGGTCCCCGTACAAATGGCCCCGGGGTTAGTCAGCTTGCTTACAACCTAGATGTGGCTATTGTAAGGTGGGTGTGTAACTGGCTGGATAACCATGCTCAGAGGGTGTATCTAGACTACAGGATTTTTTCGAAAAAAACATCCCATGTCTAGACTGCCGCCGTGCTCTTTCGAAAGTAAATGGAAAGAACGCGGCGGTTTTTTCGACCGCGGAAAACCTCATTTTACGAGGAAGAACGCCTTTTTTCGAAGTGCTCTTTCGAACACAGGCGCTATGTACTGCAAACTGTGCTTTTTGGAGAGCATCCAGACTCCCTGGGCACGCTCTTTCGAAAGAGCGGCTTGCTTTTTCGAAAGTTCTGGCTGTAGTCTAGACGATCTCTTTCGAAAGAGGCTTGTAGTCTAGACGTAGCCAGAGAGTCGTTATTAACGGTTCCCAGTCATGCTGGAAGGGCAGAGCAAGTGGGGTTCCGCAGGGGTCTGTTTCGGGACCGGCTCTGTTCAATATCTTCATCAACGATTTAGATGACGGTATAGAGAGTACGATTATTAAGTTTGCAGAGGATACCAAGCTAGGAGGGGTTGCAAGTGCTTTGGAGGATGGGGTCATCATTCAAAATGAACTGGACAAACTGACATAAACAGGATGATGTTTAAGAAGGACAAATCTAAAGTGTTTCACGTAAGAAGGGACAATCCGTTCCACACATACAGAACGGGAAGGGACTGTCTAGGAAGGAGTATTGCAGAAAGGGCTCTAGGTGTCATGGAGTACCACAAGATAAACATGAGTCAGCAGGGTGACACTGCTGCAAAAAAACTAAACATGTTTCTGGGAGGCATTCATAGGAGTGTTGTGAGAAAGACACGAAAAGTCGTTCTTCCACTCTACTCTGTGCTGATTGGGTTTCAATTGGAGTAGTGGGTCCCGTTCTGGGCACCGCATTTCAGGAAAGATGTGGAGAAATTGGAGAAGGTCCAGAGAAGAGCAGCAAAAATGATGAAATGTCTAGAGAACATGAGCTATGAGGGAAGACTGAAAGAATTGGGCTTGTTTAGTTTGGAAAAGAGAAGACTGAGGGGACATGAGAACGGTTTTCAAGTATCTAAAAGGGTGTTATAAGGAGGAGGGAGAAAACATGTTCTCCTTGGCGTCTGGGGATAGGACAAGCAGCAATGGGCTTCAACTGCAGCAAGGGAGGTTTAGGTTGGACATGAAGAAGAACAATTTTTCTTCCTGTCCGGGTGGTTAAACACTGGAATAAATTGCCCAGGGAGGTTGTGGAATCTCCATCTCTGGAGATATTGAAGAGCAGGTTAGACAGACATCTATTGGGGTGATCGACATGGTACTTGGTGACTCTCGAGGTCCCTTCCAGTTCTCTGATTCTATAATTCTATGCTCTTGCCACATTTTCCAAGCAGCGTAGGGGCTGCCTGCAAGGTTGGCTCCCTCTCACCTGCTCTCGCCGCTCCTAACCGATCCGCACGGCTTGCGACAGCTGCAGGAGCCAGGCGATCGCTGTTACGCTTCGGAAACATGGTCTAGGTTTGGGTCACGCTCCCCATCAAGGTTTATTGCATTTCACTCACATTTGCTCAGCGTCCAGGGGGGTGACAGTGTGTCCGAAAGAAAGCTGCTAGTGCATGCATAAGCAAAGCAAGGCGGGCGGCGAAGGGTCTCTGGAGCCGAGCCACAGAGGAGTCAGTGGAGAATTTCTTGCGTTTGCATATTTGTCCCATTTCCTCTCTGCAGACATTGAAAAACTGGCCTGTAGCTTCTTTCTGGGTTAACAGATGCCCCCACGGACTCTTAACCTCTTTTCTGCCCAGGGAGGCTGTGGAATCTCCATCTCTGGGGATATCTAAGAGCAGGTTGGACAGACACCTGTCAGGGACGGTCTAGATGGTGCTTGGTCCTGCCAGGGGGGTCGGGGACTGGACTCGATGACCTCTCGAGATCCCTTCCAGTTCTATTTATGTACCGATGAGGCTCATGGCTGCAACGATACTGTCAAAAGCCAGGACAAGTTCAGCAGAAGACTCTGAGATCCAGCGCCCAGGGGGTTAGCCCTGCCGACCGGAGCGGCCAGAGGAGCCGGGGGAAGGTGGGTCTCAGAGAACTGGGGCCCAAGCCACCCCAGCTCTACCGACCGCCTGGGTTAGGTGAACTGTGAGGCAGTCCCTGCTGTTCAAGGCCCACGTGCTTTCCTGGACCCGTCTCCTCCCCCCAACACTCAGGCCTTGCCTAGACGCGGGCTAAACAGGGGCTGCCGGAGAGGTGTCGGTGCCCAGCCACTGCCTTTAACACAAGCTGGTCCGGAGCAGCTGTCACTCGAGCAGTTTAGTATGACGCTGCCTTGTGCACACTAGCCAGGGCCAGCGTGAGCTACCATCTCCCCCGGACTCTGGGCTAGGCCCAGGACGCAGGAGCCGGGTACCCAGAGCGCCGGCAGAAGGCTGCGGGGGCGGGGCAGCGTTAAGCAAGCTCTAGGCGGTTTCTGAGCTCATGACCTGAGGGAGTCGGGAACCTGCTGTTCTCCTTCGGCAGGATGACCCTGGCCTGTGCCAGATGACTCACGGCTTCATCCCCCTGCAAACCTTCCCCTTTCCCCTCCCCCGCTGCTCCCCCCTCAGATGCCAGCGCGCCGGCCGTGACTTGTGCCAGGCCTGGGGCGGCGTCCGGCTGGAGCGCACGAGCCCGGCGCTGGCTCACGGGGCAGCGCGGGGAGAGGAGCTGAGCAAGGCTGGCCTGGGATGAGTCAACCCGGCCGCAGGGCATGGGGAGCATGCGAAGGTCACTGCAGGGCAGGCGTGGGGATCAGGGCACTTTTGTCTCCACAGCAGGCTGGCCGGAGGGGAGGGAATATCTGAAGGGGGGGGGCTGTGTTTCCTTCCTACCATCCCCAGATGATCCGGGGGCGAGGGGCTCCGTGTGCCTCCTGAGTTTGACCCAGACTGGTGTGCTCCACCTGCGCAGCTTTCCCCCAGGGTCCTCCGCCTCCACCGGAGCCCAGGAAACACCTTCTCCAGCAGGCCCCCTGCATCCCTGGCCGGAGGGTTCTCCTGGAACGCGGGGAGCAGCTGGGTTAGGCAGCCAAAGGCTCCAGGCAGCCCGACAGATCGGCACAGCGAGCGAGACCGCCAAGAGCAGACGCCTCGGCCCCCCACTCCTCTGTTGTGCGAGTGCCACCGGAGCGGGAAACGCAGATGCCGCCGCATGATCTGCGATTTCACAACGTGCCGAGGGACAGCGAGTGCGGAGAGGCCCGCGCCTGCCGGGAAGACGAGTCACTGCCGAGGATTCCCGCACTCGGAATGCAGAGGAGACCAAACAAAACCCACGCGCAGGCCAGCGCCGGCCAGATCTTTATTGCACGGTGCAGAATTCAGCAAGAGACCCGGGTTCTCCCACGGCTGGGAACGTCCCGGGACAGCAGCAGCCTCTCTGCCTCCCGAGAGGACGCCCGTCTCCAGTATTGCCGCTCCAGCTACGCAGGGGGCAGGGGAGGGGCGGTCAGCAGCATTAAAAAAAAAAAAGGCTAAAAAATATTTTAGAAACAGCCCCCAAGTTCCTGCAACATCTGCCCCTTTCAGGCAGGAGAGCCCCCAACTCCCCCCAGGTTAAAATCCAAAGCGAAATAAAACGGAATTCATTTAAAAGCCTCGAGCAAGCGAGGGCAGGGCGGCGCGGGGCCGGGGCCGCACACAGGGGTCTGGCAGCGCGGCGGAGCGGCAGTCACGACGGGCCGGGCTGGCCGGCGCCCTCGGCGCTCACTTCTCTCGGCCCGGCCTCTTGAGCACAGCGCTGTACCTCAGGGGGCCGCTGTCCGGCGTCAGGGCGACCTCCACCAGGGTGAAAATGGTGATCGTCTGCAGCCAGGGAGAAAAGACACAGAGGCCTGGGGTTAGCTGGCTGGGAAGGACGGGCGAGTCTGCGGCTGCCCATGCTTCCCCGACCAAGGGACCACTCTACCAGCCCGCCAGGAGCTGGAGCAGCTGGAGAAGCCGCCCGGGAAAGCTCAGCTCTCAGCAGGAGACGCAACCTGTGGAGGCTCCTGCCTGCCAGCCTGGGGCATCTGCCACCTCGCAGGGAGGATGAGGAAGGATTGGGGGGGGGGGGGGGGTGCGATACAGAGGCAGGACCTAGGTGGTTTGTGAACTCTCAAGCCGTTAGCAGCTCCCTGCTGTGTGATTGGCATTGCAGGGGCTCCGCTGGCCAGCTCACTGCCACGTGCCCCACGGCGAGCCCCGAGCAGACTAGAAACGTGGGGAAAGGGCGGGGCCGAGACGGGGCCTTCCCAGCCAGGAGCAGGCCCCGCACCAAGGCCAGGCGGCTCTTCCATCCCCGCAGTGCGGTGCGGTCTGGCTTCGAGCTCTGACTAGCAGCTGCAGTGTCAGAACCTGCTACCCCTTCGTTAGCATCAAAGGGCTCGTCTGCCCCGCGCTTAGCAAGCAGGACGCGCCGCGTGCCCAGCGTCTACAGACCGTACGGCCCTGACACGGGCACCAAGGGCCACTTAGACCCACAATGAAATTCAGGGGCCTGCAGGAAATGACAGGAGAGACCCCCCAGGGGCTGGGGGTTATGGGGCTCGGGGGGTCTGGGTCCTCACCCCCACTCTGCCAGACGCCCTGTGTGGCCTTGGCCAAGTGTCCATCTCTCGGTGCCTCAATTCCCCTCCACAAAAAGGAACAAATTCTTCCTCTCCCCCACCCTGTGTGTCTGGTTATTTCGAGTGGCAGCTCCCCAGCCCCCGGGCCCTGCTCTGTCGCTTACGAGGGGCCTGGTCAGCGCTCGGCCAAGGGGGCTACGGCAATGCAGACAGGGAAGCCAACGCCGCTTGCACATTTCAGCGCAGGAGCAGACCGCAGAGCGGACCTGGCCGCGCTAGTCAGCCCCACACGCAGAGCGACTGGCCACAACCGGGCTTCCTCTTCCACCCCCCTCGCTAGTACGCAGCCGTGCGGGGGAGAAGGGCTTGGGGGAGCCGAGTCCAAGCGCTTCTCCCTTGCGGAACGAGCTTGAACAGCTCGTGCTGGGCCCGGCCCTGCAGGCGCGCCCTGGCGGAGGCTCTGTGCGGGGAGCTGCGCCAGTGATTTCAATGGGGCCGTGGGGCTGATCACAGGGTCCCACCTTTCCCGGTAGCTGTCCCCCGGCACACAGGCCCTTGAGCAAACCACAGCAGTGCCGGCGGGGGGCGGGCGGGGGCATGGGAGATTCAGAAGGGGGTTCCAGGACGAGAAAAGCCGTGGTCTTCGCTTGGGTGAGCTCCCCAGGGGAAGTATTCCTGCTGCCACGGCAACTCAGCCAAACCTCTCCAGCTCTGCCCCAAGCTTTGTCAGCTGCTGGCCGGAGCCACCGTCTTTTAGCCCCAGGTCACTCACCTGAGTTGAGACCCTCCCCCCTTGGCCTCCAGGGGAAAGATGGACGTTTATTTTCACCGGCAGAGGGTCAATTTCACCTGGAGCCCTGCTGTATTATCGGGAATTCCCTGGGGTCGTGCTCAGCCTCCAGCCCTCCCCCCAAGAGCAGAGCTGCGGGGCTCTCTGGGGCACGGGCCCTGACCCAGTCCAGAACCCGCTCCGACCCAGCACCAGCGGTGAGGCCCAGCCCCGTCGCTTTCCTGAGTGCCCGGGAACCACGCCGGCCCCTCGCCCAGCCCTGGTGCGTGGCCAAACTTCCCAGCCGATGCCGTCGGCTGCTCCCCGTGAATCAGCTGCTGGGGCCAAGTCTCCTTTGAACTCCGCTGGATCCCGCCGGCCGGCAGGGAGCGAGCACCCACGGAGATGCCCTGCGACGCGCCAGCTGAGCACGCCACGCCGGGGAGACAGACCCATTCACTGAGCACTGCCCCCAGCAGCACAGCCGGGGGGGCGGGGGGACACGCAGGCTGCCCCACGGAGGGGTTCCGATGGCATTGGGGTGGCAGGCGTGGCAATGCCAGGGACCGCCACGCCGCGGACACATCAGTGCGCCTGGCCAAGCAGGGAAGATCCCAGTGGCTGGTCTCGGGCGGTTAACCCTTCGTCTCGCTGCTGTGCCAGAGTCAGGCAGCGCAGGGGGAGGCTGCAGCTGGAAGCCCCAGGAGCCCGGCTCTCCTGGGAGCACCGGAGACCCGGCCGGGCAGCGGGGATTCCAGTGGCCGCCCCGGTGCGGCACGTGGAACCGATTTTGCAAACAGCCTTTACAGATGTCCTTCCGCCCCGGCCAGGCTCTGCCAAACCAAGAGGCAGCCGCCAAGCGCGCAGGGCCGAGGGCCGGCAGGCTACCTCCCGGGCCAGAGGAGGGGCAACTGCGTGTCAAGGTGACATTGCTTCTTGCTGCTTCAGCGGCAGCGGCGGAGGGGAGGGCTTCGATGTATTGACACGGGGATCTCTTGCCTTGGACGAGAGTGGCCGGGAGGGCTCCAGTGTTTGCTTAGGAGGCGGGGAAGGTTCACGGAGGAGTTTCCTCCCTGGCCCAGTGTTTATTCTACAGGAACGATTCGCCCGGCCGGGCTCTGCTCACGCTGGGCCCTCGTTTTTCATGCTGCTCCCAGCTCCTGTCCCACAGCCTGATTTGGGGCCTCGGGCCGGCGGCCAGGGGCCTTCCCCAGCCAAGTCAGCTCCGAGCGTCAGGCTCGGCTTGGAAGGGAGCGCGGCAGCTGCCGACCCGCACCTTGCGCCCCCGCTGCGCCCGTGTAACCCGGGAGGGGACGAAGCTGCAGCCCCGGAAGGGGGGTAGGAATGCCACCTCCCGAGTCAGGCCCCAGACCCATCCTCTCTCCACAGGGCTGTTTCCAATGGGGGGGGGGGTGTCAGACAGCTCCCATGCTGGGAGGGAGACAGCGCTGGGGTGGATTTTTCACACCCCCGACTGCGGGAACCTTTGAAGTGCAGACCAAGCCTCAGCCAGGGGCCTGGGAATCCACCCTGGGAATTTCTAGCCAATCCATAAGCCCTTTATTTGAAAGCGGAGCCAACTTTTGTTTGGCATGGAGATAGCACTTAATCAAGCCAGACAAATGCAATCAATCCCCTTGATTGAGTTAGGGCCTTAATAGCCGCGGGGACACAGGAGACAGATCTCTCCCGTCTATTAGACCATTAACACCCTGTCTAGGGAAATACGCCTTCAAACTTGCCTTCTAATTGGATCTGAGGGCCGCCTGCCCCTCCCCCCCGCCACGCAGCGAGAGGGGGGGGGGGATTGCTGAAGGCCAGAGCAAGGAGGGGAGGAAGGTGTCTAGCCAGCAGCTCAGGCAGATCAGATCTTGCTTAACATCTTAATTAACGCTCTGGAAGAGGGCAGTAAACAGGCTGTCAGAGGCCTGGCCCAGGGCAGGGGATGGAAGGGAGGCAGGCCGGGGGGGGGGGGGGGGGGGGGGGGGGGGGGGGAGGTGCTGAGAGCCACTGAACCAAACTGCAAACCGGGGCTGGGGAATTTTGGGTCGGGGGCTGCCGAGCCACCGAAGAATCAGGTGGGGGCCACACACGAGTGAGAAGCCCCTGACTGAGGAGAAAGACCCTGCCCCCGCCAGAGCCTGGGGGAGGTGGGGGGGACTAGTAGATGTTGTGAGCTCCAGCCCTGCGGGTGGGGGGCTGGGTGCCAGCATGGGCTCCCCAATGTTGAGCCTCGGGGGCCAGATCCGGCCAGCGGCCCTGAGGTTCCCCACCCCTGCTGTAAACCCTGGACATACATGGAAACCCCTTTGATCTGGAGAGGCCGGCGAGCGGACGGGAGCGCCGCCCCCTGCGAGAGGGAGGCAAGCCTGGGGAGCAGGAGGCCTGAGGGAAGCCAGAGGGCTGGGCGCTGGCCAAAATACTCCCTGCCCGAGGGGCAGGAGCAGGGGCCCGGGAGCTGGCGGCGAGGCCGGGCCAGGAGACCCCTGAGGCCGGCTGAGCTCCTGGGGGCGGGGCACGCAGGGGTCCGGGCTGTTGGGTGCCGCTGGCGTGGGCTTTACCTGCGAGGTCGCTTCCGGCTCCTGGCTCTCGGGCTCCCACGTGAGCGTGAGTTCGGGCTTCTTCCCCACCTTCTGAAAGCGGAAGCCGGTCAGCGGCAGAGCCTGCGGGACAGACGGCACGTTGGGGGACACGGGGACCGGCAGGGGGATTCTGCCCCCCTCCCTCTTGGGATGGCTGCTCCCACGGGTCTGCTACGCGCTCAGCGTGCCGGTCCCCCCGCCGTGGACAAACGACAAACCGCTGAGCCACACTTCAGGGCTGCCAAGTTCTCGGGGTCCAGGACCCCCCGTGCTCTGCGAGGCAGCAGCCGGCCCACCACTCCAGCAGTGACGGGGGAAATGGAGCACGGCGGTAACCCCCCCCCACTGGCCGTCCATCATCCGGGACGTCCCGTGTCACGCTGCCACTGCCAGCAACGCAGCCGCCCCGAATGCAGGTGCTGGCCTGCTGCAAGCCCCTTTCCAATGGCCCCCGATTTATTGTCTGATCAAAGGCGGATCACAGCGGCTGCTTCCCCATTTGAGCCCGTGCCACCGACCCCGCTTCCTTTCGCCTTTCCCAGTAAATCCGCGGCTGGCGGGTGTGGCCGCGACGCAGCCCGGCTGGGAAATGGGAATCGCTTCGTTTAAAGGCAAATGTGCCAGGGAGGCGTCTGGCTCCCTTCGCTTCTGCTCTTGTGCTGCGTGGGGGGGGGGGGGGGGGGGATTCCCCAGGAAGAGCTACAGGAGACTGGCACCGAGAGGGGAGCTTCATGTCAGGGTTTGCTTTGGGACCAGGCTGCTGCTGCTGCGGAGGGCCGCGTGCCCTGTGGCTCTGAGCGCTGCGGGGGCGGATGCGGCACTCTCTGGGCGCTGTTGAGGGCTGCCTGGTCTCAGCCCTGCCCCTTCCGGGGGCCAGGCAGGGGCCTGGCGAGGCTGCCGGCTCCCCTGCTGGAGGCCCTGGCGAACGTCCACCCCGCACGCCGCTGTTCCAAGCCAGCGCAGGTGGAAAAGGCGTTAACCCTGCTAGGGCGAACACCCGCCGAGCACGGGCCTTCTCGGCCTGACTCTGCCCTGCACGTGGCGGGTTCGTCTGCATGGGGCTCGTTAGCAGGGCGACTGTCCAAGCAGCTCCGTGGCTCTCTACGGTCTGTCTTCACTGTGCAGGCGCTTCCCTGTCCCCCCCAACCCCTCGGGCCTGGGTTTGGTGGCGTGTGAAGCCCTGGCTAATGGACCCATCGGGAGGGAGGGGGGAGGAGAAGACTCGGTAGCACCCAGGGTCTGATTTAAGCCAGGCTGGAATTGCCCATTTTGCTGGGAGGTCCCAGGAGAGGCACCTGAGAGCAGACAGTCCTCCAGTGCCTTCCCACAATCCCCCTGAAAGACACAGCTGTTCTCCAGCAATTGACACACGGGAGCGGGCAGAACCCTAGAGCGCTGCCGCACCAGGAGCCACGGGCTGTGCCCCACGCAGTCCCCCAGGCAGCGTGGGCGGGGGTGTTCGCCCCGGGCAAGGCGAACCAGCCCAGCTGGGCTCCTTGCAACGACACTCACCCTCGTGGCCTTCCCCAGGTGCACTGGCGCCCGGGCAGCTCTGCTGGTGGCAGGGAGTGGCTGCCCGGTATGTGGCACCTGCTCTGAGCCCGACGCCGCGACCACACACCAGCCGTGACCACCCCGGCCAGCAGCAGGGCTCAGGGCATCGCCAGCCAAAGGGGGACCCTTGCACGTACGTTGCAGTAGATGCGTTTCTGAACTCCGAATCTCAGCACCAGGACGTCGAAGGCCTCGCTCAGGATGCCCATCACCATTGCCTCGGACTCCAGCGGGCCACACTCCTGTCAACACAAAGCACCGTCACGAGCGAGACACCCCCGAGACCGGCCACATCTCAGCTGTCCCCTCCCGGGTGGCGCCCACAGACGCCGTAAATGGCTCTCCAATCACTATGGAGCCCAGCAGACCCCCTCCCCAGGCCAGACGGGGTGCAGCCCCCTGGGGAACCCCGAGGAGCGCTGTAGCCAACCAGGTCCAAGCACCCGAGGGAGGGACACTGAGTCCCCCCTGCAGGGGAAGGCCCAGATGCCCACGTGCTCTGAGCCGCCCCAGGGCGCTGCTAGGACGCGGCGGGGAGAAACCCGCAGATCTGAAGCCAGAAGCTGCCCTTGCTCCTCGTGGGGCCCAAGAGGGTGGCCAGCCAATGGCTCCTCAGGCCAGGCAAGCTGGCGGCAGCCCCCGGGTTGCAGAGCAAGCCACGCCCCATAAGGCAGCGTCGCCTGCTGGTCAGTGCCGCGGTGTTCTGGGGAGACCGCCCCCCAGAGGACCAAAGCAGAGCTCCAGGCCCCCTCCCAGCGCCCTGTGGTCTCACCCTGACAAAGACGGCGAAGAACAGGTCGGCGCTGAGCTCCTGCACCCTCTTGGAAGCCATTTTCCGATCATTGCAGTGTTCCGCTTGCTTCTGGATGGCCTCCTTTCTCCTCCCGAGCGGGCGTCCTGCGCCTGGCACACAGCACCGGGTTAGCACCTGGTGGGAAGGGGCTGACACCCACCCCGGGCACCAGGAGCCTGGCATGCCCTGGAGCTGTGCCCCCGTGTCCCCGAGCTCCCCGCTCAATCCCCACCGTACAGGCTCACGGTAGCTACACTTGCCTGGCCCCGTGGCGCCTGCTGAGGAGCCAGGAGGGGAACACGAGAGAGCGGGGCCCAGCACTGAGGCTGGAGAACCACAGGGCTGCAGGGAGCCAATGGGCCAGGGACACTGAGCCAGCGACTTGGCCGTGCCCATGCAGCGTAGGCCAAATCCACAGCAGAACCCAGGAGTCCTGTCCCCTTCCCTCCCCAGCCGCCTCTCGGCCTG
The DNA here is from genome assembly GCF_049634645.1 of Pelodiscus sinensis. NCBI lineage: Eukaryota > Metazoa > Chordata > Testudines > Trionychidae > Pelodiscus > Pelodiscus sinensis. The sequence goes on from NC_134720.1 coordinate 49,564,396, forward strand.
TGACTGCTAGCCCTACCGAGCGAGGCGGAGAGGAGCCGGTGCACCAGGATGTCGGCAAAGCGGCGGATGGGCGAGGTGAAGTGGGTGTAGAGCGGCACGTTCAGGGCGTAGTGGTGGAAGAGGCTCTCGTCTGCCAGGGTGCCGGCGCAGAAGTAAAGAGCCATCTGGAAAGGACAAGCCCACGGCCCGTGAGATGCAAGGGGAGGCAGGGGCACCGCTGGAAACAGCCCGGGGACCGAACAGGCTCCGCTCAGGCAAGGAAAGCCCCGGACCCTGGTGCTGGGGAGGACGAGGACCCAGACAGCAGCACAGGCAGCCCCGGACACGGCTTAGCCGGGGGATCGTCAAAGGCCTGGCTCTGCTGAGTCCTCCGGTCCCTGCTGGGTTAACGCCCCCCGGGCCCTTTCTACCACGGCACATTTTCTTCCTTGCCCCCCCTCCCCGCCCCGAGGTGGGACAGCCGCCCACGGCAGGGAAACGGCCAGTCTGGGCCCTGGGGAAGGGACGTGTCGGGACCAGAGCTTTCTGCCCGGAGGCGTTCAGTGGGCTCCCCCGGGCACAGCGCCTGCCCACTGGGAGAGGGGCGGGCCTGGGCTTTGAAACGCAGCCGGCTTTTTCCGCATGGCCCCCGGGTTGGCCGCAGCTCAGGCGCACACAGCAGCGGGGCTCAGGGCCAGGCCCCCCTTTCTGGGGCAGTCCCGGTGTGGCCGTGCCTGCAGCTCACCCAGGCTGGTCCCCAAGTGCCGGCACGGCGACCCAGCTCGCCCTCTCGTGGGCAAAGGAGGGAAGGACGCGCTTCGGAGGAACCCCTGAGCTAGCGTGCGGCACGGAAACCCTCATCCACCTGCGGCGGCAGCGGGGGGTTCTGCTACGGAGTCAGGCCAGCGGCTCTGTCCCTCTGATGGGCTACAGGGCGCCCATCTGACCTTCCTTCTCTGGGCCCTCTGCCCCAGCCAGCTGTGCCAGTCTCTTCCCAGCGGCGTCATCGCCTCCAGCCCCTCACGGTGAAACCGGCCAGCCCGGGAGTCTGCTCCACGGGGAGGCCGAGTGCCTGTCTCACGGCGGCAGGGCGCTGGGCTCAGCCACTCCTGCCTGCTCGCTGCTGGCAGGTGAGCAGGGCGCTGTCCCTGGGCCCCAGGGTGGGGGCTGCGTTCACCCCGTGTGGGGCTGTGACTGGCGTGTGCCGGAGAAAGCACAGAGATCTCAGCGGGGCAAAATGGGCTCAGAGCCGGGCAGGCGGGAGGGAATGGCCCCCCCTCGGGGGCAGCCTGCCACTAGGGGCTAAAAATCTTATTTGTTAACTGGGTAAACGTTTTTGAATTTAACTGGTTAACTGATTACACGGGGGGGAGGTGCACACCAAGGACAGCCCTGCTCCAGCCTGGCGTGGGCTGGGAGTCAGCAGCCTCACGCAGGGCAGAAGTGGCAGCTGGGGGGAGTGGGGAAGGGCGACTGGGAGCCGGCAGCCTGCCCTGCTTCTGGTCCCACATAGGCTGGGAGCCGGCAGCCTTGTGGGGCTGGAACAGGCTGGGCTGCTCCTGGACAATGGTTAACCAGTACGGGTGATGCTTACCAGGTAACCGGTTACCCACTCACCTCCCTGCCAGCAACATCCCATTCCCTCTACACCTCTGGGAAGGGGAGAGCCAGCCATCAGACCAGGGGCAGGACTCAGCCATCAGATGGGGGGGGGCGGGGGCCTGCCATCAGATGGGGGGGGCGGGGGCCTGCCATCAGAGGGTGGAGGGGGGGGGAAGACTTCCCCGTTCCATTAAAAGCCACGGGGGGGATCCCGGGAGCTTCTCTGCAGCAGTCTCCTGGGAGGGGTTTGCGTCCACTGGCTTGACCTCCGCCCCCCTCTGAGTGCTCATGGGGTTGCCCCGAACCCCACCAGCCGCAAGGCTGCCTGTGGCTCCCCTTGTCCCGCCCCGGACTCCCCGGCGGGCCGGAGTGCTCCCTGCAGGGCCGGCTGCAGGAGAGGAACAGGCTGCAGGCAGGGGCAGAGTGGGGGATGCGGGGCCGCCGTGATGGATTTAGCAGGAGCCGGCGTGTTCCAGGCCCATGAAGGATGCTCTCCCGACAGGATTTCCGCTGTGGCCACCGTTCCAGAGGCTGCAGCAGGACCAGAGGGGGGTCTTGCCCGAGACCCGACTACCCCGGCGGCCTGTTCCCAACCCGGGCAGCACAAGCCAAACGTTCCCCCTTCCTCCAGGAAATGGGAACCAGACTGTGCCCCTCCCTGGCCCCATCAGCCGTGGGGATTAACGGCCTCCTCCATCCTGAGCCGGGAACAGCCACCGCCTGGCTCCCGCCCGGTTCTAGCTGCGCCGTCGGAAGAACAGCTCAGGCATAAATCAAAGGGAGCTCAGAGAGCCCCTTTCCTGGCGGACAGGCCCGGGCCCGCTTCCCTCAGGCGCTCGCTGCGGCTGCCTCCCCTCTCCGGCAGGCTGGGAATACAGCCCTTCAGCGCTCTTAAAGGGACAGGCCCGGAGGGTTGAGTCCGAGGGGCTGCTCCGTTGTCCCATTCGACGCCAAGCTGAAGCCGTCAGAGCTCCGTGGGCTGCGGTTCCCAGCCTGGCCGCTTTACCAGCCACTGAAAGAGCCTGAACGTCCCATTGGAGCAGGCCAGAGGCACAGGCGTGCGCCCGGCTCTAGGGAAACCAACAGGTTGGGACCCAAATAGGGGTCGCCATTACGTTTTAAAGGGTCGCCAAGTGTCTCCCCCCCCCCGTGTTTGAATTGCCCTGGGTCTCCAAGTCTTCCTGAATTGTCAAAATGGGTCCCCGTCTGGAAAAGGCTGGAACCGCTGCTCTAGGGAGACAGGCCAGGCTAGCTCTCCTGTGGCCTAGGGCGCTGAGATTCGGGGGGGCCCTGGATGTGAGTCTTTTTCGTAATGTAAAGCAAAACGATCCCAGCGCTGACATGGCGGCCGCTAACACGGCTCTGAACTTGCCTGGTTGCAGGAGGGGGCTCCGACCTGGGTTGGGGGCAGGAGTGTGAGGAGAAGGCGGGGGTGCTTGACAGACAGTTCCTGGCAAGGCTCAGGTAAGGCTGCTGCTCCTGGAAGTGGCCAGCTGCTGGCACGTCGCTGCTCAGCTCTGTGCAGTGCCCATGCCCGCAAGCCCACCCATGCCGGGGCGGCAGAGACTTGCCAGCAGCTGGCCGTGAGCCGCGTGGGGCCATAGCACGCAGGCAACCTGCCTGAGCCCTGCTGGACTTCTAGCGGCCTGGAAACCGCAGTTGTCTGGGAGAACCGATGTTTATAATTACGCATTTCATTTTGCAGGGCCCCCTTAGTCCGGGAATTAGTCTGGCCCCGGGAGTAAGAGAGCAGGCAGGTACACAGCAAAGTTCCCTCTAATCTTTTCCAGCCACGTGCGGAATAAATTGCGTTCTGTGCACTGAGGCAGGTGCCAATGTGCACCACCAGTAGACACGTAAGCCCAGCTGCAGGCACTCTGCTAATCAGCCCGGCTCTGAACGGCGCGCTGCTAGCGGCACTGGACCGGCACAGATCACGGCAGGACAAGCTCCCACCACGGCTCTTCAGTGGCGATTCGGAGGGTGAAAGGGGAGGTCGGCCTCCCTGGCACCTTGCCACTGGCTTCTGCCGGTGGGGACAGGCTGCTATGGGGCAGGTCCAGCTCCCAGCTTCCCGCTGCAGTGACAGATGGCGTGTGCCATTGCCAGCCGGCAGGGCCAGCGCAGTTCGCTCAGAGCGAGCCATGTGCGGTGGGGCGACCCCCTTCGAACTCCTGGTACACGGATGGCTCCATAGCCCTGCCGGCCTCAGCCCTGCCTTTTACCCCCTCCCTGCCGAACACCCCAGGGAGTCCGGGCCTGGGGCACTTTGTGCTCACAAGGCCTCTCGGGCAGCGTCCCTCTACCGGCATCTCATCTCCAGCCCCTCCGGAGAGACTCACCATGCAGGAGGGGGGCTCCGCCTGCACCTCAGGGGCTCGAGGAGGCGCGTTCCCCTCTTGCCACGACTCAGGGGCAGGCAGCAAGTGCCAGAGAATCGGGATTTCCTGAAGCAACTTGGGCCGGGGGCGCAGGGCGTTGGTTTTGCAAAAGCAGGGCTGGTTCGGACCCCGGGTCCAATTACTCAAATCTCCCTGTTTGGGCCACTTGACCACGTGGCTCTCGGCCGACCTCCAGTTACCGCAGGCCCAGGCTGGTCTGCCGGGCGCCTTACAAATGAGGAAGGCGGGGCCACTCGACTCTGGAAGGCCCAGGGGCCACAATGATACTCACCGCACATGCCGAGGGCTGCAATTTAAGCGTGGTTGCATAGACATGCAAATATATGCAAATATATGCAAATAGCTTCTTTCACACTGACAGGCATGAATACAAAGATTGAGCCGCGGCGACGGACCCAAACGTGGCCAGTGTGAGCCAGTCAGCACCTCCCAGGCTCTGCCCATGAGGCTAAGCAGCTGGCGCTCCCAGCACCTCCTCCCTGTGGGCTAGAAACACCGACACCCTGCACCGACTGTTCCTCCAGCGTCTTTCAATGCTCACCCCGCCTGGAAGACGCCTGGCGTGTGCCCAGTGGCGGCCACGTTGAAAGGATCCCACCTGTGGGCCGCGTGTTGAGTCCTGTGTAAACCCAAACTGCACCGTGGGCCCCAAACAAACAGGCTGCGGGCTGCATGCGGCCCAAGGGCCTGTGTTGAGTAGTCCCGGAGTAAGGTGTCGGTTCCTGCCTCAGAGAGCCTAGCACCTCACCAGCTAGAACACGGCTAAGGGGAGGGGACAGGTGCGCCACCCACGCCAAGCGGCCGAGGTGGGGCTCAGAGAGTGACTTGTGGGGGGCCCCGATTTATGCAGAGCTCTCCCCGTCAGCGGCCATCCCACCCCCCTGGAATCCTGACCTTCCTGGGGGCGAGCGCTGGGCGCCCACGCAGGCGTCGTTACTGCTCCGAGAGCTTCCAGAGGTTCAACCAACAGCTGCCCTGTTCACCTCTGGGAAACGCGGCACAAACTTGCTGCGACGCCTGCTGCTTCAGTTCACCAGCAGCGGCTCCACTGTGAGACACGGCTAGATCAACCCGCGCCCAGCGCTGGCCCTGCTTTTCCCAGCAGCCTCTTTGGCGGGAACGTCGCTGGGTCGGGCAGCTGCTGTTATTACATGCGCCGGCTTTTATTTTTACATCTGCAAAACACCCGCCCTCTGGGCTGGAAGAACAACAGAGACGGAGGCCGCGCGGCGCGGAGAAGCCCCTGAAATCTGGGGGGTTGCGGCGGGGTTATGCCGGAATGGCGATTGAATGAACCCCGTGGAAAAATAAGAGCGAGAGATTCAAAACAACGGGAGTCGCCCGCTCCTATTACAAAGCTGAAACGCTGCCCTGGGACTGATGGTTCAGGCAGCTGCCTCCTCCGGCTCTCCAGCTCATGCTGAGCTGAAATGCACTGAGCCGGGCAAGTAAACAGAGTAGGTTAAAAAAAGCAGCATGGGTCTAGCCTTCGGATGAGACCCAAGCGCTTGGGTAGGAGCGCCCGCCGCTGCCAATTTCCACACCCCGGGACTGAACGATTTCTGATGTACTCGGCGGAGCACGGCCTCCGTGACTCAATTAGCCCAGCTAGCTCCCCAGCGGCTAACGCGCTGCAGGCCACACGGGAGAAGCGCGTCGTCCCATGCTCCCCCTCCGGCCTTATGCTGAACAGAGACTCCGGGGGGGATTTTAGGGAGCGGAGAAAGATCGTGCCAGCTCTAGGTGGAGCATGGGAAAGGCTCATCCCGAGGCCCCTGTAACTCTGCCGCACGGCAGCTGTGTCACAGGACAGAGGCCAGATCGCCTGGTGCCCGTCGGCTCCCCCAAGCTAAGGCCGGCTGCTGGCAGGGCTCTGGTCTTAGAGGAAGCCCCAAGGAGCTGGAGGAAGTGGTTCGGGGGTGGGGGTGGTGTTAATTCCCCTCCCCCCATTGCTCAGCACAGCGCTGGGGGCATAGCCCCTTTCCAACCAGACGGAACCCCAGAGTCCTCATTGTGACTCCACGCAGCACTGGCGCCAGGAGGGATGGGGCAGCCGCACTGCCACGGCCGGTCCCAGTCTGGGGCTTGCCCATCCTGCCTCCAGAAGCCACAGGCGGCTCTGGGATCCTGCTCTACCTCCTGCTGCAAGGAGCTGCAGCGCCCCGCGGCGGCGGCATTCCCACGGGGGCGGAAGTGAGCCTCGGAGACGAGCAGGCAAAGTGGCTCCCTGACCCCGAGGCCGCGGCGAGGACACGGGGATGAACGGGGCGGCCCCGTGCGCCTGTCACTTGCACGGCCGTGGTGCGGGCCGATCCTGGCACGAGGCATGGCAGGGTTCTCTCAACAGAGGCGAATGGCAAGAGCTCTCCACTGTCCGTGGTGCTCCACGCCCAAGAACGGCACGGAGCACGACACTAGAGCAGCCGCGGCCGACCCAGGGCCGCTTGGTTCTTATGGACAGAGTCAATCCCCGAGTGACGGAGCCCCTGAAAAGCGAGATGTTCTGCTCCTCCATCTGTTCCAAGCTGCCCGGCACACCAGCCCCCGAGCGCCCAGTGACAGGCATAAGGAGCGTCTCCCCCCACCCGAAAGGCGTCCGTCTGAGCAAGGGGCACAGGGCGCGGGCCACAGACCCATGCCCGGCAGGACCATGGGTTAGTGGGTTGCTGGTGCTTTTGGCTGACTTACCCACCGCTAATCTCTGCCACACAGGCCTCAGGGCGGAGAGCGCAACTGGACAGGGGGAAGCAGCCGTTCAGGCCTGCCTGGCACCAACGTGGTCACGTAGCGGAGTCCTGGTGACCCATTGGTAGCCCAGCGCCGAACCAGGAGCCATCCAGAGCCTTGCGGGGTTTCACTCAGCGGCTGGGGGCACAGGTGGACAGAGCACGTGTGGAGAGATGAGAATGGGGACGGGCTAGGAGACCTGGAGACTTTTCCGGGGCCATATTCTCGGCTCTGCTGTGGCTGCGTTCCGGCTGGAGGTGCCAACGGAGGAGAATCTGCCCGCCAGCCAGCTTCCTGCACCGTCCTCTGGTACAGGGCGTGCCAGAGAGGAACTCCGCTTCAGGCGTTCTCCGCTGGCGAAAAGCACAAGTTAGGGGAGCTCCTCAGTGCTCTAGCTGACACGGAGGCCAGGAGGGGAGAGGTGTGTGACTAGCAGCCGGAGGTCCCTGCTTTGAGATAAGCAGAGCTTGGCAGCACAGGGCCCTTCCCTCCATCTTCAGGCTACTTGTGAGAGGACCGCAGAGCTTCTCGCTGGTGGGAAAAGGGCCTTTCGGGGCTCACCTATTGGAAAGACAATAAGTGTCACAGGCTGGCGTTCCCCTAAATGTCACCCCGTGACCCAGGAGAGCCCTGCAGACAGGCAGCCTGTGGGTGTCGATGTCAGACGGCACTCACTCGGCACCCGGGGAAAGCAGGGATTGTGGGGTTTTCACTGGGTCGCCTGAATCCCTGGCAGGCCCAGTCACGTGGGGAGAACTTGGACATGTTCCTTTTCCAGCGAGAATCGAGGGACACACACGCTCCATTGAACACAGGCCTGGCTTGTGCAGGCATCTGACCAAAGCCGTGTCTCTAAGCAACGCAGGGACTTAGCCACGGCCCGTGACATTACAAAGCTGCTTTCTCTGTTCATTTGCCACATTCCTGAGCTCAGGACGTGGCACGGCCAGCGGGATGCCTCTGGCGTCTCCAGCTCTGCCTGTACGAGGTCCGGGTTCCTGACCCGCATGGCACTGCAGGTGTTACGCTGGCCCGAGACCTCCTGAACTGAGTCCCAGCACGGAGATATTTCTGCATCCGTAGCAAGACGGGGACTTTTTAGCCCACATTAGTGAGGCCTGAGAGTCCAAGGGCAGCTGGTCTGATGTAAACATGTGGACCCGGCTTGCACCACGTTCAGCTACCGCAGCTGCTCTTCGTGGTGCTCGACCCCAGCTGCACCAGGGGATCGTGGTGGCCCTGCTCCAAATGCTAGACCTTGGTCTTCTGCCGTGAGGGTGCGGGCTGGGCCTTGGAAGCCTTGAGGGGTGGGGCTGGAATTCTGTGGCTTCTCCACAAGCCAGGCGGCAGCGAACGCTTCTTGACCAGCCTGGATTCCACCGCGTGGAGCAGCATGTCCAAGATCCAGCTGACAGCTTAGCAGGATAGCGTCGGGGGGAGAATACATCCCCGCTGCAGGCCGGGGGATGGACAGAAACACAGCACAAGCCATGAGCCCAGGGCTCTCTCACGTTGCTCCAAAGATCGGGCACCGGATCGAGGAAAACAACGGGGGCGCCGACTCCTTTCAGCGCGAGCCCCAGTGCAGGCTCAAGAGCCACTCGTGAGGCAGGCAACGAAAGTCTCAGTGCTGCTCAGCTGGGAGTGGTAGCGTAAGGGAAGCGCTGGCTAGCAACCCCCCCCAGTGAAACCCCATGGCTGGAGAGAAGTCAGTTCAGGAGCATTCGCAGCATCCTACCAAACAGGACAGAGTGAAGGGGCCCGCCAGCAGGGAGATCTGCCTGCGGTTGCTGCACTTGGTGCGAGATCCTCGGGCCTTGAGCAGACACACTACGATGCCGCCTTCCCACGGCTGCCCCCCCTTGCAGAGAGCAGTTGGTGCAGGCCGCAGGCAGGCACTGAGGAACGTCTGGCTGGCCTTTCAGACGTCCTCGAGCAAGAGGATCAGACGCCGTGGGGCAAGAGCTAGGCCTGGAAGGATCGTCTTAGGGCAAGTTACGGACAACGCCAGCGTGATCCTGGCAAACATCGCTACTTGCAGATTAATCTACTGGGATACGAGCAAACTGAAACAGTCTTGCCTCTGGGTGACGCTGGGCTCCTTCCATTTGGGGGAGGGGAGAATCGGTTTGCTCAAGGCAGGTGCGCGCGAGCATACGCTGCGCATACCCCCATGCAGGCACGACCTGCAAAAGCCACTCGTAAAACCGGCCTGGTGGGTTTCCATGAAGGGGTGTGGGACGGTGGAATTGGCGACTCCCTAGCAATGCTCCATTTTCAAGTTCAAAGATGGTTTTGCAAAGAGTAAACTCCCCTGGGGAGCCCAAGTCTAGCTGGACTGCATCTGGGTCCAGCACCGTTAGCAGGAACGAAGGGTCTACCCAGAAGAGAAGGCACCAGTCCTGCTGGCGATACGCTAGCCAGAACAGAACCCCCCTCTCCCCTCCCTCCGGTGGGGTTGGCTCTACAGGGCTGAGCTGTGAACTTATTTTTGCCCGTGAAGGCAGCAAGATGCACACAGAACACGCCTAGGGAGCCAGCTTCTTGGGCAATTCCGGAGACATTTTTCTGACCACGGCTACACTGCTGAAGAGAGCCACGCTTCTGAGGCAGGGCTAGCTTCCTTCTGACACATCCGGCTGGAGTTCGCCGTGAAGCCCCTTTCCTTCCACAAGCTCTCCTGGAGCCACGAACGCCTGCTAGCAGGAGAGGTCTCTCCTTCCTGGCCAGCCCTTCCAAACAGCCGCCACTACAGTGGTCTCCTTCGCAGTGATGTGAGGCACAGGGCCCCTCTGTTCAGAAATCCGAATTCTTGGACGTTTCATCAGAACAGAGAGGGCTCGCCCATACCGGGGGCTTGTCGGAGGGTTGCGGGCATTTTACGGACAACCACACTTGCACCATTTCAGCCCTTACCCTGGCCATATCCCTTGCAGCTACCTGCAGGTATTTAAATAAAAAGATACTCAGAGGACAGAGCAAAGAGTCTCAAACTGGCACTGAACAGTGGCACAGCCCTAAGAAGAATCTGCTGCAAGTTGAGCTGCAAACATGCTCACGCCTTGCTTTGCTTGAGCTCAGTAGCTATGCAACTGCGCCTGTTCTCACGCAACTGCGCCTGTTCTCACGCAACTGTTCTCACGCAACTGCGCCTGTTCTCACGCAACTGCGCCTGTTCTCACGCAACTGTTCTCACGCAACTGCGCCTGTTCTCACGCAACTGTTCTCACGCAACTGCGCCTGTTCTCACGCAACTGTTCTCACGCAACTGCGCCTGTTCTTACGCAACTGCGCCTGTTCTCACGCAACTGTTCTCACGCAACTGCGCCTGTTCTCACGCAACTGCGCCTGTTCTCACGCAACTGCGCCTGTTCTCACGCAACTGCGCCTGTTCTCACTCCCGCTGCAACGGCTGGGCTTGCACAGGAATTACCATGTGCTTTGTGCTAATTGCCATCGTCAGTGCCTCCCCGGCTCCATTTGCAAACAAGCATGAAGCCACTAAAGTACAGCAGGACTTCGGGCAGCCGCTAATGAGGAAATGGAGCAAATTAACTAATTAGAAGAGAGAGAGTCAAATGAGTAACGTCAGGCAGATGATGCATTCCCCGGTGATAAACAGTTGGTGGCAGAGAGGCCTTCTCCCGGCAGGCGGGCTGCGCTCTCAGAACCGGCCTCCCCTCACACTGCGGCGAGTGAACACGGCCCACGTGTCACCAAAACGACTGTTTTCTTTTCATTAATTCTGTGCCAACCAACTGCACCAGATTAGCTTTTCCTGGGACACACGGGGCGCCACGAGGCAGCCGGCACAGCGAGCCCCCTTCCTGCCAGGTCTCCCACCTGGGCCTAAGAGACCATCTCTACAGAGGACTGGGTCTCCGTGGCCCACTCAGGCCAGGGCACCTCTGCTTGCATGGGCAGGTCAATGCTGGGTTTTGACGGGAAGACTGAAGAGCTGTTGGGGGGCTGACTGGGGCAGCCGGGACACCTCAGGTACAAATCAGGCCATCGGAGTCTTTGGGGCTGTCCAAGTTGCAGTGACTGTGCTTAGCTTCATCTCCCTCCCCCCGTGCAGCAGCCGGCCGGAGGAGCGCAGAGGGGGCATTTCAGGACAGGGGAAGGACCAGCAGGCGGCGGCTGGTCGCCCAGGGATAAGCACATTGTGACCTGGCGGCTCTTACCTGCATTGGCCTGGAGAACATGCTGGTCAGCACTTCTTTCCTGGCCTCCGCGTAGCTGTCTGCACCAAACACTTCATTCAGGCTTTTCTGGGAGGAGAGAAGGGGGGGAGACAAACGGATGAGAGGCTGTGGGGGAGAGCCGACAAGTCCTGCTCTTTGCTGCTCTCGGATCTCAGAAAGCGCAGCCACTTTGCAACAAAACTCTCTCTTCTCTGCTCACAGCCATCGCTTGGGAGCTTGGCACCGAAACCTCACGGAATATTTCCCCTCCACACCCACAGCCTGGCTTGTAACAGCAGGGCCTTCCTGGCCCCGGCAGCCAGCCTGGTGCTCTCAGCCTGCTCAGCTAGGGCAGGGCTGCTTGAAATCACTAGGCTGCAGACAGGTTTTATATACTGCGGTCACTTCTGATGCTGCTCAGCATCCTCCCTCCAAAGGCAGCAGCCACGGGGGGCAGAGAACCCAAGAGACTAATCTCCAACCGTGTAGAGGGAAGGACTTTTAACCTCTCCCATCAGCACCCTCCTCAGCAGCCACGTGTACTGCCCTGCCCCGGCTCAGCGCGCCAGGAGAGGTCTGAAGGGTGCATCCATCTGAAGGGGCCACTGTCCTAGGCCAGCGACAAGCGGCGCTGCCTCGCCCTCCTTGGAAAGGCCCCACATGCCCACAGCCCGGCCGAGGGGCACTGGGCCAGGCCCAGAGGGGGCGCAGGCCACACCTAGTGGAGCAGCACGAGGGAGGCGGACCCAGACTGCATTCATGGGATCACCGGCGGTCTCGGGGCAGTGAAAAGGAAATCCTGGATTCCCGGCTTCGCTCTCTAGCGGAGGTTACGCGTCGTGGCCTGGACTACAGAGCGTGCTCATCTGCGGAACAGTCTGATCCCCGGCCTTGCAGATACCGGGCAGTGACTGCCCAGCTTTGGTTTCCAGACCCACCCCTGAAACTTCTTCCTCCTCTGCAGAAACTGCTGGTGAGAACAGAGCGAGCCAGCTGCCTGACCGCCCAACACGCGGCACAGCCCCCTCAGGGGCCTCTCTGCTGCCCCGGCTTTTCCTTCCCCTCCCCGCAGAGCATGCAGTATTACAGGCCCCGCAGGGTGTCATGCCTGCAAGCGGGGGCTTTGGTCCAGATGGAATCATTGCTACCCATCAGGACAGGACTGGGGCTCTGAGGGTCGCCGCCGTCCTAGGCGCCGACAGCGCACCCATCGGCACGGTACGCAGGCCACCGGCACAACTAAGCTTCGGGCAGAAGTCATTCCTAACAGCCCCGACTCTTTTGCCTCCCTCACTGCAGCCATCGCTCCTCCCCATCCCCTACAGCTCCAGCACTGCACTTCCCTAGGCTGTCGTGCAAAGGTTTTCTGTCTCCGAGGGGTTCCGAATGCGATGTGCACACATCAGTGACTCTGCAACGCCCCCAGTGGGAGAGCACCGATCACAGGCTACCCACTCCTGGGTGGAGCACCTCACAATCTTTACAGCGTCTATCGGCCGGGCAGGGCTGGCTCCGCGTGGTACAGATGGGGAACGGGGGACACAGAGATTGGTGACTTGCCCAAGGCAACCCAGGAAGTCTGTGGCAAATTGGGAAGTAACCCCGTCTCCTATGTCCCTGCCTAGAGTCCTAACCATTGGGCCACCCTCCCTCTTACACCTGCTGCAAAGGACGTGACTGAGCTGAGATCAGACTGATGCAGGCTGTGGAAGTCAGGAGGCAGGACTGCCATTTCGCTGCTCTAACCACTACACCACACTTCTGGAGGAAGGGGGGTAGCACACATTGGCTGGCGCCGCCTGCTGGTTACATGTAGAACTCGACCTGCTCTGTGCAGCCACAGCACGACTAGAGGTAACTCTCGGATGGGTGAGACGTTCAGCTGCAGCCTGGGGGGACATGAAGCCCTGGCAAACCCTGGGTCTATGCTAATGGAGAGGGAGGCAGGGTGTGAGGCATCGGACACTGTCTGCCAGGGTCCACCCACTCCCCGCCTCTTTTCCACAAGCCTTATCGGGTAACGCTCTAGACTGCGCATCTCCCTCCTCCGCCTTGCCAGCAAATGACTTAGCAGCCGGCTCAGCTCTGGCTCACACCAGGTCCGGGATCTACCCCTGCCGTGGCTCTGCATTAGAAGTGTATTAGGAGCCAGGTGGGCATGCAGCCCGGCTCAGTTCTGCTTCGTGCAGGGTCCGGGAGCTCAGACCTGCCCCCCTCCCCTCCCAGAGGCAACAGCACAGGGCGACAGGCAGCCGGTCTGTGAGGGGAGCTGGTTTTAAATTGGCTCCCCTTGTGGACCAGTTCCCACCTGGCACCCCGCGCTACTGCCGGCCCCGCCCCCAGGGACTATAGACTAGTCAACTAACCAATAAGAATTCATGAGGTTACTCGACTATTCAGTTCACCGATACTTAACAGCCCGACTTCTGGCCAGCCACTAACTCTCTATGTGCTCACAAGCAGCTCTGGGCCGGGACCTGCCCAGCCGTCCAATGGGGAGACCCTCACTTTCCGGACAAGGGGCCGCGGGGCTTGGCCAGCTACCGAGTGGGTGTGGTGAGGAGGCGGGAAGGGCTGGGCAGTTTTTAGGATGGTCTTTCCTGGCCCTCCCCAGTTGGTTTGAGACAGGAGGGCATCACCAGCCTTTTCTGAGAGGCTGGCTCTAGTGCCAGGGTGGGGAACCTCAGGCCTGGCCCCCGGCTTCCTTGGATCCGGCCTCCGAGGCTCAGGGCCCCCCCAGCACGGGGGAGCCCCCCGCTGCCCCACCACAGGGCTGGAGCACAGACAATCTACTAGGCTGGCCCCCCTGGGCTCTGGTGTGGGAGAGGATCGTGGGGGGTGTCTCTCTCAATGAGGGTCTTTTTGCTTCTCACTTGTGTGCGGCCCCTGACTGATGTCTCTGTGGGTCGGTGGCCCCCACCCCTGCTGTAGGGGACATCATAAGGAGCAGAGAGACCTGCCCAGTGGTGGGCAGCCTGCGCCCCGAGGGCCGCCTGTGGCCCTTTGGACTCTGTTCCCTGCTGCCACACACAGGCTCGTCAGATTCCGCTGGTTTGCGTCGGCGGGGTATTTTCCCCACCGGTATTACAAAAGCGACACTCGCTTCAAGCCAGGGCACGTGAGTGGGGTGCCTGCTGGTTGCACACAGCACAGAGCCGGGCACTCCCTCTGCACCCCAAGGGCTGCTGCGAGCCAGTCGGCACCCCCTGCAAATTCTAGGCAGGCAGGCGCACTTAGCAGCAGCTCCTCTCCCGGGAGACCCTCTTGCTTACGACAATCTGAGCGGAAGGAGGCCACTCACTAGCCTAGGCTGCCCCTCACCGGACCTGCCCCGGGCTGACGATGGGCAGGGGGGTTGGGTCGAGGGAATGCCTGTGCACCTGGAAAGGAACACGCATGGCAATGCATGCCCTGTTTGCTATGCCCAGCGCATGCCTACAAAGGTGCCCCTCTTCTCCAGGCTCCCTTGCAAGCTCCCTCGGCCAGTTCCACGCAGGGCCCCTGCTCCACTTCCATGGCTGTCAGCCAGCTGCAGCACTGCACAGAAGCCAGGGCAGAGCACCCAGGGACTGGGAAGCAGGGAGCGTTCCACAATGGCTGGGGGAGACAGTCTCAGGCACCCCAGGGGGCTTCACCCTGTAGCCGTTCTCCTTCGGCGCAGGCCCCGGCTGCGGTCTCCACTCACATGCAGGGCCCCGGCACTGCTGAAATCTATCGCCAGCCCCATCTGGTCACAGAACTCCACGAGGTCGTTCAGCATCTTGGTCTGCGGCGGCGGGTGGCGGCGCAGCAAAGCCAGCTGTGGGAAGGAGCGGTAGATCTGATGGGCCACCGCCATGTTCGCTAGCAGCATGAATTCTTCCACCAGCCTGCAGCAGGAAGAAGAGGCATCCTGAGCGTTAAAGCAGGAGAAGCCTGAGGGCACGAAGCGCCAACCTTCGTCAACAGGCATCCCGGCTTGTACTCAGCGCCGGGGGCTAGAGCAGCGGGGGAGCAGTGAGTAGCAGCGGCTAACGAGGACGATTAGGCCTGAGACACCAGCAAACCTCCCCAAATCCTCTCTCCAGCTAAGGTGCCTGCTGCAGACTCAAAAGGGGCCATCCAAGTGGGGCAGATGCCCGCAATAACCCGACCACTCAAATCCCACTACAGGCCATTGGATCTCCTGAAACATTTGACAAGACGAGTAAAGGCAGTGGGAGAGACAGCAGGGGAGACAGATAGCTGTTGCTCTGAGCCAGAGGAAACACATGTCAGTCTCCCACCCCGAGAACCACGTGTGTGGTCGGCACGGCTACAGGCGAATTCCCACACTACGACTCTGCCCTGCACAAGCGCCGAGGACATGGCTGGACAGGCAGGCAGATGGCAAAGAAAGCAAAGCAGCATTTCCAAGTGCGGGGCTGCATGGACGCTAAAGCCAGCTCTGGGGCTAATTGTGTCTGTTAGCTGGGATGCTCACGGAGACCAGCCTAAGGCAGCCTCTTACTCTCCTGAAAACACGGCCACGGGGACACATTGCAAGCCACAGCGCTAATGCTGATTCTAACGGCGTCACGGGTTCCGCGCGCCTCGCTGCAGCGCTGGGTCGCAGGAGACGTACTTACCCGGGCTTGGAAAAACAGCGAAATGTGTTTAATTGGGCTTCCCACCCTTTGCTCCACATATTCTCAAGTTAGATTACCTGCCAAAACCCATCCTAGAGCTGTAAAAGCAACATCGCCCTCTCAGCCTGGCATATGCATATGGCCACCAATTATGCTGGCATAGGAGCGTGGTTCGTGCATGCCAAGTGGCCACAGCAGAGCAAGCTGGCGATGTCCTTTGTGATGGAGCCTAAATGCCTTTGTGGCAGAGTCCCAGGACTAGGCACAGGACTTTGCTGTACTAAGCAACTAGTTGACTACCTGATAAGCAACTAGTCGCTTACCCTTATCGACTTATCGAGTAGTCAATGGAAATTCCATCAACTACTCGATTGGGTGATTAATCAAAAGAAAACGATAATGGAGACCACTGGGACGTTTTCCTGTGGCTACTGAGGCTAGCGAGCACCTACACCGTATTCCTGGGGTATACGGCAATAACAATCCAGCACCCAAAAGAGAAAGGCAATAATTAAAACCAAACCCTGAGGAGGAATAAACAAGTAACGGTGATAATCAGCAGTGAAAACGCTCATCTGGAATGGCTCCCAGCTCCTACCAGGACCAGCGCCACGGCCTCTCCTTTGGGTTCGTGGAGTTAACAGGCTGCCATCCAGACTTCCGCACACACAGGCTGCAGAAGGGGCATTATTCCCAAAAGGCCAACAGCTTCCTTAGGGAGCCAGGTTTGAAAAGGAGGCTGGGGGTAAACAGGGAAAACCTGCTGGGATAGGGTCCCCAAGAAACGACTAGCACGGTAGGCAGCAAATGCTAATGCTGAGCCAGCTGGGGTTTTATTTTAGGTGATCAAGTTTACCTGCAAGCTCTGGCAGAAGCGACAAGTCCTGCAGTGCTCACCAGAGAGCAGAGGCTGGGTTCAGTGACTACATGCCCATGGCAACAGATTTCAGAGAGGAAAACGGTCACATTGGAGATGGCTAAAGCGGCTTCGGCACAGTTCAACCAGCAGATGGCAACATTGGTCCCCTTACGGCAGCTGGTAGCTGCTGGCCATCTGACAGACTAAGCAGCGTGATGTAGGTGACCGGTTCGACTTTCCATTCACGGTGTAAAACAGGCGTTTCTAAAGGGCAAACCAAACCAAAGAGGGGTGGTAGGGTTCAAATCACTCACCAGTGAAAGGGAAACCTCACTGGCTTCTGTCGGAGCCAAAAAAAACCTCTGTGCAAGATAAAATAACCACCTAGAGTCAACACGCCTGGCCTTCACACTTGGAAACAGAAATTAATTCCCGGAAGCATGGTACGTGTACAAGCCTAAGCACTGTTATCAGGGTCCGCATTTCTACAGCAAACATATACTGCACGTGGTGGTGGGAAAGGTCATTACAATGCCTAACTCACTTCACCGAACCAGTCTGGCAAGCGCCGAGGCCAGTAAAACGTATCGTGCCAGATTCTTTACTTTTCTCCAATGCATATCACCTGGAAAAAGAGAGCCCGAGATTTATAGGAGCAGGCAGAGCCCCACAAACGTATGGGCAGCGGTCACTGGGACACGGGTGCTGCTGTACCACATCAGGCTAATGGTCCCTCTACTCCAGGAGCCTCTAACTGTGATCAATAGCAGGGATTCAGAACCAGGCACAGAACTTCCCTAGAACATGCCCAAGGGGGAAATCTCTCCCTAGTCAAAGGCAGATACCAGGGCTTTATGTCCTCAGGCATAAATTACAGCCCTTGGACTTATCCAAAGTCATGTGAATGCAGACTGTATTTTTATTGTTCACAGAGTGCTTAACGTACCTTAGCTCTTACCTCAGGCTGCAAATCTCTCCGGTTCCTTATGCTTTCTATTGCTTTTTTTTAAAAAAATTTTTTGCCCATTCATTTTACTGGGTGTTCCCCTTTGTTCTCATGAGCAACTGAACACGTCTGACACCTACCCTCAATGCCATGGGCTCATTTCTATACCTCTATCATGCCCCCTTTGATTTGCCTTCTCTGCCAACCAAAATAAATGTCACAGAACACTTCCTCATCTCTGCAAGTGCACTTCAATCTGGATTTGCAAGACCCCATTCTGAGGGCCCAGCTCTGCAGCATCCCTGCCGGACTGGCTCCTCTCGTCCCAAGTTTACCAAGGAGAGATGCCAAATAACAGGTGGTTTGGGGATATGGCTAGGAAAGGACGTCAGAGGAGACCAAGCCCTCCCAACTGCTTTCATTGTGACATGGCTGGATATGAACCCAGCTTTCCAGAGGGGACACGCCGGTGGATTAACTCACTATGCTTAAAGCCCCTGGTTAGGGGGCTAACTAGCTAAAACTGAGGCACCACAGAACAATTCCCTAACAATGACCCCAGCCTTTCCCAAAGGGGAGGTGTAACCAAGCATTAACCAAGCATGGAAGAACATTTAAGCAAGGCTGGGAGATGCGGCAGAAGCGTTCCCTTTTTGGGCTGTATCTTATTGGCCAACTCCGATAGTGCTATACAAGCATATTTGTTTCTTCTCAACATGTGATCCGAGAGTCTTTGAGAGCCGGTACCTCAACACCAGCAGCCCAGAACACACACGCAGCCCTCCAAGAGACCAGGACGCTCGCACAAAAGAGGGAACTGGCTTTGGCAAGGAGAGGCAATTGGGTTTCTGGTGTCCAAAGAGAAGTTAACACAATCAAGAGAAAATGTTTCAGAAAGTGCCTTGACCGTATCCTATTCGAATGGCAGTTTCTAGCCTTCCCCGCCCGGTTGGGTCAGTTTCTATTGGCCCGGATCGCTACAGAGCCTGTTCTGCTGGTGTAGATAACCTGTAACGGTTTGAAAAATCAATAGGGACAAACTCCCATAGGCGTTGACAGCTTGTCCTTGGCTGCCGGGACAGAGAGCAACACCCCCCACACCATATAGGTAGGGTTGAAAGAGCCAACTGCCCAGAATTAACCCCCCTACCCACCATGTGACTTCCACAACCGTTTTCCTTTGGAGCCTACCTCTCCGCATGGAGATACTGACTTGCTTTTTTCAGCTGCAGCCAGCCAGGCAGAAAGAGCCATTTGGGCTCTCCAAGTGCGAGAGAGGAATTAACACTGAGATGCTGCAGCAACGCGCCTGTTTTAAACTTCAGACTTGCCAGGAATTTAGTCTCCCAGGAGAACGGGCGCTGAGTGCCCATTTCCGGAGGGAGGCTCTCGCTGTGGGCAGCAGCTCTCCAGAGGGAACGGCCACCTCCAGGCTCAGGTGAAGCCTGAGAAATCGCTGCCTGGAGTGAGGACCTGACGGACCCCGCTTGGGCAGAGGAGCCAGGTCTGTGGTCAGAGCCTGCAGGGCCCGCAGCTGGCTTGAAGATGCTAACACACGGGGGCCCACTGCACTTACAAAGATCGCCAAAGGGTTTTCCTTTGGGGGCTCTTAGACGGGAGGGAGATTTTGTGTGAAAGTTGAGGAATCTGTGTTCACCTTTAAGGGGCAATGCCTGGGCAGTTACCCAGCATGGCTGGTTAGTTCAAAGACCCCAAGAAGTGAGGGTCTGGGAGCACCGTCAGCATAGGCTGGCCCCCCGCCCCAGTCATGATCCCCGGCTGCCGTGAGAGTCTAGGGCTGCAGAGCTGCAAACCAGGAAAGCTCGCAGGCCCCCGCAGGTCTAGAGGGCCCTTTGGAATGGAGCTGCCACAGGCTGTAACTCCAGCTAACGTTTTCATTTTGAGAGCACAGGGCTTGCAGTCAGCAAATGCTAGTTTGTGGTTCGGAAAAAAGAAATGGATCATCAGGCAGGCTGGAGCTGAAGTTTGGCTGGCAGCGTGCGGAGGCCAGCACCGAAGCCTGGCTCTGTCATTACCGGGAGCAGAGCACTGAAACTGCTAACTGTCGGCAGGTCAAACGACAAGAGGGATTTTTTTTTCTTAACACAGCCTCACTCGGAGTTTGGCTGGGTACCTCTGGCAGGCTGGAGCGAAAAGAAAAATATTTCATGGCTAAAAAAATGGAGACAGAGAGACTAGTCCATTTGAACGTGGCCTGAATGAATCCCATGGGAAACGTGCGCCAACGCCATCGCTAGTTTCCTCTGGAGCAGCCGAGCTATCCTTGGCTCCCGCTGCACAAAATCCCATAAACAATCGGAGCTGAACTTTTGCCCTCTGTGCACTCAGGCGAGATTTCCACACCCGCTCTGCCCCGAGAGGTGGGGACAGAGCAGGTGTCTGCCCTGGCCACAGGCTTCGCTGAGAACAGCAGCCCCGCTCTTTTGCCCGCCGCGCAAAGAGGTTTCCGAGAGAGAGAGGGGACAGTCACCTTTCGCATGCCCTTTGGCCTGCAAACTCAGGTTGTTCACGGGGTCGGGGCTGGATGCAGGATTTGCAGCATGAAACGCCATGGCCTGCAGATTGCAGATGGTCAGATGAAGGATAAAACCTGTAGTCAATGGGACTTAAGGATCCAGTGTCACTTATGACCATGGAGATTAGGAGCTCTGGGAAGTGTTAACCTAGACGATCATAATGGTTCCTTCTGGCCTTAAAATACACGAAATACATAAAATATTGGGTTTGCATCCCAACGCTCAGCACCGTACAGCCCAGAGTGTGGGTTCAGGTTGCTCTTGGCACGGCAGGGCTTCTATCCAACCACCTTCTGATCTCTGAATCTATCCTCTTTGCGGCTAGCTCTCAAATGGTATTAACAAAGCAAAGGTCCCTGCACTTACAATGCAGAAAGGGCAGGCACAAGCCAACCAGGTCACAGCAACACCATGTTCAAATGTAACTGAGCCGGGCACCCTAGGCTGGGGCTCACAAGACAGCATGTAAACTCAAGCAGCGTCTCTCAGCGTTTCCAGATGACTGTCCCCTTTCAGGAGTCTGATTTGTCTTGTGCACCCCAAGTTCCACCTCACTTAAAAACGACTTGCTTCCACAATCAGACATACAAATGGTCACAGTGCTATTGCTGACACACAGCTGGCTCCCTCATTTTTTACCACGTCAATATCAATATACCCACTGGACTATAATCACGGTACTTACATTTCAGTGTATGGTATATAGCGCGATATGAACAAGTTATTGTCTGTGGGAGATTTTACTTTGTGCTGACTTCCTTGTGCTTTTTATGTAGCCTGTCGTAAAGCTGGGCAAATCTCTCCATGAGTTGATGTACCCCCTGGAAGACCTCTTTGTACCCCCAGGGATATACGTACAAAAGCTTATTTGTCTGTTAGTCTAGTTCTCTCGGTCTTTTTAGAGGAGAGGTGACCAAATAGATATATTCCTAAAGTTAGTATATCCACCCTGTTGATCTAGGGCCACAAAGAGCCAATCCCATGTGTAGGTCCATCTTTTTTACCAGGGGTGGGCAATAATTATTAATGGGGGGGGCCACTTCAAGATTTTGGTATGTGGTTAAGGGCGGCACTTGGTGGAGGAGGTGCGGGGTCTGGGATGTGGGTGGGATGTAGAAGGAAGCTTGGGATAGAGGACTGGGGGTGCAGGGTCAGAGAGTTTGGGTGAAGGAGGGGGTTATGATCTGGGGCAGGGTTAGGAGTATAGGTTCAGGAGAGGATTCTGGCCTGGGGGAGGGGTGCAGGGTGAGGGGGGAGTTATGACCTGGAGGAGGTGGGGAGAGGGGATACAGAGGGTTTGGGTGGTGGCCTGGGGCAGGTAGTTGGAGGGGAGAGGCACTTACCTAGGCGGCTCCCAGCCAGCAGCTCTGCAGAAACCTGAGCCTCCCTGCCTGTGTGCTGGGCGGGCTGCTCCATGTGGCTCTGCTCCAGCACAGGGAGGGAGGGAAGGAGGGGGAAGTGAGGCAGCTTCATTCACTGCCTTTGCCTTCAGCAACATTTCTCATCTCCTATTGGCCAGAAACTGGCCAATGGGAGCGGAGGGATTTTGCTAGGGGGCATGGACAGCACACAAAGCTTTCCCCTCCCTGCCCAGACTGCACAGCAATCAGCAGCCTGCTCTTTAAAGCGGCTGCAGCTGCTCTGTAGGAAGGGTGCCGGCGAGGCGGCTGCAGGCCAGATCCGGCCCACTAGCCGCCTCTTGCCCAGCCCTGTTCTTTACCCTTTGACAGCTCTCGGCTAGCTTGTCAGAACGAACCAAGTCCATCAGGGTCTCTCATCATTTGAGACCTGGGGCCAGTCTAAGATGTATGGCCCCATAGCCAACGCTTACCTGTTCCTCTGGGTAAACTATCAGTGCTGAAAGCATCCTCATTATTTTGAGCAGGATGAAACCCTGGGCACAGCATTAGCCAGCATCTCCCACGGAGCCAAATATGAGCAGGTTATTCTTGCAAAGGTTACCAGCTTTACTTCGCCTTGTGGCTGGGGAGCCTTGCTGCAAATCCTATTAACTGGTTTCCATTCCACCTCCAATCCAGCTCCGCTCTTCCACTTTTGATGGGAAAGGCAGCCTTTAGCTGCCTCAGTTCCTTACCAGTCTTCAATATACCCCAAGACGGACCTGCTGTCTTGTCCCTTAATATCGCAACAAGTATCTTTCCATGCTTCCCTACCTAGCTGTTCACCTCTGCTCAGGGCCACTGAGAGGTGGGGGAGGGAGGGAGTAGCTGCCCCAGGGCCTGGCAATTTAAAAAAGGTTTGGGGCTCTGGGCCCTTTAAATTACCGCTGCAGACCCGCACAGCACAGTCCAGGCAGTGCTGGGAGCTGGCTGGGGAAGGTGCAGTGCATTCTGGGCAGTGCTGAGGGCTGGCTGTTCCTAGCCCCCCACCTTCCCTCATGCCCGGGGCCAGCGCAGTCTGTCGCCAGCCCAGCCTCTGCCCCATGTTTTTAACTTGCACTTGGGTTTCCGCTCCACACATCACTGTTTTATAATCGCCTTCAAACGTGACTAAATGGTAGAGTGGGCCAGAAGGACTAATACGGGGTCAGAGTTTGGAGCCATAACACAACACGAACACTGAGCACTAAGTCTCAGGGGAACGCGCTCTGTCTTGACATTTAGCACCGCCTTCCTTCTTGGCTAGAACTACACAGGGCCTGGACATTACACCTCCACTGCTCGCCTGGCAGTCTGAGCGTCTGTGCTCCCTCACCCAGGGACACTCCAGCATCCCTAGAACTCCCTGTTCCTGCACGCTAGAGGATATGCAGAGATCTAAGTAGCAAGCTTCCTGGGAAAAGCCATGCTTTCGAAAAGGCCTGGGGGCACTGCAGCACGTGAAGCGCTGCTATCCCTAGCCCCCTCACAGTCTTACTGAAGGGCGATCGATTACCAAGCCATGGTCACAAGCTGCCCTGGGGAACCACAACCACCAAGTTCTGCTGCACTGGGATTCCGTTGCTGTTGCCAATAGAAAGTTACCTTTCTAGCATGTCGTTTAAACAATGCCCAATGTTATACAGGGACTAGGCTTCCGAAGGAAGGTAGCAGCAGCACCATTCACTCCCAGCCTCCAAAGATCAAGGAGGGGGCAGAATTCATTGCCTGAAAAGTGCAGGACTCCGAAGCAGGACTTCACTGTAGCCTATCCGGGACACGTGCTCGAGAGCCGTGGTGTCCAACACACTAGCCACATGTGGCTATTTGGCCAGTTGAGTGTGGCTAGCTCCCTACAGTGGCTAGCCTATAATGCTTCAGAACTGGTTGGCCACCATGGCTTTAGAGAGTCAAGTCCAACAGATCTACTCTAGCGGCCGAGATACAGTACGGTGGGTTTTTTAACTAAGTAAGTTTGCTTTTGCTTACTGTTCTTTCATGAAGTGAAGGCACTATGGAGGTTTCAATAAAAGCTCCTCTAAAAGCAATAGTAGCTAATTCCAAGTCTCCCCAGAGCATGGCCAATGGCAGAATCATGCTCTTTGGTTAGTAGCAGGTAAACGGCTTGCAATGGGCTTAATCCTTTTTCAGTCCAGCGTTCTGGAACAAGGGCGCACTGTGTGCTTTGCCCATCAGCCGCCAGGTGCACCTTCAGATCCACAGCCCAGAATTTCATTCCTGGCTGAACAGTTATGAAAATCCCCGACTATTCAGAGGTTGGATTTTAATGTTATAGATGAGTCTTATATAGAACCTGCAGTGTTGGTGTGGGACTGTCTTTGCCAAACAGGGTTGCCAAAAACCAAAGCATGTACTTTTTTTTTTTTTTTTTTTTTTATTAAAGAAAAAAAAACAAAAACACCCAGGAATCCTGGAGGTGGCTGGCTTGATGAAAGTAATTTGTGTTATTTTCCTAGCCAGCAGCAGCGTTGAACAAAGCTGAGCCGAATAATGGAATTAGTCCACTTTCTGAGATTGCACAATTAGCTCTGGGTTAAAACAGTTAACGTTGAAACTTGATGAGAATAGCAGCTCCAAGGTACTTTCAGATTCAGGTCTTACAAAGCCAGGATGGCATCTCTCTAATGAACTCTCTAGCTCAGGCATATCGCCCTGTTTATTAGGGAGCGCGTGTCCCAGTCGAAGCTGACTAGAATATGAATGCGTGGACGATTTCTCTGAATACGATTCTCGTTTACTGGCCGCGCTCAGCCCTTCAGGCTGCAAATGCCACTCTCCCATTTTCCCACTTCAACCAAATTAAGTGCAGTACAGTGGAAAGCCGTTTAAGTCCTCGGTACTAAAGCCAGGCTATTGGAAGCATTCAGGATGATTAGCAATGAATTGCTTAAAGCTTAATGTGCTTGGGATTCAGAGCTCTGAAAAACCTTAATCGGAAGGGACTTGGCTGTTATTGACACCCCTGCCCATTGTATCACAGGGCTGGCTGAGTTTGGGACTAGGATATTAATATTGAAGAGCACTACAGCTAAAAAAGAACCGCAGGGGCATGACAGCATGCAGCGCATGAGAGATAGTTCTACCAGACCGCCCCGTCATATTTAACAAGGAGCTGAAAGCAGTGAAACTATTGGTCCCATCATCACGTGCCACGCTGGACCCAGCAGAAGGCGAGCTAATCACAACCAGAGAGTACAGCCGTGTGGGACTCATCTCTGCAGGCTGGGCCCCTTTCTTAAAGATTAGCAAGAGTGAAATCTGTACCCTCTTGTGGAAATCCCCTGCAACCGTGAGACTTGAGCAACACCCCCGTGGGAAGCTCGGCTGGGCCAAGCATGGCCAGTCCTGCTGGACTGGGATCCACAGCTCGAGGCCTAGCACAGACCCCATGCATTAAGCACCATGCTGAAATACATTTTCTTGGTGCGCACTCGCCAGTTCTCTGTGCAGAGACGGGGGATGTGCACATTTGGAAATACGCCCTTTGTTCTCGGCTTCAGGGCTCACCGGCGCTTTCTCCAAAAAGCTCCCGCAATCTTTGAGTGTCCCGTACTTGAGTCATGCAGCTGAGATGTCCGGGGGGAGAGCTCCCTGTCAGTACAAAGAACAAGGACAACTTTCCCTCTATTACGGGTGAAGTGGAACCCTAAAATGGCCATTAACTCAGCATCCCCAGCATCTTGCCTCTGTTCTCTCGTTGTTCACCCTTCCACGGCCTACAGATGGTGCAATGGCTCAGGGCAGCTGCAGGCTTTCAGCGTGCTTGTGGTCCAGGATTTCCTAGCATCTCTCAGTGTCCCAGCAGACGCACGCCAGCGTTTTTAAAGGCACTATCAGTTTTGTTTTTTTAAACGCATGCCAAACTCTTCTTTGTATTTTTCCCAAGTGGTTTTACACATGGTTTCAGATTATTGTGGGCAGCTACTGCAATGTGCTCTGCAGCACACCTTGGCTATTTTGTTTGGCACCCTACTGTAGCCCTTGCAGAGATCTGCAGCTGCTCTAGTTTGCCCTCCCAATAGTACAAGGAAGTTTCATCCCTTCGGAGGGAGTTATGAAAGGAAAAGCCAGGGACCAACTTTCTTTCCATAGGGTCCCATGGGAAGAGGTGACTGCTGGCCGGCAGAACACAATGCTCTATTCAACTACACCGTGCCCCTTCTAGGACCCTTCGCTCGGGATATTTACACTGAAAGACAACACCCAGGGCTGGCCCATGTCAGCTGACTGGGGCTCACAGGCTCCAGCTGCATGGCTGCAAAACTGCAGCATAGATGTCCAGGTCTGGGCTAGCGCCTGGGCTCTAAGACACCACAGCCTGGCTGTCTGCACTCCAATATTATAACCCTGCAGCCCTAACTGACACGGGCTAGCTGGGGTGTGTTACTGGAGCGTAAACATACCCTCACTCAGACGGAGCACTCTCACCTGGGGAATACTGCAGGGATGCTCGAGAGAGTTTTCTATTGCGACAATATCAGAGGTTTGAATTAATCGAACACATGACCAGTGACTGTTATGGACATACTATTTCTGCCTCATCTGGAGTTCGGCCTCAGAGACAACGGAAGGGATTCCTGAAGAAGCACTGAGTATTAGCTTGGTTCTTGACATGACAATCATACACCAGACCTCTTAGTAGGACATGCTGCTTGCTTAATCTAAGAAGCAGGCCTGAAAGTTGCTTTTCCTTACGTTTGAAATTATGCAAGTGATTTATGGCTAAAAATAATAGCAAGTAAAGTCCAAGCCTGCGCCACACAGCAGCATGTGGTATGTGGCTGCCTACCAGAAATGCCAAGACCTGTTAGATAGAAGGAAAGGGCAGCATGATGGAAAGTTAAAAGATGCTTTCTGCCCATGTAATTAATTAGTCGGGTTTCTTTCACATCTCCTGCAGCCTTCAGCAAGGCAACGTTGAAGTGGAGGAATATTAACAATTCAGATAACACATTAATATTGACAAGACACCGGCAAAAGGCAAATGAAAGTCCATTAGGTAAACAGCTGATCTTAAGACATCAAGACAGAAATAACCTTCTGACATTTCCTAGCAGGAATATCCCGTGGAGTTACTATTCATCGTTGAGCTCTGCTAGAATGCCATAGTTCTTATAAGGGCGTGGACCCCAGGCCTTGTAGTAGCTCTTGAAAAGATGAGTGAAACTTGTTTTGCCATTAAACCATTTGCCTGCTTGATACGGAAAGTGTCTTTCTGAAGCTGTGACTTGCTCCAGAAAGACTAAAAGAGATTTTAACAGGTTTCCTTTGCAGGCAAAGCATGGAGATAAAATCTGAAGTTGACAGCTGGTAAACGTCACTCTGCATTTAGGACCCTTTCAGAATCTGAGCCTTGTGTTAAAAATTAAACTATTTCTTCCCTTGCATAAATATGTATCTCAAACGGATCTCAGAGATCTTCTAGTAAACAGAATATCTGGAAATTAGCCCCCTCTCAGCCTGCCCATTCACCCGTTTAGTTACCCTACTGTGGTTTTCCATCATCTATGTTCAGCGAAGCAGACTTGTGCACATTTTGCATAGATTGTGTTAAATCTGGCCCTTTATGAGACTGGCATAAAAAGCGAGACAAACTGAAGGACAAGAGAATACAAGAGGGAATGGATACAGCTGGGGGATGTATGCTCTGGGAGATGAGGAAGATTTATTCAAAGTGTTCATCTTCCAATCAAAATATTCCTGGGACAGCAAGGGAAGGAAGAGCGCACAACACCTGAGGAACTGAAGAGCTAGAACCATTAAGTGTTAAATAAATCCAGTCCAAAAGACCAGCGTGTATGTTAAAGATGGAGAAAGGTCTGGAGAATCTGGCAGTTGAAGGCAGCAAAATCAGGAGAAGCTACACGCACCCCGTTATGTTCAGTAGAGTGAAACCTAGGTGGTGAACCTTATGCATCTTGTCAAACTAAGGCCTGCTTCTCAATGTTGTGAAAGCTACTAGTGATGTGGTTGAGTGGGCATGAATTTTCAAGGGAGGAATGAGCTTACGACCGGAGAGGAATTTTTGGATGACTGCTCTGACCCACTTATAGGTAGTGGAGTTTGAAATTGTGTTCCATTTTTTTAAAAATATAACTAAGTGACAAAACAGGTCAGCTGATTTCCTAACTGGAGACAGCATTTGAGACATTCTTGGAACAGGAAACCCGTTTACATGAAGGAGTGAAGAGCAATCTTCTGGCAAGGTGGCGCAGGACGGACCGAGGAAAAGGTGTGGAAAGAGGGTACTGAACTGCAGAGGGGTTCTGAGAATAACCGTGTGGGAAACAGGGTGGAAAGCATTCTAAGTTTGCTGACTTAGGGTGTCAACAACAGCACAGGGCCAGAAGGCGGAAGGACGTTTCGCCCACAGACTCAAAGGAGGGGCTGTTAACATTCTCAGCACCACAATGGAAGTTCCATTTCATCTAGGCACTTCTGACCAAAAGCTCGAGTCACTTGGATTCA
Organism: Pelodiscus sinensis; assembly: GCF_049634645.1. Lineage (NCBI taxonomy): Eukaryota > Metazoa > Chordata > Testudines > Trionychidae > Pelodiscus > Pelodiscus sinensis. The sequence continues at coordinate 49,592,107 of NC_134720.1, forward strand.
TGAAGAATGTGGGAAACGTTCGGATGAATGCCGAGCGTCGGAGACCAAAACTCGGACTTGGACAGCTCTGTAACAGAGCCTGTTCCTGAAACCTTCCAGCTGGAGCTTTGAGGATGGACCTCAAGGATGGGACCCCTAGAGCAGGAGTCTGCACCCTATGGCTCTCGAGCCAAATATGGCTCAGCATGGGACCAGACGTGGCTCTTTGGTCTTTCCCAAAATACCTGCAACTTTTTAAATTCAAACGAAAAATCCAAAATTTTAAAAACGCGCAATGACTCCTGTAGCTCGACAGCCCGTATGAACTGGGATGTGACCAGTTATGGTGTAAACGTCAAAGAAATGTGCAGAAAGATGCAGCAGCAGAAGTCCCATTAAATAAAGCCTGTGAGTACAATGTTTCATTGATGCTATTATGAATCACCATGTCAATTATCAATAATATTAAGTTGTATATTTTCAGTCACGCCAATGGGCATTGTGACATGGCTCTTTGCTGACCACTTGCTCTGAATTGTGATGCCTAGTTCGGCTCTTTGGTTTGAAAAGGTTGCCGACCTCTGACCTAGAGAGGAGTTAAGATTTCCAGAAGGACACCAATGGAGGCAAACACCGAGGACAGCTGAGTCTTTAGCCCCAATTTTGCTATAGGAAGATTTCTATGATCTGGGGAGAGTAGCAGACGTCGTAGGGAGGCATGGTCACCTCACACAACCGCTGCCTGTGTGCGAGTTCTGTACTGGTACCCGTCACTGGAGTATCTGAGCATCTACTAGGCTAATAGTTTTATACAGAGATGTCCTTAGTGGGCTTCTGGCTCTGCCTAATCTGGTTCTGGGAACTCTGCTTGGGGCAGATTTGGGGAGACTTTTCCCCGGTGCTTCTGGCTGCACGGAAGTGGATCGCTGGTCACAGAGGATGGTTTCCAGTTGTAGCACAGCCTGTGGGCAGGTCGAGGGGAACAGTTGTATCAATAAGTGGCAAGCACTCCAGCTGGCTCCCGTCTTATTATTTTTGGTCAGAACTAATTTTGAAGCACAACACACGAATGTTCTGGTTACCAAGATTTTCAGAGACATGGAAACATTTTTTTGGGGGGGAGGAGGGGAAGCATGAGGGCACAGGAGGCAGACTGGGGTTAGTGCAGATGGCGTAAGTCTTGGCAAGGGGGGAAGGCAGGTAGGACACTGGGGGTTTATTTGTATAATAACTACTTCCATGCTCTGGATAATCTCAGGGCTTGGGCAGCCTTTCAGCATATGTAAATAACCCAAAAGGTTTCGTATCCAGCTCCCACAATCTTAAACTAAACAGTAAGTGGGAAAAACAATGTCAATGCAAGGATTCAGGCACAGCCCTGAGTAAAAAACAATGGACAGGAGTTTGTTGGAAAACCCCGCAGGTTTGCTGAATATATGATCACCCAGGGGAATGCATTACAAACGCACAATGTTAAGTATGATGTCAGTGATGTAACATGTCACGCCAAAGATAGGAAATTTAAAAATATTCTTCCCTCAGGAATAGGAACTTCCTGAGAAACATAGGGAAACATCTTCCACGAAACACCTTCTAGGATAAAGTCCTGCAGATAGAGTCTATCTGCAGGACTTTATCCGACATATACAATACACAATAGGCCTTTTCTATCTGTAATGTAACTTGGATGCTTTAAGACCAAAACATGCCCATTTTTGTTCCATCACCAGAGCAAATGGATGTTGGATTTATGTACGCAGAGCCATGACCCAGGCTGGCCGAGACCTCAGCATCTGTCTCCTGTGTAATCCAAGGTGTGACTGCAGCATGGCTAAGCACATCTGAGCTAGCTTTGAGCTATCTAGCTCCGACCACCCTAGCAGTGAAGCTCTGGCAGTACTGACGAGCCACTCCAGAATATACGCTGGTCCAGGTCAGCTTGGGCAGTGCAGATGGAGCTTCTGGCACAGCCGGGGGTTAAAAGGCATCACCATTATTTCTGCAGTAATGAATCTGTCCACTGCACATCACCGGAGGGTGAGAGAAGCTTGCAGTGCAGCTGCCTGGATCTCACCAGAGGTGGGACAGAGGCCACTCACAGAACTTAAACAAAAATCTGTATTTGTCACCCATCTCCTGGAGCCTCATACAAGCAGATTTGCAGTACATTTCCTATCCATCACTGTGACCTTTCGAGCAATGAAAAATCTCAGTGCAAACTCCAGACCCTGACTAGCCACACAAAACCTCGTGTACATGCCTGGGGGCTGAGTTCTGACTGCCGGGAGAGGTCACCTTTGAATTTCCTGACTTTGCGATACTAGTGGCATCTTGCATTTGAAACAGTTTTAAAAGGTCACTGTTTTAGGGTACTGGAGTTTCTCACTCGAACGATTCAGGAGCATAATTTCAGTTCCCAGGGCTTTTCACAGACCCAGTTAAGGATGGGGGAACCTCAGAAGGCTTGGTAATTCAGGTCGGGTTTTGTACACTTGTCCCTAGCATAATAGTTCTGCCTCCAGGTCATGTAACCAAATGGTCAGAGTCTACAGGGCTCTCCTTGCCTGCGGGGAGGTGTGACCCAATGGTCAGAGTCAGTAGGAGTCCCCGTGTCTGCAGAGAAGTGTGGCTCCATGGCCAGAGACAGCGTACAGCTGCAGGGCAGTGTGGTCTAGTGGCAAAAGTCAATAGGAACGAGGGAGGGCATCCCTCAAGACAGAGGGGGAGGCTGGCTAGGAGGGCCCTGGCTCTCCCTGCTCCACTGGTCCCAGGCCAGGGCCTAGCTATAGGCAATGGGATTTGCCAAGTAGGCAAAAGGGAACACGCCAACCGGGAGGGAAATCTGATGAGGGTGAGTGCCCATAAGATGCCCTGTACTGCCCGACTCCAGTGGGGAACACGCACAGTATGTGGGAGCAGGAGCTCCACCGGTCGTGCATGTCCCTCTAAGTGCACTGTATGTACCCCCCAACCTACTGTGGACTAACCGGACATCCAAGCAAGCCCTAGCGACAGCGACGCACCCCCAATCCCACACCCAGAAACGGGGCTGTTGCGAGGTGCGTGAAAGCAAAGAGGACGTTAAAAGCAGTTACATGAATGTTGAGTATCGCCAACATTCAATGCAAGTTTGCAGTGATTTTTTGGAATTACTTGATCTGAACTAGGTAACTGAACCCGAGGAGTTAGAATAGCTGTTGCTATTTCTCACATTTAGGGTATGTCTAGACTACATGGCTCCGTCGACGGAGCCATATAGATGAGTTTACTAGACATAGGAAAATGAAGCGGCGATTTAAATAATCACTGCTTCCTTTACATCAAAATGGCCGCCGTGCTGTGCCAATCAGCTGTTTGGCGGCACAGCGGGGCAGTGTGGACGCGCCACAGTTGACAAGGGAAGCCTTTGTCGACCGCTCCATTATGCCTCGCGAAATGAGGTTTACTGGAGCGATTGACAAAGGCTTCCCTTGTCGACCGTGGCACATCCACACTGCCCCGCTGTGCCGCCAAACAGCTGATTGGCACAGCACGGCGGCCATTTTGATGTAAAGGAAGCAGTGATTATTTAAATCACCGCTTCATTTTCCTATGTCTAGTACACTCATCTACATGGCTCCGTCGGTGGAGCCATGTAGTCTGGACATACCCTTAGTGTGATAACTTATTGTCTTCTGGAGGAATATAACACGCTTCTGTTCATAGAATCATAGAGCTGGAAGGGTATGTCTACACTACCACCCTAGTTCGAACTAGGGTGGTTAATGTAGGCAACCGGAGTTGCAAATGAAGCCCGGGATTTGAATTTCCCGGGCTTCATTTGCATGTTGCCAAGCGCCGCCATTTTTAAATGTCTGCTAGTTCGGACTCCATGCCCGCGGCTACACTCAGCACGAACTAGGTAGCTCGGATTAGGCTTCCTATTCCGAACTACCGTTACTCCTCATGGAACGAGGTGTACAGATAGTTCGGAATAGGAAGCCTAATCCAAACTACCTAGTTCGTGCCGCGTGTAGCCGCGGGCACAGAGTCTGAACTAGCGGACATTTAAAAATGGCGGCGCTTGGCAACATGCAAATGAAGCCCGGGAAATTCAAATCCTGGGCTTCATTTGCAACTCCGGTTGCCTACATTAACCACCCTAGTTCGAACTAGGGTGGTAGTGTAGACATACCCGAAGAGTCCTCAGGAGGTCATCAAGTCCAGCCCCCTGTTCAAAGCAGGACCAATCCCAACTAAATCATCCCAGTCAGGGCTTTGTCAAGCCGAGATTTAAAAACCTCTAGGGATGGAGATTCTACCACCCCTCGCTAGGTAACCCATCAAAGTGCTTCACCACCCTCCTAGTGAAATAGTTTTTCCCAATATCCAATCTAGACCTCCCCCACTGTAACTTGAGACCATTGCTCCTTGTCCTGCCACCCGTCACTACTGTGAACAGCATTTCTCCATCCTCTTTCGAACCTCCCTTCAGGAAGTTGAAGGCTGCTATCAAATCCCCCCTCATTCTTCTCTTCTGCAGACTAAACAAACCCAAATCCCTCAGGCTCTCCTCACAGGTCAGGCACTCCAGCCCCCAAATCATTTTGGTCACCCTCTGCTGGACCCTTTCCAATATGTCCACATCCTTTCGATAGTGGGGGGGCCCAGAACTGTACACAATATTCCAGATGTGGCTTCATCAGAGCCGAATAAAGGGGAATAATGACTTCTCTGGATCTGCTGGCAATGCTCCTCCTAATGCAACCTAATATGGCATTAGCCTTCTTGGCTACAAGGGCACACTCTTGACTCATATCCAGCTTCTCATCCACTGTAACCCCCAGGTCCTTTTCTGCAGAACTGCTACTTAGCCAGTCGGTCCCCAGTCTGTGACAATGCTTGGGATTCTTCCCTCCCAAGTGCAGGATTCTCCACTTGTCCTTGTTGAACCTCATCAGATTTCTTTTGGCTCAATCGTCTAATCTGTCCAAGTCACTGTGGACCCTATCCCTGCCCTCCAGCGTATCTACCTCTCCCCCTAGCTTAGTGTCATCTGCAAACTTGCTGAGGGTACAATCCAACCCCTCATCCAGATCATTAATAAAGGTGTTGTACAAAACCAGTCCTAGAACAGATCCTTGCGGCACTCCGCTAGAAACTGACCGCCAACCTGACATTGAGCCGTTGATCACTACCTGTTGGACCCAACAGTCTAGCCAGCTTTCTATCCACCTTACAGTCCATTTATCCATTCCATATTCCCTTAACTTGCTGGCAAGAATATTGCGGGAGACCGTATCAAAAGCTTTGCTAAAGTCAAGGTATATCACATCCACTGACTTTCCCATATCCACAAAGCCAGTTAACATCATAGAAGCTAATCAGATTGGTCAGGCATGACTTGCCCTTGGTGAATCCATGTTGACTATTCCTGATCACTTCCCCCTCTTCCAAGTGCCTCAAAATGGATTCCTTGAGGATCCCCTCCATGATTTTTCTGGGGACTGAGGTAAGGCTGACTGGTCTGTAGCTCCCTGGATTGTCCTTCTTCCCTTTTTTAAAGAAGGGCATTACATTTGCCTTTTTCCAATCATCCGGGATCTCCCCCGAAATCCACGATAATGACCAAAGGCTCCGCAATTACATTTGCCAACTCCCTCAGTACCCTCAGATGCATTAAATCCGGGCCCCTGGCTTTGTGTACGTTTAGCTTTTCTAAATAGTTCCTAAGTTGTTCTTTCCCCACCAAGGGCTGTCCATCTCCTTCCCATATTGCGTTGCCTAGTGCATTTGTCTGGGAGCTGACCTTGTCCGTGAAGACAGAGGCAAAGAAAGCAACTTCAGCTTTTCCCACATCATCTGTCACTATGTTACCTCCATCATCCAGTAAGGACCCCACACCCTCTCTGATCACCTTCTTATTGCTAACATGCCTGTAGAAACCTTTCTTGTTCCCCTTCACATCCCTTGCCAGCTGCAATTCCAATTGCACTTTCGCCTTCCTGAAAACTCCCCTGAATTCTCGAGCAATATATTTATACTCCTCCCTAGTCATCTGTCCAAGTTTCCACTTCTTGTAAGCTTCCTTTCTGTTTTTATGCTCAACAAGGATGTCCCCAGTAAGCCAATCTAGTTGCCTACCATACTTGTGTCCCCGGTAAGCCAATCTAGTCACCTACCATACTTGCTTTTCTTGCTGTGCTTCGGGGTGGTTTCTTCCTGTGCCTTTAATAAGGCTTTTTAAAAATACTGCCAGATCTCCTGGACTCCCTTCCCCTTCATGTAAGCATCCCAGGGAATCCTGCCCATCAGTTCTCGGAGGGAGTCAAAGTCTGCTCTTCTGAAGTCCAGGGTGTGTATTTTGCTTTGCTCCTTTCTTCTTTTTGTCAGGATCCTGAAATCTACCATCTCATGAACACTGCTTACCGGGCTGTCACCCGCCTCTACTTCCCCTACTTGTTCCTCCCTGTTTGTGAGCAGCAGGTCAAGCTGCACACGGCCCCTGGTTGGCTCCTTTTCTAGGTGAGCCATATGGAATCAAGGTTTATCTAGGTCCCAGGGTCCTGCTCATGCCTGTCACACTCAGCTGGTGACCTGTGGTTTTTTTTCCCACCATGGCCAACTGCTTAACAGCTGCAGAAATCTAGTCAGCTACTATGCCGAGGAACTGGCGTTGCTTCTGAAGAAGGTCTTAGCAGTGGCTCTGCCAAAGGTGGTATACCGGTACAGCTGTCATCAGGCACGGCGTGTTTCCTGAGACTTGGCCACCAGAGGGTGGTTCCTACTGAAGGCACCTTTGCTGCAGCTGTGGTGCCGCCGGTTCTCTGTGGCTGGTCCCTGTTCATCTGGGAACAAGCCTAAGCCTAGCTGCAAATAATCCTCTCCAACCAATCTGGCAACTGCCACCGTGAAGCCAAAAGCCCTCACACCTGCGAGTAAAAAAAAAAAGTCCACCAGAAAGTGGATTCACAGTCCTAACGTGAATCCTTTTCAGATACACCTCACACAGGTGTGCCTGCAAAGTATGGGTTGGAGGATTTACTGCTGCAGCTGTCTCCTAATGTTTAATGCCATAAAAACAAGACACTTTGCTTGCAGCAAGGGGTTCTCCCAGTGTGACGGAATAACTCTCCACAGTTTCATGACTTTGACATATGCGGTTAAGTTTGCTGGTCGCAAGTACTTTTTAAATTGCCCACTTTAATGGTAAGACAGACCCAGACGTGGTCAGAAACCAGAATCAGAGGGCCACAAAAGCTCTCTATGGCACCATGTCAGTAACAAAAGGAAAGGTGCAGGTATACAACCATCTTGGGATAGGCACCTCATGGAAGCCTGCCAAAGAGGAACCCAACCTCAAGTCAGGTTTCCAAGTTCCCAGTGAGGTTAGTGTATTTTGTAGCTGACAAGCTCCGCCTTGAAAATGTTACCCGATACAACGAAGACAAGAAAACCTTTGGGAGATTTAGCAATTCAAATTCTCATAGCCTTTGACTGACTACGTCTAGGTGGTGGTGGGATTCAGCCGTCGGTAACTATGAACTACCTGCTGGTCTAACATCCAGCTACAGGCCAAAAAGGAAATTGCTCTGAAAGCAGCAATGATTTTGAAAGAGTATTTGTATTACAACAAAGGCAAAGAGGAGGAGGTGGCTCCCACCAGACATCCTTGAAGCCGTTATCTTTCTAACATAGGCTTGGGAGGGTACTTCCTATTGTTTGGACAAACGAAGCATCTTTTGTATCTGTGAACTAAAGACGTAGAACGCAAAACTACGTTAGTCAACTAATGACCAAGGGACACAATAAATATACCATGCGACTTTGACACACTTGCATCTTGCAGCCTACTTCAGCTTGCTGGAACTAGATGTTATGAACAAACTGTTCCTTGAATTTAACTCGTTTGGCACCCCTGTGAATTAATGAAGGTTTTCCTGAAATTGTCTGAGATTTGTAATTGTCCAAAGAACATTTTTATAGCAAACATATTTCAGCCCTGAGGTTTGTACGTACCCTGCAGTGCTGATGTCTGGGATCCAGTGTTTGATGGTGTGTGACTGGCCACGCAAGTCAAGGCACATCGCGTGGTTTCAGTTTCCTTACTGGGAGGGCAGCTCTAGGAAATCACGGGGAGTTGAATATCAGAGAGAAGTTGGGGAGCCCTTTAAGGAGACAGTCATGAGGGAGTGGGTGGTGTGTCTATACCCCACGCTACTCCATAGCCTACAACCATATGTGGCTCAATTAACTGCCTGAGTCCTACGGCTGAGGGATAAGCTTGGGAGAGCAGCTGTCTTTTCTCCCATCTCAGACACAACGCCTGCAATGAGCCAAGCACATGGACTGAATCTCCTGAATCCTCTGGTTTTGATGTCGTAACCGCAAAGGATGCATTCGCACCCACTTACCTATATCACACAGCTGCAATAGTGGCTCCCAGGTCTCTGGCTTAGGAGTTGGGGAAAGCCATCTTGTTGCTGTGTTAACCGTCCAACTCAAGGGTGTCTGAACATATTTCAAGCATTTGCTAAGTGGATAGACTCGGTATTTTAATAGCATTTGTGTCCCCTCCTCCTGCTGCCTTAAAACCTCCCGTCTTGCTTCCTCAACTTCCAACTCTGGGATGATTGTAAAGTGTGCACCGGAGAACCATTCAGGACCAGTCTGGGGAACTAGTTTGAAAAACTTTGCCCATTCACAATATTTTTATGAATAACCTAGCAGTCGTGTGCGCACTCACAGCAAAGGAATTCTAGGGTTCCCCCAACATGCAGAAAAGACTCTGCAAACGGTGTCGTTCCCATCTTCACACATTTTAAGCTATTTAACTAACTGTATTGATGGTTCAGCAATAATCATGACAGCTGTCTTAAAACTGTGCTGTCACACATCAGGAGAACAACGGTTTCTTTAAAAAAACCAGAGATGCTTCCAAATCTTGGTCTCAGTTTTTGTAGTTTTACAATCACACACTCTGTTTTTGAGTGTTTCTCTCTCATGGCTGTGTGACACACTCAAATGGATGGTATGGAGTAAACCGTGAAGCTGATTATACACAAAAAGGGCCCTGATTTTCAAACATAGAACACATCCAAAAGCTCTCAGGGCACATCTATACTTACTGGAAGATCCATTGCTCCAGAGAGCGATCTTCTGGCATTTGATTTAGCAGGTCTAATATAGACCTGCTAAATCAAACGCTGAGGGCAGCCCTTGCCAGTGTAAAGTACTCCTTTTGTGAGGAGTAAGGGAAGCCAAGGGGAGCATTTGCTCCCGTCAGCCTCCCGCTGTTGGGACGCTGCCAAGGCTCGGCTTAAGGTAAGTCAACTCCAGTTGTGCATTTTTCATAGCTGGCGTTGTGTACCTTAAGTCCACTTTCCTGGTCTAGTGTAGACCAGGCATCACTGACTAACTGGAGTTATAGGTACTAAAGCCCCCATAGATTAGGCCCAAAGATCTACCAAATGCACAAAGTAAGCATCCTGGAGTCTTTTCTCCCCACTAATTTCATTTAATTCTAGTGATCGTATGTGCTGCTTATACCACTAAAAGGTAAAAGTCACAGGCCTGAATTTGTTTGACAGTATTGCTTCATATTTTACAAGTTCCATTAGGTTTAAGGTAATAATGAGAGTTTTGTTATATCTGAGAAGGAACAGGATTGGACAGAAGGTAGATACGTGATTCTCAACCTACTAGAGCTCCCAGACATACATCAAGTGTTTGATTTGTTTAAGCCCATGTAAAACAATCTGCTGAAAAGCAATCACAAACAATCAAATGGAGATACTTGACTATCCAATGGCCCGTGTTTTAGGTTGACTCTTACGTTGCATAATATCATCGCTTTCCTTTACAAGCTCCCAAATGTTACAACATAATGTTGCTTGTCTCATAAAATATGCTACAACAGAATACACGATGTGGCGTTAACTTGGGCCTCTTTTGTATACAGGGCTTGCTTGGTTTTAAATAAATCTCTTCTCTGAGCGACAGAAGCAGGAGATGAGCAATTACGTTCGCTGGTTAATAATGTTTTCGTACTGGCTAATTTAACAGCTAATCTTTGTAAAACTCCAGGCCATTCCCTCAGCAGCTGTATTTGCATATTGCAGTCGAGTCTTCCTATTAAATCATACGTTGCGACAACAACATAGCTGTCAAGTATAAACAGTGACTCTCTCTAGCATTATGCAAATGAAGCCCATGGATAAACACACACAATGCTCTGGCACTCTGCCTAGTACGAGGGCAACGGCTCAAGCTTATTGGCATTCTAGGAGGGTTTATATCACCACAGATCCTGGCACAGGGCCCCCTTGGCTCAATCTGCTTTGTGAAGCTGTGTGGCATGCCCAAGAACTGTGGTCTCAGGCCTGGCATATCACATTCTATAGTAGGTTTGAGCTGTGAAAGGCCAAACTGGTTCATCCTCACCCCCTCTGCCTTTAATTACCGGGACCTTTTCAATGCAGTCTTCAAGAAGCAGAGACCTTCTGGGATCATAGGGATTTCTCCACTACCCCCCGCCCCTCCAAATCCTACTTCTTCCCAGAGCAAAGGTCAGCCTACCTGGGCACTCAGGGCACATTCACTCATTCAGTGTCAAAAGAAGTTTTAAGTTCTCCCCTATCTTCAGGGTTCCCAGGACCTGAACTTTGTCTTTTAGGCCTGGCCTACACTACATTGGAAGGTTGAAGTAAGACACCCAACTTCAGCTATGTAAATTAAGTAGCTGGAGTCAATGTATCTTATTTCTGTACCATCCACATGAGGGAGGCCTACAGGCTTCCCTTATTCATCGTAATGAGCAAAAGTACGAGTGTTGACGGGGGCACCCTTTGAGTTCAATCCAGTGGGTCTATACTGCACCCGCTAAATCAAAGCCCGGAAGATCGACTGTGGCAGCATTGATCTTCCGCGTAGTGTAGATGTGCCCTTCGAAAGCAAGCTTGCTGGGACTGTGCTTTTCTGCAGGTCTTCTCCAGAACTCAGCAGAATGTTTGCCCATCCCAAGCAATCGCACTGGAAAGTATTTTAAGAAGAGTTAATGCTACAGGTCTCACACTATGAGGTAATAATGCTAGTTTGTCTGGACGGCTATTTGTGTATCAAACGGTCCAAAGCATCTGTGGGTCTGCTCCATTGCAATGTACAGCAAGGATATCATAGATAACAACAAAGACCCTCTCGGATGTACGCCTATGGTGTTAATAGTGCTCTCAAATACAGCAAACTTCCATCTAGTGTATATCATTTCAATAAATCTGTATTTGATGGTACTATTAATGCATAAACTGGATGACTAGGCAACAAAATGGCAGATGATGTTTTATGTTGATAAGTGCAAAGCAAAGCATATTGGAAAAGAAAATCCCAACTATAGGTCTAAAATGATGGGGACTAAATTAGCTGTTACCACTCAAGAGAAAGATCTTGCAGTCACTGTGGAGAGTTTTCCGAGACTATCTACTCAATGCGCAGCAGCAGTGAAAAAAGCAAACAGAATGTTAGGAATCATTATGAAAGGGATACAGAATAAGCCAGAGAATGTAAAAGACTTACGGCCTTTATATAAATCCATGGTATGCCTGTATCTTGAATACTATGTAAAAATGTAGTCACTTTATCTCAAAAAAGCATTGGAAAAAGTTCAGAAAATTACAACAAAAATGTTTAGGGATATGGAACAGCTGCCATATGAGGAGAGATTAATAAGACTGGGACTTTTCATCTTGGAAAAAGATAACTAAGGGGGAATATGATAGAGGTCTATAAAATCCTGACTGGTGTGGAGAAAGTGAACAAAGAAGAATTATTTACTCCTTTCCATAACACAAGAACTAGGGGTCACCAAATGAAATTAATAGGTAGCAGGTTAAAAACAAACATAAGGAAGTATTTCTTCACACAATGCACAGTCAACCTGTGGAACTCCTTGCCAGATGATGTTGTCAAGTGTTCAAAAAAGAGCTAGATACATTCATGGAGGTTAGATCTGTGAATAGCCAGGATGTGCAGGGACGGTGTCCCTAGCCTCTGCTTGCCAGAGGCTGGGAATGTGCAACAGGAGAGGGATCCCTTGATGATTGCCTGTTGTGTTCATTCCCTCTGGGGTTCCTGGCATTGGCTACTCTCAGAAGACAGGACACTGGGCTAGATGGACCTTTGGTCTGATCCAGCGTGGCCGCTCTTATGTTCTGATGTTTTTATGGGTGTGAGGGTGCAGAGTCTGGATGGGAAGTGGGGCGCAGTAAATGAGCTGGAGGTGGGGGGTGTAGGGTCTGGGAGGTAGGGAAGGAGCAGGCAATTGGGATCTTTACCTGGTGCAGCTCCCGGGGGGAGGGGGGCAGAGGGGAAACAGAAGGCTCCATGTGGCCCTGCGCTTGCAGGCACCACCCCCTGCCACTCCCATTGGCTGTGATTCCCAGCCAATGGGAGCAGTGGGGGTGGAGCCTGCAGGCAAGTGCCACTAGTGACGATACATGCAACTCCAGCCAGGGGGCAGAGAGGAGGAACAGCAGTGCGCAGAATTGCCCATCCCCCCCCAGCCAAGCAGGCCTGCAGCATGCAGGGGCTTTAGTGGCTGCATGCCATGGCCCTAGGCTAAGGGGTTCCCCTTATCCTGTAGCCCCTAAAGCCCCTTTCATAATCTGGCCCTGGGGAGGGCTGAAAGCTTTCACACAAATCCAAATACCCTTTGTCCTTCTTCTGCCCTGCCCCTTGTCTAAGGCCTGCCCCTGCTTACACCATCGCCCCACCCTCCACTGCTCACTCTCCCCGACCCTCTCTCACTTGCACCAGGTTGGGGCAGAGAGTTGGTGTGCGGGCTTTGGGCTGGAGGTTTGGAGTTTGAGAGGGGCTCTGGGCTGAGCTTAGGATACAGGAAGATGTGCAGGCTCTGGGTGGGAGTTTGGGTGCAGCAGGGGGTTCAGAGGTGGGGCAGGGGTTGGCGTGGAAGAGGGGGTAAGGGGTGCAGGCGGAAGTGAGGGGTGCGGGCTATGGGAGGAAGTCTGTGTGCAGCAGGGGCTCAGGGCTGGGGCAGGGGTTTGGGTGCAGGAAGGAGGCTTGGGCTGTGGGCTCTACTGCTGGGCAGTGCTCATCTCAGGGGGCTCCAAGTTCTAAACGGCATTGCAGAGGAGCTAAGGCAGGCTCTCTGTCTGCCTTGGCCCTGCTCCACTTCTGTGAGTGGCCAACCCTTCCCTGTGGCCCCTAGGTGGGTGGGTGGGTGTGGGGGGAAGTAGGTGGCTCCGCATGCAGCCCCTGCCTGCAGGCACCACATCCATAGATCCCACTAGCCACAGCTCCCACCGAACGAGAGCTGTGGGGTCATCAGGCAGGGCGTGGGCAGCACGTGGAGACCCCCTGCCCAGAGGTCTCCTCCCACCTAAGGGATGCAGGGACGGCTGACTGCTTCCGGGTATGGCACAGAGGGTTAGGGAGCCTGCCTTAGCCACGCTGTGACACTGAGCTTCTAGCAGCCCATCTCCCCGTTTGGCTTCAGGAGCCTCAGGAAGCTCGAGTCCAATTTGAGCGACTCCCAGCGAAACCGGGAGGGTTGGCAGGCCAAGGGAGGGGACATGGATTTCATCACTAAGAGTACCCAGTGGAGGTGAACTTCAGAGAATCAGCTGTGAGAGGAACAGGCCCATGAGCAGAGCAAAGCCACTTGCAGCAAATTAAAGGAAAGCTGACATCTGGCTTCTGATGTTTGAGGACGTAATTTCAAGCAAGTGGCCTTCAGCTTGAGAGGTCCAAGGGGCAGGAACCAGTTCCTTGTTCTCACAGGTCAGGCAAAGCCGACATTCCAATGGGTTTCAGTCAAAGTTGCTCCTTTACACTCGGGATGTTAAGTGATGTGTATTTGTGTAAATATGTAACCGCTGGATTTTTTTTGCAGTTACCCGTTTACACACAGCTTGAAAGTCGACTTCCCATGTGTACCGTCTCCTGCCTGCCTCCTCCTCCATGCTGCTGCCTCTCTATCTGAGGCAGCAGCGTGGGATGGGGGCAGGTGGGAGCCAAGCCGTTATGTGCAGGGAGTCAGCTTGAAAGGCGGCTTCTCGCATGTACCGGCTCCCGTCTGCCCTCGCTCCACCCTCCCGTAACCTCTGTGCTGCTGCCTCTTTATCAGAGGCAGCAGGGTGGGGGGGAGCAGGGGGCTCTGCAGGAGCTGGTATACAGAGGCAACAAGGGGGTGTGTGTGGGTGTAGTCATTAGGATTAGGAGAAACCCAGGCTTATCGGTTAATCATGTAAATGACTACACGTTGACATCCCTACTGTGACATCCAACACAAACAAGGAACAGCTCTGCACAGATTCCTAGATTTGAAGGCCAGAAGAGACCATTAATCACCTGGTCTGAGCTGCTAGAAGGCAGGCTATAGACTCAGTGACTCTTGTATTGAGCCCAATGACATGTGTCTGACTCAATCAGCTCTTCTAGAAAAGAAACTAATCTTGATATGGAGAATCCCCCACCTCCCGTGGTAGTTTGTTCCTATGGTTTGGTAAACTGAGGAAAAAAAAGCCGAGTCAACACCAAAGAAAAGATTTTTCCTATTCTGTGGTGGACCGAACGTGCCACTTGCCGAGCACTGTCCGAGCGCGGGGCGTTGTACAGAGCATAGAAGGAGACTATGCTGCCAGAAGGTATCTAATCATGTATGACCGACAGAACCCAGAGAACGTAGCGGGATCACGGCCCCATCGGAAAGCTGCGTTGCTTTTATTTTTAGTGGAGAAGCACTCTTTTATTTTTTTAAACATCCCCTGTAACAAGCTCACTCCAAATCCCCAGCTTTTATTTCCAATGGATTTGAAAGTTTAGGCCGGATTGCCAACAGCGAGGTGTAAACATAACTCAGTGACAGGTTCCCATTTGCCGTCTGACAGCTCTGAACCCTCACCAGGCATTTTTATACATTTTAAAGAAGCAAAAGATGCGCACTCATCTGCTACTCCCCGGCTTTCCTTGGCAAGTGACCTACCATGTCCTGCAGGACGTGGGAAGCAAATTGAAAAATTCACCAGCCTGGCTTCTCTACATTTATTTACCTCCAACACAATCTGCACCCAACGCCTAAAGGAGCACCCACCTACACCAATTTCAGAAAACGATTTCACCTGGTTTCCTATGGGAGTTCTCATGGAGTCGTAGGGTGTTAAGACACAACAGCCCAGGGCACAGGCACTAGTCCTGCTCCGGTTCCTGTTTACACCCATTTTACAAAAAATCTGGTGCAAAACCAAACCCAAATGCCAAGCCAAAGCCCCTACCCATAGGGCTGACGTTTTTCTAGCCGGATCACAGCTCAAAGTGAGTGTTTCTGGTAAACGAAGACAATCAGCGGAGCCACTTGGGTTGCTGCAAGGCGGAAAACGACTCTATGGAAGAGGCAGCGGGGTGGGGAGGGGTAGGGAGGGGAGGAGAGAACTTTTTCCTCCTAGACATTCAGACTGGCGCTGGCCCGCCTTCCTGAGTGCTAGTGCAGGGGACGTGGCTGAATGAGAACGTGGCTGCTGACACGTTTTAAAGAAGCAGTGTTCTCAGGGGAGTGGCGCTGACCCAGCCTCGGCCTCAGACAAGGTATGCAGAGACGTGCTTTCGATTGCTTCCTCAAGTCCGGTTAAGTGAACGATCATGTAGACATGGAAACAGCCCTTTTCTGTGCCTCAGCTTTGCTTGCGGCTATGCGGCTTGTCTTCCTGACAGCTCCTGGATACCTAGACATCCCCCGTTCAGGAGGGGGTTTGCGTCTCTTCCCAACAGGTGCAGGCTGAAGCTGCTAAGAGACTGGCTTAACACACGAGGATATAGGCGCCGCTAAGAGTCGCTCCGAAAGGAATGGCGCAACGCGAACAGAATGATTTCTCCCGGCATTAGAGGGCCATGCAGCTCATTGATCAGAGCAGGACAGAGCTGACGTCTCCTTACTCTGATACCCTGGCACTGTGGAGAGAAATGCTGACAGCACAAGAACTGCACAGGGTATCAGCAGCAGCAGCAGAGTTTTGGACACGCCGCACGAGCAGGAAAACTAGCCAGGATTCCAGAGGACTCGCTGAGCCTTCATTTGGAAAGTGCTGTGGAATTGTCAACTTCCATCTGGGCACCAAGACGGAAGGTGCCCGGACATCCCTACACAATGCTGTTTGCATAACAACATAGAGTGTACCCACAACACAGGAATGCCATGAGGATTCCCACAGTCCCTGTTTCTACACCTGGAAAACAGAAACCGGCTCCTAAGGAGCAGGGTGTCAGATGAGAGGGCAGGGTTCTGCCAGGGAAGGGACACAGCTGGAAAGACCAGGCACTGAACACTTATCAGGAAGTTTACAATTTTGACAGCCACTCAGTACCCTGGACTTTGAAAGAACCCGGTTTCCTCAGAATGAAACTGCAACACGGTCCCTTCTGCGCAGGAGCAGCTATTCCACTGCCTGCCTCAGGACGTCTCTGGTTGTTTGGTGCATGTCCTGCAACCTCGGTTGTTGTAGCGTGTACAAAACCGAGCCCACATCTGATTCAAACAGGACTGCATTTCCTTGGACAACATCTGGATTCATTCTGCCTGACAGTTTAACATAGACCAACCCTGTGCAGAAGGCAGGCGGACTGATCTGTCTTTGTATATTACCGGACATGTAGAGCCAACTCACTCAGAGATTTACTCTTTGGCAGGTGAAGAATGTACCGCATTGTGGGTACAGCCTGGGAACAACTCAGCCAAATGGATAACAAGAGTCTCTGCATCATATAGCGGAACTCCATCCTGCTCAGCCACCTTCTTTCTGAGGGTCTGTCCTCACTGCGGAGCTAACTCGGGTATTTATCCTGGGATGGTCCCAATGGCTCCTCCCACCTGAGTGTAGTGGTGCTTTAAACCCAGGCAAGCTGGCATGACTGTGAGCTTAGGCAACAGGCATAGTGAAGCTTTCACGCAGGCTGGTAACGCATCTACTTAGCACTTAGGTTAAATTGCTCGGGTGCAGAAAGTCCTCCAAAGCTGTCCCACAATTCTCTGTGGCTGCCTGGAAGCACAGGAGAAGTTCTCCGAGAAGAAGCCAACAGAACTCAGCTTACTGCAGCACAAAGAACTCTGGGATATGTCCCCAGAAGTCTTAGCGACACACACCAGCAACACAGGACTCCAGATGTGGCTTTGCAATGTGGCTACTCTCTCCTGGCCCAGGCTAACCCAGGCTGATCACCTGAGCTCACCCTGAAGCGCAGATATGGCCTTAGGTGATCGCCTACAACTAAAGAATGCAATGTTGAGGCCTAGACTGAGTCCGAAATCCAAATAAGGCATTTAATAGCTTCAGCCTATCAACCCTACGTATGAAGCAATTACTTGTCTCCAGCATGGGATTTTATACACATACATGCTGGGTTTTTTGCATCATTGAAATCCCTGGGATTTGGTGAAGCTGCAGATCTGGAACTGGAGACTGGCACGGGAGGGCGTGACGGCACGTCGGGGTTCTCCCCGATCCTGCACCCCCATAATAGCCAGAATAGACTCTGCCATCCAGTAGAACAGAGGGGGTTTATTGCTTCTCCAGGATACACCACAGCACAGACGTGATGTGGTTACAGTCATTAGGGCCAGGGTGCCTCAGACCCCTTGGGTTAGGTGGGGATCCATCGCCCCCTCAACCCTCAGCTTAGTCTGTTCCCTTCATGTTTCCCAGCCAGAAAACTGACCCTTCCCCCAACACTCACTGCCTTTGTTCCATCCCGGCCCTCAACAGGTAAGAACCGGTTGGGTCATTGTCTACGTGGCCGTAGGCTCCTCCGGTGGCACTCCCTGCGGTGTAGTGCTTACAGATACCAGTCAGTAGGGGTCACCCATAGCCCGAACACAGCGTACGGCCTGCCCACTACATCACAGAGGGCACTTCTGACAGTCTAGGTGCAACTCAAGCCAAATCAGAGGAACTGCTACCTAAGCAATCTCTCCGACCCACACCAATCAGAGTAGGAGAAAATGCCTTTTTTGCTGGCTGCTATGAAATAAAAAATTCCGAGGCAGGCCAGTGAATCTCATTTAAATATGACAATTGAACTGGTGCCGCCTCGTGCGGGACATGACACTTGGCAATACCACGGGGCAGGCTTTTTAGACCTGCATGCACACAGCTGCATGGGCAGCAGGGGAGCTGTTTGCACAAACTATGTGTGTGGACCGCTCGGAAAGTCTAAACTCAAACTTGCCACCCTGGCGCCACTAGCTCACCTGATTTACATCTGACAGAAAAGTGACTCATCTGTGCTGAAGTTCAACGAGTCTGAGATGTATCTGTCAGGTGAACGGAAAAAGCCAATGGAGCTGGAGCAGCTGGCTCCTACCTTATGCCCATACCACGTCGAATAAAATACTCTCCTTGAAAACAGGAATAAATGCGGGGTAATGACGGTTTGCAGAAGCTCTGACTGCATCATACCCATGGCAGCCGAGAATAGCAGCAATAAAAGCAGTCAGTTAATGTGTAAGTGATAAACGACTTGTTCAGACAATTCAGTTACAATTGCAGGCTTGCTCTCCTGATAGAAGTCTTGGGTCATAATTGCCTGTCTTAAATTCACTTTATGGAAAACCTGCAGAAGAGAGCTCGGTAATGCAGAGAACATTATTCATCCATAGCTTGTCAGTGGATACACCTCGGCATTTGGAAGGCTGGTATTTCAGGCTGTCACAATGTACCACTCACCGTTGTTGTATGGGGAGAGAGGAGAGGCATTTTTCTGTTTCAGTGGAAAGATATTTTCACTTCCTGTTCTAAAGAGTTGTGTAAAGCTGCCCAAAGGTGGCTACATTTCATTGAGGCATGACATGCTCCCTGCCTAGTTTGTGTATCAGCTGTGTCTATAAATCTCTTGGGGATCCATGGAAATGAAAAACGATCCATATACGATCACTGCTTCAGGAAAAGGTCTCTAAGTGTGTTTCTATTTGAGATCCTGTTCTCTTGGGGTTAGAAAGCGACTCCAAAGATAACATACAAAGCCCCACCGCATATTCATAATCCTGACACAAATCCAAACCATGGTGAGGAATTAAAATGAAATTCATTGGAAAAATGGAAGTTGATATATCGGAGGAAAAGTCATCCATAATGGGAGGGAGAGACCTGGAAACCAGTATAATGCTGAAAGACGGAGGTGATCACGGACAGCACATTAGATTGAAGCTCGCAATGTGCTATGTAAGCAAAAAACCCCACTGCAAATAGGGGTGCCTAATCGGATGCATCTTGTCACAGAACGGCAGCACCTCTCTTTTACGTCTCTGGGTAAGAGAGAGCCTGGAATAACTGCACTCCTTCTGAGAGAGCTCTGCCAATTGGAGAGACTTCAGAGGAATGGAAAATAATTAGGAATCTGGACCTACTATGCTTAGACTCTCAGAAAGTAGGATGGAAGGGTGGGGTGCCATGTAAGAGCCTGCCTAGCTTGACAGATAGTACATAGAAAACATGTCTGATCTCTATGCTGATTACAGCAAATGCAGGACAGAGCTTTTCTTGCACCTCATTTCTTCTATAGGATCAGCCATAAGCCAAATGATCTCTGAGTTCCGCCTCCTCTTGGTCCGAGGACAAATTGTCCAGGATTTTCCAAAGTCAACTCAATCTCCTTCTTTGGAGCATCCTTCATGTTGCCAGTCAGCTTCCCATTATGGCTCGAAACACTCCCAGCCCTGCTCTTGTGTTGGGGAGAAAGACCGCAAGAGCTGTCTCCCTGCATCCCTTTAAAAAAATGGGAAAAATGGGCCTTTTCAGCACAGTGCCGTTATCCAAACTGTGGCAGCCGGGGCATGGCGGCCAGGCCTAGGGTTAGCCTGGAGCCAGAGCCTCAGTCAGAAGCCAGGAAAGAGAGGAGGGGCTGCAGGGCAGGAAAAAAGCCAGAGCGAGGTTGGGGCAAGTCTGCAGCAAGTTCTGTCATAGCAGCTGGCTGGGCATCTGCCTAGTTGCACAGACAACTCCTGGTGTCCCCTGCAGGATTAAGCAGTGTGACTGGAACAATCCAACACCCTGCGAGCAGGCCTGTCGGGACCCCTGTGGGTGCACGTCCTTTGTGGCTTGGGCCCACGAGGCTCACAGCTTGCCAGCCGCTGTCAACCACAGCTGTTGGGATGTGGCGGTTGCCCAGGGAGCAGAGGAACAGAGTTTTAGATCTGCGGATCCTCACACAGATCCCTGTATCGGGGGCTACAATCTCTGTACTGGAAGGGAAAGTATTTGAGGTCACAATGAGATATCTAGTGGCTGCAGGTGAGGGCCGAGAGGACACAGTGAAACAAGGGGCAAAGCTAGGCCAATACGGCCCTACAGCCTCCTACCTCCAGTTAGATCAGGGGTGGGAAACCTCAGGCCAGGGGTCAGATGCAGCCCCCAGCTTGTCTGGATCTGGCCCCCGAGGCTCAGGGGGGCCCCCCTGCATTGGGGGAGACCGTGCTGGTGATCCAGCCCCCCTAATGCCACACTGCAGGGCGGGAGCACACAAAAATCTACTAGGCTCAGGTGTGGGAGGGAATTGTGGGGAGTGGCTGTCTTCTCAATTGGGGGCCATGTCAGTGAGGGATTAGGGAGGTTTTTTTGTTTTGCTTCTCACTTCTGTGCGGCCCCCGCCTGATTTTTCTGAGAGTCAGTGGCCCCCGACCCAAAAAAGGTTCCCCAGCCTTGAGAGTTCCATTGTTAGGTTACCTCCTCTAACGGCATAAGTGACCCTCTTCATAATCATGCACAACGTGAGGGTAGCTCCAAGCCTCTACTCCACCTCTGACCTACAACCCGCCCCCCCCCCCCACTGGCTGTGGTCATGCTGGAGTGCTCTCGGTAGAGCTGCTGTCATTTCCCTGGACGTGACAACTTGGCACAGAGCCTCAAGGAAGGGGTCTGGTTTTGTGGCAGAGAGGTCATTGGCAAAGATGACATTGGCCACAAGGTTTGAAGCGGCACACCTCCTTTTCAAAAGCACTCCTAGCTGGAGCATATCAAAATCCAAACCTCTCGGTGCAGTTAATTGTGATACCCGGTAAACAATAAGCTCTAGGCTGAGATTCTGCATAGGGACCACAGCAGTGTGTCCAATCATATCTGCGTGTGCGTGCATGCACACACGCACACCCCCGCAATAGAAGCTAGCTAACAGCCAACAGAAGGCTTTTGCGGATCAGAAAATTCTTCTTACTTCTTTTGTTTCTCCTCCCGCAAACTGTAGGGAGGGGGTTCTTTGTAGCACAGAGCCTGGGAAAGCGCCCCCCCGCCACTCTGGGAGGTAGGCAATACAGCGGTAATGGAGATGCATCCGCTGGCATTGGAGGAAGGTGCTAAGAGAGGAAATGTACAAATGGTCAATTTGACAATCGCAGGGTTTTCATGGTCAGAAGAACAAAGATGAATGGAGCCGCGCTCCCCTTGCCCAGGCGTGCATACGCACAGAGAGTGTTGTTCATCCTGTCACAATTTAAACCCCCTCCTCCCTGCCCGGGTGATTTACAAACAGTACACAGCAACCGACCCATAGCCCCCGTGCTGGGAGCACGAGACCGGGATAGCTGCTACAGTGAGGAGTTAATGAAAATGGAACACATACTGCTGATTGTAAGGACCACCGATTCCAGTACCTCACACTTGGTGAGCGCCTGCATACTACTTGCTCTTCGGAGTGTAGGCCACAGCAAATGCAATTACTTTGATAATTACATTTTAAGGGTAGAGATTTCAAAAAGAGGACACCTTTGTTCAGAAAAGCAAGGCCACTGTACGCTGCTCTCTGCTGCGCCCCTCTGGCCAGAGCAGGGTTAGCTGAAGTGAGGAGGGACACAAGGCTTGGGAGGAAGAAGCAGGATTGACTGACTGAGAACAGACATGGAGCACTCCCAACGCACAATGTGGGAACAGACAGAGCCGCACTTTAAAGTGTTGAAGGCTTCCCTACACGGAGGGACCATTTCCACATCCAACCTCTCTCACACCTCACACCAACACACAGACTACGTCAACGTTTCTCGCTTGACCACAAACACTCGGAGACACTGTCCACACAAAAAAATGTACCATTTGAATGACGCTAAGACAGCTGACACAATACAGGCTGTCTGGTGGGAACACATTTATACCTGTATACGAGTACTTCTCCAGGCATAGCTTGTTCCTTATTAGCTGTGTGTACACCAGGCCAGGAAAAAAAATGCAAAGGGAAAATTGGGACAGTCACGTTAAAGCTGTAGGTAACAGCCCAAGAGTAGGGTCAAGCTTTGCGAACCAGGAAACATGGTTTTTAGTGACTTTGTTTCTCACTTGACGGTTCAGCGCATCGGATTCCTTTTTTACTGATACCAGCAAAGTGACCGAAAGAAAGAAGCTTAGAAGCTTTTCGCAATGAAATGTGACTGGCCTAAGAAAATAGCCCCACTGCCTCAGAAGTTTCTTAAAACAATGGGACAAGGGTGCACAAAGGCATGCAGTGAGGCGGCAGAAAATAGGGCTGCTGATTTTCTAGATATATGCTGCACAATTAGAAGTGCCGGATCTATAAACATCCTCAAAGGAACCCACCCAGCCAATAGGTCTAAGAGTTTTATGTTTTCCCCCACTGCCCATTGTGTGCCATCTCCTGCTAGAAGCTTGTAAAACGAACCTTCTTTCTCTGTGGATTTGATCCCATTGCATTTAACCAGCGCGTTTCCTTTTTCTGCCTGTGGAGCTGTCATTACTGACTCTTTGTATTTATGCTTCCTGGGCTGAGCTGTTTAGTGGATAGCTTTGTGCATAGGCCTTTAAACTGCAGCTAACGAGATAGAAGGGGAGTAGGGCAGTTATATGTTGTTCCTCTTGGAAAAACTGTCCCCTCTTTAAATAAACACTTACATACATAAAATGGGTTGTCTGCTTAAAAAGAGACGGATTTTGTTTGAAATACTTCAGGAATTGTTCTCCACATCCTTTTAAGGCAGGTCCAAATGTGGGCTGCCCTTGAACAATTTTCAATACTCCCTTCCTCTAAGTTAAACTGCAAAATCTGGAGGAAAATATAACTCCTGGGTGCAGGTGAAAAGACTGTACATTTCAGATAATCTGGTATTTGTAATACCTTATCAAGCATGGCAACAGAAATATCTTAAACTGGACTGCTGCTGTCAACTTGATAATGAGAATGTGATTTGAAATAAAAATACCTTGGCTGCCAACTCATTACAACAGCTAGTAAAAATATTCAGGACTCCCTAGAAATTGAGGACTCTCTGCTCCAGTTTGGGTATCAGGACAGGTTTTATAAAAGCAGGTTATTTGGTTACGCTTGGATTTCAGAAAGCACAAAGAACAAGGCAGGAAGTGAATTCTGCATGTGTGTGTGAGCAGAGAGCAAACAGGTGATGGGAAGGAAATGAGGAGCTACCTCCGCGCCATCAGAATCGCCCCAAAACAAAGCATCCCAGAATTTCAGAGCAAACACTCTGTAGCTGGAGAGTGCAGGGCTGCTAACAGCCACCATGTAAACAACAAAAGACTTGAGAACATGAGCCTCTGCTGGGTGCTGGCCTGACCTTTTGTCTGACCCATTTGTGCATGCGGGCCTCGGCAAGTCTTAGGTTAGGCTGAAAGCTACGTACTCTCCATTTAAGTAGTGCAAGCAATTCTGATCTTTCTGCCAATGAAAGGGAGCATGGGGCACGTCATCAGGGAAATTTTCTTGTAGGTGTCCCTTTCTATCTGCCCTGTGTACGACCATCTGCGGGACTTACTTGTTGCTGTCCCGATACTGATAGATATAACAGCCTTGAGGCATCCCGCTTTCCTTGTCCAATGTAAACGAGAGCTTGAGCTGCAAAAAAAGGGGAAAAAAAGAAAAGCACATTTAGGCCGAGTTCTCACTCACTACGGCAACTGCATGAAAGGCTTGTGGGAGAAAGCAAGCTCACCAAGACTGACACGCAAACACTGTGGCCTGGAATATACCGTGGGGTTCCAAACCTCAGCGAAAAGTCACATGCATTGCAGAAAAGCTCTCTCTTTTTCCACCCTTTGTTACTATAAAGTGTTTGTGGTTCTTCTGAAATGTATGGGTCATAACGGTTCACCCCTCCAAACCCACCCACACACACATCCCTTCACCAAAGCTATTGCGGTTCTCCTCAGACACTAAAGAAATGAGTGTTCTCCATCAGCAGCTGGATTTCCCACGAGCCTCCCGGCTTCATCTCATTCCTCCAGCGCATGAGAACAGAGGAGAAACCACAGAGGGAAAGGTGACAGATTTTTCCTTCTGGGCAGAGTTATTAAAGAGCTGTTAGGAGGGTTTGTAGTTTGGACCAGTGTCCAGCAGGAGGCTAGGATGTGACCTGGAAAGCAGTTTCTATTGGGATGGGATTCGGTAAGAGTACTCAGATTTCATCTGTAACCTAGTCCAGTTTTATTTAAAGGGGAAAAACTAATCCCCTTTCGATAGCAGTAAGAGCAAATGCAGCTCTGCAGGGAGAACTGTGTAATGAGAATTTCTGCAATGGGTTTATATCCTACGCTCCCAAAAAACACAATGGGGCTGACCTTTCAAAGAGGGAGGTGAGGCTTTGGCAAGCCTTGGGTCCCTCTGGGTCCAAGTGGAGGCAGCTCTGAGCAAGAGGAACCATCCCTTGCTATACCCAAGAGGTGGGTTGCAGCATGTAGCTCTATTTACACCAGTTAGGTGCAGAGGGTGATGGGGAGAGGGCTGGGCTGCTCTTTGCACTTTCTAGTTGGTTACCACTACGAACTGCAAAGGGCCGCGTCTGCTTTTGCATCCACAGCAATAACACTCTGGCCAACTCCGCAGTGGGGAGGTGTGTACATTGGGGGGGAGAGGGTGTCACATTGGACTCTGGCTAGGTATTGCTGATTGAGGGGGTGTAGGAGTGGGCAAAAAGCCAAAAATAAGAATGGAGAAAAGCCAAGAGATTCAACAGGGCTAGAAGAACCAGCTGAGCACTGTGGGATGCAGACAGTCTCATGCACAGAATTTCTGTGTCTCGCTTTAGTGGACTTTAACATGCGACACATGATGACTAACGCTGTAGGAGTGGCTTGCCTTCTCCATTTAAACCATTCTGAAAAGACAAATCCACAACGTGAGGCAGGAGCCCAAAGCCTTTTAGGGGGCGATCATACTGGATCGTCCTATTGACTTCCAGTGGGACTGGCGTGCTTCGAAGTCATGTAGGTGCATCTGAAAATCCCATTACTTCTTTAGATCTTCTTACCACAACCCTCCAGCAAATCCACAGGTGCTTACTAATGCTCGCCTCTCAAAACCAGCTGCATGGAATTTGTCTGTTTGTGCAGGCTCATGCAGACAGAGTAAAACTCTCAGAGTAAAATAGCCAACAACGGGGGAGAACACTGATTTTACAGCAGAGTTGGACTTGTTATACCTCTACTTACAAACATAGTTCAGCAAGCATGCCTAAAAGTCTCCTGAAACCCAAACAGAGTAGCAGTATACCCATTTCTAAGACTGGTAAACTGAAGCACTGTAAACCAAGTTGAGTGACTTCCCCATGAAACAAAAAGGTAGTGACGCAGCTAGAAATAAAACTCCCACTTCCTAAGATCCCTGACCCGCAGACAACTCCAGCCTTACTATTTTATCCTATATAACCATCTTCTCCATTCACTCCTGCCTCAAACACATTAACTAAAGAATAAAAATTCTATTGATTAATTGACTGAAGGAAGTCAAAAGGGAGTCTGGGGGGGATTTACGAGTTGAGTAAATGTTCCTGATCAGATTATCTGCATTATCATTCCTCCCATTTGATTTGCTCTACAACTAGCCAC
Organism: Pelodiscus sinensis; assembly: GCF_049634645.1. NCBI lineage: Eukaryota > Metazoa > Chordata > Testudines > Trionychidae > Pelodiscus > Pelodiscus sinensis. The sequence continues at coordinate 49,617,900 of NC_134720.1, forward strand.
CCAATATACAGAACCCAAACATGTACCGCAAAGCCTCCTCCCCCCAGCACAGTCCCCACTTTTGCTCCAACAACCACGGGGCTGAGTCCGCTCCCCCATTCTACTCCCTGTCAGAATCCAGAGACTTGTCGTGCAAGCGATGAGCCCATGGGAACGTGACCCACAGAAAGGCCACCCATCTCCAAGTACAAGCATGCTGGCTCTGTGCCGGGGGGAACGTTTCCTACACATTCAGCGTGACCCCGTCAGAGCAGCGATCTCTGGAGCGCGCATTTGCACGGCCTCGGTTTTATGATGTGCCTTCAGGTTCAATGGGGGGAGGAGGAGGGCATTAGCAAATGTCGCACCCCTCCATGTTCTTGTGCGATTCGGCTTGCACTGCCCGCTTCAGCTAGCGCACCCTTGGAATCCACAGCCCACTAAAGAGAGGTGTCCCGTTCCATCGCTCCCCCCGCAAAAAGAGCCTCTTCGTGCCATGCAGGCCATGACCGTGAGAAAGGGCGCTGGAATGTGGTGCCACTGAGAACGGAGCCTCACCTACCAAACAAGCCTCATCCATAATGAGAGGTGCGTGAGTAGGCTCTGTCAGGAGGAGTAGCAGGGTTCCTGGGTGCATATAGCGCTGAAGAGCTTCTCTCGCCATTAGCAGAGAGAGTTGTGAGGCCCCAGAGAGAAGCCAAGCGGCAGTTCATAGAAGCCAGGGATGGACGAGCTGTGTCTGATCACCGTCGCGCTCGACGGAGGGCTCATCACACACGCTACGCTGATACTGAACCGCTGGAGCCCAAATGTGTGCGTTCAGAATCCTGAGCCCCCTCTGTCTCTGCAGAACCCACCTGCCTCCCCAGACTGTTAGACGGTCACCTGCTCTCTACCTCTGTCGTCCTGGAGGGGGAGAGTGTCAGCCGGGAAAGGGGATGTTCTCTGCTTTCTGTACTGCCTTCCATCACAAGATCCCAAGACATGGTGCAACCAATTAAACCTCAGCACTCGCTGCTGTCAGGCCAGGGGTGGAATGCGTCTTACCAACGGGAGGAGGAAGGTAAGCCCCGGCAGAGATTAGAAGAGAGCCTTGCATGTCGACATGAGGCAGCATTGCCCAGTGGATAGGGCACTGAAGAACTCTGGGATCCATTCCTTGCTCGAAGAAGTCACTTCCCTTCCTGCCTGACTTGTGAGCTGGGAAACGGATGCTCACCCTCCTTTGCAAAATGCTTGGGGACCGAGGCCTGAAAAAGTCACACAAGAGCGAGACTTTACTGGTATTTTACAAGGCCCAGCTCTCAGACTTCCCTCCTGGACTCTCTGTCCTCCAGTCAGGTCAGGGGCATTTTCTCACAGACCGATAACCTCTTGTTTTTCCCACTGCCCCCCAGATAGGCATTGCCCTCAATCTGCGGCATCCCTCCGGCATTCTGGGCAGCGTCTGCCTGCATCAGGACATAGCTCAGCATAATGGGAACCTAGCATCCTGCCTGGGGCCTGCGGGTGCTGCCATCCTAGAGATGTTACTGAGGGTCAGCGGGACTCTTCTATTCATGCCATCCCCTCCCGCCCGCTCGGCGGTGCAGCCACTAGCAGAATCAAATCCCAATGTATGGGGCTGGGGGGCATCTGCTCCTCCTTTCAGTCAGGATCCTGTTCTCATTCACTCCTGTGCTGCAGCCCCTTTAGCCCAACTAAATGGCGGTGCAGGGACAGAACCCCAGTGGGCGCCCTGAGTACACCAGACCCACGCTGGGAGCCTCCAGGCTGCCTTTGCCAGCTCCACTCTGACTGCCCCCTGCTGGAGGCCTGGGTGGGCCACAGGCAGGCAAGGGGCCCTTGAAGGTGCAGGGGGGCTTGTGGTTTGATGGCTCTGTGCCACTGTAGCGGCCCAGAAGGGTCTTTGCAGGAAGGATGTAATTTGGGCTGCCCTATCCCACGCCGGGGGCTTTCCCTTTGTCCCTGGCCCAGAGACTCAAAGACTCACTGTGGTTTTGACAATTCAGCCAGCAGCTGTCGCCATTTTTAATCGAAAGGGTTAGACCTACAGTAATTACAAGCCCAGGCATGCACAGAGCCAGGCAGCTCCAATCAGGATGAAGTGTTAGGAGCAGCTTTCCGGCTTCTGAACCATTGCCAGTACCTATATTGGCTTGACTGGGCGAACGTGTGCGTCCCTGGAGAAATGGTTTGGCTCGGCTCCTCTTTGTTCCCAATCCTTGGCTCTCACCAGAGACCTTCTGTCCTCTGACACAGAGGGGAGGTTTTTCAGATGCACGCCCCACGCCAGAGATGTCCTATCAATTCAGTTTAAATAAGCAGGCCACACGATTCAAGTTTCCCAGTCCCGGGGCAATCTGGGTGGCAGGTTCTGTCCCCCCGATGCCGTTGAATAGGAGCTTCATGCGCAAGTAGCTCCAGTGAGTGCCCAAGAGTCCAGCTGACAGAGAGCACGAGAAGCAGAAGGTGATCCAAAATGAACAGAAATACTGATTGGAAGGTTAGATGGAAAAGAACAGCGGAGCCTCCCAAAGGGGTCAGGGTATTGGCCCAGGTTCACTTCTACCAGCTTCCACTGCATGGCCCCTCCCTGTGTCTTGCTTTTATCTACAAGTCAGAGGTGACTTCGGTTTTGCCGTTATCAAGTCCAGGGACAGATACTGAACCTCTCTCTAGGAACAGAGGTGTTGCACTCGAGGACAAGCTCAGGAGAGCTTTTGGAGAACAAAGTCAGGGAACAAGCAGGGTTCAGTGCTCCGCCCAAGCTTCAGTTTTGACCTGAAGGGGGAAAAAAAAGGCCCTGAAGTCCTGACACTCCACTTTTCAAACCACAAAAAATGAGCTTTGCTTCAGTAATGTAACTGTGGAGCTTTTTGGCACCTTGTTCTTTAAAAATACATCCATCTGCCTGCACACAAGGCCATCAAACTCAATCTTGTTCAGAATGGATTTCTCAGTTCATGAGAGCTGGAAAGTCTATAGTGATGCTGGCTGGTCAGACTGAACAATCCCTAATAGAAGCGCAGTCTGTAAGCTTCACAGCTGTGTTTCCACTTAAAGAAAAGTCCATTGAATCTGACGCATCTCCTTTCTCCAGAGTGCTTTTCTACTCTCCCTGAGGTTAGGAACTTCAGGAGAGAGATCTCAGAGAGATTCTGTTTTACTCAGGTGGTCCCTCTTTACTGAAGCCCAGAAGAGAAGGCCAAAATGTAGCTGATAGAGTGACTGAAGGACGCTGGCACAGGAAAGCTTGTTGTTAGATAAATACCCGGGGCACACCTGACCAGGCTTGCTGTTACCATCAGTTCAGGCAGATCTTGGCCCTCCTGAAATGTTTGCTCTTTGGCCTCTCCAAGTAAGAGACCCCCAGGGTTTTCAGTCTTCCCCAGGCTCCTAGCTGACATTCACAGCGAGGAACATGACATACAGTTATTTCTGCCTCTGCGCTCACTGTGCATTCCTGCTTCCCCCTGAAAGGCATGGATGGGAGCAGGGACGTGACCCAGACCCTGGGATCAGTCCCTCAGAAAGAAGATAGAATCATAGAATACTAGGACTGGAAGGGACCTCGAGAGGTCATCAAGTCCAGTCCCCTGCCCCCATGGCAGGACCAAATACTGTCTAGACCATCCCTGATAGACATTTATCTAACCTACTCTCAAATATCTCCACAGATGGAGATTCCACAACCTCCCTGGGCAATTTATTCCAGTGTTTGACCACCCTGACAGTTAGGAACTTTTTCCTAATGTCCAACCTAAACCTCCCTTGCTGCAGTTTAAGCCCATTGCTTCTCGTTCTATCCTCAGAGGCCAAGATGAACAAGTTTTCTCCCTCCTCCTTATGACAGCCTTTTAGATACCTGAAAACGGCTATCATGTCCCCCCTCAGTCTTCTCGTTTCTAAACTAAACAAACCCAGTTCTTTCAGCCTTCCTTCATAGGTCATGTTCTCTAGACTTTTAATCATTCTTGTTGCTCTTCTCTGGACCCTCTCCAATGTCTCCACATCTTTCTTGAAACGCGGTGCCCAGAACTGGACAAAATACTCCAACTGAGGCCTAACCAGCGCAGAGTAGAGCGGAAGAATGACTTCTCCTGTCTTGCTCACAACACACCTGTTAATACATCCCAGAATCATGTTTGCTTTTTTTGCAACAGTATCACACTACTGACTCATATTCAGCTTGTGGTCCACTATAACCCCTAGATCCCTTTCTGCAGGGCTCCTTTCTAGACAGTCGCTTCCCATTCTGTATGTGTGAAACTGATTGTTCCTTCCTAAGTGGAGCACTTTGCATTTATCTTTATTAAACCTCATCCTGTTTACCTCTGACCATTTCTCCAATTTGTCCAGATCATTTTGAATTATGACCCTATCCTCCAAAGCAGTCACAACCCCTGGATGAGGAAAGGGCATTTGCAATTACTCTCCCCTACTTCCTACTCCACATAAATAAAGCCCCCCGCCACTGAAACCTTATGACACTGAGACCATCAGCTGAAGTACAGAGGAGGAGCAGGAAGGAATGATCAACTGCTCAAGCCGAGCAATCAAAGATCTGGAACAAGCCAACTTTTTAGCAGGACAAAGGCACTCACAAGTGTCTGTCTATAAAATAACCAATCACAATCACAAGTACAGGTATCCTGGGGGGAGGGGGGGGGGCAGGCCAAGTCCTTTTGTTTATTGTTTAGAGACCTAGCTTAGGTCAATAAACCACAGAAGAAAGCTTTCTCTTTATTTTTAAAAGTTCATTTCCTTTGCAGTCACAAACTTGTATTCAAAGCTTTGATACCTTCTGTGGGGGGAAGGTTCCTTCTTACTCACTGCTGCCTACACAGGGCTAGAATGGCACAGTTAGCCTTGGGCTTTATTTGTTTTGCATCATTCAATCATTTCAGGGTGCCACCACCACATCCTGTGTCTATGGACCTGAGTGATACACACACGTGGACAAAGACGCAACCATTGATAGCAAATCACGGCCAAGAAGGAGTTGTAGCTACTTCTTGTTATCGCTTCTGCTCCTGTCCCAAATCCTCTTGCCAATGCTTGTAATTTAACAGATCACATTGTTCCAGGTCAGTGTCTTTCCTTTCTCTCCTATTGCTGTGTGAAAAGTCCACATAAACAACAGGGGAATGTGGACTGACTATAGAGAAGACAACAGTGAAACTGACCATGCACAAAGCAAATGCACCAGAAGGTGGAGGGAGGCAGGTTTTATTTAGCTAATGTATTTTATAAGCAATGTAGGTGTTACTTGCAAGACAAAGTTACTGAACTGTTTTTTCACTCACTCCTTTGGGGAAAGGTTACTGCTCAATGAAGTTAAAATATTTTACAATGAAGACAAAACACACCTAGGAAATGCCACATTGAAAAAAGCGTGCATGGCAAACTTTACTCCTCAGTCCTTTTGCTTTTACATCCCGTCCCCTCGCCTTTGTTTAAAACATCCCCTGATTTTCAGGGAAAGGAAAAGGAAAAGGAACTAGCTTTCTTGCAGGTCTGCACTGCATGTCCTATGACACTTGCTGCTAACTGACAAAACATCACAGGGGTGATTGATCTGACGTCTCATCTATGTCAAATCACGTGGGGAGGAGACACCAGAAGAGCCTCACGCAAATCTCCTCTACTATAATTTTTGCAGGTGATGGGTGGGGCTGGATGGTCTAAATTTTTCTGTGGATTGTGTTGTGGCTGGAAACGGAGGAGAGGACTTTGCTGTCCCTATTATTTGACATGATTGTAATTATAATAATGACAAACTAAATTTGTATTTTCATGGGCCTACAGGGAGCGGATGGGCAGATTTGATATATTTCAGTGTTTAAATCAGGTCCCCAACATGCTTCCAGCATTATGAACTTTTTTTGTTTCTCCCTACTGTATCCCGTGGTTACCACTGCTGCAGGGAAGATACCGGGGTGTTTATGGACCTAGGGTCTGATCAAATATGGCAAATCTATTTAGGTTTATTCATGTTAAGTGTTTTCCCCTGCGAAGACGTTAATGAAGCTCAAACATCTCAGACGCACAGATTAGTCCAGGATCCAAGCACTGTCTCATGCCTCAGGGACATTTATGGTGTTACATCTGAAGACAGATCAAAGCTCATTACTTTCCATTCAAGAAACAAACACATTACAACACAGACGTACTGCGCGGATGTGATAAGTGCTCTGCCAAGTAACAAAAACAATCACAACAGCCTGATTTTTTTTAGCTTGTTTTACTGGCCATATAACTGGAGTTGGAAATATTCAGATCCCAAAATACCTTATTTATAAAACATACTAATTTCTGTTCGATTTCCATCCCATTCTTTTACAGATGCTGGGAAGTATGGTGTGAAATTTCCAGGATCCCAGGAACTACAATGTCCAGAATCCAGCATGGCTTACTCAATCTTTCATCCTTCTCAGAATGATATTTTGAATGCCAGGCAGTTTATTGTATGGGGCTCTTATGACCTGTGAGGACCAGTCTTCTCTGATCACAGATGACATAACACTTTTCACCAAAGTGCAAGGTGCAGTCCAATATCCTTGGTCTGATTTCCCCTTCCCACCCAGTTCTAACAGAGCGCTGTAGACTAGGTGACAGACCGTTCCATTCTACAAGGGGCTGCATTTCAGCAAAGCAATTTCTATGTGCATGTGTTTGAAAGGGGCTCTGGGATTCTTCAGTATGAAAAGGAGCAATACAAAATGTAAGGTGTGATTTTTATATGGCCAAAATGATGTCTGAACCTGCAGAGTCACTGTCAATCATGGGATTGTACTGTGTGTGTATGTCGGAGGGGAGGGATGGTCAGTGAAGTTCCTCCAGTATTCATGCACAGCTGGCTGTTTATAACTCTTTATTTGACATTGTTATTTAACATGTGTAAGGGGCTTGACATGCTTTATAGTCAGTAGCTGTGGTTACGGTTTGCAAGCAGCATTGCGTTTTTGCAAAATGAAGAGACATAAAATGTATTTTTAAAACCAGTCACAAACCTATGAACTTGTGTCATCATTCCTTCTGCTTACCAAATCTAAACCACAACATGCACACAGTATCAGGAGGCTCAGATGCGTACAAACCATGTTTCGAGTTCCAAAGACCGCCGAGATTTATCCTGCTATTTAGGGCTGTGGGTACAAGCACACTGTAGGAGGAGAACAGGAATCTAAAAACAGAATCAAAGCATGAAGTCTAACTAGTCTGCTTCAACAAGTGCAAGAAAATTAAAAGGGTCCTCTCTTTGGGATCTCAATATACAGGCAACCTGATCATGGATTTGCCCAAAATCTGACCATTCCCTCCCCAGCTCTGATCTCCCCGCTCCACTCCCAAAGAAGGTAACAAGACAACTGAAATTTCAAATTTCTGGTTTAATATACATCCCCGGGAGATAGAGTCCACTAAAGCAGTGACAAAAATATTCGTGGGATATGTTGTTGGAAATAATTTGCACTATCAATTCCAAAAAGTATCTTTCCCTATAGATGTCTGACTTTTGTAGGCCAAGACAGCTGTACTTGAGCCTTCTCTTTTTCACAGAAAGCTTGCCTTAATGAGACCTTGCCACTAGCTAAGGTTATGGATATGGGAGATTGGTGCAGTTTCTCCCTGCCCTCCTCCCCTGGTCAGTCCGTAATCTGGAGTTGTCCCTATGAAGAGCTAAGTTTTAAAGAGCAGAAGCCAATACACTTCACAGAGTACATCTACACTGCACACTTATTTTAGAAAAAGCTATTCCAGAATAGTTATTCCAAAATAGCTTATTTCAAAATAGCACGTCTGCACTGCAAGGAAGCCTAAAAATGAGTCCAAGGCAGGCTTCCCTAATGTAGATGTGCTATCTCGATTTAGAGCCCCAGGAGGCACTGGGGAGAAATAACGTAGAATGGCCCTGGTGAGAGGCTATTTCAAAATAGCAGCAGTGGAGCATCTACACAGGCCTTATTTTGAAATAACTAACTTGGAATAGGCATTATTCCTCGTAGAATGAGGTTTACAGATTTCAGAATAAGCCATCCGTTATTTCGAAATAAGGAATGGCTGTGTAGACACTCGCATTGTTATTTTGAAATAACGCTAGTTATCTCGAAATAATGGTGCAGTGTAGACCTACCCAAATCAAGCTCTCAAAATGAGTTAAAAAATTAAATTCAAGGAGACACACAGATTCTCATTCATTTTTCCATTCATCGTATTTAAGTTTTTTAAAACCCTTGCATCTTAATTTCTCCCTGGAAAGACACTCCAGACACCACTCCCAACGAAACAGAACCAACATGATGCTACCAACGCAGCATTAATTGTCTCTTCTGGTTTCTGACTGACACTCTTCAATATAAACACAACCAATATCTCCGAGGCGCCTGCCTGGGCTTATGAAGGAGGCAGAAACAATGCTGGCGGAGTGAGAAGGGAGCTAATCAATTCGGGAAGTTAGAATGGGGCGGTGGGGGAGGAGGGTAATTCTGGTGATTAAATTAGCCAATGCATGAGCACATTCCAATGCGCAACATCACTCAAGCACTGGACAAAACATATGACAACAATGGCAAGTGCTGCCCAAGAGGTCACCTTTAATATGATTAGCCATGGACGCCTGAAACGCGATCTCCCAAAATGCCAGTGTGCTAAATCTCCATTATGCAAGGCAGCGAGCACCCTCTTAAAGCCTTTCAGGCTCTGTGAATCCAGCACAAATGGCTGCTCTCTGTTAAGTGATGTGCCCAAGTCCATTGAAAATAGGACAAAAATGGGCATTCAGGATACTCAATTTACTGAGTGGCATTGTTCCGGCCTTTCCATGGCACCAGCAGGGGTAGTCTCCAGGGTGCCCCACTTGACAGCTGGGTCACACCACGTGCTACCCTGTTCCGCTTGGACTTTTCAGCGACTCTGGCCTGCATTCACTTGCACAATTTTCTCCTTTGAAGTTACAGAAAGCTACCTCATCGATCACTGACATGAAGGGCTTCAAAAGGCCTGGGAGTTAATTCACTTCTTTACAACTGGAAAGGCTTTTGCGCAGGGGAGGGAGAGGAGGAAGAGTAATGAAATCCAAAGGGAGCCAAATGATGCTTTCCTCTACTCGAAGCCAGGGCTGGAAGTGCTCGCTGCTGGCACAGCCCGCGGTGAGAGAAAGGAGACTTGTTGGGGGGATGCCATTAGCTACTTCCAAAGGCCTCGGTTCATGTTTACCACAGCCACCGTGTTACTTCACTCGAGAGGGGTTTTTTCCAGTCCTGGTGACTGTACTGCAGGGTTTACTGAGCTCGTTCGGAAGCCCTGCTCGCAGAAAGCAGCAGCAAATTGCTTTTCAAAAGGGCTTTTTCTTTTCTAAATCAAGCCGCATGCTGCTCTGCATCATCTGAGCCCCACGCTGATTTCCCCCCTTAAAACAGAAGCACAAAGGGCCCTGCTAGGACTCACCAGTTCCAGTTACTTCACAGCAATCTACCCAAGCAACCTGAGCTATTTACCTACGGAGCAAAGGGTCTGAGAGCAACTAGGGGCAGAGCAGAGCTATGCTACCACAGCTGCACTAGGGGGCATCTAATGCCCCAGGATTTTTTCCTAGCAAGTGACACTTTCAGCTCTTTCAAGTAAAACCCAATTACAACAAGAGCAATAACCAGCAGGTTATCTTGTTGGCTCTAATGAAAAGAAACACCTGATGATGGGATTGAAGATAACCATGTGAGTCATTGCCACCCGGTGAAGTTCTTTAGGCTACTGAACTGTGTCCCAACATACGTGGAGCACACAGCAACGCTCTTTGCAAAGTCTCTGCAGGCTCTGTTTCTGAATGGTTAAACCTCTAGAAAGTGACTAATCACGTGCATAGCAGGGCCAGACCCTAAGGCAGTGTTTCCTGATTTTATTTGGCCACAGAACCCTTTTCAGCTTCAAATAATGTCAAGGAATCCCTAGGGTTCCCAGAGTAAAATTTGGCAAGCAAAAAAAAATGCCCCTCCAGAATTGGTTGAGCAAAAAACCCCTGCAAAATACTCTGTCTCTTTAAGAGGGGGTCGGGCAATGCTGCGTTCTTGCGGAACCCTGAATTTCGCTTTGCGGAACCCTGGGGTTCCATGGAGCACCAATTGGGAAACACTGCCCTAAGGCAACCTTCTTACACATATTCCGCATCCACATGCTGCTGCTTCTTGCTTGGGTGAAACTCCCAAGATAACCTCAGGGGGCAGACAGCTCCTCTCTGTAGAGTCCCTGCAGCTACAACAGATAGTGACCGCACACTCGCAGGTACATTGTAGGGAACCAATCTGCCCTGGTTCCCACTGGTGACGGGGAAATGGATCAATTCCCTTTCCAGCTCGAACTTCCAGGTCAGCCATTCCAGCATGCATGAATATAGCACAGAACCCTCCACCTAAAACAGCAGGTTGCGCTAAGCATGTAAGTTTTTCACCTCTTAAAAGGGGCCTCAGCGCTTGCAGAACACAGTGATTTCAACAGAGACGGCAAGAACTCCGCACGTATGAAAACCAGGCAAAGTTTTACAATGGGAACACTGGCAAAACAAGGTAGGTTCGGCATCAATGGGTTTTGCTATAACGGAATCCCCTTAGGAAATCTTAAAACCAACCAAGCAGCCTTTAGTTCTCTCTGCTGACTGGCTGAACATTCATGCTGCATAAGAAAGCACCTGTTGCTAGCTCCTCGTTCTTTACCCTAGCCTGCACTTTGCCGAGGAATGAGAGCTAATGGCTGTTTATAGAAAATGCTAATTCTGTGTGTCTGACGTAAGGACAGCCACAGACCTACTGAGCAAGCCCAGCCTGGCTAACAACAGGACTGCCTGAGAGGGGTACGATCCAACAACAATCCAAGAAACCCACCAAACAGAAGGATTTCGTCACAAAATGTAGGGTTCTGTTGGCAATTTTATTTGGGGGGGGAGGGAGTAATGTTTTTGACTCTCTCGCCACTGCCCAACTGCCAGGTCTGCCTGGGCCTGGGGAACATATTACAGGAGAAAACGTCCAGTTACTTGCTTTCGTGTGCTACACGAGACAAGAGCTTCAAAGTGGTAAATGGGAAGGGACCTCGACAAGTTCACACCCAGGAACAGCGGTTTCCCACCAAGGGAGAGGATGCAGGTATTTGGAGTCAGTACTTTGGAGCAGGGGTGGGTGGGGAACCTCAGGCCAGGGGCCAGATGCGGCCCCCGGCTTGTCTGGATCCGGCCCCTGAGGCCTCCCTCCCTCCCCCAGGCAGGGCTGGAGCACACACAATCCACTAGCCTGGGCCCCTGTAGGCTCTGGTGTGTGAGGGGAATGTGGGGAGTGTCTTTCTCCTTCCCAGTCAGAGGCCATGTGAGGGACGCTTGTTTTCTTGGAGGGGGGATTGCTTCTTGTGTGTGGCCTCTGACTGATTTTTCTGTGGGTCAGCGGCCCCTGACCCAAAAAAGGTTCCCCAGCCCTGCTTTAGAGCTTTACATCAGTGCTGGGTTTTGTCGTCATAAAAACAGGCTGCCTGTACATCATCTTGTCCACACGGGCACGTGGCAAACCCTTGCTTCAGGGAGCTGGCTCTAGCACGCTGGTTCTCAGCAAGGGTGAGGGGCCCCTGGGAGGCCGCATGCAGGTTTCAGGGGGCCGTCACGCATGACTAGTGTTAGACTCGTTGGGGTGCAGGGCAGAAAGCCTAAGCACAGCTGCGCAGGACTGAAGCCTGGGGACCCGAGCCCTGCCACCTGGGGCTGAAGCCAAAGCCTGAGCAAATGAGCTTTGTGGGGTGCCCTGTGGCATGGGGCCCCAGACAACTGCCCTGCTTGCTGCCCCCTAATGCTGCACCTGGCTCTCGTGCAGAAAACAAAAAGAAAAAGTCCATGGTTTTTTTCAATCATTGCTCTGGGGTGGGACTGACGGGAGGGGTTCAGGATGCACACTACCTTCAGGACTATCCCAGCCCTCTCTCATCACAGGAGCTTGGGGCCAGGTGAGAAGCGCCTCTCTATGGCTGCTGCAGCTCCAGCAGGGTACACCTGGGAAAGAGGGGCATGTTCCCCGGCTGGGGCAGGTCCACGTTCACCTGTGCCCCTGCACTCCCCAGTCAGAATGAAGAATGCAACAATCTGCACTTTCCCCTCACTCCCTAACAAAAGGGCACAACCAGTAATGTCCCTGCATGAATATGGGGGGGGGGGGGGGGGGGAAGGCTTCAGCCCCTCCGTCCCTAAAGGGCAACTGGGCACCTGGGTGGTAGAAGGCTCGGGGCTGGGGCAGTCCCAGACTTGGAGCGGCGCCACCAGCCAGTCCCCCTTCACCTGCCTGGTGATTCTGTCTCTTTCCTGTCTGGCTTGATGAGAAGCAATCCCATTCTGGGCACATCCCATTTTCCAGGCACATCCCAACCCTTACCTTGCTTTAAGTGATGATAAGAAGATGTATACTGAATGTAGTGGTCCTAGCCCTTACTGTTCTTGATCAGAAAGACAGAGAGGCTCTCTCAAATATACAGCAGATTTACATCCGGCCATGCTGCGTTTACCGTCATCGTTAATATATCTTACCAGCTTTCACAAAGCACAGACACACTGTGGTAACTGAAGCTCTCTCTAACTGATGATGACCTCAAGAAACACTAGTGACTAACAATCATTCCAAACTTCAGAAGGGGTAGCCATGTTAGTCTGTAACTGGAAAAACTTAAAGTCTTGCAGAACCTTAGAGATTAACAAAACGTGTAGATGGTATGAGCTTTCGTGGGTACAACCCACTCCTCGTTCCAGGGACAGCAGGCAGGGGATTACTTAATTGCATTACATAGCTACTGCAAAGGAGCATACTGAACCACTTACAAACTCTCTACCTCGATATACAAACGTTTGTAGCCCTACACAACACGGCAGATCCTGCTGCTAAACCTAGTAAGTTAAATTACTAGCAGGTAGTGCTTAGATAGAAGTAACACTTAAAACACCTTCACATTTATCAAAATCCCTTCTCCAATGTGGAGAGTCTGAGCGCTTGCAATAGCTTATACTGGGAATGAACAAATAAGAGCAAAAGAAAAGAACAATCAGCGAGGTACCCTGAAGCATTGCATTCTGGTGTGCATTTGTGTACCACCCACTCCTATAAATTTGGCAGAGACTTGCATGGATAATAGAGCTCCTTAACACAAAAAACAAATCAAAAAGTGCTCCCTCCCCCCGCAGCAGGTGTGTAATTGTGCCAGATGATGTTTAGTTTCTTTTGTTTTAAATAAAAACAGAAAACTGCTTATCCAAGGACTTGAGAAAAGTGTCACTCCCAAACCAGCTCCTCATAATGACCTTGGTTCAACGACCCCATTGCTTGCTCAGTGGGAACCTATCCCACAACATTCTCACCTCCTATTCAAGAAACGGACAGACTTGCCAGTTAGTTTAATTAGCTACATATTGCTTAGCCAATGGCTTAATTACAAAAATAATGAAACATCAGGCAATGTGAAGACAGTACTGTCTATAGGCATTGTCGCCAGTGTTTGAAAATAATAAAAAGCAGAGAGCTGAAGTGAAAATTCAAAACCTCCAAGTAATTTCAACCATACACACATGAAAAGGGAAAAGAGTTTATAGATGATGCAACAGAAAAAGTGACTCATTTTCTTTAATGCCAAACCCTGTTTTATTTCATTCCGCCTTCTGTACCTGCTAAATGCATCACTGACAGAGTAATAATTTACTAAACTGCATTCTAAAAATCTCATTTTAGTCACTTAAGCATTTAATTTCTCAGTATTGAGGGTCAGACTCCATTACGTGATCATTAGGAGCTACGCGGTAGCTGGATTAAGGCAGATACCTCAGACAAAGAAGGGTAGGTAGCTTTGGGATTAAAGCACTGAATTAGGAGATATAGGGTGAAATTCTGGCCACCCTGAAGTCAGTGGAAAAGATCCCACTGACTTCAGTGGAGCCATTTCACCACTGAGTTCTAGCTTCTGTGTCCATCACCAAGTTACGGCTTTGCAGCTTCCCCGTTTGCACAATTGGGGATGGAAGTGATCTAATCATCTGAACCCACACAATGGACCAATTTACACTGATGTTTTAACTGGCATAAAATCACCCATTAAGTTTAATTCAGACTGTACTCTTTAAAAAGTAGAGGACAGAGTTACCAAGTTTTATCTTCTATATTTCACAGACCTGTAACGGCAACACTTAAAAGGTTGCAGAATCTTACCACATGACTGGCTCCTTCCACCTGTCTGTGAAGGGCCTAGCATGTTTTTTGGCAAAGGCCACACAACACCTCCAGGCTAGAACGACTTTTTTTACTATTTACCTAATTCCGAACAACACTGTTATACAAGAACAAGGAGCCATCAACTGATTTAACTGGTAATAAATGCAGAACGCCAAAAGGAGAGACAGCTTCAAACAGCATGCATTGAAACTGGAGAACTTATTGCTAATAGCATACTTAGATTTTATTCAGAGGAGACAGATAATTCCACTATCTCTAAAATGTATAGCTTGGGAGTAATAAGTCGTCACGCTTCAGGGTAAGGACAGTCTCTGGGGGATGAGGAAGGACACTGTCTCCTCCACGTATAGCACTGAACAACAAGTAGGTGCATTTCAGGAAGGAGACTTCCCTCTTCTTCTGAGGCATCAAGTATTGGCTAATCCTCGAGGCAAAGTACTATGTAGAACAGCCATCTGATCCATGATGCTCCCATTTTAAACAATTACATACCCAAGTGAAACCTGCACTCTGAGTTGGGCTCACGAGATATAACGGAACAGGTTAGATATGGATGGTGTAGTAAGATAAACAACCTAAATCCTTGCTAGAGACAGATCCACGGGTATTTGCTTCCATGACAAATGCAATAGGCTATTGCTATTCAAAATGTGCTCCCAATGACCTGTGGCACCTCTATGAGAGGCCATAATCCCCAAAGACCCAGATTTGGCCTTTAAACAAGACAGGCTGAAGATGGGCTCCATTAGTGAAATAATGTAGGCAGGGGCTAATTAGCACTGCCACAGACTCACTGTGAGCTTTAGCCAGACTCTTATGGTCTGATTTCAGAGATGGCGAGGGAGCTACAAGTGCTCAGCTCTCTGAAACATCAGGCCATTAGCCTCCTTGTGCCTCTGTATACCCGTTCTACATACAGGGAAAGAACCTCTCTCACCTGAGAAGGAAGTTCCAAGGTTTGTTCTCTATAGAGCGCTCCGAGATCAGCAAAGGAGCTACAGACATACAAAGAAGCATTTCTTTATTTTGATTTTTACTACTCCGGTGCAGGAAGTGAAATTAACTAGCTAGAAAAATCACAGAAGTGAAATGATGACTCTTTTCCCAAATGTGGCCCTTTGCCGTTGCATAATTAGATTTCCCTCCATGTACTGGTAGGTTATACAAAACCATCTTTGTCACAGCTGTGTCATGTTTTCACTCATTGCAGGCTGACCACATTTGAAGTTACATCACTCAACAGGCAGTGACACGATGTCCCGGGAATGATGGATTAGCCATGCCGTCAGCTATAATTAATACCTGAAAAAACCTCCGCAAGTCTCAGCTCAAATACGTGCTAAGCGGAACCTAAACCAACAAAAGACTTTCAGCTGACATCCGTCCATAACTCTACAAGAAAAACATTTGACATCCGATAGGAGGGCAAAAGACTTCACCGAAGCAGGGATTGTTTCCCCGTTCAAAAAAATAAATCAGGTTTGTAACCTGCCATTCACCCCACACTCACCTCAACACAAACACAGGTTTGGAGGCGTTTGTTTTATCTACATTGTTAACAGGCTAGCTCAAGAATCATGTGGTCTCTGTTCCACTGAGATAACCAGCTTTTCCACCTCCAGCGTCTTTCAAGATAACCAGCCAAAGGGACAATCTCCACATGCAACAAAATCACCTTCCAGCGTGTTTTGCTATAGTCACCATTAGGGATGTTAGTAGCTAGTTGGCTAACTGTCCCTCCGATAAGCGACTGCTTATTGGTTAATGATCCCAGTTAAATGCAACACGCCCTCCCTCCTGCGTGCTCTGCATTTAAAATTCGGACTGGCAGGCTGACTCAGTCCCAGCCTGCCGGTCCAAGTTTTAAATGAAGAGCACACCAGGGAGCTGCCTGCCACCCCATGCTGCTGCCTCTGATAAAGAGGCAGCAGAGTGGAATGGAAGGCAGGAGTGGATCTATGCAGGAAGCCAGTTTAAAATCCAGCTCCTGCCTGCTGCCCCGCCTCTGATACACAGGCCTGTCTGCGGGGGGGAGAGGGAGCCCAAGCTCCCCACAGAGCCTCTGTCTGTGGGGCTCCCACGCTCGCTGCAGACAGGGGCTGCTCTGTGGGATGCTGGAGCCACCTCTGTCTGTGGGGAGCTTGATGCCTTCCCCAGATAGGAGCTGTTGATGCCTTGTGCTGTATAGAGGCAGCAGCACAGGGCAGCAAGCAGGAGCCCTGTATCAGAGGCAGCAGTGTGGGCTGGTAGGGGTCTCCCCAGGAGTGGGGCCAGAAGCGCACGGACTGCCAGCCTTGCCCAAGGCGGGGGGGGGAGAGGGGGGAAGGGGAGGGAGACGCATTTTAGTAACCGGGTAACCACTAAAAATTGTTGCGACTACATGATGACTAAAATAAACTATTTCTAACATCCCTAGCCCAGGGCCAAAGCCTGAGAGAAGGGGGTGGATTAGGAGGACGGGGGTCACCTGGACAGCCAGACTGCTGGAGGTACTCAGAGATCTATTTCACAGCCCTATTCTCAATTCAACATCTACGCCAGGAGCTCAGGACTCACGTGCAGCCCTGTAACAACCTAGGCCATTTACAGGAAGCATCCTCATCTGTTCCAGTGGCTGGTTTCTCTCCCAAAGTCATTCAAAGATCCTTCCGGTTGTGATATTAGCATCATCTATGGGAGAAATAATATCACAAACACCACCCAACGGGGCTGGGGGTAAAGGGCAGGAATAATGAGAGATTAGGAAAGAAACCAATTGGTTTTCCCAGCACTGGTCCCAGTAACAGAAATGAGAGGAAAGAGAACCAAGACCTGTAGCATGATTGGATTGGGAATCATGAAAGTGTTCTCTTGCCCACTCTGACTTTGACGTACTCTGTGATCTTGGGACAGTCCCTTTTCCTTTCTGGGGTGCGGTTTCCTATTCCTAAAAGGAGACAGCGAACCTCACCTTTGCAATGCACTTTGACGCTGACGGATCACAAAAGCCGGATCACTGCTACGTATTGTTCTTAGAAGAACAATATGTCTAAATTAACACAGAGAACAGGGCATTTTTTATTATCAGCAGGGTTTTCAGGTGTAGGATGGTTTTAAATAAAACCCCAAATCAGCCATATTAGTGCAAGTTACCATTAGGTTAAGCTGTGTTGGTTTATAAACAAACTGTTTGTAAATGACTGAACTCATTTACATTGGTCAGTGGTTAGAAATTTACAGAGAATAAAGAAACAAGTAATTAGTTTTCGAGTTTACTGAAAACAGATTCTCTCTGGAGCATCAATACATGGGGAAGCTATTTCAGTTGGTTACTCTCCTAGAAATTCAGGCATTGGTGGGCTTCCAGCATGACATAATATACCCCACTTTCTTAAGAGGCTCTGGGCCCATTTTAACACGTGCTTCATGTGATGAGAAGCTGTCCTGATCCAAAAATTCTTTCCCATTACAAATTCCGGGTTCCTGTTATCCCTCTCCCCCTCATCTGAGGAAGTGGGCTGTGCCCACGAAAGCCCGTGACACTATCTGTATTTTTGTCAGTCTTTAAAGGTGCCACAGGACCGTGTGTTGTTTTTTAAAGTTACAGACTAACATGGCTGCCCCTCTGAGACAGATCCAAAAAGACTGTTAAAGGGAACTTGGCATCCCAGTGTCACCCTGGCAGGCCCTGGTTAGAACCTTGCGAGGTGAAGGGCTCTCCCTTCAAAAGCATCAGTCAATCAAAATATATTAAAAAACACGAAGGGAACCCTCCCTGCCCTCCCCCCCGCAACGCATGCACCAGCCATAAGCATTGCTATTTAACACCATCTGATTCCAAGCCCAGGAGGGATCGTTATGATTATCTAGTCCAGGTGTTTCTCGATGACCCGGTGTGTGGACTGGCACCAGTCCTTCAGATTTCCCTGACACAGCTTAGGAAGGCAGCAAGCCAGTCCTTGGTACCAAAAAGACTGAAAAACCCTGACAGTCTGACCTCCAAACTCGATTTAACAAAGACGACTCCACCGTGACCCTCAGTAAACTGTTCCGATGGTTATTCTCTCTGTTAAACATTTAGATCTTATTTCCTGCCTGAATTTGTCTGGCTTCAGCTTCCAGCCGTGGGATCATATTCTGGTTTTCTCTGCTGTACTGAAGAGTCCATGATTAAATATGTGTTCCCCATGTACATACTTCTAGACCAGGGCTGGGCAATTTTTGAAGGGGGGGGGGGGCACTTCATAAATGTTTGAAGTGGCCATAGGTTGCCCTGGAAGAGGCGGGGCCTCAGGTGGAAGGGGTGGGACCTTTAAATAGCAGGAGTTGAAAGGGCTCCTCCCCGGCATCACGTGAATGGGGGACGGGAGCTGCAAGCCCTTTCAATTTCTACTATTTAAAGGGCTCGCTGCTAGCGCGTTGCCTGAGAGCTGGGGACGCACGAGCCCTTTCAACTGCTTCTATTTAAAGGGCTTGCACCTTCCCTGTGACTGCCATTTCCTGGCAGCCACGGGGAAGGTGCAAGCCCTTTAAATAGACTGAGTTGAAAGGGCTCGTGTGTCCTGGCTCCCAGCCAACCCGTTGGAGGGCGCGGCCAGGAACTGCTGCGTGGGCTGGATAAAAGAGCTAGGCGGGCCGGATCAGGCCCACTGACAAGTACTTCCCCACCCCTGTTCTAGACTGTAATCAATTCGCCCCTTAGCCTTCACCTTGTTAAGCTAAATAGTGATAAACTCAGAGCTCAATCTATCAGGCATGTTTTAAAATCATTCTCGTGGCTCTTCTTTGTACAATCTCCAATTTATCAACATCCTTCCTGAGATGTCAACTGGACACAGGAGTCCAGAAGCAGTCTCACCCTTTGCTAAATACACAAGTAAAATAACCTCCTACTTTTGGCTCCTCTGTTTATGTATCCCAGCATCACATTACAGACAGCTGCTATTACAGGGTCCCTGGGCTAGAACCCCAAGTATAGAGCAAGTCCGGGTCCCCCCAGCAACTCCCCATTTCAGGACTAGGAGACTGGCTTTGGTACAAGAGTTAGTCCTACCTTGTACCAACTGGAAGGGCCACAGAAACTATGAAGTTGGTTTCCCCGTTTTTCCCCATGCTGGCCAACGATGAGATTAGCTCAACAAACAACAGGCTGGGATCTACACTGAGGGCTGCTGTGAACCTCTGAGGCAAGTCATCCAGCTGAAAGTGCAGGACCCACTAGGGTTAAAGAGGAGCTTTGTTGCACTAAATTTACATTAGCCATATTAAAATGCACGTTGTTTGCTTGTGCCCAATGTCTGCAGTAATCCAGGTTATTCTGAACGGGGGACTTA
Organism: Pelodiscus sinensis; assembly: GCF_049634645.1. Lineage (NCBI taxonomy): Eukaryota > Metazoa > Chordata > Testudines > Trionychidae > Pelodiscus > Pelodiscus sinensis. The sequence continues at coordinate 49,637,431 of NC_134720.1, forward strand.
TCCTCTTTATTATTTACTCCTCTCCACGTTTCTGGGTCGTCTATAAACTTTATCAGTGATCATTTTGGTTTTTTCCAGGTCTCTGATAAAAATTGCAGCCTATAGGGCTGTCCTGCCCGCTTGCCTATAGTAGGGATGCGAACGATTAGTCGAATATCTGATAAGCAAATGCTCATCGGATAGTCGACAGGCTAGTCGACTCGTTGCTTCTCCCCCTCCCCATTACTGCCTCTGTCAGAAAGAGGCAGCAAGGGGGTGGGATGAAATTAATGGGTAACAGGTTTAAAACTAATAAAAGAAAGTTCTTCTTCACACAGCGTGTAGTCAACCTGCAATGACTATTCGATTAATCAGTTACTCAAAATTTAACGTCCCTAGGTTATAGGTAGATTTTCTTGCAGATTTTTTCTCTCTTATCCTTTTGGTTATATGTTTATTACAATAGGCTACAACAGATTTACATTAAAGTAGCTTGGCTGTAACACAAAGACTTGCAGGCCACCTTCTTTATGTTGAGTTAAGGCCAAGTTAGCTTATCTATGTCCGAGACCTTTCACCTAGATAACACAGGTGGCTTACATAAATCTGGGACCTTTCACCTAGGTAGCAATGTCAACGTATTCGGGACCTTTCACCTAGATAGACAGTGATAAGATAAAGCAACCCTTAATGGCATAGGGCAGGGGTGGCCAACCCATTAAACGAAGAGAGTCAAAACAGTGGCGGAAAAAATGCGAAGAGCCACACCAGCCAGAGAGAGAGAGAGAGGACACTGCCCCTTTAAAAACCATGGGTTAGGGTTTTTGGCCATATCAGGCTCCCGACACCATTCTGAATCAACACGCTAGACAACTCCCTTGCACCCGGTGAGCAAAGGGAGCTGGCGACCATTTGTAGGGGCAGCTTCGCGAGCCGCACTTTCAGGGGTGAAGAGCCGCATGTGGCTTGCGAGCCGTGGGTTGGCCCCCGCGGGCATTGAGGGCTTCCAAGTATCCCTGTAAACTTAGCAGGCACAGCACAACTTGGAAAACCCTGAAAAAACTGGGTAAGACCAGACCAAAATAATGAGGTAGAATAGAAAGAATAAATATGATACCTAAGCATGAAAGGGTTATGGTATAATGAACTGACACCTATGATAAGTTGAGATCAATGATATACTGACCTACAGGAAAAAGATACTTCACCATTTGTAAGGTGAGGAAATACAATCAAGGAGAAAAAAAAACCGTCCTCTACTGAATATGCATCAAACATAACGATGTGAGCGTAATATAGGATAAAAGTGGCATCCAAACCTAGGGGCAGTAGGCGATGTAGTCCTTGGGAGGTGCCAGGATGATGCCACTGGTGACAAAGGAAAGGGGATGAGGAGGAGGAAAGAAGATGATGGAGAACATGTCAGGTTGTTCTAGAAGGAATGGCGTCAGGATATGGATATGTACCTTCTCTAGCCATCCTGATAAGTCACAAACGCCCCAAGACTGTGTTAAATGTATTAATAAACTATAGTTGTAAATATTCAAGTGTTTCTATAGCATTCTGTGTTCAACTGTGCACATCAGGGCTCCCAACTATGGAATAATTAAACACTGATCCTGAGGCAAAAACCTGTCAACCCTCAAAGTGGTAACTGGAAATGCATACATCACCTAAATAATTAATCTAAAATCTAAAGATCTGGCAACAGAATGTTAAATAGAGTTAGGCCAAGAACTGGTCCCTGCAGGACTCCATAGGAAACACACTCATTTAATCATGATTCTTTGTATACAATTATAGTTTGAGACCTATCAGATAGTTAATGTGGTATGCATTTAAACTGGCTATGTATTGGTTTTGGTCAGTAAGTCATGTGGTATCGAGTCTAATGTTTTAAATCATAGAATACTAGAACTGGAAGGGACCTTGCGAGGTCATTGAGTCCAGTCCCCTGCCCTCATGGCAGGACCAAATACTGTCTAGACCATCCCTGATAGACATTTATCTAACCTACTCTTAAATATCTCCACAGATGGAGATTCCACAACTCCCTGGGCAATTTATTCCAGTGTTTGACTACCCTGACAGTTAGGAACTTTTTCCTCATGTCCAACCTCAACCTCCCTTGCTGCAGTTTAAGCCCATAGCTTCTTGTTCTATCCTCAGAGGCCAAGATGAACAAGTTTTCTCCCTCCTCCTTTAGAGCAGTCTAAGTACATTACATCAACACTCTTACCTTTATCAACCTGTCACAACCAAAAAGGGTATCCGGTTAGTTTGACAGCTGTATTGTCCATAAACTCATGTGGATTTGTATTAGTTACATTCCCATCTTTTAATTTTTTATTAACTGAATCCCCATCAGCCACTCTATTATCTTGCTAGCAATCAATTTTAGACTGACAGGCCTGTAATTACGCAGGTCATCTTGTTCACTCTTTATAACTGGCTCAACATGAGCTTTCTGCCAGTCTTCTGGGACTTCCCCAGTGCTCCAAGATGTACAGAAATCAACACGAATGGCAATGCACTGCTCCAACACCCTCCCTACTTTCAGACTGTAAGTTCCTCTGGGCAGTGGTGATGCCAACACACATTTGCCTGTTCAGGATCTTGCAACAATAACATTAGTGAAGGATTTTTTTTTACTTTGCTAACACACCTGCTGTAAACTCCCCTCCTATACTTAGAGGTTGTGAAAGTGCAATAACCCAGGGCAGATGCTCAGGGGCTTGGAAGCTCATTTAACTGAGGATTCAATGCTGGTAGAAAGGTTAAAATATCAAAAAAGGAATTCATCCAATTTCATCATAACTGCCTTGGGCATTATAATATAATGGACTGTGCACGGGCTCACACACAACACCTGCTTTTCAGACACACATGAAGGCAGAGGAGAAGATAATGGTGGAACTGTGCTATAAAATGATTAGAGAAAAGTCACAATCAGCACTTATTTCCTTTTCCCATACACCCCCTTAACTGGAGCCAGCCATGCACCTGTGTTTCTCTCTTACTTTGCTGTAATGCTCTCTTTAGCGAAGGATACCTTGACTAGGGATGTTAAAAAGCAGTTAATTAGGTCAAAAAATCGTAGTGGCTACACAGTAACATGCTGTGGACTCTTCAGGATAACGTTGAAACTGCAGAGCTTGCGCCTCAGCCAGCTCCCCGGGAGCAGGGCTGACAGCAAATGCACGGTGAGAACTGGCTCCCGGCCCCACTCCTGGGGAGCTGGCCCAGCTCTCAGCCCTGCTCCTGATACAGAGTCAGCAGTGCAGGATGGCAGCCAATTCCCCAGGAGTAGGGCTGGGCGCCAGCGTGTAACCGTTACAGTAACTGACAAGCTCAATGCGATTACATCGTTACATCACTAACCTTGACAATTTTCATTATAAGCCATTTGCAGGATCTTCTATCAGGGTCATTTAGCTTGTGTACTAGGGCTGAAATATAATGCAAATATTCTCACGTATCATCCTTGTTTCCCACAACTTTGAAATCTGCCCCCCAAGACCAACAGCTTAAATCATGAAAGAGATCAGACAAGGCACTTTGTTTCACACACCCCGTTCATTTCTCCATATGGTAGGTTTTGCTCCAGGTGTGAGAGTCAGGTGACTATCACGTAGCCTCAGCTGTGATCCAGACCACTCACGTCACAACTCCTCAACACCTTTCAATGACACACACTGGAATGGAGCTGTGCTGCATCAGCCAGCTGAAGAGTTTAGAAAATGGCTTCGAGTCAGTCTGCCATCTGTGTCCTTACTTCATGAGGCCCTCATGGCTTGGGTTAGTAGGACCACCGTGAGCAGAAGCCAACTCCCTATGACATGCCGCTGGTGGCTTTCTGAAGGGAGTATGAACACTCGGCCACAGCCTTGAGACAAATGACCTCTAGCACGTGCTTTGGGGACATTGCATCATTACGGAGCCACCTTTTGCTATGACCAGGGAGAGTAGCCAGCATGATTCTTGCATACACCTGGACAAATTCATCCTGAGGGTAACCAAAGCCAGAGATGAACTGGTATCATACAGCATGTCCTATGTGCCAAATGCCAGCTCCTTTCTGACCCAAGACACCAAATAGGGCAGAGCGCACTCTTTGCAAGGGACATGAGAGCCAGTCTGGCTCTGCTACCCACAGGATACCGCCTACCTGTCATTCTAGTTACTGGTAGTCATATACACCTCTCCCGGAGTACCCCCGCATTGAGACAACAGAGCAGTAGGATACCATGATCAGAACAGTGACTTAGTTTTCTTAAAAAAAAAAAAAAAACACAGACACACACACACACCCCGATCCCTGCACTGGTAAGCTGTCTAGCCATATCATTTTTTAAAATGATATCTAAGGCAAGAGAACCAGAGTCCCTGCTGCATTTGTGGGGAAAGCACATGCAAGTATAATTAACTCATCTCAGAAATATTTACAGTCCTTTCCTGCCCCAGCAAAGCAACAAGTCAAGCAACAGAGGAAGAAGACCCTAAGTTCAATGATAATAGACACATTTTATAGACCTACCCATCTACAGAAGAGCCACCTTCACTGGGGCAGAAGTCACATGCTATGTCCACAAAAGGAACAGAATTCCACAGCTCACGTCAGACAGGTATCAGAAGCAGGGATGTAAAATCACAGTTAATCAGTTAACTGGGTTAACCGGTAGGTTAGCCTAACGGTTAACTGGCTGAGTGGGATCCGGGTTGGGGACTGCTCCAGTGTGCAGGGCGCCTGCCTCCAGCCTTGTGCTGGGGTTGGGGTTGCAGCTGCCGCCTGCTCCCCACAGATAGGGGCTGCTCCAGATAAGAACAGCACTGTTCGTGGTGGGTCCCCTGAAAGGCTGGAGCATCCCTCTGCCTACGACAGGTGGGGAGCTACTTATCCTCCACCAGTTACCAACTAACCAGAATTGGTAAGTGTGACGGCGCGTTGGGGGTTCCCCGTCTCCTGCACCCCGAAATGGCACAAACAGACTGCACCAGCCGGTGGAATAGAGGAAGTTTATTGCCTCTCCAGGATACAGCATAGCACAGATGTAGTCTGGTCACAGAACTGGGCTAGGATGCCTCAGGCCCCCTTGAGTTGGGGGGAGACTGGGCCCCTAAACTCCAGCTCCTCTCCCTAGGCTCTCCTCCATGCTCTCCCACAGTAACAACTAAATTCCCTTGCAGCCCTGCCCCCCAGTCCAGGGCAGCATTCACCTTCCTTTGTTCCTCTCCATGGGGGGTGTCTGGCCACTGGTTCGACAAGTTTGGCCTTACCTCTGCCTAGCGAGGTTTTCCCTGCTGGGTCTTGCTCCAGACAGCAGAGGTCACCACAGCCCAGCAAGTACCCCCACTACGTCACAGTAAGCAACACCCATTTAGGGTGGTGCCTTCTGGCTAACCTTCCGCATCCCTAATCAGACGAGAAATATGACAAAGTGGTTTTCTATCATTTGTTCCAAGAGTCATTTATATAGAGGAAGATTTTAATGAAGATGTTGATTAGTCTCTAGCTCTCAGGAGATCCACTTACAAAGCATAAGCAGGAGTCATCATCTCAAAACATGGATTTCTGTCTGCCTGTTGGAAACATTCTTATGAATTGCAGTTCACATACCAGACTATGCCAAAGACCTTCTACCCTTTACACACGTGTACCTGCTCATTTTCTGTGTGGATGACCCATGGAGTCAGCTTCTCAATGCTGCCCACAATATTAACACTGATTTTCAGACAGATGAACCACCAGAAGACCAAAGTTTGACAACTTCAAAAATGACACATTTTGTGCATTTACCAAATACCGTAGAGCTCTGACAATCTCTTGGTGAAGAGCCCTATGTTTTCAAAATCATACGTCACCTAACCCCAGCTGATTCTCCTCCCTCACTTCTCAGTACTTTACTGTTATTAATCCTGCTTCACGAGTCCCATCTTCTTAGTTAAATGAAGGGGCTACCAAAGTGATCCACTGTGATGCAGAAGTACAGGTGCAGAAACGTTGTCTTTAAATTCATCAACTTCTTTCAAAAACAACTAAGAGTCCTGGGCTGACGCAAACCTCATTGCACACCTGATAAACCAGTGGCAAAGCTCCTTCCTAAGTGTGCAGCTTGCGATCACAAACGGAATTTAGTCAAGCCCATAATTCAGTTCTCAAGTAATAGTATCTTCCCCATTTTTCCTCCCTTTTTGCTTCCCCAACACAAACCCAGCATCTGTTGCTCAAAGACAAGAGAGAAACTGCTTTGCAGTGAGCGTACCTAAGTGTTGATGTTGGCAGGGATCTTTTCCCAAGTGTGGGGGGCAGCATGGCGGTGGCTGTTTGAAAATTAAACAATTGGGCAATGAAGCCTGACAGCATGGGCTGACAGGAGGCCGGAGCTGACTTTTCAATACTGTCTGGAGTTTATATTGTGGGGAGAAAATACTCAGGAGCCCCTTGAGTCAACTACATTTTTGGTAGGGAAATAAATATTAAGTTTCAACATCCCTTTGAGATAGCTACATGCTATTCCCATTTTACAGACGAGTAAACTGAGAGATGTGAAAACAGGATACCAATGAGTCCAATTTACGACTAGAAAATCCAGTTAAAAAGGGAATCTGACAGTGTCCAGTCAGTACCACTGACCAGAGATCCAATGTCTGGTGGGTTGGTGCTGGGTCATCATCTGCACTAGTTCCTACTCAGCTGGGGCCACCTCCTACCTCACCCCAGATCTGCAGGTGAGTCCTTCTCAACCCAGGTGTGGGAGAGAGGGAAAAGAGATGAGCAATGATGTGAGGCGGAGAAAAGGAGCAAATGGGAGTGGAGCCTTGGGGAGAGGAGGCTGGGCAGAGGTGGGTCCTTGGGGGAGAAGACAGGATTTTGGGGGTGAAGAGGCGGGGAGAGGGTTCCAGCACTCCTGCTGGGGTGTGCAGTTTTTAAGCATTATAAAACTGTTACCCCACAATGAAGTTCAGATTCACGGTTCCCTGACTAGGCAAGAGACCACAATGTCTCCTCATAATGTTAACAGGGATTATGACAGCACCTCACAATGATAAATGTCATTAGAGGAACTGGGAAAGGATCACTGAGTCCTAAGCTTTACTCAACATAAGGCAGAACCCATACAGAAAGAGGGCTGAAAAATCTCTTGGAACAAAGAGAGCAAAAGTATTCTGTCTTCTTATACCCCCTGGCAATACAACCCGGGCTTTCTTGGTATATACCCTCCCCACTCTCTCATGCTGTGTGATGATTGTTTCGTTTACTCTGATCATTAATTGCTCTTGGTTTCCTCTGTTGTAGTTTGTCTCCCATTGTTCAGGATTTACATTACTCACCAGGAAATCAGTGAGAGGTCCTGTGATTAGAAAGGTATGCTTCCTTGTAGGGCCCACCCTTGCTTGCTTGCTCAGGTACAGAAAACAGACCTTCAATACAACTACGCCAATATAGCAAAAGGTAATCATGTGAACAGAAGTAGAGGGACTGTAATTTGATTATATTAAAAGCTACAAGAATTCACTTTGTCCTGCACAATATACACAATGCACACACACCCCCCCCCCCTTCATATTCACCTTCACAAGCTACGGCAATATATTTCTGCACAGGTTTGGATTTTGTGTTTCAATTGTGAAAGTCGAGTTCATCCCCCCCAGAGGCGAACACTGGCATATAAAGGGCAGGTGTAGGGTGAACTAGGGATGTTAAAATGTGTTTAAGTAAATGTGTAACTGCTGAAGATTTCGGCTGTTACATGGTTACATACAGGGCAGCTGTTGACTCCCCAGGAGCCAGGGTCTTCCCCCACCCACCCTGTGATGCTGCCTCTTCTACAGCAAAACCAGCATTTAAGCCAGCTCCCTGTATGTACCGGGAACCTCTGCATAACTAGGTTACACTTTCACATCCCTACTGCAAACTACTTCTTGGCTAAATACATCTCTCTTACTGCCCAATACCTTGCTATGTCCCCGCTGTGGGGAAGACAGAGATTCTCTGGAGCAGAGGATGCCACTCTGAGAAAATCATGTTGTTAGGGGATATAAATGTCCACTAGGCACTAGGATTAGGCCAAAATAATTCTCTCCTGTCTTCTAAAGCAGGATGGCATCCCACCTCTCCAGCAGTGGCAGTGTAATGCTGGAGCTTCTTAACTGGATTCTGGTTATAGTTCTGAACCAAGCCGGATGCCACTAATCTTTCACGGGGTTACCGCTGGACACGATCTCTTTCCCCTGCTTAAACCCTTCTACTGACAAAGTGAGAAAGCTGCGTTAGCAGTCGCACTGTCATAAAACCAGCCGCTTATACACACGGCCCCCATCAATTCAACATTGCAAGAACAAATTTGTGTAACCCAACTAGGTTCTCTCGGGGCAGCCAGAGCGAGCAGTAACTGTAGATCTTTTCCACTGCTAATATCTAGTAGGTTATCTAGTTCATCCCCCTTCCAATGCAGGATTGCTCTGTCCAGTATGTTTTCTGGTGGTCAGAGGATAAGAAATGAACCAAACAAAACCTCACTTTTATCTACTGAATGACAAGCCTCAAATGTTTAAGCCCGTGTTCCAAAAGAGAAGGTTAAAAATGAACTTTCCATGCGAGGCAGTTCAGGGTGGGGATGGAGATTATTTTCCAGACAACATTTCTAGTTTCATTTTAATGATATAAGACAATAGAGCTTTCATTTAGATTAAGGAACTTTGTCTGCCAGCCTGCCACAACCTCCTGCAGTCTCTACAGCTGTTGAACAACAATGTCAAAAGGAGCTCTTAGCTGGAGTCCAAAATACCTATTTCTACTTACAAAATAGAAAATACACGTAACACTACTGATACGGCCCCACTTACATGGCCACAGATAAGAAACCACGTCATTTACGTCTCTCTTATTGAAACACTTCCACTGGATACACAATTAAACTGTATTAGATAACATTTTAATTCTTTTCCCTGCCCTGAGAGCTGATATGAATGCTGCTGGAAAATACGATTATTCCAACTACAATATGTAACAGGAAATGATGCTTTGGAGATGAACCTTTTTGTGGCGAAAGGTGGGCTTTGTGCACCTACATGCCTGGCTATGGCTATTACAGCATCATTATTCATTTCCATTCGTAAGATTTGTATTCATGGCTCTAGGAGCCAGGAGAGCCAGTGAAGAACTCTGCAGGAGCGATTGCTCTTCTCTTATCTTTTTTGTCTAGTAGATTTCAACCCAACCATTTTCTTTTGACTTCCCGTGTTATTAGGTGTCCTGAATCTGCCCAACTTAGTGAAACTATATTTAAAAAAAACCCAAAAACCAAAACCAAAAACCCTTTTCCACAAAATCCTACATTTTTATTCAACTCTGATTTTCCCTTTGGAGTCTGTAAACCAATCAAGAGACCAAAGGAGGCTAGCTTGGGTTTGCTCAGGCAAGGGCTAGGGGTAAACAGGAGGGCTGAATAGACCCGAGACATTGTGAAACACCCTATTCCAGACGCCAAGCTTACTGACCTGGTCTAAACGAAGAGCACCATCAACGAAGCGCTGCTTGCGCAGATGTGTGGCGATTCGATGGAGGTTCAGGACAGCTTGGTGAATTTCGTCGATGGGGTGTTGGGGAGAAATGGGAGGCAGCTCCTCTGTCTCAAAAACCTTCCTAGGATTTTCAATCATGCTCTGTGCATGGTCATAGCTCAGCTGCACGCAGGAGCAGATAACTGTTCGCCCGAACCATTCATCAAGGATCTGTAAAATCAGAAAATGTAAATAAAGTCATTAGCTACAAGAGGAGGATCCTGCCACCCATCATAGCAGATTATACTTTTTTACATAAGAACATTAGAACAGCCAGACTGGGTCAGACCAAAGGTCTATCTAGTCCAGTGTCATGTCTGCCAACGGTGGCCAATGCCACATGCCCCAGAGGGAGTGAATGGAACTTAATAAACATCAAGTGGTCCCTCTCCTGTCACCCATTTCCAGACTCTGACAGAGGCTAGGGAAACCACCCCTGCCCATCCTGACTAATAGCCACTGATGGACCTAACCTCCATAAATTTATCTAGTTCTTTTTTAAACCCTGTTAAACTCCTGGTCTTCACCACATCCTCTGGCAAGGAGTTCCACAGGTTGACTGGGCGCTGAGTGAAGAAAAACTTCCTTTTGTTTGTTTTAAACCTGCTGCCTATTAATTTCATTTGGTGACCCCTAGTTCTTATATTGTGGGAATTAGTAAATAACTTTTCCTTATTCGCTTTTTCCACACTAGTCATGATTTTATAGATCTCTATCATATCCCCCCCCCCGCCTTAGTGTTCTCTTTTCTAAGCTGAAAAGTCCCACTCTTTTTAATCTCTTTTCATATGGCACCTGTTCCAATCACCTAATCATTTTTGTTGCCCTTTTCTGAACCTTTTCCAATGCCAATATATCCTTTTCAAAATTAGACAACCACATCTGTACACAGTATTCAAGATGTGGGCAAACCGTGGTTTTATATAGAGGCAATAAGATATCTGTATTATTCTCTATCCCTTTTTTAATGATTACTAACATTGTTTGCTTTTTTTTTTTTTTTTTTTTTTTGAAGGGAGGAGGGGGGGACTGCTGCTGCACATTGAGTGGATGTTTTCAGAGGACTATCCACAATGGCTCCATGATCTCTGTCTTGAGTAGTTGTTGCTACATTAGTCCCCATCATATTGTATACAGAGTTGGGATAATTTTTTCCAATGCTTATTACTTTGCATTTATCAAGATTAAATTTCATTTGCCATTTTGTTGCCCAATCTCTTAGTTTGGTGAGATCTTTTCGAAGCTCTTCACAGTCTGCTTTGGTCTTAGCTCTCCTGAGCAGTCCCTCATGTTAAAAATAAAAAGATCCAACTAAACTGAGAAGGGGCTTGTGTGCAGATTGGTAGGAAGAACCATGAATAGGCACCTCAACAGTGCTCAGGTGACAGTCTAATTGGAAACCTACTAGATGCTGGAGGGTCAAATATGCAGCAGTTTGCAGTCACCCTTTATTACAGGGGTGTGGTCGACAGAGAACGAAAACTGTGCCCTGAGATTCATAGTTAGGCTTGGATCAAGACTGGGGACTGCCTGCAGAGACCTCCATGTCAGACATATGTTTGTAGGCTACATGGGCTGTGCTTTGGACCCTGCTGGTCCAGACCTACCAAACTCTATCCCGCATTTCAATGGGTCTTAAACCCATTACTCAGGCCAGGGTGCAGCCCAAAGAATCGCAAGGAATAATCCGCAAGTTTCCACAATCTTTCTGATCCAAGAAATGTTGCCAGCAAGCGCATATGAAATTAATTTTAAAAAAATGCATACAGAAACCACCCATATTTTTAAACTATTTAATAAAAGGTCTATGTGGAATTTAATCTTCAGCTATTCGTTAGGGCAAAAAGGAAGAGAGCCATATTTTCAGATGAGGCAAGACACCAGCGTTGCAGAGCTGCTGATAGTGGAGACAGAGCATGAAGGGGCAAGAGGGAGCCTGTTCTCGGACAGGGAATCAGGCTCATCAAAGGGGGGCGGGCCAATGAGAAGTCTGGAGAAGGCGGCTGAGGGTAAAATGAAGTAGAAGTGCTTAGGGGAAGGGGGGAACATTTTAACTCTCGCCTGAGCAGCAATCTGACATCCTCAGTCAGAGAAATGGGACCATCCCAGTAGGAAGTAATTTCAGCAAGTGGGCAGGCTTCCAAGGAGGAAGGCAGTAAACTCTCAGTAAAGCAATGCGCACCAGGGCATTGCTGAAGGAGGAGGGGAAGATTTGCCATTGATGGTGCTGATTCACTCCCCATGAGAGGCACGCTGTTCACCTGCTTACCAGGCCACCATGCGCACATGCTGCATAACTCCACAGGCGGGGGAACTGCGTAGTAGCAGGCATCTAAGTCTATTTCCTATTAAATGAGGTTGCGTCACGAACTCTGGGACACATTCTTTTAAGCCTTCACAACCAGAGATTTAACGTTCTTGGAAGTGTAGCTGATGATGCAGAGGCAAATGTGTGTATATAAGATATATGCAGGTTAGAGAAATTATTATAATTAACAGAACGTAAGAAATTAGATGTCCTCCTATTCGAAAAGTTATTCTGTCTGAGTTCTGCCTCACTGCATTCTGTTCAGTTTAACACTTGTCTGAGTTGAAAGGTGCTTCTTTTACTTGGTCATTGACACACAGTGAAATCTGCTGTTTCTAGTAGGCCTCCTTCGCCATCTATAGACTTACTACGGTTTGGTAATACTGAACCCAGGAATTTGAATTCCAAGACTTGGTGCTCTTATGCAAAACACATTAGGGCTATTACAGAAGTTCCCAACCCTTTTGGGGTGTCATATTATTAATACAAGAAACTTCATTCTTCTGTCACTGTCTGAGAAATCAGGAATGAAATCCTATAGAAAATGCTGGTCTCTTCCCTCTTGGATGGATAGTAATGAATACTCAAAAAAGTCTATATTTCAGGGCTTTAAAAAGCTCTAAAAGTAAATTAGTTCAGGTTTTCATTGTCATACACATTATTTCATTTCACTGTTTCTAAAGTCTGTTCTTTAATGGCAGACAACGTCAGGCACTTTGGGAGAAAAGTTTGTTTTGTTTTGTTTTTTAATAGATGCAAAGACACTTTACACATTCCCTTCTGTTTGTAGGGTGTTTTATTTTCTCTAATGGTCTTTTTAAGGACCAAAACCCTCCCTATCCAAAGACACGGCGACTTCCTATAGGGTTACTAAGATGCTGCATTATCTCTTTAAACTCTATGCCATGGGCAAAAGGCAAGAAGGTTAATGAAAAATACAAAACCAATTAGCAGGTTAATGAAAAATAAATAATTCACATTTTAATCAGGCAAACCAAGGGGTTTCTCGTGGACCTGGAAAGATTTTGCTCCAAGTAATGAAACAAGTGGTGGCAATGGCAAGTTTGTTTCAAGCTTGCTTTGTCAGGCAAGTTTTGCTTTAAAGAAGAGAATAAATGCAATCAACTACAGTAATAATTGTATTTAGTTCCAGGATAAGATGCATCCTATAACTCGTTATTATGTGTATCACCATAACACCTAGCAGCCCCGGTAATGAATCAAGACACCGCTGTGCTAGGTGCTGTACAAAACCACAAAGATGGTCCTGCCCCGAGGAGCTTACAATTGAAGTATAGCCCAAGAGACAACAGCTGGATACAGACAGATGGAGGAACACAAGAAATAAAACAGATGATAAGCAGGAGGCACAATTATATCCGGCTATGCCTGCACATCTAGATGTTTATCAGTACAGGTTGTACCTCCCTTAAGCGGGAATCCCTGGTCCGGCACGACCATGGATATTCCTGGACCATGAAATCCAGGAACAGGGAGCTCTGGCGGAGGGGCAGGAGCACGATAGGAGGGACGGGAGACTCATCCAGAAGCCCGGTGTTGCAGGAGGGGAGGAGGGCACAGCATGGCGGGGAGTTCTAGCTCCAGCCTCAGTCAGGCAGCCACGGAGCCTGAGCCCCAGCTGGGGCTATGGCGTCCCGGCTGCAGAGCCAAGTGGCTTCAGAGCTGCCGATGGCAGCTAGAAAGCCCCAAGGGGCCAGGGCAGCAGCGCGGCCAGGCTGGAGCCCTCGTCTGGTGGGAGTTGGGCAGCATGCCATGAGGAGAGGGACCTCCCTGGTCTGGCAAATCCCCTCGTTCGGGACAGGTCAGGTCCCTAGTGTGCCAGACAAGGGAGGTTCAACCTGTACATGAATGAAGGATTCAATACGAGCAGTCAAGGGCAAAACTACACAAATCTGCTAGTTTGGCAAATTTTACAGAAGTCAGGAATTTCCTTCAGATCTCAAAACCCATGGCAAATTTTATCACAGAAAGCATTAGATATCCTAGACTCAGGTAATTCTGAAAATACTGATTCAGGATAAGAAGCCCAGTGGCAATTCATCCAGAAGGAAAGTTTCTATGCCATAACTGAATTCCCCTCCCTTTTTATGACTGAGGAAATTTGATTGAAAGTGGGGGCTTGATTTTTAGAGGTTCATTTGTTCATGTAGCTCAGTCCCCCATCTGAAAACAATTCCACATGGTAATGAAATTGTGACATCATAGCTCCTGGCTGTTGAAGTAACCACAGTACGGTACCAGTAGGGCCGGAGTGAGCAGCAGGAGAGGGAAGAACAGATAAGCTCTTAAGTAGAGATCCCATTTCAGACAGATGTCAGAACACAGAATGTGTCACCAAATGGTTAGGGAAAGTACAGGGAACTATAACAAATGAGGCATATAAACAGGTAGGTTCCAAATGATGTTTGGATAATGGTTTACCTTGGGAACAACTGCCTCATGAATGACATTATTATACCATATTGCACAACTACTCGCTCCTGATCTTGATTGTTTATAGAAGATTTCTCTGCAAACTTTTCTGCCATTTTTCTCTGAATTGTCTTATTGTCCCTCACAGGAAGCAACATGGATCAAATTTCTGTTTTGCTGCCTGAAATGTAACTGTTCAATCATAATCTCACCTCTTCTGTATGACTGACAAGCAGAAGCCAAATCTTCGCTTTGTGAAATATCAGACAGAGTGCGATACAGCCACAGGAGATTAACCAGTGCATGTGTTAACACAGGCTGGCCATGTTCAGGGTCAGGTGTCAGAACATACAACCCCACTACCAGATAGTGCTGAATTCCCCTGTTTTATCTTCTGGAGACTATTTGCCGTCCCTAAGTCCAGGAAGGAAGCTGAGCTGGCTTCAGTGCGTTATGGAGAATGCAATTTCTATTCTTGTGATGTTGGGTGCTTTTTAATTGGTACTCAGTGCACTTCAATAACTCTAAAAATACATAGAGACATCGAAATAGATGTTGGATATGTTTTGCCCGCATGAATGCGTATGGTTGCTTGCTGTCAACACTTTCAAATGCATCTAGATCCAAGGGAAGTGGCTTTGAGCCAGAGGGAAGTGCTGATTCCATCAGGTGTTTCAGACCCCAGCAGCTCCCTCGTCAGTGGCAGTATGTTCCAAGCAGCCCAGAAAATGAAACTGGACAGACCCTCACATGCGCGTTTGTGTGCAGTGCCCAGATGTGGAATTCAGAGGAGAGGCTGAGTCTCAGCTGCAGAACACCTCACAGCACCTGCACGGACACGGTGCAGCTCAGCGCTTGAAACATACTGGCTGACAGGACTGGAGCAGTTGATCCTCAAAAAGGGCACTTTGCAGACGGCACGTCATGGCTGCCCACTAAAGTTCACAGGCTACACAAATGGCAGATTAGGCAGCATGGCTGTGATGCTTTTATGTTGTAACATACAATACACATAATACAGGTGAACCTCTCTCTAAAGGCACCCTTGGGATCTGAACAGTTCCAAAT
Organism: Pelodiscus sinensis; assembly: GCF_049634645.1. Lineage (NCBI taxonomy): Eukaryota > Metazoa > Chordata > Testudines > Trionychidae > Pelodiscus > Pelodiscus sinensis. The sequence continues at coordinate 49,652,783 of NC_134720.1, forward strand.
CAGAGAATTTGCCGAATCATGGAAGGTCACTATTGGTTAGCAGTGCCACCAACACTTCCACTGCTTACTGGATCCTTAGTAGGGATGTAATAGTGCAGTCAATTAACCAATTAACCAATAAGCAAAAGCTTATAGGTTAATGCTATAGACTGCACACATTTCCCTCCCCCCCACTTGCCAGTAAATTTTTTAGCAGGCTGGCCAGTAGCCCGGCTCAGTCCTGGCTCATGCTGGGTCCAGGACCTACCTCTACTGCAGCTCTGCATTTGAAGTGTATTAAGAGCCGGGTGGGTGGGCAGGCAGGCAGGCTCAGTTCTGGCTCACAATGGGTCTGGGAGCTCAGACTCCCCATACCCTGTACAGTGGCTACTGCCACCCCGCGCTGCTTCCTTTTTATCAGAGGCAGCAGCACAGGGTGACAGTCAGCTGGTCTGCGAGGGGAGCTGGTTTTTAAACTGGGTCCCGCCTGGCACCCTGCACTGCACTGGTATAGAGGCAGCAGCACAGAGTGGCAGAGGGCTCCTCGGGAATGAGGCCAGAGCATGCTGGCTGCTGGCCCCGCCCCTCCAGACTATAGAATAGTCGACTAACCGATAAGAATTCACGAGGCTACTCGACTATTCAATTAACCGATGTTTAACCTCCCTAGCTCTTCGAAGACATTGAAGGGTAAATCAGATCTAAAGAACCACACACAACACGGAGAGCTACGTCTGGTAGCTGTAAACAAACTTTATGGGACCCCAGGAAACTTGGCCACCCCCATGAGAAGTGGCCATCCGGCTCACTAAAATCAGGCCGGACCATGGATGTTGCCAGTCCAGAGAGTGCCAGACTAGAGAGATTCAACCCGTACAATGAGTGATTTCCAACCCCCACAAGATGGCACCGGTGTTCAGAAAGGGTTAAAGGACAGCCATTGTTGGACTTATTAAAATCAGTCACTCCTATGTAGGGACTCCATAGATATTTTTCTGGCAGACACACTAACTGGGGATTTATTTGTGTAACGAGGGGTAACACTGCAATTACTGACAAGCCCTTCCTCTACAGTGGTGCTGTCAGGCAGTGCTTTATAAACCTGAGATCAAAATATTGTTTTGTAGGCTGCCTAACAACAAGGTGCTCATAAGGCCACTGTGTTCCTAGCCACTTTCCATGTTATATCATCGTTTTTTACAGCTCTCTATGCCACTGACAGAGAAATCCAAGTTCAAAGGCCATGCTCAGCAAGCAGAACAGCCCTGTTGACAGACTTTACCTCTTACTAACCCTGAAGCGAGAAAAAGATCCAATTTCTCCTGCCTACACAAGCACCATAGTGTAGTAGCACTAGATGTGCTTTGCCCTGACCTCAAAGATAAGCTCCTGGAGAAAAGCCACATTGGAAAAAGGCTTGCGGTTGCATCTTATCTTGGAAAAAGGAAGGTTTATTAATTTGTCTAATTCGTATTCAAACCCAGTGATCCAAACTTCCATTCAGTCTTGAAAGACTGAGAAACCTGTTTGTTGCACTGGCTTTAGGAACGAGCCTTCCAAGAGGAAAGCGCGGACTCTGATGTCGGAGATCTTTCCGACCAGAATGCAGCCTGACTCCAGAGATCAGCATCCCTGAGCAGACAGGAGGAAAGGCACTGCACTGCGACTCGGCCAAACTTGCACTGGCTGGATCTAAATATTGTTCGAAAACTGAGCATCTGTATCCAAGCGGTAAGAGGCTACACGCACACGATGCAGCTTAGTTCTCGAAACATGTTGCATCCAGGTGACAAGAATGGAGCAGTTAAAGCACAGATCCTTGAAAAGGGCACTTTGTAGATGGCATATCATGACTTCCCAGGGCTGCATGAACTATAGGCCAGACAGCATGCTCAAAGAGCACTCAGTGGTAAATAAAGAGCCAACTAGTACATAGTATTAGAGGGTGCTTTGAGCTAGTAGAATTCAGGATACAGAAAACTGAAGACTTCCCGAACCATAGTCTAAACCCTTCATAAACGCTGGAGATGGGCCTAGAACTAGAGATAAATTACAACACTGAAGACGTTTGGAGAACAGCTGCAGCTGGGAGGCGGTGAGGATGAGACTAGGTGGGCCTGCCACAGACAGGGGCTGTTCCAGCAGGCCCCGCAGGGCTGGAACAGCCCTATGCCCAAGGTGGGTAGAGAGTTGCTTCAGCTCCAGCTCCTACTGGTTAACTGGAACCAATAAGCCTCACCCATTAAGGGTGATGCCCACTGGTTAAGCAGTTAACGTTTTACATCCCTAGCTAATACCTACCAATGGAGATTCTGAGCCCCTCTGGAGCAATGGGGATATTTACAGTGGAACAAAACTAATTTGCATTGGAAAGATCAGCCGAGGATCACATCAGCCCAAAAAAACAGCTACCCCAACAACCTTTGCAAGGGTACACTGCATAAAAGCAACATACTTATGGGAAAGCATTGGGCTTGAAACAAAAAACTCTTCCTGTTTTCCAAAGCCCTTTAGGGAGGGGGGACACAGTCACAGGTCTCGGAGGGCCCGGCCACCATAAAAGCAACCGAAGAGCAGACTGTTACACTGCCCAGCGGGATGGGAGGTAAATAGAGAGAGAGAAATGAAGGCTCAGAAATAGCTGACTGCTCCCCCAGCCCTCCACGATGAGTCAAACATGAAGACGAGTGAAATATCACTTGATGCCCTCAATGATAACATGCCGCAGCGGCATCCCTGAAATTATGAGAAATAAAGGTGATGTTCATTTACACATTGCACAGCCTCAAAGGGTACAACTGGGTCTTTTAAAAAGGGCAATCCCACGATGTGCCCCATTACTATACAGTCCTAAGAGCCACTCTCTCCCAGGCACCATCAATACCCCTGCGTCCATCCTTCTCCGTCTTACACGATGAGGATGCACCAATCAATGGTTCTACAAGTCACAGGACACACTGTTCGCAGAACGGGAGAGATTCTTGAGCTGACGTGTTAGTGGCTTATTCGTTTGATGATCTGGACTCTCTCTTCACAGACGTGGGGCCCGGGGCAGCGGATGAAGAATGACCAAGAGGAACAAAGACGACAGAATGCACAGGGTTACCTTGCCTTCTGGAGTCATTCTCCACATTACAGAAAATGTCAGTCTGTCTTTCATGGGATTGAGACTGCACAACTCCTCACAGAGCAGTCTGGGGAGCATAGGGATGACCTGAAAAACAAGACAGCACGGGTCAGGACAGACATTGGCTGTGGTCCCCACTGCCCACCCCTTCCCCCGTCACAGGTCCCCAACAAAAGCAAGGAAAAGGTCTAAAGTCACTTAAAAGGAGCATCTCTTCGGCTCTCCAAGTTACAACCTTTATGCCATCTGAAGCCTCCTTCTTGCCACTTTAACCCTGGGAGGGGTGGGGAAAGCTCAGAGAAGCGTAGCTGGGAAAGGCAGTTTTCCAGTGGTCCAAAGCAGAGAAGTCTTGATTCCCGGATTCTGTTCCCTACCCTCTCATCTGTAGGTTGATACCAGATAAGTCATTTAACTTGCCTTCAAGTACTCTCTGCAAAAGAGCTATAAAACTTCTCTCTGTCTCAGAGGTGACTTAAGGCTTTACTAAAGCTTGTAGAGCACGTCCATAGCCTGGGTCAAAAGGCAGCGAGATACTGGACAACACCAAACAAAAGCGCCTGTTTTATGACTAGCCCACATGCACTAAGGCGACTGAGAAGCCAAGACAGGGAACAATGTTTATTTTTATTGAGCTCACTTCCAGGTTACCAGACAGAAGGCATTAGCTGGGATTTTATCTGCAAAACAATAGTCCACGTCCCATCAATATTTGTGGAGCTGACTCCCAGCTGCTATCAATTCACTTATTTCTAAACTAGAAGATTTACCCAGCATTGCTCGGGTCCTTAATTCATTTTTGTGTTTTGGAAAATCCAAGGACAATGCCCATGATTCATTAAAATCATCGCTCTGGGGTGGAGCTGGGGAGGAGGGTCCAGGTTGTAGGCTGCCCCGGGGGAAGAGGACAACTCCAGCCCTCTCTCACCACAGCATCTTGGGGCCAGGTGAGAAGCGCTTGTTGATGGCCACTGCAGCTCCAGTGGGCACAGCTGGGGGAAGGGGTCATGTCCCCCGGCTGGGGCAGGTCCAGGTTCATCTGTCCCTGTACTCCCTAGCCAGAGTGAGAAATTCAGTAAACTGTGCGCTTTCCCCTTGCTCCCTGACAAAGGGGAACAGCCAGCAATGCTCCCGTACAATCGAGAGTAACTGTTTGGGACCGAGTTCTCCTGCTGGGGTAAATCAATGTAACTCCATCGATTGCAGTGATGCTGATTTACACTAGTGAGGAGCTGTGTCCCAGGGTATCTTCCAGGTGACACCTGTGTCAAAGTTCATATTCATCAGACATGTAGCAAGTCAAACCCTAATGATCTGAAGTTTAATTTTTGTATTTCCTCTCTCGTCTTCGACCCTTTTGAAAAACAGTCAATGCACTAAACAAAATGTGCATGTTCTCATTGTTTATGTAGGGCTGATAATAAGCCTGATGCTTTAGACAAGGAGGAACTCCAATCTGCTGTTCAGAGGATAAATATTTAAGGTCATGTTTTATTTCTATTGTTAAATCCTACCACCACGGTGAATGTATCACTATCTAAGTTACCTTAACAGGCACCGTTCCAGGTCCTGACACCCACAGGTTTTAGAGATAGTTCTGCTGTATTTGAAATAGGGATGTGACCAGTTAACAGGTGGCCTGGCCAGGCTGGAGCAGTTCCCTGCTTGCAGTGTGGAGGAATGGGACTGGCCCAGCCTGGCTGGAGCAGCCCCCCAACCAGGCTACACTGCTGGGGGGGGGGGGGGGAAGCACTTCAGCCCAGCCAGGCTCCCATTCCCACCTGCAGGATCATGATTAATCAGTTATGTTTAACTGGTTAACTGTTTAACCAGGATTTTACATCCCTAATCTGGAACCCAGATGATGAATAACTGGGTTCTCAAAAGACACAAGGCATAAAAATTGGAGTCTGTATTTTTTTTTTTGAAGTACACATATTTCATATTTACCTTTAGCTTTCGAAGAAAGTCCCTAAAATATTTAATCACATTTGTCACTTGGCACCAGACCACTGCTCATAAATCCACTCTAATCGCACAGCATGTTCATGCCAAAGGGTTATCTCTGTAGTTTCTGACAATTCAGAAGCCACTTTCAACATGAATCAGCAGCGCTGGTTCAAGTGGGAAGGCCAAAAGGGCACAGATTGTGATAAGCCGTTTCCCTCAACACAAAGGCCGTCAGCTGTGTTATTCCAGTGGCGAAAAGCAAGTTAACACTCCTAGTAAATTCATAATTTACAGATATACTACGTGAGGTCTGCCATGCTGCCTGGAAAAGCCAACAACACAAGGCTATAAATTTAGAATGAGTTTTGTCAACACACAGCACAAAAGCGAACATGGTATTATAGTCTATAAAGTGCAATCAGACCAATTGTTGGGTTTTTTTCTATATATTTTTTGTTAGTCTCTAAGGTGCCACAGGACTACTCGTTTTTAAACCATTATAGATTACTGTACATGTACAACATGTCATAAGCTAAATCCTTAATTTAGGGTTGTATTTAACTGTTATGGGGAGGTGCAGGTTCTGGGAGTGAGTGAGGGAGGGAGGGAGCATGTGTGCAGGAGCGTGCAGGGGATGGGGTTGTGGGGTCTGGGAGAGCCACGTGGGGGTTCTCGGCTCACAGACCTGGATTAAGGAGGTTCGAGTGTACCTGACTTGCATACTTAGTGTATGACAGCTTTTCCCTTCCTTCATCCCCTACTGAAGCAACAACATTTTGCTAGAGAAATCCAGGATCCGGTGTGCTTTGCATGCAAGCCATGGTGACCCCAAGCATGAAATATAGGTCAGATGATGAGGGATGCTCTTGTTTTTAAAAAGCTCTCCTAAGTGTACTTGAGCAAGATTAATAACGGACTCGAGAGAGTATAATGGTATAAAAGCGGTTCTGAAGATTTAAAACACACCAAAGCTTTAATGCGGACCCCTCTGAAGAGCAGGGGAAGGTAGGTGCTTTAACTCGGATTATAATTAAAGCACTACTCAAGGTTAACAACAGAACCTTAACCTCCCCCAAGCTTAAGCTAAAAAAGCAGCTCAATCCTTAGAAATTCAGTCTAGCTGGTCCCTCTGAAGGCCAGGGGAAGGTGGAAGCAGTGGAAACTGGAAGGTGGAAAAGGTAGAACGAATGTTGCCAGGAGGAGTAAACAGTAAGCTACGTGGTAAGAGAGACAGTAAACGTAGGACAGGATTTGAGCAAAATCAGTGAAGCCAGAGACAGGCTCTGTGAGGCAGAGTGAGGGCAAAGGGACATGCCTGATGCCTTCCTGGGCAGCGACAGTCCCTAAGGGAAGGGTGGGACAGGAAGACAACTGGGCGTAACACTCTGTTTTGTATGAGCTGCGCTCTGCTGAGCTACATACACGTACTAGAAGATTTGCCCAGCAGTGCTTGGGTCCTTTAACTCAAAGGAGTTTTGTTTTTCTTCATTTAAGCCGTTGTTCTGGGGTGGGGCTGGAGATGAGGGGTTCAAGGACAACCCAAGCCCTCTCTCACTGTAGCAGCTTGGAGCCAGGTGAGACGCGCCTCTCCATGGCTGCTACAGTTGCAGCAGGCACAACCAGAGGAGGGGTGAATGTCCCCCAGCTGGGGGACTGAGATATACAGTCAGACAAACTCTCTCAAATACATAGTAGATAGCTGTCCCTCTCTCCATCCCTGCCTCCTGCTGGCCCAACGAGGTTATAGCTGTCCTGGTTCCCATCTCTGGCCCCTTGCTGCCCACCTGTGGTCATTCTATAGTATAACTGTCTCTCCTATCAAACCCCTCTCTCCCTTTCCATTTTAAAAGAAACAATCAAATTCCAGGCACATCCCATTGTCCTGGCACAACCAAACCCTGACCTTAAGTAATAAAAGGAGGAAGCTGCACACCAAGTGTGGTGGTGCCAGCTCTTACTGTTTAGGAGGAGGTCTTGAACAAATGACTCGCAGACAAATGGACAGACAGCAAGACAGACACACATTTCTACAATATATAGTAAGAAGTATAAAAAGGCATTAACGGGTTAGACACCGTGCCAGGTGAGTGACTGCAGCATGCCTTTAAGAGAGTTCAACTCAAATCAGGAGCATTAAACCTCTGCAGTGGGGCTCTTGGAGAGGAACATGCTTAAGTAGCTGGGCGATTTTGGGGGAGGTTCAGCGATATTCCTGGGGACTCAGGGCAGAGTTCCATTTCCAAGGAGGGGGAGCTGACGGAGTTAGGGCCCAGGAAGTGAACCAACCAGAGAGCCCCAGTGAGGAATCAGATCAGTGGCCAGCCTGAGGCTCCAGAAGCTTAAGACATCCAGGGGATCCAGAGCACAGAGATGTGGATTCCCTCCGCAGCACGCCCAGAGCTTGGCCAGCAGGGAGCCAGCGTGAGAAACAGGCAAGTTAGTGAAGCCAGAGTAAGAAACAGATACTGAAGATGGAAGTTTTCCTTTATATGGTCTTTCTGTGGCTATAAAACTGAACATGCCCTGATACACTGTTCACAGCAGCTGGTCCTCTGGCTGGCAGGCTCACCTAGTACCATGTTCAACCCTGCTTCTGAGAAAATTGAGCTTTTGCCTCTTGGGCAAATAAACTGCATCCAGAATCCAACAACTAGTTTCCAGGTTTAGCACTGATTCCTGGAGAGCTGGGATAGCTGGAGGGCATAGACACTGCCCTGGAAAAGTCTCCACTCGCTCGGAAAGGCAGAAACATCTGCGAGAGCTGTGACGGGCTCACTGGCCAAGGTCAGCAGCAGGTGAGCCAGGGCAGCTCTAGAATCAATGGGAATTGCCATCGAGGTTTTTCAGAGATCAGCAGGCAGAGGGAATCAATCTATCAACACAATGATGAGCAAAAGGAACAACCACTGTTCAATAATAGCCCCCAGGGATTTTTACAAAGTCACATGGGCAATTTTAGTCCCTTCAAGCCATCTAATTCCTCTGTTTCCTCGCCTTGGCTGACTGCTCTCAATTGGTTTAGGGTGACTATGGTCAGATTACTGCCTTCCACGAGCACCCCTTCATCTTTGGTCTATCTGCCAGGGTGGTATTACATTCCCAGTCATCTCAGCTTCCACGAGCTGCTCTCTGCTCATGCAGGGAGGGGAACCCTAAGATTTAACAATGGGGTGGGCTTAGTTAGCCTATCACTCATACAGTGAAAGGCACTCAAAGGAAATAGGCAATTTGTTTATGAGCCAAGATTTCTGCTTAAACGTTTTCTTTTTTGTATCAACACTTCCATGAATTCAGATTTCGATCAACTCTTTGTTACCCAGCTTGACATTATCAAAATATCAACACCCTGACAACCTGCTGGTGTCAAAAGTGAATGTCTAAACTCCTTGGACTCAGCATGTAGACAGGCTTCCAGTTCCAATCTTTGATCTCTATTATAAAACAGGACCAGAAAATTATGATAGGGGTTTATGGCTGACCTTTCACTTGAGTTGCTTCACACCTAAAATAACACCACCATAAGAGGTGCCAAAAGGGAGAAAACTTAGGGATTTTCTTGCCTTTTTTAACACTTGATTTACTTTTACTTCTAAACCGCTGGATTTTATTAAACTGCTAGCCATTACACAACCTGTCTTCTGGACAAATGGCTAAAAGAATTAAATACGTAGATTTAATTAACTTCCTCTTTGGGAGAATTTGCACTATTCTAAGTCATGGCAATGTCACAGCTGCGTTTATGGAATAGTTCCATCAAAGGAAAGTCTATTTTCTATGAGCGTGACCTTACCATCTTGTTTCAAACCAGCTCTTATTACCTTCTTGCGTCCAGGCCCTCAGTTATTTTTAGCTATTTTGTTAGACTTAATAACCATCACATGTAAAATTGGGAATTTAAAATCCAACATTTGATCAACTTTTTTTTACCAAGTTAGAGTCACTGGGAGAAGTCTTCCATATTTTAAATACCAAATTTGGTTGGCACTCTTAAAAATCTATCCATGCAGGGCAAAAGCATGGATAACACACCACTCCTGGAGCTAACAAACCAAGGCATTTGGAGACCAAATAACGATTTAGGGCATGAAAAGGCATTATGTAAGTGGAAAGAGTAGTTAAACACAAAGAATGAAATCTAAAGCTGGGTGAAATCTTTCTGTCAACTGTTCTTCAACAGGAAACCGGGCTTTCAAATAAACGAATTATTTTTGTAAAAAGTGTCTGCTTTCCATGGAAAATTATTTTTTTTTTTTAGTTAAGCAAACCAAAAAAGCCTAAAAAACAAAATATCTTGATTTGGAAATTCTGCCCTGGGTGTTTTAGGGTGATTGCCTCATTCCCTCATTCTCCTTTACAGGAGAGGCTTCCTGTAGCACTGTATCTCCCATGACATACCCTGGCTCACTCTCTTGGAAAGGTGAGTCAGAGCATCCTACTAGACCATGGTGCACTATGGGAGATATAGTCCAACCAGGAAAGCCCAGTCCATAGAACAGAATGGAGAATGCAGCACCCAAACCATAACCCCCATGAGGCACTGTAGCAGCATTCCCAATAAGGATGCGACTAGTCGGCTACCCAATAAGCATAAGCTTATTGGATAGTCAAGTAGTGACTTAACTAGTCACTTCCCCCTGCCCTTACTGCCTCTATCAGAGAGAGGTAGCAAGTGGGGAGAGCAGGGACCAGTGCTAGGGGGAGCTGGTTTAAAAGCTGGTTCTTCCCAGCACGACCTCTGCAGGTGGCAGGGAGCCAGAGGCACAACAAGGAAACAGCTCGCGCCGGGTTCCGACTGCTGCACCTCTGCTTTTGAAATTTAGCTAGCGCCCACCGGGGCTCTTGCTACATTTCAAAGGCTGAAGCATCGCTGTCAGAACACGCTTGCCCCGTGTTACCCACAGCTCTTCTGCCTTTTAAATGTAGTAAGAGACACAGGCGGCTCTTGCTACATTTAAAAGGTTGAGGCGCAGCTAGGATAGCAAGCGCCCCTCCTCCCCCTTACCGACTAATCGAGTATTTGATGGAAATTCCATCGACTAATCAATAACCAATTAATCAAAATTTAACATCTCTAATTCCCAAGTCAAAACATTTCTGTTGTCAGCCTTCTTATATAGGATGGCTTTTGCTGATAAGTGGAGATCTTTAAACAAATTCTTCCAATTCCACATGGTAGAAGCATTCTGCCCTGTGTCTTGCAGCGAGAGAATTATTCTGAAGCAGTTTAGCCATTTGAAACTCATATGCACAGATCCAGAGAGGCAATGTTCCAATTGCTATTCCAAGTGGCATGCCCATGCCCATAAAAAGCCCATGGATTTCTTTCGATCCTCCACAATTAGGTTCTATCACTAATCCGACTAAAACTAATATCATGGAAAGAAATTATACAACAGCTACTAAGAATAAACAACTAGAAACTGAATCCAACATAACTGTACTGTCGGCATAAGAGAAATAGTTCTGAATCCCCTGTGGCTGGTGGACAAAGCAGAACAGAGGATTGTTGCTGGGATGTGGCACTTTATAAGCACAGATCAAGACACACACTCTCTAATGAGCACGCTTTGTTACAACGTTCCAGAGCCACTGGGCTCAGCACACAAGAGTGGGAAATTACAGAAGCAATTTCATATGGGATAAGCAAGTGTTACTAACACATACAAATTTTACAATCCCCAAAAATATTTCCAGACAGCATGCAAACAGTGAAAGGTCAGAGCCCTGCTTGGGATGCTAAGGAATTAGCATGCATAGGCTACTTCTGACAAAGACCGTGGTCCAACCCCTACTCACTCTTGGCCAGACTGACAAGCACAGCAAGAGCAAATTTCCCCCGTGACAAATTAGCCATGGATTCACATTTACTGATGGGAGAAATCTTTAGTTTCCAATGGTCTTTCAAGCTCCCACAGAGATTTAAAGGTGCCACCTTACGACTCATAAGCAAATCTGATAAAGAGGGAATGGGAGAAAGGTCCTATTACAGACCACGCACACTAAAGCAGAAGAATATTAACCAGAGATGCCCTTTCTTCTGAGCACACATGTGGAACAACAATGGAAGGCATCTCTTCTGTCAGTAGACCAATTTATCAGGAGGGGAAAACTGCTCTTATGAACCTTATGCTGTTCCTTAAAATTCTACTCTCTGTTGCTGCTGCATTACACAGTAAATTGGCAGAAAGAAGTTTATTTGGCTTTCTTCAGTGCAAGAAGAGTCTATAACATCTGATGTAGCCTGAAAGCACTTCTGCACATTTCATTGTAAAAATCAGAAACAACAACATGACATAGGATTGGCCTGGAAGCGTCCTAAGCTCATCCCAGTCAATAATTTAAAACGAGCATGCATGCATTACGATGTGTTGCTTCAGAAATGCAGCACTTGTTTCTGAAGTTACTTTGATGCTCCCAGTTACATTTTCCTGCAGGCCAAAATCACGTACTCCTTGTTTTAGGCAATACCTTCTTTGGATATATGGCGATTTTATACAATTATGTGTTCAATGTGTTGAATTTGTTTGTTTCTTGTAGGCTTCTGATAATGATCATTTATAATGCATTTGAGGTAAAAGGGAGAGGCTGTTTTCCGAAGAAAGAGAGCTCTTCATAGAATCATAGAATCATAGGACTGGAAGGGACCTCGAGAGGTCATCGAGTCCAGCCCCCCGCCCTCAAGGCAGGACCAAGCTCCGTCTACACCATCCCTGACAGATGTCTATCTAACCTGTTCTTAAATATCTCCAGAGAGGGAGATTCCACCACCTCCCTTGGCAATTTATTCCAATATTTGACCACCCTGACAGTTAGGAATTTTTTCCTAATGTCCAATCTAAACCTCCCCTGCTGCACTTTAAGCCCATTACTCCTTGTCCTGTCCTCAGAAACCAAGAGGAACAAATTTTCTCCTTCCTCCTTGTGACACCCTTTTAGATATTTGAAAGCCGCTATCATGTCCCCCCTTAATCTTCTTTTTTCCAAACTAAACAAGCCCAGTTCATGAAGCCTGGCTTCATAGGTCATGTTCTCTAAACCTTTAATCATTCTTGTCGCTCTTCTCTGTACCCTTTCCAATTTCTCCACATCTTTCTTGAAATGTGGCGCCCAGAACTGGACACAGTACTCCAGCTGAGGCCTAACTAGTGCAGAGTAGAGCGGCAGAATGACTTCACGAGTTTTGCTTACAACACACCTGTTGATACAACCTAGAATCATATTTGCTTTTTTTGCAACAGCATCACACTGTTGACTCATATTCAACTTGTGGTCCACTATGACCCCTAGATCCCTTTCCGCCATGCTCCTTCCTAGACACTCTTACCTTCTGCACTAGATAGACACTAGTTGCCCTTCCACTGGCCACGTGATCCAGCGCGGTTCCTTCCACAACAAAGTAACTCACATCTGCGATATGAACACCCACTTCAAAGTTTCCTGAAATTGCACAGGGAAGCCAGTATATTATTAGGGGGTGAGGCAAGAAGGAAGTAATTGCATCCAAAAGTCACCTTTCAAGAAACATTTCTACAATTTTACAATCACTAGACTTTCTGCCAGGTCATTTTTGGCAGGGCAATTATTCAAGAATTTTGAGTTCTGTGAGTTAGAGCTATCGAAAATGAGGCAGCAAGGAAAATGTACAAGAAAATGACAATGCGCAGTGTTCACAAATATTTTGCCCCTTTGGACAGGTTGTTACATTTCCAGATGTAGGTACTTTTGACTGATTCTACTATTTAGCAACTGACACACTGTAAGTGATGTCATCTGAGGTAAACGAGTAGTCGATTAGTCGACTACCCGCATTTTCCCCTCCTCCTCGCTGCCTCTATATCAGAGGCAGCAAGGAGGGGGGAAGCAGGAGCCAGTGCTGGGGGAGGAGCCAGCTTAAAAGCCAGTTCCCCTCTGAACCGTATCTACGGTGCCACCTGCACACACCCCCTCCTCCCCACAGCTGCCTCTACCACGGAGGGTCCCAACTCCCTGCTGGGAGCCCCCGCAGACAGGGGCTGCTGCGGGATGGGCAGGCAGCCCGGCTCAGTCCCTGTTTACGCTGGGTAGGGATGAAACCCTATTGCAGCTCTGCAATTTAAAATGCAGTAGGAGCTACACCAGTGGTCCCTAACCTTTTTGTGGCCAAGAGCACATTCATGTTTTCAGAAGAGTGTGGCGGGCGCCAACAATTTTTCACGGCTTATTTTGTATTTGTACATTAAAGAATACGAAAAACATCATATTTAATATATGAATCCTAAGATAAAAAAAGTAATTTTACATGTAAAAGGTATTAATTAAATTATTCAGCAATTACTCTTTCACCTTACCATGTGAATTTTCTATTTTCATATTAAATGCGAATTGGGTAAATTTGATAGAAACTTAATTTAGTTGGATAATTTTTATGTTAATTATGTTGTAATTTTTAAACAAAATTCTGCATTAATAAAAAGGGGGGGATGTCCAAATGTTGAGCAAAAAAAGCACTCTCCCCCCTAAAAAAATCATGGCACCTTTAAATCTCACACTCCCCGTCCCCACCATGTCTCCTCCCCTTGCTCCATCAGCTCCCCTGGTGCCTGCTCCCCCCAACCCCTCACCCTCCTCTGCCGTCTTGACTCCTGCCCTTCTCACTGCCCTCAGCCTTCCTGAGACCTGCCCCCTCCACCAGCCCTTCTCTCCCCCCTGTGCCCACTCCTCCAGTAGCCCCACTCTGATCATGTGAGCTACCCCTCCGCATCCCCTCTCCTAACACCTCCCTCTACACTCCTGCCCTGACTCTCTCCTCTGGTGCTGGTCTCTCCCCTGCAGGTGTCTGCCATTCTGTTTCACCCCCAGAATTCCCTGGCACCTGCGCGTTCCCTTACCCCTGCACCCTCCTGGTGCCTCCCCCCTTCCCTTACTGCCTCTGCTTCCGCCTCCTTTGCCCTCTTTTTCCCTGATGCCCACCCCCTCACCACTCTCTGCCCCCATTCCCCTCATTCCCCTGTGCCCTCACACATGACTTGCTCCGTCCCCACCTTCCTCATACCCACCCCTTCTTTCAAGCCTTCTCCCAACACCTCCCTACTCTAGCCCCAATGCCCTTATCCTCTCCTCTCCCAGCATCGCCCTGTCCCCCTCCCACTGACACCTCCTCTCCTGCCCTTTTCCTCATTGTCTCCACTTGCCTCCCTCCCCTGGCATTTGTATCTCCTCCACCCTGTCCCTTGGTGCCTTTCCCTTTCTTCTCCTGACCTGCCCCCCCTCCCATTAGCACAAGCCCCTTCATCTCCCACCCTTTCCCCTATTCTTCCCCCCCCCCCTCCCTTCTGCCTTCCAGTTTTCAGGGCTGGAGTCTGCTGTGAGCGGGCCCCAGAAGTCCCTGCAGCCTGGGCTCCAGATCAGGTGCTAGAGCTGGGCCACTCGGCGTTCACAGCCCCGGCCCATCACAGCATTACCACCCTGCCAGGTGCGCTCACCGCTGTCCCGCCTCTAGCTCCCCCACGCCCTACTCGGCACATCTCCTTCCTCCTCCTTCCCCGAGCCACAGCTGGCCGTTTTAAAAAACGGCGCCGCAACGCCACACCAATGTGGCACCACCCCCTCCGGTGCACTGCACGTGACTTTACCCCCAGTGCAGCCCTGGCTCCACCCGGGTTGACAGCGCATGCTTGCACCTCTCTCAGCCATGCCCGGTTTCCCTTCCCTCAGCCCGGTACCTTCCCCGGCCGGGGTCAGCTTGCCGGCCTCCTTGTTGGAGTCCCTCGGCCCAGTGGGGTCTTCTGACGGGGCCGTAAGTGCCGGCAGCGCCCCTACCGGTTCGGGTGCAGGAGTGCGGAGCCCGGTGGCTCTGTCATGCCGGGGCAGTTCGCCCCTGCATTAGGGTGTGCCTAGTGCAGACGAGGCGGGCGCACATAAATGCCCCCGCGGGCACCGCGTTGGGGACCACCGAGCTACACCATGTTAACATGATCCAGGCCTTTGCCACCTTCATATTAGGTCCCTGCAAAGCAACCTAGGTGGGCTACTACTTAAAATCCTCCAGAAATGTAAGGTAGTACAGAATCATAGAATTACAGAACACTAGAACTGGAAGAGACCTCGAGAGGTCATTGAGTCCAGTCCCCTGCCCTCACAGCAGGACTGAGCACCATCTAGATGGTCCCTGATAGATGTCTATCTAACCTGCTCTTAAATATCTCCAGTGATGGAGATTCCACAATCCCCCTAAGCAATTCATTCCACTGTTTAACCACCCTGACAGTTGGGAAGTTTTTCCTAATGTCCAACTAAACTTCCCTTGCTGCAATTTAAGCCCATCGCTTTTTGTCCTATCATCAGAGGCCAAGGAGAACAATTTTTCTCCCTTCTCCTTGTAACATCCTTTTAGATGTTACAAGGAGAAGGGAGAAAAATTATGTCCCCTCTCAGTCTTCTTATGTCCCCTCTCAGTCTTCTCTTTTCTAAACGAAACAAGCCCAATTCTTTCAGTCTTCCCTCATAGTTCATGTTCTCTAGACCTTTAATCACTTGTGTTGCTCTTCTCTGGACCTTCTCCAATTTCTCCACATCCTTCTTGAAATGTGGTGCCCAGAACTGGACACAATACTCCAACTGAGGCCTAATCAGTGCAGAATAGAGTAGAAGAATGACGTCTCGTGTCTTGCTCACAACACTCCTGTTAATGCATCCCAGGAACATGTTTGCTTTTTTTGCAACAGTGTCACACTGTTGACTCATGTTTACCTTGTGGTCCATTATGACCTCTAAATCCCTTTCTGCTGTATTCCTTCTTAGATAGCTGCTTCCCATTCTGGATGTGTGAAACTGATTGTTCCTTCCTAAGTGGAACAATTTGTCCTTATTGAACTTCATCCTATTTACCTTAGACCATTTCTCTAGTTTATCCAGGTCATTTTTAATTATGACCCCATCCTCCAAATCACTTGCAACCCCTCCCAGCTTGGTATCCTCTGCAAACTTAACAATTGTACTCTCTATACCGTCATCTAAATTGTTGACGAAGATATCGAACAGAACTGATCCCAAAACAGACCCCTGTGGAATCCCACTTGCTACACCCTTCCAACATTATTGTGAACCATTAATAACTACTCTCTGAGAACAGTTATCCAAGCCAGTTACGCACCCACCTTATAGTCACCCCATCTAAATAGTATTTCCTAGTTTACTGATAACAAGGTCATGCAAGACCGTATCAAACGCTTTACTAAAGTCTAAGTATACCACTTCACTGCTTCTCCCTTATCCGCAAGGCTTGATATCCTAACAAAGAAAGCTATCAGATTGGTTTGACATGATTTGTTCTTTACAAATCCATGCTGGCTGTTTCCTATCACCTTATTTTCTTCTGGATGTTTGCAGATGAATTCCTTAATTACCTGTTCCATTATCTTCCCTGGTCTCTAGTTTCCTGGGTTGTTCTTATTTCCCTTTTTATAGATGGGCACTATATTTGCCCTTTTCCAGTCTTCTGGCATTTTTCCCGATTTCCATGACTTTTCAAAGATGATAGCTAAAGACTCAGTTACCTCCTCTATCAGCTTCTTGAGTATTCTAGAGTATGCTTCATGAGGCCCTGGTGACTTGAAGATATCTAACTTTTCTAAGTAATTTTTAACTTGTTATTTTTTTAATTTTAACTTCTCAACCTACCCCATTTCCACTAGTATTCACTATGTTAGGCATTCCTTCATCATCACACTTCTTGACAAAAACCGAAAGAAAGAAGTCATTAAGCACCTCTGCCATTTCCAAATGTCCGGTTATTATTTCTCCCTCTTCACTGAGCAATGGGCCTACTCTGTTCTTGGTCTTCCTCTTGCTTGTAATATATGTGTAGAATGTCTTCTTGTTACCTTTATGCCTCTAGCTAGATTGATCTCATTTTGTGCCTTCACCTTTTTAATCTTGCCCTTGCATACTTGTGTTGTTTGCTTATGTTCATCCTTTGTCATTTATCTTAGTTTCCACTTTTTACATTACTCCTTTTTGATTTTTAGATCATGTAAGATCTCCTGGTTAAGTTAAGGTGGTCTCTTATCATACTTTCTATCTTTCCTATGCAGTGGTAGAGTTTGCTTTCGAGCCCTTAATAATGTCCCTTTAAAAAACTACCGTCTTCAGTTGTTTATCCTCTTAGTCTTGCTTCCCATGGGACCTTACCTACCAGCCTCTGAGTTTATTAAAATCTGCCTTCCTGGAATCTATTGTCTCTGTTTTGCTGTTCTTTCTTCTACCGTTCCTTAGAATCATGAACTCTGAGATTTCATGATCACTTTCACCCAAGCTGCCTTCCATTTTCACATTTTCAACCAGCTCCTCCCTATTTGTTAAAATCAAATCTAGAACCGCTTCCACCCCAGTAGCTTTCTCAACCGTTTGAAAAAAAAAAATGTCTCCAAAGCAGTCCAAGAATGTATTGGATAATCGTGCCCTGCTGTGTTAGTTACCCAACATATGTCTGGATAATTCAAGTCTCCCTTTACCACCAAATCCTGTGCTTTGAATGATTTTGTTAGTACAGGCAGTCCCCGGGTTACGTACAAGATAGGGACTGTAGGTTTGTTCTTAAGTTGAATCTGTAAGTAAGTCGGAACTGGCGTCAGTCGCTGCTGAAACTGATCAGTTTCAACCGCGGCTGAATCTGGACGCCAGTTCTGACTTACATACAGATTCAACTTAAGAAACCCAGGCGTCCCCAAGTCAGCTGCTGCTGAAACTGATCAGCGGCTGATTCCAGGAAGCCCGGGGCAGAGCAACTCTGCCTCGGGCTTCCTGTAGTCAGCCACTGGTCAGTTTCAGCAGCAGCTGACTTGGGGACGCCTGGGGCAGAGCAGCTGGGGTGCTGCTGAGTTGCTCCAGTAGCGCGGCTCCTCGGCGCTACTGGAGCAACCCAGCAGCACCCCAGCTGCTCTGCCCCAGGCGTCCTGATTCAGCCGCTGCTGAAACTGACCAGCAGCGGCTGAATCAGGACGCCTGGGGCAGAGCAGCTGGGGTGCTGCCGGGTTGGTCCGGAGCGGCGCTGCGGGACCGACCCGGCAGCCCCCAGCTGCTCTACCCCACGGGTAGGCAAGAAAAGCCTGGTCTTCTGGGGGGGGGGCACTAGCTGCACCCCCCCCCCAGCAGACCAGGGAGACGGGGGTGGCGGGACTGCCCAAGTCCTCCACGGCTTTGCTCCGTCTCGCTGACCTGGGAGACGCAGAGCAAAGCTGCAGAGCACGCGGGCAGCAGGACCGTCCAAGCGCGCCACGGCTGTCCCACTGTGGGCGTGCTCTGAGGCTTTGCTCCCCATCTCCCTGGTCTGCTAGTCGGGAGACGGGGAGCAAAGCCGCGGAGCACGCCCGCAGGGGGACAGCTCAAGCGCGCCCGGGCTGTCCCGCTGCGGGCGTGCTCCAAGGCTTTGCTCCCTGTCTCCCTGCAGACCAGGGAGACGGGGAGCAGTTTTTCTCACCCCAGAGGATGGGGGCGGCGGACCGCGGTGCATCTGGGCGTCCCGCCGCTCCCGTCCTCCGGGGCGAGAAAAGCCCCGTTCGTAACTGCAGATCCGACATAAGTCGGATCCGCGTAACTCGGGGACTGCCTGTAGTTTAAAAAAAGCCTTATCCACCTCTTTTGCCTGGGTAGGTGGTCTGTAGTAGACCTCTAGCACGATATCACCCTTGTTTTATACCCCTTTTAACCTAACCCAGAGACTCTCAACAAGTCTGTCTCCTATGTCTATCTCCACCTCAGTCCAAGTACATACATTTTTAATATATAAGGCAACACCAGAATGAGACTGACAAGCTTATTCTGCAGTACTTCAAGCAGAAAGAACAATACACTGCTGGCTCAGAGATCTGCGCCAGTTTCCATTTCATTTCCAGGTGGAGCAAAGGTTGCAACCAATGACCCACTGGCCTAGAACACTGGACTCCTGAAAACGCAGCTGTCTTCTTGCATAATAGCATTGTGGTTACAATTAAAGGAGATATTAGCAGCCGCCTGTTTTAAAGTCATAGGGGCTGCTAACAGAGGCAGCGAGTCTTCCTGATCTTGGGAAGTACTTTAATCTCTTGGTCCAACAGAGCCTAGTTTGTTGACCTTCAAGAAACAGTACAAGTGCCCTCTGTTTTTTTCCCACAAAGCTGGACTAACAAATGTACAGTCATGATCTGTGGAATACTTATAATTCCAGTGGTCTTTTTAATTATTAATAGGCTTTTAATTCGCTTGTTTTTAAACAGGGTTTAGATATTTTTCCTTATATTTAAAAAAGCCCACAACTTGCACTAATGCAGAACTAGCAAAAATCCCATTTATCATAGGGTAACATTGCAAGCAGGTGTATAAATAAAGCATGAGTCTATAGCACGACTGTTTTCATCTAATTTCTGTATTTTAAGTGTAATTTGATATTACCTACATACACTAATTACAACGAGTCCTGTGGCCCCTTAAAGTCTAACAGTTTTACTTGACCATGAGTTTATATCCCTGCCTCTGTAATTTCCACTCCAATGCATCTGATGAAGTAGGTTTTACCCATGAAAGCTCATGCCGAAATAAATCGGTTAGTCTTTAAGGTGCCACAGGACTCCTAGTTGGTTTTGCAGATACAGACTAACACGGCTCCCCCTCTGAGACTTATACAATAGTAAGGAATGCAAAATATCTGACTAGCCAACCTTCTGATGATAATGTAGTTTAACAGGCTGGGGACTGAAAGTTATACATAAGCCTATTTGAAGGCAACTGAAAAGTACAGGGAAGAGGGAATGACGGAATGTAGCTTTGTCCATCTAACCTGTATTCCATTAAAGTAGCCTGCAGAGAGTAAACACAATGGGTCACAGTGTCAGAGTGTAATAATCCCATCCCACAATGAGGGACAAATTCCATAAATCATTAGAAAGGTTGGGAGAAACTTCTGTAGGTTAAAGACCAAATGGGTCTCCTCAGAAAGCTGCCTACAGCTGTGTTGTGATATTATCAGATGCCCTGAAAGCTGCTCTACATGGATCAAGAGCCCAAGCCTGAAATTACTTAGACAGTAAGTCTAAGACCAACAGTCTGATCAACAGTTTTAATATCACAAGCATTTAAAGCCAACACTTTCAGAAGGTAAAAAAACACTGATTTCTTTTGAAGCCAATATTGTAATGTACTGACCCTACAGGCAAATATTGACCAAAGGAAGAGGAGATGGGGTCATTACATCATGACTTTAATGGCACTTTAATTCAATATGCACACTGTTACATACATGAACTTTTTATTTTCAGCAGAGAAAAAAAAGATTGACAAACCCAGAAAGATCTCATTACATGAGATAATAAAACACGAAGGCAGCCAATAAAAACACACAGAGCAGAGTTAAATTTCGCCCAAGATTCCCATCAGAGGTTCTAAAGGCAGGGGTCAACCTGAACCTTCTGCGTTTGAACTTTTAATGGAAACCCTAAGTAAATATTTTGTTACATATATTGATATAATGTGCACTGGCAGCTCTCAGGTTTGTATCGCTTAAAGTATGACTCACTCATGGTCCTCCCCACCCTCAGCCACCCCCCCAAAAATCCAATCCCAAAGAACGTTAAGATACAGTATAAAGATTTCTGTAATCAGCCAATATGACTTCTCTTAAGCCGCTGCTTTTAAAATGTCCTAGACAAAATACCATAGTAATCTGTTCAGCAAATGCTGCTCAGAAAGCACTGACGATTGCTAGGAAAATGAAGGATCTTTGTAGACAGAGAAATGTGGTTCCCCTCCGGAATTCCCCTCTGAGTGTGCAGGTATTATTTTCTCTGCTCTGATGGATTTTAAGTTCACAAAAGGAAAGGCGACAGAATGTATGATCTTCAGAAAGGGAGGAGAGTTAAACCAGCTCATTCAATGTAGGGATTTTAAATTTAGATTAATTTACTCATCGAATAGTTGATGGGATTTCCATCGACTATTCAATTAGTCTACAAGGGCGTCTCTTACTACAGTTCAAAAGTGGAAGCCCCGTACGGAGTGTGCCTGAGCCTTTGAAATATACAGGAGCCGCACAGGGAGACGGGGACAACGGGGGACTCCCTGTAGCACCTTAGTCTCTGAAATGTACAAGCAGGGGCAGATGATCATTTCACGGGGCCCCCCTTTGCCACGGTGCATGGGGCTCTTGTACATTTCAAAAGGAAGCCAGAAGGGAGCAGGGGACAAGCGGGAGACTCTCCTGTTGGCCCTGCCCCCCTCACCCTTTGCGCTACTGCCTCTCTATCTATTCCTTACAATTGGTACACGCCCTCCCTGTTTCTACCCCACCTCTAGCACCATCTCGTGCAAGAGAAAAGGTGACTTGAAAATGTCGGTGATTGTTCATCTGAGAATACAAGAGTACGGCAGAAAAAGACAAAAGACTCATTTATGTTTACGTACTATCAGCAGTCAACACTACAGGACTGTACGCAGGAATTAAAGTCGCCCTGCGCTTGGTGCTGCACAGATACATAAAAGGCAGCTCTTGCCCTAGAAAGGTCTCATTCTAGAACAAGGACAAGATGCAAAAGGTGGATGGAAACAAATAGAGGTGGGGGGCTGGGAGGATGTGGCAGAACTAAAACAGTATTACCCCACACAAATCTTAATTCCGAGCGACATGCCCTCAGGTGGATGGAACTGAAGATATGTCTACCCAGTCTTTGCATCCGAGTGCAGGCAGATACATGCTAGCTTGCTCAAGGCAGGGCACTAAGAAGAGCAGTGGGATCACAGTGGTGTGTGTGTGGGGGGGAGGGTTTGGCTAGCTGCTTGATTACATATCTGAGGGCTGGGCTGACCTGTAGTGGGGTGCCTAGCACCAGTCACCATCCTGGCCACCCTCCTGTTTATAGCTTGCTAGCATGTGCCTGTCTAGCCACACAGGGGAGCACCTTCCCAGCTGCTGTTGCAATATAACCTCTGCGTTCACTGAGTCATGAGGAAATTATTGGAACTTGTTATTACTTTAAAAGGGTGTTAAAGGAGGAGGGAGAAAATTTGTTCTCCTTGGCCTCTGAGGGTAGGACAAGCAGCAATGGGATTAAACTGCAGAAAGGGAGGTTGAGGTTGGACATGAGGAAAAACTTCCTGTCAGGGTGGTTAAAGACTGGAATAAGTTGCCTAGAGAGTTTGTGGAATCTCCATCTCTGGAGATATTTAAGAGCAGGTTGGACAGACACCTGTCAGGGATGATCTAGATGGTGCTTGATTTTGCCATGAGGGCAGGGGACTGGACTTGATCTCTCAAGGCCCCTTCCAGTTCTAGTATTCTATGATTAACAACTTCTCTAGCACCAGCAGTATTCACACTGCTTTTATACACTCTCACACGACATTCCTGCCTCAAGGAACTCTCACAAATTGAATGAAAAGAGGTGTTATGACTGGTGACATATTTACTTATTTTAGACACAGGCAACTAGACCATCACAGCAGCATATGGTCACCAAAGAAAGACAAAGATTCCACTGGTACCTCCAAACTTCACAGACATTGAAGTGCTTGGTTTGGAAGATACAGTGGACGAGACAAGTAGGTGTAAAAAGCTGTCCAAAGAGTAAATTATTTAGACAGCTCTTAAGCTCAAAGACAAAAAGAATTGCTTTTATTTGTCAACTGAGGTCACTTCTCTACCCCAGGATGCCAAGCTATTGTTCAAACAGCAGACGTGTTTTATTTCATTATTTTAAAATAATGAGGGGAAAAATGCTTAAATCTTACTTGTATGCCCTCTGGCCATTTTGGTTTCTGAAAGCACATTGCAAATGGGCATGGGTCTATTGCCTTGTTTACCAAGAAATCCTAAACCTTTTTACGGGCACATGATGCTGTTTCAGTCATCTGAAGTAGAGCTACACACATTTTCAGTCATTAATATTTTCTACTCTCACTAAATCCTCCTATTATTAAGTTCTTTGACATAAAACTTGATGAAAAACATTTGACAATTAAAAAAGCCCCATGTCTTTGGTGAATGGATGAGCAAGTGTGAAGCTAAGGGTACGTCTAGACTACCGCGTTTTGTCGACGGAAGTTTTGTTGACAGATACTGTCAACAAAACTTCCGTCGACAAAGAGCGTCCAGACACATTGAGTTCTGTCGACAAAGCAAGCTGCTTTGTCGACAGAACTCCGTAGTCTGGACGCAATGTTACAGGCAATAACACCTTCTGTCGACAGAAGGCGTTATGCCTCGTAAAATGAGGTTTACCAGCGTCGACAAAACTGCCGAGTTCTGTCAACGTTATGTCGACAGAACTCAGCGGTAGTGTAGACGCTGGTATAGTTTTGTCGACAAAAGTCCACTTTTGTCGTCAAAACTAGGTAGTCTAGACACACCCTAAGTTAGTATTTTCACACAACCATCAGCATGAAAGTTACTTTCTGAAAGATCTCGCGTATCTTTATTTCTGGAACCTGCAAAGCTGAGGGGTAGGGAGAGCTACATTTTGGCTTCTCAGAAGGGAGTTAAAATCCTAGGGTTAGAAGAGTCTTCAGGGGGCTGTAGAGTCCAACCCCCTGCTCAAAGCACTTGTTAGTCTCTAAGGTGCCACAGGACGACTCGTTATTTTTGCATTTTTGAGTTCTTCTGTTCTCATCCTGAGGCCATTTAACCCTGTGACATCAACTGAGCACCGCAGAAGTGACTGCAGTTTTACCAGTAGGGTTCGGATTGGCTTCAGGTGTGGGGAAAAACAGAAGTAGATGTTTTCATGACACTGTAAAGAATAAGCGAAGACAAGAAGCAGAAACAGAAGGCTGGAGTTAAACTGCTTCTGGGTGGAACATTTTCCAGAATTTCCATGGATGTATCAGCAATTCTTCAAATAGTTTTAAAATGATGAGGAGGAGACTAACTCCATGTATTAGTAGATTAAATGCTGTGAGCATGTCTGTCACAGAAAAACATACGGTCTTTGTCTGCAGCGGATAATAAATTAAACACCCAGTATCCTAAAACCACTTCACAATAGGTTTTAAGAGCTACCTTTTATACAGCAAAACGACATGTGTACAGTACACCTTCATAAGGGCTTTTCCTGGCACTTTACAAACAACACATTAAAGAGCCCAGCTTTCATATGCCAAAATCTTAATCCAAATCATTTAAGTTTATATCTAAATACTATGGGCTGGGTTGGCATTTAAATGCTCTGCTAGGAACAAATTCGTCAGCACTTCCCAGTTCTGGAGGGCAAGTTCTAAGAGCCGGGTGGAGAGCTCTGCCTAGATGAACACCAGTTATTCCTCGGGCATGGAGAGTGTCTGAGGTGCAATTCCTCAGCAGGAAAACGGTAAGCACCGGGAATGTCCTGAGCTGCTGTGACAAGTCTTACTGCTGAACTCAGAGCTAGCTGCCTGCACTCTGTATGATGCTACACCTCACACATGAGACAGGCCAGCACAGCACTGCAGGAGCCCCTTTCTAGGGTCACTAGAGCATTGTTTGCTTCTGAACCAGTGTCTGACAATACATACTGCTGCTCTCAAGATGGTAACACTCTTAATCTTCTCGTTTTGGTGGAGTACCAGAGTTGACAGGCAAGCGCTCGGTGGTCAATTTATCGTGTCTACAATAGACATGGCGAATCGACCCCTACTGGATCGATAGCTGCCTGTCGATCCAGTGGGTAGTGAAGACATACCCACAGATTAAAGCTGCCATTCAGACAAGCTGTTACTCAGATCAGTGAGGCAGTGATTGCGTTTCTGTAAAACCACATTTCCCTCTCAGAAGGAGCTTCTTGCAGGTAGCTGAAAGTTACCTCAGGAAACTGAGCTGGCTGTCACAACAGTAAGGCCTGTAGCCAAGGCAGTGAAGGGAAAAGGACAAATTTTTGGCATTCAAACCACAAATTGTTTCTAGTACTATCAAAGCTAATTCTATGAGGAAATTAGCACTTATTGACTTTAGAGAGCTGGGAAGTGGCACCCAGCAGCCGTCATGATGAAATACAATAATTTTGAGTGTAGGAGGTTGCTCTGTTCCTGAGATGAAGGTCTGAAGTCAGGAGAGATCAAGGTTTCCTTTCTACTAGATGGGTCCTTTTTGTGATGTCTATATTTAACACAGTCACGATGCCCTGGCTGCACACGCCTTGGCCTTCAAAGAGACCTTGGGATTCAGCAACAGCCCAACATGTAGAAGGTTTTTCCCCTTAAGCAGCCTTGACATTTGCTTATTTTAGGATATGGGGCAGCCAGTGAGGTTCTTTATTGTTTCTTTTTCTACCCTCTGTACCTTCCTATCATCCAACTTTATATTCTTCTTAAATGCTTCCCACTGAACCAGTTTTTACACTTTCCAAGTAATGAATATACAGTCGATGATCAAGAGATACTGTTCTAAATTATATTTTAAGAGATTCCCTCCTCCCCATTATAACTGAAATCTTAAATTCCAAAATGTTGGAAAATTAACAACTAAATTAAACATCCGGCTAACTGGATATTTGTTATTAATATTTTTACGATAGAGAATGACAGCATCTTTGGTATTTGGATAAAACAAACAAAATACAGGAGTGAGATTAATTGTGTGGAAGTTTATTTTAAGCTCCATTCATACCCTCTTATGTTTACTCTTTTGATTGGTTTTCAGAGTTCATTTGGTTTATTGACACAGCCCAGTTTCCATTAGGTTTGCCTGTGTGCTGCCTATGATTTGAAGTTTTTCTTTATAGTCATTTCAGAAATCTGGCATTCAAGGTTCCTTGCAAAGAATGGAAATCCCAGGTAGGATGTCTACACAAGGCAATGTATGAAAAACACTCCGAGGCCCTTTTATCCACTCACCAGAATCCTGAACCACACAGATTTCAAAACTTGCTTTTGGGTATTTTCTTTAATATTTAATTGAAGTGTATTACATACTCATAAACGGATAAAAAGATCCATTGGTATATGAAAATCTGTACCTCTACATCTTTGGGAATTGTCCCAGGTCCTGAATTTATGGTTATTTGACCAGGTCCAGATAACTTTAATTGGAGAACTCATTCTTATGGCAGAAACAAATAAAAAATAACATTATAAGTGGCTATGCTGCTGCTTGCATAACCAAATCCAAGTATCGTATCCATGCTCTTTAGTTCAAACTGTCCATTTTTGAATATTAAGCTTTTTGGAATAGGAATAATCATCTTTTGAACATAGCTGAAGTGCCATGCAAAGTTGTCATGGAATCTATAAAAATATGGATTACACATAGTGAATCACATTTTCAAAAATATAAACTTTTGCTTAATCTTTGTGAAAACTTGCTTTGAAACAAATGCAAGAAACAAGAGCTATAGTTAAGATTTTTTAACAACTACTACCCGAAAACAGATCACGGTGCTATTATCCCCACTAGCTTGCATCCTGTGCATCTCTACCAAAACTAGCCGGTACAGTAGAAACTCAGAGTTATGAGCACCAGTTACAAATAGATCAAGTCAACCACACACCTCATTTGGAACCAGAAGTACACAATCAGGCAGCAACAGAGACAAAACCAACAAACAAATTCAATACTGTGTTAAATGTAAAATACTTAAAAAAAAGTAAGGAAATTGGTTTTGTGCCATTTTCATTTAAATTAAGATAGTTAAAAGCAGCATTTTTCTTCTGCATAGCAAAGTTTTAAAGCTGTATTAAGTCAATGTTCAGTTGTAAACTTTTGGAAGATCTGTAATGTTTTGCTGAGAATTAACAAGAATTTCAAAAGTTACAAACAACCTCCACTCCTGAGCTGTTCGTAACTCTGAGATTCTTCTGTATTGGGAACAAGTATATTTTCCCTTGAACTGCCACATATTTGGGGCCAGTTTGTGATTCTCTAATGCATACTAAACAGTACCTTACACCACGGGTAGTCTTAGGCCACATCTATACTTACGCTGTGGTGGTCGAAATTCTGGCATTTAATTTAGCATGTCCAGTAAAGACCCACTAAATCGTACACTGAGGGCACCCCCGTCGATGCCGATGCTCCTCGAATCATGAGGAGTAAGGGAAGCCAGCGGTAACATTTGTCCCTATCGATCTCTCACCATGGAGATGGCACCAAAGTTCAAATTAAGGTACGTTGACTCTAGCTACACAATTAACGTAGCTGGAGTTGCGTATCTTGAACTTCTGTAAGTATAGACATGACTTTGGTGATTTGAAGGGTGGCACAATCTATGACCCCATTCAATTCTAGCCTTGAAAAATTAGAAGTGATGGCTACTAACGTAGGAACAACCAACACTTTCATTTAAAACAACATAAATGTAAGGTACACTATGGGTAGTGCAATCCATCTAGTATTACACAGGAACGCGTACAGTAGCCATCTGTATTTGAGACAGACTGGAATATACACTGCAATACTGCAGAGAATTTGCAACCACAAGCCTTGAAGGGGAACACAGGGAAATGCACCTGTTTATAATCATTGTAACATATCTCTCTCACTTTCCCAGCAACAGAACATAGTTCAGGTCCCAAATAAGAAACCACTGGGTTAATCAGCTAGTAACATTGAAGTTATGTTGACTAATCACATCAGATGTCCAAAGAAAAACTGCTTGCTTATTCCCTATATTTGACTCTTGCAAAAACCTTTTCCTACGTAAGTTGCAATTTATGCTCCTTTTGCAATAGACTCAAGTACTGCCGTGTGGTTTCTATAATTTCCTCTCAATCCACGTCATGTATCTTTCGTCTGAAACACCTTTCGCAAAGGAAAGAAGAACGTGCCATGCTTATTTTGCTCCACACTAGCTGGTATTTTAGTGTTTATTCTACATACATTACTCCAAGAAGGTTGCTGCATGGTGTGCTGTGGGAGACAAATGGAGTAGCTGAAAGCAATACTGTTGTGTTGCCAGCTCAGGGAAGATTTAAGCAAAAGCTACTAAGAAGCCAGGAGAGGCAGGGAAGGACAAATCCAGATATAAGGGTGACCAGAACATTATTATTTATGCCCTATAAAGCAGCACAGAAATGTCAAGTGTACAAAACAAAAACTAACCTCCTGCCTTAAACAGTTTGCAGTGCAGGTTTAAACAACAGGGGCTGAGACACAAGATGAACATCTGGCCACTTGAAAGGTTGGTGAAAATGCATTGAAGGTTATCGGCGGTTTTACATGATTTATTCAACGTGTAAGTCACTACACTTAACTAAGAAGGGCATTCCAGGAAGAGAGGACAATATAAAAAACATCATAGAAGTGGGATGAGGAATGGGTCATCCAAAAATGCAGCACGAAGAGAGGAGGAAGAAGTTAGACAAAGAAGATACAGAGGGCAGTGAAGACAAGTGACAGGAGCTTGACAGGAGAGACCATTCTGAGCCAGGGAAAGGGTGTTATAGAGGGATGACTATGGCGGCAATTACAGCATCACAGCTGACTCTGGAAGGGACTAGATGGGAGGCCTTGGTATCAGGAAGGCTAAAGAGAAGGAAGGCAAGAGAGAAGATGACATAAAAAGTTTTAGTACAGAAGATAGAAAGGGATGGACAGATCTTGGGAAATGTAAAACCCAGGCGATCTGGTGGATGTGTCTGTGTGGGATCCCTTGGCTCCACAATCAACCCATCAATGTCATGGGGAGAAGACTACATAGTAACTACATTTTGTAAAATAGCATGGGTCTGAGAAGATGGGAAGAAGTTGAACTGGTTTTCAATCACCGTGTAAAAGAATGTGCATAATGTGAGTTAGTGGTTTCTAGTAGGGATGTTACACACAGCAACTCTGTAAACATGGTCAACAATATAACTTTGGAGGCACTAAATGCATGTGAAGAATAGATAACTGACCAGCAGCATACACTGAAATATACTGATATTCGTCGGCCAATTATTTCCTACCACAGTCCATGGAATTTCTGAAGAGGAAATTGTCTGTCTTGAAATTTGTCAAAGTACAGTATGGAAATAAAATCAACTCTGTTTCCACTAGCAAGTACCCACAAACATGGACCACTGATGTTGCGGTGATGTGTTGCTGGAAATCTACCGACACATGTCGACAAATAATTCCCAAGAACAGCCTGGTGAATATGTGAAATGTGAACAGTTTTGTTGAACACGCTAGTAACATGGTACGCTTCTGTCCTGAGATTAAGTCTTAGGTTCTGTTTTCAGGTGAAAATATTGATGACCAAGTTCAAAGTTTGCTTTCCATGGACATTCTGCAATATTTGCTTGAACTTAACTGTCCTGATAAACATTCCTAGTTTCCAGTAATCTCGTTCACTAGAACATGTGCAAAAAGCATCAGACAAACAAATTCATTTTCTTTATATTTGTAAAGAGCTCAGTTATTCACTAAACTTTTTCTACATCATTCCCAGAGCTCTAATAGAAACTCAGATTTGTCTCCTCCTTGTGGTCAACCATCTAAACATAATACTGTACAGTATGAAAATAAAATAATTTGCATAACTGAACAGCTTTAGCGGGAAACTGATATATGTGTATTTTTATAACAACGAGAACAGTATGTTTTATTTCTCTGGTATCCTTAATGAGTATGACAGTTAATCAAAGGTGGCTTCCGACTGAACTAGCGCATTTCCTGACATACATTCTAGAAAAGCTCCCAACTGCTGCCTAATTTTGCCATTAGATTCTGTAGCAAGTATGTATTTATAAAAAAATTACTATGTTTATCTCTTCATTCATTCTTTGTCTCCTCCCATGAGGACATCTCCCATTGTAAGGAATCTATGGGCTCTCCACACAGAAATCCAGGAATCGCCTAAATCTAAACTATTATAAAAAGGAGAGGTGTCTATCACGCTGTCTGTCACAGAGAACACCTTGGAGGTGTCTGTCTCCAAGGAACTGCAAGCAGGTATGAGACTCACTGGAATGGATCTGCAGACTTTCCCTGGGAAGAAGAAATTCCAGCCTAGATAGATATTCCCCTAGAACGCCTTCTCCTGGTCATAAGGTTGAGGGAAATATGCAGGCATGGAAAACGGAGCTATTACGTTGAATGGCTCAATGGAGCATTTGCTTTTTAAATCCTTACAAATCTGTGCAATACAGTCTGCATGTATAAGTGCTCACATCTTACTTTTGAACGCTCAGAAATTTTCGTTTTTACTATAAATTTACGGATGGTTTAAAAGACAGTGAAACAAGTGTTAACAGAAGAGGGTCTGGACTTTTTGAAGACAAAGCAATCTGCTTGGATTTTGTGCAGGCTTGTAGTAAAACAATATTGTTAAATTCTGCCTCAGAGTTGCTAGCATACAATATAATCAGAAATAATTTTACTGGCCTCACATTTCTTTTAATCTGTATCCCTGTTTTATTGCCCTGTTATACTATATTCTACCTGGGTCTGAATGACATGAGAATGTATTGGCTGTGTTACCCAAAACAAACAAAAACCCCTCGGTTTTAGACATCTGCCAACAAGCTTTTTTGGAATCATGTCTCTAGCCTTCCTTGTTATTGTGAATTATCCCAGCATGATCACATCAGATGATCTCAAAGAAACAATACAGAAACTTTTTTAATTTGAGTTAGCATGAATGTGATTAGGTCACACTTCTAAATCAAATGCTACATGGAAGCTTTTCTGAAATAAACAGAGCTCTCTACTCCATCCACTATTTGTTTAGCAGTGCAGGTATTTCAACTGGGAAGCTCTAAAAGCCAAATCTTCAGGATTTGGGGCAAGAAACCTTTTATCCTGCAGATTTACTGTGCATCAGAACCTCAAAGTGAAGAACACCTCAGAAACAGAGGCGTTCGTAACTCTGAAATGTTGATAATGCAGAACAAAACAATGGTTCTCTCAAAATGTTATAGCTTTGAAACTTTACTATGCAGAAGAAAAATGCTACTTTCACTTTTTTAAAATAGCTTATGTTGAACACAATTCTCTACTGTGTTTATTTTTCTCATCACTGCTTATGCCTGATGGGGTACTTCCGGTTCCAAATAAGGTGTGTGGTTGAGTGGTCAGCTCATGTTCGTAACTCTGAGGTTCTACTGTTTAATAGTTCCAAGGTGAGGCCAGGCAAAACAGAAAACTTAAAAAGGCAAATGGCAAGAGTGAAATGCAAGTACAAGAGATTAAATCTGCTCATGTGAGTATTACAAGTTTTCTTGCAATAAATAGCAAGAGGGAATTTTAGCCAACAAAGACCTTCAAATAGGTATCGTGTTCTTTTATCCAGGTACAGCTTATCCTAGATCATGAAGTTCTACCAAACCTTTAAAACCCAAATGAGGTCTATTAGGTCAGTAGACATAACTCCCACAAAGACAGAAGAAGACAGATACAACTCAGATGAAGTTGCAGCAACAAACCTTGGTCTGTATATACCGATGCCAAGGGTTACAAATACAGTTTAACGAGGTCTGTTTTAAGAGATTTCAGAAAGAGGGCAATTAAAAGAATAAAATAAAACTTGCTTAATATTCTATTCACATATAAGGACAACAGATCTGTCCAGAAAATTAAACATGAATGTGTGAGCCAAGGACTAAAAATAAACACTGGGAGAAACTTTTGTAAGATACATGTCATACCATCAGGAAGTTCTTTGCAGGACAAGGCATCATCAAGGTCTCTGGCAGTTGATGGATCAATGGTGAAGATGCATTCTTTCCTATCAACAAAAAAAGTGAACTTAACATCTTTTTCTCCTTTGCAAGGCTGTTGAAACATATTGCATCTTTCAATATAATTGCTTCCCCACCTACAGAGATCCACAGTCCCTCAGAAGCAACCTTCTGACACGAAAAAGGCTTTTGGAATATTGGAACAATTAGAGGGTGCTGACTTGTGTTGCATCCCCCCCCCACACACACACACTCTCAGAACTGTTCCTTTTACACAGCTCTTGTCTACATTTGTTGTCCACAAAACAAAACAATCCAGGCTGCAAAGTTCCGTCGAGTTCCACTGAGATGAAAAGCCCTTCCTCTCCCAACTCCTTTTTGACAAAGTAGGAAACAAAAAATATGACAATTTTATACATGCATATTTTTAACGACATTTTAAAATACCTAACTTTAGCATGGTTATTTGATACGCCAGTAAGTCTTCTGAGCACAGGGAGTACACTGGAGTGGGAGACATTCCATGTACATGGCAAGGTGGAAAGAGAGCAAGGGTACATAAATGGAGGCGCTCACATCACTTAAGCCTATCTAGCCTTCCAAAATTTATTAGCCTTGACACAAATCTGCTCACGCACTTTACTCCTCATGAATAATCATCATCATCATCATCATCATGGCATTTAATTCCTCTGCAGCAAGTAGAATTCTACAGGGGTTCCCTTGGGTATTTAAGAGCCAAGTTGAAGGATCACAGAGTAAAATCAAGGGACACTGTTTTGTTTCAGGTTAGTCCTTAGTGAACAGACACTGTACTGTAAAGTGTTTGCTAACCGAAAGTGTAGAACAGGTGAGAATAAAAACAAGAGACTTGATAGCCATCATGGAGCTATAAGTGAAAGGCTGACGGAAGCAGACTAATCATGGAGCTTTCAGGAGCCTACTGATAAAGCTGCATATTGCCTGTAGGAAAAATAAATCGGCAGGTATATTCCACATACAGCATATGGAAGTGCTCTGAATTCTCAGTATCCTGTATTTCTTTAGGAACTGCAGTGGAAGTAGAGTAAAAGGAGACTGTTGCCAATTGGTAAAACAATCCTGAACATGAGCAACATTCATCTCTGTTAAGTCTTGAACAGTTGTGAACCAAGCCAGATGCCACAACCTCGCTAATACCATGAACAAAGTCAGAGCAAAATGGAGTTTGCAAAAGTTGAAGGATCATGGAGTGAAATCAAGGGACACCGTTTGGTCTCAGTTCAGTCCTTACTGAATGGACATGGTACTGTGAAGTGGTTTATGCAGACTGGCATGTTATAGCGAGACAACTGTGCATCTCTAGAACAAAGGGCTTTTGAAAAAGATTGGAATCGGCATGAACCTCAGAAAAAGTTAGAGAAAGAAATGGATGCTAAGTCAGCTAACCAGAATTAGTTAACCAATCTTTTAGCACTCAGGGGCCTCAGTTAAGGCTAGAGATCCACTGGGGTAGGTGTCACGTAGACATGTTAGAATGTGCAGTCCCAGCCTCGATAAACTTTCAGCTAATACATATAATCTGTATAATATTTTATCTCAATAGATACAGTCATACATCAACAGCAGTGGAATTATAAAAATACCAGAAAAGGAAAATAAATCTAGGTAGGCAGCAGGTTTGTTCCAAGAGAGATAAGACAGAACCCAGTGCCTGACTTCAAAAGCCATTACATTTTAAAGAGCATTTTGGCAGAATACACTAGCAAGCTGAAAGCTGAAGCCTAGGGCTTGAAGTGCCCAACAAATGAATCATTTTAAATTCCTACGTCAGGGGCCCCCCTCGGTGGGGGCTGAACAAACTGTAGCAAACTTCCTGTCATGCACGTGGATTGTGGCGGGGATCCAACAGCAGACAACTTTGGGGCGTGCCATGGTGGAATTGGAATGGGGTGGATGCGACCGCAATTCTGTCTTTCTGGTATAATCTTACGAATGCAAACCTCACCAAAACCTCATGCTGACCAAAAGTGAGGCTGCTGAGAGATAGAGACTTGATTCTCATAGCTATCTGCTTTTTGGCCAGTTTCTCTCTGCAAATCACTAAGCCTCAGTTCATTGATGCTACTGTTAGGAGATGCACAGCTGAGAAGCACAGCATACTTCCCCTGCCTCAGAGGAACATGGTTTATTAAATGGCAAGAAGTGTGTGGGTTAGTTAGGGGAGGAAGGGAGAGATTACACATTTAAAGGAATATTGCCAAACACGTATAAAGATTAAACAGTAAAAGTGTCATGTGGATTTAGCAGTTTAAAATCTAAGGGTGTGTCAGCTTGGTGTATTTCTAGCAACTCACTGTATTTCTTAGATGTTACAGTAATATCTATTTCTGTTTGTCTGATATTAGCATAAATTTGTGCAATTTTGCCAACTATACTAAGGAGATTTCCAATCTACCTAACTTCTATTAGCCTCTGAAAATCAACGCCATTCCATTCGTTTTCTCATCCTATAGCAAACCTTCCTAATTAGGGATGTTAAATTTAGACTAATTAACTAATCTAATAGTCAATGGGATTTTCATCGACTCTTTGAATAGTCGATAAGAGCGCCTCCGCCTTTGAACTACAGCAAGAGCTCCCGTTACAGTTCAAAAGCGGAAACCCTGCAAGGAGCGCAGGGCCAGTGGGTCACTGCTGCTGACCCCACACTCCGCCTCAGCCTTTGAAATGTACAAGAGCGTCTATTCTCCTGCCAGGGCTCTTGTACATTTCAAAAGCAAACTCGCAGCAGAACCGGCGCGAGTGGAGACTGCTTCAGTTCCCGCTCACGCCCGGTCCCTGCTGTGCCTCCACCTCTCCTATCCCCTGCGGAGACGGTCCTGGAGGGAACTGGCTTTTAAGACTGTTCCCCCCAGCACTGGCTCCTGCTTCCTCTCCCCCCTTGCTACCTCTCTCTGATAGAGGCAGCAAGGGGGGGAAGTGAATAGTCACATCACTAATCAACTATCCAATAAGCTTATCAGCTAGTCAACTAGTCGCTTACATCCCTATTCCTAATCCTCATATAAATGTTCACTTCTGATCCTTTATTATATATTTCAAACACTCTGGAAATAGTAATACTGGAAGCTACGATATCTTCTAAACTGCACCGATTTTGATCTGCTTACAGTCCAGCTCTCCAGAACCATATATCAACCAATGTAATGATCTACAAACCCTCTTGCTTCCATAAATACATGCTCCTTGCATTAAAAGCCCATCAATGAATGGAATTTCAAGTGATCTCATTCCAAGGCACAGTGCTTACATAATGTCCCTATTTACCATTCTTCAAAAAAATCACGTATGTACAGTGCAAGCAAACCTTCCACGTATACTAATATGTCACGTGCCTGCCTGCCTGGTAAGGCACAGGGCCATAGGTAAGTAGGTACTTACTATAAGCATTCCTGGGAGACAGCTATCCTACAGTCTCACTTCAGAGCATTAAATAAAAGATAGCAAACAACACTGACCTGAAGCTGACTGCCCACTTTACATTGACAAGGCTTAAAAGAAGGGATTAAGAGCATCTTAAATCCAAAGAATGTGGGTTCTTGTTTCAATGGAATAGATAGCTTATTCCAGCTGTGTTGGGCTGCAACCACAAATGTGAACCACCCATAGCGATTTGTAGCTCTAGGCAGTTTAAAAATTAATAGACTGGTTTCAACAAAGTGCACATTTGCAGTCTGTGTTGGAAAGAAGGGAACATAAATACGCTGGTGCCAAACTCTGAATACATTTATACTGTGTAGTAACTAATGGAGCTGCTTTGCTTTGAGACACTCGGCCAATTAAATCTATTGTAAAGGTCACCGGAGGAGCCTGAGTTCATGAGAACACAAACCAGCAGGGATTGTTGTACATACTTCCAGCCTCTGCAGTGCTACCACAGATGCATTTCATATGCCATATCATCAGAATCCAGGATAAGCATTCGCTACTGCTGAGCAACCTGCTTCCTTGCAAACGTTTGCCTGATACAACATTCTCAGGGTAAGGTATTTATCCTTAGAGATGTCATACTGAAGAGACATCTAGCCAGATCACCAGTAACATGGCGCCCCTTTCATGCAGCCACACACCTTATCGTTAAGATTTTTTAAAAAAACACCTTCAAAATGGGCAGGGGACTCCATGCAAAGGCTGTTGGGGGTCACAGAAAGTCTCTGAAAAAGCAAGAGGAGCCAAAAAGTTCCACAGAATAAGGGCTCAGCAGGCATAGTCATAGACTAAGAAGCCAAGAGGCAACCCGACGGTGTACTGGAGCTACATTCTGAAGTAAGCATCTCAGACTGGGACATAGCAGTGCTCAAATGTTACCACCAAATGATACGTCTGTAGCAGGGTAAGATGCATAGGGAAAAAAAGCTTTTTAAGCTGAGTTCTTAATAACACTGACTGCATTATTCATGCAATAAATAAAACCACAGGTTTTGATTTATTATTAATTAATTAATTCATATTATTATTATAGGCAGCTGCAGGAAACAGCCCTGATCTACTGCAAAAAACAGAGGTCCAACTGCAGCATTTCATCATTCTACTCTCCGCTGCCCTATATACGGATTGGAGGGATGGGTCTTCCAGGAAATGACAGATACAGTCTCTACTATCTTCTCTGATTGCTTCCTTCAAGCAGCTAACACCACTGGTGCCTCAGCTAGCCCCCTCACCCAAAAAGTCTCAGTCACTTCAACACACTGGAAAAGACACCATCTACATCTGTTGAAACAGACAAGGTGCCATGTCGTCAGCATCTCAATAGTGCTGCAAACCAAATCATTCTACTCCTGTGGCACTTGTTTTTACAGGCTCTCCAGTAACTGAAAGTGAAGGGCGACAGACTGGGCCCCGGCAACACCCGATGGAACATGCTATCAAGCAGAGCTAAGAAATTTGGTCATTGCTCCACTCAGGATGACAAGGGAAAAGCCAGACTCCTCCATGCACCCCTGCAGAGTCTGCGTATGTAATGTCGTCACTTCGACAGGCCATAGTACGAGAGCTCTCAAAGGGGTGGGCCTATGACTGCCCTGTAACTAGTGAGTGATAGCTAAATCTGCCTAGGGTAGTTTTAATAAAAAAAAACCCTCAAAGCAACAGCAGTTTCCATGCACCTGTCCAGGAAGAGCCTATTTAAGTGCAAGCATATATTATGGCTATGCACAGATACATTAGCATCCCTAATTAATACAAATTGGGTGCTGCCCTCTGGCAGGCTGCCAAAGCAGTCCTGCGGGCTGCAAAATTTGGGGGTCCCCCCCCTTTAAAAAATTCCAAAGGAACAATCTCTCCTTGTCATTACACCCAATAAAAATCTGTTTTATTCATTTAAAAAATGTCAAAACACACTTTATAAAACTAACAACATGTTCCAGAAGCATTCGTTCCAACATACACACCACTTGGTTAGCTAAAGGAAACTGGTTTAGGAGATATAGACATGCATGGAGTTGAGAGAGTTTCTGGTCTTCACATTGAAAAGGACTAGAGATAAATGTGTCTTTAAGAGCCCCCGATTTTGCTGCCCTGACGGAAGATAAACATCTCTACATGGAAAGTTACTCTATACAGAAGTGCCTTCATGCAAAACATATGTTGAACACAGATGGCCTTGCGAAACTGCACTCGCTCTGGCATCTAGCTTTTGATGGAAGAATAAATCTTTTTTTCTTTCACCATCCTTGAGGGGAGATCGGGCGAGTGCATTATGCAGCTGGACTAGAAAATTCCTATGACCATTTGCTATGGCTGGTGCAGCACATCCCAGTGAGTCTGCTATGAAATTGCTAATGAAAGGTCAGAGGGTGAAGAGAAACAGAGTCTGTCATTACCACACAGCTCTCTCTGCCCTGGATGAGTGCCCATGCAAGCTCCTACAGTACTAGCGAGAGGCTGACTAACCACCACCACCAGTCAATGTGTAAGACACAGATCCCACAGGACAGGTTTGTAACTGGTTCCTTCTACTATATTCAGATTCAAGCCTCAGGAGAAAACCTACCAGAATTCACAGCTTAGTTTATAACATGGCAACGCAAACATGCACACAGACACTCTGCTATAATCAATCCCACTCAAAGGAAAAGCTAATTAAATGCAGTTTCAGACCGCACAGTTTAAAAAGACTAATTAAAGCAGACAGGCTTTTCTGCAAAGCCTGTCACTTTTAACATTTTCTTTTAATAGGAGCTAAAAAAACAAGCTAATGAAGTACTAGAGACAAGCCTAGCACATGATTGGTCAGTTGGTGTTATCATGGTAATAAAAACATTAAAAGAGCATGGAACAAACACAGTTTTGATTGTGGGGCTTTTTTTTAAGCAAACAAGTGTATGCATGCAACAGTGTTTGCAAGTTCCCGAGGCGAAATCATTGTATATTTGGGGCTGCAAGAGCAGGTACAATATATCATAATCAAATTAGCTCTTCACTCAGTTAAAGCATTCAACAGGTCTGTTAAAGTTATTAACCATTAAACAGAAACATGTGTGAACCACGGGGATTACCAAGCCAAGGAGTCAATGCTCCATCTTCATTCAAGTGGAAGAATGCTTAGATCAAAAGGAAGCATTGCATCTTGTAACCTATGGTCTCCACAGGTATTAAAGGTGTGGCTCCGGGCAAATTGCTAATGGGAACTACCGTTGGGCAAAGCTTGAGCTTTCCCAATGAGACTGTCTGTAAGAGTAATTTGATGCTCCTGAAGGAGAGAAGTGACAGTCTGTACTTGCTGTATATTTCAGTTGAACGAAATGTGAAAGTGTTGCCATGCAAGTCCTTCTAAAAACAAAGAAGCTGTTTCCTCGATCTACAATGCCTTTGGATAAGCCAGCCAGACGGCGGCAGCCTCTCTAATTTCTTTAACAAATTAAAGTCTAGAAATTGCCATTGCTAGGTTACGAATTATAGAACTGCATGTACCTGGGAGAGCATTAGAAAGCCATAAATGAACCAAGAAGTTCTCCTCTTAAGCAAATGGGCTAACAATTTACACAGTCTTACAAACTAAAAAGAAATTGGAACTTTGCTATCCTAGTAACTATTGGAGACAGACAATAGAGAGAGTGGAGCTGTAAATATGCAAAACAGACAGAACAAACCAACACAGTTAGGTTAGCAGCTTCCATGCCATTATTACATATGGCTTCTCCATTGCTCTCTTCAACTACTCATAATCCCTCAGGCGGTAAGCCCCATCTAGACCATATACCTGAATTCAGGTTCCTCCAGGAAAGTCATCGAAGGGTGTGTCTAAACTACATGGCTCCATCATGGAGCCATGTAGATTAGGCTGATTGGCAAAGGGAAATGAAGCCGCGATTTAAATAATCGCGGCTTCATTTAAATTTAAATGGCTGCCGCGCTGAGCCGACAAACAGCTGATCAGCTGTTTGTCGGCTCAGTGAGCTAGTCTGGACGCTCCCGCACCGACCTGAAAGTCCTTTATCGACCTCCCTGTTATGCCTCGTAGGATGAGGTTTACCAGGGAGGTTGATAAAGGGCTTTCATGTCGGCAGGGGAGCGTCCAGACTAGCGCGCTGAGCCGACAAACAGCTGATCAGTTTGTCGGCTCAGCGTGGCAGCCATTTAAATTTAAATGAAGCCGCGATTATTTAAATCGTGGCTTCATTTCCCTTTGCCGAACAAACAAATCTACATGGCTCCGTCGACGGAGCCATGTAGTTTAGACGTACCCTAAGTTACCTGATGATTCTCTGGGCTTTGCCCCAAAGTTAATATTCTTGATACAAATCACGCAGTCTTCAATAATACTTGCTGCCTGCTTCAGAAAAAATAATTCCTGCCCCGAAATGGTGGAAAATGAAACAAGGAATTTATTAGGAGCTTCAGTATGTGCCTATGCATCAGAAAAACAGGTGGAATTCACAATCACAGGTTTCCAGTACCAACACCGTTCAAAGAATAAAAATTCGGATGCAGTTACGTAGCTCTATCTAGAGGCATACAGGAGACCCACAAATCTAGGGAGTGCCTATGCTGTGTGTCTACAGGTCACATAACCCTGCTAACCTTTCTTCAACAGGTCTTGAAGCACCACTGTGAAACTTCTGCAAAAGCAGCATGGACTTCAGAAAAGGTAAGACTTCTGTGAATGCAGTTGGCTGTTAGAAGCGAGACAGTACTGACCCTCGTTTTGTTTACTAAATCAGATTTTGTAGGCCTTGTTTAAATTTCAATTTGTCAACACTAAGACATTTATAATGGAGTGTCTGCATGTCTAGACTCCTGCATCACATTTACATTCTTCGACTTTAGATTGTCTTTTTTTTTCTTCACTTTGTGAATACATACAATAGGTTGGTACTAGTGGAATTCAGTTCAGTATCCTGGTTTATCCCTATTAACTTTAACTGAGTGCTGCCGTTTTAAAATAAATTGGTGAAGAACTTTTTTGAATCTTGCAGCTGTTCAGGGTCATCTATAGGACCCTGTCGAGCCGTGTCTTGGAAAAAGTTAAGCAGACATCATTTTTCAGGTCTGGAAACAGTCTCTCTCATTTGGGATGAGGTATCCCAGCATTGTCAGCTCACGCCAGTGAAAGCTACAAACATTTTTTCACGCAACAGTCTGACTGTTATGGCAACCACAAAAATGAATCTCATTCTTCAGTCACAAGTAAACCCAACTAGAATACAGTACCCATGTGGGTTTCTTATAAAACACCAATAAGCATAGTACCCTTTCTTACAGACATTCATCACTCAAATGGATATAGATAAAGTACTTTTTTTCAAAATGGAATTTCAGACAATGGTCATTGTCTGAACCTCTTTAGGACTTCACCATCCCATTCCCAAAGATACCCGCTGTTTCAGCTACAATGGGCTACTCCATTTATCACACTATGTTTGGGTAGATGTCAGCTGAAGACCAGGGACACCTCTCAAGAGCCCATCTTGTAAAAAGGAATATTTTCACAGAAGATGCATGCAACAGAAGCATCTCAAATGAGCCTCTGAAGCCACCTGGGAAAAGATACACGCCTGCAAAAGTAACGCAATAACTTTTTCTTTGGCGAGTTAAATGAATACGACAAAATGAACTAATTATAAACTAATTGTGAGTAAAAAGAGAGATTGCCTTCCACCCATCCATCCATGGCACAAGTCCCTAAGAATTGACTCCCACAAACCTCAGAAGTCTCATCTTACTGTGTCAGCCCAGTGCTGGTCTTCATCATTTTTCAAGTTTATTTTTTAGTGAAAGCCCTGCCTGACTTCAAACAGCTGATTCCAGTCCACAAAAAAGCTGACTGTGACCCTGATGCATTACACAATGGCAGTAAAAATACTTTAATTTTCATAAGAACAGTGATCCTTGGTTTGCTGAACTAGAACCTATTTCAGCTATTTAATTATGGATTCAGTGTAAGATGAGCAAAGTAATGTGGCCTGACAACAAACAGAAAATCGTTTAAAAAGCCATAGCAGATAGGATAGATCACTATCTAAATGCCTATTTAAATTTCTACACATCATGCTACAGTTGGGCCTCAAGCACATTGGTTTTTCTGAACCACTATACCCCATGGAAGAATGAGAGCAGGAGTGTAACTGAAAACACGCTTTAAGCATGTAAACGACTTTAATCGTAGACTCATAGAAGCTAGAAATGGAAAGACGTTAGGTCATCAGTCTCCCATGGGCAGTTCTTTGTGATACATGTGCAAGTGTTCTGTCCCATTTAGAGTTTTAAGCATCATTAGCGATGGGGTTTCCAACTAGGGATGCAAAATCCTAACTAATCAGTTAACCGGTTAAACATTAGCTTTAAATCTCATGTTTAACTTGTTAGCCAACTAAGTGGGATCCCAGGCAGGGACTGCAGCACTCCTAGCCCACAGGGCCCCCACTCCCAGCCCTGTGCTGGGGCTGGCTGCCAACTCTCAACCCTGCACTGGGGCTGCCACCGCCGGTTCCCGGCCCTCGTGCTGGGGCTACCAGCTCCTGGCCCTGCTCAGACTGGGAGCCTGCAGCCCCATGTGGAGGCCTGGCAGGGCTGCAGCAGCCCTACACTTGTGGCAGGCTGCA
Organism: Pelodiscus sinensis; assembly: GCF_049634645.1. Lineage (NCBI taxonomy): Eukaryota > Metazoa > Chordata > Testudines > Trionychidae > Pelodiscus > Pelodiscus sinensis. The sequence goes on from NC_134720.1 coordinate 49,694,492, forward strand.
GGCGGAAGGCTGCTCCTAGGTACCAGTTAACTGGTTACCCGTTCATATCCCTATTTCCAACATGCTCTTGGGAGTCTATGATGCAGGCTAATTCAGAATCAACAACAGAAAAGATTCCTCTTAGCCCACTTGTCCTGGTAATATCTCTTCCTACCAACCTAAATAATTCCTATCCTATCACAGTGGTTCATTTATTTGTTAACCATCAAGCACCATTCAAGCCTCTTGCTTCTCTGTTAATATATATTTAAAAGCTAAACTAAGTCAATCCCTTCAGTCCCCCTGGTTATCATTGTTACTCTTGGCACACTAACTCTCCCCTCTCTGTATCACTGTGGTATGACGGTGTGGTGGGGGTTTCAGGATAGTCCTCAGCGTCATACAGAAACAAATGTCTTCACAGTCTCCAGGCGGAGGTTTGGGTTTTCTGTTATATGATAATGGACATAAGAACTCAAGGAGTAGGAATCAAATCTCCAAGACGCAAGTTAATCAATCAGGTACCAAAGCTACATCAGCGAAGACACAGAGCACTTTTCTTCTGCAGAGTAAACTGAACAAATCTCAAGCAATTCAATGGAGAACCAGAACTGGGGAAGAGGAATCTATTGCATGGGATTATATGCTAGCAATTGCTCAGCTGCTGTGCCATGATCCGGAGAACTGGCCTATGGCTATGTCTACATTGCATTCCTCTTTCAAGAGAGGAATGCAACTCGTGTTTAAGGGTTATTTCGAAAGAAGGGTTTTTTCCTCAAAATAACCACGTCTAAACAGCATTTTTTTAATCTCAAAATAGGGTATTTCAAAAAAGCGGCCAGCTGCGATTATGCAAATTTTTCATATTCAGTTTTGCTCAACTGCATTTGCATTCCTCTCTCGAAAGAGGAATGCAATGTAGACATACCCTATGACAGCCTCTGACATGAGATAGGATTTTGCCTAGGTACAGAGGCTATGCAACAAGGCAAAAGCCAGCCAATAAAAGCAGGAGTAAAGAGGGAACATTCACCCACTTCTGCTCTCTCTGCCTCAGTGGTTGGCATGCACTGAGTGTGAAGTGGGGTCGTGGCTCCTTGTAAACCCACAACCCAGGCTAGGGATGTTACATTTAGATTAATAGGCAATTCAACAGCCGATGCAAATTGCATTGACTATTCAATTAGTCGATAAGGGTGCGGCCCTCTTTGAAGTGTAGCTACAACCCCAGCGCTGTTGCTACACTTCAAAGGCAAAAGTGCTGTGGGGAGCTCAGGGCCAGTGGGGAAATCAGCAGTGTCCCATTGGTCCCATGCTTCCTGCGGCATTTCAAAGCAACAGCGCCACATGGAGCCCGGGGTCAGTAGGGGAGTCCCTAGCTGGCCCCAGGCTGCACATGACATTTGAAAGTGCCAGCACCGTGTGGAGCATCCCGCCTTTTCCCCAACCCTGCTGCCTCTTCCTGATAGGAAGCAACTAGTCGACTAGTGTGTTGACTATCCGATAAGCATTTGTTTATTAGATAGTTGACTAGTTGTTCACATCCCTAATCCAGACACTTGAGTCTCCAAAGCTATTTTGCTCATTGCTCCAAAAATTCAGTGCACCATGCCCTGGGGTAACCTGTGATCACTAACAGGGAAGTAATGCATCGTCTGGTCAAGCTCTGAAGAAATTATTTTCTCCATGGTGCTGACAGATGCCAGTTGCAGCCACCATTTCCAAAGCTGGATGCTGAAACTTTGGCTCCTCATCTCATATTTAGATATTTCACCAAAAGTGGCCTGATCTTCAGAGGCGCAAAGCAGGAATGAAGTGGATGGGAGGTGCAGGCCCTCAGCCCCTTTGAACATCAGACCAGTTAAATTACATATCTTGATACAGATTTAGCAGCATGGCCTTAGCCACCCAGGTTTGAGAACGGTGGCCATGGAAGGCTGACTTTTCTCCCTGTAATACCCACATCAAAACCTCATGGTCTTCCCACTGAAAGCCTGACAAGTACGGACTGAGCACTGAACTGACTGGACTCCATGCGCCCTGCATTACTCTTTACAGAACCTACTAAGCTGTACAGAAACAATGCAGCACGCATAACCTTCAAAGTTCAGTGTGATGACAACAAGCCTCTTGGGCAAAACATTCCCCACTCGGTGAGTTTTGATTTGTTCTTTATGCCACCAGAGCCCCTGACGGGAAATAACCCTACAACCCACCAAGTCCAATGCCATGGTGTACATATACAGCTGTGCTTCCAGCAGCTCACGTTGCCTCCTCTAAAGATGCGCACAACCACCTGCATTTCTAGCACGACCTGCCAGCCATAGGTCGCAACATGTGATAGTAACTATTGTTTGTCATTCAGTATGAAATTAAGCTACCGTGCTGCTGGGTTTTTTCAGTGCAAGCATAGGTCAGAAAAAAAAGCAGGGAACAAGCTCTGACGAAGTCAGCTAATGAGCTTAACCACATCACTGCGACAGGAACACACATCTGTGCCTCATTAAAGGTTTGTTTATTCAGCTCCATCAGGTGTATCTTCTAATACTGGTTTCTTCACATCGGTTCAGGAAGGAAACTGTTCCCCAGCCCATCAGAGTATGGCTGATAGCGTGGTGATGGGCGCTATAAAGAACCAGCTAGCATACACACATCATCAGTGTCTTCTGCAACGGGCTTTGCTAGGTGTGCACTAGACTGGAATCACCACTGAGTAATACCTTGCACTTCTCAAACAGTCGTATTGATTTCACTGGGGATACTTGCAGAATAAGATGCTGCTGAGTGTGAGTAAGGACACATAGTCTAGTCCTATGTGTCTTTCCACAGTATCTCATGTTGAGAAAATTGCAGCAATGGTTACACATTTATTAAACCTGCCATTTGTCAGGTTTCTTAAGAAATGTGGGCATTTTGACATAGTCTGTTACAGTGAGATAAGTCTTGTTCTAACTATACTTGACGTAAGATTTCTGTAGTGGAAAATCTCCAGGGAACAGATTGCTTAATAATGTTTTATCGGATTTATACTCTTTTTCAAAGGCTTAAGTCTTCCACCTGCATGGAAGAGCCAAGTGTCTCTCAGACTTGTCTCCTTTATACTCACCAGGCACTTTTCTGGGAGCAGAATGTTGCCATTTTTACCGTCAGCTCTAATTTTATTGACCAACAACCTATTTGGGCATGCACAGTTAAGAGTCCGATATGAAGTCTTTAATATAAACCCTGCTAATCCTTCTTACTATCTGCACCATTCCTCAAACAACACAAATAGTGGGCAGAACTGCAATGTAGAAACTGTTCTGTTGCCAGGGGTTTCCAATTACAAACAGTGCTAAGAACAGAGCCTCCCTGTTCAGAATAGAACATAAAGACGAGGGAGAACACCTCAGCTCTATCTACTTCTCTGATTGAAGGATGCAACAGTTGTTAAGGAGCAGTTACAGTTACCACATACCCTTAGTGACTGTAGGTAGCTATGTAGTACCTCTGAGGACACAATTTATGGTAAACATGGTCTTCTGAGGATAGGACAAGAAGCAATGGGCTTAAATTGCAGCAGGGGAGGTTTATGTTGGACATTAGGAAAAACTTTGTAACTATCAGGATGGTTAAACACTGGAATAAATTGCCTAGGATGGTTGTGGAATCTCCATCTCTGGAGATATTTAAGAGCAGGTGTGACAGGCATCTCTCAGGGATGGTCTAGATGGTGCTTGGTCCTGCCGTGAGGGCAGGGGACTGGACTCGATGACCTCTCGAGGTCCCTTCCAGTTCTAGTGTTCTATGATTCTATATCTCATACCTTGAAATAGATCAAAATATTAACCCTATAAGTGCTAGGAGTTTTTCTGGGGAAATTCTATAGCCTATGTTCAGAATCTATGTGAATCAATGACTCTAAGGTTCTGTCAGATGGTTGGGGCTTTTCATTTCTAAGAACAACATTTCATTAGATGCGCTCACTGGGAAACAGAATGACCATTATTCAACAACAACTTCAATGGCCTCTCACTTCTGAGCACTGACTCATTTGCAGGGCCTTTCAATAATCAGTATTAGCATTGGTGCTGCAGTTTTGCTCACAAGAAAACATTACAGAGGTAGTTGGGATGGAAAATGAAAATTTCTGACAATTCATCTTGCAAATATTTCAGTGTTTCTGTCTCCGCTCAGTATTTTTAGCTCATTGTTTTCTATTTTGGCAGCTGAGAAACTGCAGTTTGAAATTTTACCTCCAGCTTCATATTTCTTCTTAAAAGTGAATACAATGTCCTGTTTATAATAATAAAATCACTACTTGGCAGCATGACATCAAATGGAAAAAAAGAGAAAGCAACTGGAAAATTTAGAGCAAGCAATTTTGAGTGCCAAGTTTCGCATTTGTAATGGTCCAGAGGAGGTCACTGGACGCGCTTGGTATTAGGCAAATGGTAAAGAAACAGATATCCTCAAGTTCTTCCATGTTAGACTATATAAACCATCTCTCGTTCAACCAAGGTTAGTGCTTTCCAAAAGAGTGACGTTATACATTTTCCACAGTAACACTAACAATGGGAGACATGAAGAAGGCAGAATTGCTCTGCAAAGAACGGCCTTTTTTCTCTCTCCAATATTTAGGTTTTTGTTTCCCACTATGATCGGACTTTCCTGGCTTTGGTTTCTTGTCCCAGTTTAGCAGTAAAAGTAACAAAAAGATATGAATGAAATTAGAAACATTTGGAACAAGTCTTAGAAATAGCTTTTAGGTTCCTTCGATTTTGGCTAAACCTCTTCAAATAGTTTCCTCCTCTACTCCCCTCATTGCTGCACCCACTCTTGACATTTGAATTTCTGGGTTTGTTCTGACCCTCTTCTTTTCACTAGGGATGTTTTGTACCATACAAGTGAAACATGAAGCATAGAGCAAACAAGGAAACGCCGCTTACAGGTTGAAGCAATGGAGAGGATCAGAAAATGGCTGGAACTACAAACCTTCAGAATTTGCCTCTGCCACACCACTCTTCCAGTCTCAATGTTTCTTTTAAATAGCAAGCCAAGCATTCCTCTTTTCTAATTTGGTTTGAGTCAATTTGGGAGAGAAAAAGGAAAGGGGGGAAGGAAAAAAAAGAATTCTGCTCCTAATTGTGTTTACAGACGCTGGAACACATGTTTCATAAACTATGCTGGTCCAAATACCATTGAATCCAAACTCTCTTTTGAACACCACAGTTGTCAGGACACAACAATAGCACTTCATCATCATCTAGCACCTTTCATTATAGGACCTCAATGTCCTTTGCAAACCATTAGTTACAGACCCTATGAAATAGCTGTCTCATTTTACAAATGAATATAATGAAATAGAGATCAAGAGGTTGCCCAGAATACTGTAGTGGCTTAGTAGCATGGTAGTAACATAGTTTAACCTATAACAGCAGGAAATGTTATAACTATCTAAATAAAGATGTTTATTAGATACTATTAAAATATTTTTAAACCTTTTTTGGTAAATTATTGGAAGGAGGGAAAAAATGATCTCTGTGAAGAGACTACATGAAAGATGTGGGAATGTTCAGTAAAGAAAGTCCCCAAACATGATAGGAGTACCCCTATTTGTAAAGATGAACCATTCCAGAAGCTGGGAAATGTCTTTATGAGACTGCATAGACTAGTAAAATCATTCCTTGACACTGATCAGTGTTAACCTCAATGAGTTCAAATGACACACTGCTTTGTTTTGACCTAAAGCCGCATTCACAGCCTCACTTTTGTGTGAGATTCCTTTTAGCTAAATAATCAGTCCACTAGCCAAGTACTCCAAAGACATATTAACAAACGCAACTAATGGTGTTGAAGAGACTATTAATCTACATTAGCGTAAAACAAAGACACATTTCGAGCAGGGGAATGTCTCATCCCAGTTTCACCTAATAAGAAAGTTACTTTCAAAAATGGGGGAAATATAAAGGTCTGAGTCATGGACCCCCGAAGGAGCGCCTGGTCACTTGGCCTCCAGACAAGGGAGGAATACAAGCAATAGGAATATAATACAATAGCAATAGGAATACAAGCAAAATTTAAGCATGAATGAATTGTCATTCATGCTTAAATTTGACACTTTATGTATGGGTCTCAACAAAGATGCTAATTATCTCACCCATTACAAAGATAGCTTCCCCAATTATCACCCCTAATGTCATTACCTCACAGACACTAACCTTCCCCCGTTGCCCCCACTCTGTTCTAAAATTTGATTTGTCAATTTTATATATGTTCACTTTTTTTGATTGTATCACTTTGGTATATACGGTTGTGCCAATTTTCTTCCACAAGTTGATCTGAGGAAGTGGGTCTGGCCCATGAAAGCTCATCACCTAATAAACCATCTTGTTAGTCTTTAAAGTGCTACCTAGTTCTGTCTTTTGTTTTAGCTAGACCAGACTAACACGGCTCCATCTCTATCACTAAGCAATAGTCAAGTAACTGAGACCATCTTCTACACTCACTGAATCAGTGGCAACAGCAAACCCAACTGGAGGCTAAAACTAGTATTGCTAACATGATGTGTGAGGATCCGTGCTAACAAAGGCAACCTAGTGCCCATACACTAGGTTTTTCGGATTGCACCGACAAAACTGTATTAAAGACAAGCAGGGATTTTCCCTAGGCTAGAACAAGCTCTAAATAGAAAGTGTAAGGCTACACCATGTTTATACTGAATCTGATTTAAAAGCACTTCAGTTAAGACGGCTCTTTCTGCAGCATAGCTGAAGACTTACCATAAGGTATAGGCTTGTGGTATTGCAAATTGTAGCAGGAGCAAAAATCACCCTCTGTGTGGTGGTTTTCCAATTGGGATCCAGGAAGCCCTGGGAATCTGAGGGCATTCAACGTGGTCTACTGGCCCTGCTAATCAGATCTTCTTTCCTTCCAGTGCCTCCTGTGTACTGAGGAACAATGGTCGAAAAGGGACCAGGTGGCCATTAAAAGTCTGAACAGAGTCACAGCGGGGCCCAGGGTTTAGGCAGGCGCCACATGGCTCCTGGAAAGCAGCTGCCAGGTCCCTGGGGCATCTAGTCAAAGGAAGGCTCCTCCTACTGCCCCCGCCCCAAGTACCAGCTCTGCAGCTCCCATGGACTGGGAACTATGGATGTGAATGGTTAACAGGTGAAGCTAATTGGTTCCAGTTAACTGGTGGGGGCTGGAGCAGCTCCCTGCCCACCCTTAGCAGGGGGCTGCTCCAATCCAGTGGGACCCGTCATGCACAGGGGCGCTCCAGCCTGGCCAAAGCAGTTCCTATCCATGGCAGGTCCAGCCCAGATGTGCCGCAGGCAGAGGCACTCCAGCCTTCCTCCCTCCCCTGCCCACTCCCCCTTTAATTGGTTAACTAGTCAAACATGTTTAACAGGGAACTGCAACCTATGGGCGCAAGGGCAGCACACAGAGCCTCCTTACGCTTAAGTGCCTCAGGGACCTGACAACAGCTGCCGAGAGCTGCAGTAAATGCTGCTGGGACCCCATACCCTTCACCGCCCCCCTGGACCTCCCAAACTCCTCACCCTTGGCCTCAGCCCAAGCCTGCTTTCCCAGTCCAGAACCCATACCTCCTCCCACAGCCCAACCCCCTGCCTCAACCCGGAGCCCCTTCCCCCACTCTGAACCTCCAAAACTCACCTCCAGCCCGAAGCCCCCTCCCACACTTCAAACCCATCACCCCCACCCGGATCCTGGACTACCTCACACAGCCCAACCCCCTGCCTCAACCTGGAGTTTCCTCCCACTCTCCAAATCCCTCATCTCCGGACCCCACACCTCTAGCTAGAGCCTTTCCCACCTCTCCCAGCCCAGTAAAATTGAGTGAGGGTGTGGTAGAGCGAGCAATGAAAGGAGGAGGGATGGAATGAGTGCAGGAGCGGGCAAGGAAGGAGCAGGGCAGGGATTCGGGGGAAGGGGTGGAGTGAGGGTGGGGCCTGGGATTAAAGGAGGGGGCTACCTGGACAATTTAGATCAAAATAGGGGCCCTCGGGTTCCTCAATTTAAGAACCACTGCTCTGTGTAATACAGAACTAGACAGATCAACCACTAACTCATATAGTTACTGCATATGCAGACAGATGCCCAAGTTCAGAGTATGCAATTGTGCATATATATTTGTGGGACCCTAATTTGTGCATGTACAGGTCAGGCATTGCACTGGGCCGACAATACACAATATACTGGCTGCCAAGAAAGCACAAACAGATAGTCAGTACCATTGAGATGGAAGGTTAAAACAAAAGCACGTCTTACGACTACACCCTCTGCCAGCCCTATCTCCACAGTCATGCCACCAAAGAAGAAGACACCCAGATCAGTAACTGAATGGTTTGAACATCTTTTGATGGTGAGGAAGCGGAAAAAGGAGTTGTGATGGGTAGGAGGATTGCTGGCCTTTCCTGACCATTCCAACATTTGGTGACTAAAGGGTAAAACTCAGGTAGCTAGGGGATGTTGGCAGGGAGCCAGAAGAGCCAATGGGAGAAGGTGTTGACATTTGAATTGGAAGATATACTTGCCTGCTGTTCTTCTTTGTGTGAGTTTTAAGCCAGGAGTTGGGGGAACAAGATGAATTAAACCAGGCAGAACTACCATGCCCACAAAGAATACTGGACATGGACATGGACTGGACCTTGAAGCACAGATTGTAAGTAGACATGAAAATGTCTATTTAGACACGATCGGGTTATTTTCTTTGTTTTGTTGTTTGGTTAAAGTTCTCTGTGTTAAGTCCATGTGCTCCCCCCCACTGTACTTGAAGCTGTATCCCAGGGATGGAATTTTCTCTGTGCTTTTAAATTGTTCTTTTCTCAGTTGCTTTAAAACACCGAGCAACCAACTATGCTTCGTCAAGTATATCTTTTGGTTTTGTTTAATAAAATCATCTTTTTTAAGGCAATGATTTGATTCTTGTGTCCTGGACGGAAATAGGAGATCTGAGTATGCATGCCTAATACTGAGAGGGCAGCTGACAGAGATTACAGTTTGCTTTCTCTTTTTATTCAAGCTCTCTTGTGTTAGAAGAGCCTAGGGTTAACCCTCTGGAAGAATTTCCAAGTGCTTCTTCCTGGATTCAAGGAGAAAAGGGGCTTTTCACTTGGCGGTGGAAGCCTATTTTCCAAGGTCAGGTAATCTGTGATCTTGGGAAGCTTTTAAGCAGAAGCCTATAGAGGCAAGGTATTTTTAAGGTTTCTTGCAGGCCTCCACCTTCTACACTTGGAGTGCCAGAGTGGGGAGCAGCCTTGACAGGAGTAGGTTCCAATTAGGTACGTTCCCCATTATTTTTAATAATAAAACAATTTTCTTTTGGAGTTGACAAATAACTCTCAGGCTATCAAAAAGCAAGCTAATTGAAATATTGACATGCAATCTTCCTGTCATATCCAAGCACAGAAACTTCATACTAGCTTCACATGGGCTTAAGCAGGAGTAATATTGTAATTAACATTGCAGGTATTAACACATGACTAACGTAATTATTTTGAAAGTTTTAACAGGAAGGGTTTATACTAGAGAAAACAAGGAAAGTTACTTTGCAGTGCTTACCGCCTCTATGAAGAGGCAGCCTGCTTACCCAGAAAGAAGGATTTAAATGGCCTCGCTACAAAAACATTGTGGGGTGCTGATCACCTTGACAATTTTCACTGCAAAAATAGTAACAAAACCTAGAAATCCACTTGGAATTTGCTTCCAAGAGTAACTGTGTAATCAAAGTAAAGTTCCTCATTTGCCCACCACAGCACTATTGCTGGGGCAGAAGAAAGGAGAGGAAGATGGCTCTCCCTTTGCCGAAGTGTAGCCAAGAGCCCAAAAATGAGAACGTTCGAATGACATCTTATATTCTAATGTTTGTGGTGGAATGACATTTGCACTACTGTGTTTTCAGTCATTTCAGATCTGAAATCCAATATCTGACGTCTGACACTAGCAAATAAGAAACATGATTCTCCACTGAGTTATACCATTTTTACACTAATGTTGCGCTACTGATTTCAACAGAGCATGCCAGCTTTTGCTGCACTGGAGTGGAGAATCAGGCTTACGAGCAAATCATTTAATCTTACATAGAGCACAGCCTTGAAGCTGGGAGAGAAATCTTTGGTAGCTTTAATCTTAACAGTTATTATAAAATAGATAATTACCTACATCCGAGGTTACAGAGAACTTCAAGACATAATTTAAGCCTCGCAATGCTGCTGTGAGATCAACAGTATTTAAGCTTCACAAAGCTGCTGTGAAACTGACAGTATCCTCCATTTTACACAAGGTAAAATGCAACACACAGGGTATGTCTAGATTACATGCTTCTGCTGGCAGTGGCGTGTAGATTAAACTACCCGACATAGTCAATGAAGAGGGGATTTAAATAATCCCTGCTTCATTAAAATAAAAATGACCGCTGCGCTGTGCCGGGTCAGCTGATTGTCGGCGCAGTGCAGTAGCCAAGATGTGGATCAGTCAGCAGGGAAAGCCTTTTCCGATCGATCCTGTAAACCTCGTTTCACAAAGCATAAGGGAGTGGTCGGCAAAGGCTCTCCCTGCCAACCGATCCGTGTCTTGACTGCTGCGCTGTGCCGACAATCAGCTGAGCTGGCACAGCACGGCGGCCATTTTTATTTTATTCATTGAGTATGTCGGGTAGTCTAGACATACCCAAAGTGACATAGTGACTTGCCAAAGACCACACAGTGAGTCAGTGACAGAGTCAGCAACAGGACCCGAACTTGGCCTGGTTTCCTTCTCCAACTGTCCGCTACATCATCTTCCTTTTTCCACCACCATCTCAGCCCAAAGATTTGTATGTGTGTTGCGTACTGACCTTTCCACTCTGGACTCCCAATACAGATACTTAATGATGGTGCCTGTCCTCCCCTTCACACAATTTGTTACCCTAAATGAGAACTACGTAAGTACACGAAGGGAAGGGAACTTGCTGTGGGTGCAAATGCACGTTTGTCTTTTCACCAACATGGACAAATCAAAACCTTTGCCTTTAGGAATCAACACCGTGTAAACATTTTCCCTTAGTAACAATCTGTAGGGAAGCACCATCAGACAGTGCCCTCAAAGCTTCAGCGTAACAATCAGAGAACCCAAGGTACATCGCCAGCAGATCAATGAGAATTCATACACCAGAAACATATTGACATACAACCTAGAATTATTGTCAGCACTGGTAAAAAAAACCACACTGGGAACTTTGTGAGTCATAAAAAAAATCCAATGCGTCAACAGAGAAATGTTATAAAATCCACTACAGAAGTATTTAGGGCATTCCTGACAAAAAAGAAAGCTCTCCGGTTAGATGCCAGGGTATTACTCTCTGTGTCTAAGTATTAATATCTTCAATCGTTCTTTTGAAAGAAATACGCTTTGCTATACCAAAGGCTTCCCCAAATCCCTGGTCTTTCGCTTCCTTTTCAAAGAGCAGGCTGCTTGTCAAGCTAACCCGGGTAGAGCTTAGGAAGCAGTGCCTTTGCATGCCTTGTGAAGCGAAAACCACAAGAGAAGAACAACCTTGAGGCCAGAGAGGGTTTGCTGTTACCTTAAATCTCTTCTGTTGGCCAACTCTGCTGGTGGGATGGTCCAGGGCAGGCTCTGGGGAAGGCATTCCAGAACGTCTTGGGAGAAGTCAGAGAAATCCACACCGTACTCCATCAGGATTCCTTCTGTTTCAGGCTCAATCTCACCAGCCTGCCCGAGACTTTTGGCCATTTGCCTTGGGAATGGAAGCAGAAAGAAAGGGTATTTTTATTTAGAATGTACCTAGCACTCTCGGCTGCAGCATCCATCAAGAGCAGATATATGATCACCCATTTAATCCAGCTCCCTGACTTGTGGTGGGAGACCGGGGAGGAAGTAGGACAGTACCATGCCTTATGCATGCTGGGGAAGATGCAAAACACTTGCCAGACATACTGTGTCTCTCCTTTAAGGAGAGAGCCTAGAATTGCTGCATGTGAGCTGGGAATCACAGATGAAGGGAACATTGTGTGGTCCATTCTAATAAGCTTTGTGGAGCTCTGCACACATTTGTCTGTCCTACTTCCAGAAACTTCTCCTCAGCTCCAGTGCATACCTAGCTGGGTGGATTTCCTACACCTCTGACATTAACCATACTTTCATTCAAAAGAGGAGTTAGCTGAACATAAGAATGGCTATAGTGGGTCAGACCAAAGGTCCATCCACCAGCCCAGTATCCTGTCTGCCAACAGTGGCCAGTGCCTGGTGCCCCAGAGGGAGTGAACTGAACAGGTAATGATCAAGCCATCTCTCTCCTACCAACCATCTCCACCCTCTGACAAACAGAGACTAGGGACACCATTCCTTACCCATCCTGGCTAACAGCCATTAATGGACTTAACCTCCATGAATGTATCTAGGTCTCTTTTAAACCCTGTTATAGTCCTGGCCTTCACAACCCCCTCAGGCAGGGAGTTCCACAGGTTGACTGTGCACGGTGTGAAGAAGAACTTCTTTTATTTGTTTTAAACCTACTGCTCATTAATTTCATTTGGTGGCCCCTATTTCTTATATTATGGGAACAAGTGAATAACTTTTCCTTATTCAATGAAAATGGCAGAGAAACCAACGGGAGCTCCACATTAGTGATGTAACAAAGCAACACTCGCTATCTGACTAGAAACGGAACTGTACATGCTAGATTCTGCCTGCCCTTTATATTCCCAACACTGCGCTGTGCAGAAGGAAAGGTTGGTTGGTTTGTTCTTACAGCACCATTAGGGCAAATGGCACTTTACAGGCAAATGAGACAAGGACGCTGGCGTACTGTGATCACCATCTATGTCTATGTAAATTCATTAGAATAAGATTGACAAGATTGGTAGGGAGAATAATGCAATGGAATATGGCTATAAGCAAGGTTTCTGCAATATACGAAAAGTTGCCGCGATACTGATCATTCTGCTTTAATTTTAATGAGCGAGAACAGGCATAAATTGCTTTCCTAACACAGGCAAAAAAAAGTGTGTAACTGTAATTTGGATATGAAGCATGTTCCCAGTGTTTTAACTGTGCCATAAACTTATATAATAAACTCAATTTGTAATGCAAACATATTTATAAGGGGGAGATAATGTTCTCTCTTTTTTGCACTGAGGCAGGCTGTATAATAAATCTTTCAGAACACGTGGTAGACTACAAAAGATTATGCACTTTGTTCTGCATTAAGCAGTAGAGTCCATATTCTCTGGATGAATAAAACGGTGATAAAAGATCTTTGCCTTCGAGAAACACACAGGCATTTGGCATCTAGCCCTAATTTTCAACTACAACATGTTTGTGTCAGTCTGATTCTCAATGTTATTTTAATGTAACTAAATAAGATATAATTTTCTTTCTTGCAGCAGTAACTACACAGCATAGAAACGATCACCTACCTCCCAATGCTATGTAGTAGTGCAGAGAGATTTCAAGTGGGTGAATTTACCTGTGGTTTATGTAGGGTGACCAGACAACAAGAGTGAAAAATTGGGAGGGAAGGGAATAACAGGTCCGATGTAAGATAAAGTCCCTAATATCAGGATGTCTGGTCACTCCAGACTTAGGAGCCGCAAAGTGCACTGCCACTCAGGCAACTGAAGTTTGGGTCCTGGGTTTGACTTCTTGTTCCCTGCACTATGCCCTGTAAAGGGGAAGGAGGAAGTGTCTTGTCTTTTAAACAACATCCTTCTGGCCAAGGAAGGATTTACAGAGGAAAGGGACAATGGGGAGGGGGCTTGGAGTGTCACCCTTTTCCACTTCCTCCACTGCCGTCACGGCTCAGTACTTAGTTTTCTAAGAAGCTGAGCACCTGTTGCTCCCACTGACTCCAGTGGAAACTGCAAGTGACACAAAAAAATCAGGTCTCTAGTGTCTACTTTTGTATGTGTCTCAAGTCACTAGAAACCACCTTTTCAAGTCACGCTTTCCAGCTCAGATTCTGTAGCCCATGTCCTCTTGTGCAGTTTGAAATTACTGAAATTAGCGAATGATCCATAAAGATCAAGTGGCATTTCAATGATGCAGGGGTTTGATACAGGACTCATATCCTTTAAGGAAATTCACATGTGATTTACCATCTTCCAGGGAATATTTCTCTAGCCCCCTGAAATAAAAAATTCACAACTGGTTTTAATTGGAGCCACACTGCAGTCACACAGCCACGATGACTTGCATCCAAATAAAATCCAACAGATCAAGGCTACCGCTTATAGGATAACAGATAGCCCTGGGGCGAACCACACTAATTCACACAGGGACTGTGTCCTCAAGGAACTGCAAGAATAGCTGAAGAGGCTTATAAATGACAGCTGTCACATGACTGAGCTTCAGCTAAGCATCTAACTCTCCATACTCGCAGCAATGCTGGACCTCCCCACATTTCCACAGCATTCAAAGTCACAATTAGAGACTTAACATTTACTTTTTGTGTTGTCAATGGCTGGGCATTACAGCTCTCCAGAGAGCTCACTACTGCCCTTCTGGTGAGGTCAGGGACAGAGGTAATATCCTGCCATGCAAAACAGGGCAAGGGAACCTGTTGCATTTGACCGTTTGGTGGAGCGTGCAGCCAAATGTCAGCACGTCCAAAAAGTATTTCTCCAAAACATCCATATTTACAAGCAGTGGCAGTCAGCTGTGAAAAGGCACAAATGATGGTGAGTAACTTCCACTTGCCTTTAGGGCCCCTGTTTAATCCATGTCTAGGAGAGAATCTCATTCGTAACGATCCTGAAATATGGGATGGTTTCAGATAAAGCAGGTGCTTTACAAACTGATAAGCAAATACATTCAAGAGATGGCTGTTTGCATTTCTGAAATGCAGCAACAATTTAGCAACCTGCTGCAACACTACACCACAGTTAGGAAAGAGAATGGAAGTATGAAATACTCAGTTGAAACTGCATTAGAAATCTAGGCAGAAAACTGGTAATTCTTCATCTTAGAGTTACTGGCCAGTCCTTACTCTTGGGCACAGAAGAAAGGGTGCTCCCAAGCAAATCATAAGAACTACTGCTGGCGGTATCTAGAAGCTCTTTGGAGATTTCCTTTCAAAAACATGGCCCTCCCTCGCTTTAAAGTCTGGAAAGATCATATACAGTGCAAAATGATTTGATTACAGGATGCAGGGTTCAAAGGCACTGAACAGTGAATTGTATCATAAAGGAAAGTTAATTCCATGCAGGATTTTCCAGTTCTCACTTAAAGTCAATTGCGCATGATCGAGCAGTGTTCCTTAGAAGGCACTTTGGTTTAATGGGCTTGGCAATTTTGGCTCAAATAAGGTCACCTGTCATGCACATGTAACTTTCTTTCCTTAACCAGCTGGTTATTAAAGAAACAAACCAAAACTCTCACATTTGCTCTAACTTAGGGGTTTTCAAACTTTTTTTTCTCATGTCCCAGTAGAAGAAAATTGTTGATGCCTGAGACCCAACATACTTTGACTGGAGTGTGGCTCTGGAGTGGGGCTTTGGGCTGTAGGAGAGAGCTCCTGCTTTGGGTGGGGAGGAGGGCATGGCTGGGGCAGGAGGGGCTTACCTTGAGTGGCTCCCGGTAGGTGGTGCAGTGGGGGGCGGCTAAGGCAGCTTCCTGCCTCTTGGCATTGCAGACCATGCTGCCCCCAGCAGCAGGTTCCCAGGCAATGGGAGTGCAGAACTGGTGCTAGGGGTAGGGGCAGTGCGTGGAGCCCTGTGCATTCTTTGCCTCCCCATCACCTAGGAGCCAGGCCTGCCGCCAGCTGCTTCTGGGGCACAGCACAGTCTGTGGTGCAGGACAGGCAGGGAGCTGCCTTAGCATTCCTGCTGGTCACCTGATCCCCCTGCAGCAACCAGACACAGGGCCTGACATTCCACGATAGTTTGAAAACCGCTGTAGTCTAGTATTCAACCTGTCCCACCATACACTGGCATCTCTTCAGCCTATCAGCCTAAACTGAGGAATTGGCTGAAGGGCTGAGATGATGACCAGTCTACACAGATCTTTCTCTATTACTCTCCTGAATCATAAGTGCCAGAACTAAAGGGTTTGGCCAGTACTGGGCAGACTATTTGGTTTGTCCCCTTCAGATGACTTTTGGGGAGTCTGTTCATACTGTTCCATGGATCTATAGACTACAGGACTCCATTACCATACCACATGGCCACACCTTGGGTTTTCCTGTTATTGGAGATATTTTGGAACCTTGCCACGGCCTTAGTTTATCAAACTTCTCCCATCTTTGCAAATGCCTGTGCTCTCTACCCAGGGCCGGTCTACAATACCATTTTATGTCGGCAAAATGTACGTCGCTCAGGGATATGAAAAACCCTCTTGTAGAAACACAGGTTTCGCCGGCCTACGGGGTGTGCACAGCGCTGTCGGCAGGAGAACTTCTCCTGCCAACCTACCTACTGCCACTTGTCGAGATGCCCATCGGCATACGGTGACTACATAAGCAATCTTACAGCGATGCAGCTGTGTTAGGACAGCTGTGCTACTGTAAGCTGATGTGACGTAGTGGGGGTGCTGTCTGCTCTGTCCCACAGTGTTCCCCAGCGCTGTGATGTGTGATTCCCACTGACTCACCCACATGTGTATTAGCCCAGACACCTAGTTCCAGCTTGAGGAGTTAACAAGTCTCTTCCCAGAGGGACAGACAAAGGAAGGGAGGCGGAGACGAATACTGGGCTGAGGGCAGCGAGGGAACTAAGGAAGTGAGCATGCGGGGGAAGGGTCAGTCTTGGGCTGGAACCATGAAGGAACCAGTCTAAGGAGGGGGCTGGAATCCAGGGGTCCAGAGACCCCATCACAAGGGGTCTGAGGCATCCCGGCCCAGACTCCTGTAGACACATCATGTCTATGCTGTGCTGTATCCTGGAGAAGCAATAAACCCCCTCTATTCTACTGGCTGGAGGAGTCTGTTCTTGCTGCTACGGGGGTGCAGCGTCAGGGGAACTCTGACACGTCGTCACAGCTTAGTATAGAGATGGCATCGTGACCCACCTCCTCTCCCTCTAGCTGTGACATCAACAATCTGCTGAGTCCTGCATGGACAGGAAAAATGTGCAGGCAACACTATTGCATTTCATCTTGTGGCCTGCATTGGGCTGCTGACAGCAATCTGGTCTTTTCCTTCAGTCCAAATACATGTAGATTTGAAAGGAAAAGAAAAAGACTGCAGCAACTCAAAACATGGAGCTGGCTTTGGAAGCTGCTTCAGAGTGAAAGGGCAGCCTGGAAAGTTTCACTCTATTCTAAATTCCATGACAACCATCGGCACTCTGATAGACAAACATTTAAGACCCTGAATTAATTATACGGTTAATACCGACATGGTCACCACAACATCGCATACCTGAATCATACTGTCATGTAGGCCCATGTATCACAGTTGAAAAGCTAAGACGAAGCCGCCAGTGCTTTTACATTTTACTTTGCTATTGTTTTAGCGACTGACCCAGCACCACAAAGGGGCTGGGAGATGAGTTTACTTGGTCGGTCTCTAAGGAACAGAGAGGCAAATCACGGAACATGGAGAAGGTTCGCTACCCACATTACAGGGACTGGCTTGGACCACAAAAGCAAAGAACCCTAGAACACAGCGGTATCTGACACTTGTGTCTCCTCTATCTGGAAAGGGAAAGATTGGCTTAGAGGCTGGTTTGTTTTAAACACTGTTTGAAGTGGAGAAAATTAAATGCCATTTCATTGCAGTAATACCACTCCAAATACTACCCTATAGGAAGGATATGTACTGGAGCAGAGCTGTGGGTTTTCCTGTGCATCCCATGGAGATCACCATCTCTGTATGCATCAGTATCAATTTTATCACAGTCCCTTCTCCCTCCCTCTCCACCTATTCCAAACAAATAAAAAAGTACGCGTTTCCCACATGACAAGGTAGCCTTCTTCCGAGGAGACAGTATCTTACCTTTCACCACCAGGTGGCACTCAAGAGTCACAAAAATGAACCCCCTCCCCAAACTTTCACCTCCAGGAGGGTGCCAGGTTTTCCCCACAATGTGTAGCAACAGATCTCAAGGTGGCATCTGAACTTGGAGTGCAAAGTAGCAGCTCACAGTGCCCTCTGCCAAGTCCCCTAGCTCATCCATTATTTGATGGGACCAAGGACACACACAGTCACCATGAAGAGAGAGGACACGCTGACAGACTTGGATGTTGCTCATGAAGGATGCTGCATTTCAGAAAACTCTAACTTATGCTCCCCAATATGTGGTGGCCAGTTTTGTTTAGCCTGTTTGGGGATCAGTGCAGGATGAGCTAATGAAGGAGTGTGTGGTACCAATGGGAGTCTGGCAACACCTGCAGAAAGTTACTTGGCAATCCAATGGCACTCTGGGAGGAGGGAGAAATCTGCAGATCCTCCGAGATTGTTTTCTCATTAGACAGGTGTGGTGCAGAATGCAGATATAAGACCTATTGGTTCCTCAACCATAGACCCTTAGTGGTCCTTATCAGGTCTTCTTACAAGGTTCCCTGTAGTTTTTAACAGAGGTGATTTTGGAGGCACAAATCTTTTTGATTTAAAAAGAAATCCACAAATCTCTTGATCACAGTCTACAATATGCAGAATGAATTCTGTGTTAAGTCTGGTCACCCACCCATTCAAATTCTGTCTTTGAGAATAGTGCTGTGCCAGCCTCTGCACACAAGCATAGTGTTACAGATTAATAATTAAGCAGGAACTGAATGCAAGAGGGCCACATTCAGTTGTTAATATTATTGCTCTGACACGTGTTTGCTTGATTCTGCGAGACCTATGCCATTACTCTACAGAGAGAGTCCAAGAAGCATCAAGAAGATCTTCAAGAGAGGGTCACCTCTAACAGATTAATTTTCTTTTTTCTTTATAAGAATTAAGGTCAAAACATCACTACAGACCCAGTGATAGCCACAAAAAGGAAAAGCGAGTAGAACCATAGTTCCTAGTCCCCAGCTAGTCTCTCAGTTGTGATTTTTAAATACTATATATTTATTAAGTGATATTCATTGAAAGATCTCAAAACATTTTACAAAAAGATGACTACCCCCATGTTACCGATGGAGAAAGAGAGAGTAATATTCCCTGAGACAACAGAGCCCAGACTGGTACAGATCATAGGTCTCTTAACTTTGCCTCCTGGCCTAACAGGTACATCAGGAACGTGCACAAAGTCAAGCACATGATGAGCTATTGTCACCTGATTCTCATGATCAACCAAAACTAAAATCTCAGCCCCATCCACAGTTCCTCTATATGAATCTGACAGCCACCTTTAGTAAAAGGCAGAAAACTGCCAGGCCCTTTGGGGGCCTTTCACATGTTTCAGTCTATTCCAGTGTTTAAACAAATGTATTTTGTTAAAAGTTGAAATCAATCAACATTTTACACGACCGTCTTCCCAGGGCTCTTACTGAAGTCATAGCGTAGTCCCAGAGGAAACCACTATGTACCAAGACAATCATGGAAAGTTTCTTCAGTTAGGTTTCCTGACAACACCCTCTACATCTTGGAAATTACTGAAGGAGCCAAATCAGGATGCACAATGCTACACATCAAAAGGACAGATAAGAGTGATTGCTCAGTGAAAGAAAACATTAACCACTCCTCAAGAATTCCCCCTGCACTGCTGCGCACAGCAGCCCACCACAACGAGCAGTAATAACATGAAGATGCAGATCGAACTCTTCTGATGAAAAGGGTGAGGGGGAAGGAACAGAAAGCATGGAAAGCCAGCTAGCATAATGGGCAAGCCAGCCAGTTTCTCGGATTACCAACACTTAGTTCCACTGCTCAAAATGCAAGCTCTTTGAGACGTTGGTAGCACATATCCAACTGCAGTCAAATTAGGGGTCCGGGACCAGAACAGAAACCTTTTTCTCTGGACCTACTAACAACTACGTACCCAAATGCAAAGTTGCTGTCTTCCCTCCAATCCACAATGCGACAGATAAAGAGTGTACTGGAGTAGTTCTCAGGCTGGATCATGAAGTCAGGAGGGCATTCTGCCAGATACACATAGGCTCTAGGTACTCGGTGGTCCACAGGTGAGAACATGGCGCACTTCCTGAAGAGTTCACTGTTCTTGTCTGCCAGCAGTTTAATGAAGCCCGTAGCTGCTCTGGAATGCTTCTTCTCCAAGATACAGACCACCTAGAACAATCACAGGATTTCTATAGTTATCGCCATCAGAGAAACTTTCATTTCCTGTTACAGACTAACGGGGAAAGGAGAACACAAAGGCACAGCAGAACATCTTGGAAATTCACAAACTACAGTACATTTTCCCTGTCTCTTATTTTTGTAAACAGTGCCTATTTACAAAGTGATTTCCTGCACCAAACAAAGCTTGACATCTTGCTCATGGCAATGGTGAAGCCGTGTGTCTTCCAAGTGTTAGCTCTTTGAGGCACTTTTCTTAATTACAGAACAAAACCATACAAGAAGCAGATGCTTCCAAGCACAGTGCATTAGCCACAATGTACAATTAACTTCCATAAAATAATCTTCCACTTGTATACTCACTGCAAGGAGTGTGATTTCAACATTCAATACAGAAAGACCAGTCCAAAAGACTATGGACACTCTTAATTGACAATATTTTTTCCCCTTCTCTTTACCTCCCCATTCCCGCTCTGTCTCTGCTATTTGCCCCCTGGGCCCTTTAACTCCATTCATCTGAAGAAGTGGGTTGTGCCCACGAAAGCTCATGATACTGTCTACATTTTTTATTTGTCTGTCAAGTGCTGCTTGTTTTTCAAGTTTATTCTATTACAGACTAACATGGCTACCCCTCTGAAACAGTTCAAAAACAGTGCCCGGAGCAAAGGTTGTGGATCTGTCAAGACATCTAGATAGACTTATGTGTAGTGCTGGGGAGGAGCTGGTGGCTGTGGCACATGCAGGTGCCAATGACATAGGGAAAGATAGGAGAGAGGTTCTGGAGGCCAAATGTAGATCGCTAGGAAAGAGATTGAAATCCAGGACCTCTATGTTAGCGTTCTATGAAATGTTGCCAGTTCCTCGCATAGGGCCAGGTAGGCAGGCAGAGCTTCAGAGTCTCAATGCATGGATGAGACAATGGTGTAGAGAGGAAGGGTTTAGATTTATTAGGACTGGGGAAACTTTTGGGGTAGGGGGAGCTTATACGGGAAGGATGGGCTCCACCTAAACCAAGATGGAACCAGAATGCTGGTACTTAACATTAAAAAGGGTCATAGAGCAGTTTTTAAATTAAGGGCTGGGGGAAAGCTGATGGGTGCGGAGGAACACATGGATCAGACAGACATCTCTTAGGGGACGGTCTATTAATAGAGATTCTCTATGTTCTAGTCAGGAGGAGAGGATGGAAGATGATAAAGTATGGGTCAGATCAGACACAATAAAATGAAAGAGTCTAACACATCAGGAAATGGCAGACAGAAAAATAGCGATATATATATTTAAAGTGCTTATACTCAAACACTGGAAGTCTAAAGAATAAGATCAGTGAACTAAAGTGCCTCGTATTAAAGGAGGATATTGATATCATAGGCATCACAGAAAGTAGATGGAACGAGGACAATCAATGGAACACAGTCATCATCATCAACCCCCACAGGCTCAACGCCTGTTGGTGTCCGGTGCCTCTCTCACTATTTCCTTCCATCTTTCCCTGTCCACTGCAGAGTTACCAGAGTACAAAATATATCGGAAGGACAGAGCAGGTCGTGCTGGTGGGGGAGTGGTACTATATGTGAAAGAAAATGTAGAATCAAATGAAGTAAAAATCTTAAATGAACCAAAATGTTCCATAGAATCTTTGTGGATAGTAATTCCATGCTCTAATAATAAAAATATAGCAGATGGGATATATTATCAACTACCTGATCAGGACAGTGATAGTGACTATGAAATGCTAAGGGAGATTAGAGAGGCTATCAAAATAAAAAAACTCAATAACAATGGGGGATTTCAACTATCCCCATATTGACTGGTACACGTCACCTCAGGATGGGATGCAGAGATAAAATTTCTTGATACCTTAAATGACTGCTTCTTGGAGCAGCTGATTTTAGAACCCACAAGAGGAGAGGCAATTCTTGATTTAGTCCTAAGCGGAGTGCAGGATCTGGTCCAACAGATAGACCACTTGGAAAGAGTGACCATAATGTAATAAAATTTAACATCCTTGTGGTGGGAAGAACACCTCAGCAGCCCAACACGATGGCATTTAATTTCAGAAAGAGGAACTACACAAAAATGAAGAGGCATTCTGTTAATTAAACAGAAATTAAAAGGCACAGTGACAAAAGTAAAATCCCTGCAAGCTGCATGGAAACTTTTTAAGGACAGCATAATAGAGGCCCAACTTAAATGTATACTCCAAATTAAAAAACACAGTAAGAGAACCAAAAAAATGCCACCATGGCTTAACAACCAAGTCAAGGAAGCAGTGAAAGATAAAAATACATCTTTTAAAAAGTGGAAGTAAAATCCTAGTGAGAAAAATAGAAAGGAGCATAAACTCTGTCAAATTAAGTGTAAAAATATAAGAAAAGCCAAACAGAAGTTTTAAAGAACAGCTAGCCAAAAACTGAAAAATTAATAGCAAAATGTTTTTAAAATACATCAGAAGCAGGAAGCTTACTAAACAATCAGTGGGGCCTCCGGATGAGCGAGATGCCAAAGGAGCACACAAAGACAATAAGGTCATTGTGGAGAAACTAAATGAATTCTTTGCTTCGGTCTTCACGGTTGAGGATGTTAGGGAGATTCCCAAACCAGAGCCATTCTTTTTAGGTGAGAAATCTGAGGAATTGTCCCAGATTGAGGTGTCATTAGAGGAGATTTTGGAACAAATTGATAAACTTAACAGTAACAAGTCACCAGGACCAGATGGCATTCACCAAAGAGTTCTGAAAGAGCTCAAATGTGAAATTGTGAAACTATTAACTGTGTTTTGTAAGTCTATCCTTTAAATCAGCTTTTGTACCTAATGACTGGAAGATCGATAACGTGTCGCCAATATTTTAAAAGGGCTCTAGAGGTTATCCTGGCAATTATTGTTTGACGTTAGACTTACCATTCTGTAATAAAGAAAATAATTGTCAGACACATAGATTAACATAATTTGTTGGGGGAAAGTCAACATGGGTTTCTATAAAGGGAAATCATGCCTTACTAATCTATTAGAGTTCTTTGAGGGGGTCAACAAACATGTGGACAAAGGGGATCCAGTGGATATAGTATACTTGGATTTCCAGAAAGCCTTTGAGAAGGTCTCTCACCAATGGCTCTTAAATAAAGTAAGTTGTCATGGGATAACAGGGGAGGTCCTTTCATAGATTGATAACTGGTTAAAAGACAGGAAACAAAGGGTATTAATAAATGGTCAGTCTTCAGAATGGAGAGCGTTAACTAGTGGTGTCCCCCAAAGGTCCGTAGTAGGAACAATCCTATTCAACTTATTTATAAATTATCTGGAAAAAGGGGTAAACAGTGAGGTGGCAAAATTTGCAGATGATGCTAGACTGCTCAAGTTAGTTAAGACCAAATCAGACCGTGAGGAGCTTCAAAAAGATCTCACTAAACTAAGTGATTGGGCAACAAAATGGCAAAAGAAATGTAATGTTGATAAATGTAAAGTAATGCACATTGGAAAAAATAATCCCAACTATACATACAATATGATGGGGACTAATGTAGCTACAACTACTTGAGAGAGAGATCTTGGAGTCATTGTGGATAGTCCTCTGAAAACATCCACTCAGTGTGCAGCGGCAGCCAAAAAAGCAAACAGAAAGTTAAGAATAGTTTAAAAAGAGATAGAGAATTAGACAGAGAATATCTTATTGCCTCTATATAAAATCATTGTACAGCCACATCTTGAATACAGCGTACAGATGTGGTCACCTCATCTCAAAAAAGATATACTGGCATTGGAAAAGGTTCAGAGAAGGGCAACAAAAA
Source organism: Pelodiscus sinensis (assembly GCF_049634645.1). Classification (NCBI taxonomy): domain Eukaryota; kingdom Metazoa; phylum Chordata; order Testudines; family Trionychidae; genus Pelodiscus; species Pelodiscus sinensis. Next base: position 49,718,424 of record NC_134720.1, read on the forward strand.
TTATTAAGGGTTTGGAACGGGTCCCATATGAAGAGAGATGAAAAAGACTGGGACTTTTCAGCTTAGAAAAGAGAAGACTAAGGGGGGATAAGATAGAGGCCTATAAAATCATAACTGGTGTGGAAAAAGTAAATAAGGAAAAGTTATTTGCTTGTTCCTATAACAGAAGAACTAGAGGTCACCAAATGAAATAAATAGGTAGTAGGTTTAAAACAAACAAAAGGAAGTTTTTCTTCACGCAGCACAAAGTCAACTTGTGGAACTCCTTACCACAGGAGTTGTGAAGACTAGGACTTTAACAGGGTTCAAAAATAATGGCTATTAGCCAGGCTGGGTAGGAATGGTGTCCCTAGCCTCTGTTTGTCTGGAAATGGATGACAAGAGAGGGATCATGTGAGGATTACCTGCTGTGCTCACTCCCTCAGGGGCATCTGGCATTGGCCACTGTTGGAAGACAGAACAATGGGCTAGCTGGACCTGTGGTCTGACCCAGTATGTTTGTTCTTATGCTTTTATGTTCTTATGCCTCTAGTGGATCCAGGGCTAACAGTAGGAGAGGAAACTATACTATACTCATACTGTAATGAGTTTGACAGAAATTTGTAAGAACATAAGAACGGCCATATGGGTCAGACCAAGGGTTCATCTAGCCCATTGTTTTGTCTTCAAACAGTGGCTCATGACAGGTGCGCCAGAGGACATGAACAGAACAGAGAATCATCAAGTGATCCCTCCCCTGTTGCCCTTTCCCAGCTTCTGACAAACAGAAGCTAGGGACACCATCCCTGCCCATCCTGGGTAATAGCCATTGATGACTTCCATGAATTTATCTAGCTTTTTTTTTTTAATCCGGTTATAGTCTAGGACTTTACAACATCCTCTGGCATGGAGTTCCGCAGGTTGACTATGCATTGTGTGAAGAAGTACTTGCATGCATTTGTTTTAAACCTGCTACTTACACATTTCATTTGGTGTCCTTTAGTTCTTATGTTATGGGAACAAGTAAATAACTCTTCTTTATTCACTTTTTTCAATTCAATTTTCCCCTGTATTTCTCCAGAATTAGGGCTTTCTATAATATGCTTTGAAAAGGATAATAAATGACCTATCATTAAATGTTAAATTTTCACAGATACATTCATTCAGGTTATATTTTTTAAGACCCATATAAATCACCGGACACAAGCACAAATACTATTTCTAAATGTCTGGGTTTATTCAGAAGGATCCTTTAAGAAGGACTGAAGAGTCACCACTCAGTGAAATCTGAAATGTAGGACTCACCATACTGGCTAAGACCAAAGGACAATCTAGCCCTGCATGTGGTCTCTGACAGTAGCCAGAAGCAGATGCTTCTGAGAAACATGTAACATACCTGCAAAAAGGCACATGTGGGATAATCTGCCCTCTGGCAGATCTCATCCTGGTTTCGATAGTTAGAGAGCACCTTACATGGAGTTTAATAGCCCTTTCATAATGGTTATCATTAATAATGAGAGATCTGCCTATTCTTACATCCATATAAATGTCCAATCCCTTTTAGTAACTTGCTAAATAATAAACAAAAGCATTTTAAACCAGGGTAACGGGTAAAAATGTCATGACACTCAAGCTTTATCAGACTGCAAAGGAAATATTTCTATACAGGGCAATCAGATTCAATGAATGCTGACAAAGCTTCAGAGAGGCCAAAGGCAGGGCCATCCCAGCTATTCAGAGCATAAAGCTGTTCAAGCCCTTCTGACATGAAAGAAAGATCATTGTTCTGATGGGACGTTACCTTTGCTGTCCTTTGAAGAAACTTCTCTGGAAGAAGCTTTGGATCATTTACCTTGGAGACATCTTCTTGCTTTGCACAACCAATCTCTAAAAGGAAAAGGAAAAGGAAAAAGTCTTAGTATGTCTTACAGTAGTGTTTCCCAATTTTATTTGGCCACGGAACCCTTTTAAAATAAAAACTGCTGGGGGGAACTGGTCGACCAAAAAAAGGGGGGGGGAGAGAGACTGTCAAGCAAAAAAACAAAAAACGCCAGCCTGCCCCTAAGACACCGGCGGCCAGTGGCCCCTTGAAAATGGTGGCCCCAGGCGACCACCCAGCTCACCCACCCCTAAGACTGGCTGGGCGGAGAGGGGAGAGGAGTGATCAGGTTTTCACGGAACCCTTACTTTCACTTCGCGGAACCCTGGGGTTCCGCGGAGTACTATTTGGGAAACACTGTCTTAAGGTATCAATTTGCTTTAGTCTTTTGCTGTCAATTCTAATCCAAACTTCAAGTATAAGTTTTAACTGAAGGGAACAAACTTGACTGAATGGCAAAATACCCCAGCAATAAATGTCATTTAATATTTCTCCAGGCCACAATGGAGAACAGATATATATTGACTTATTGTGCACATCTGCAAAACAAAGTCAAAATAAACCCAAAATTTACAAGTACATATAAACCAGACATAATAAACAAAATAGTGGAAAACACATTCTATTTATTAAATGAAAAAAACCTGCGTAAATTCCCTGGCTTTTCTTAGTTGGTGTCATTAACTTAACATATAAATAGCCCTTTAAGTACTTAAAATCGTTTAATATTTAATTTCCTTTAGAAAAAACCTTATGCAAGATTATAAAATATGTATTTATCCCAGAAATTGAAACCACTTCTCACAAGTTGACACTCTACTGCCACAGATTAAAAGCCCTGAGAAAAGTAATTGCTTCATATGACTAATAGTCACATTTTTTTCCTCTTAATTTCCTTTATCAAAAAGCAGGAACATGTAAGCCAATTGCCAACCAAATTCTAGTTTTGAGTTTCAGAACATTCAAGTACCCATCACAGGTAAAAGGCACGTTTTAGTGCTTTTGGTATTTACAAACTGCTAAAGCAATCTTTAATTTGGTAAATCAGTCTTGAGGGTGGCCTCTGGCATAGCAAGTACAGGTTGCACCTCACAAATCCGGGATTCTCTCGTCATGCTGGACCACAGATGTTCCTGGATGAGAGACACCTGGGGCAAGAGGGCAAGTCTGCTTGCAGCGGGGCTACAGCAGCCTGGGCGGAGTGTGATCGGGACTGTCTGCCACCTGGCAGCATGGCCCGGGACCACAGCAGCCCAAGCAGGGAAGTCTAGCTGGACTGCATCAGCCTGGAAAGCAGCGGGGTTGCAGCAGCCCGGGAGCTGGAAGTGGCAGTGTGATTGGGGCTGCCTGTCACCTGGCAATGGAGTCGGGACTGTGGCTGCAGCAGCCCGGAAGGAGAAGTCGGCCGCAGCAGCTTGACAGAATCAGTGCAGCCAGGGCCACGTGCCACGCAGCAGTGGGACTGGGGCTGTGGCAGCTGAATCAGACAATGTGCAGTCCGACAGTGGGGCTGGAGCTGCCCGGCTGGCCAGGGCTGGGGCTGGCCTGCAAGACAGCCCAGCTTGGCTGAAGGAGCCAGCAGCAGGGAGGGGCTGTTGTCAGGAGACCTCCGGTTGTCTAGCATAGCCCCTCTTCTGGGACCGGTCAGGTCCCGAGGCTGCCGGACAAGAGAGGTCCAACCTGTACCTTTAGAATGGAAATACAAGCACAATCTTTACTGTACAACTAGAGGAGGAGAAACTCCTAATCTTTCCCCTTGTCTGGAAACTTCATCAACTTAAGACATGTTCACTTGATACAGGATCCTGAGTGCTCTGGGGAATATTGTTTTTAAAAAGGACCAGCCCACTGGCTGAGAATTTAAGGGACAGGAGTTGTCAATGAGCTTTTCTTTAAGCAGAAATAAGAGAAAGATGTAAAGTAATAACATTATTGAAGAATGTGTTCCATGGGAAACCAAAAATGCTCATATGCACATCAGAGAGACTCCAGGCCAGAGTTTTTTAAAGCAGATACAAGCCCACACAAGACACCCCTCTGTCCAACAAGGCTCCCATCAGTGGAAATTGCTAATGACATGACAGATGAATGGTTGAACTGCTGCAGAGTGGGAAAAGCTGCAGCAGCCAGGTATGCAGAGAAGTCGGTCAGCTCTATGTGACCGAAATCTGCCTCCAAACTCAGACACGAGCTAATGTGGAACACAGAGGACTGCCCTTACATTTGCAGACAGCTCTGTCGGCATGTACTGTGCACCGCCATCAAGAAGATACATTCACAAATGGGCAAACTTCCATACATGGAATGTTTTGCCATTAGACAAGATTGCACTAGCAGTCATTTGGCACCAACTGCTATCATTATGATACACCCATTTTCATAACTTTTCCCAAATATTGCCTTTTGGAATGAAGTTCTTCAGGCTTATCCTCTGCTCAAAGGTGAAGTTTCATGAAGAGTTTGAGCAAAGAGGAAATTTTATGAAGAGTTTGCGAAAAGAAGAAGGGGAAACAGATTTAAAAAATCTCTCTCCTTTTTAAAAATGTAACCCCCTTTTCCTCCTAGGTCATCTGACCTTAAATTGACCCACCAATAGTATACTATGAAGGGTAAATCCCAATGGATGTCATGGTGACACACACGTTTGAAAAAAATTACCTGGATAATAGTTAAATGGATTTTAAAATGGGAGAACACTGTGGTTATGATCCTAAGCAGCAGGGAGAATAAAGAAAGCCAATGTTTAACATTTTTGCCAACCAGCAATCGTATCAGGCCACAATTTTAAAAGTTGAATGGGAATTTTTAAAAATAGTTTACATGCCTGAGATAATCTTAACAAAGGTAATGGCTTGTACATACAAACACATCCTAAAATTAATGGTATTGAGTTTATAATGTTGCACTCAAAAAGACCACAATTATCCTAATGCGCACGATGAGACGATCAAAAATTAAGAAACACTGGCAGATAATGGAGTAAACTAACTTACCATTTTTCCAATTCTTGAAGCTTGCCTAACAAGAAGCACAGGGATTTACTAGAATGAGGGTTTTTTTTTTTTTAACCAGAGAGCACAGTCTGCAGGTTGGACAGAAATTAGACCAACTGCAAGGAAGACCAAATTTACTCTTCAGTATGACACAATGGAGATACTACAGCCAAGGCACTGTAGGAAAAAATGAGATACATACAAAGACGACTACTATGAAAATTTCCAGGAACAATGTTCTAGAATAGCATTTCCCAAACTATGGGCCGCGGCTCGGTACCGTGATTTTAAAACTCTTCGGCGGCACGTGGCGGGGCCATGCTGGCTCCGGGTTCAGCCTCCAGGACCTGAGTGCAGCCTCCGGCCCCGCAATGTGGAAGGCAGAAGGTAGGAAATGGGCTTGGGCGGCGAGGCGGGGGCGAGGGGTGGAAGGAGAAGGGGCTTGGGAGGGGAAGGCACCAAGGGACAGGGTACAGGACAGACAAATACCAGGGGGCCAAGTGCAGACAATGAGGGAAAGGGTGGGAGGGGAGGTGTCAGTGGGAGGGGGGACAGGGTGATGCTGGGAGAGGAGAGGGGAAGGGCATTAGGGGCTGGAGGAGGTGGTGCTGGGGGAAGGCTTGAAAGAAGGGGTGGGCATGAGGAAGGCCAGGATGGAGCAAGTCATGTGTGAGGGCACAGAGGGGCAGGAGGGGATGGGGCAGAAAGTGCTGAGGGGGTGGGTATTAGGGAAAAAGAGGGCAAAGGGGGCAGGGGCAGTAAGGGAAGGGGGAGGCACCAGGAGGGTGCAGGGCTAAGGGAAGGTGCAGGTGCCAGGGGATTCTGGGGTGAGGAGGAGGAGGGGAGAGCTGGCCACCGGAAGCAGCACTGGATGGGGAAATTGGGGCAGGCTGGGGAGATTGGGGGGCCGGTGGAAGCAGGGCTGCCGGGGGATGCGAGGTTGGGGGCAGGGAGCTGGCCGGGGAAGATGTGGAGGGGGTGGGAGAAGCAGCCGCTGGAAGGAGGGCTAGACAAGGGAGATTAGGAGGAGAAGGAGAAGCGGAGGAGAACTGGCTGCCCGGGACGGGGTTGGGGGATGTGGGGCTGGCCAGAGGCGCAGTGGGGGGAGCAGGGGGGAGGAATGAATCGGCCTGCAGTGAGTGGGACTGACCCGGCCATATGTAGATCTTGGGGCGCTGCCCCCGTTCCCCCCTCATCTCTACCAAGCACAAAGGATGAGTTAGTCTGGCCTGGGGATTCTATTGTCCCCCGCACACACACACCCCTCGAGTAGTTGCGAACTGTCTGGCTGGTAGACACACTCATGCAGCCTGAGCACATTTACCAGCCAGGCAGTTCGAAACTACAAACTGATACATCTAGTAATAATACAACTTACCTAATGAGAAAATACCAGACATGTTCTATGTCTGGTATTTTCTCAGTTTGTTTTTTGTGTGTTTATATTTTTGGGCTGCAAAAAGCAGTACTGAAAAAAAAGGGTTCCAACGAAAGTAAAAAGTTTGGGAAACCCTGGTCTAACCAGCTTTCTGTCTGTCTTACAGTCCATTTATCCAATCCATATTCCTTAACTTGCTGGCAAGAATATTGTGGGTGTCCATATCAAAAGCTTTGCTAAAGCTGGCACTGGGGGTTTTGGGAGGATCAGAAACAACTTATTTGAATATTCATCATTTGATTAATGAATATGCAAATATATATTACCAGTCCTCCAAAAGTTTGTGAATGGATTTACTGGTCCCCATGTCAAAAAGTTTGGGAACCCCTGTTCTTGGATGTGGGTAAAGCTTTCAGAAAGTATCTCTTTTACATCTGCCTTCCAAGTCCCACTTCTCAACCACGTCACTGTTCTCAGTTGTCCCAGCTAAGACAGATTTGCCTCTCACCTGGACAAAAAGTAAAACCAGAAACCTGCTCTCAGAAGATACAGCCTGTGCATGTGCACACATGGGATATGCACATGCTGAGCCCAGAACTGCCCACGGGGAGCACAAATTCTCACTGTGGCACTTGGTAGAATCCACCCTGTCAGCCACAAGCAGAGTCAACCAGAGGCCTTTGGCTGGCTAAAGAAAACAGTGTCCTGGATGCAGAAGGGATCGATGCCTTTGCCGTATTCACCAGAAAATCCTGAGCCTATCAGACAGAGATTCAATCGGCAAAGACATATTGGAGCCTGTGACCAAATCGTCACGAAAATGAAGGCAGTCAATCTTGAATCTGCTTACTCCCGTAAATGTTCCTTACCAACATCTGTATCTGAAAGGCCATTGTGCTGACTTGCTAGGGATGGGATGAGATGACCATTGCCTGGGGCTTTTGTATAGAAGATGCAGGTTCCTTTTCTAAGGAACCTCCTAGCAGAAGTTGGCCACTGTGAAGCAGGAGAAGGCTACTGCCAAAAGGATCACTCCAAAGGGACTGAAAGCAACAGACACAAAGACACATGACCAAAGGTGCCCCAAGGAGATGGCCAGACTGCTAGCTGTTTTGGGAGAGAGGCAGAGTGGATGTCCCAGATATGAAACCCACCCGGCGGGGCTGTCGGATCTCAAGCTTCTGCACTAAGGATTCTTTTGAGGCTAAAGAATGGAGAGAAGCAACAAGAAGGCTAGAGCTGCCAGGATCTAAGGAGGACCTGATGCAGAACTTCTGATGTAAACAGCTTTGTCACAGACATCTGAACTGGCACCCCAGTCTGTTCTAACAGTATCCATTTAGCCCTAGTGGGATGTTTTGTTCCAGAAGGACTGAAGTCTGGAGCAGATGTGAGCACCTACACAAGCAGGGAAACTATGAAGCCATTTCTTCAAGGAGAGAAAAGAGCTGAAAGAAGGTACTTTAGCACAAGAAGGGCCACAGTGGGAAGAAGCTCTTTGCCTTATGCCAAACCAAAATTGAATTTTTCTGACCCCTTTTTTGAGGTAGTTATCCAATGGCCATTTAATATTTCCACCCTCTGAAATGTCATATTTTCTGAGAAAGACTTACTCTGTTAGCTTGGGCAATCCTTCATAAACTTATCTTACAGTGAGAAAACACTTCAGCAGCAAGAAACCAGTGTAACTATTTTAATCCCCTGCTTTTCCTTTTAGTGATTATCTGACAAACCAAAATTGTAATAGTGATTTTCACTTAAAAAAATCAGGTACTAACTGCAAGGAACTTCTCGGATTGGTTGTTATCATCAGCAATCCAGCAATTGTGGCATTTGCATCCCTCTGTAAGAGATGAGTTTGAAACCATTCTCCTCTGTAATCAGATGCATCTAAGCAACCTTTCGTGGTCTCATGTTAAAAAACAACCCCCAAAAATTTCCTTGAACAACCAGATTATCATGACACTAAAAAGTGTCCAAAGCAGCTCTACAGCCATCAGACTAAGATAACCTTATTAGTTAGTAGTGACAGATCCCAAACTAGGTACCCACTAGTCACTGGAAATCTGTAATTCCTTCCAAAAGGAATACAATTAAAGATGAAATATCCACTTGCAAATGAAAACATCTCAGTTTCAAATCTCAAAAACAAACAATTGATAAAAATCACCCTCGATAGACAGAAAGAAGAAATTGTTTCTGAATGCTTACTAGTTCAGCTATAAAAATCTTAGAAGAAAGTGACTTAGCCAATTCCACATGGACTTGTCTTTGCCAACTGTAGACATCACTGGCATCTATCCAGTTCCAAATACAGAAATTGCATTTCAGATTCAGGTGTTCCTATACATGTGACTCAACAGCAGGAAAAGATTGCTGATTGCTAACGAAGTAATAGACTTTTCACTTCTCTGGTGTTTTGTTTAAATGGGCAGCTTGACGCAGTTTATCTTTCTGTACCAGAACATCAGCAAAGTGACTTCACCAAGAATAAAACAGTTGTAAGTAGATCTAATATCAAAAATGGTTTGCCACTCTCAATAAGGAAGTGTTTTTTAAAGAGCCAATATAAAGAGCCATTTTCTGTAAATAGGAAAATTCCATAAGAATAACACAAACATGTAGAAAATGCCAAGTGTGCACATAGGCAACACAAAGTATAACAATGATTCAATTTTAAAAGGCAATCAACAGGAAAAGCAGCATGATATAATAGTTAATACAGAAGACTAAAAGGTGGGATATGTTGGTTTTCCTATGGCCTTCTCTATGATACCACAAAAGTCAAGTAATCCACTACATGAACTTCTATACACCAGGGTGAATTAATTTAAATCAATGTTCTGCCGGGAGGTCGAGGGTCTTTTCAGGTCCCTTCCAGTTCTACAATCTAATGATTCTAATGTGATTTAGAGCGGTGATTTGAATAATTACATAAATCATAAATCAAAAGGCAGAAAGCCTCAATTTCAATCATCAATTTTAATCAACTTTTCCATGTTAGTTATTTTCTAAAGAAAGGTGCATTCCACTGGTTGATATTCAAACATGTTAACTTACAACTGAATAGAGATTTTAGGCTAGATTTGGCATATCTTTCTGCTATCGAGTAGGGTATGCTATATCCCATTTATTTAAGCAATCACACATCTTAATACTTTCAGATTCTTATTAATTGTACAATTTTAGTATGTTACAAAAATCAGGAATATATACTGTTTATTCACTAGATAATTAACTTTTTGTTTGTGATCTGTGTCAAGCTTCATTAGGATGGCAACTAGAATTTAATTAAATACACATAACAGCATATATAAAATTACTTTTATTAAACACAAAAAGCCTTTAATATAGTACACACCTGTTGTGCCAGATGTATAAAGCTTGACCTCCAAAGTTAAGAAGTTTTAGAGGCTCATGGACTCAGCATGTTTATTTTTATTTAAAGGTTTTAAGCAACTGTAATAAGGTTAGGCCTTTACAAATGTTGTATTACATTCAGATTTCATTTCCAACATTTTAATAACCAATGTCAATAAAATAAAAAATTAGATTTAAATTTTTAAAAAGTTAATGTTCGTGTTCTTTTTCCCCCAAAAAACAAAATCAAACCTAATGTATGTGTGCATTTTATCCAGCCTGCTACACAGTACAACATGTGGATAAAACCGCTCACAAGATTCTAATTTTGGGGCCAGTGGTAATAATGAAACTCTTAAAACATGCGTATGTTCGGCCAACTACCACAAAAAAATAAGACCATTAAATGGCAACATGCCTTCTGCAAGGCAGAGGTTGATACTCACACCTGGAGTCACAGCTTTTTAGAAATGCATGTGCACATCCTGCTAGAACAGCGTTTCTTAAACTTTTTAAGACCGAGGAACACCAAACAATATTTTTGTTTATGAAGAAGACCAAGGATTTTTTGTTAAGCATAAAAGGGGGGGGGGGGGGCGGAGGCAGGAAAAAGTGGGGGGGGGGTTGGTTTTTTTTAAGGTCAATAAGAGTCGGGAGGGGGGGAGTTATTGAGAAAAGAAAGGTCACCTCCCCCTTTAAGGGTGGCCATTTTGAACTCTGTTCTCCACAGCACACTGGTGTGCCATGGAACACAGTTTAAGAAACACTGTGCTAGAGTCAATGGGAGCTGTGTACACATCTGAGAGCAGCACTTGGCCTTTACTACTATGATGGTAAACGTCCAATGCTACACCAAGCAAGTCAAATGGTCCTGCCCCATAGTTGATTTTATTCTAATTTTAGATTAGCCACAAAGAAGTTCTACTCAGAAAGCAACACGCAAGAAAAAACATCTGAGTAAGCACTGACACATGCTTTGTTTTCTGTCCGTCCAATACAAGATTATTTCTGAATTCAGAAGCAAATTTAGCTCATTTTGACCAGACTATCCAGTTAGTAATTTTGAAATTTTTAATGGTCACATAGAGTCCTACATCTGATGAATGGTCACTGTGTGAACATGTCCTCTTTCCCATGCATACAATGTACCAAGACAGTTCCATGTATTTAAAGACCAGGGTAGTTTCAAGCCAGACAATATTCCCAAGGCATTTCATAATAGCTATTGTATATGCTTTAAAAGCACCAGCAACTTCCTTAATGGCATTTCCTCTAAATTTACACTTCAGCAATCTCACCCTGAGATAACCATTCATTGCTAATTCCTGGATGTGGTACACCCACATGGCCAGCAGTACTAAACACGTTTGAAGTTAGGAACTTGCAGGATTAGAAGGAAGACTTTTGAAGATCTAGAGCAGTGTTTCTTAAACTTTTTAAGACCGAGGAACACCAACCAGTAATTTTTTTTAATCCAGAACAGCAAGGATTTTTTTAGCCCCCTCCCCTCCCAAAATCAGGGAAAGTTATTGAGCACCTCTTCTCCCCCACCCCCAAAAAGGGTCAGGATAAAGTTGCTGAGGGGTCACCTGCCCCTTTAAGGGTGGCCATTTTGAACTCTGTTCTTCTGTTCTCCGTGGCACGCTGTTTAAGAAACACTGATCTAGAAGCAAATACTTTTGAAACAGCAGGGATATATCAATCAATTCCCAATATCCACACAAACGCAGAGCAAACTGCAATAGCAAAAGGGTTATAAAGCAAGTTTTCCCTCTAAGTATAGTTCTAACAGGCGTCTATCCATGACGCTAATCTAATGATTTGACAGAGATTTTGAATAAGATGGAGTCTTGGGGAAAGAGTCTGGGGATAGACATGTAGTTTTCTCTCATGACCCTCGAAGTTTGATCCATTATTTCAGGAAGCTGCCATTTAACCCCTAGACCGAGGGGATCAGCAGCATTTTATGGCCAGCAATCACAAATATTGTAGAGGGAGCAAAGGTTTAGATTTTCAAAGACAAGTATGGGATTTCAATTTGAATTAGTGGGAGTGGTGACTATCCCCCTTACTCTGCTTTCAAAGTCTCAGCCCAAATGAGTATGGCTGCTTATCCACTGTCCATGGCGAGGAGAAAGAGGTGCACCTGCCCTCTCTGTGTGCCATCTTCCTGCCTAAAGCCTGCCTGAGAAGGTTCAGGCAGGTGTAGCTGAAGGCAGCTCTTTGCTCGCCCAGAAACAGAAGGGGAGATAGGCAGCATCAATTCACTAAACCAGCTGTCTCCAGATTATTTTCTTGAGTACCTGTCAAATAGTGGGAGTTTTAAAGTGGATCGTACACTAACCGTTTATGAGAGATTGGCAATCTCTGACCTCTATTCACAGAGAAACTCTCCCCAACCTCTTTGGGAACTGTGCACGCTGTGTAACAAGATGGTATTATATAACCCTTTATCGAGGATCTCTGGGGATATGGGGAAGTAAAAGGGAGATGAGAAAAATCAAAGCTCAAGATGGGAAAATTTAGAAACTTAGCTTTTAGATTGTTTTATGGAGCATTTCACTAGAAACCTCACATTCCCCAACATGGAACATTTCACAGTTGATAAAGACTAAACTCAACAATGTCAAAATGTGTGTCTAGGTATCTTTGTGGACCAAGTGCTGGGAAAAAAGAACCACAGAACCTTTAGGGACAGCAGTTTCAGCCCAGATCCATGGTGATCTAAACTGGTACAGTCAAAATTCCATTCGGTGATCTGTGAAAGAAGAGCTCAGAAGATTTCAGTCTACAGAAGTCCACCTCACAAAGCCACCACAACTGAGCCCTCTGCTGGCGGTCTTAGCAGAGCAGCAAATCCCTGAATTGTCTTCAAGACTGCACTACCCTTTGACGACCCCTAATGATGGTAACTCAAGAAAAGAGTCAGGACTTCAACAGTCCTACTGTCAATAACAGAGGACTTTGTTCTCCTGAACAATCAATGTTGCATCTCTCATGAACACCAGATTCATTCAATTAAAGAGTAATTTAGGAAATGTCATCATAACAGCATTTCATTAAATATTGAACAAGCTTGTTTAATTTCCTTTTGTAGGATATGTACATTGTTTTTCTTAAAGCGTTTGTGTCATTTTTTCCCCATGAAGAAATGATTTTGCTACTAAATGAAAAGTATGTTATTTGATTAGGTCATGGTAGGGTCATGAAAAGTGATGTGGGAAGAACAGAATAAGAAATTTCCTGTCTTGAGTACCTCAACATTGATTTCTATTGCAGACCTCAATCATGCAACCAAAAGTTTAAAACAACTCAACACTGCAGGATAAATAAGATTCAGCTGATTGAACTCTAAAAGTCCATTCATCCAAAACTAATAGGAAGATTTTGCTAAGTGGGTGCCATGAACTTCTGAAAGATCTAAACGCTTTAAAACCTATCAGAGGTAGGGGATCTTTTTCAGGTTGGGAGCTGCTAACCCACAGATAAATCAGTCGGGGACCTCACATAAGTGAGAAACGAAAAACCAAAAACAAAACAAAAAAACCCTTATTGATGTGGCCCCCGACAGAGAAGGAAAAATACACTCCCCACATTCTCCTCTCACACCAATGCCTGGGGGGCCCAAGCTAGCAGATTGTGTGCGCTCCGGCTCCACAGGGAGATGGTGGGGAAGCTGGAGCACCAGCATGAGTTCCCCAATTCTGGGGGGGCAGAGAGCCCCGAGCCTCGGGGGCCACATCCAGACAAGCTGGGGGCTGCATCCAGCTTCAGGTTCCCCACCCCTGAATAAACCATAATAAGGGCTAAGAAACAACCTTCCAAACATGACAGTAGGGTAAACCAATAGAGCGCCATGTTGAGACTACAGACAAACAACTCCAGTTAACCTGCAGCTGCTCATAGCTTTTCCAGGATGCAGCAGAATGAAAACTGTCCTGAGAGTTTTGTTAGTTTTACCGCTCCTAAAACCTGTGAGTGATGGCGAATGCCAAGGAGCCAGCTGCTGCAAGGTCAGTCTTCTAGCAATGCCTGACAGGGGTTAAGAGACTAACCACTAGGAGAAGTACCAAGTGGAAAAAATCCACTTACCATACATGTCATAGATTTTAAAAAGGCATATCACAGCTTTCATCTTAATTCATGCTGCAGCATCTTGAAGCGTAACAGTAAGTCAACAAGAATTAACAAGATCAAGACTTTCTATCAAGGTGCAGCTTGCAGAGTGAAAGGAAACACAGACCTAATGGTTTAACAGATATTAGTGTCAGAAAAGGATGTACGTTGACTCATCTGTGAGAAAAGACATAGAAGGATGTGTTCAGACATTATATTACTTAACAGCAGATGATTTAGATTTTACTGATGATATAGCTCATCCAAGTGATGGGTCAACCAGCATGTCAGCAAAAGTGAAAGTCTGTCCAGCATTACAAAAATCACGGGGTACATAGTTATGAAAAACAAATCTAATGGCAACCCAAGCTACTCCAAATTCAAGCACTGAGAAGGCAAAGGAACACAAGAGGTGAGGCAATGCTTACCTTAGCGATGACATGCAAGCCAACGGGGATGTTCAGAAGGAAATAATGTCACAAATTGGCAAGGCAGTAGCTACCGTCACTGGCTTAAACAAAATTTGGTCAATAAAAATCTACAGCTTAAAGACTAAGCCATAAATCTTAAACACTTGTTCGATCGATAGATATTTCACATTTTAATTTATGAATGTGAAAGCAGGAAATCCATCAAGACTATGGTCAGACACCTAATTGCCTTTGAAAGCAAATGCCTCAAGAAAGCAGTAAATAAATAATTTATGACAAATGCCAAAATTTGTCAGAGCTCAACAATCCTGTCTCCAATACTATTCAAAAAAATGATGGCAACATCTGGAATATGTATTACGAAGGAAGCCAGAGCATCTGCCATTGCAGGCATGCCATTGGGCAGCTGGAGGAACATGAAAAAAGTGGCCAACAGAAAGAATCCCTCCTTCAAACATATGTAAAGAGGGAAAACTTACAGGACTTAATAAAAGGCATGCAACCAGTGGCCCCAAACAGGTAGGAATGATGGAACCTTGTCTATGCCACTGAATCCTTCCTGTGCCATCTGATGGCACAGGAAGGATTCCAATTCAGAGTAAGATCATGTCTCTTCAAAAGCATCAGGTTATTGGTTTATTTGTTTTACAAGCCAATCCATTTCTTCTTTGAAGACCTGAGCTAGAAACAACATTCGACTCTACAGTGCAAGAAAAATCCAAGGAATCCCGTGCAAGGAATTTAATTCTTCTCCCTGAAAGCTTGCCTGGGATGGAAGGAAAAGGGGATAGCAACACCACGTGTCATATGGCAAACCACAGTGTCACCTCTTGCACTGGGAATCTCAACTATAGAGGAATGGGGAGGTTTTGTTCTACACATTTACACTGAGTCAGCTGAGGCTACATAAAAGCTAGCTTTCAATATCCATTCACAATTCAACCTATTGACTATTCAAGGAGTTTAGCATGGGAAGGACGGGAAGGGTGCATATTATAATTCCATGTTGCACTTTAAATCCTGTAGCAAAGCAAGGCAGCAAAAAAATACTTCCAAGTTCGCTGACATAAATGTTTAAGACAGCAATCTGACCCACTCACCCTTTTCACTGGTATCCACAGCAAGTTTCTTAATGCCATCAGCCAGTCCATTCTGGGAGCTCTCTTGTCCATTCTCTGCATCATTATCATCAAACTGAGCCTCTATAATGACATCCGGACTATCAGCATCTCCTTTCACTGAGTCTCGAGGAAGGCAAGTCCCCAACAGCTCCTCGGGGACATCTGATTCATGTGTCACTTCTGTTTCTTTGTCATTGCCATCTGGCTTTATTACCTAAAGAAGCAGGGGGGAAGAAGATGCATGCTAAATCACTGGGCTGGAAAAAACACCCTCTTCTCTTTTTCATCTGTGTCCCAGGGGCAGGGGGAAGAATGTATAATAAATGGCTAGGAGCACAGTGAAATTGTCAGGCAATTAGATGCAGACACTGCATTATGGACAGCGGTTTCTCTCTGGAGAAAGAAGGGAGGAAACTCTGGGGAATAATAGGGCTTTTGCAATACACCTACTGACACTCATCCTAAAACAGAGGGTCAAGTTGCCTCCAAGGAAACTTCATAAGCAATAAAGCAAACAAAACCATGAACAAAAATACTACTACTAACATGAGAGAGACTGACAGGACTGGGTGGTGGAGTCCTTCTCGTAATGCAGAGCCAGTAACTAACTGTTCCTCCGTGACTCTGGAGATCAGAGTGGAACCTTTCGGATCCAAACTCCGCATGCTACCAGTCTAAGCCCCTATGGTTGCCTCTTCCCCCTTCACTGCGCAGAATGTGATTTGAGATATTCCATCTCAGCACCAACTGAAAGGCCAGCAAAACTTAACATGTATCTTTACAAAGAAAGCGGTTATCCTTCCCTGCTTTGTAATGTATTTGTCAGACCTCCCCTGCCTCTCTCTTTTGGTCTGAAAAGGGGAGCCGTGTTAGTAAAAACACTTAAAAAACAACAGTGGCCCTGTAGCACTGTAGAGACTAACTAAAAAAATATATAGATAGTATCATGAGCTTTTGTGGGCACAACCCACTTCTTCAGATGACAAATATGGAGCAAGAGGCATAGAGCTTCAAATAAAAAGCAACTGTCAATTAAAGTGCCCATGCTAAATGAGGCTAATAGAGCGGGCTGTAAGTGCCTGATACTTTTGATGTCATTTGGGTGTTGACTATAACAGCCCATCCCGTTCACATCTTTGTTCAAGCCGGGAGAGCATGTGTCAGATTTGCACATGAAGGGCAGTTCCGCAGATTCTCCCTCTAGTGGATTCCTGAAATTACTTTGTAAGAGAATAGCCACCTTTAAATCCATTAGCGAGTGCCCAGGCAAATTAAAATGTTCCCCCACAGGTTTCTGCGTGTTACCATTTCAAATATCAGATTTGTGTTCATTAATCCTTTGACGCAGAGACTGTCCAGTTTGGCCAATACACATGGCAGAGGGGCATTGCTGGCACAGATCACATTAGTGGATGTGCAGTTGTATGAATCTCTTTTTCTGCTTTTTATTTGAAGCCCTATTCCTTTTGCTCCATATTTGTCATCTGAAGAAGTGGGTTGTGCCCACAAAAGCTCATGATACTATCTATATATATTTTTGGTTCGTCTCTAAGGTGCTACAGGACCATTGTTGTTTTTTAAGGGTTTTTTCTCTCTTTTGGAGTTCATATTTCTTGGGAGTTTCTCATGCAATTAACACTCATCTGGAGGTTTACAACTCTTTGTATTGCCAAGCCAGAACATGAGCATGCTTCATCATTCCTGTAGACAGGTAATGGGAGCACTCAGATATACGACAAAACACCAGGCCACTGCACTAACCATCATAAATCAGTGACAGGAAACCCAAGCTAGTGAGTGGGCTGCAAGAGCAGCCCTCCATCTCAGTGGGCCACAAGACTATCATAACCAAGAGGGTTTCCTGGGTCTAACTGCACTTGCATGCCTAGAATTTGCGGGACGTGCCAATTGCACTGTAGCAGCATGTTGATAGGATGAGGAAGAAGGGCACAGCTCTCAAGGCCAATGATGCATACAATCAGCATGCACCTCCCTTCATGTGCCCTTGCTTTACGTGCGTGTCACTTCAGTAACACCCGAAGGAAAAAACCCTAAGCTGATGGAAACCAGTGGAATCAGGCAACATGAGCGACGGTAAACAAAATGTCTTGGACGCCACATACAGAACCCCAGTAGGCTGCCGGCTGTCCACCACCATCCCAAATTCTAGTCATTTGGAACCATGGTAACTGACCTCAACAGGTGTTAGCTGAAGGCAACAGTATTAATCAAGAACAATAACATGTAAAAAACATCAGAGATTTCTGTTTTAGTGACTGGAAAACAAATAGAGCAACCGGTGCTCTGAAGGCAAGCTTTCCAGGATTTCAGACGTAGTACAAAAGTACTTTCAAGCAGTGCTCGTGCCCATGTAATATTGTCCTAACAGGCAATAAAAATACAAAAACGTAAAGGGATTGATTTCAAATCATTTTTTTAAACTAAGATGACATTATTCTGAACTCTCGTTACCTTCCATGACTCAGTGCTTTTCACCTTCCTTTTTGCCTTTTTTAAATGTATATAGTTTGTTTCCATAGCAGGTTTTGAATTCAACATTACATTGTTTAAAGTCTGGCAAAAGGTGCAAATATGACTGATTATTAAATCTGGCTACATTCAGCATATAAAACACTGACACACAATGGTTTGGGCAAGAACAGTCTATTAGATTAGAGAGCTGACCGGGCTCCACACGCTATTGACTGTGCCAGCATGGCTATCCAAAAAGAAAACCGGTGTCAACAGTCACATTTGGACCCTAATATGGTCAGATGTGAATGTGCTCAGCTCCTACATTTCAATCCCACAGAGCTTCATTTTCTTTGATGTGTGCCAACTTCACCTGAATTGCTTTTTTTCCTTGGGACAATACAAGTGATGTTTCAGAGTGGTAACCTATAAATGCTTCTATAGCCACAGCAGCTAGTAATATCAAATATATTGGAATAGCGACTACTGTTCTGAAGATGTAGCACAGAAGAGATTTGTGTGGAATTAGATAAAGGTTAGGGTTAGAATTAAAAAAGCAACACATTTCTCAAAGTCTCAGCCATTCACAGCTGTCATTGACTAGTATAATATTTCATATGTGGCAATCAAAATTACATTTTGTACCTAGAGGGAATGAACCACTATTGCCTGGAGCAGGTTTATTAGTACAACTCAGGTATTCACAGAATTTGGATTTAATGGTTACAGACCTCTACATATGGCAAACATCAAATCAGTAAAATGTTCATGGGCTGTTTAGCATACATTCTGCAAGGCTACTGGGATCACCTAGTCAGATGTCATGTGTAAAAAGGCCATAGAAATTCACCTGGAAACTCCTGCTGCTTCAGGAACCCTATGTGATATGAAAGTACAGTGAAGTAGAATTCACAAAATCAAAATATAAAAGATTAGGCATGCTCAAAGGTTACTAGACAATATGAGTACTGGATGGAGACTCTGTTGCAATATCACCCTTAGATACTGTAGAGCAGCACATTTGAACATCACAACACAGGACATTCTTATGTGCAGCATCTCAAAGTATCAGGGACTTCTAAAAGTCATAATGTAGTTTCATTTCATGCTTATATTACTGTTGTTCATATATGCGCTATCACTGGTAGACCAGGTGCCAGCTCTTGCCAAGTCTGCAGACATCAGCTGAGCTCTGACAAATTTATAGCTCGGAACTAGGCCAGCTTACCTAGATGTTAGTGTTGTTCAAGATACATGTTGACATGGTAAGGATATGTTTTGATTCTATTAAATGTAAGTTGTTACATGCATATCCCATGCTATAAAGTAGTAGGTAAGGCTTCGTGTATACTTACACTTGATAGACAAAACTTTTGTCATTCACAGATGCTTCTCTCTCTCACACACACACACACACACACACACACACACACACACACACACACACACACACACTAAAGTTTAGCCATAGCAAGTGCAAATGTGACACTGCTTTGTTAGCAGCAGCACTGGCTTTTATATGCAGGAAACCAACTTTGACATACGTGGGCCATGGAATGTTTATAGTGTTTTCACGGGGGCTCAGAAAGAAAAAAGTTGAGAACCCGTGGGGGTTATGTGACCGTTTATTACTTAGTTCAGCTACAGTCTGGAAAGCACACTGTGACTCCTTGGTAAAACCATTATAGTGCTTCGGGAGTTCACATTTTGTAACTGTGTTGGTGAAATCTAATTATAGACCATACAACCAGCTTCGGGTATCTGCTCAGCTTTTGAGAGTCTGGCCTGGGGTTGGCACTCTCAGTCATCAGCCAAATAGCATGACACATGCTGTAATACTAAAAGATATGGGCATCTGTATATATAATTGTATATATGCATTCAACTATAGCTCATTTACAGTCTTTCTGGATGAGCCTTTCTGATGCATATCACACCAAAAGTAGGTATTACTGAAAAGTAGGGCATTTCACACTGTTGTGTAATCATGCTGTGAAAGACTATGGATGCAGCATTAAGGTTACTTAAAGAACATCAACTCAGAATTTCCTGACTTTTGCACAGTCGAAGTCTCAACTCTGAAGTTGTGTTAAAAGATATTTGCACGGTTTTTCAACTGAAGTGTAACATTTAATAAACATTTTGTTGAAAGTCAACTGCTCATTTGAATGTCTGGTTCTCAAGATAGTGGTTAGGTATATTTTCTTACAGCTTCCAGCAAACATCTCCCTCCGAAAAAGCATCCAGGTTCTGCCACAGTGTGATTTTGAAAAGTTATAAAACCTTTAAGCCAATGGCTTTGAACAAAAAGACCATGTCAGCCACAGAGGATAATAAAAACAGGTATAGTGGAGCAAAAGTATCTTGGCACGAATAAGTAAGATCTATACGGCCTGATAGTCTTTTCTCTATAATCTGCATGGTTTAGAAGTAACCATAAATTCAACAATTGTCCTTAATTTTGAGGAACTAATTCCAATAATGATAGAGATGTAGCCGTGTTAGTCTGGGGTAGCTGAAGCAAAATGCAGGACAATGTAGCACTTTAAAGACTAACAAGATGGTTTATTAGATGATGAGCTTTCGTGGGCCAGACCCACTTCCTCAGATCAAATAGTGGAAGAAAGTAGTCACAACCATATATACCAAAGGATACAATTAAAAAACAAATATGAAAAGGACAAATCACATTGCAGAACAGGAGGGGGATGCGGGGGGGGGGGGGGGAGGAAGGAAGGTAAGTGTCTGTGAATTGATGATATTAGAGGTAAGGAGAGTGGGATGTTTGTGAGTTAATGGTATTAGAGGTGATAATTGGGGAAACTATCTTGGTAATGGGTGAGATAGTTCAAATGTTTGTTGAGTCCTTTTTGGAAAGTGTCGAATTTTAACATGAATGACAGTTCAGAGGATTCCCTTTCAAGTGCAGATGTAAAAGGTCTTTGTAGCAGAATGCAGGTGGTTAAGTCATTGAGAGAGTGTCCTTTCTGGTTAAAATGGCAAGAAACTGTTTTCTCTTTGTGATCTTGTCTGATATCTGTTTTGTGGGCATTAATCCTTTGGCGAAGTGTCTGAGATGTTTGTCCAATGTACATAGCAGACAGACACTTTCGGCACATGATAGCATAGATTATATTTCTGGATGCGCAGGAATATGTGTTCTTGAGTTATAAGATCCCAGGTGCAATTTTGAAACTCATACAAATTGGTTAAATCAAAAACACTGTCACCAGAAGATTCAAGAGCAGTTCCACCAGCCCGGCTATCATCATTACTAACATAAGAACGGCACCACTGGGTCAGACCAAAGGACCATCTAGCCCAATGTCCTCTCTTCCCACAGTGGCCAATGCCAGGTGACCCAGAGAGAACAAACGGAACAACAAAGCATCAAGCAATCCATTCCCAGCTTCTGACAAACAGAGGCTAGAGACACCATCCCTGCCCAACCTGGCTAATTGCCATTGACGGTCCTCTCTCAAACAGAAGAACCTTCAAGTTAATACTTAAATAACCTATTGTAAATGGCTCAATTTTCAAAACCACAATAATGTGTTTCAAAACAGAATCCGTCTTCATTTTCAAAACCAAAACGCTATCTTATATCGGTGCCCTCAATCAGAGAGGTCATATTTTCAACCAACACATGCATTTCAATTAGACAACAAAAGAGCCTGGCTCTGAAATTTAAGACAAGCCACACGTAGTAAGCTGGCAGCCCTGCAAGTATTCTTATTAAAGTCTCCACTTCCCAAGTCCTTATCGGACAAAGCAAAGTAGGTGGTCTTTCCGTGACCAGGAAAAAGGTAGCCTCGGGGTACAGATACTATTCCCCTAAGGCCTACTATATTTCTACTGAGGTTCTGCAACTAGACCAGAGGCTATCCAACATTTCCATCAAGGAACAGAAAGCAACCACAAAACTACAGCTGTTAAAATGTGTGGATGATACAAAGACAGGTGGAGTGGTAAATAATGATGGGAATGCAGTAGGCAGATAGAGCAATCTGGATCACTAAGGTAAGGCCATTCCTAAAGAAAGGGGGAGTGGATCCTGGAAAGAAGTAACTCTGAAAGGGTATGTCTACACTACCCTCCTAATTCGAACTAGGAGGGTAATGTAGGCATACCGCACTTGCAAATGAAACCCGGGATTTGAATTTCCCGGGCTTCATTTGCAGAAAGCCGGCCGGGAAGCCTAATCCAAACTAGCTACTCCGTGCCGCGTCTAGCCGCGCAGCACCGGGTTCGAACTGCCGGCATTTAAAAATGGTGCCGGCCGGCTTTATGCAAATGAAGCCCGGGAAATTCAAATCCCGGGCTTCATTTGCAAGTGCGGTATGCCTACATTACCCTCCTAGTTCGAATTAGGAGGGTAGTGTAGACATACCCAAAGTGATTTACTGGTCACAGTAGACAAGGAACTCAAAATGAGCTCCCAGTGTGATGCTGCTGTAAAAAAGCCTACTGCGCCAATGTATAAACAGAGAGAAAGCGAGTATGAGAGAGAACACAAGAACGGCCACACTGGGCCGGACCAAAGGTCCTTTCAGCCCACCATTCCATCTACCAACAGTGGCCAATACCAGATGCCCCAGAGGGAGGGAACACAACAGGTAATCTTCACATGACCCCTCTCCTGTCACCCACTTCCAGACAAACAGAGGCTAGGGACACCATTCCCACCTATCCTGGCTAACAGCCATTGATGGACCTAACTGCCATGAATCTATCTAGCTCTTTTTTGAACCCTATCAAAGTCCTAGTCTTCACCACATCCTCTGGCAAGGAGTTCCACAGGTTGACTGTGTGCTGAGTGAAGAAAAACTTCCTGTTGTTTGTTTTAAACCTGCTGCCTATTAATTTCATCTGGTGACTAGTTCTTATATTGTGGGAATAAGTAAATAACTTTTACTTATTCACTTTTTCCACACCAGTCATGATTTTATAGGCTTCTATCATATCCCCCCTTAGACTCCTCTTTTATAAACGGAAAAGTCCCAATTTTTTTTAATCTCTCTTCATATGAGACACTTTCCAAACCCCTCATCATTTTTGTTGCCTTTTTCTGAACCGTTTCCAATGCCAATGTATCTTTTTTGAGATGAGGCGACCACATCTTTATGCAGTATTCAAGATGTGGGCGTACCATGGATTTATATAGAGACAATAAAACATTCTCTGTCTTATTCTCTATCCCTTTTGTAATGATTCCTAATATTCTGTTTGCTTTTTTGATTGCCTCTGCACACTGAGTGGATGTTTTCAGACAACTATCCACAATGACTCCAAGATCTCTCTCTTGAGTAGTTGTAGGTACATTAGTCCATATCATATTGTTTGTATATTGTATGAGCAGGGAAATGATTTTACCTCAGAATTAGACAGATAGTGGAATGCTACATACAGTTCTGGTTTCCACATTTTTTAAAAGGCTGTTCAAAAGTTGGAGAGGGTGCAGAGAAGACACACAATAACGACTGGAGGGCTGCCAAAAAAAATGTCTTACAGCGAAAGACTTCCACTGAGTTTAAAAAACAGAAGATGGTGAGGTGATGTGACTGCAGTGTCTAAGGACCTGCATGGGAAGAAAGGACCGGGTAATAATGCGCTCTTTATTCTAACAGAGAAGGGCATAACAAGAACCAGTGGCTGGAAGCTGAAACCAGACACAATTCAAATTAGACACAGGACATTTATTTTTAACACTGGAACAATCTACCAAGGGGAGTGGAGGATTCTCCATCTTGAGAATGGAGACCGGATGCTTTTCCGGCAGAGAGGCTTTAGCCAAACACAAATTATCGTTTAGTCATACAAAATTACTGAGTTCAAAACAGGGGAAATAGGGTGAAATTTAATGGTCTGTGATATACAGAGGGTCAGGTTAGAATCCCTGGTAATCTGTCAGTCCCTTATGGCTTTAAACGCTATAAATCCTTGAAAAGTTATGAGTCAAGCACAAGCATGAGGCACAGAAATCAGACTGAACAGACTGCATTTTGAATTAAGATGTGACTGAAAATGGGGGGCGGGGCGAGAGATGCTTTGGATGAAAATACCATCTCAGCCATAACACACAAAATTGCTACCACAACAGTAATACAAACACCACATTTCACACCCCTACTGCGGAACACCTGCATCTACTGCATTGCGGAACACCTGCATCTATTGCATTGCGGAACACCTGCATCTATTGCACTATCAGATTGTTTTGTTTTTGTGGGGTTTTTTTTTCATTTTAAACTGGTCTTCCTTTGCAAGCTGGGTCCCTAACGATCGGTGACAAATGAATTGAAACGGGCCAGCATGGAGGTTGTTGTCAGAGTTCATATGTATTCACTAGAGCCAAGCAACCTTCAATATTAATATCTTTGCAGGGAAGATCTTTGCTGTTTTGAAAAAAAAAAACAACCAACCAAATGCCTGCTCTTTTTAATTCCTGCTTGGCTACATAAAATACAGTA
This sequence comes from Pelodiscus sinensis, assembly GCF_049634645.1. Classification (NCBI taxonomy): domain Eukaryota; kingdom Metazoa; phylum Chordata; order Testudines; family Trionychidae; genus Pelodiscus; species Pelodiscus sinensis. Next base: position 49,742,623 of record NC_134720.1, read on the forward strand.
CGTCCAGTAAGAGGAAAAACACCTGTCTCCATCACCGTCTATTCTTGCTGTAATCTCATTTATACCAGATGGCACTGGCAACGGAGAGTAGTTAATAAAGGCAACTGGCTTCAGTATGAGCTGTTAAGAGATTCCCTTTAAAACACACCAATAAGGTTAGCGTTTTTACAGCACTTTAATTTTAAGTCACTGGATATAGGCACGAAAGGCCTATATCCAGCAGGGTAGCTATAATTTTATACCCCAGCACACACCACAATTGGTTTTAATAACCATGCAAACATCATCCAGACCCATATTGCTTTTATTGACCATATAAAACTATTGGCCACCTAACAGGGCTTTGCTGTACTAATTACTATTAATACAGTACATGCATAGTACTGTCGTAAAGTTACAAGTGGTGCAGTCACAAAGATAAAACCCTCCATGTTTCTCAATTCTTATAGTCAAGTTACAATATGGAAGTCACTGGTCTTCCTTAAACTCACCACAACTAACCAACTCAAAGTGAAGGATATAGAACGAGGCCCATACCACTCATGTGGATTTGACACATCAACATCTCACACACTCACACACAGTTTTGAAGGCTTCCTGAAAGCAAGCCACCATCCCTGCTAAGCTATTGGGACAGCTGTGTTTCTTCTCAGCAGTTTCCCATGTGCCCTCCTGTTTTTCCCCAAAACTCTGAGGCATTGGGCAAGACCAGACATATATGTTTTCAAACCCAAGTGTGGAGAGATCTGGTTGTGGGACTGCTAAAGTGGTTAACTTCTAAAATTCACCCATTACCAAAGTTCTTCACGCCAAACTGTCTCTTACCAACCTCCTCTCCAACCTCAGAATCCACATAATGTGCAGCTCCCATGGCTACATCTTCCCTGCAGTTAACTCAGCAACTCGCACCCATCTCTGAGCACGCAGGTCAAGTGTGAGCAAGCAGACCGCAAAGCCACACACATGTGGCTGAGCTCTCTCAGTGCTGTTCTCATCCGGGTGTGCCACTCGCGCTTCTTGGGCATAACCCTTGGTTCTGAGAGCTGCCATAAGCAGAGCCCTTTGGGAATGCCTTCCCAGGGAACTGCGGAAGAACTTATCTGCCTTCTGGATGCCTGGGTGCAATTGTGGGATGGCACTGCAAGACCGTCAGCACTTGAGTAAGCTAGTCTGCATCCTCCCAGCAAAGGGAGCAGCTTGCCAGTCCCCTGGAAACCACCATTCAGGCTTTAGCACCAGAAAAACCAGCTAGCCCTGGTTGAAAACACCACTAACTCGGTGACAGGATTTGGTGTGTAAACAAGAGAGGGGCTAGGGCAACACCTGTGTATGCGCCCAAGTTACTCCTGCAGTGAAGATGTACCTCCCTTAAGAGTCACAGATTTTCAGACCAGAAGGGACACTGATCATGACCCAAATGCATCACAATGGCCATAGAACTTCCCCAAAATAATTTCTATTCGATCCGGAACATCTCTTAGTCTTCCTCTCCCACCACACCACCTTCACTCCAAACAATCCACTTTTCTCCTCCTTTTTACAGGCAGCTTCCTTTCTTGGGCTCTCCTCCTGCCTCTCCCCTTCATTCCCTTATGTATCGATCTCCACTTATGTATCAGAGGTTGTGTAATTTGCTCATTGCAAGTTTCATATGAGTTGTTTCAGCTCTGCTCCCTCCTTTTCTACCCTCTCTCTTTTTCATCTTCCTGCTCTAGGTTTATTTAAGTCGACAATTGTTAGCTCTCCAGGGACTTTTTTTTTAGCTTAAGAAGTCAGGCCGGGCTGCAGAACTATATAAATATTTATTAATAGCGACCTGCAGCCAAATGTCTCAAAAGACAGAAATGCTTGTTGAGCACAAATGGAAGCCTCCGAAAACTTTATCTGCACTCACCCATCTTCATTCTGACCCACATTTGTCTGTAGTTTGTCAACTTGATGAATTTCCCTTGCCACACATCAGCAGTAGGCTTTTAATAGACCTCCTACTACCTCTTCCTCACTTGTCATAATACACAACTGCCTCAAACTCAGCACTCCCTTCAATCCTCCTCAAGCTTTAATCTCCTTCTCTCAGGAGTACTCTAACCCCATCCTTGATGGTCTCCCCTGGTCCTAGCTCTCCGGGCTCTAGCATATGCACAACACAGCTGCCTGCCTTCTCAAGGCAGTGTATGAAGCAGCATGACCACACCACATCCTTCACAGACTGTTTTAGATCTACCTATCTCATAGAGCTGGAAGGTATCTTGAGGGGGTCATTGAGTCCAGTCCCCTCCCCTCACAACAGGACCAAGTACCATCCCTGACAGATTTGCCCCAGATCCTTAAATAGCCTCCTGAAGGATTGAACTCACAACTGTGGATTTAGCAGACCAATGCTCAAACCACTGAGCTATCCCTCCCCGCATACTATTTCATCATATGTTAAAGAGCCTCTTCTCATCTATATCTTATACTCTTTATCAGATCCATTTCAAATAGGAAAGGAAGCAGTAGAAAAGTTGTCCAAAAGAAAGCATTTGTTTCCAGACAATTGTAGCTGACAACCAAATCTCTAGTGGCAGCACTCATACTAACCTGATACTGTAGAAGAATTAGGTGCTGTGTTGCAACTACACAGGACATATTTTGTCTCAAAATGTGTGAGCCCTTCAATCTGCTTAGAGAGCAGAGATATTAATGGCATCTAGTACTAAGAGCACAATAAGCGATACAGGCTGGAACCTGAAGGGGGGTGCCGCACCCCCTCTCTAGAAGTGGACTGCATTCTATCCAGTGCTTACAGTTTGGTTCAGTGGCTCTCAGCACTCCCCCCTATACAAACTGTTCCAGCACCACTGCAGTAAACTTGCAGAAACGAGGCCAAGAAAAACGTTGGAATGCCAGTGAGAGCTATGTCTCTGCCCAGAGGTGGTCAGAGTTCCAGAATAGATGTGCAACAATGAGAGAATATGAGAGAGAGAGCGTGTCACAGTAACAATGCATAAAAACAAAAACCAGCCGAAAAGATGCACATTGGTCTCACTGACACTTAGCAGGATGTGTTTAAAGGCAAGCAACTTTATTGTGTGCTTTCCGCTTTAGAGAAGTCTGTCCTCCAAGGTCTGGAACTATTTTAGATGCTACACATTTAGTACAGCCAGATAAACATTTGTTTCACTCCCTCCTTTTCTGCTCCCCAAACATAGGATATAGTACAATTTGTTGGGCCTAAAAATTAACCATATCTTTAGAATGAGTAAATTTCCCAAGAGCAAACAGTGCATTCAAGTACGGTCCACTGAATGCATTTTATCCCAGCTATACCAGTCTGGTCACTGAGGGACAATCACACATACAGCTTCCATATGGGGATGCACAATTTCATGTTTAAAACAGCAAGTTAGAGATATTCCATCAAGCATGTTTCATGTCCATCACAAGAGATCTAGCATGGAACAGTCCTAACTGGTGAGGTGCAAATGTTTTGTTTCAGTATCCAAACTTTAACCTAGTCTTCCAAGCTCACTCTTCCCTGCACTGCCATCCTACCAGCATATACCATTCCTTCCCCTTCTACAAGCAAGCCCTTTTCCAAAAAAAGGCCCCGTAGAGCCAGCAGCTTTCCTGCTGGGGCCTAGTGAAATGCAGTCTGGACCCAGGGGTTCCAGTAGCCTGTTCACTGCAAGACCTCCCACTTTGGTGCATCTCATGAGCAGTGTGCTGTTCTCCAGGCCACAGCTAACTGGAAACTGGAGTGTAACACACAAGGGCCCAGCAATGAGGCTGCCAGAACAGAATGGTTTGAAAGATCATAGAAACTATTCGGCCCGATATTTTCAACAGTAGCCAGGAAGAAAATTCATGGAACAATTTTGAGAGCTGTTTTTCAAAAGTCATTTAAATCAAATTATGCCCCATTCATACTGGCAGCAAAACTCTCCCTGCTAACTGGAACTGGTGGTTTTGGGGTTTTATTTTTTCTTTTCTTTTCTTTTTTGGTTTAACGTTTAAAAATCTCTTTCCTGGCCATCATTTATTGTAGCGTGGACAGATACTGCAATGCTACTGTGGTGAGTGCCAGTACAAAACCCTATGATACACAAGGCCGTAGAATAAATCACTCAAGAAGGGAGAATTACAGAAAAGAGCAATGGAAGGTTACCTCTTAAAAGACACCATTGCTCTGCAATCCCTCGATTTTCAGCAAACGACAGCAAAAAGATGTCCAATCTTTGTCAGAAGCTACATGGCAGGCAGGCCAGCCAGCCAACCACCACTTGGATTGTTTGTAACTTTACTCGCAATGTAATAGATCGATATTTAGAAAAAAGACCTAGTTATTGAATATTATTTCCATTTAACAAAAACACATACCCCACTCAGGTTGAATTTACATCTGAGAATTTAGATGCCAAGCAAATCCATAATATTGGCTCACACGTATGCAAAGTAAAACACTTTATATGAAAAACATATTTCCCTGATCACAGAGTTCATCTCTGAAGACTTACTCAACACTTCATAAAATGAACACATTTATACCAGCACGTCCTGCGCAGGAAAGCTACCTGACAACATATACCTTTTCTAACATACAGAATTCCATGACATTTGTACAATACCATCTCCTAAGGCTATTAGGGATGTAAAGGGTTAACCAATTACCCAGTTAACCAGTAAGTGGTTAACCGGGGGCTCAGCAGGGCTGGAGCAGATCCCCACTTGATGCGGGGGCACCCACTGTGCTGGATCGCCTCCTGCCCGCCAGGTCCTGGTTAACCAGTTAAACACAACATTTAATCGGTTAGCTTTTTGAACACGGTTCTTCATCCCCAAAGGCTATCCACTAAAAGAAGTTCAGGATGCTGTCAGAATTACTCTGCGTGTGTGTGTGTGTGTGTGTGTGTGTGTGTGTGTGTGTGTGTGTGTGTGTGTGTGTGTGTGTGTGTGTGTAAGAAAATGTCTCACTGCTGGTCCTTTTCTATTTTGCCACAAAAACAAACAAACCTATTAACACATTAAAACTCAAGCCCTGCAATTCTCCACACGCTTCTTTTGTTCCTTTGACTGGGCCCTGAGTGCCAGCTCCCCCAGGTCTCAGTGCTGCACATGCTCGGACACTTTTTCAAAGCTCAGAATGGTACACCTGGGACAAAGCACACACATTGTTCAGGAAACACACTGGGTCCAACAAAAGCAATACAAATTTCCACAGTTAACTTGTGTTACTAGCTGCCAATAAGCCTCTTATTATAAAAACCCATAATTGGAAACTGTCATATTCAAGAACAATTTATGGAAGTTCTCAGAGTATATATGCCCCAGCGGGAACTTCCTTTGACTGGTGCACTCCATCAGGCCAGGCCTGTTTGCTTATTTATACAGTGGGACAGGAGCAATAGAAACATGGAGGAGGACAATGCCAGAGCATCCAACTCCCGCAGTTTCCTCAAACAGCACTCTGCTTTCTTCCCAGCCTTCCCGTTATGGCTGCACTTGGCGATACCTGACCCACCCAATCACTATTTTGATTGTTTAAAGAAACTGACTCCCACACAGACATTGATCACTCTCACCTCTAGAGCGGATCAGGCAAAACGCAACTGTGCTGGGATGACCCTTCACCTGCTACCCTAATCTCATCAGCAAAACCTACCGGTTCAGAGGGGCTGGTCTGCCCAAGAGTGGCAAACTGACATCTACGCTGACACCTAAGTAGGATTTAAATGCCATGAAAACACAGATTCCCTGTTTGGGACGGAAGAAAAAGGAATTTCTGTGGAAGGTGCTAGAGACATAATCACTCGAGTCACATCGCCTGGCAGTACGGCCTGCTGGAGCCCTGGATTCTCTCCAGGGACGACAATGTGGGAGCCACTGAATGAATGCGGCGTGTGGGAATGATTACCCCTGCCTACTGGGAAATGCACCAAGACCAATCAGCCAATCACCAAATAGTAATTGGGGAGTAGACTTTAGCCCCTTTGCCATCACCCCAAGGTGGGAGAACAGAAACAGCTCTGCACTTGACCCTTAATCCAGCCTCTCTGAACAGTCCAGGGACAGTGAAGACAGACGTGAGAGGCAGCTCTGACCAGCACTGCTAATCAACCCTTAGGACTCTGGCAATAGGGGGCTCTTTCCCCCTCCGATAGGGAGGGCGTTATTCCCTCCCGATGTCCTGTTCTGCACTTTAAAATATTATTGTCCCTAAAAATCATTTCTAAGCAAAAGACAAGGTAAGAGCTAAGGATTTCAGGATTACTCATGCCTGATACTGGGAAAGCCTAATAGGGAACCATATGAGTGACAAAACAAAGCATCAGTTTAGCTACGTGGAGATTATAGGCAGCATGTTTTACAAGCCTTTACTTCTCAACTATTTCCCACCACTACACAGGGGAGGGCAGAGAGAGAGAGACTAGCCTATGTGAGAACAGGCTCCTTAGACATATGCATAAGGAAATTAATAACCCAGGTTCTCATCCATCCTCTGTGGCCTTGGGTATATTCTTCAGACTCTGATTTGGTTATTTTACAGTCCCCGTAACTGTGCTAAACATACCCCACTATATATAAATTGCATCACATTCTCTGCCTTAAAGAGACTCTAGTTTATTTCATGTCAACAGCAGGTAGGGAGAGGACAGACTGATGACAGCAATATGGTTGCATGGATACTCAGTACAGACACTCTTTGGGGTCAGACTAGATGACTCTTGCAGTCCTTTCTAACCCTATGATTCTATGCCTAGAGGGCTGAACAATTTTAAGTAATTTAATAAACACTGATAAATTTAAAGTATCCTGAGTGACTTACTTTTTGCAGGCATCAAACTGGAAGCAAGTCTTGAAGAGGGATTTGAACCAGGGAAATAGTGATACACATAGCCCAGTTCGGGGGGGGGGGGGGAGCATGATATATCACTCACACACACACACACACACACACACACACACACACACACACACACAGTTTCTCCCTTTATAGAAGCGGATAGTGTTTCTGAACCACTCATGTAGTCAAAAAGCACCGTGTAACTGTTAAGTATTATTGAAGACATGGATATGCCTGAGTCAGCTTTCTAGGAACTAACAGCTACTTTCTTGCTAGCAGGAACTAAGAATTAACTATGTGGTATATTTTGGGGGTTTTACACCTGTAGTCTTATGGCATTCATAGTAGGAACAGACAAGCTTGAGTCAACACTTATTGACAACTGCTTGTTGAAATTAGTAACCCATGTAAAAAACGTTTGAAGCTGATATTTGCAATGTCAAACACAACCAGAACCTCTCTAGTTTTATTTCAAAATCAGGAAAGATAAAGCAGATTCTTCCTTTCTCCTATGCACACATACTTTATATCAATATTTCAACGCTAACATCCATCTCTTCCCACTTACTAAAATCATAAATATACTGACATGAATATATTATAAAATGACTTGAAAAGCCATTCCACAAGAAAAGCAGTTCTATTGTATCATATTCATGAGACTAATTAGAATAGTAAATCAAAAGCAATGTCAGCAACCACCTAGGAGATATAATCATGGAATGGGCTCCTGCATGCATGTCTAGCTATGTATCAGTATCAGCTATTATCGGGGTTATCCAAAATTAATTTGTCCCTTAATCTAGAATTAATTAAAACCAATTTTCAATTAAATTAGACTCATACCATCTCAAGGTTTTAGATTTGAGAAACCGAGATAATTCATGACTAGCCTTTACTATAAAGGACAACTAAAATTAACAACTGTTTTCATAGCAAAGGAAGAGTATCCAGTGAACACACCGAACCAGTTTTAAACCAGTTTTAAAGACAGAAGAAATCTTTTCACCCACAGCTGTACAGACAAAACTAGTTCCCTCTGATGTCAGCTACAATTACACTGGTCCTATACATGTACTGTGTAGCACTTTAAAGACTAACAAGATGGTTTATTAGATGATGAGCTTTCGTGGGCCAGACCCACTTCCTCAGATCAAACAGTGGAAGAAAATAGTGTCATTCATTTAAGCATGAATGACAGTTCAGAGGATTCTCTTTGAAGTGAAGTCTTAAAAGGTCTTTGAAGCAGGATGCAGGTAATCAAGTCGTTGAGACAATGTCCTTTCTGGTTGAAATAGTCTCCTATAGACAACCACCTAACCTCAAGATGATTCTTAACAACCACAGGACATACCACGCTAATACCAACCCTGGTACCTTCCCTTGCAACAAACCTCGTTGTCAGCTTTGTCCACATATTCACTCTGCTGATAGCATTATTGGACCTAACCAAGAGAGTTATAAGATCAAGAACACACATTCCTGCGCATCCAGAAATATAATTTATGCAATCATGTGCCGAAAGTGTCCGTCCGCTATGTACACTGGACAAACGTCTCAGACACTTCGCCAAAGGATCAATGCCCACAAAACAGATATCAGACAGGATCACAAAGAAGAAACAGTTTCTTGCCATTTCAACCAGAAAGGACATTGTCTCAACGACTTGATTACCTGCATCCTGCTTCAAAGACCTTTTAAGACTTCACTTCAAAGAGAATCCTCTGAACTGTCATTCATGCTTAAATTTGACACTTTACACTCAAATTTGAATAAGGACGCTAATTATCTTACCCATTACAAAGATAGCTTCCCCAATTATCACCTCTAATATCATTAGCTCGCAGACATTTACCCCCCCCACCACCTTCTGTTCTGAAATTTGATTTGTCCTTTTCATATGTGTTCATTTTTTTAATTGTATCCTTTGGTATATATGGTTGTGACAATTTTCTTCCACTATTTGATCTGAGGAAGTTGGTCTGGCCCACGAAAGCTCATCACCTAATAAACCATCTTGTTAGTCTTTAAAGTGCTACACAGTCCTGTTTTTTGTTTCAGCTGCACCAGACTAACACGGCTACATTTCTACCCCATACATGTACGTGACTATAACCCTGTTGTATGATGTAGCTTCATTAATGTACATGCAACTCCAGCAACGGACATGCAACCCTGTACAATGGTGAAGGGATCAAACAAATAACTGACCCTACATCTCAAAGCAGGCCCTTTATGATAAGGGGCATAACACACAAAATGGTGCAAGTGCATCACAGTTGGAACAGGTGTGTCTCAGACCTTCTCAAGTAGGGAAAGGCTCCTTTTAATGACAAGCACCTTCTCTCCTGATGGCTAGTGATCTATATATGATGATCTGCAACACAATTTGTCCTTTCCATTGTTATTTATATTCTTGAAGTGCCCCGAAAACAAGGGTCTCATTGTGCTTGGTGCTGGGCAAACACATAAGACACTGTCCATGCCTCAAAGAGGTTTTAGTTTAAGCAATTTAAATACAAGATGCAGCAAGTTTACGTAACAAACATAAGAAGGGAGATGAATCTGTGGTTCTGCACAGAATCTTTGAAAGAAGGCCATTTCATAAAGAATTTAAGCAAAAAGCTTTTACATTTGGATTTTAAAATAAGGAGACTTCTTTGGTGTTTTAGTGCAGATTCTTATGATGTGCGGATTCCGAGCGACTCAGTGTTTTGTTCGGCCTATACACGAGTGCCGCACAACACCATAATCATTTCTAAACCACCTCGATAGCGGAAACATCGCATGTCTGAAAGTTTACCTCCATGATGATGTCATGGGAAACTAGCGCAGGCATGTGTGTCATATAGTGCATTTGTCATTAAAGTTGGAAGCAATGTTTATTAGAAGAGCAAAGGGCATCAGTCTCCCCCATCAGAGGCCTGGGTTTAATTTCTTGATGTTGATACTCAAATGTATTTAATCCAGTGAAAATATACATTGATTAACATAGTCTCTTAAAATAAAATACATGGGAGCAGCCTACGTTAGTTCTCCTGCTTTACTAGGATGACTGCAGTACATACACTGCACTTTCATAGCAAATGAAATATACCACATCTATCTGCACACAGCATTGGACATCACATGTGTTGATACTCCCCTGAGGCTGAGTATCCTTCTGGTTTGTTTTTGCCATTTCTCGACCATTTCTTCTGCTTTTTCTTTGAGAAAAGCATTTGTTTCCTAGTCTCAGAGGGTAGCCGTATTAGTCTGTAACTTTAATAAAACAACAACCCACTTCCTCAGATGAGTGGAGAAAAAGAGTGCTAGATAATTCCCTAACAGTTGCCTAGATAACTGGTGGACTTAGACACTCCTGCTAGACACCTGAGCTCAGAGCTATCTTCATCCACAATACCATGAATCGGACAGAGAAGATTTATCTTCTGGGTATAACCCAGGGCCATGGGGCCTAAAGACCACAATTGGTGCCACAATGGGTTTGTCCCCACACTCTTCAGAAACACCCCATCTGGATGAGAAAGGAACAGGCAGACTGCTGCCACAGAACACTGAGCTGCAGATGGCATGGAACCAGAAACTAATCAGATGAACCCAGCTCTCTCAGGTGGCCATGGAAACAAATACTAAGAAAGGGAAATTTTGTGTCTTATGCAGCAGGACCAACTTACAGGGAAGCAATATTTTTGCAGAGCAAGTTGATTGGAAGTGAGGTTTTTATAGCTCAAGTTTTTCTACAGCACCCACTGAAGTCTAAACTTGGTGGCTGTTGTATCACAACTGAGAAACACTGTGAGATTTCCATTCTGCTTCACCATGTCACCACAACAGTTCAACAGAGGCTGCTTCTACTTTGTAATTTCAACCAACAGAGCTGTCCAGATTTTTTCCTCCTTCAAAATTAATTAAAAAGCCTCATTCGAACTGAGATCTAGTATACAAATTTTCTGCCAAGAACAAATTTTTACAACTAAGTTATAAATCCCTCTTAAAAAAAATCAGCAGTTTATAATGGAAACAATGACAGGACACCTTAACCAGAAGCATAGAAACATAATCATATAAGTATTTCCTACCTCATCCAAAAAAGAACAGAACTGTTAGTCCCACAACCAAACAGAACTTTATTTCTGTAACAGTGAACCGTTATGAAATCAGTAAAAACAGGTGCAAATAAAAATAAAAGAATGAAAGTAGCAGTGATGGCAGCATAAGGACACCACTTATGTTGTTATATTTTTGATCGTGCAAGGTAGTTTTTGGAAGGCTTGGCATTGCTTTTAACTCATTTCTTTCTGAGACAATTATTTCCTCACTAGTCATCCTGAGTTAACTTTGCAAAGCCACAAATTGTCCTTCACAATCCTTCTAATAGCTTAACTCTGCATTTCTCAAACTGTGGGTCCCAATCCCCAGGGAGGGTGTGAGCAACTTAGAGAGGGGCCGCGGTATCGCAAAGTTTGAGAACCGATAGCTTTATCTATTTCTATAAATGATTAATACAGCAGTCTATAATTAGCCTTACCGATTTCATTTCTTGGCTTGCTTCGATGAACTCCGTCGATATTTACAGAAAGGTTTCTGACTCAAAGCTAGTAAGCTGCAGAAGAGCCAATCAGTCCCTGTTAAAAGAAAAGGAAGCAGCCCTACATGTTCTAGTGAAATCTCTCATCATTCCCAGGCTAAGTTATGTATTGCATGCTAACGAGAGCTGGATAGTAAAAATTACATCAAACTAGACTATCCAATTTGCTATGTAAACGTGATGGAGATCTACCAAGCTATTTTCATTATAGGAGTTTGCTGAGTGGTGAGAATTTGTATGGTGAAAATACTGCCTGCCTGCCTAATGGCAACTTTATACTCCTGCCATAACAAGTTAACATTCTTCAAATGCACATGTGTTTTTCCCACTAAATAATCAGTGAACACCACAAGAAAAAGAAAAGGAGAGCAGAAGCAAAGATGACTTGCATAAGGGTGTTGAAAAATTCAAAACCAAGTTGCAAATAAGTCATATGGAACAGATCCCCCACCAGAGCTGTGCCAAGTTCTGACATTAGCCCTTTTACCACTTACCTAAAGATACTGAACAAGAAATTTCAAAACAAGAATATTGTGAGTTTTTATGGACTGTCAACTCTTCAAATGACTATTAAAATATTTAAGTCATTAAGCACTTTTGGTCTTCAAAGTTCTTTATGGTCATTTAATTGTGCAACCTCACACCTGAACAGTCTTGTCTGTGTCCCCAGTGACAATGTTTGCACCAATATTCATGATCATACAATGAGTGGTACCAAACGGCCGGCACATGATCCCATCCTTACTATAGATTTTAATTCTGCAGCATGCAAATTTTCATTTCATACAATACAAGTTACTTATCCCCAACCACCAGGAAAGGGGGGGACAGGCCTTCCTGTACAGTATATCATGTATAATGATCAGGGCTTGACAAACCCCGGCGAAAGCTACTCGCCAGCCCCTCACTGCACATGCGTGAAGCGCCGATGAATGGGGCGCACGGAGTGACCAGCTGAAATCTACACGCCACGGGCGAGTAGATTCATTGGTTTGTCGAGCCCTGATAATGATTTACCTTTGAAAGAGCCATTATACATTTCCCTTTCACATACTGTGTAGTTCAACTAATACTAATTCAAAGCTATCTTAACACAATGCCACAACACTAATAGCAAAACTTCTCTTTGCTCAAAGTTTTCCCATCTTTCACATAAATATTAATATAGGGAGATGATTGTACAGTGTATAACCACTTCTCTCTCACACCAGATGAATGAAAGTGTTCCAATGAATCCATGAAAATTGGTAGAGTATGTTTGTTTGTGAATCTCATTATTTCACATTAAATGACCATTTTGTGAAACTAGTGGAGACAAATGAGATGGATTGTGCAATGCTTCTTACATAGCAATCGTTCCATTAAACCGTTTTTATTACAGCTTTTAGCACAGAACTTAACTAGAGGCCTTGAAGAGTATTTTCACCATAACTGCAGAGTGGTGGGACAATCTCAAATCCCCGTTAAACTCTGGCAGACTATGAAAGTAGCCTGCAGTAGTAATTCTACTGCTGCTTTGCAATTCACCAAGTAAAATTTATGCAGCAAAAAGAAGGGAGCCCCTTCAAATATATTTCTGAAGACAACAGGATTTTCTTATCATCTGTAACTCAAAGCACAAGGAAAAGAAGGGCTTTGTTATGATTACTTTTATCACAATGAATTCAAACAGTACATATCATTAATCTAATCCTCTGACAGGTCTCCAATAACGACACATGACACAGAGAGAATGAGTCAACATCCATTCTTAGTTGATAGAAAAGAAAAAGGAAGGAAGACAGTTCTCTCAACTCCAGCCATCTCATTGCCTCATGAAGCCTGCCATTCCCCACCACTTCATCCCTACTCCAGCCAACGCAACGTTGCATTGGTTGCCATTAGAATGAAAGAAAGAAAGAATGCAAATGAGCAGCCAATTAAAGTCCTTTTGTGTAAAGTGCTTCGCTCAAGTCCTCCCACCCCACCGTCCGCTGATTTTCACCAGATGCTTCCTTTTCTGCTTTGTTTTTTATTTTACACTCTTCCATCGTTCCAATTTGCTTAATACTCCGTTATAACAGTTGCCTCACCACCTAAGTAGCATGTCTGAAGTGTACTTAATACAGTAGTGCCTCAAGGCGGCTGGCTCTTTGCGGGGAGCTGCAATCGGCCTCCCCAGTGATGGAGCAGCTACCACACAGAGGAGATGATCAGCTAGGGAATAGGTGATTAATTATGAAATGACTCGGTTGGGGCAGAGAGCTGCCAGGAGCACAGAACCCTGGCAAGAAGCCCGAGGCCAAGGAAGAAGAGCCTCCAAGAATAGGGAGGTTCTGGCAGGCAGCCATGGGTCAAGAGGGAGAGTAACAGGAAATGACAAGCCCAGGAGCAGGATGACTTTCAGGCAAGTGGCTGTAACATGGAAACACGTAAGGAACCGATACACCCCTGCAGAAGACCCTGAGTTAGGCGGAGATGATTGATGTGCTGGACTCATTTTTATGCGGAAGAAATAAAGCTGAAATCCTAAGAGAAGAGCTTGGACCAGACTTTGGGCCTGGCGTCACCCCTTTGAGGGCTGAATGTCAGACCAGGAGTGCTTCTAGGATCTTTACGGTTCTGGGTTCAAATTCTGTTCAGGAGAGGAACTGGATGACAGTGAATGAGTAGAGGTATAAATGAAGATTGCGATACACTGCACAGCTTTGTAATGGGAGGTAAAGAAGTCTGCTTATCCCCTGCCATGCCTGGTTCCAGCCAGTGCATTACTCAGGACTGTGCTATACCACTTCTCTCACTCTATTACAGAAGTCTGTGAAGCCAAAGAGCACCCAGTCTAGCCAAAAATAAAACTGAGGTAGGAAACACTGATCCTTCCTACAGCAGGCGTAAAAAGGTTTGAAAATCTGTTCATTATCCCAATTAACACATACCCTTCTGCAGCGTCCACGGGTTACACAAAAGTCTGCAGGGATGTGTTTGATTGTAAATTCCGACCTTTCGTTTAATTAGTCTTTTCTGGAATGAATACTTTGTTTCACTTCACAGATGATTACATGGCTTTTGTGGTCCCTAATCCAAAACAAACTGAAGATGGATACAAGTCCAAAAACATCCGGTGATAAGCACTGGTTCACAGGGAAACAATTGAACGGAAGGATTTGTCTTGTTAAACATACAAAAGGTTATCAATGTGCCAGCAGTTTGTACAGTATCCTCCAACTTCACTGGCACACCTTTCCCACTCAGAAAAAAGGCACCTGGTCTACTAGCTAAGAATAGCTATCGTCAACCACCTTAAAAGGTACATCTTACTTAAGGAACAGCTTCAAAAAATAAATGGAGATAACCAGCTTTGTAAGGTGATTCAAATTAATCAATTCTGAGGCGGAAGTTTTTTTTCTTATTGGACCACTTATGGAATTGTCCTATATTTTCTGTCAACAGAAACGAGTGTACTGTATTATGTTCTGTCCAACCTGAATAGTTAGATACTTTACCCAATCTTTAAAGTATCAAGGTTTTCATAAGATACTCATTCCCAACTTCAGCAAGACACAAAACACTGAATCTTAAATCATGCTGATCAAATTATCTTGCTTTTCTCCACCCAACATAATCCTATACATTCTGATATTTTAGCACCCTCTATGCATTTAAAGTCCAACTGGAAATGCGAGCTAACGCTTTTGCTGCTAGAAAATAATTTGGAATTTGCTTTCCTATGGCTAAAGCATTAAGGCAAAATTTAGATGACAAAAAAGATGGTGTAATTTACACATCCTCCTAGCCAATTTAACAGAATGGCCCTACCTCAAGATTTTGTACTACCTCATGCATGCTCTCAGATGTCTGCAACAGTTAGGCACAATGGAGCAAAGAATGCAGTGCTCTTTAACATTCTTGCCTTCTTACTTTTCCTCAATGGGGGATTTTAATCAAATCTTCAAAAAGCATAAATTACACAAGTGTACACGTTAGAAACCACAAACCACAATAATTCATATAACTCTATATTCAGGATCTTAAACTATCCTTGTACTTTTAGAACAGTTGAGCATTGCCACACAAATATTTATGTACTGATGACCCTAAGGGTATGTCTAAACTACATCCCTCTTTCGAAAGAGGGATGTAGTTTAGACATACCCTTACAGAGAACAGCTATTAATGTCCAACTTGCCAACAGATACTTATGAATCATAAACTTCTGCATCATTACCCAAATGCTCATCTGTCAGACACACACAGAAGATTGCCATTAAAGTATAGCCATTCACTGTTTGAAAGTAACTACCTTTACAGGATTTTTACTAGCAATCTCTGCACCAACATATTTCAACATGTTTCTTAAGGACTTGGTAGGACACAGTTCAATAAATAACTTTTTAAATTCTCCCCTGCACTCAAATTACCAAATATACCAATCTCTATTACGGAGTAATGATTTGCACAGCTCCAGTCTAAGAGAAAATGTCTCAGATAGTTTCATTTATAGGAACACTAAAGAATAGTTGAAGCTACTTCAACACATACAGCTTATTTTAATTTGAAAACCACTGAACAGATTTATCAAATTTTGCCCATAAAAGCTGCCTTCCAGATGGAACTCTCGTGCCAATTTTCTGCCCATAACAAATTTCACAGTAGAATACAAGCTTCTGAGAAAACTGAGTAACATGGAAAGGTTGACTAACCTCAGCTATAATCATAATGTTTATGTAAGCAGGCACATGCAGGATTATGCAATATATGCAGAATCCAATGAAATCCTCTTTGAAGGAAAAGAAGGGAACCTGTTGGCTTGATGAAGAAAACATCATTCATCCTCATTTCCACTAATCACCGTTAGCTATCAAAACCACATGCCCAGCACTGTGGTGACCTAAA
The DNA here is from genome assembly GCF_049634645.1 of Pelodiscus sinensis. Taxonomy (NCBI): domain Eukaryota; kingdom Metazoa; phylum Chordata; order Testudines; family Trionychidae; genus Pelodiscus; species Pelodiscus sinensis. The sequence continues at coordinate 49,758,909 of NC_134720.1, forward strand.
CTAGTTAAATTATTGTTTTATTTACCTATGTAGGGGGGAAAACACCACAAAAAATGTCAGGGGGCCACATGGTTGGCAAATGAAATTTAATGTGGATAAGTGTAAAGTAATGCACATCGGGAAAAATAACCCCAACTATAGGTACAGTATGTTGGGGGCTAATTTGGCTATGACAAATCAGGAAAGAGATCTTGGAGTTATCGTGGATAGTTCTCTGAAAACTTCCACACAGAGTGCAGCGGCGGTCAAAAAGGCAAATAGGATGCTAGGAATTATTAAGAAAGGGCTAGAAAATAAGACACAGAATATCTTACTGCCCCTGTATAAAACTATGGTACGCCCACATCTTGAATACTGTGTACAGATGTGGTCTCCTCATCTCAAAAAAGATATTTTGGCCTTGGAAAGGGTTCAGAAAAGGGCAACTAAAATCATTAGGGGTTTGGAACGGGTCCCATATGAGGAGAGGTTAAAGCGACTGGGACTTTTCAGTTTAGAAAAGAGTAGACTGAGGGGGGATATGATAGAGGTATATAAAATCATGAGTGGTGTGGAGAGGGCGGATAAAGAAAAGTTATTTATTAGTTCCCATAACAGAAGAACTAGAGGACACCAAATGAAATTAATGGGTAGCAGGTTTAGAACTAATAAAAGAAAGTTCTTCTTCACACACTGTGTAGTCAATCTGTGGAACTCCTTGCCAGAGGAGGCTGTGAAGGCTAGGACTATAACAGAGTTTAAAGAGAAGCTAGATAATTTCATGGATGTTAGGTCCATAAAAGGCTATTAGCCAGGGGATAGAAGTGGTGTCCCTGGCCTCTGTTTGTCAGAGGCTGGAGAAGGATGGCAGGAGACAAATCGCTTGATCATTGTCTTCGGTCTACCTCTCTGACGCACCTGGTGCTGGCCACTGTTGGCAGACAGGATACTGGGCTAGATGGACCTTTGGTCTGACCAGTATGGCCATTCTTATGGTTAACTGACAGACTTTTCTGAATAAACTTCATATCCATGTATGAAGAAACCCATGCAGATGTTGTTTCATTACCGTGTTTGTCATGAGGTAAGGTTATTTATATCTGAACCAATTCTGTTGGAATGACTATTTTGACATTTATTATGTTCTACAACTCCACCCCACACACACACACACTGGGGCTCAGACTTTTCGGCATCGCGCCCCCTTCTTGATTTTTGAAAAACACACACACACACACACACACACACACACACACACACACACACACACACACACCCACCCACCAACCAAAAATAACAGCAAAAACTTGTAAAGCAAAAAAAAAAAAAAAAGGAACTGACCAGGACAGCAAAACTTAATGTGGGGGCAGGGAGGGACTGGGTCACCTTGTGCTCCCCCCCGGGGGGGGGGGGGAGGGGGAGAGTATTTCCCATGCCAACAAAATGGCACTTTAAGCGGAAGGCCATCAAACCAAGGGCTCAGAATCAGTGGCATGTTGGAGTGACTTTACTGGGGAAATAAATAAATAAATAAATAAATAGCTTGCTGTTGGCCAATTAAGGCCACTTCAGTTACAAAAGGACAATAGGAAAATGGGGGTGGGAGGGATTAATCTTCATTGTGTGTAACATTTTGCAACTATTACCAAAAGCAAAGTTTACCCAAGAACTCTGCCAGCACAGAGGAAATGACTGTATAGAGTGTGACACAACCCTGACAAGGCCAGCTTCCCTTCTCCCTGCCTTTCCTTTATTTGACAGTTGACACCACACCTAGTTTTCGGACACCATTATATCTCAGCCACATTTGGGATACACCCCATGGGAAAGTAGGATGATGGAGCTGAAGTGATGTCAGTGAGAACATTTTCATTCTTTGCTTTACAAACCTTTGAACCTTGCAGGGGTAGCCATCCGCTTGTATGCTTTTTTAGAAGCAAACTGTAACAATGCATATCCTGACAGGAAACGTTACCATGCATTAGTGATAAATTATTACATAAAAAGGCAAATTAAGTTTCCAATCACTGAATCAGACTTGATAAACATACTACACCTCCCCAGTTCAACAACAGCCAAGCAAGGAATATGCAGTTTTGAAGGAGGACAGGAGAAGAGAAGCCCCATTGGATATTTAAAACCTTGACTCATAGACTTTGAAGGCCAAAAGTGACCGTCATGATCATCTAGTCTGACTTCCTGCACTTTGCAGGCCACAGAACCTCACCCACCCACTGCTGTAGTAAACCCACAACAACTGGCTGAGTTACCAAAGTCCTCAAATCTCCATTTAAAGACTATAAGTTACAAATAATCTCTCATTTACTGTTGTCGAGACCAGCAAGTGACCCATATCCTACACTGCAAATGAAGGCAAAAAATCCTCATGGATTTCTGCCAATCTGATGTAGGGAGAAATTCCTTCCCAACCCCCAAAATGACTGTCAGGCCGTGAGCATATGAGTAAGAACCACCAGCCAGACATATGGCAAAGTAATCTCTGTAGTAACTCACAGACCTCCATGTCTAGTGTCCCAGCTCCAGCCATTAGAGATATTTGCAAAATGTTATTGTAGGCAAATTTATCATGCCATACCTTACCAAAGCATATGTGAACCTATCATGCTCAACCTTAAAACAAGTTGGGTGTTTTGTCCCCACAACTTCTTTGGAAGGCTGTTCCAGAACTTCACTGCTCTGAGGTTTACACCCCTTCACCTAATTTCAAGACTAAACTTATGGATGGCCAGTTTATATCCTTCTGTTTTTGTGCCAACATTGACTCTTAATTTCTCCCTCCCTGGCGTTCCTGGCGTTTATCCCTCTGATGTATTTACAGAGCGCAATCACATCTCCCTTCAACCTTCCTTTTATTAGGCTAAACTAACCAACCTCCTTAAGTCTCCTCTCATAAGGTGAGTTCTCCATTCCTCTGATCAGCCTAGCAAACCTTTTCTGCACCTGTTCCAGTCTGAATTCTTCTTCCTTAAACATGGGAGACCAGACTTGCACACAGTACACCAGATGAGATCTCACCAGTGCATTGTCTAATAACAACACTTCTCTATCTCTAGTGGATATAACTTGCCTGATACACCCTAGGATTGCTTTAGTCTTTTTCACAGCCACATGACAGTGGCAACTCATAGTCATCCTGTGATCAATCTATACACAGAGGGTATGTCTACACTACCCCGCTAGTGCGAACTAGCGGGGTAATGTATGCATACCGAACGTGCAAATGAAGCCCGGGATTTGAATTTCCCGGGCTTTATTTGCATAAGCCGGCCGGCGCCATTTTTAAATGCCGGCTTGTTCGAACCCCGTGCCGCGCGGCTACACGCGGCACGGGCTAGATAGTTCGGACTAGCAAGCCATTCCGAACGTGGAACGAGGCGTACAGATAGTTCGGAATGGCTTGCTAGTCCGAACTATCTAGCCCGTGCCGCGTGTAGCCGCGCGGCACGGGGTTCGAACAAGCCGGCATTTAAAAATGGCGCCGGCCGGCTTATGCAAATAAAGCCCGGGAAATTCAAATCCCGGGCTTCATTTGCACGTTCGGTATGCATACATTACCCCGCTAGTTCGCACTAGCGGGGTAGTGTAGACATACCCAGAGGTATTTTTCCTTGTTTATCACTACCAATTGATACATTACCAGTTTATAGCAAAAATTCTTCTTCTTAATTTCTACATGCATAACAGTGCAGCTTTGCCTTCAAAGTCTATGCTATTAGTTACATTTAATCCAATTAATATTACTCCAGTTTTCCAGGTTGTCCAAATCTTCTTGTATGATATTCTTGCTCCACATTGGCAATACCCTCCCTCATTTTTTGTCTCATCCACACATTTTATTTGCACACACTCACATTTTTGGGAGTATGCTAATAAAGGAGAAAGACTGGTGCGTCTGACTTGTAGCTCAGTGAATGCACCAATAAACAACAGAAGTTTAGCTTCAAGAACTAAATAGTCTGATTAAACTAATGATGTGATGTCAAGTGGTTTTCCACATAGCTACCTCCTCCTTAATTTAAGAAAACTCTGATGAGATACCAGCATGTTTCCTGGATAAAGGATAATGAAAAGGAGATTACTGTTAATGACATTTTATTACACACTTCACCCTAAGTAATATGCATTCTATATACAGTATTTCACATAAAAATGACATTTCATCTAGTTCTGAACTGCAGCATCAGCAGCAGGACATGGAAAATGACAGCTATGTAAAATGTTAAGTCGGTCTTCCAAGTCAAAATTCCTCCTGTATGTTAGGTAAGCAACTTCTGGTCAATAACTGAATTTTTACTCACCCAAAAGAAATCACTGTGGTGGATTTGGCACTGCTATGTAATTATCAAGGAAATCTAACCTAAACCATGTTATGAATGCTGCATGCGACTGTCACACTGAGACACTCACTATACATCTATACTGGGGTTACTGGACTTTCCCGTTTGAATGTATTGATCTAGCTTTTGGAAAAATAAGCAGCAAGGTAACAGCTCTAGATTTTCTGTTCCCCAACAAATACTTGGGGGTCACTTACAAAGCAATAGGTGAAATGGAGATGAAAATGCTACTTCCAAGCTGAAGCCCAAAGTTACAGTTGTTTTGCCAAAGCTTACAACCTAGAAAGCAAAGGGAGACTCAACAGTTAAAAAGGCTCCCTGAAGATTGTATGAATTCAATGTTTCATATTTATATTTGTATTATTTATTCTTATGGCAAAATGACTAAGCATTAGTATTTTATCAATTACAATTGATTAACAACATAATAAAAGCATCCTGCCTGTTTAATAATTAAATCACACCATACTTTAATATCATGTGCTGCAAAGAGCCCCGGGAGACAAATTAAAGAGCCGCTTGCGGTTCTCAAACCTCAGTCTGAGTACCACTGCACTACCGAGAAGGAAACCGGGGGAATTCTCAACCCGTCACATCTTGAAATCAAAATATAAAAATGCTGTTGCACACATCATGCCAAATATTCACTTTCATAGCGCCACCAAAAGTGTTTACCTAAAAAAAAAAATATAACACTTCTGGCAATATAATAAAATATTTAACAGTAATTTAGACCAAACTGAAAACAAAGCAAAAACCAGAGCCAAGAAGATCACTGGTGCTGAAACCAGATACATCATTAGGATGCTGGAAAGTTAGCTGAAGAACAAAAATGCAAAGGCACATACCAACATACTTTTCTGTACCAATTATTTCTTGACCTGGAAAAATAGAGACACCAGAAGGAAATAGTTAAAACGCACCGAGAAAGTAAGGAAATATATAAAATTAATCTCTGCCCTTTGCAGCATAGATAACAGAAAATTAATTTGTTCCGTAATGTTGCTACCAAATTTTAAAAGAACTACAGCATGCTAACATTGTAATGGAGAATGGAAAGTAAATATAGAACCCGTGACTTTCAGAAAAGTGGATCAATTGTCTGAATCATAGGGTATTTATCTTCTATAGAACAGAAGAATTTGTTGGACTTGATAACCAGCAAGAATTTTAATTGACCCCTCAAACATTTTCAGTGGCACCTGCAACCTGTTTTAAAAGAATTGCTCGCAATTCTTCAAGATGTTGCAGCGATAGAGAAATGCAAACTCTCGTCCTGGAAACAAATTCTAGGTCATTTATTAATAAGTTAACTTGATTAACACGACTGCCAAGTAGTAATAGCTTAAAAACATGATTCGCTGTCATAATGGTCCTGCTTTTAGCAGGGGGTTGGACTCAATGACATCCTGAGGTGTATTCCAACCCCATGAGTCTCTGACTCTGTGAGCATTGCGAAGGAAATGGCTAGCAAAGTATGTTAAGCACCAAAGGCTTTGCTTCTAAATCATTGGACACCATGTGTGCATGACGTTGCAAAGGGAAAAGTGGCCACTGCACAGTTCTTAGACTACCATTGGCAACAATCCCACGACGCCCAAGAGATGAGAACAGACCAGGCAGGGGTTTGAGAAAAGCTATAATGGCCTCCCAGGAGCCTTAGTCTTTTGGGGGCACAGAAATAGGAACAGCATTTTGTCGGTCGGGGCAAGGTGGGATTACCCTACACTCCTGAAGCTAATGTCATATTACCAACAATATTCCTATTCTAATCTTTATCCGTCTTTTCTAATAAGTTCCAGAGCTAACATACTAGAGGAACAAAGTCATCATAGGTAGCTACAGCTGAATTTGTTTCCCCATCTTACCTCATAATGTCATCTCCTGTAGACACAAATAGCTCATGCCAGCAGTTTCAGACTGTTGATGTTCAATAGTTTATCGACAAGAACTTCATGAATCTTGCCTTCAAAGCACTGTTGCAAATGCCCCCCTCTCTTCACTCCTCCTCCCCACCCTGCAGTTCTCTAGTTACAGGATTCCCCTCTATTTGGGAGCCCCAGTCCCTGGGATTTACTCCTTTTAACATAGTTCAGGGAAGGAAGGGGAAAGTCTGGAGTAGCCTGTCCGCAAAAAACATTGTTCACATGTAGTAAGCCTCTTGTTTCTGAGCCAGTAGTTCACAAAAGCAATCGAACGATACATAAAATTTTCTCCCCCTATTAAAAGATAAGCAGCTTTATAGTGATAAATTTAACTCTTCTAAATCTATCAAGAATCAAACTACATTTAAGGGGCATGCTCACCTTTAAAAACACCTACTTTAGTGTTTCTTTATGCTAGAGATTTATTGTATAAATCCCAATCCAGATGATTGATTTATCAGTACATTTTCCAGTACATAGACCAATTTGAATTGTTTAGTTATGTGGGTCTAAAAAGTAACCAAAACCATTAACAGGCATTTTTCAAAGAAGAGTTTATAAAAGTTTAATGTGTATGACACTCCAGAAACTATTTGATTGTGACAATAGGTATGCTAAGAGTGTCCTAAAAATGTAGGTTCCAAACACTCACGTGGTAACATCAAATAAGTCTCTTACACCTTCAAACTGGCAAAAAAAAAAACCAACAATTCTAAGAAAAGCTAACTCTACAAAACCAAGGACTATGAAAAGTCCAAAACGATAGTGCTTATATAAGAGACTGGCTTGAGACTAATCTAGTGTGATATATGCAAGTTTACAGAAGACTTGGAAGATGAGATTTTAAAAATTATTTAAAGGAAAGTCAGTTGTTAAAAGGGAACAATCTGTTATATTAGATTTCATTCATGTGACCAAGCAAAAACAAATGGGAGATTAGGAATTAAATGCTGGCCTCTTATACCAAGTAAGATCAGTGATTCCCATCACCCCTTCCTTTTGCCTCTCAAAATGAAGCTCTTCCATTAACATTCACTGAAGCCTAATGATACCTCATTCAGCTTGAGCAAACCTATCACCACAGGCTTATCCAATATCAGCTCATTGTGGAAATAACACCTCAACTCATGGGAGTGTTTGGGAAGATAAATCCCACTTTCCTTCTTACTGAATGATTCATTAATGTTTGGTTGCTAACAAAGGATGATTTATATTTACATTCTCAATGCAATTATATGATGGGAAAATAAGACCCACTTAATTACCTTGTTGTATAAATAAAAAAGAGGTGGTTTATTCCCTCACAACCCAAACATTTTTGAAGCATTTTGAAAATCACTTTTTATCATCACAGAAGGATGGAGGACTTAAAGGAATACAAAATTACTCTGAAACGCCAAATCTTTATTGCCTTTCCTGCAGGAAAGGACATAAAGGAGAAACTGGGATGCCTTTGGCTTTTCAAGGAGAGATGTTCAATTTAAAGAAAGACACAACAGGGATCATTCTGCTGAAGATCTTCCTCAGGATGTAAATCTGCCCCACATCCAAAGAGATGATAGTTCTGCTTCTCCCCTTTTTAATAACCAGGGGATAAAACATCTATCTACTTCAAGAGGCCAGATGACAGCAATCAGACACAAGGTGCATAGTAGCAGGTAATCGGTACTTGTCTCAGGAGCATGGCAGGCATTCCCTCTTATGCCTTATTGCATTAAGACTTTGGTTCATTCACTTCCAATTGCCTTTTATTAAAAAAAAGTTCTAGAAGCAGCACCTGGGGGGGAAGGAAATTTAATGCAACATTTCCTTTTATAAAAATGGTTTTATTTACCCCATGTAAATATCACTCCAGATATTACCACTCAATACGTAGCCAATTTAAAAATTAAGTGCAGCCTACAGCATAATAAATTGGACTGTCACTGTAGCCTTCATCAGCCTTTTATAGTTGTTATAGCTCTGCTCTACTGGGTTCCTTCCTGGCTTCTTAGGTTTCTTTTACTCTGCTCTTTGGCAGCCTGAGTTATGTTAGGTTATTTTTAAGGCAATCACCCATTCCTTTACGTATAGCTTCTCCTATGCTCTTTAATATGCAATGAAGAGATCCAAAGAACTTTACTAATCACTATACTCCCATTCTCAAAATAGTATTGTTCTAATAACGCCTCTCCTCCTTCACTCTATGTGAAACTGTTAGGCCTAAAACACTGTTGGGGCTAACAAAGAAAATCTTGTTTTGCAAAAGAACATGGATGAAGGAGAAGCAAATATAAATTATTTGCCAGAGCAGGTCCAAAGTTAACAATCCCATCTAGAGACTGGACTAACACTACTTATGGTTTACGTCAACAGCTGCATGTGGTAGCTGTCCAGGATATACCATTATGTTTATATTGTGCATGACAATGCTTCTTGACGTCTGTTTGAATTTAATTTTTCCTTCCCTTTAGATGTTGCTAATTATGTCAACAATAGCGACTGTTGGGCAAACTGAATTTTTGTCAACTTCTTCTAGATAGAGTTTAAGCTCTGACACGTGGCCCTAAAAGGGGCAAGTCCTGAGCCCATCTATCGATGGCAGGAGTGGGCAATAAAGCGGTGGCAGTTCACCAAGGTTAGCCCCTGGTGGGCTGGCACCGCTATATGTAGCTGTGCCTCCACAGGTACAGCCGATTGCAGCTCCTGTTGGCCTCAGATCACCATTTCTGACTAGGGGCTAACCCTGGAAAACTGGATCTGGCCTGTGGGCCAGTATTTGCCCACCCCGATCTAAGACTACCCACAACCTTATATTACCTTTTACCTCTCAGAGTTCCTGGAGCAGCAGAGAGTTTCCTAGGCCAGAAAGGGTTACAATCATTAGTGCTTTTGGCCATTTCAGTGCCAGAATGCTGGGTTACCACTCTTCCTGTCAGACAAACAGATCCCACACTACCCATAAAGCAGAAATTTTCAACCTTTGGAGCTCTTTCTATAAGACCACTAGGACAGACTCATAAAACTGAAGGAAATATTGGATCACCTCCTCTCCAGTCCAAGAGAAATGATCATAATGGTAAAAGATTCTCATTTTGAAAGGCTTGCTGGAAATACCTTTGTGATAAGCGGACTCAGTTATAATAACTAAAGGGATGCATATTTAAAATCCATCAATGTCAGAACTTCTGAACATAATGGGGCAACTTGATGACAGTAGTAAGAGTCCCAAACTAGATACTGTTTTCAAAATCCAAGAGAACCTCAGAAACACAAAGAGCTTGGGAAAGGAGGCCATTTGTAATTCTGAAAAGTTCATTAGCTCTCAACAAAATGTTACAGTTTCTTTCAAAAGTTTACAACTGAACATTGACGTAACACAGCTTTGAAACTTACTATGCAGAAAAAAGGCTACTTTTTCTCTATTTTTAATAGATTACATTTAACACAGTACTGCATTATACTTACTTTTTATTAGTATTTTTATTTTTTTTATCTCTGTTGCTACCTGATTGTGTACTTCCCGTTCCAAGTGAGACGTGCAGTTGACTGGTCAGTTCATCATTGTGGTATTTGTAACTCTGAGGTTCTACTATATCATCTTTTATTACCTCACCAACCTTCTCTCAATAATATTCTGGGACTGACACGGCTACTCCTACACTGCATACAACAATATGTAGAGCAATTCATGACAAGCCTGTCGTGCAACATACGCTATATTATAAGTTATTATTCTGTAATCACTATGAATTGGGCCAAGAATTCAAGCCCCAAATAATACCAAGTGATTAATGTGTTATTACAAACAAAATAAGTCTCCCATAAAAAAACAAGCATGTAAGTCCGAATTAGATAAATACTATAAAATGAGAGAGGATGAGGTAGAAATACTACGCATCAATTAAGATGAGGTGAGAGAGCAGGAGCAAATTGCAAGGGAAGATTAAATGAAGAAGTGTGTCCTTTCGTACACTGCTACCCTGCTTTCTTCTTCTCAGTAAGTTAGAAAAATATTGCTATAATAATTACATGAACTTTTTGCACTGTTCAGGTTATTCTACTACAAGTTGTATAATTATACAAGATTGGAGTTCTGAGGACAGTGTGTACATGGCTAACGGTTAAGTATCTGAAGAAATATTGAATAGTCTTGTGGCACCTTAAGGTGTGTCTATACTGTACCATAGGTCGAAATGATACATGCAATTTGAGCTATACAAATTATGTATCATATTTCAATCTTATTTCGAAATAGCTTATTTTGTCATTTGGCGCTGTCTACACAGCGCCAAATTTCAAAATAACCTGCTATTTCAAAACATCTCTTACTCCTCGTGGAACGAGGTTTACAGGATGTTGGAATAGCAAGCTCAAAATAACGACCTTGCTGTGAAGACGTGGGATAGCTATTTCGGGATACTCCGGAATCCCTTAATAGTGTTGCAGTGTAGACGTAACTTTAAAGACTAACAAAAATATATAGCATTATGCCATAGGACTACTCGCTGTTTTTAAAGTTGCAGACTAACACGGCAACCCCTGAAACTTTTTGAAGAAATATTGTTTGAGAGTCAGATTACTTTCTAAGAACCCAATCGTTTGAAAGTTACCATAGTTCCTTAATTATACGATACTCTCAAACCACTGGGCAGGAGGATGTATGAGGAACCTCTAGAGTATTGCATCCACACAGCTACTGCAACTCCCTTAACTCTGCTTTGGCAGGAGGCCATTCTTCTGAAATGGAAGGGTATGTCTAGACTACATGCCTCTGTCGCCAGAGCCATGTAGATTAGGCTACCAGATACAGGAAAATGAAGCGGCGATTTAAATAATCGCTGCTTCATTTAAATTTACATGGCTGCTGCGCTGAGCCGACCAACAGCTGATCAGCTGTTTATCGGCTCAGCGCGATAGTCTGGACGCGCGGGTGTCAACATCAAAGGTATTTGTCGACCACCCAGGTATACCTCATCCCAGGAGGCATACCTGGGTGGTCGACAAATACCTTTGATATCGACACCCACGCGTCCAGACTGATCAGCTGTTTGTCGGCTCAGCGTGGCAGCCATGTAAATTTAAATGAAGCGGCGATTATTTAAATCGCCGCTTCATTTTCCTATGTCTGGTAGCCTAACCTACATGCCTCTGGCGACAGAGGTATGTAGTCTAGACGTACCCGAAGATAATAATCTCCTGGGCCTAAAGGTCAATTACCCATTTTAGTGGTGCCAGATTAAACTTGTTGACTTTAGATCCCAACTGATAGTAAGCAAAGATCTCCAAGATCAGGAAATGAAGGAGTGGTAACAGTGGTAACTCAGATGGTGAACCCATGGAACCGAAGTAGTTCTAGGCCCACACAAAGCTCTCACAGAGGATATAAACGTGTCCACAATGCCTCTCTCTCTGAGTAAGACCGGGCAGACTGAGCAGTCCAGCAAACACTACCCAACACGTACGTCAGGAGGGAAGGAATACTGCAAAATTCAAGCCCCCAGAATCTCCCCATTCCAATCATGGACCAGAAAGCAGAGGCATAGGGGAATAGAATTATTTCCTTTCCAACTGCCAAGGAGAAATTTCACAAAACATGGTCACACATTGCTAGAAACCCAACTCATTTTCCTGAAACTACTGTTATGTTTTCACCATGACAACTCAGTGTGTGTCTACACAGCAGGACTTAACTCAAAATAAGCTACACACATTGAGCTACGCCAATTGTGTAGCTTGGTTCGAAATAGCTTATTTCGAAATTGGGAGCATCTACACAGCACTTAATTCGAAATAAAGAACTCTTCCCCCGACTTCCCATACTCATCATACAATAAGGGTTACAGGAGTCAGAGTAAGAAATCCTTCAGCTTGACAGTACTCAGACATTATTTCAAAGTAACTGCCTGCTGTGTTGATGCAGACTAAGTTATTTCAAAATAATGTTGCTGTGCAGACGTACCCTCAGTCTCTCGAGATCACTTCACGACTAGTAGGGGCTCTGCTCTCAACAGAGCTGCAAGGTTGAAGATCCATGTCATTAACACTGTCAGTGCTTCAGGCAAACATACTAATTTACAAGACCAAACCCCTATGTTATGCAAGCCATCTCCCCCTCACACACCTAACCTGCACTGGAGTTCTGAGTGCTCCAAACCTAACAATTAAGATGTGTGGTGGTAGAGTAAGATCCAGCCCAGAGGATTATCATTAAGATGGGAAATTTGCAGTTGGGAATCACCTGCTTTGGGAAAAGCCAGTTCTTACCCCCAGAACTGTGCCCAGTTTTTTTTATGGAATGCAGAAGATACAAGCACTAAGGATGTTAAATTGCGGTTATCTAGCTAATCGTGGAGTCGATACAATACAATTATTTGATAAGGGCCATTCTGCAGAGCCACAGCGGGGGTAGCACCAGGAGTCAGTTCGAGCCAGGACTGAGCAGTCCCAGCTCAGGCCGGCTCCAGGAGCCACCTGCACTGTAGCTCTGCATTTTAAATGTAGCAAAAGCCGCTGTGCTCTTACTACATTTAAAATGCAGAGGCGCAGCGTCCCGGACCAGTGCGAGCCAGGACTGCTCAGTCCCGGCTCACGTTGAGTCCAGCAGCCCCTGTTCATGGCAACAGCCCAGGCCGACGTGAACAGGGGATGCTTGGCAGCAGCAGCCCCTATCCATGGGGGACTAGCTCCCCACTGGCACCTCTGTAGACAGGGGCTACTTTGGAACAGCCTACCCTATACCCCCCTCCGCCTCTGACAGAGGCAGCACTGTGGGCAGGGTAGCATCACAGAGACGGTGCTGGGGGGGGAGAGGAATCAGCTTTTAAGCCTGCTTGCCCCCTGCCTCCTCCACACACTTTCTGCCTCTTACAGACCGAGCAATCAATACTCCAATTGACAACCCGATAAGCATAAGCTTATCAGGTAGTCAATTAGTCAACTACTCATTAACATCCATAACAAGCACATCAGATTGCTGTACGAACAACCAAATCCCTTGTGGTATTAAGGGTACCAACGAAACAATAAACTGACTGGTGTCAGACAGTCAAGCACACAAGTGAATTGGGAGTAGTAAAATAAACCCTATTAACATACAAAAGGTCTACCGAACCAAAATGTGTTGTTGTTGGGGTTTTTTAAGTACACTGTGGACATGCCTACACCGCATGTAAAAACCCATGACTGGCCCAGGCCAGCTGACTTGGGCTAAAAGGCTGTTTAAACACAGCATGAATGTTGGGGCTTGGCTGCAGCTTAAGTTTTGGGATCCTCTCTTTTCACAGTGTATTAGAGACTAGACTCCTAGCTAAGTGCATCTGGCCTTCCTGCTGGTACATAACCGCTCCACAGGCAAGATTCTTATAAGACCACCTGATTGGGCCTAACCAGTAACTGTCCTTGCATGCCCTGGCAAATTTTGCAAGGGACCTCAAAGAAGCAAAGGCCACAAGCAAATAAGTCCATCGGTGTGTGGAACATACTCTGAGACTTCCTAACCCATGCCTCTAGCTACTGGGTTGGTAGTGAAGACCTCAATGGAAGGGGGTGTTACACACTACCATGGTGTGGCAAGCAGACACAGGCATAGCAGTTGTCTACTATGACAAAGTGCCCAAAACGATTCCACATCGAGGGCCATAGACTGCTCCCTAACCCCTGCCAGTCATAAAATCAAAGGGCTGGAAGAGACCTGAGGAGGTCATCAAGTCCACGCCCCTGCGCAAGGCAAGACCAATCCCAACTAAATCAACCCAGCCAGGGCTTTGTCAAGCCGAGACTTAAACACCTCTAGGGATGGAGATTCCACCACTTCCCTAGGTAACCCGTTCAAGTACTTTACCACCCTCCTAGTGAAATAGTTTTTCCTAATATCTAACCTAGACCTCCCGCACTGTAATTTGAGAGCATTGCTCCTTGTTCTGGCTAAGCAGCAGTTCTGCAGAAAAGGACCTGGGGATTACAGTGGCTGAGAAGCTGGATCTGAGTCACTACTGAGAAGAGCCTTTCTCCATCCTCTTTGGAACCTTCCTTCAGGAAGTTGAAGACTGCTATCAAATCCCCCTCACTCTTCTCTACTGAAGACTAAACAAACCCAAATCCCTTAGTCTCTCCTCATAGGTCATGCGCTCCAACCCCCTAATCATTTTGGTCACCCTCCATTGGACCCTCTCCAATGCGTCCACATCCTTTCTACAGTGGGGAGCCCAGAACTGGACACAATACTCCAGATGTGGCCTCACCAGTGCCAAATAAAGGGGAATAACGACTTCTCTGGATCTGCTGGCAATGCTCCTCCTAATGCAACCTAATATGTCATTAGCCTTCTTGGCTACAAGGGCACACTCTTGACTTATATCCAGCTTCTCGGCCACTGTAACCCCCAGGTCCTTTTCTGCAGAACTGCTACTTAGCCAGTCGGTCCCCAGCCTGTAACAATGCTTGGGATTCTTCTGTGCCAAGTGCAGGATTCTACATTTGTCCTTCTTGAACCTCCTCAGATTTCTTTTGGCCCAATCCTCTATTCTGTCTAGGTTACTCTGGACCCTATCCCTGCCCTCCAGAGTATCTACCTCTCCCCCTAGTTTAGTGTCAGCTGTGAATTTGCTGAGAGTGCAATCCATCCCCTCATCCAGGTCATTAATAAAGATGTTGAACAAAAGTACATGAAGACAGAGGCAAAGAAAGCAACTTCAGCTTTTCCCACATCATCTGTCACTACGTTACCTCCCTCATCCAGTAAGGGCCCCGTGGGTCATCTTGGGAATATATGTCAACTGGAGCACATCCCCCCTTCAGACAATTCATGCATGCATTCTGACGATGGAGGAAAATTTGACAGTGATGGGTGAGTGACAGGCATAGTAATGCTGGGGGTTGTAGTCACAGATGAGCATGTAGGCGTCTCACAACAGCAATTATAATTAGCCTAATTGAATGATTGGACTTTATTCCACAACCCTACCTCCAGCTAATCTGAGGCACAGCTCTCCCAGTAAGATACTGCCACACAGCTGAAACCCAACTTGCTGATGAAGAGGAACTTGCAGAGATCAGTGCAGGGTAAGGTCACCCATCCTTGCAGCCAAAATTATTGAGTGCTGGATTTAGCATGTTGCCTCCAAGCTTAAAGGTCTACCTAAAGGCATAAGTGATCGTCTTCTGGCTCTACTAGCGCCATTGAAACCAAGTGGTACGTTACCATCAGCAGCGCTTATGCTTTTACCATGACAAATGCTGGCAATAAGAAAAGTCCTATAATGACACAGACAAATTCATCAGCATCAGATAAACTGATGTTCATGGGGGGGACTTTTATGCAAGGGCTGGAAGTAATGTGGCATCGACAGCATGTGACTGGGGAAGAAAATAGCAATAGAACTCTGGTACTTAGTGAAGGCATCACACAGCAGTTACCAATCATGCATACACATGCGTCCCAGATCCAAACAATGGTATATCATCGACTACAGCATCATCCAGCGGCGAGCTCCACAAGATGTACAAGACACTGAAGCCGTGTGTGGGGCAGACTATGGACAGATCATCCTAAGGTCTGCTCCAAAGTGTTCTCAATGATTCAACAGGTGCACTGCAAGGCATCGCCTAAGCCAATCAGACTGCTCAATATAAAGTGCTTAAAGATGAAGCTAGGTGAGTGCAGCTCTGTAATAACGTCACAGCAGTTTTGTCGGACTCCACTGGCTTGACTACTAGTGCTAATGGAAACCGTGCGTAAGCAATTTTTCACAAAACTGAGTATCAAGCTGCTCTCACCAGGAGGGGTAAAGCAAAATGACATCTTCAAGACTGGGTTGAGAAGAATGATCCAATAGCTACTCATTAAAAACTTAAGATACATTGTCAAATTCTTGTACATCATACAAGAATCTGTCATGACATCAAATAAAAGCTTGGAGACATGTAGAATGTTGACAACTGGGAATCATCAGCAAGAGGTAGACCATGCTGGCAAAGCAGTAAGCCACAATGGGGTTATCCACTTCAAGATTGACTAGTCAGCAGTAGGCAATGATGGGGATACCTAGTTCAAGATTGGCTAGCAAGCATTAGGGTTACCTAGTTCAAGATTAACTACCAGATAAATCTTAATGCACAGATACGGAGCTATAAATACTGGCACACTCAACAGACGCAGACTTTAACCCCTTCCTCCACGTCGAGCGACCTGTGCACTTCACAAGGAAAAGACTGCCACAACCTTACTATGCATAAGAGATAAAACTGTCATCAGCATCATCTTCGTTCTTGAAGAACAAGTAGTCATATTTATAATTACTTGGCAAAATGAACATCCCAATGCAACCCTGTGGCGCTGTTCCCAAAAAACTAATGCAAACAAATTTTCATAGCAATAAACTCCATGAAATTAGGGAGCAAGGGTGACCCACTGATTACACTGCTGATAGCAAAAAAAAAAAAAAAAAAAACCACCCCCCACAGTTTAGGGCTTTGTTGTGCAGCACCTGCATGACTTAACACTCTACTGTAGTTTCTGAGCACAGGTGGGAACCCCACTAGACCAGCACCCTCAAGACCTGACCAGTTCTGAACCAGAGAATTTTCTGGAGCACAGGAGGTTAATATTGTCTAGTAGTATTACCAACACTTCCACCGTGTACTGGTTTGTTAGATGTAAATCAAAGCTACGTAACAGCACAGAACACTGAGAGCCAGCACTGGTGGCTGTAAACAAACTTTATGGGACCATGGGAAACATGGCCACACCCATGAAAAGTGGCCATCCGACTAACTAAAACCATGCCTGACCACGGATGTTTCTGGACCACAGAGTTCTGGACTAGAGAGCTTCAGCTTGTATTTAATTTAACAATGTTAAATTCACAAGAGTCAGACTCTCATACTAAGAAGATCTAAAGCCTTACATGTTGCCTGCTTGCAGTTTCATCCCGCTTCTTACCAGTTTTACAACTTTCAATGTTTTGCCTGCAGTGGGAAGAATATGCTGAACCCACCTGCTTTTAGATTTGCTAACAAGTTTACATGAGTTTAGTGACCCAACCACAACAGGGGCAATCATGGCTCTACTGAACCCAGCTTTTCTCTCCTTGAAATGGCTACTCAATAAAGCTTGTCTCACCCTAATAACTGTTTGATTTTCAAAGGAGTTGAGCTATCCATAAAACCTAACATCTTTTCCACATTTATACATGCATGAGAGCATATTCGCAGCATGTTCCTATTTAACACTATGGCAATATAATCACCCTTTGTGTAATGTCATTACAATAATACATTGTGCAATAAGCACACAAGTCTTTTGTTCAGAGTCCTTTTACAATTATCTAAAGAGAGAGTCAAATGTTCCATGCAATCATTCTCCCCTTACAAGTGGGGACATATCAAGAGATTCAGCAAGTGGCCAACTGAAAGTCTTGTAAATGGAAAGCTAAAACTTTCCCCCACTAGTCTGATTCAAAAGTTCAAGCACTGGACATGAAGGTGGCTAAAAAGCAAGCGAGGGGCATTAACCAGACTGGATCTTCGCCTCCCTGAAAAGGCAGTGTTATTACTTGAGTCCTACCTAGGACTCGTTAATTAAAGAAAGAATGCTTTCTTCAAATCCTGAAAGGAATTCAAAATCCAGATATTTATGTCTGGAAAATCGTTTGCAGTGCTTCTGTCGAGTTCAGCTAGAAGAGCAAAGCCACACATGCTAGTTTCACCTGAGCCTCCCAATAAATGGAGAAAGGCAGTAAGGACTTCCCTTTGCAAAGCTGCCAACAGATTTACTAGCAATACATAAAATGATCCAGGCAATTGCTATAGCATCCTGGGCATGGATAGAGGAAGAAAAAAAATAGTATTCTTGAAAGGAGTGAAATACTACAGAAGATGGACACAGACCTGATAAATACGTTTACATTGTTCAAGTAATTCCACACGCTTTTACAACGCCTGAATGGTCATGAGATTTGGACTATTTGGTGACCAGGAGGTGGGCGGGCATTAGCCCGCCCACATCTAAAGGACCTCCCCCCAGCCTGTGGGGAGGGTCCACAGAACCCGGAAAAACCAACTAATTACTGGGAACAAATAATGTAAAAACAGGTACGGGTGTGAGGGTCAAAGGGTTAAAACGAGGGAACCAGATGGGGATACCGAGCAGAGAACCCCGGACAGCGCCCACTGCCCCTCGAAGGTCTCGAGAGAGCCAGCGGATGCTGCCCATTGGAACTCTGCCCGGATACGTGAGTGGATACAGCAACGGAAATAGGCCCCACAGTCGCAGGCCCCTCCCCTGGCCAACCTCTTCTCCCTGGTTTTGTAGATTGCAAATTTGGCCATAGCCAGGAAGAGGTTGACCAGGAGGTCCCGCGACTTTGTGGGGCCACGGATGGGATGTGCGTAAATTAACAAGTGGGGGGAAAAGTGCAGCCAGAACCTCAACAGGAGGTTCTGGAGGAGCTGAAAGAGGGGCTGTAGCCTGGTGCACTCGATATAGATGTGCGCCAGGGTCTCCCTCACGCCACAGAAGAGGCACGTTTCGGAGGTGGGGGTAAACCACGCCAAGTACACGCCCATGCTCACCGCGCATTGCAAGATTCTCCAGCAGATGTCCCCGGTGGGCCGTGGAACCAAGGTCGAATAGAGGCTGGCCCTCCGGGTCATGAGATTTGGAGCTGGGAAGACAAATCCTTCAGGTCTCAGACCCCCTTCCCCTCCCCCACTGGAGGGTGCTATTGATTTAGAATTGTAAATAGTATGAGTGAAATATACACATACAGTCAACTGCACCCAGACAGCCAATCAAAACCATTCAATGCCATAAACAAAGCCAAGTAAAATTCATCTGTCCCATTAGTACTCTGGGTTAGTGTGGCAGGCAAAATAGAAACCTTCGAAGGTAGGGGTAGATGGGACCTTCACACCAAAAGGTATGGCTTAATGTTTACGATACTGCATTTCAATTATAAACTTTTTATCTACTAGAACAGGGGTCTCCAAACTTTTCAGCCCGAGGGCCGCATTAACTATCAAACAGCAGTTCGGGGGCCGACTACACACTTGAGGTCCAAATAAAAAACAATCAAAACATGGATGTTGTTTTTAATTATTTATTTAATATTATTTTATTCAGTTATTATTTAATAACACATTCATACACTACACATGAACACCTGTATTAGTGTGAATGGTGAAATTGTTTCCTGGATGCCAAAATAGCAGACATTTCTGGCTTTAGATTTGTTGTCCCTAACATCAACAGTGACCTGAGATTATCATCGGACAAGTTTGTTCTCAAATTGTTCTTCACGTATTTCATTCTTGAAAATGTTTGTTCCCACAGGTATGTTGTTCCAAAGATTGAAAGGTACCTTGATGCAAAAGTTTTGACATTAGGAAAGTCTTCCTTGGGCAAAAACTGGTAAAAACCCACCAGTCCTATTTTGAACTTGTCCCTAAGGAGGTCATTTGCTTGCAACTCAATGACTTCCAGCTGCAGTTCATCTGGGCAACTGGCCACATCTGCTTCAAATGGGTTTTGAAACAATCTCACTTCTTCTGCCTTTGAATCCAAAAAGGTCTCCACGGGCCGGATGAGAGGGCCTCGCGGGCCGCATCCGGCCCCCGGGCCGTAGTTTGGAGACCCCTGTACTAGAATACTAGCCACAATTTAGCTACAAGATTTGTGGACTGTTCACTATTAGTCTTAACCATACATGAAGAAGCTCAGTAGAGATTACTATAACGGGATCTTTCCACACAAACCACAAATAAACTCTGGACTGACCTTCCATTGCTCCTTGGGAAGCAGTTTCACGACCACTATGTCACCATTTAGGGCTCTGTTACGAGCAACCATGCCATCGATAAAGATATCACGAATCCCATCCTACAGAGAGGGGGGAAATAACAAACATCAAAGCAAAAAACATTAAGTTACATTTGCTACAGGAGTTTTAAAATAGCGATAAAAAACAACAGTGCACACACTCTGGAGATATGGAGATACAGATGTAAACGTTTCATAACACAGCAATACATCTGCTGTACCTGCAGCTGGCCACAGCCTGTTCTGCACCCTGCAGTCCAGAACCCCACCTTTTAAAAGAGATGACCTTGGTTTCCATTAGGGATGTTAGATATAGTGTAATTGAATAGTTGTGTAACCGTATAAAATCTCAGCAGTTACACAATTATTCAATAGTCCCTGGGGGTAGGGCCAGAAGACAGTGCACTCCCGGCCCCACTCCCAGGGAGCTCCCTACCACCCACACTGCTGCCTCTGTATCAGAGGCAGCAGCACGGGATGGCAGGCAGAGCCAGTCCGCGAGGGGAGCCAGTTTAAAAACCAGCTCCCCGCAAAAACCAGCTCCCACCAGCCGCCCAGCACTGATGCCTCTGATACAGAGGCAGCAGTGCAGGGTGGAAGCAGCCCCTGTCCGCAGGGGTCCAAGTTCCCTGCGGATAGAGACTGCTGCAAGGGGAGGAGGCGGCTGCCTCAAAGCAGCCTCTGTCTGCGGCAGCTCCAGCTGGACACAGAGAGAGGATAGTCCACGACAGCAACCCCTGTCTGCAGGGGGTCCAAGCTCCCCATGGACAAAGGCTGCTCCACATCCCACAGAGCAGCCTCTGTCCATAGTGAGCTTGGAGTGCCTGCAGACAGGGGTTGCTGTCGTGGACAATCCTCTATCCACGGCCAGCTAGGGCCACCGCAGACAGAGGCTGCTTCACTGCAGCCTCTCTCATTCCCCCTCCCACGCTGCTGCCTCTATTAGAGGCAGCAGCATGCGGGGAGGGTGGCAGCACCAGCGACCTGGTGCTGGGGGGAACCAGCTTTTAAGAGGCAGCGCGGGGAGGGGGACAGGCAGCTCCGGTGCTCATGAGGAGCTGGTTTCAGACGGATCTGATGCTGCTTAAAGCCAGGTCCTCATGGGCACCAGCTCCCACTCCCCCTCCCCTTGCTGCCTCTGATACAGAGGCAGCAAGGGGGGAAGTGTATGTTGTCGATAAGATTAACCGATAAACCAAGCCTTATCAGTTAATCATGTAGTGGACTAATCATTGACATCCCTAGTTTCCACATCCCCAGCCCATATATCAATCACAGATATTCCACACAGCAGGGTTATCTACCTAGCTCACATCTGACTCAGCTCACAATCTAGATTTGGGGCAAGAGGGGGTTCTCCCCACCAGGGATCAAGGAGGATAAAGCAGTTTGTAATTGCGGAGGTCTCTAGGTTTTGGAGGGGTGTGGAAGATTCATTTTCACACTTCTTTTAGTCAAGTTAATCTACTGCTTTGATTATTGCTCCCTTGCACTTCAGCAAGCTAACAATTGCGTGTGGCTGGCTGCAGAACACCACCCTCATGTCAAACCATATAAGCATTTAGTATTAAACCTGTGCACTGAGAGATGTTCTTCTATTGTGGAGCCTTATCTCCTTTTCTTAGCTTTAAGGCATGAGATGACTGCAGGTTTCTTTAACGTATAACTTTTTTTCAAGATTACAACAGAAAGCCAACCTTAAGGAAATTAAAATGTTAAACACACTGGTATTTTATTATAATTCCTCAAATACACGATAATCTGCCTTACCATTACATTCAGCCTTCAGGAAGAAACACTAAACAGATCTAATAAGGCCTCAGAGACTTTTCAGGTTAACATCATGTAAGTATTCTGTTCTGCCTGTATAGCAGAATAACAGAGCTAGAACACTGCTGTCATGTGAAACTGAGGCCAGCCTCCAACCGAGCAAATTACTCTTAGAAAGGCAGCAGCAGCTCAACAGCTGTGGCGAAGCTGCCTCCCATGACAAGATGCAGAAAAATTGCAAAGCCTGTTGGACCAACATAATTCAAATTGGAAACTTTTCTTTTCAAAAGACCAGATTTTTACACATGGTCCCTACATCCCTTTCCCTATCCCCCAGCCCGAGAATGAAATCCACCACATTATAAATGTATATGGAAAATACAAAGACATTTTTTAAAATGCCTTAACGAGCTGTATAATTCCGTGGTAAAGCTGGCTTGTTACAGGGCAGAAGGAAGTTGGTTGGGATGTGGGTTAACTTGTTTGTGCCATACTTTTTTTTTTTTTCTTCAAAAGAAATTAAAAGTAGTTTCTCCATCTGCCAACAGCAGCTCTGCAAGCACTATACCAGCCAGCTGACGCTATGCTGCTAGACTAAGCAAGAAGGGATTTTCTTTTTTGATTTGCAGCCAATAGCTCTCATTTTAAACAAATTATTCTTATATACAGATTTTTAACACCAGTTATTTCAGTGCTTGCTAGAGCAGTTATAATTAAAAACTGTCCAACACTACCATAAAGCTTTTTAAAGTGGCTTATATTTGAATGTGTCATAAAAATGCAACATTTGCTTACTTAGTGCTTGAGAACTGTGGTCTACAGGGTTAACTCTCACACTCCCAAGTGTTTGGGATTTCCCATTTTTCGTCTCCTTCCCCCCCCCCCAAACCAATTCTCCAATCTACAAACAGTCATCTTTTTGCATTACTAATGTAATTACAATGGGCTTTGACTGCAACATGGTACTGGGGTAACTTGAAAGGCCTAAATTCCAGTGAGGTACTTACGCTGTATTTGTCACAATTGTGTCAAAGCACATTACAGCTTGTGAGAGGATCAGATGCTCTGCCCTCATCTCCCGTTCAGTAAGATGTTTTATTACTATCAAGCCTTCATCAAACAACAATAGCAGGCGTTTACACTTCTATCTGATGGCAGGGAGACTGGTGGCCATTCTAATCTCTTCCGGAAATAAGTTCTACAGACATGGGTGAGCCACCAAGAAAACTTCGTCTCTTGTGTTCAAGTGTCTTACTCTTCAGGATGACTATTCCCCCACACAAAATATCATTGCTACTAGAAGCAGTCAGGATTGCCGCGCGGGAGACAGCATTCTAATAGCTTGGGTCTATCCCATGGAAGGCTTTGATGAGAATGCCTTTTCCTTGGACTCTGCATTCAACAGCAAGACAGTGTACAGAGCAGCAGTGTGGAAAAACATGCACCTAGGGACTTGTGGCATTCAAGTGGCCTATTGCTTCACTTGAACCAAAATAAGCATAAGGCAGCCAGTGGTGCTGTTTGTGAGATTTAACCCAGGAAGAAAACAGACTCATGGCTGAAATGCAGCCCTTAACTAACATCCCAGTGCCTGTATATTCCAGAACACAAACTGTGAGTGATCTGCTTCACCATGAGGTAATAACTGAGCACCTGTGGGAGTTAGGCTAGAGCTCTTTGCTTGTGTACACAGTTGGACTTAATGTTCAGCTAGTGTTTTGTGGTTTAATAGAATAGGTTTAACAGTCTACACTTACCTCATTCAAGAGAGCAACCAGAGAGGAGTACAGTGTATTTCCCAGTGACATACCACTACTGTCAGTGTCGGTTTCAGGAAGCATTGGAGACCACTATTATGAATTTCCTCTCCAGTGACTCTCAAGAATCATCTCCTTTAGCTCAAATAATATAAGTCTTCCACTATGGAAAGAGGCTTAAAGATCATTTTCTATGACAGACCAACGAGAGACGCTAACATAGATCTCTGGACTTTTAATCCTGGCTCCAAAAGAATGATGCACAAAAAGTAGTAAATGTATTAACACAATCAACTACTCAGTGTCTGAGCAAGGCCCTTTTTTCCCTCTACCTCCAAAGAAAACCTAATTCAATATGAAACACACTGTCACGTTAGGAGCAAGACTTCAGTCAAGGCACTATGAAATAACTGTCCTCAACTTCACCAGCAGTAAGGTAACCTTGCCTAAAGGAGGCCCTTGAAATAACAAGAGTCCTTCCATTAAATGAATCACTGATTTAAAAAAATGGTCCCATGTGATAGCAATGAACCTCAACCCAAGCTATACACCAACAAGTCTGCAAAAGGTTGTCATTAATACAAAACAGTGATTTTCAACCTGTGATCTGTACATGCCTCAGGAACTGCAGACTATTCCCAAAGGGGCCTGCACCTCCATTAAAAAAAAAAAAAATTGTAGGAGTCCACAAACGAGAAAAGTTTGCGCAAAAGCAGGAACATTAGAAGGAACTGTGCATAGTACTTTTGGACCAACTTTCCAAATTAGCTCATGCAGCAAATTGAAAATGGACAGCATATTTGTTCAGGAAAGATTACGTTAAATCGGTGGAAAATCCATAAATCCTCTGTAGCCACAGACCAAGGGTTTACAATTACACTAACTGGTGGTCCTCAAACCTGGGTTCAGCTGGTGTCTTTGGGCTAGAAACAAGTGTTCCCAATTTCATCACAAGTTCAGAGACATGAAGTAGCACTTTGCAGTGTTAAAAACAGATTTATTCACACTATGTACATACCTTAGGATTTATTTTAATATATCCTAACACAAATCAAAGTGACATTTCTTATGCAGTACAACTACTACGTTCATACACATTAATTTATGGTCTACAGAGAATTATAAATTACACTTACTGGAGATGGAATGAAGGCTTCATGGTATTTTTTAGGATTTATTCTCAGGGCTCCCTTAAAAAAAAAAAGAATCAAGATTATGTCTGGAACATTAGTTGTATGTATTATTAGTTAAACTGGATGTCTATGGATAATATATTTACTTTGAAACGAGAGATACAGCTGAATTTCCACTGCAAAGCTTAAATGTTGACATTAGTACCTGCCTGTTTGAACCATTTCAATCGACAGCTAAGTAATACTGTCCACCCAGACACAACTCCTTCCTCTATGCGCCACCTCCCTAACAGCTAGAGGCCAGGGGGTTCAGATGTGATTCTGTAAAACAATACACCACAAACCAGAGTACTCCAAAAATGGTTTTAATATAGATGCAGAAAATGTTACTCATTCCAATAGGAGATACGCTAGTGTGCCACGTTTTCCCATTTGCTGTTATACATCCCACCATTCCACCAAATAAGTGGTGGTTCAACAAATTCCTTCTGAAATCCTTTGCTGCTGCTGTTCTTTAGGCAGCCAAGAAACTGGGTGTGCTCTCTTCCTTAGCACCCATCTCCTTCTCAAAGGTCACAACACTTGTTCAGAAAGAACGAACAAACATCACAGAACCTCCCCTGGTTTTGATGATGATGATGTTTTGTGCCCTGTTTTTGTGGGGGTCAGGTTGATTTTGCTTTAAAAAGTTATTTAGTATATTTTGTGGAGACAGTTGTGAGGAACGATTGGGCAAGGAGACAAGTTTCGTCCAACACTGGGTCAGGTTAGACTCTTACGGGGCTCCAACTACACTTTTGGATTGTCCACTACCATGGACAGTAATAACTCTGTAGTAAGAAAAATGTAAAGGGTGAACTGAAAGAATTTTCCAAAAATAAGCATTTGCGAGCCAACATCAATAACAGGTATAGGTATCGTTATTAACAAATAATCTTTACATCAGAGAGGACATTCAGTTTCTGCTTCCTCATATTACAGCGTGAAGAGACAAAAGGGACATTTGAACAGTGGCTGTTTCGGAACGCTGACATTTCAATTCTAAGGGCATCCTGGGAATTGTAGTTTAGATGACTAATTAAAACATTTACTAGATTTTACTCTTATAAAATGAGACAATACTAACTACAGTTGCATTAATAAAGTACTTTGCTTTTGATGTGAAACTTTAAAGCCTTTTTCATCAATGTATTTGGAATGTCTTCAGTTACTAACATGAAATTTATACCATCTGTGTTTAGCAATCATAGGCATCTTTCATTGGAACTGCTTCCTTATAAATTTGATGCAGCATATTATTTTTAATGTATTCTAGGAAGGGATCTGAATATAGGGAAATAATCTCTTCACACCTAAAAGCACTGCAGGCTTGAGGAGAAATTTGCTTTGTTTGTTTGAAATCACCAAGAGCATGAGGACCAAGGTATTCCTTGTTAGTCTGAATCTGCAAAAGCGGCGAGGAGTCCTGTGGCACCTTATAGACTAACTGAAGTGTTGGAGCATAAGCTTTCGTAGGCAAAGACCCACTTCGTCAGATGCATGTACATGCATCTGACAAAGTGGGTCTTTGCCTACGAAAGCTTATGCTCCAACACTTCAGTTAGTCTATAAGGTGCCACAGGACTCCTCGCTGCTCAAGGTATTCCTTGTTCTTCAGATCTTATTTGTGCACTTTGTGGCAAACGATCTTATTTTAGGTCTTATTTTACAGTACTGTCAATATTGAGATTACTCACATCACATGCACAAAGCAGGGCAGTGGCAAGAAAACAAAGTCCTATAAGCATGGAAAATACCCTTGGGAGGCAAGGGATTCTTCAAGCACAGACAAAATGAGATCTATTGCACTGTGTTTAGCCTCCATTAGGAATTATGGCACCCCTTTAAAGGACAGAAAAGGTCTTCCTTCCAGAGAGACAGTCAGTCATCAAATCATCCAGCTTCTAGTTGGAGACTGAAGGCAGTTACTGGTACTCACAAGAGGGAGAACAGCTTTTACAATGTGTCAGTCAATTCCAGGTCCCGGCATCTCACCAGCAATGTAGAAGCAAACCAGAAAACCTCCTGTGTCACTCAAAATCAATCCCTTTGGATAATTAGGGCCAGACTGTCAGAGCCATGCACAAATGTCCAATGTGCACGTGAAAAATTAGGTTTTGTATACATAGCAAATTAGGTGCCTCACTAGCTGTGTGCACAAATACCTAGTTTGTGAAAGCATACTGAGCAGCAAAATGTTACCTCCTTTAAAATATAAAAGCTCAACATATGTTATGTAGTTATGACAAGCATCAGAACTCTTATGTCAGTAGTATTAAAATACTTTTCCTCTAGCTCTTTCCTTTAAGCAAGGAACTCCCAAAGTTTATCTTAGAAAGCAGATGGCCCCTATTATCTGTGCCTATGAAAATCCTATTTACAATGTTGTGCATTTCACGCTGTGATATCATATCTGGAACCAGTCACTCTCCCCATCTGCAACGAACAACTGTTCTCATATGTGTATTAGGGGCTGAAGTTCTGGCTGAACAGTCTCATGATGTCACACTCAGGCAGTATTATTTTACAGTAACTTGCAAACAATGGCTGCTATATTTATCAATGTTTTCATGTCAGCAAAGCCAGCGTTTTGGGAGGACCAGATTGCAGCACGGATTTTAAAACATCTCTTGATAGTTCAGGTTGACCTCACTTCACCAAAGAAGTCCTTAAACGTACTAATTTTCCTAAGAGGTTAGGAAACTCTGGATTTCCCAACTTTTTCACTTCTTCCAGTGAAGCAGGGCAACAGAAAGATATGTAGACAAAACTTCAAGAATTCCAAATCAAACGTTATATGTAGGACATCCTAACATGCAGGCACAGATCAGTGTTTGCGGAAAGCAAAGAAAGGCACTGTCCAAATATCTATACATTGCGAAGGGCTGCTTAAAAAAAAACCTCCCTGAAAACCATATAAGGGAACCCTAGTTCCATACTAGTAAAGAAACTGCTTGCAAAAGGAAAGGTATTTGGATAGCCAAATATGGTTCAGCAGCTCTATAAATCACTCTGCTTACTAAAATGGACCCCATCACCTGCCCTCAGAGATCTTGTTTACTCTGCACTTACAGTCTCCTCACCTTGACCTGGAATGATGGCTAATGCATGGCAGGCTGATGGAAGGTCTTTCAGGTCATGCTACTTAACATACAGTGTGGCTCTGACAAAACAGATATCTATAGCCTTTCCATGGAAAAGGTATCCAATCTTGTTTAACTTGAGACCTGTGTGGATGATTCCAGAAAGCCTGCCTTGGGTCCATTTGCTCTTGCCAAGTAGTCTGCTACTCATGGAGATTGGAGATTGGGAAGGGGAAAATGATCCCAGATGTCCAATCTTGTGGCCAGATTAATTTAAGTGCGTCCTATGATCAGGTGAAATTCTGGGAATTTTGGAGGGCACTGCTCACCACACTATTAATTGAACCACATCTAGAATCAGGAGTCTCTGAAACATCTAATCCTGAGTGACTTCAGCGACCACGAACAGAAATGAACATAAGAACGGCCATACTAGGTCAGACCAAAAGTCCATCTAGCTCAGTATCCTGTCTGCCAACAGTCACCAATGCCAGATGCCCTAGAGGGACGGAACACAACAGGTAATCATCACATGAGCCATCTCTTGTCACCCATTTACAAACAGTCTAGAAACACCATTCCTACCATCCTGGCTAATAACTATTGATGAACCTAACATCCATGAATCTATCTAGTTCTTTTTCTAACCCTGTTAAAGTCCTACTCTTCACCACATCCTCTGGCAAGGAGTTCCACAGGTTGACTGTGTGATGAGTGAAGAAAAACTTCCTTTTGTTTGTTTTAAACCTTAAATGCTTCTACATTTTAATGATTTGGAATTGTTCAGCCTCTATGGAAGGCACAGGATTATCTCTGTTGGGTCTCCAATTCAAGCCAGTGGACACACTAGCCAGGATCTTCTAGAATATCTTGTTAAATTACACTGCCAGTCATCCTCAGACTTGTGCTCAGGGTCTTTCCTTGCTCCTGTTAAGATGACAAACATACTTGTTATATTCTATCCTCAGACATTCATGGACCCAATGAGATTCCAGAATATTCTGGGAGAATCTACTATTCATCCACACATTCACATTGCTGGTGGAAAAAAATCACTTGGCCACAGCTGTTGACACTGGTACCTGGATGTCTTCTTCCTAAGCACTGTAGTCACAGGTTATCATTGTGTGTTCTCTCAGGTTATCATAGTGTTGGGATGTCTTGTTTGTAGGGACTGATGGAGTAGCTCTTCAATATGTTCCGTCCTTCCTCAAAGGTCTCAGAGCAGTGCTGAATATCTGTTCATCTAACAAGGCTTCCATTTACAAAGTCTCAGAGGGTTTTATCCCTTCACCCTTTCTGTTCAGTGTGCATTTGAAGCTACAGGATAGGATTCTTGGTGAGAAAGATTTTGGGGTTACTATGTCTGTGATCACATACTCAGCTCTGCAGCCATCGAATCCAGGTTCTATGGTTTCAGTAGTTTTCCTCAGACAGAGAATTGGATGATAGGCACAACCCTAATAAGTCACACATGAAACTTCCTGTCCGAGAAAAACCTATGAATTGGACCGGAAGTTTTGTTATTTATAGAGAGCAGAGGCTTCTTTTGCTAGACTAATACAGTCGGAGGTCCTCTGAGAGACATCACCTCACTCAAATTCTCAGTACCAGCAGCAGCCTGATAGTGCCCTGGGCCCTCTGAGGAATATCTCTGAGGAAGATCCATGACTGGTGTCTCTATCTACCACTGCTTGACTGTGTTACAGAAACACATTCTAAGGAATAGTCTTGAAGGCCACTCAGAAGCTCTGGTTGTTTCATTACACTGCTACAGCCTCTGGACTGTGGAGGACTTTTCTGATACAAGCACATAACAGGGGCTCCAATTCCTTCACTGGGTATTTGCTTCCAGGTGTGGAAGTCTGTGATGATTGGTCTGGGAACCATTATGAGGCCGCAATTGAAATCAGGCATGATGCTTTATATAATATTTTTACAAGAGCTCGAGTTGATCTGAAGTTGGGCTTCAAAGAGCAACTCTCTTACAACGTTAATCGTGGCATCCTGACCATCGACTGCAAAAATGTTTCAATTAGAGCTGGATGAAAATATTTGTAATAAGTTTGACAAAATGGTTTGAAACCTCCAAAATGTGTGAAACTGATTTAAAAAATGTGAGGCCACTGCCAGCCCTCATAAGGAGGTGTAGGAAGCACCACCCAGCCCCGCCCCAAGCTCTGTTCTGCATGGCCTTGGCTCCCAGCCCCAGCCTCAGCATGGCTCTGTACCTGTTTGGGGACCCAAACGCTGATACTGGAGGGGGAGCAGAGGCATACAAGTCACCAGCTCCTCCCACCCCCAACTTCAACTCTTGCTCCATCCCCAGCCTTACTCCCAACCCCTCCCACCCCCAACTTCAACTCTTGCTCCATCCCCAGCCTTACTCCCAACCCCTCCCACCCCCAACTTCAACTCTTGCTCCATCCCCCGGCCTTGCTTTCAGCCCCAAATCAATCCCCAGCTGTGGCACCAGCCTCAGCTGCCTTATCCTGGTCCACGCCCCCTCACCCCTGCCCCAAGCCACAGGCCTGCTCCTGGCTCTGCAGGGGGCAGGAGCACACACAGAGGTATGGATGGGATGAGACCCTCAAAAAGCCTGGGGACCCCCACTACCTTACAGTGAACGTCTGTGAAGGCAACATCACAAAGGAGAATCAAAGACACTGCATCACCCTCTGCTCTCTTCGTTAACTATTTCAGTTATCTTATATACTCTGCAATGAGGCAGGGGTACTACTCAGCACATACTGAGTCACCTTCCATAGCAAACACATGCTTAATATGAACAGCTGAGGCACAGAAAGGGGAAAACTGCCTCTGAGAAACTAGATCACCACCAAACAAGACATAAATGCATTGTACTGAAAACTCCCAATATATTATGTGAACATCTATGATTTTTACAGGCTTATCTATATCACAAGAGCAACATCGTGTGATGTTCTAGGCACCTGGATAAGCTCTCCCCTTTTCAATCCTGCTGCAACATCTTCCCTTGACATGTAGGCTTCAAATACATTCTTCTTCCTCCCTCTCATGGGTTTACTCCGATTCTTCCTATCCCCTGGTGTCGAAGCAGCAGCATGGGGCTCTCCTGCAAATACAAATCCACAAACGTTACCTTTCTAGCCCAAGTCTGGATGTGTGTTTTAACAGCAGTCACCACAAAGCTTTGTACTCAAGGTTGAATCTTTGAGGGCCTCTTGCCTGGAATACCAACCCACTGCAACAAAATAACACAAGACTGGAGGGACCATCTCTTACAAATAATCAACAGCCTTTCACAGTTCCACTTTCACCCCGACCCCTCCTTTATCAGTGCCTCAGCCTGCATTTCAGAGCAGCTTATTTCTGAAGTGTATGCCCACTTTGTTTTAATACCTCTGGGAGGTCCCAGTTTTTTAGGGTTTATTCGACAGTCTGAATTGTTCATTGTTTCTGCCTGTGATTCAGAGAGTTGCCTCTTCCTATCGAAGTTCTGGGGAACTCTGGTTGATTCTGAGTTGTTTCTGGTTCTTGCAAAACTTCTCTTGTCTCCACCTAGAATCAAACACAGGTTTGTAATACAAGAAAAAAAAATGACCCACTTTGGTTGTGCTCATGTTCTCAGAGAATCAAAGTTAAATGTCGCACCCTATGTGCTATGTTCACTCCCCCAAAGAAAAGCCATTTTGACTAGGCCTTTCTTTCAGAGTTAACTTGCAATACAATCTGGGCCCTTCATAACTCTTCATTCCGCCATTAACTTATTTTACAACAAACTAAACGCTGAACATTCCTAAACAGAAGCTTGGATAAAGTATTTCCATAATCCCGTGAGATTTTTTTAGAATGTGCAAAAGGTGAAATAGTTCAAAACTTTTCAAAGTTGAACTTCCCAATCTCTCCCCTCCCCTCTGCCCATCAAACTCCCAGGTAGTGATGAAATTTAAATTCACTCAGAAGTCCATTACAAATATAAGAAGGGCAGAAGTGCAAAAGAAAACTAAAACTCTTTGAGATAACTAAGTAACTACCCAAGGAAATGTACTGAGGACTCAATACAATTACATATGTTGACAAAGCAAAATACATCCAGTTTGCTAAGAAAAGGCCATAATCATAAGGTGCCATTCGAGAAAGACTCACACTTTCCTTTCCTGTTGTCATCTCAGACCATCCTGACAGCCAGGAGAGCAAGCAAAAGCCTCCAAAACTTATGCCAATACTGTTTCATGGATCAGCAGATTGGAATGTGAGACAATGCAGCTGCCCCCCTTTGCCCTCCGCCTGGATATTGAACATGTCATCACAGCTCTCCCTTCCAGACCCTACTGGCTACAGGCCCAGGAACCAAGCCTGTACCTGCAAGTCTGAAAATGTATGGCGGCCAACTTATTTTGTTCACAGACTAGCCACGGTACAGTACAATTATAGTGTGTATAGTATGTCTAATAAACAAAACCCTCAAATGCTGGTAACTGAACAGCATAAGAAATAGAATAAGAATTATAGGCAAGGCAGAACTTTGTTCAGCAGTGATTTGAATGAAATGCTGAGCTACAGAGAGGCTGTTCCTCTGAACATCAAAAGTGACCACGCTGTGAGGAGCAAGGCCTGCTAGTTGAGCCGAGAAGAAAGAAAGTCAAACAACCTCTGAGGCTGGCTCAGGCAAGTCTATGGAGAGTTTAAGTACATCATCTAATCATGAGTGAGAGTCCCAAAGTGAACAGGGAACCTGTGGAGTAACAAAAATGAGAACAAAAAATGATTAAAGATCCAGAAAGTTTGACCTATAAAGAAGGATTGAAAAAATTGGGCTTGTTTAGTCTGGAGAAGAGACGACAGAAGAGGAACTCGATAACAGTTTATAAGGATATAAAAGATTGTTAAAAGGAGGAGGGTGAAAAATTGTTCTCCTTAATCTCTGAGGATAGGACAAGAACAATGGTCTTAAATTGCAGCAAGGTCACTGTAGTGAACATAAGAGAAACATTTCTGACAGTCGGGACGATTAAGCACTGGAATAAATTGCCTAGGGAGATTGTAGAATGTAGAATCTTCGTCACTGGAGATTTTTATGAACAGGTTAGACAAATATCTGTCTCAGATGGTCGAGTCAGGAATACGGATGTTAAAAATATAAAACATCATTAACCACGTAACTGATACAATTTCGATCAGTTACACAGTTAACTGGGCAGCCGCAGCTCCCAGTCCCATAGTGCTGCCAGGGCTGCCATGGCTTCCAGGCCTTTAGGGCTCCCAGTCGCGCTGAAAGAAGTCCCAAGCTTGCTTTGCCAGAAGAGGGACAGAGAGTAGAAAGGGATGAGTTAGCACAGATGTCTGGACACACAGATTAATACCAGCAAAGCATCATTATTTGAGGTGAAAGGCAGAGAGGAAGTAAACAGACGGCGTCAATCAAGAACTGAATTGCAAAAGACTCCATAAGAGAGATCTCTAGGTGCAAACAGTGAGCGGAACCATAACTCAGGGAGCCAGAGACACCTCCA
Organism: Pelodiscus sinensis; assembly: GCF_049634645.1. NCBI lineage: Eukaryota > Metazoa > Chordata > Testudines > Trionychidae > Pelodiscus > Pelodiscus sinensis. The sequence goes on from NC_134720.1 coordinate 49,792,249, forward strand.
GAGCCAAGAGAGTGATTCCCAGGGGATGGAAAGGTAAGTCCTGCAGGACAAGCCAAGACAGAAAAATCTGAGAGTGAAGAAGGTGGTTGATTACACAAACAGCAATTTCCAGGATACAGACAGAAACCCTTGTTCTCTCTAATTTTTCCCGCCCAATACGACAGTGATGTATCATGTGCCAACAGGTTGAGTGTGGGAGGGGGCTTAGACTTGGGGCGGAGGGTTGAGGGGCAGGAGTATAAGGGTTCTGGCTAGGGGTGTGGGCTCTGGGGTGGGGCTGGGGTTGAGGCGCTCAGGCCAAAAACAGATGATTGGAGTGCAGGGGTGTGAGGGCTCTGGGATGGTTCTAGGGATGAAGGGCTCAGGCATGGGATAGAGGGTTAATACAGAAAAACTCTGGTGGAGGTGTGAGCTCTGGGGTAGGCTGGGGCAGGGAGTGGGGTGGGTGGGTTTGAGGCAGGGGGCTCCAGGACTGGCCCAGGGTGGGGGGCTCTGAATCCTGGCCACTCTGGCCACGGCGGGGTGGTGGTCTTGGCTGCTCCAGCCAAAGCAGGAGGGCTCTGGGGCCAGGCTACCTGGTGGCAGTTGCGTTCAGGCCAGGGGAAAGGTGCCGACCTAGAGAACGTAGCCAGAAACCTATATAGAAATCTGTCCTGGATAATATGAGGGAAACAAAGGGGTAACTTTCTGAAGCACTTTGCTGTTTGGCTTTTCCTAACAGTTTCAAAGGCAGGTGTCAAGTATCAGAGGGGTAGCCGTGTTAGTCTGAATCTGCAAAAGCGACGAGGAGTCCTATGGCACCTTATAGACTAACTGAAGTGTAGTAGCATAAGCTTTCGTGGGCAAAGACCCACTTCGTCAGATACATGCATCTGACGAAGTGGGTCTTTGCCCACGAAAGCTTATGCTCCTACACTTCAGTTAGTCTATAAGGTGCCACAGGACTCCTCGTCGCAAAGGCAGGTTTATTTTTTACAGGTGTTTATGAAATGAATGATCACAATGGTATATTTTAGAAAGTAGAAGAATTATGGACAACTGGAGGAAATATAGAGTGTAAGGGTATTAATAAAAGACCAGATGCTACAACAGGCAAGGGAATTACAAGAAGAAGGGACTAGATGGCTATAAAAAATGTGCCAGGAACTGGAGAATGAATAGGGGAGCTATTGGGAAGTCACAGTATTGCTATGAGTTAAGGAACCTTGAATAAAAGGGAACCAAAATCTTCACACTACACCAAGGAAAACCTGGGAGGGAAGAGAACGGAGGGTGTCGGAAAAGTGATAAGGAGTTTTGGAAATGAGCACCGGGCTACTTAGTCCCTTGAGTACTGCACGAATGGTCTTCACTAGCACACCTAGCTATCTAAATAGATTTATATTAGAATTAGACATTGCAGGCCAGGTGTGCATGACCACCGCCACAGGTACCAATGGATTACCGGTAGTGTGGTTCACCATCCTTTGCCAACATAGCTAAAATCAGCAATGCACAGGAACGTGAAAGGCAACCTCCCAGAGCCAAAGGGTGGCAAGTAGTCACTCCCAGGTAACAGAAACTTTAAAAACTTAAATATAGTGGTCTACTCTCCTGTGGTCCTTAGCATTCATTGGACTCAGATAAGCATATGGAACATTATGATGAAACGGACCACTTGAACGACATGATATATCATTCAGCATAGCTGGCAAACAAGCTACTTCTCATAACCATTTTCTGAAAGCATTTTGTAAAGGTGACACAAGCCATAAAACGTAGTTTTAAAATAAGAGATGCCTGTTTCAATCTACCTGATTGGAATGGATCAAATTATATATCAATGTTTTGCTTAGGGTGTGAAAGGTTAACCGATTAAATGGTTACCACTGCAGGCTGAAGAAGCTCCCCGCCTACCGCAGGCCCACAGGGGACTCACAGGGAGCCCACCAAATAGAGGGGCTGCTCTCATCCGGCAACAGAATTCACACTTTCACCTGCCACGACAAAACTTTGTCTTTCACCAGGGTAAGGGGGCTTTAAGCACCTGTGCACAACAAAAGTTTTGTTGATCAAGTGCAAGTGCAGACATACCCTAGATTTTTTTTATTGTAGCCAATTAAAACCACAAGAGCTATTCAGAGGCAAAATAAAATTATTTAAATTGGAATTTAGCCAAGCCATTGGCTGCCACCCTTAGCTTCTAAAAAGTGCGATATCACTGTTAATTCATACAAAAAGCTATCAGGACCCTAAATTTAAGATTCCTGGAAAAGAGGGCCTCTATAGCAACCTGGTGCCCTTTAACAACTTGCTAGACTAACTCACCACTAACTCCAAAGGACAGCATAACCTACTAAATCACCAACAGCATACGTGTGAGACCTCCCATCTAAGAACCAACACAATCCTGCTTCACTTGTTGGATCTGACCAGATCACACTATAAGGTCATCTGGCTAGAGGACCCCTTCTTTCCTTTTTAGGGCCTATCAACTAAAATCACCACCATTATTTGAACTTTCAGCTTTGTTTACATTGCAGTTATTTACATTTTTAACCCAAATCCTCTAGAATCATCTGAGACCATCATAACAACTCTGCATGGTAAAACTCCCAAGGAATTCACCCCCATTGTCTATTATCTCAACATTTCAAATTTTTAAACAATTTGATGTGGAAACACTTGAAAGGAACAATGCGCTCTATTGTTCAATAACTTTTCCAACAGAATTCCTCCACTTACTACTTAGCAATATTGGCCCATGAGTAAGTCTGAACCCTCTCTCGCAGCAAGTCTACACTTAAAATGTGGCACTGATGCACCTGCACCACAGTAGCTCTTTAAGGAAGATGCTATAAACCAGTGGTGGGCAACCTGCGGCCCACAGTTGCAGGCAGCCCACAAGACATTTTGCAATGTACAGAGTTGCTCGAGTCCTCTGGGTTCCGTCCGTTTTGTTTCTTTCCTACCGATATTACTAAAATGATGTGCATGTAAAGCAAGGGCACATTAAGTGAGGTGCGGGCTGACTGTACACAACATTGACTGAGAGCGCTGCCTCTGCAGCCAATCAAAGCGCTGCTACGGGTCAATCAGCACACCCCGCAAATTCTGGGGATGCAAGCACAGTTAGCAAAACTACTCAATCCCAGGAGTCCACCTTGGTTATGACAATCTTGTGGCCCACAGAGATGAAGGAGGGCCACTCAAGCAGCCCACTCACTATTTACCCCCTTTCTCCAGATCATTTATAAATAGGTTGAATAGGATTGTTCCCAGTACGGACCTTTGGGGGACACCACTAGTTACCTCTCTCCATTCTGAAAACTTCCCATTTATTCCCTTTGTTTCCTGTCTTTTAACCAATTATCAATCCACGGGAGGACCTTCCCTCTTATCCCATGACAACTTACTTTACTTCAGAGCCTTTGGTGAGGGACCTTGTCAAAGGCTTTCTGGAAATCTAAGTATACTATTTCCCCTTGTCCACGTTTGTTGACCCCCCTCAAAGAACTCTAGTTTCCCTTTACAGAAACCACGATGACTCCTCCCCAGCAAATTATGTTCATCCATGCGTCCGACAATTTTATTCTTTGCTATAGTTTCAACTAATTTGCCCAGTATGGTGTTAAACTTAAAAGTTTGTAATTGCCAAGATCACTTCTTTTTAAATATTGGCGTCACATTAGCTATCTTTCAGTCATTAGGTACAGAAACTGATTTAAAACATAGATTACAAACCATAGTATTTCCACAACTTCACATTTGAGTTCTTTCAGAACTGTCGGGTGAATGCCATCTGGTCCCGGTGACTTGTTATGGTTAAAGTTTATCAATTTGTTCCAAAACCTCTTCTAATGACACCTCAATCTGGGACAATTCCTCAGATTTCTCATCTAAAAAGAATGGCTCAGGTTTGAGAATCTCCCCAATATCCTCAGCTGTGAAGACTGAAGCAAAGAATTCATTTAGTTTCTCCACAATTACCAAAGGCTACGTCTAGACTGCAAGCCTCTTTCGAAAAAGCCTCTTTCAAAAAAGAGCATCTAGACTACAAACAGTACTTTCGAAAAAGCAAGCAGCAGTCTGGATGCTCTCTTTCGAAAAAGCACAGTCTGCATTACATAGCGCCTTTTTTCAAAAGAGCGCTTTCGAAAAAAGGCGTTATTCCTTGTAAAACAAGGTTTTCCACAGTCAAAAAAACTGCCACATTCTTTCAATTTACTTTCAAAAGAACGCAGAAGCAGTCTAGATGCAGGGGAATTTTTCTGAAAAAAGGTCACTTTTTTTCAAAAAAATCCTGTAATCTAGACACACTCTTATTGTCTTTGGGTACTCCTTTAGAATCTCACTCAACCGGGGGCACCAATGGTTGTTTAGCAGGCTTTCTGCTTCTGATGTACTTAAAAAACATTTTGCTATTACTTTTTGATTTTTTGGCTAGCTATTCTTCAAACTCCTTTTTTACTTTTCTTATTATATTTTTACACTTAATTTGGGTATACATTTAAGTTGGGCCTCTATTATGGTGTCTTTGAAAAGTTTCTATGTAGCTTGCAGGGATTTTACTTTTGTCACTGTGACTTTTAATTTCTGTTTAACTAACCTCATTTTTGTGTAGTTCCCCATTCTGAAATTAAATGCCACAGTGTTAGGCGGCTGAGGTGTTTTTCCCACTAGAAGGATGTTAAATTTTATTACATTATGGTCACTATTTCCAAGCGGTCCAGTCATATTTACCCCTTGGACCAGATCATATGCTCCACTTACGACAAAATCAGAATTGCCTCTCCCCTTGTGTGTTCCAGAACCAGCTGCTCCGAGAAGCAGTCATTTAATATATCCCTACAGCTATATTCTTATTATTAGAGCATGGAATTACTACCCATAGAGAGTCTATGGAACATTTTGGCTCATTAAAGATTTTTACTGTGATACTATGTCTGTGAGCTAGAGAGCAAGTCAATTATAATGCAAACCAGAATCCAACACTCAGAACCAAAACTGGGACTCAAGCAACCAACCACAAATCACCACTCAATGGATCTGACTCTGGCACCATAAACCTGAGTTTACCCTAGCTTCCCTTTTACATCATGATGAAGTTGGTGCTAGGTATGGCTTATTGTGGTCCCTATGATCACCCTTTAAAAAACAAATCACACACACACACACACCCACACCCACCCACCCACCCACCCACCCCCTACCTGAGTGCCATTCTGCCTTCTGGAGCACAGCTGCACTTTCCTACCATCACAACTCGAAGGCCAGGCTACACTAGAAATATTTTCTGATATAGAAGTGTCAGGGGGTTGATTTTTTTCCCTGCAGCTTTTCTGTACTAGCATAAGCCCTTGTGTAGACACATTTATAGCTATATAAAAGTGCTTTCGCTGGTATAATTTATTTCATTTGCTGAATCAGTATAAACTACACCAGCTAAAACACTTTTTTACCAGCAGAAGTTCTGTTTATACTAAGAGGGTTTTTCAGGTCTAGTTATGCTGATAACAAGTACAGACTAGGCCTCAAAGTCCCTCTTCCGTGCTCTGCTGTTTTCTGCCAACAGCTATATGTGAGTATTATGTTGAGGACATACTATTCCCTAGTGCTTTGCCTTTGTTTAGCATAAAGAAATATTTCCTAATACTCAATTATACCACCTACCTGATATGTTCTTTGGAACATTCACCTAAACCGAGAGGCGATCAGAATCAGCAACTACCCCCCATTTCTCTGATTCCATTTCAAATGAAAACTATGCCCAACTCCTGTGGTTTTTCCTACCAATTCTCCCAGGCTATGCTAGTTCTTAAGGGACAGCCACATGCATCTCACCAATTATGCAGGTTACATATAACATCTGCCTAGGGCTTTTTGTTTTATATCATACACAACATTACAGCATCCAAGTTCCTTTCCAATTCCATTTATTTAAACAAAATGACAGTTTAAAAGCCACCTTGATATTTTCTCATTCTCCCAAGAGTCTCAAAGCTCTTTAATATTTTACCACTTGTAAAAAGGCAAAGTTTATAACATTTGTTACGCAACTTTTAATCTCTGTCTTACCAGTGACTTTCAATATCTGACACATTACATAATAAAGTTACCAACTCTCAGTCTCACTACTACAGTATCGGGTGCCAAGTCACTACATCAAGCTGTACCATGGACAAGAACTGCAAATACCAGTGAAGCGATGTCAAATGTTCACAATGTCAGTGCAAACATTGGTTCTACACAAGTCAGAAGTGACTTTAGATATTTATGTTTTGCAAAACATTTTGAGGATTTAAGAGATTAAATGTCTTTAGAGGGATAACAGCCAAGTACTGTGTGTGTTTTTGTTTAACAGAAAGGGGGAAAAAACACAGACAGGGGTTGGTGAAGCTGATGAGAGAATAAGAGTTCTGTATCAGGAGAAAAAGATGATCATAAATCACGCCAGTCAGAATTCTGCATTAGTCAGTCACAGAGTGACAGAGTCATTTTTAAAGTCACGTGCTATGTTCCCTGGAAATTCAGCTCCATTCTAACTTGCCTTAAAAGACCACCATGCTCTATCCAGTGTTGCCTTCTGTGCTGATTTAAGAGACTACAGAGATCTTTGATAATGATCTTGATAAAGAAATACACCAACACACTTTGCCATCTACCCTTAAACAAGCAGATTAAATACAACAGCTCAATGATTATTCCTGAGGGCAATCTGCACCACATAATTAAAAATTCTGTGCCCAATATTTTAAAATTCTATAAAATTCTGCAGTTTATTGGTGAAATGTGGAAGTTCTAGCATGGCAGTGCAGAGCACAGGACAGAGGTGAGAGATCCCTGTGCAGTTCTCATCCCCATCCCCAGACTCAGGAGTGAGGCTGAACCCAACCATGACAACACAAGGACAGGGACTGCCCCAGAAACACAGTGCTCTGGTTTGTCCAGGACGATGGAGCAAACAAGATGCACAAATATTGCTGAGAAATCCTGTCCACATTGCTAAAAAGGATACTGAACCAGCTGGTTTCAGGAATGCATTCACATCTTGACTTAGGCGTTGTACCGGGGTGAAATTTCCTTGCTGCCTTGGTTCCCATATGAGTTTTAACCATGTGGCATATGACCAAAAACCACACTTAGAGCAGACATGTCACTAGAACTTGTTACACTCTCACTACAACCGGGGCAGGGCCTGACCTAATTTTTCAACATGGTAGGAAGCATCATCATCTTATAGGTGGGACTAGCAAAAAAAGAGGTAAGTGACTTGTCCAGGACCACATAGGAAGTCAGTAGCAGAGCTAGAATCGTGTTCCCAGACCCATGCTCAGCTTGGCACACCACATTCTGGGGAGCATACATTGTCTACAAATGGTGCATGTCTGCAAGTCGGACCTAGACTAGGGCATCTTTTTAAATTCATGGACGCATGTATCCCCAGAGTTCAGTACAAAAGTACCAGTAAAAGCTATCTCCCCTTTGTGCACTCTGAAAACTCAGGTGCCAAGATAGATGTTTCTTTTTAGATAGGATGTGATTCAGAAAATAAAGTTTATGCTGTAAGTCGGCTTCTTAAGTGACATCCCCAAAGCCTAACATATGCCCACTGCAACCCACTCACTTATGAGGAGCACTTCTGCACATCCTTGACTTGTGCAAGATTCAGGCTTGTGTATCTGGCAGGCAGTACAAACAGCGATTCTAATCTTAAACTGGCGTGGTGTTATAGAGTGACGGAGCATCTGAGCGCGCCAAAGATCCCATTCCAGATACTGAACTAAGGTTTGGTAACAAAACTCATTTAGCAGAAATAGGCTAAAAGTTTATCAAAACAGTTGCTCTAGCTGAGTAAAGGAGTGCATCAGCATCGTCAGGGAGTAAAGGCTGCTCCTCTGACTTCCAGGACTTTCTATGAACTTACTCCACCCTGCTGCTGACCTCCTAACTACCTACTCCGCCTGCTGACTCCATTCCTTCACGCTTGGACTCCTGATCATAGATGTGGGTTAGTGCTGCCTCTGCTACCCTATTCTCCCCCTTCTTTCTCTCTGACTCATCTTCTCAAGTTTCCCTCTTCTCTTTACTTTAAGGCAGATCCACTGTGAAAAGGCTTGGGCAAAACTTCATGAAGGATACGATTTAAAACTAAAACATTGTGGAAGCTCACACTTTGGTTTCTCGGGTTCTCAACAGTTTGAGGGAAGCAAGCAGAGGGACTAGCAAAGATAGCCAGGAGGCCCTGAAGAGGAGAGGATCATTAAAAGAGGAGAGAGAACACATAGGAGGGCTGAAATGACTTGAGAGGTGAGACAAGACTGCATGTTCGGGTTGGAACAGACCAGTCCTCATGTATTCTGCAGCTGCTGAATTAAACCACTTGCTGCAGAAACGGGCTCCAGAATCTACTTTTTTCAATTTAAAAAGAAGATATATTTCTAGTCAGAGTTATGGAGGGCAGGAAACTCACAAACGTGAACTGGATGTAGTGCTGCTTGCCTGTATCTGCAGAGAGCCTGAAACAATAGCTCTAAGCAGCATGAACTACCAATGCATCTCCTATGGACCCAGAGGGTCTTGGGCTGCACAGTATGGCATCTGTCCAAAATGTCATGAAGTTAGGGATGTTAAAAGTTGGTAAAACAGGTAACCGCTGAAAATCTCAGCGGTTACACAGTTACATACCACGGGCTCTGCAATATAAAGCTTAAATAAACTTTATACTGCAGAGCCCACAGTGAAGCCTCCTCAGGAATTGGGTTGCCAGCCCCAGGCCGCCTAGGTCTCGGAGAGGCAACTTCCCTGCAACAGGGAAGCCACCTCCCTGGGAGCAGAGACAGCAGCCCTTGCCCGCCCCGCAGCAAAGATGCCTCCCTGGAAGCCAGCTGAGTGTAACCGACACCATTAACCAACAGGGCTGCCGGGTGTCTGGTATTGGCCTGGACAGTCCGGTATTTGAGGCTCCTGTCCAGTTTAAAAAAAAAACGGAAAATACTGGACGTGTAAAATGTCTGGTATTTTCTGTTTTTCTTGGACGGAAGGCCGCTTGGGACATTCTTCCCCTCCCGTGTCGGGAAGCATGGTGATTTAAAGGTGCTGTGAAATTTTTTTTTTTGGTGGGTTTTTTTGCTCAACAACTTTGGTGCCTCGTTTTTTGTTTCTCAACCAATTTTTTCCTCACCATGTTCGGTATTTTTTGTGAAACTATCTGGCAACCCTGTTAACCAATCAGCATCAGTTAAAAGGTTAGTCGATCACACTCTACTACCCCTACAGGAAATTCAGCATTTCTGTCACAGAATTCACTATTTTTCTACAATGATGCACCCAACATTTTGCTTTCTGTCATGCTGTCCAGCCCTGCCTGTAACTGTTTCTGGTACTGAAGAGTTCCCCACAAGAAGGAGTTAACAGTATTACAGTGCGTACTCCCTGCACTGGTGTATGAGCCAGGCAGCAGGGGATCAGGGGAACAAGAACTGGAGTCCAACTTGCATAAACAGAGCAAGGGAGAGAGATGTGTAGGCTGGTGAGGCAGGCAGACTAGAGAACAGTGTAGCAGTCGAGACTGACACTGCTGAAGATAGCTCTGTTTCCTCTCTTCTTTAGCACTCATAAGGAGAAGGAGATTCTCAGTGAGTCAGCTGGACATTATAGGAGCCAAAATTTGGGAAATGCTAGAGAAGACACATATACACATACTGAGAAGTAATCATGGTTGAACAGTTACGTAAGTTTACATAAGCGAAAATTTTCAACTAGGGATATAAATGTATAACCATTTAAAAGGTTAACCCAATAACCCCAGGCTTATGGGTTACCATAACGGTTATGCACAGGCTCCCGCCCCGCTCCTGGGAAGCTGGCTGCCACCCCACGCTGCTGGCTCTGTATCAGAGGAAGCAGTGCAGGGGTAGTAGCCAACTCCCTGGGAGTGAGGCTGCAGACAGGAGCCAGTGCATGCTGAGAGCCGGTTTAAAAGCCAGCTCCCAGTATACAGTGGCTCCAGGGGGGCTGGCTGCCACGCCGCGCTGCTCCCTCTGATATAGAGGGAGCAGCATGGGGTAGCAGCCGACTTCCTGGGAGCAGGACTGGCAGATGGCAGACAGTGTGCACTGGGAGTCAGCTTAAAAGCCGGCTGTCTGCACACACCAGCTCCCAGGGAACCGGCTGTCGCCCAGCACCGTGAGTGCATGTAACCACTGACATTTTCAGTGCTTTCACAATTACCTGCTTTTTAACATCCCTATTTTCAACAACGAGCCATAGCGGCAGGTATTTGTGTGGGAGCAGCAGCGCCAACGAAGCTACTTTATGGCAACACAAATTAATATTGCTATGGAATTTAAGGGCTGCAGCCACAGAATATGTGAGACTCTGGTAACAGAAACAGAAGAGAGTTCTTAAAACACATACCACAATAACTCCTACAAGAGCAGGATCCAATCTCTCCAAAAGAGCATGTCCTAGATATTAATACTGATACTACAGCTGATGTTAGCCAAAAACATTACAATTGCACAAGACGTAGGAATGCAACATTCTCCTATCAAAAGCAGCACAGAAATTTATGTTTCATTTCTACACCATTAGAAAGGAGCTTCCTATTTCTCATCTGTGCCTCAGACAGGGCTATAGCGTAAATCCACTTCCCCCCCCCTTTCCCATATCTTATTACAGAGATTAACGTCATCTGTAGGATAATAAATTGGATCTAGAGAAGAAAATTATTTGCACTTACATGATTTCCACAGCAACTGGCATTCTCCCTTCTACTGACCAGACACTGCAGCCTCCACTAGGTTACATGCTCATATTTACTGTTGCCAGGTAAATAACAGGGAGATAACAGCATTTCTGAAGTGCTGAAATCAGTCACATAAGAACTAGTAGACTTTTTAGCTCTCTTCTAAAAAGTGCATCCTGATACAAAAGCAGAGTTTGTATAAATTTGTGGCTTTTTCTTTAGCAGAACTCCTTTATGAGGGACATGAGCCATATGAAAGCTCTTATAGTATATGGAAATAGAGGCAAAAATCTGAAATGTTCCCCCTCACCAGGACCTGCATTACTTGAGTGTCTACCTCCATAACTCATTTAGCGAGGCTGTCTGATGGGTTTTCCAAGCCTACCCCCTAATTCCACAATGAATAGTCCTCAAATGCATTCTCTCTGGAAAATGTAGAGCCATCATCCAAAAGCTGCACTTGTTTTTTGACTATAACAATAGCACCTTCAGCTAGATGCACTATCTCCCGACGTAAAGATGTTAGACAATGCCAGTACATTTCACAGGCTGCGCAAATAAGCATGAAAGAACACAGATAGAAAATAGACCTGCAGGGAAGTCTCACACAGCATTTGACTGGACTAGAAAATATTTTTCTGTTTAAACAAGATTGAGGAGTTAAGTTGCTGACGTGACATAGACCATGGCTCATCCATGTCCACATTTGCCCATTAACTCTGATATTGCCTTTGATGTTAGCTAGGATGATGCTTACCATGGTGTTGAACTCCTGAGTTTTTAGTAACCATGATGTTTTTGGCTCTCTCAACTCTTCACAATCACATTTAAACATCAGATTTCTCAGTGAAGACAAGCCCCAAGAAGGTACTTGCCAAAGAAAGTTTTGCTCTCCTTCATGACCTTGCCTCTGCAGAATCATGCTGTGAGACTGTGTTCACAATCCTGCAACACTGGAATTCACTTAAAAACATCAGCTGTTAGAGCAAATGTGCAATCCACTGTTTCAGACTTCTAGCACCAAAGGTATATGCCTCCAAACATCCTGCAATCCCTCTCTAACTCGAGGCATCTTTTGAACTTCCAGGCTAACATGGAAGAGGGATAAGAGTGTAGGGATGTGAAAGTTTAACCAGTAAGCATCCCAGGTGATGTTTACTGATTCCGGTAAACTGGTGGGAGCTGAAGCAGCTCCCTGCCCATAGCAGACAGGGGGCTGCTCCAGCCCCACTGGATCCACCATGGACAGGAACACTCCAGGCCAGAGAGCGCAGCCCCTGCCCATGTCAGGCCCAGGCACATCACAAGCAGGGGGGGCCACGGTGGGTGGGCAATCCTCTCCAGACCCTCCCACTTACCCCACTTTAATCGGTTAACCAGGTAAACATCACATTTAACTTGTTAACCAATTAAGTGGGATTTATACCCCGAGTACAGTGTGACTCCGTGAAGGCATTATGCACTGTCATATGTGTCAAGCTCTATTTGGATAGAAATTCTGATTCATTTAAAAATGCCCCCGAAACATTTTATTTTTTTCCATTAATTAAAACTATTTTAAATCTGCTGGATACACGGGGGGAAAAAAGGTTCAACTGAACATGTTTTGCGTTTAAAACTAATTTACTAAACAAAGGGCATGTTATCTGAAGTTAGTGAACTGAAATGATTGTTTCTGTTCACCATGTCCTTCAGGATGTTAGAACTGGTAGATCTCATCCTCCCACACAGCACTTTTACATATAGATTAAAGGAGGAAAACAAGTTTCCTGCTTTTTTCAATGCCCAGTTGTGTTTCTAACCTCTGAACAAACTAGTCAATTAATTGAACTAGCTCAGTGTTTTTCCCAATTTAATTTGGCCATGGAACCCTTTTGCCTGTCAGAATTGGTCAAGGAAAGAAAGAAAAAAAGGCCCTGACAGACTCGGATGTGTAAAAAAAAATTTTGACTGTCTCTTTAAGAGGGGGCAGGGGAGTGCTGCATTCTCGCAGAACCCTTACTTTGCGCAGAGAACCAGTTGAGAAACACTGGACTAGCTGAATAAACTGAAATGAAGAAAATATTCTCTCTTCACCTACAGAAGAGGCTACGGCTGACAAAAGCTTGGGTATCATCTCAACAAACTCTGGGTCCAGGGGCTTTGCCAGTGACTCAAACCACTGTTCAGGTGGAACTTTCTTTAAAGCTTGACAGCAAACGTGAACTACTTAGTATTATTTTTTGTATTTCATGTAGATGATTTTGACACAGAATAAATTCATGCCTTAACATAGGATGACAATTTAAATGTTTACTTTTGAAAACACAAAAACAAACCTGTATAATGGGGAACCTCAGGCCCAGGGACTGGATATAGCCCCCAGGTTGCCCGGATCTGGCTCCTGAGCTCAGAGTCCCGTCCCCCCAGCATTGGGAAGCCTGCACTGGTGCTCTAGCCTCCTTGCTGCCCCACAGCAGGCCTGGAGCACACAAAAATCTACCAGGCTGGGGCCCTCTAGGCTCTGGTGAGCAAGGGGAATGTGGGGGGTGTCTTTCCCCTCAGTTGGGAGCTGTGTCAGTGTGGGCAGAGATTTTTTGCTTGTCACTTGTATGCGGCCCCTGATTGATTTTTCTGTGGGTCAGTGGCCCTCGACCCAAAAAAGGGTCCCCAACCTTGCTGTGTAATATTTAAATTAAAACAGAAAGCAGCATAATCTCTGTCAAGATGTACAAATATAATTAGGCAGACAAAAAGAGTATGGAGAGCAACCAGCAAAAGACACAAAAACCAACAGCAAAAAAAATGTTTAAGTACTGCAAGGCTATGTCTACACTACGTGTTTTGTTGGAAGAAGCAATGCAAATGAAGCGCTGATTAGCATTTTTTCACTCTTCATTTCCCGTCCGTTTCTGCGAAAGAGGGTTTTGCGCAAAAACATGCAGTGTGGATCTGTCCGTTTCCGAGGCATACAGAACTTGCACAAAAAGGGGTTTTTACGTAAAACAGACATGTCCACACTACATGTTTTTGTGCCAAACTCTATTGTGAAAAAACAGGTCGGAATACATTATGCAAATGAAGCACGACAAAATGCTAATCAGCACTTCATTTGCATTGCCTCTTCCAACAAAACACGTAACATAGACATAGCCCAAGAGTAGGAAGCCTGTCAACAATCAATGGGGCCACTGGACCATGAAGGTGCTTAAGTAGCACTTAAGGAAGACAACGCCATTGCGGAGAAGGTAAATTAATTCTTTGCACTGGTCTTCACTGCAGAGGATATGAGGGAGGATTCCTATTCTTTGAAGGGAACAACAAACGTGGGGACAAGGATAATATAGTGGATATTGTGCACTTTCAGACAGCCTCTGCAAGGTCCTTCCCCAAGGATCATAAACGGGGGGCTCAAAGGGTGTGTCTAGACTACCTAGTTTTGTCGACAAAAGTGGACTTTTGTCGACAAAACTATACCAGCGTCTACACTACCGCTGAGTTCTGTCGACATAACGTCGACAGAACTCAGCAGTTTTGTCGACGCTGGTATACCTCATTTTACGAGGCATAACACCTTCTGTCGACAGAACTCTGTCGTCAGAAGGTGTTATTGCCTGTAACATTGCGTCCAGACTACGGAGTTCTGTCGACAAAGCAGCTTGCTTTGTCGACAGAACTCAATGTGTCTGGACACTCTTTGTCGACGGAAGTTTTGTCGACAGTATCTGTCGACAAAACTTCCGTCGACAAAACGCGGTAGTCTAGACGTACCCAAAGTCATGGCTGGCAGAACATCTGTGGACAGAGAATTTTCACAATCTGTCCAGGGAGTGCTGGCGGCAGAGGTCCCTGTCCCCCAATCACCATTGCTTCCCGCCACCACCCTACCGTCTCCCCCAGGGAGCCGCAGAGAAGTAGCCATGGTTTTGTTGTTGCAGCCCTGTTCACCCTAGGATATTAAGGAAATAAGGTGTGTGAGACAACATATTTTATTGGACCAACTTTTGCTGGTGACAGACAAGCTTTCGAGCTTACACAGAACTCTTCTTCGGGTCTGGGCCCAAAAAACTTGTCTCTCTCACCAATACGCACTGATCCAATAAAATATATTACTTTACCCCCACTTGTGTAACACACTGGAACCAACACAGCCACAGCAACACTGCATAAAGCCTCTTTGAACAGTGAGAGGAGGCTGCTGAAGCCAGAGAACCGCACTCAGCAGAACAACAGAGGTTTTGCAAATGTTGGAAGAGTGATATGTTCACCCTTCCCTAATGCCTCCCTGCTTTGAAATGGGTTCCACCCTATATAGTAAGGCATGGGAACTCACTGCACTGATCTGTGAAGGCAGCACCATGAAGAATAAAGCCACGTACTGGATTTAAACTGGTTGAGATTCCATAATGTTCCCCACTGAACTCTGATCCTCTTGCACACAATCCCACGCCTTTACTGAGATCTGCAATGCTGGGTTATTATCTGTGTTACTTTTTCGAATATGTGAGACAAATAAAGACAGGCCCACCGATGAGAAGGCAAAGGGGGGAAATTGCCCTGGGGCCTGGAGATTCAAAGAAGCCCAGAGTTCTTGGTCGCCGCTGTGGCTACTGTAGAAGTGGCAGTGGCCGGAGCCCAGGGCCCTTTTGAATTACTGCCGGAGCTCTGCTCTAAGGCCTGGAGGCTGGGAGAAAGGGGAGAGAATGCTGAAGTCTGGGTGTCACTAAGGGCTGAATGCCCAAGGCCGCCCCTTCTGGTAGCACAGAGTCAGCCCCCACTACACCTTGTCTCGGAGTCTGCAGTGGCTGTTGGGGTTAAGGAGAAAGAGTGGGATTCCACATAGCTAGAGATTTCTTTAGTCTCCACGTAAACCAGGGTTTGCTTGGCTGATTGGAGGGGAATCGAGTTAGGAGTAATGTTATATTCTCCTGCAGCCCAGAATCCCAGACACAGCATTTACACTAGCTCATAAAAAACAACAAAAGGAAACTGATGATGCACAGATTGATGTAGCTTCATTATGCAAGTGCAGCAACCTGTGAAAAATAAATTACGTAACTTGAAAATTAAATGTTTTGAAATCTAAAGAATGAAAAGTTTAAGGTCTTATCTATGTAGTAGGTTAATTCATATTAGAGGGGTGCCAGGTCTAACATGGGGTACTCTAACCAGCCCACACGGACGCTGCTGGTGCACATTTAAAATCTTGGAAATGAAATGACATCATGCAGTAGTAAACTTCTAGTGCACACCAGCAAGATCACCACAGGCCAGTTAATGGACAGTAAACTAGCGCACATTAGAATTTACATCCCATGAGTGTGATGGAAGATACCATGCAGACAAGCCCTAAGATGTCAGAAGACTAAAAGGATTTTTTTTTTAGTTTGGAAAAGAGAAGACAGAAGGACATGATAGCAGCTTTCAAGTACCTACAAGGGTATCACAAGTAGGAGAGAGAAAAATTATTCTCCTTAGCATCTGATAATAGAACAAGAAACAATGGGCTTAAATTGCAACAAGGAAGGTTTAGTTTCGACAATAGGAAAAACTTCCCATGAGAGTGGTTAAGCACTGGAATAAGTTGCCTAGGAAGGTTGTAGAATCTCCATTATTGGAGATATTTACAAGCAGGTTAGACACACCTGTCAGGGATGATCTAGATGGCACTTGGTCCTGCCGTGAGGGCAAGGGACTGGACTTGATGACCTCTCGAGGTTGCATCCAGTTGTAGTATTCTATGTTACAGGCAGTCCCCGTTACGTACAAGATAGGGACTGTAGGTTGGTTCTTAAGTTGAATCTGTATGCAAGTCGGAACTGGCGTCCAGATTCAGCCGCTGCTGAAACTGACCGCCAGTTCTGACTTACATACAGAATCAACTTAAGAACCCCAAGCGTCCCCAAGTCAGCTGCTGCTGAAACTGATCAGCAGCTGATTCCAGGAAGCCCGGGGCAGAGCAACTCTGCCTCGGCCTTCCTGTAGTCAGCGCTGGTCAGTTTCAGCAGCGGCTAAATCAGGACGCCTGGGGCAGAGCAGCTGGGGTGCTGCTGGGTTGCTCCAGTAGCGGAACCCAGCAGCACCCCATCTGCTCTGCCCCAGGCGTCCTGATTCAGCCGCTGCTGAAACTGACCAGCAGCGGCTGAATCAGGACCAGAGCAGCTGGGGTGCTGCTGGGTTGGCCCAGTAGCGCCCAGAGCTGCGCTGCGGGGCCAACCGGCAGCGCCCCAGCTGCTCTGCCACAGGCGTCCTGAGAAAAGCCTAGTCTGCTGCGGGGGGGGCTGCCCGAGCCCCCCCCCCCCCCCCGCGGCTTTGCAAAGCCGCGGGGAAGCCGGCAGCGGAGCAGCCCAGGCGCGCCTGAGCTGCCCCGCTGCCCGAGCCCCGCCGCGGCTTTGCTCCGCATCTTCCTGGTCTGCAGACCAGGGAGACGCAGAGAAAGCCCCGGAGTACACGGGCGGCAGGACCGCGAGGTCCCGCAGTCCGTGTACTCCGGGGCAGCCCCGTTCGTAACTGCGGATCCGACATAAGTCGGATCCGCGTAAGTCGGGGACTGCCTGTATTTTAAAAGCATCCCTTCATTAGTTGTTTTTCATTATAACAGTGCTCCTTTGGGAAGCAGAAAAAACAGCAAAAACTATGAGAAACATTTATTCTGGTTATACATTATAGGATAGATTTCTGTATAGTTTCTCAGCAAAGCCTGTTACACTAGGACTCAGTGCCAAATTCAAAGACGAGTCTTTTTGTTTATCTCCGCCCAAGAGACAATCCTGTTGCTCCAACAGAGCCTCAAAGAGGCTAAGTCTGGCTTTGGGTGGGATGGGGAATACTGAAGGGCAGATGCTTATTGAAACTTGGCTTATCCAGGCAGCTCTTCAATCGGAACACGCTTAAGCCTAGCTAGGTAGGAGAGGCTTGTTCTAGAAAGAGTTTTTCATCTTTTTAATGGGAGCCTAGGTCGGAGTGAAGCAGAAGTCAGATCACAATATAACCAGTACGACATGTGGGACAGAGGTGAATGTACATGAGGAGCTCTTCCCAGGTCACTGGAGTTCAAAGACAGAGGTGCCTTCATTGTTGTGCTTATAAGCAGCACACGGGATCTTTACATTTTGGCTACATCATGTGCTGCTAGCTTTGCAAGGGAGCAATAAGGATTGTAATCAGTCTGAAAATGTTTACAATAAATTGTTTTAAAATCTTTGTTTTGCAGCAAAAAAGCAAGCAATGTGTCTGGGAAGTTTCACACTTCTCCTTTACATAGACGGAAGGATCAGATATCTTGCAGCGTAGCAGAACTGAACATCTTAGAATGCTTACTAATGAACCTCTAGCATACAATATACATCTTGACAATGCAAGCCATTCAAGGATCTCCAAAGTAAGCAGGGTGACCGTGTTTCCCTACTCTGAATACGGGATTAAACGACTCGCTTTCAAGCAAGTTCAACGGTAGTCAGTCAGAACTGACATTTAAATTAATGCCAAGTTGACTGATCCCCTGTTAAAAAGAAATACTGTGCAGATGAGTTCTTTTTACCTTCTTGTTAAGGCTTCAGGGTTCACATGGGGAGGGATGACACACACTCCCCATATTCCCCATACACACGCAGGGAGAGGTCATAAACACACACTCCAACTGGAACTGGACTGGAACCAACAGTCCTGATTCTCCCTGCCAGGGGACAGACTAGCCTCTCCTGGTACCTGGCACCACATCTTCCTTGGGCAACATGTGGGGAGGGGCAGGGGGTCACAGGGTAACATTCTCCCTCCCGCCACCACAGATTTCTGCCAGGGTCACTCTGTGCGAGAGGGAAGGGACAAGAGCTGCTTCCAGATGCAAGTGGGGGGGGGGGAGGGGATGACCAGGCTGGTGTCTTCGCACAGTTTATCCCTTATCTTTCCGCGCTCCCCAGTGGTGGAAGCAGCTTGTCCTTGCCAGACCACAGTGTGTAAAAAGCAGCTACCGCCACCGGGCTGCTGGCCACCAACATAACCCAGCAACCTCCAGTTCCCTGGCGACAGTGCAAGCAGGAACGGGTTAAACCTTAAGGATACTTTGTGCACCAAGGCCCAGGTAAACTGGCTACCCTGGCCAGAAAGGAGGCTTAGCAAAGAAGAGTGCTTAGGCGGCAGAGCAGCCCCATTTACAGGGGGCAGGACAGGCAGGCGAATGAAAAGGAGGCGGCTGTGGAGCCTGCAGGTTCAGGACATGAACAGACTGGAAATCGCTTTCCTAGCAGAACACCAGAGCCTAGCTGATGGTGGAGAGGCCTTCCCCATAGCAGCTGTGTGTGGTGCTTTGCCAGAGACAGTGAGGGGAAGAAGCAACCTGTTGGTGAGCCAAACATTCTGACCAGGGGCTGATTCTCCACCCAGTGCTGGAAGTGGGATGCACCCCGGTGGGGGGGATATGGAGAAGCAGCAGAGTTCAAAGGAGCAAAGCAGGGAGAGGACAGTAAAAGAGGGAGCACTCGAAGGGCTGATGGGTGAACAGCAGAAATGACATGCAGCCGGCCGCAACCTGGCACCTGTCTACACTCACTCATCACTGCAGCTTGCAGCACAGAGCCAATGCTGCTCAGAGACAAGACAGGAGACTGGGTCCTGCTGGCCAAGAGCTGGCATGCAGCGGGGGGCTGCACTGACGGATTGGCAGGGGGAGCTGCGGGCCCCGCATGCTACATCTTAGTCCTGCCAGAAGCCTTGCACAGCTACTCCTATTGTCAGCCATTGGTCCCTCCCCCACCCACCATGGATGGGCAAGTGGCTGGCAAGCAGGGATCTGGCCACGGTAGGACCAACCCAGTACTGATGAGGGGGGAGACAAAAATATGGGATAATTTGCCTTCTTTTAAGAAAAAGCCAGGACATCTGCAGGAGAACTTAAACATGGGACTGTCCCTTTAAAAATGGGACATCTGGTCACCTGAAACATAAGTTTCATGCAGAACAGAAGCATTAAGTCTATATGGTGTCAATACAACGAAAGCTATTTAACATCTGCTTGGTGCATAGACTGTTTCATAACAACAACATGAAGCTCCTGAAGTAAACGTCCAAGTTTTTTCAAAAGCTGCCAGCCCATATCAAAGAACACAATAGAAAAGTGGACTGTTTGAGCAGACTGGTGCAAAAAACACAAAAGTGTTTTGTGTACCTCATGCCAAAATATTGCATAAAAGCAAAGGTGCATTTAATTTAAGTATCTGTTAGAGAACTGGACCTGTTAAACACAGTTTGCATAATCACATGAGTCAACTTCGAAAATCTCATGAAGATAATTATCCCAGGCACCGGATCTGTGGGCCCTGCCTCTCAATTATGGGAATCAGTGTAAACTGATATTCTTTGCCCTGGTTCAGTGATGAGGTACAGTTTTGCAAGTTTTGGAAATGTTATACATTATTAGATTCCTACTCTGTGGCTGTGATAAGCACTACTCCCACTTAGCACACTGAAAAGTTGATCTCTCTTCTCTGTTTATTGCAGTAAACTTAATGTAGTGACATATATCATCACCTGCAACAGAGTGCCCTTTGGCACAGACTAGCCAAATGTTTCACCGTAAATACTACACAATAGAAAAAAATCAAACCCATCTACACCAAGAGGGGAAATCAAAAATGCCTGACAGTGAGCTAGTGGTCAAGAGGTATTTTTTATTTCACCTAACAGAGGCTGATTTATTTTCTTGCCCTACTTTCCATATGTGGTAGTTGAAGAGATACAGTCCCCATATTGGCCCAACTGTACTCCCTTTGTTGGCATTGTCAAAACAACAAGCAACTTCAATGGGAGCAAGACAAGCTCAGTACAGAAAGCCCCCAACTTGCAATGTGACTGGTTCCAGGGGAAGCGTCGCAAGTTGGGAGCATCGTAACTCGAACCCTCATTTACAATAGGCGCTGTGCACCATCATAAATGCGGGTGGATGTAAGTTTGTTAAAGACTAGTCGACTATCTGATAAGCATTTGCTGACCCCGGGTTCCGGGGAAATGCTGCGGGGAGCCCAGGATAAGCTGGGGATTCCCCAGCTGACCCCGGATCCCAGGCTCCATGGCTTTGCTATGATGAGAGTGCATTTCAAAGACTCCTTGTGCATTTCAAAGAAGGCACCGGCCTGCAACCGGGAGTCAGCAGGACTTCCTGCTGGCCCTGGGCTGTATAGGGAGTTCCGCATTCCTCCTTTGACACGTACTAGTCACTTAACTGCATTTTAACATCCTTAGGCCAAGGACATAAGTGGGATGGGGGGGTGGGCCCTTTCCGCACTTACAAAAATAGTTGTAAGTGCGGGGGGTCAGAACTCGGGTGGTCTCAAGTCAGGGCCTTCTGTAATTGAAAGTCACATGACATTAACAAATATTGTTGTTTTCAATGCCTCTGAATTTTGCATTAACAAATGCACTATTCATACAGCTTTTTAGAAGGCTAAAACCAGTGAACAGCTCACCTTGAATTTGACCAGTGGACAAATGACTGGTTTTCCTGGCATTGGCTGAAGGCAAATCCATACTAAACTGCTCAGCAGTCAAGTGCTCATCCGCTTTGTCCAGGTTGGCAGGACACGGGTTCCTTTTCTTATGTTTGTTCTTCCATACCACCTCTTCATCCTTTTCTTCAGACCCAGAAGATTTCAGCAGAGAAATGCCTGGCCTCAGACTGTTCGATATTCCTCTCCCACCCAAGGCATCACTCACTTTTAACAAGTCCGCTTCAGCTCCAGGCTGTTTTACCTGGTAATCTTCCTCTCGCTCAAGGTCTCCATCTCGGTCAATGCTGGGATCGCTTTTATGAGGCCATCTGTTAGCAAAGCCTTGGGTTTTATCTTCATTCAGTTTCTCAGATCCTACAAGCACAAGCTGCTCCAACTGGGCTGTCTTGATTGGTGAATAGCTAGGTGCATTCAAGCCATTTCTTGCCAGAGCTTCTCTCGTCATGCCTCTCTTCACAGAGGGTTCTACATCGGAACTAGAGTCATTGAGGCCACTCTCTTCCAGCTGTATCTTCTGTGCAACATGATTTAAATAGGATCGGAATCGACCGCTGTGGTGCTTTTGCACAAGCCTGGCGTAAGCATTCTTCTGGGGGAGAGCAAACTTGTTTAATCCATCTTTGGCAACTTGAACAGAAGCACCTTTCACATATCCCAGCTGATCCATATTTCAGTAATATGCCCAGACTTTAGCATTGTAAATAGACACAGGGGGGAAAAGGGTTATTTTCTCAAAACAAAGGATCAAGGATTGATCTTACATTAGCAAAGATGTGAAAAAGTAAATTAAATTAGGATTTCCTGAGTTTTAAAAAAATCCAATGGTGATAAACAGTTCAGATTTTACTGTAGAATTATCATATCCGAAGCTACACAACATTAAATTACTATCAGTAATCCAGAAGTGATAAAGCTATAATCTGCCAGACCATATCTAGCCATAATCCATCCAAATAGGGACCTGGGCTAAATTCTTACATTCTAATTCTGAATGATTCCTTTAATCCTCTTTTACTTGTCTCTGACAAATCTTGGCAAATTAGGGCAGCAACTGATGGACATATCAGGTGTATCAAATTGGATGCATCAGAAAATTTTATCATGTCCATCTCAGCCTTTCCAAAAATAACTGCATCCTTTGATGCAGTTTAGATGTTTCAGTAACAAGGACAAATCTCTTGTCACTTTGTTTCCTGCAAGCAAAAAAATAGTATCTTATTTTCCACCGTAACTGACAAGGGGTAGATCTTTGAAGCCACACTACAGGAGGGCTTTGTTTCCGATTCTAAAGCTGTCCAGTTTCTCTTTCCACACAGTAAACGTATGTTCACAGTACAATATGCATATAGTGAACTCATTAGAATAACTGACCATCTTGCAACGGCTCATCAATTTCTGGTGTACATAGTAGATAAGATTGTTTTCAAAAGGACCAATTTCTCTAGAAGGGCATTACTACCTGTGCTTTGATGGCAAAAGGATTAAGTGAATTCTGAGCAGCAGAAGTGAAACAGTATGTTTCACCAAGCAAGTACTCAGCAAAGTTATAGGTAGAGACAGGATAAAATCACTATTGGTGTAATGTCAAAAGGCAAAGTTCAAAGGAGTAAAAGATGTAATGGAACCCAACACTGGTGCATCTCCACAGTGTTTTTGCTGCATATTGCAGAGATCCAAAACAAAACAAAAACAAAAAAACATTTTAAAAATTATTTTTTTCATCTCTCTCACTTCAAATTCCTCACAATCTAACTGATAGTTAACTGTTCCAAATCAAAACAAACATGTAACCCCACCTGAGCTACTCATTTGCTGAAGTATGAATTGACAGTCTAGATGGGCCCACTCATGCAAAATGTAGCAGACACTGAAGTCTAACAAACATACAGATGAAAGCATGAGCATTGCCTTTATGAACTTTTCTCCCCACCACTTTCCATAGTGTAGGGCTCTGTGTATATATTGTGCAGAACAGGACTTTCTTAGCATATAGCTTCAACTGGAAAAGCCATTGTGTTCTCGCTCCCCCCCTCCATACTGGATTTTTTCCCCTTGCAGTTGCCTATCCTCTTCCCCACTGTAGTAGTTACAGTGAGGATAGGCACATTTGTTTTTTCTTTGTACATATACTTTTTTCCTTTACGTATTGCTCTGGTATATACAGTACTGGGCAAAGGATGCCCAACAGAGACTAAGGTTTGTGGTACGTTCTAAGTTTCAGCACAGTGTGCTTTCTTTAGTACTTTGAGTAGTATACACTTTGCAACTTGACTTAATCAAGAAACTGAGCAAGTATGCAAATAGTCTTCATAAAGCAATACAAAGTCAATATAAGAGACTAGTTTTGCAGCTCTTCCTAAAATTTTCCATATATCCTGGCATATGTAGTCTTTTCTATTTGATGGCAAGATTAGCTTACCACTAGAGTTATTGTAAAAGCCCTCAGAAAGGTAGCTGAATCAAAGAACAGAACTCTGTAGCACTTTAAAGACTAACAAGATGGTTTATTAGGTGATGAGCTTTCATGGGCCACACCGGGTCTAATAAACCATCTTGTTAGTCTTTAAAGTGCTACATAGTCCTGTTTTTTGATTCGGCTACACCAGACGAACATGGCTACATTTCTATCACTCAAAAAGGTAGGTCTCCTTTGCAAGAATTAATGAAAAAAAACTTCTATGTTCCTCAACCTGTTACAATCCCTCACCAGTGCAGTTTTATCCTGTCCTTGCCTATACATAGCTGGAAAAAAGACTCAGCCCCTGCTTGAGATGTGGTTAGGGGGGAACCAGAGGACTTGAAAGCTCTCCCCAGTTCCAGCAGCCAGGAGGGAGACAAGGGAAGGGGAAAGAAACGTTGTGCAGCAGGCAGGTGGGAAGATCCCTCCACTTCCCCCAGCAGCCAGGGAAGGACGTTCCGAACTGAATGCACCTCTCAGCCAGAGGCCACTGTGAAGGTTGCATGGGTCGTTTTAAAAGAACGGAGCGGGGTGCGCAGCACGAGGGGCCCGCGGCGGGACTGCATCGCGTTCGGAACACGCGAGCCTGGGCTGGCATCGGTCCCGGGTTAACAACGGGCAGCCCCGCACCGCACGCGTGAGACCAGCCCGCCGGGACCCCGCGGCTTCGTGTCCGCGCCTCGCTGGGCGGCACGTGGCTCGGCGGCGACAGGGCTGGGAGACGCCCCGCGGGAAGGCTGAGAGCGGCTGGCGCAGCCCCCGGGGGGGGGGACCCGGCGAGCTCATCTCTTGACCCCCCCCCCGGCGAGCCGGGAACTGGCCGCCTCCGCCCGCGCTAAGGGCGCCAGGCTCCCAGGCGAGCCGGCCCGGGGGGGGGGGGACTCGCCGGCAGACTCCGCCTCGGCCCCCCGGGGGGGAGATACGAGGCGCGCGCCGCCAGCGGCCTGGAGCCGGGCCGGGGTCCCGCGGGGAGCGGGGGCAGCGCCCGCCGGCCCCGACACTCACCGGCCGCCGCGCTCCCCCGCCGCGCCGCTCTGCGCCGTTTAAATGTCCCAGCTGAGGGGCGCTCCGCCCTCTCTCCTTCCGGGTCAGAGGTCGCCTACGGGCCGCAGCAGGGACCAGAACGCCTCGCGCGCGAAGCCGGCCCCGCCCCCTCCCCTCATCTGCATGGAGAGAGGGGCGAGTGAGGAGACACCCCGCCCCCTCCCGCACTCCTCCGCGTGGGTGGAGCCCATGGTGCTTGTTGCTGCCTGCAGGAGGCGCCCAGGAGCTCACTCAAGGCCCTGCCCCCCCAAGTGTGGGGGAGGGGTCAGTCTGGGCTCTTCCCCCCTCCCCCCAATGGGGGAGTTCTAGTCACCCAACTTGCAGGGGGGTTGGTGAGGCTTCCCCCTCCCCACCAGCTTTCCCTGGGCGCTTGTGCAGCTCCCACCAGCCGGGCCAGGTCCACCAAGCCATACCAGGGGTGGGGGAGTGAGCCCCAAATCCCCACCTGCAAGACAGTCACAGACCTGGACTCTCTAGGAATTAAAGATTATGTCATCTGATTAAAGCGGCAGGAATACGTCCACCCAAATACAGCACCTAGTACAACAGGCGGCTGGTCTGTGAGTGAGGTGTCCGTGCACCACTCCAATACAAATACAGGCAGTCCCCCGGGTTACGTACAAGATAGGGACTGTAGGTTTGTTCTTAAGTTGAATTTGTATGTAAGTCGGAACTGGTACATATTGTAGGGGAAACTCTAGCCAAACATTTCTCCAGAGCTCAGTTTTATTCTCCCACACCTCACTTCCCTCAGTCCTTTATTCTCAAGCTGAGGTGTCTGCTGAGAAAAGCCACTCCATGTCTCCCTGGTCTGCTGGGGGGGGGGGGGGGGGGCGCTAGCTTCGCGTCTCCCTAGTCTGCTGGGGGGAAGCAGCTAGTGCGGGGTTGCCTCACCCCGTTTGTAAGTAGGGATCCGATGTAAGTCGGATTCATGTAACCCGGGGACTGCCTGTAACCAACATCTCCAATCAGGATTAGGGAACATGGGTGAGATTGGGCAATTGGAGGCTTTTCTAGGGCAAGGGAGAGGCTTTGAGGGATAAGGATGCATTTCATTACGGCCTTGCTCCTGCCACATGGATGACTTGTATCCAAATAACCATTATTTATTAACTACTAGAAGATTTACCTGGTGTTGCTCAGACCCTTAACTCAAATACATTTTTCAGAGGGGTAGCCGTGTTAGTCTGAATCTGCAAAAGCAGCGAGGAGTCCTGTGGCACCTTATAGACTAACTGAAGTCTATACATTTTGTTTTTCTTCCTTTAAAACATTGTTCTGGGGTGAGGCTGGGGATGAGGGGTTCAGCATGCAGACTGCCCCGGGAAGAGAGGACAACCCCAGCCCCCTCTCACTGCTGCAGGTTGGGGCCAGGAGAGAAGCACCTCTCCATGGCTGCTGCAGGTGCAGCAGGCACAGCTGGGGGACAGACAGACACACAGACAAACCCTCTGAAATATATAGTAGATAGCTGTCTCTTTCTCCACCCTGCCCTCTGTTGGCCAGATAGAGTCATAGCTGTCCTGGACCCCCTCTCTGGCTCCTTGCTACCCCCTGTGGTCATTCTACAGTAAAACTGACCCTCCCACAAGATCCCTCCTTTTCCATTTTATGAGAAAAAAAATTATTTGCAAGCACATCCTGTTGTCCTGGCACAACTAGACCCTGACGTTGCTTTAAGTTAGGATAATAGGATAAGAGGAAGCTAGCTGCATACCTAATTTGGTGGTTCTAGCTCTTCCCATTTAAGAGGAGTTCTAGAACAAACAGACTCACAGACAGGCAGACAGACAGATGCATAAACTCTCTAAAATATATAGCAGAAAGATATACAGGCAAGGCTTAGCTGAATATATATACTGCTGCTTTGATAGGTTCTGCTGGCTTATGCGACGGAAGATAAAGAAGGCCCCAAACTATTCAAAGTGACACTACGCAGCTCCTCTGTCAGGTGTGTGTCCCTAAGGAGGGATGGACTGAGGAGCCTGAAGACAAGAACAGATGGCAGAAGGCGGGCTGACCAGCTGAACACACTGAAACCAAAACAAAATTTAGGTTTCCGTCCAATGTGCTGGGGCCCCAGGTGGAGCAAAGAGGAAATTCTTGCATGGAGGAGGGCCTAAGGAATGGAACAATTCACACCTCTCTAGCCCAGATCCTGAAGCCAATGGGAGTTTAAAGCCTAAGGGTTTGTCTTCACACATGGCACTACGGTGTTAGTGAACACACTACTATGCTGACAAGAGAGCATCTCCCATTGGCATAATTAACCCAGCTCCCCAAGAGGTGGTAGCTATGCTGATGGGAGAAGCTTCCGCAGTGACATAGCGCTGTCTACACGGGGGTTAGGTTACTATAAGTACATCGCTCAGGCGTGGGGAGTTTTTACATCCTAAGCAACAGGGTTATACCAACTTAAGTCTGTAATGTAGACCTGGCCTGCACACGTGGGACGGGCTGAGCTTTGTGAGTTCCTTTCAGTCTCATTTTATTTCAAGTATACCTCAGGGATGCCAACCATCTATTCATGCAGGGAACTGCAGTTTTAGCTTGACAGTAGACTCACCGTCTGGTCTGGCCAGAAGGGAGGAGAGAGGGTTATCTGTGTGCAGCGCTCTAAGGGTCAAATCTACTCCCACTAAAGTCAGCTGAAGCCTTTCCATTATTTTCAGTGTGCTTCAGATGAGTTGCTTCTCCCTTACAGTCTTATCTCTATATCTTATCTATGCTCTTATCTCTAAGCTCACCAAGTCCCAGTCAGTGACACCAGGCTCTTCCCACGGGCTGGCTGTTTGGTTTCCCATGTAACAGGAGAGGGGGATCTCCGTGCCGTTCGTACAGACACCTGTGTGACATCACACAAGCCACTCCCACAACTAATGCCCGCTGGGGCTCTTCTCGGAGGTGCTAGTGGGGAGGCCAAAAATGGAAGTTGTCCGTGGGGACTGAATTCCATCGAGCCCTTCCCACTCTGAGCTGGGGCACTTCTCCAGGGCACACGAGAGCAGCTCCTAGCTTGCACTGTGTCTCTCCCAGAAGTGACTGCAGAATTTCAGTCTTTGGGCTGCCTCCTTTCACCAGCAGTAGAATTCACAGGTAGGCTAACTGAGGACGAAAGGAGCAGCACACAGTGTTTGTCCCAGCTCTGTCTTACCTCTCTCTAGGCATTTCTTTCATGCTCATCGCCATGCTGTCGGAGCATAAGAACATAAGAACGGCTGTACTGGGTCAGGCCAAAGGTCCATCTAGCCCAGTATCCTGTCTGCCGACAGTGGCCAACACCAGGTGCCCCGGAGAGGGTGGACTGAAGACAACGATCAAGTGATTTGTCTCCTGCCATCCCTCTCCAGCCTCTGACAAACAGAGCACCAGCATGGAGAAATGCAACTCACATTGTGGAACAGACTACTTAACATGGGACTCCAGATACAACATCCCAAGCCGGCAAGACACCTTCCAGCCACTCCCCCAAGATCACTTTCAGGGACCGGACGGTGGGGGTTTTCTAAGAGAAATTCACAGAACAGCCGTGGTTTACTCCTCCCTGCTTTCTGACGAGACACCAACATTTACATGGCTTCTCCCTCTTGGCTGTGTGGAGTCAGGGACGCAGAGCAGAGAGAAGAGCCTCCAGGTGTCCAAGCGGGGCAGATTCATCACAGGTTCCAACACTTGGGATCCATTGTGGAAGACTGACCTGCCGCACCACACCCACGCTACCAGTGAGTGATGGTGTTCTGGCAACAGATAGGAAAGGAAGATGGAGACCTACACTTGAACGGGTCCCCATCTGTGTGTGTGACTGGAAAGCCAGGGCCAGGCTGTCATGGTCAGGGACGGTGTCCCCAGCCTGTTTGTCAGTGGCTGGGAACAGGAGACTGAAGGGATCCCTTGATGATTTCCTGTTCTGTTCATTCCCTCTGGGGCACCTGCCGTTAGCCACTGTCAGAAGATAGAACACTGAGCTAGATCAGTGGATCTCAAACTTTTTGGCCTGCGGCCTACCCTGCTCAACACAGATCTTTCCGTGGACCACCAGCCAACCACCCATGATGACAAAATGGGTGCAGGTGGAGGTGTGGGGTCTGGCTGGGAGCGGGCTCAGAGTGCGGGGTCTGGCCTGGAGTTTGGGTGCAGGAGCGGGTTGCGGGTGTGGGGTCTAGGAGGGAGGGTGCAGGAGGGGGATGGGTGCGGGATGGGGCATGCTTACCTAGCTCCATGCCTCCCAATGCTCCCAGACACCACCTCCTGCTGCTCCCATTGGCCACAATTCCAGCCAATGGGAGCAGTGTGGAAAGCCTCCAGGAAGGTGGTTCCCTGTGCTGTCATTCCCCAAGTTGGGGGTGTGGCATAGTGGGGGGGCTGTCTGCTCTGTGACCAGGGTCCCCCTGTGCTGTGATGGGAGATTCTCACTGGCTCTCCCAAATGTGTATTAACCCAGACACCCCGGCTCAGCCTCCCAGGGAGGGAGACAAAGGGAGGAGGGCGGAGACCAGCAGCTGGCTGGGGGGCAGGGCTGGAAGAGAGTTCTTAGTTTCTGGCTGGTATCATGGAGGAAGCAACCTAAGCAAGCTGGGATTTAGGGGCCCAGTCTCCCCCATCTCAAGGGGGGCTGAGGCATCCTAGGCCTGCCCTGTAACCAGACTACATCTATGCTGTACTGTACCCTGGAGAAGCAATAAACTCCCTCTATTCTACTGGCTGGTGGAGTCTGTTCGTGCCACTACGGGGGTGCAGGAGGCGGGGGAACCCCGACACGCCCCCACAGGGGGGAGGAAGGGTGGCAGCACATGGAACCGCTTCCTTCCCCCACGAGCTGGACTTGGCCCACGACGCTCACCCTCCTCCCTGCCTCTACAGTGGGAAGCTGGTGCTGGCACTCCAACCCTTATAGACTCATAGACTTTAAGGTCAGAAGGGACCATTATGATCATCTAGTCTGACCCCCTGCACAGTGCAGGCCACAGAATCTCACCCACCCCTCTTAGAATAATCCTCTCACCTATATCTCAGATATTGAAGCCTTCAAATACTTTGAAGGTCCCAAGATGCAGAGAATCCTCCAGCTGTGATCTGCGCCCAATGCTACAGAGGAAGGCGAAAAACCTCCAGGGTCTCTGCCAATCTACCCTGGAGGAAAATTCCTTCCCGACCCCAAATATGGCGATCAGCTAAACCCTGAGCATGTGGGCAAGACTCACCAGCCAGACACCCAGAAATTCTCTATAGTAACTCCTATCATCCCTCCATTGACCTATTTCCCACTGAAAATGAATGGTCAATTAGGGTATGTCTACACTACCCCCCTAGTTCGAACTAGGGGGGGTAATGTAGTCATATGGAGTTGCAAATGAAGCCCGGGATTTGAATTTCCCAGGCTTCATTTGCATAAAGCCGGACGGCGCCATTTTTAAATGCCGGCTAGTTCGGACTGCGTGCCGCGCGGCTACACGCGGCACGAACTAGCTAGTTCAGATTAGGCTTCCTAATTAGGCTTTATGCAAATGAAGCCTGGGAAATTCAAATCCCGGGCTTCATTTGCAACTCCGTATGACTACATTACCCCCCCTAGTTCGAACTAGGGGGGTAGTGTAAACATACCCTTAGTTACCAAGATCATATTATCTCATCAACCCATCCCCTTATCATAGAATCATAGAACTGGAAGAGATCTCAGAAGGTCATCAAGTCCAGCCCCCTGCTCTAGGCAGGACCAATCCCAACTAAATCAACCCGGCCAGGGCTTTGTCAAGCCGCGACTTAAACACCTCTAGGGATGGAGACTCCACTACTTCCCTAGGTAACCCATTCCAGTGCTTCACCACCCTCCTAGGGAAATAGTTTTTCCTGATATCCAACCTGGACCTCTCCCACCACAACTTGAGACCATTGCTCCTTGTTCTACCATCCGTCACCACTGAGAACAGCCTCTCTCCATCCTCTTTGGAACCCCCCTTCAGGAAGTTGAAGGCTGCTATCAAATCCCCCCTCACTCTTCTCTTCTGCAGGCTAAACAAACCCAAATCCCTCAGCCTCTCCTCATAGGTCATATGCTCCAATTCAGACATTTCCTGAACCCTTATGGGGAGGGGAGGGCCACAGGCCTGGAGCACCAGTGCAGGCTCCCTGCTGCAGGGGCGGGGGCAAGCCCCAAGCCCGCAGCGCACTTGCAAGACAGTCGCAGACCACACTGTGGGAACCACTGGGCAAGAGGGATCTTTGGTCTGAGCTAGTGTGGCCGTTCCTGGCTCAGAGAAGTGGTCTTGGGGGTGACTGCACAAATACAGAGGCCACTGCCTGGCTTGCACGCGCAAGTGTCCCTTTGCACACACAACTGCCGGTTTAAGCAGACACAAAAGAGGGGCAAGACGAGTGTCCGGCTCCAGCTGCTTCTAACCCTTGCAGAGTTCAGCAGCGTTGGCACCACGTATAAAATGGCAGCTGGCGGAGGAGGGGTTAACTTGCCTCACCTTTGTCTCCAGCACAGCTGGGTAGGCTCCTTGGCAGCCACAGCCTATCAGGTCTGGTGCTGTCAGGGGAGGCAGCTCTGCCAGCAGCTGCCAGTGACGTAGCATCTTCAGGGCAAGGAAGCCAGAAGGTGAGTAAGAGACATTTCCTTAACCCTGTGAGTGAGCATCAGCGCCCAGGTCCCAGCAAGGTGGGCCCTCCCACGCCACGCGCAACTCGCAGCAGCCCGAGGGCACATGGCCTCTGTCAGGTCCCTGGATGCTCCCATAAGGAGCATGCTGGCGTGGAGCTGCTCCCTCTGCAAAGTGGCCCCCGCCCCTGCCCGCCTCGCCGATTGGCATGTGGTGTGGGGTTAAGAGGGACCAGCCGTGGCCCAGCTGCATTCACAGAGCAGATCACTGAGGAGCGAGGAACAACCCTCGGTTGTTGCCCAGAAAATGGACGACATCTGGGAGAGGCAGGGGCAGGCCTGTCCGGGCACACTGCCGTCCCCAGCCCTCTGTCACCGGGCTGAGTGATTTGAGCCAGCGCTCCTGCCCTTCCTTCCCCCCCTCGTCCCTGAGTCGCTCTCCAAGTCTCCAGCCTCCCTCCCAACAGTTGGGGAAGGGGCCGACTGTTCTTTGGCAGGGATCAGACACGCACCAGATGGTGCCACCAGCTGCAAGCACTTCCCTGCCTGCTGGCTGGGCTCGGGCTCTCATGCGCTGCGCAGAAGGAAATGGACCGGCGGGCCCCAGGTGGCAGTGGGAAGCGTTGCCATCGCCTCCCCGGTCTGGGCTGGAGCAGTGAGCTCATGCTGGGTGGGGCAGCCCCAGGGGAGCGGCAGAAGCCTTTGTGCCCCGATAGGCCACCCATTCCAGCAGGGCTGAGGGGGGAATGTGGGGCGGTCGTGGCTTTTGCCCTCACCACTTTGTTTTCCTTGTTGGGCGGCACCGCTCCTCTACCCGGCTCATTGGACTGTGGCTTGCTGTCCGCAGACTGGAGGTGTTAAATAGCCGTTAATTGAAGAGTCAAGTAACCGCATGAATTCTTATCGGTTACTCGACTAGTCTATAGTCCCCGGGGGCAGGGCTGGCGGCCAGTGCTCTCCGGCCCCACTTTGGAGGAGCCTCCTGCTACCCGGCACGGCTGCCTCTGATACAGAAGCAGCAGCGCAGGGTGCCGGGCGAGAACTGGTCCATGAGGGGAGCCAGTTTAAAACCCAGCTCCCTTCACAGGACACAGCACGAGCCGGAACTGGGCCGAGCTACCTACCTACCCTCTCCTAAATGCAGAGATGCAGCAGGGGTAGATCCCGGACCTGTTGCAAGCCAGAACTGAGCCGGATTGCTGGCCAGCCTGCTAAAAAATGTATGGGGCGGGGGAGGGCAGGAGAGTGTGTGTAGTCTATTATAGCATTAACCTATATGCTTTTGCTCATCAGTTAATCGATTAATCGACTACACTCTTACATCCCTCCCATGAACTGGAAGCTTGCAGACTGAGTTCTTTGTGGCCGTATTTTCCTGTCTCATACACAATCACACGCATGGCGGGCTCTCAATGCAATTAGCACTGCTAATGGTAATTGAATCTCCTATTGGGGAATCTCACCAGATCAGAGAAAGGCCCAAGAGGGAAGTAGCAAGATGAAGATTCTTCCTCCTTCACGACACCATGCGTGAAACCGACTTTAGTTTCTGGGTGTAGCTGGGAAAGGAGCCGGCGTTCGCCTTCCAGTTTGAAGAGTTCCATGACGTTGACACCATATGGAAAGAAATTAGAGCAGAAAGTGGAGGCTGCTGCTGAAAGGCGGCGCCGTATCACAACCTTCTTTCTGTGAATTCAGAGCGGGGGCCCATGGAAGGACTCGACGCCAGTGGGTTTCAAGCGAGGGGTCGTGCCCCAGTGCTGGGCCATGGTGTGTCGGGCCCTGGGTCTAGTGGCTGCAGGGGGGGTCAGGTGAGCAGTGGGGGGGGGGGGCTAAGGCAGCTCCCTGCCTGTCCTGGCACCACATGCTGTGCTGCGCCCCAGAAGCAGCCGGCAGCAGGCCCGGCTCCAAGGTGAGGCGAGGAAGAGCACACAGGGCTCCACGCACCACCCCTGCCCCGAGCACTAGCTCCGCATTCCCACTGGCTGCTGGTGCTTCTGGGGCACAGCCTGGTCTGCGGTGCCAGCAGAGGCAGGAAGCCGCCTTAGCTCCCCCCCCACCCTTCGCCTGCTACACTGCTGACTGGGATCCACTCAAGGCAAACCCCTCCTTCCCCAGCCCTGACCCCCAAGCTGGAGCCCCCTCCCACACCCCAAAGCTCCATCCTCAGCCCACACTCCCGTCACATGATGCTGGGTCGCGGCGCCAACCATTTTCGTCAACTGGGTCACGAGAAAAAAAGGTTTGAAAACCGCTGCCCTCCCCTCCCTCCAGGCTGGCCAGCTGCAGATGCCTGCTGCCGGGCCCAGCTCATACCCCTCCCGTCAGAGTGCCCTCGCCTGCGCGCAGGACCAGGAAAACAATGGAAAGCGACAGCCCGTAATAGGGATGTGAGCGACTAGTCGGCTTATCGGATAGTCGACTAGTGATGTGACTAATCGCTTCCCCCCCCTTGGCTGCCTCTGTCAAGTGGGGAGCAGGAGCGGTGCTGGGGAGGTTCGCGGGGGCGGGGGCGGGGGAGGTAGAGGCACAGAGGGAAAGCAATTTCCACTCGTGCCCCTTCTGCTGCGATGCTGCTTTTGAAATACACAAGAGCCCCAGCGGCTCTTGTACATTTCCAAAGCAGAAGCCCTGTAGGAAATGTGGGGCCAGCAGAAACTCCCTGCGCTCCCTGAAGAGCTTCCGCTTCTGAACGGTAGCAAGAGCCCGGCAGACGGAGGTGCCCTTACAGACTAATCCAATAGTCAATGGACATCCCATCAACTATTCAATTAGTTAATCTAAAGTTAACATCCCTAGCCTGTAACTGTGGGAGTTTTCAATACACCGCAATTTCCAGCACCCTTCCATGGCAATTCAAGACAGGGCATCTTAGCGACAGCCCCGGGTCATTCCTCCCCCGCCCTCCCAGACCTCAAGGGTGGCTCTGACGGGTGAAGAGATTAGTCCATAGCTCTCTCATTCACAAGGGCTATGGCTACACTGGCAGCTTCTTGCGGCAGAAATATGCAAATGAGGCTAAGCATAGACTATTGCTGCGCCTCATTTGCATACCTAATGAGCAGCCATTTTTGCAGAGGAGGCTCTTGCGCCAGAAGGAGCTGTCTACACGGCCCCTTCTTGCGCAAGAAAACCCCTCTTGCGCAATGCCGTTACGCCGATTATTTTCAGGAAGAACGGCATTGCGCAAGAGGGTTTTCTTGCCCAAGAAGGGGCCATGTAGACAGCTCCTTCTGGCGCAAGAGCCTCTTCTGCAAAAATGGCAGCTCATTAGGTATGCAAATGACTTGAGGCTCGGAGATATTCCACGCTTCACCTCATTTTCATATTTCTGGCACAAGAGTGTAGACATAGCCACGGTGTTTTGCAACAGCAAGCCCGCTTGGGGCCTGGCTTGCATTCCCCCTGTGCGTGGTTGTTTCACCAGCATTCCCGCCGGCGGTACCTGGTGGCCGGTACAAGTGGTCGATGCAGAAATAACGGAGGGAACGCTGCTGTACACGTGACAATGCCAGGACAGCCAACACGTCCTGGTAACCACTGAGGTAAAGCTCCCCTTTTACAACAAACGGGCTTCTCTGGAGCTCTCTTCTGTAAAAGGAATTCACACCTGATCCGGACTCCATCTACAGGAGAGTGAATCAGCAGCATGACTCTAATGGAGCTGCCTCAATGTGATGTCAGAGTAAGCACATCCAGGATCCAGTCCTAAAGGTATTTGCCTGAGAACAGATCAGTTTCCCTTAAGAGTTGATCTGTTCCCAAAATCCCACCTGACAATTCCCTACCAGCATTCCCTGTAAGCTGGGCACTTGTTCAGCCTGCCAGGAGAGATTCCAATGTTGCTCAGCTGGTGAACAGAGCGTCCACAGCTAGGTTTTGTTTCTACTGGTGGTGCACATTTGCACATGCCTCAGTGCACATACAAATTTATTCCTCACATGGATGAAAAATCAGCACGTGGCTGGAAAAAATTAGAGGGAACATTGATCCCTACCCCAAAAAGCTCATGATCTAGGATAACAAACGGCTTATAAAGAGTGGGGGAGAGGGAAACAAGCTACATTGTCGATCATAGGCCTATTTCTATATAAAATTGTGCCTAATCATTTTGTAATTGCATCATTAGTGACTGGGGCCCTCTGCTCAGTCGAGTGGATTTCTTGTAGGCACCACATCCTTTGGGTGGTGAACTCAGCCAGAGAAAGATCTGATTCAGAGGGCTGGATCTCCTTTGCCTTGTTTTTTTTTTTAACACTGGTCAAAGTGGATGGAAAATGGGAGACTTCTGATCTGGGCGTGTTTTGTCCACCTGTAAGCATCCATACTCCAAGGCAGTGGAGGATCCGTGCCAGGAAGTAGAAAGAAGAGGGAGATCCACCTCTTCCTGCAAACAGGGGCAGGATAAATCCCTTTGGCACATTTTGTAGCACAAAAGTAGACACCAGGCAGACCCAAATCCGGACCGTCACACACTTTTGAACAGGCCCTAACATTTTTTCATCTCCTTATTATCATTATGGCTGGGGTGGAATTAGTGTTTTCTCTGGAGGCTGGATCTTGGCTATACCTTTGAGCAAGCAGTTGGGATGATGAGAACAAGCAATAGACTAGCACGCTTGTTGTAGCATGCTATCTCTGGCTCCCATGGGATGGCCTGGGGACTGATTGCCTGCCTAACGAGCCGTGTGTGTCAGGCTGAAAGGGCTCCCCTCCAAACTAGCTCACTCTTCTGCACTGGGTGGAGATGTCCCGGCTCCCTGAATTCTTCTCTCGCTCTCAAATGGCTGAGTTTAAGTCTAAATGAGCTTGCAAACTCGCTGGAGCAAGGGCCTTGTCGAGACCCATCTGCTAGCTCTTGACAAATGCCTCGCGGCGTGCGACGGAGCCTAAAGCCGCAGCAGCAACATCTCAGCAGGCCGAGAGGGGACAGTGAGAAATGCGTCCCCCTCTCCTTACTGCTGTGGTATCAGAGACAGAGCAAAAGGAAGGGGAAAGGACAAAACAGCGGAAGGCTGTAATGCAGGGGTGGGCAAATACTGGTGCGTGGGTCAGATCCGGACAGCCAGGGTTAGCCCCTGGTGGGCTCCCACACCGCTGAATTTACCTGCACTTCCTCAGGTGCAGGGTATCGCAGCTCCCATTGGCTGCAGATCGCCGTTCCCAGCCAATGGGAGCTGCGATCACCCGTACCTGCAGAGG
Organism: Pelodiscus sinensis; assembly: GCF_049634645.1. NCBI lineage: Eukaryota > Metazoa > Chordata > Testudines > Trionychidae > Pelodiscus > Pelodiscus sinensis. The sequence continues at coordinate 49,828,761 of NC_134720.1, forward strand.
CGCAGATAAATATAGTGGCAGCGGACCACCAGGAGCTAACCCTGGTGAACCCCTGACATTTAATTGTCCACCTTGCTGTAAAGGGATTGGGGAGACAGTAACCTGGGAGGGGGGAAGGATGGTTCAGTGGTTAGACCAGGCAAGCGGGCCAGTGGTGAGTGTGGGCGAGACATTTAGGGCCAGGCGTTTAAAGGCATTTAGGTGCCTAAAGATGAACGGCGGCTCTAATGCCTTTAAACACCTGGCCCTCACTGTATTTCAGTGCCCCAACTGCAGCGTGGAGGTGGGAATATTTCCCCGCCTCCCGGAGCACTTCAGCATCGCAGCCAGTGAGGGCTGGAATTGGGGGCCCTGTACAGACAAAGCACCGGAGAGATCTAACTAGCCCCTTTCCACCAGCCGGTGCCATGTACCCCACATACCCAGGAAAGGCCAGGCCTAGACCACCCCGCAAACTCACCACACAAGCCCACTTCTGCTCTGAAACCGCTATCTCCCACTTCCCCCCCACACCCCTTTGTGGGTGGCTCACAAATACTCATGTGTCTGCCCTTAGGGATGCCGGGAGCTGCGGGGGGGATCGGGGGGAGGGCATTGTGTCACCCTCATGCACAGCATCAGCAGCCAGAGGCCCCAGCAGCCCTCGTCTGCCGACTCAGCACTCCCTGCTCGCGAGCTCCAATCTGGCTGCCCAGGCCTCGCCCGCGAGCAGCTGACAGGCTGGCAGGCTGTGGAGTGAATGCAAGCGTAACTTATCAGTATTACCTCATGTGAAAGCCCTGTGCCTTTGTATCTCAAGCAAACACTGGGCATTCTCTCCGCGCTGGGTCGCATTGTTATTCTGTCTGGTGGCAAGAGGTTAGCTCTGTGGAGCCCGGCACGTCCACACAGGCCCTGAACTTTCGTGTGGCGGCCGGACCCCCACCCCACCCGCCCCAGAATAAATGGCTCCCCCCCAGGAACAGCAATATCACCCGCTTTGTTTTCCAGGCACGTCCAAAGTCAAAACAACACGCTGTTATCTGGCCTGCAAAGCTGCCCGACAGCCTCCGCCCGCATCATCCACGGCGCATAAATCTGCTCAGGTCACGGTTCATGGCGGGGCCAGGCTAGTTCCCAACCTCACCTTCCCCTCACCCCGACTAGTTCAGCCTTTGAGCAACTGCTCCAGCCGTCCCCTCCTGAGTCCCCTGTACCAGCTAGTGCACCATCTCCACTCACTCATATACGCGCTTCCCTACCAGGCCGGCGCTCACCACCATCACCGGCCCAAGCCCACAGGGCTTGGCCGGGGGTTTGCACCTCAAAGACAGAGCTTCGAACAGAGACCGTCTCGAGTGCTTCCTCTTTCATCCCTCACTGCTCGGCCTCTTCTGCCGCCATCCCTCAGGGACTGGGGAACGTTCCTGCTGCAGCTCCAGAAATAACTTACCTGCGATAAGAACACGAGCTGATCCCGGGGGACGGAGGGGGGATAGCCGCAGCCCCAGCCTTGTCAACCCCCTACAAGGCTCCTGAGGGGAGGCGGACGGGGGGGGGGGGATTCCAGACAGACGCGCTGCCCTCGGAAAAGCAGAACACAGGGCAGGCAAGCCCAGCTGTTGGCTTTATAAGAGAGTCCATGTTAGTATGAGCTCTGGCAAGGAGGCTGAGGCCTGAGCCTCTAGTGTGTGCTCTGAGACACACATGGATTTGGGTTTTAGGACTAGCCGAGGCAGAGCATTAACCAAGCAGGGGCTTCTCTCTCGTCCTCTAATGGGTGAAAGGAATTTGTATTTCATACAGGTCCTGTCCTATCACAACCCAGCTCCCTGCCAGCTCTTTCAATAGCTCCCTGCTGTCTTTTCCCGCAGCTCAGCTGGTTTTTGCTGGAGCGGCACACCGGGGTGCACCCCTGACTTTCACCTCTGTCTAACGCCCTCCCTATGTCTTGAACATTCGCTAGCAGGGCCTGTGGTCCGGTTTCTTCTTCCCCAAGGGCCTCCCGCACTCAAAGAGTCCCATTAGTTCCTCTGCAAACGCCCGCCCCTCATCCCCCCGCCAGCAAAAGGCTCCGCCCCCTTTCCCCAGGCTCCCTGACTGTCGAAAGCCAGGAAGGGGAAGTTATGGGAATAGCCAGAAGGCGCGTGGAGAAGAGAAATGGGGGAACTGATGACAGTTCCCATCAGCAAACACGGCTTTATCCAGCCTCCCGCCAAGACGGGACATGCATCCTCATCCGATACACAGCCCGGCTACATGACTAGTGAAGGCCTGCTCGCCCAGCCCAGACGTGCACATCGCACATTACAGCATCGCCCCCGGGGGGACCTTGTTGCAGCATGGGCAGGGCCAGTCATGCTCAGATTCAGAGGAAGGCTGGTGCTGTGGTTCAGGTGCTGGCGCAGGATTTGGGAAATGCAGATCCAATCCCTCACTTCCTCTTGTGGGCCCTCGCCCCTTGGCAGGGTGTTCGTAGTGGGGGGGTTACCAGGTGAGAATGTCTTTCATTCCAACCTCTGTTGGTGGAAGAGATCCCTGAGTCTGACTGTGCGCCTCCTCCAGCGCATCACATGCTCCACCAGCAGCGGAGCGGGTGAAAGCAGACGGTCACAGCATGCTCGCACAGAGAGAGGCAAAACCGCCCTCTGGCTGGTGGGTAAACTCTTCTCAGGAAATGACACTCAGCCCGCCAAGGAAACCTGTGCAACACCCGCAACAGACAAACTGGGGAGCTTAAATTCATTCCTTTGAGGTGGGGAGACACTGAGCTAAGCCGGTGTAAGATTTCCGCGTAGACGGGTGACTCTCAAACTAAGGGTCACGCCCCAGGACTGGGTAGTGGAATGTCAGGCCCTGGGACACCCGGCTGTGACCAGCAGGGGTGCTAGGCAGGCTTCCTCGCTGTCCTGGCCCTGCAGACCCCGCTGTGCCCCACAAGTGGCAGGCAGTTGGAACCAGAGAGGGTTCCCTGCACGGCCTCCACCCTGGGCACCGGCTCTGGGGGCCAGTGCCTGTGGGTAAAAGCAGCGCACGGAGCCACTTGGGCACCTCTGCCTAGGAGCCAGACCTGCTGCCAGCCACTTCCGGGGTGCAGGGCTGTCTGTGGTGCCAGGACAGGCAGGCAGCTGCCTTAGCACCCCTGCTGCGCTACTCCCCAGCGGCTGGCAGCGGAAAGTCCAGGCTCGAACCCTGCGCACCAGCCTCCTGCTCCAGCCCTGCGCCTCTCCAAACCCAGACCCCCTCCAAACACCTCATCTCCATCCCTCCCCCGAGCCTGCATCTACCCTAAACCCACCCCCAGCTCAGGGCTTCCTCTCACACCCTGAACCCCTCAGCCCTACCCCCCAGCCTGGAACCCCCTATACACTTCAAAACCCTCTTCCTACCCCACCCCTGGGCCTGCCCTCCCCCCCAGACGGAGGCCTTCTTTTAGTCACAAGAGACCATTATGTCGGGTCACGGGTATTGACAATTGTCTTCAACTGGGTCACGAGGAGAAAAGTTTGAAAACCCCTGTGCAAAACAGGCGTTCTACAGACCTCGTTTCCTGGGGCTGACCAGACCTCTATTACCCACTAACGCAACCAAGATACTCGTCTGGCATCTCTCTCTTTACCACACTCTGGGCTTGTCTGCACTGAAAATGCTGCCTGGCTAGAGGGAAGACGCTCCGTCCGCTGACAGGAGGCGTTTTCCTGTGGCCCCAGGTAAGCCACCTCCCCCAGATGCAGTGGCGAGGCCAACGGGAGAATTTTCCTCGCACTCTCTGCACTGGGGATTAGGTCAGTTTAAGAGCATCACTCAGCTGGGTGGATTTTTCTCACCGCTGAAAACCAGGCGTTACGCCGACCTCGTTTCCTGGGGTAGACCAGGCCTCTGTAACCCATTAAGGCGCCTTTGTCCTACAGCTGCACAGATGTTGGCAGCTCTCTTCGCGCTGAACGGTTCCTCGCAACAGGTGTTTCACTGAGCTGACGTCAGCACAGCTCCCTCACTCCGGGGTATGAAAAGCCCACCCCCTTGGGAGATGTAGTTCCAACCGACCTAATCGTCCCCCGTAGACAGCGCTAAATTGCCAGGATTCCTCCCCGCTACTGCCTCTCAGGGAGGTTAGCAACGCAGACAGGAGAACCCCTCCCGCTGGTACAGAAGGCTTGTGTACACTGGAAACACTGCTGCTGCCGCTCGGTTTCTGCACACCTGGAGCTTGTCAGTGTAGACACAACCCACACCAAGGGAAGGGGGTCTCCCGTCAGCGTAACTAATCCACCTCCCCAAGAATTCTGCCGTTGACCTAGGGCTGGCTACACAGGAGTTGGGTCAGCTTGCCTGCATTGCTGTGTGTAAGCCACACACCTGGGCTGTGTCTAGACTGCATCCCTTTTTCGTAAAAGGGATACAAATTAGACATATCGCAATTGCAAATGAAGCGGGGATTTAAATCTCCCCCGCTTCATTAGCATAAAAATGGCTGCCGCTTTTTTTCGGCTCGGAGCTTTGCTGGAAAAAAGCACCAGTCTAGACGCGGATCTTTTGGAAAATAAAGCCTTTTCCAAAAGATCCCTTATCCCTATTTTAAGATCCCTTATCCCTCATTTTAAGAGGGATAAGGGATCTTTCAGAAAAGGCTTTATTTTCCGAAAGATCCGCAAGATCCTGCACACTTCAGCATTGCACAAAGATGGCCCAGTGGGGACAAGCAGAGGCTCAGGGGTGGGATTGCCCAGGAGAAAGAGCCAAATACATGGGCCAAATTTGCATTTGATTTCCGTCAGCACAGCTCCATTGAGGTTAAAGAGCCTTGCCAGACGACAGCCACAAGGGATAAAACCCTGTCAACAGCAGAGGTGACAAGTTTTCATACACGCGGACTCCAGAGTCAGTCAGGCCTGGTGCTGTGTCCTGCAGCTTCTTCTGCAGACAAAGGCAGCTGACGGTTCTACTGCCCATCCACGGGGTGAACCATGTTGCTTTTGTCCTACATCGCTGCCACTAACACTTATTAAGAACTGCAGCAAAGACAAAATGTACATGGAGTTTATTGGGGGAAGCAGGAGGGAGCTGGGGAGGGGAGAGAAGGCAATTGGCTGGGCAGATAGCCAATCCAAGGCCTGATTCCAGCAGGTTAACAGGGAAGAGGGATCCAGCGGCATCACCTCTGCCCCATCACCCCTACAAGGGCACGAAAAATACAAGACGGGGCTCTGCTCTCTGCTCCCCCATCCCCAGATGAGAGGTGCTCATTGGCTCCACAGCAAGGACTCACCCCTCTAGTGCCACACACATCCACTGCTTACCGCCTCCGTCAGTCGGACACACACATCCACTGCTTACCGCCTCCGTCAGTCGGACACACACATCCACTGCTTCTGGTGACTGCCTCTGTCAGTCGGACACACACATCCACTGCTTCCGGTGACTGCCTCTGTCAGCTGGACACACACATCCACTGCTTCTGGTGACTGCCTCCGTCAGTCGGACACACACATCCACTGCTTACTGCCTCCGTCAGTCGGACACACACAGACAATGGTTCCTGTGACCATCTCCGTCAGTCGGACACACACATCCACTGCTTACCGCCTCCGTCAGTCGGACACACACATCCACTGCTTCTGGTGACTGCCTCTGTCAGTCGGACACACACATCCACTGCTTCCGGTGACTGCCTCCGTCAGTCGGACACACACATCCACTGCTTCCGGTGACTGCCTGTCAGTTGGACACACACAGCTGGTGGTCCCCCCCCAACTCCACCCTGCCTGGAGCTTACTAATAAAGCAGCAGTTTTCCCCAGGTCCCACCACCTGGTGCAGCTTCTGTGCCACCCTCCATGTCCCAGATGAAGGACCCTTCCAAGCGAGTGTGTGTTTTCCCACCACCCTCCTCCATGGCTACACTTAACAGGTCCTGGTATCCCTCCCAGCAAGGGCTCTGCCCAACACTTCCCCCAGCAGATGTCTGCTCCCCGTGGGCCTTTTTCTACCTCCCACCACCGGCAGCCTAGACCTACTACTCATCCAGCTGCCAGGTTTTCCTTATATCATGCAGGGCTGTCATATAACTGGCTACATCAGACACAGGTGAGCCCAGTTTGGAGCGGCTGCACTGAGCCATTCATGAAAAAACAGCTGGTCGGGGGACTCTAGAACCAATCAGAGTTTCCCGGGTCTTGAATTCCAAGCCCTGTGCGGCAAGGTCTTGCTCAGTGGAAAGTGCCAGCTACAGTGCAGACATGCCCATGCATGTCAGAACCCATGGCCAAAGTTTTCAAGCGGAAGTGCCTCAAGCAAGGCACCTAAATTCAAATCTCAGCCTAGATCCTCAAAGCCGAGGGGAGTGGGGTGCAAAAGCCCCTTTGAGGGTCTGGACCCTTGTAGCTCCGTTTTCGCAGTCCTGCGCCCGTCTCCTCCCATCAGTCTCAGGGAGAGCCAGGCTGCTCAGCACCCCTGAAAACCAGGATCTGCCCAGCCATGGCTTCCTCTGGATTTAAATGACCGACTTTGGGCAGTTAGGTTTGCAACTGTTGGCCCATGTCACGGCTCACCGCAGCCAAGAGGACGGAAACTGCGGGGAGGGGTTTAAAAATCCAGGATAGGGAAACCAGTCCGGGCAGGTACACACAGTGCATCTCCTGCCCTCACCCTGTGTGTGCGGGGGGGGGGGGGCTGTCAGTGTGGCAGGGGAAGGCAAACCCACAAAATCCCCTCTCCCCGCTGATGCTCTTAGGACAGTCTCTTCACAGCTGATTTTGTACGGCCTCCTTTTTAAAAAGTACAAACCCTGAATTTGGAGCTGAAAATCCTGGGATTCGCCCCGCCCCCTTCCCAGACACAATATTTAATGAACCCCCTGAACTCTCCCATAAAGGGCAGCAGGTTTGATGGGTTCTCTTATCCCAAGAAAGTCTTAGAGGCTTCACTTCCCGCCCTGTGGGGTTCGCAAGACAGCCGCTGCTCTGGGGGGACCTAGACCCTCTTCTGTCTATACCGCCTTCGCGCCCAGCGATGCCACCTGCAGCCATGCCAACAGGGCAAAGCTAAATGGCTCTGGGGGGTAGATGGCTACAGATACACTTCTGGGCATGTGCCTGCAGCAGGCCCCCTGACATGTCCCCCACCCCCGGCCAGGTGCTGTCTCGGTGCCGGAGTGGGAGCTGTTGCTTCTGCTTCTCTGATCCCATGGCTGTTGTTCCCAAGGCGGCAGCAGTGACGTCCTGATTCTGTGTCCGCACTGGTGTAGATCCAGGATTGACTCCATTGAAGTCAGTGGAGCTGCCCCTAGGGGAGAAGCAGAGTCAGTGAGATCAGGAGCAGCGGGGCCCACTCGTGCCTGGCCCCCCCTTTATTAAAGCTCTGAGGTGGCTGCGAATGGCGAGGGTGCTGCAGCATCATCTCCGGGGTGTTTCCGTCCCCGTAAGGACAGAGGGCTGGTGGAGGTTTCTTTGGTGCCTCACTGTTCCCAAGGCAGTGCCAGCTTGGAAGCACAGCCCCTGGGGCCGGGAGGTGTTTCATGAGCAGGGGACATGTGGCTGAGCCAAGCAGCCCCCGTATAAAGACAGTGGCCTGGAAATTCCATCACACGGGACAGCAGCAAAGGTCTGAGACTAACCCCTCCTCCGCCACTGCTCCGGCCAGGGACAGGTTGCCTCCAATCAGCCCGAATGGGAACTCCCTGGGTCACGGGCATCGCGAGAAAAATGGGCACCACATTGGGGCAGGCTGGGCTGTGTCCAAGGTCAGAGGTCAGAGGAGTTCATGGACATCCGGAACCTCCAGCTTGTGATCCAGCTGCCCATGGCCTGTGATTTGCTGGCCGATATTGACAAGGGCCCAGAACCCCAAAGATATGTAGGCACCTACCATTGAAATCAAGGGTCTAATAAGCGAACTTGCCCCCCATGGGGTTTCAGTGAATGTTACCAGTTACCTATGTTACCCCTCTACATCAGGCTGGCCCATGCCCAGCCCTGGCTAATGGCCTGGGTTATCACCGCTGGCGCTGAAGGAATTAGACAGGGCATTAGTCAAGGCAACCTTCAGCCCCCGCCATGAGCCCATACTGAAAATTACCCCCCAAGTAAAGAGCAAATGAAAGAGACAAGGACAATGGTTTGTTTGTCACTTCTTTGGCCCCATCCCCCGTGGGCTGGATCGCCCCTTTGAGGGCATGATGTTAAATAAACTGAGGTTTGGTTACAGTTCCCAGTGTTCCTCCCCCATGTGGACCCCGAGTCCAGACCCTTTGGCAACAGCGCCCCTGGCTGCCTCCCTTGCCGTGGGCCTGGCCTCTGGCCCTGTGTAGACGTGGTTTGAAATGTTTGATGTGGCACCGGTTTAAAGCTGTGTTTGAAACGATCTCGGCCCCACAGGGGTAAGTCCTCTTGCCGGATGGATGAGGCTGATCATGACAGGCACTAGGGAAGGATGTGTCGCTCCCCCTTCCGGCCCCCCGGCATGCTGGCTGCAGGGCCATGTCTCTGGTCCATTCAGTCACTCCTGCACCCGTCTTCTTTTTCCTGCCCCTCAGAGTGATTTGCATTTCATGGGGCCTTACCCAGCTGTGAGCTGTGTATGTGGCATTGCAGGCTCCAGCGGCCAGCCCCATCCCTCAGCAGGGCCATCTCTAGGGGGCCACAGAGCCTGGGACAACCCCACCCTGCTCCCTCCCCTCCACAGCCCCTAAGCCCTGACCCCACTCTGCCCCTCCCCTCCCCCGCTTCTCCCGAGCCCCCTTCTCCAAGTGACTGTGGCCTATGGATTAGTGGAGGGCCTGGTGCTGGCAGCGGGGTCAGCCTGCCCCCACACTCGGGAAGCCGAGTGAGCTAGCCCCAGCCCGTTCTAATCATGACACCGCTGAATGTGCTGAACCCAGCGTCCGACCGTTCCTGCCTGGCTTTTGTAGCCCTTCCCCACCACGCCGCAGCTCAATAGTTCAGCGCCAACGCTACCAGGGAGCTGCAAAGTCCTTCCCCTCTGCCAAGCTCCATGCCAGCTAGATGCTCTTGTAGCCCCTGGAATGTCACTGTCCAGCCAGGAGGTTCCAAGGTGCTGGTCTGCCATGGCGGGACAAGGCCTTGCACCCTGGTGGGTTTGTAGTGGGGTCCAGCAGAGGACCTGCGAGAGGTCAGGAATTAGACTCCAGACCCTTTGGCAACAGCTCCCCAGGCCACCTCCCTTGCTGTGGCCCTGGCCTCTGGCCCTGTGTAAAATGAAGCGTTTCTTCACCCTCCCGGACACTGACGAAGAACCTGCCACAATCAGACACTACTGCAAACCTCACAGGTGTGGGGCCCTTAGGACCAGCTCCCCTCGCAGACTGGCTGCCTGTCACCCTGGGGCTGCTGCCTCTGAGACAGAGGCAGCAGCGTGAGGTGGCAGCAGCCTCTCTCCAGCGGGGTGATGGTGTCTGAGCTCCCGAACCTGGCGCAAGCCAGGACTGAGCCGGGCTGCCTAACGCACTTTAAATGCAGAGCCACAGTAGGGGTAGGTCCTGGACCTGGCACAAACCAGGACTGAGCTGGCTGCTGGCCAGCCTGCTAAAAAATGTACTGGCAGAGGGGATGTGTGTAGTCTACAGCATTAATCAATATGCTTTTGCTTATCGGTGAATCAGTTAATCGATTAATCAACTACTCTATGACATCCCTAGTCCAGAGATCACTGAAGTGTGGCCACCACTGGGGAGGTGACTCTGATCTCACCTGCTTTTCTTCTCTTCCTGCCCTAAACTGACCAGTGTTGCTGTGAGCTGTTAAAAAGCTGCCTCCTTGGACCCCAGAGGCAGCCCCATTGCAGAGTCCTGCCTAGATCCTTTGAACAGACTCTTTGGGGAAGAAAAGTCCTAGCCAGAAAATAAGATACTGGGCCAAATTCTGCTCTCGGTTCCTCCTCTGCAGTCCTGGTCACTGGGGCATGAGCCCTCCAAGCTCCAGTCTCTGCCCCCCAGGAACAAACCCAGGAGCTGAAAGCAGCCCAGAGCATCCCAGCCTGGCAGGGACCTGAGACTGGGTCCTTCCAGCTCCCCCGGCTCAACCCCCTTTGTGCCCAGCAGCCCGGCCGGGGCAGAGTCCTGCCCCACTGCACGCAGGCGGCTGGGGGGCGCAGGCCTGACCCCAGGCAGGGGGCAGCGCTGGAGCCCTGCTGAGTAATCACCCCCCAGAGCTTCTCCCGGCTGCCAGGTACCAGCGCTGCCTCCCCAAGGCGCAGGGAGCTCCTGGCCCCCGGCCTGCGCCTAGCTTCGTGGGCAAGGGACTCCCCCCCCCCCCGCGCTGCCCCGAGTCCAGGCGCCGAGACCCCGGGCCGTGGGGAGCGGCCAGGCGGGTGGCGGGGCCCGGGCCGGGTTCCGAGCCAGCGCCCCGGCTGCGGGAAGCCCCGACACGGCGCGGAGCGAGCCGGCCCCGGGCGCCCCGACTCTCCCGGCGAGGACCCAGCGCTCGTCGGCAGCGCGGAGCGGGCTTGGCTCAGAGCCCCCGGCCCGGAGCCCCGCTCCCGCCCTGGCCCGGAGGGGCCACCCCGGGGCCCCTGGCGCCCCCCAAAGCCCCGGCAGGTGAGCGCCGGCGGGGGAAGCCCCAAGCGGGGCCGGGGGCGCAGCCGGAGCCACCTGCTTTGGGGACGAAGCGCCCGGGGCCGGCGGGTGGCTCGAGCTGGCGCCGGGCAGGGCGGGCTGGGGGTGGCCGCGGGCTCCCCGGAGGGGTCGGCCCCGCGCGCCCTGCGCCCCCGGCACCAAGCGGCCAAGCTGCGCCCAGCCAGCCCCACGCGTGTCACGGGGGCCGCCGCGCGCTGGCGGAGCAGGGGGCTGGGCCGGACCTGCGGGGCAGATGACATCACCAGGCAGGTTGGGCTATAAAGGGGCTGGAGGAGCAGCCCCGAGCCCGGGCTCCGCACTTCGAGGAGCAGCAGGGTCGGGCTCGCGGCGCGCGCGGCTGACTCCCCTGGCTCGGCTCGGCTCGGCTCGGCGCGGCTCGCTCTGCCCGAACGCAGCGGGGCCCTGCCCCCCAGCATGCGGCTCTCACAGGTCCTGGCGTGCGGACTGCTCCTGGCCCTGCTGGCCGTCGGGCTGGAGGCGAGACCGGCGGCTCAGCCCCAGCAGAAGGTGAGGCGCGCTGGGCGCTGCGCCCTGGGGGGAGCCGAGAAGTTCAGGGACGGGACGGGGACCCCCAGCCCGCCCCGGGAAGGCGGATTCCCGGGGGAGGAAGGGGAACTCTGACAAGCGGGGTGGCTCCTTCCCTCCCGCAGCCCTGCCCCGCGCTGCTCCGTGCTGGGGCTTTTGGGGAATGTGGGGGCAGATCCCCCCCCCCCGCCTCCGGCGCAGCCTCCTGCTCTTTGGAGCTTCCCCCCTTTAGCCTTTTGGCTGCTGCTGGGTCTCAGGGTCTCCCGGCGTGTCCCTCCCCCCCGCCAGACCCCGGCTCCGGGTGGGGACTGGCCGCTCCGGCGGAGGCAGCTCTGCGCTCTGCTTTCCAGCCCGCTGGTGCTGAGGGAGAAGGGGGCTGGAGCGGAGCCGCCCCTCCCTGCCGGGTGTCACTGACCAGCCTCTGGCAGTGGGGCGGCCGGCAGGTGCATCGCGGCGCCCGTCGGTGCTGACTGCAGGAGGCAGCAGCAACCTGGGGGCTGGGACCCGACGGGCCAGGCCAGGGCCGGGGTCCTGGGCGCAAGGGAGAAGCTGGAGGGGGCGGGGACCGGGTCCCGCTGCACCATCTGCGGGTGGGAGGGGAGATGCCCGAGAACTCTGGGAGCGCGCAAGCGGGCGGGGGGGGGGGGATCTAGAACGGGGCGTCCCGGGGGCTGGAATCCGGGCTGGGGGGGTCTTTGGTGCCAGGAGGAGGCGGTTGGGATCGGGGCGGACGGAGGCTGGTACGGGGGGAATCGGGGCCGGAGGGATCGGGGCCGGTGGGGAGGCTGGGATGGGGCCGGAGGGATCGGGGCCGGTGGGGAGGCTGGGATGGGGCCGGAGGGATCGGGGCCGGTGGGGAGGCTGGGATCGGGGCCGGAGGGATCGGGGCCGGTGGGGAGGCTGGGATGGGGCCGGAGGGATCGGGGCCGGTGGGGAGGCTGGGATGGGGCCGGAGGGATCGGGGCCGGTGGGGAGGCTGGGATGGGGCCGGAGGGATCGGGGCCGGTGGGGAGGCTGGGATCGGGGCCGGAGGGATCGGGGCCGGTGGGGAGGCTGGGATCGGGGCCGGAGGGATCGGGGCCGGTGGGGAGGCTGGGATCGGGGCCGGAGGGATCGGGGCCGGTGGGGAGGCTGGGATCGGGGCCGGAGGGATCGGGGCCGGTGGGGAGGCTGGGATCGGGGCCGGAGGGATCGGGGCCGGTGGGGAGGCTGGGATGGGGCCGGAGGGATCGGGGCCGGTGGGGAGGCTGGGATCGGGGCCGGTGGGGAGGCTGGGATCGGGGCCGGAGGGATCGGGGCCGGTGGGGAGGCTGGGATCGGGGCCGGAGGGGAGGCTGGGATCGGGATCGGGCGGCTGGAGTCGGGCCGGGATCGGGGCCGGGGTCTGTGCCGCTTTCACGCCATCGCGCCCCGCGCTCCTCCCCGCAGGCTGCCCGGAACGCGCCGGGACGCGAACCCGCGGCGAGCCCCGCGCGAGAGGAGACTGCGGGCGGCGGCCGGGCAGCGGGCTCGCGGCTGCTGCGGGAGCTGCGCGTGGACACCAAGTCCCGGGCGGCCTGGGCCCGGCTGCTGCGCGACTACCCCGGCACGCGGCGGCACAAGGGCGTCAGCAAGAAGGGCCTGTCCAAGGGCTGCTTCGGCCTCAAGCTGGACCGGATCGGCTCCATGAGCGGCTTGGGCTGCTAGAGCGGCGACCCCTGGCGGCGGTGAGTGCCTCCTGCAGCCGGCTGGGCCGGGGCTGCACCTGCCGCGCGCGGGTCCCGCAGCCCCTGGGCTCCAGCTGCCCCCCAGCACAGCCCCACCCAGGGCCTCCTTAGCGTGTATGGGGCCCTACAGGACTGGTAAACTGGGCCCCGTGTGACGATTTTGTAGAGCCGTGATTTTATACTGACATGCCTGTGAAATGGCTTCATGACCCCAGCATGGCTCTTTCCCACGCTCCGTGCGCTGCCCATGGCTCTAGCAGGCTTTGTCACCTTTCGGTTAGCCAGATCCTCTCTGGCGGAAGCTCAGCCACAGAACAGGGATACTAAGACCCAGCGGGGCCCCTATGTAGCTGCACATTCTGCATATGGGTAAGGATGGCCCTGCCCCACCCCCCGCCTGTCTGCTCTGTCCTGAGCTGGCCAAAGCCACCAGCAGGGCATGACTGGCTCAGTCCAAGGGTCGGTCCAGTCCAGCGACAGTGGCCCCGGGGGGAATGCACAGATCAGGGCTATGGAGTGAGCCAGTCCCAGCTTCTGGTGCTCAGAGCTGTGGGGGACACACCTGAGCATGGTGTCTGGACACTGTATCAGTACAGAGCGTGTCTCCCCCATGGTGGAAATGCAGCCATGTCTAAGGTAGGATGGTGGGAACCAGCAAGATGCACAGTGGGGGAGGGTGCAATGGGGCCCAGGAAACACAGCCGAGTACCGTCACCCAACTAGGGAGGAACAGCCTAAGGAAATTCCAAATCCCCCTGTGTAATGTCTGATTTTGCTCTGGCAAGGCCAGGAGGCTGAGGCAGCAGCTTCACCTGCTTGGAATTGTTAAAGGTGTCTGTCAGATGCCCATCCCATAGCATCTGTGCTAGTATCTGCGGGCAGCTCCCTCTCGCTAAGGGCCAACCAGAGCTGTGGGGCACATGCAGAATTCAGCTGGGTTCACCCAAACTACCAGTTTCAATTTGTACAGGACGCTCCCCTTCTCATCCCAAAATGTGCTAGATATTAAAGTCCCTGGCTCATTAGCACACAGTGAGCAGTCGTACAAGGGTTAAGATAAGCCTTTCTAAAGCCAGCCCTCCCTGGAAGTGACCCAAAGGGGCTTATGGGGCTGTTGATTTAACCTGCCCTGGGGTAAGCACGGCATGGATTTTAGACAAGCGTCTGGCTCTCAAAAGGGAGGCAGTGTGAAAGCATGAAGTGAAACTGGTGTGATCCCAGGCTCCCTCTGATATAACTCCACTGGCTTCAGTGGATTACTCCGGCATAGTGACATGGCGATCTAGCTAAGGTGTGCTTGTCGAGGCTTTATTTTGGGATACGTAGGACTGTAATATATAGTGATAAATTCCTCCTGTTTGAAAGGGCAGGGGGGTGTCCCCACATCTACAAGACAGGCCACTTTTCCATGCAACCTTCCCCAGATTTGGCTTGCACCTGTTTACTCTAAAATTGGAGGCAATGGGTAATTATAATTAGTGCTGCTACTGTTCCTAAGATTTGGCATAAACTTGGAAGATTATATATACACACAAATGCATGCCTGCTTATCTACTGTATGTACAGTACATAGCAACAATGGCTATTGCTTGGAATCGCTGCACCTGCCCCGAGTTGACAACAAAAACACTACAGGAATGGTCCGGCCATGACAGATCTATCAGTGTTACTGCCACATAGGGGTCCGCTGCTGTAGGGTATGTTAGTGTAGCTTTGTGAGGGGGTTCACAGCAGGTACCACAATGATAGTGCATTCTATAGATTCCCAAGGAGGGGGTGCTGCCTGGCACTAATTAGACAGTTAATTAGTCTGTGAACTGTATGGATTAAGTCCTGTGGTTGGTATTTGGAAGCAGAGAAGCAGGAAATGACATTGATGTTTTACCATCCTAGAAAGCTGCAGTGTATACTCCCTACTGTAACCCTGCCGCCCCAGCAACCTGACTGCATGAGTTCTCAACGGCATCTTTGGCATCGTATCAAAACCCTGCCATTAATAAGCACCTCCTAGACAGATTTCCCACACTTCTTTCCTGTTTAAACCTGACCTCTGAACGAGTCCAAGGAAATGAACAGAGTCCACTTCTAAGCACAGCTGCACTGTCCCAGGTGTCTTGCGTAAATGCTCCATGAGCTCTGCGTGGGTTCCAAAGTTCGTCTCTTTTGCCAGCAGACACTGGTCCAATAAGGCATTACTCACCTGCTCTGTGCTCCAAATGAAGGTCTAGGGAGCCCGGAAGCATAGCAAGATACGCTCCCATTCAGTTATTTTGAAACATTAGCTTATACTTACGAGCTTTCTCCGGTTTGTTTACATTGCTCCGGAGAGGTCCCTTTGCCCACCCGTCCTTTGTATCTGGTCGGGTATTAGACTGTGAAAAGTCTCCAGGCAGAGTTGTTTTGTAAATATTTCCCAGGTCCGACATGAAACAGAGTTTTCACTTTCAAGTGATGACCACCTCGATCAGCAATCACAAGGTGTCCCCTAGGGGTATTAGCAATATCCTGACTGCCAGCTGACTGAGTGTGGATAGACTACACGTTCATTAAGCAACGGCCGAGGGGTTAATCACCACTCTGGCTCGGGTTCTGTAAACAGGCGGCCTGCAGATAGGCTCAGCATTTGGCTCCTTGATGCAAGCCAAGCCAAGCCAAGAGTTATTTCTTCCTGCAGGGCGACAGGTGTGTCGAGCACTTCCCACACAATCCCTGAAATAAATTAGTTGAGCACAGATCCCCCTGTAAATGGGCAGAGTTCTATTGAACTCAAGGAAGTTGGCATCTGCTAAGGATCTTCCCCATGGGCGATGCAAAACAAAGCAAATGAAAGACTATCAAGATTAAGCCAAAACAGGAAAGATCAGGGACACTGTTAATTTCAAGCAGGCATTTTGCAGTCTGTGAATTTGAGCAGCCAGATGTGTGTGTGTAAACATCAGACACGTGACTTTTACGCTTGGCAGTAGGTGTGCACATGAGGAACAGCAACAAGTCTCAGCTCTGGTTGTCCCGGCTCCACTCATGCAATAACAGCAGAGCAAAGGATTCTCTAGGCAGGGAGCAGCCTACCATAGGACTTTGGAAGGAACGCCCCACCTCAGAAATGTGTGTTTGTACTACATTTTCCCAGGAAGAACATTCGTGTCTAGCGGCACTTCCAGCGGCCTGCTCGCGACCCTGGTGGCACAGGCTGATTCTGGCCAAAAGACACAGCAGCATGCCCCTGGATCTCTGCCAGCAGCTCTGAGTAGTGGTCAGAGCCCTGCACCAAAGTCCTTCTGCACACAGATCTAGCTGCAAGATGCAGCCCCAGTGACCGTAAATCTCTTTGCAGCTGGAAAGGACAGTTCAGAGCCAGGCACGCCGCAATGGGGGAAAAGGGGTGTAGAAAACTGACAGCACCAATCTGCTGGGCCTTGTGCAGTTTTAATCAGGAAAAACTCCAACTGGAGTCAGGACAGCTGCAAGCCGCAACCTGGGATTCAGCCTTTAAGTGTCACCAGCAGGGAAGCTGGTGGGCAGAGCTAGGGCCGACAGATGGCACACTTGGGGCTTGATCCTGCCAGTTGGGCAGCCTCTATTCCCCTAGACTTCCCAACGCCAACTGCTCTTGGGACTGGTACAGGGAGACACTCTATGCAAGCAGGCCACGAAGGAAATACTAATGGGCATTTTCCTGTTCTTTGTTTCAGGGCTCTGAATACATTTTCCCCCCTCCGGCCATGTCTGGCCACTCCCCAGCTGACACCTAAAGGAGCAGAGAACACCGGAAATGGGACAGACGACGTGGTTGTGTTTTTCTTTTCGGTACGAGGCGTTGTGGCACCAGCTGTTTTGGTCTTGTTATTTTTTTAAGATTAAAAAGTTCTCTCTATCTTATATATATTATATATATTATATATATAAACACTCACCAGGACAAGGGACAGTGCTTTTCCGAGAGACTGATAAAGCCAGCTGTATAACATTGCTGTTTGAAAATCCATGTCATGCATCAATGTATTTATGTTGTAAAGCTATTTATATATTGTTTATAAAGAGATATTTATAAAAATTTTATTTATGTAACTAAATGAAATGAGTCGAGCAGTGTAACTTTTTTGTCTTAAATAGTTGAAATATGTAAAAAAAAAAAAAATCATTCCATGTGGCATTTTGTAACCTGTCTTCATTTTTTGGATGGATTAATGTTTTCTAAAGTGTCAGATTAATCATTTTAACATCACGGAAAAAGGAAACAGCGTCTCATTGTTAAGAACAGAGAGAGATTTGCACGTGTGCCTCTGCCCTCTCACATGGTGCTCAATAAGGGTACGTCTACACCTTAACAACATCCGTTACTCTGAAATAACGATGTGAGGGGCTACACAGCTAGCTCGTTATTTGAAATGATGGGCGGTTTCTTTTGGCATTTGTAAACCTCATCCCACGAGGAATCGCGCCTTTTCTGAAATAGTTACTTTGGAAGAGCAGTAGTGTGGACTCTTCACTGTCAGGGCTGGCCCGAGCCATTTGTGAGCTCCAGGCTCCAGGAGCGGGGTACTGCCCCCAGGAGTGCGATGCATGCGTGGCCTTGCCCCTGGTTCATGTATGGCGCTGCCCTGGGCACGCAACGCATACAGAGTGCCGCCCCCACTTGGCCTGGCAGCCCCGCGTGGTGCCCCCTACAATGGGGCACCCTGGGCTGTCGCCCGCTTGGCCCGTACCTTGGGCCGGCTCTGTCCACTGCTGCTGTTTTGAAATCGCTCCTCCCCCGGGTCATTCAAAGTAATTATTCCACAGTGGCTCCTGGGGCTCTAAATCAAGGTAGCGTGTCCACATTAGGGGAGCCTGCCTCAGACTAATTTCCAGACTTCCCTGCAGTGTAGACGCTCTATTTGGAAACGAGCTATTTCAGATATTTCTTCTGGAATACCGTAAATTAGTGTAGATAACCCGCAGGTTATATACGTTTTTACAAACCCCGCATGGTATACATGCCCACGGGGTATACAAGTTTATTTTTACTCACAAGCAGCTCCCCCACCCAGAGGAGGGTGGGTTGTGCCTGGCTGCAGCTGTGCAGGGCCTGGGCATGAGTGTGGTGAATGCGAGGAGTGGATGAAAGCAAGATCCACAGGCTATACGCGTCTGCAGGTAATCTAAGGGCTTTTTTACACAAAAAAGAAAAATCGCAGGTTATACCTGGGTGTGGGTTATATTCGCTAAACTGCGGTAGTTTATTCCGAAATAACCATGCAGTGTAGATGTAGCCCAAGGAAATAAGTATGGCGCCAAATCCTGAACATTTTTAATGAAGACCCAATCCCGTGTCTGGGTGAAGCTGAGTTTAACTCTGAATTTGTGCAGGGTCCACCCACGAACAAGAACGGCCGTACTGGGTCAGACCAACGGTCCATCCAGCCCAGTCTCCTGTCTGCCGACAGTGGCCAATGCCAGATACCCCAGAGGGAGGGAACGCAACAGGGAATCCTCACGTGATCCCTCCCCTGTCACTCACAACAAACTCCATGAGAAGTTTACCACATCCCTGGGGTCTCAGGCGACATTCCCAGTGCGCCAGATGCTGATCAACATAACGCTGGAGTAAGTCCACCACCTTTTGTTGATTTTAAATAGGGATTTTGCCTGCATGGGGCCTGTAGGGCTGAGCCCTTGGGTTTGTTTAATAATTTGATACACACCTGGGCTATGTCTACACTGGCATGATTTTCCGGAAATGCTTTTAACGGAAAAGTTTTCCGTTAAAAGCATTTTTGGAAAAGCACGTCTAGATTGGCAGGATGCTTTTCCGCAAAAGCACTTTTTGCGGAAAAGCTTCTGTGGCCAATCTAGACGCGCTTTTCCACAAAAAAGCCCCGATCGCCATTTTCGCAATTGGGGCTTTTTTGCAGAAAACAAATCTGAGCTGTCTACACTGGCCCTTTTGCGCAAAAGTTTTTCGGAAAAAGACTTTTGCCTGAACGGGAGCAGCATAGTATTTCTGCAAAAGCACTGACAATCTTACATGAGATCGTCAGTGCTTTTGCGGAAATTCAAGCAGCCAGTGTAGACAGCTGGCAAGTTTTTCCGGAAAAGCAGATGATTTTCCGGAAAAAGTGGCCAGTTTAGACACAGCCCAGGGGTAGATAACCACTGACCCAACACTCACTGAAATTGGTGGAAAGACTGAAACGGGCTTTGGATCAGGCACCTTAGCATTAGTAAGAAAGAGGCCTGCGATGATCACTGTTATTCTAAGATTGAGTTGATTATTAAGTGACTTGTTGATATTCCCATTCGCCACTAGGCCGCAAGCCCCACCTCAAGTTGATTTATTTCCCTGTGCTTAGGGTGACGTGCAGACACACCAATACACAGAAGGTAGCCTGCGAAGGACTCACACCACCACTGTTGCTAAGATTCTTGCTCTGTAAAGGGCGTGAAATACTAGATCATTAAAATGATACAGAGCTTTAAAGAAAACGTAAGGAGAAGACAAAGAAAGACAACCTGGACAGTGCTTGGTCCTGCCGTGAGGATAGGGAACCAAACTCAATGACCTCTCAAAGTCCCTTCCAGTTAGGGTTGCCAGATAGTTGAAACAAAAATACCGAACAGCCTCCTCCCCCCAAAAAAAACACCAGGAAAAAAAAAAAGGAGTCCAAGACTTAAACCAAAAAAAAATAAAAATAAAATAAAACAGCATTAAAACAGCATGTCCCCTTTAAGAGGGAGTGCAGGGATAGGAACAGGGGAGAGGTTGAGTTGTACAAGTTCTGGGAGGACACAGAGGGTCAGTCCAGCTCCTGCCACGAACTCACTAGCACCAATCAAACCTGTGATCGGTGAGCCAGGCCCGTGAACAGAACTTAGCGGAGGGGAGACTGACATGGCTGTTCCACTGTTAGTCGGGCCGAGAGGAAGGAGGGCCCAGTGGTTAGGGCAGGAGCCTAAGACTTACGATATCCAGGTTTCATTCCTTGCTCTGCCAGATGCCCTATGGGACCGAGAGCAAGTCACTGAGAGTCTGATCCTCAGACGAGCTTAGGTGCCGAATACCTTGGAGGAGATGGGCCTCAGTTTAGCCCGGGGAGAAGAGCACTGCCTGGCCTCCCATGAGTGTACCAGCAGAGAGAAAGACGACCCCAGAGCAGCAAGGAGTGAATTTGTGAGGGCACATACACTACTCTCTGTGAGGCACTATGGGGCTGGGGCCCAGATCCCTCGCCTGCTTGCAGCACCACCCGGCATGGCCTGGCAGCCAGGGAGCAGGCAAGCCTGAGGGGTCAGCCTCTGAAGGGTGAGGAGTGTAGATGGCTCATTAGCGCACAGTGAGCATCTGAGAAGGCCCCAATTAGGTTTTCCTGACAGGAGCTCAGTGGGAGGAAAAGGCCAGGAGATGAGCACAGCATCCAATTAAGGGAATGAAGAGAAAGCAGCCCCGCCCTGCAGGGTTACAGTGCAGCAGCCCTGAACTCCCCGTGTCCTCTGGCATAGCATGTACGATGGGTTTCTGACCCACATTGCAGTGGGGGGACACCGAGGAAATCGCCACAATTCTTGAGCATGGTTCTGTCTCCCTCTGCCCCCGAGCAGCGGTGTCTCAGTGACCAGTAAAAGGCTGGGACGCCTGCCCAGAATGGCTCAGGGACCAGAGCCAGACCCATCAAAAGTGGGCCCAGAGCGAAGGGAGGTGTCGGGAAGAAGGCAGGGGACAGTATTAAGGACCCCCCTTGCCAGTGTCCCCGCCTGCACTTGCGTGACTGGTAGTGAGCAGCAGACCCAGTGGGAAGCCAGTATTTTACCCTGGTGTCACTGATGCCCATGTGGTCTGGAGCCAGAGCTGTGCCAGGGATGCTGGAAGGGGATGAGCCCAGGGTTGTACCAGACTGAGCTGGTCTCAGGCAGGAGGCCTTGTGGCTCAGCTTACAGCACCGTGCATGGAGGTGATCCCCTCGGGGGTCTGTTCCAGGCCTCAGACCCGCCCAGGACACCCACACAGTAGAATGGCCTCGTTCACCCAACTGCCCTGGTGCTAGAAACCAACCAGCGTTTCTAACACCGCGGCCGAGGCGGAAAGACTCGCTGCACCCTTGGCCGGCCCACGTGGACCCAGCAGCCCCCGGCGGGGCCTGCAGCTGCCCTCTTCTTCAGCACACGGGTGGAGACCACAGCGCTCGGCACAGCCCGCTTCGGCTCTGCCTGAAACGTCAGGCGGAGCAGGTGAAAACGGAGCCTGGGGCCCTTCCAGCCTCATTAGAGACAGAGACGGCTGCAAATGCATGTTAGGTGGCCGGCCACTAACTGTCTCAGCAGGTATCTGGGTGTCCCACCCTCTCCCGCCTTCCTCTCCCCACAGCCAGTCGATTCGCTGCTCCCGGCCCTGCCCCAGATACGCCCTGGTCCCTGCCATTCCCCGCTTCTCATTGCTGAGAGCCCAGATCAGATGGCACCAGGACCCAACCCAGCAGAGAAAGACGCCCCAGAGCAACAAGGAGCGAATCTGCCATTGGAAAGGGACAGAGCAGCTCTCGCCCTCCCCATCACCAGCAGGAGGGCTCCTTGGGGCAGCAGGACATCTGCCCCCTTCAGTTTCTCCAGGGCTATCCCGAGGCCGTGTGGCATGGGGGAAGCAGACAAGGCGAAGGGAAGAGTGTGGAGAGGTTTTCAGAGGGATTCGACGAACGTGAGTGGAAAACAACAGGGCTGAATCCAGCCCCTCAGCCAGCGGCTCCCCTTGCTGGGGTGGGAGAAAAATCAAATAACTCCAATTGTGTCTAAAGGGGGGGACTGTGCAGGAAATCAAAACTCTCTAAAAGAAAACTGCTGTAAGGGTTAAAAGTTTTCCAGGCCTCTCTCCCTGCAACAGAGAGAAATCAAATTAACTCTAATCAAGACCCTTAGAATGCCTCCTATCTCAAGTTCATGGATACTCCTAGTCTGTCACAATTTGTCATGTAAACCCTCATCTTTGTCACAGTTTGCCTTGTAGACTCCTCCATTCAAATTCTCATGTGGCTTTGTTCTGTAAAACTTACTTCTAGCACTCCTGGTGTGAACAGAAACATCTCAGAGTACTTCTGCTGAGACTTAGATATGTTAAAGAAAACAATCAACAACTAAACTGTCTGAGCATACTGTATAAAGGATCCCTGAACCTGTCTCTCAAGGCTGGCTGCTCTCACTCTGGTAGTGGTCAGCCTGCATGCATGCATAATAAAGTTTTCCTTCTAGGTTTCTCTCCTGCCTCACTGCTTTGACCTCCAGCCTCGGACCCTTCTGGGGGCTCTGTACCCCAGGGGAGCGAGATTTCCCCCACACTGGGCACACGGCAGCATGAACCGAATGAGGCAATTTATGAGGTTCGGGCTGCGGCAAAAGCCCACGTTCTCTGAAGAACTGAATATCCAGGCTAATGAGTTGCAAACTGCCTTTGTAAATGACACCTCTGCAGCGGCTCTTGCTGTCTGTGGAAAGAGCTAATAGGAAAATCATTAGGTGGTATCCCTTTGATATTGCCTTTTCTGTCCCCACAACAATTAACCCAGCATATTACCCATAATGCTCCAGGCCTACATTCCCTCAGCAGCCCACTTGTCACTTGCAGGGATGGAGGAGGAGATGACCTGGGAGAGGAAGGCACCTCCTGGAGAAAGCTTAGAAGCTTTAGGGGGGGAAAAATAAATTAACATTCTCGCCAATGACTTTCACAACAAATGTTCGCCCCTCATTGGAAACACGCCTCCACACAGATCACACATCAGGCTGATGTGGTCCGGAACGTCAAGGCACAGAAATGTTAAGTGACTTGCCACATGGTCACATAGCAGGTTTGTACCAGCGTGGGAACATCCCCTGCCTCAGCTGCAAGCCCCTCCTTCTTCCTGTAAAAAGCTGGACAACTCCCATTTGCAACTTCAGCTGTTTTCCCCCAGGATAAATACAAGCTCCTTGATTTCCAGTCCTTTAGACAGCGTGATTTCTGCCCTGTGCAGGCCAGCTGTCAGGAAGATGCTCCACTGTGTGATGTGACTGAGTCTGCTGGCCAGGATGGGGGGTGTAACTCGACTGATCGGGATATTAAGTACAGCATTGCCACTGGCAGGTGACCCTCTGGGAACAGGGTTACTCCAGCAGTTACTAAATGGCAGGACTTTGGAGGAGCTCACCACGCTCACAGTCAGGAACAGACCAGGTTTCCAGAAGAGGTCAAGCTCTTCTGAAAAATCAAGTATCACGCTGGGAGTCAAGCCCTTGAGGAAATGGCGTGAATTACTCCGACCTCCCATCAAACCCTAGGAGATCCCTGGGTGGACTGAGCTGGAACAGTGTAGGCAGCAGACTCCTTTGAGCTCTCGGGCGAGCGATACGTTTGAGACTCGTCTACAGTTCTTATGGCATCTCATTACTAACCAGAACTTCTGTGGAGCACATTCATTCATTGCTGCAGTGCTGCCGGACCCTGAAAAGCTGTGCTCCTGGTTCTCCCCAGTTACAGTCCACAATAAATACAGCTGGGCAGCTTCCGCATTCTGTATGTTGTGAAGTCACGGAAAGGGGGTTTGCCTGTCAATTTGTGGGGGGGAACTAGTTGCTCATACAATGACTAATGACTTACCTGGGAAATCTGTTCATCAATTAGTAACCGTCACCATGCCAGGTGTAACCAATCAGACTGGAGGGCAAATCCTCTTTCAAATACCTCTTTCTCATTTTAATTATTTTCCCCATGGTAGGTCCAAGCCTGATGAAATATCAGCAAAATGTCAACTGCCCCTGAGAGAGAAACCGACCTCAGCCATTGAGCTGAAAGAACAAAATAGTGACAGGTATTTCTAAAAACTCTGCTGAAAAAGCCAGCCAGACTGTCAGGTGAAAAATCAGACTGTAAGAATACAGGGCTCCCAGCCAAGGTTACAAATGAGAAGTGAGAATTAAAAATCTAAGTCAGCTTTCAAGGAGCAGCTGGATACTTTCTATTAGACTGGACAAAAATAAGCTAGTCAGTTTCATACTCGGATTCTTGCTCATTCGCACAATGCTGCATGGGGCGGAAACTCTGAAGGGGAAGCTTCATACAGGACTGGGACTCAAAGTTTGGCTTCCTGTTTCTGCCACTGACTTGCTGTGTGACTATAGGCAAGTCACGTAAGTTCTCCTTCCCTCCGTCTCTCCATCTACAAAATAAATAGGGTAACATTTCTCTGCATTGCAAGGACATTGCAAGGGGCTCAGATACTATAGCAATAAACAGCACTAAAATACCTCACTTTGTCACTAAAATGTCTCACTTTGAAGACAAATCTTCCTCTGGGAGGAATTCAGAGGCATTTCTATTCAGCTCAGTTTTTAACCAAACTGATTTTTACAGAAATGTATTTTGAGGGCAAGTTTAATCTCACGGCATTCCTTCATCACATATAACTATCCAGGATAGTACAGGACAGCTGGCAGTTTCTCAGGGTATGTCTACACTGTGGTGCTATTTTGGGATACTTCTGGTATCCTGATACAGCTATTCTGCATCTTTTGAACAAGCCTGTTATTTCGAAATATAACAAGCTCACTATTCCGATGTCTCTATAAACCTCGTTCCACGAGGCATAAGGGACATTTCGGAATAGCGGTTTATTTAGAAATACACTCGAAATAAGCTACGCAATTTGCCTAGGTCAAATTTCAGAGTTTACTTGGAGCCAGGAGTGCAGTGTAGATGCACCTCATGGAGACAGTATTAAAGGAATAGCAGCAATCTCTCCCGATATGAAGGAAAGACCGGAAGGAGAAAAAGAGGCCAATATAACTGCCTTAGGAATTCTTTATAAATCCTACAAAAAGTGGAAGCAAGAACAAATTGCTAAGGATGAGCACAAAAGAAGACGACAAGCAGAAAGGGACAAAATCAGAAAGGCCAACTCATGAGCTACACTTAACGAAGGACATAAAAGGCAAAACATAAGGAGAGAGGTTCTAAAAACACATAAGAAGCAAGAGAAAGACAAAGAAAAATGTAGGTCCACTATTTAGAGAAGAAAGAGACCTAATAATGGATGATACCAAGAAGGCCGAGATGTTTAGTGCCTATTTTGGTTGACTTCACGAAAAGGTTGAATGTTTAACACAGTGAACAAGGAAGAACCACAAGCCAGAATAGGGAAATAACACACTACAAGAATGTTTAGATAAGTTGGAGGTATTCAAGTTGGCAGAGGCTGATGAAATTCACCGTGGAGATTTAAGGAACGAGCAGAAGCAATCTCAGAAGCATTAGTGATTTTCTTCATGGAGCCGGGCAAGGGCCCAGAGGCCGAGAAGGGCAAAAGCAGTGGCAACTGGCAGGAGCTGGGGGGGGCAGGGAGGGCCACCCAGACGGGCAGGGAGGGGGCATGCCATTTAGCAATTAAAATGGTGGTGCACCTCCCACATGCTACCACGAGTCACCCGTGGGCAAACGTAGGACCAATTTTTAAGAAGGGTGAGAAAGAGGAATTATAGAGCAGCCATTCTAACATCAGCACCTAGAGAGATACTGGAATAAATTATTAAATCAATTCGTAACCACCTGGAGAATAAGAAGATGACAAGGCCTAGCCAACATGGATTTGCCAAGAACAAATTGTGCCAAACCAACCTAATTTCCTTCTTTGACAGATTTACTGGGTACACAGCTGGTTGAAAATCCATACTCAAAGAGCTGCCATGAATGGTTTACTGTCCATCTGGAAGAATGTACCTAGTGGGGTCCCATAGAGGATCACATAGTATTCACCATTTTCATCAGAAACTTGGATAATGGAGTGGAGAGTAAGCTTATAAAATGTGCAGCTGACACCAAGTTGGGAGGGGTTGCAAGAATAGCCAGACTGGATCAGACCAATGGTCCATCTAACCAAGTACCTTGTCTTCTGACAATGGCCAATGCCAGATGCTTCAGGGGGAATGAACAGAACTGGGCAATTATTGCATGATCCATCCAGTGTCATCCTGTCTCATCCAGAAACACGATTCTGGATTAGCAGGAGTGTTGTGAGCAAGACATGAGAAGTCATTCTTCCGTTCTACTCTGTGCTGACTAGGCCTCAATTGGAATATTGGGTCCAGTTCTGGGAAACACATCTCAAGAAAGACGTGGAGAAATTGGCGACGGTCCAGAGAAGAGCAACAAGAATGATAAAAGAGCTAGAAAACATGACCTTTGAGGCTGAAGAAATTGGGCAGTTTAGTTTAGGAAAGAGAAGACAGAGGGGATATGACGGCGGTTTTCAAGTATCTAAAAGGGTGTTACAAGGAGGAGGGAAAAAATTGTTCTCCTTGGCCTCTGAGGATACTACAAGAAGCAATGGGCTTAAATTATAGCAAGGGAGGTTTAGGTTGGACATTAGGAAAAACTTCCTAACTGTCAGGGTGGTGACACACTGGAATAAATTGTCTAGGGAGGTTGTGGAATCTCCAACTCTGGAGATATTTAAGAGCAGGTTAGACAGACACCTGTCAGGGATGATTTAGATGGTGCTTGGTCCTGCCGAGAGGGCAGGGGACTGGACTCGATGACCACTTGAGGTCCCTTCCAGTTCTATGAATCTGTGTGAAGCGGCACCTTGTAGGACAGGATAAACTGGTGATCTGGTCTGAAACTAACAATATGAAATTCAACAGACGCACATGTAAAGTACTTCACTTTGCGATGAAAAATCAGGTCCCCATTTTGTACTTGTCAAATACCTGACGAGGTGGCAGAGCTGCTGGAAAGATCTGGGGACGAGAGGGGGCCACAAATTAATTATGAGCCAACAATACGATGCCATGTGCAACAATACGATGCCATTCTGGGAGTATTAACAAGGGTGTTGCATGTAAGCCACAGGGAGTAAGTGTTATACTCCTCTTGGCACTGGTGAGACATCAGCTGGAGTGTTCTGTCTAGTTGGGAAGGCCACACTTTTAAGAGAGATGTGGACAAATTGGAGAGAGGCCTGAGGAGAGTGACAAAAATGATACTAGGTTTAGAAAACGTGATGTGTGAGGGAAGGTTAAAAAACCGGGCACGTTTAGTCTTGAGACAAGACGACTGAGAGGGGACCTGGTAAGAGTCTTCAAATATGGGAAGGGCTGATCCAGAGGGGACTGTGATCAGTAGTTTTCCATGCCCACTGAAGGTAAGACAAGTAGTAACAGGCTTAACCTGCAGCAAGAGAGAGTAGGACGTTTTTCCTAATATCTAACCTAGAGTCAAACACAGATTAGCTAGGGAGGCTGTGGAATCCCTATTATCGGAGGTTTTTACGAAGAGGTTCAAAAATAATCTCTGAAGATGATCCAGGTTTAGTAGGTCCTGTCTTAGCATGGGGAACTAGATGAGATTACCTTTAAGGGCCCTTCCGTCCCATCTCAGCAAAGACAGCATCACCAAATCCTTGGCCCCTTATGTTTCTGGCAGCCCTGCAGGGAATAAACTGGATTTCTGGTTGTCCCAAACATTTCACACTCCGTTCTTGTAGGCAAGGCGGAATTTTAGATGCAGGGTTTGTGTATTTTCTCCTTCCAACAAGAACAGAATGTATTGACTAGAATTCATGCTGCAGGACAGATAGAAGGACAAAGCACCAGGGTTGTATCTTGCTGCACCTCTCCTTCAAAGGGAGGAGATCTCTACTTGCCCACTAGCATTATGCGCCCCCCCAACGCTTCCCTCCCAACTCCTGGTCAGAGTATCTGATAGGCAGAGATCCCAAGTGGCACTGCACTGTCACTGAGGTGTCAGCCTGGGGAGCCATCCCCCAAAACCGTAACTGGCTTCAAAGCATTTCTGTCAACGCAGAGGCTGGTGTTAGATAGAGGCCTGGGTTTAAATGCAGAAGGACCTCACCTATCAACGTAGCCGAGTGTTATTCTTACTGTGCACACCACAAGACTGGCTTATTGTTGGATCTCTTCTGATAGGTAGAGGAAAGGGAAGAGGAATAGGTTTCAAGCAGCCAGAAGAGACAGAAAGGGTCAGCATCCATTGCTGCTGTGCCCTGTCCTAGAAATGCCTGACACTATCCGGGATTCTGTGAGCCATGGCAAGGGTGCCGATAGACATGTGTTGGGAGGAGGCACAGCTCCGCGATACAGCTGCCGATTAGTGCGACAATAGGCTGTGTTCCTCGCTGCTGTTCCCTGTGCTCAGCTCCAGAGCGAACAGGCGCCAATGAAAGGGAAAGCAGAGAATACGACGTGAGACCGACAAGCACCGATGGAGAAGGGAGGGGAGGAGGCAGCTCCCTTTATTTTGTCTCTCCAACTTTCACAGTCTTGGCATCTTGCAGCTGCGGGAGGCAAATGGAAGCTCCTGTGAACAGCCTGGCTGCCATCCCACTGCCATCCTGAAGCAAGGCACAGCTGCAGCGGGCCTGCTGTGAACATTGCCTGGAGCAAGGCATGATGCTATCCTCAACACTGGGAGACAGGAGTGGGGCGAGCCATGTGTTGGCAGGGGCAGCTAGCGTAGGCTGGCACAGAGCAGGCGAGCCCAACGGATCTGCTTTCACATCACTTACGGCACAGCACAAAACCACTTCCACTTCCCGCTTGTATGTTTCGCCAAGAGGAGACAGAGCTCCGCCCCCATCTCCACCTGCCCTCTCCAGCCCATCAATCTGTCACTCAGCATCCAGCGCCACATCAGGCTCCTTGTCCAAACTCTGACTCTGCCCCGCTGCAAGCTGCAGCATCCATGGTAGCCGTGGGGTGTTCCCATACGCCTTGCACTGCTCTCCCTGCATCCTTCCCCTGTTGTTTGTGGCCACACTGTCCCCTTGCTCCCAGAATGGCTCCCAGCCCAATTACCGAGCCACACCCCCACATCCCATATTTCAGCTCCCAAGGTTTGTCTCAGACCGAGCACTCAGTGCAGAGATTACGTTTCCCTCGGTACAGCACATGCTCTACTCTCAAGCACACAAGCCATTTGGGCCAAGCTGCTTGCTTCCCCAGGAGCTCCAGCCCCATCTCTCTCGCCGTAGTGTGCAGAAGGAACAAGTTGTGCTTTGCTGCACAGAGGCACTGCACAAAGCAGGGAAAACAAGGCCTAAGCATCCCACAGGGGCTTTCCGATTTTTGCACCACGATCGTAAAAAACTCAATTGTGAGGAGGCTTCAGCAGACTGAAGCTGTTGCTCTTCAGTGTGGCACAGCGGGTGAGGCTCGCAACGAGCACGAAAAGGGCCAATTCATGTCGATTTCACCGGCATGATCCTGGCACACCGCTGCTTCCTGAAGACCTAAGCCTCTTTCCAGGACCTGCCTCCTCACAAACAGGCTGGCCTGGGACATGAGCGAGCCGTAGAAAGGAGAGGATGGTAGCTGAGGTTGAAAACGCGGCCGTGGCGCCCTGTCATCGTTAGGGCACCAGTTCGCAGGCTGGTTTTTGCAGGGATGGAGGTTTTGCACAATGACCTACAGTTTGCGGTGGCGGTGCAGTGATTTACCTAGAACTCCTCAGTGGGGGACACACCACAAAAATCCAACTGGACCCACCCCCAGAGGCCACAGAGCAAGAGTGCAGGGAGCAGAGCAGAGGCACAGCCAGTTAGGCAACGTGACACAGCTGCTGCCTGGGGAAGGGATACGTTGAAAGGCTACAGAGATGACTTCGTGCTCTAGGCTCGTCAAGACAGTATGAGTCAAGAGCACTTGGGGCTTTTTAATTGATTGCGAGGGGGGAGAGGAAAACAGGAGCTAATCCAGAGGCTGTTGGGATGGAGGCTGCTCTGTTCCTCCCACTTCAGATTGAAGGTAATTTGGATAGTCCCCCTGCCTCCACTATTAGCGGCAGTTGTGTCTGTGCGTAGGTGAAAAGAGTCAGTTACTTCTGCAGATTTAGGTCAAACCCTAGAACAGAGTCTGGGCTAAAGGACGGGATGGTGCAAAAAGCAAAAAATTCAAGCTACCACAAAGAGGAGGAGATGTGTTCTGCATGGGACACGCCTATGAAAGGCCAGCTGAAGCGGCTGGTGGTTGAATTACAGCAAGGTCCCACCCCCACGTACCCCTAGAGAAATCTTCGAACCAAAGAACACATTGGCCCTCCCAGCTGACATGAGCTTCTGCTCACACAGCTGGCCATGCCCAGCACAGAAGCTGCTTCTCACTGCAGAGCGGATAGGTGAACTGAAAGGGAGGTGGGCCAGGCTGTGAAACAGTGCTCAGACAAGCTGAGAGGCACTCCCGAGGAGGCACACACTTTGCAAAGACTAGGACAGTGAAGTAGGACAGCCTCAATCCTTGAGCCCGACCTAGAGGATAAGACCCAGGAGACCTGGGTGCAGGCCCTGGCTCTGATACAGACCACTTCCATGGCCATGGGCAAGTCTCTGCATCTCTCTCGGCCTCAGCTCCTATCTGTAAAGTGGGAAGGACACTTCCCTGCCTGCCAGGGATGTGTCAACATGGAGTCAGTCAGCAGGGTGCTCCAATGAGCCAGCTGCGAGGGCTGGGTCCGCACCCAAGTAGCCTCACCCATGCTTGCCCACAGCTGCTCCAAAGCCAAGACTCCACTTTTACATTAAATCAGCATTTAATTTGTTCCAAAATGCACTTTTTCGTATGAATTGCAGTTTAGATCTCTACCCTGCCCTCCCCTTAAAAAAAACAAGAACAAAAAAACAAATACAGCCACCAACCTCCCCCACGAGGTACAAGTCCCCTGAAGTGAGCCTGTAACAAACAGCAAACCAAACAAAGGCTGAAATGCTTTAGAATCACAACAATGTACAAAAAAAAGAGTAAAATACAACCTGAAACTGTTCAAGTTCAGAAAGGCTAGTAAAGTCCATCGCTTCAGCAGGGGATGCCACGCCTGTCAGCGGGTTCTGGGTCACTGGCCTGCTACCGGGTCACAGCAGCTCCTCTTCCACACCAAAGTTCATCGGTAGGCACGGGCGAGAAGGTGTTATGCATTAAAGATTTCAAGAGGGGAACAATTCGCAAGCAGGCCTGGGAGGCAGAGACAGTGAGAAGGACCATGACTTCCGACAGGTCCCCAGCCACCTGCGATACGGAGCGCTCGAGAGAGAGCAGCTTGCTTCTTCCTCGCCGCGTTGAAGCCTCCCAGCTGGAGACTATTTCTTTAAATCAGTGGCCAATTAATAGGCTTAGTGAGGGCAGTGAACAGATTAGTAAACGCAGCCCAGCACTGGATCTCCCCGTCACAGCGTGAGGTAGAGTGTGAATAAAAATACTGGGGGCATGGGGAAGGTTCAAGGTTTCAGCGTAGAGAAGCTCCTGGCCTGGAAATTTTTTGCCTTCCCTTTGGGACTGGAGAGATCTGTGTAGGTAGCTTCCTCTCCCCCAGCCTGGCTTCAACAGCAAAGTCCCAATCTTGGGAGTCAGTGGATTTGCCATGGAAGAAATTCTCTTGAGCGCTAGATCAGCCTAGCCACTTCCTCACAAGAGGGAGCACAGGAAGGCCGGCTGGGAGGGAGCAAAACCTTCCAGAGATTCCATTCCCCTGGTGTCAGGGGTTTTCTGCACCTCAGGGGAATGATCTCTGCCTGAAAGTCCTTCTTGCAAGGCCTAGGAAAGCAGGTGACATCTTGGACATGAATGAGATTTGCACACTGTAGCCAGGCATGGCCACTTAGGGGCTGAATTCAAATCAGGGCTTTTTATTTGCCAGCCTGGAGAGGACTGGCCCAGAACCCACCGAAAAGGAGACACAAGGCCTTTGTTGCTCCTTCTGGCATCATTCATAGCTGAGTGATGGCTACATGGCAGGTTCTAGTGGCGGCTGGAGACCAGCCCTTTGACTTTGGACATCTTCTTTGTGGGCTGCCTTTGCTCTGCGTGGGGAGGACACTCTCGCTCTGCCAGCTGCTGTTCCATCTCTTGTGCTGACGACGAGGCCGTGGCTTTTAAGGTTTTCTTTATGTTTGTGACCTGGACGAGAAGAGACAGCGAATCAGCATTTACTTCTTCCACCCCATAGCAGAGAGGAAGTCCCTTGCTGCACATAGAATGGAAATGCCCTTGAGTTCTGAGAGTGGATACAAATCTCCCTGTAAACACACATTAAACCCTTTAGATTTGAGTTGATTAGCTGTCAGCATTAACAACCTGTGGGTGACCTGACCTAGTAATACTCTACATTGCACCTGGGTTGGAGGCAATTGGTGGCTGCAGATATCTGTTACTACACTCTGGGAGTAGCACAGTGACAAGCAAGCAAGACTTTCTACTGTTTGACTGCAGCCCCTCAGTGTCTGTTTACAGACAGGGAGTATCTGGGGATATGCACAGAGGAAAAAAACCCACGTAGAACAGCTCTGCAGAATGAAGGGAAGGTACAAGTACTT
Organism: Pelodiscus sinensis; assembly: GCF_049634645.1. Classification (NCBI taxonomy): domain Eukaryota; kingdom Metazoa; phylum Chordata; order Testudines; family Trionychidae; genus Pelodiscus; species Pelodiscus sinensis. Next base: position 49,860,877 of record NC_134720.1, read on the forward strand.
GGAGCTATCAGCCAGCTGATCAATGGTAGGAATGGAGGCTACCCTCCGACATTGGGGGTGTTTGACAAGCAAGCACATGCATCAGCTAACAGTGGGAAGTGCCATCTGCATGGTCCCTCACCCTGCAAACACTGGCACTCGAGGGGTTGCCACGAAAAGAATTAGTGAGCTGACAAGTGTAGCCTGAAATGAACATAGGAGTCAAGAGCCCAGACTCCTCAGGGCTAGAAACAGATGACAAACCCAATGTATCCTGGGTACCAGCCAAGTCACCGACTATAAACAGCTTTGAAAGGCCAGTGTGCACCTGCAGCGACGCAGAAGGCTGAAAGAAATAAACCTCCAGCTAATTCCAGGAGGACTATTCTCACCTCTGTGCAGTTGTATTAGTCACGATTTGTTCTCTCAAGCAAATACAATCAGCAGACTAAAACCACATGCTTATGCTGCCCTCTGCTGACCATCTCTGGATATTATAACAATTAGGGGGAAAACATTTTGTCTCAAATTCTCAAAAAGCAATTTCAGGATTTTGGGTACCATTTTGGGGTTCTCAAACTGACACTCTCAACTATTTCTGAAAGTATGGGCCATTTAAGACCCATCCAGTGAATGACAAACCTCTATTAAGAGAATTCAAGTTGGATATCCAAAATCACTAGCCATTTTTTGAAAATGTAATCCCTTGTAATCCCATTCCTTGGGATGGCAAGACGCTGTCCATATTTGCAAGATTAACAAATGAGGCTCTCTCAGCAATGGAAACAGTTTTCAAAAGCACCTTCTGCAGCTAAAATGTTGGGTTCCTGAGGAAAAGTTATACTGCACTTTCTCCGGTTGAGATGGAATTCAGAGAGATGGCTAGGAATAGCTCTGGAGACATTTTCAACAGCATTCTAGGTTCACATTAATTATTTGTTCTTACCGTAAAATCGCGAGTATAATGCGTACTTTTTTCCTGGTTTTTTTAGCATCAAAGTCGGGGTGCGCATTAGCCATAGGAGGCTTTTTTTTAAAGTTTTCATTTGGCGGTTCCGCGGCAGTTAATTAATCGCTGGACAACACAGGTTAAGTTGATTTTTATTAGCACAGACAAGCAACTATATACAGTTTCCCCTTTATTCGGCTCTGGTGAGGCCACATCTGGGTTATTGCGTCCAGTTCTGGGCCCTCCACTACAAAAAAGGATGTGGACGCATTGGAGAGGGTCCAGTGGAGGGCAACCAAAATGATTAGGGGGCTGGAGCATATGACCTATGAGGAGAGGCTGAGGGACTTGGGTCTGTTTAGTCTGCAGAAGCGAAGAGTGAGGGGGGACTTGATAGCAGCCTTCAACTTCCTGAAGGGAGGTTCCAAAGAGGATGGAGAGAGGCTGTTCTCAGTAGTGACAGATAGCAGAACAAGGAGCAATGGGCTCAAGTTGTGGTGGGAGAGGTCCAGGTTGGATATTAGGAAAAACTATTTCACTAGGAGAGTGGTGAAGCACTGGAATGGGTTACCTAGGGAAGTAGTGGAGTCTCTATCCCTAGCGGTGTTTAAGTCTCAGCTTGACAAAGCCCTGGCTGGGTTGATTTAGTAGGGATTGGTCCTGCCTAGAACAGGGGGCTGGACTTGATGACCTTCTGAGGTCTTTTCCAGCTCTATGGTTCTATGATTCTATGAAAAAGGTAAGTTAAACAAATGAAATCAACCCTGCAGCGCAAACAAGCAAATATGTTAATTGATCTTCTACTCATCTTCGAAGCTCTCGAATTCGCTTTTGTTAGAATCTTCCTCGAACAGACGAGCAATATCTTCCGGGGTATAGTCCTCGACATCTTCATCCAGGTAATACAAATCATTGTCATCTTCGCATACCGGTAATTCACCCTTGGCCGATTCATCGTTGCTCGGATCCATCCACAGGGCATCATCCTCGCTGCCATCCATAGCATTAGAGACGCTGCATTTCAGAAACCCCTTTCTTATCATAACGGGATCAAGTTCAAGCCAGACATCCGCTATCCACTGGGTAACATCTTGCAACATCGGTGTTTGCATACGTACACCTGCAGTAAATGTATGTTCACCTTCCAACAACCAGGTGTTCCATTTCTTGCATAGTGCATCTTTCAATGGCTTGTTAACTGTCACGTCAAGCGGTTGCAACATTTTGGTCATTCCACCAGGAATAATTGCCAAGTCTGTTTTGTCCTGCTGAAGCCTTTTCTTTATGGATGGCATACGATGACACCGATATGCATCCAAAACTATTAGAGACCGCTTTCTCATAAGTCCACCCAGCCGCTTTGCCCAAACCATCTGTAGCCAATCAAGCATTAAAGCTTTGTCAATCCAGCCTTTAGGGTGAACATGCACGTGAACGGTGTTTGGGAATATAACATTCTTCGGCATTTTCTTGCGCTTGAACACAATATAAGGAGGCAGCTTCATTCCGTTGGCCATGCAAGAAAGCATTACGTTAAACCTAGACTTTTCATGGCCTGTGGTAGCAATGGAGACAGTCTTGGCACCTTTCACTTCAAGCGTTCTGTCGTAGGGATTATAGAAATTTAATGGTGTCTGATCTGCGTTACCAATTAATGAAAGGACGTAGCAGTGCTGCTTGTGTAGTTTTATGATAAACTTTTGGAACTGTAGTAACTTGGTGTCTGAGTCCATGGGTATCTTCTGTGTGATTGTTGTTCAGCGTCGGACCGATAGGCCATGGCGATTCATGAACTGATCGTCCCAGCCATACGAAGCTTTAAACCCGGCTGTGTTAGCACACATTTTGGCAATGGTCAAAGTCTTCATCTAACCTCCACAATGCTAACACCACCGCCTTGCTGTCTACGCTCAGCAATCCATTCAACCAGCTTGGCCTCCAACTCAGGATATGCAGTGCTTTTACCTTGCTCAGCCATCTTCATCCAAGGCAGCGCTTGCAGGTGTTCTTTCTGCCGTCTCCAAAGCCGAATGTTAGACTCTGCTATGTCATCAAATTCATTGCTGGGCAGCTCTGTTGCCATGAGCCTCAGCATAGCTAACAACTAAGTTTTTCAGCGGTCGTGTAAGATCGCCGACAACTCATGGCATCCCAAAGAGAGCATGAAACGCCGCGCACTATATACTCATGCGCTCACGCGTGATTACCCGGCAATACAAAAAGGCAAGACAAAATACGGCAAAGTCGGAGTGCGCATTATAAATAAGAATTCAGTTTATTCTGGGATTCTAACGTTTAAAAGGTAGGTGTGCATTATGCATAGATGCACATTATACTCGCGATTTTACGATAAGTCTCAGCCATGTTAGCCTGTATCTGCAAAAACAATGAAGACAAACAGATTTATTTGAGCATAAGCTTTCATGGGTTAAAAACCACCTTCTCAGATGCAATATGCATCTAATGAAGTGGTTTTTACCGACAAAAGTTTATGCCCAAATAAATCTGTTAATCTTTAAAGTGCCACAGGACTTATTTTTATTTGCTCTTATTCTTTCTGGATTTTCATTATTCACTTTGAAATCCATAGTTGCAGAAACATCAGATTACTGTTGTGTTTTAAAAAAAATAGTTTTCTAACAAAGCAACACAAGGAACTCCCAAGCAAGTTTATAAAGGAAGACTCAGAAACCCGGTTTTGCTCATCAGCGAAGGTAAGTATAGTGGGGGGGGGAAGAGGAATCTGTCCTAGAGGGTTCATCATCACAAGACTAGCACACCTTTTCGGGCATGATTGACAGTCTCTGGCTAGCAAGCAGAAGCCCTGGCTGAACTGCAGGTAGTGCTGTAAAGTAGGGATGTTACATTTAGATTAATTGGCTAATCGAATAGTTGATGCAATTTGCATTGACTATTCGATTAGTCAATAAAGGGACCTCTGCCTTTGAAATGCAGCAGCAGCTCCAGGGCTTCAAGGCAAAAGTGCTGCAGGGAGCACAGGGCCAGTGGGGGACTCAAGCATTCCACTGCTGGCCCTGAGCACCTCACTGCATTCAAAGTGACAGACCCCAGCTACCCGGGCTACTCGTGGTGTTTCAAAGCAGCAGACCCCAGGCTCCATGCAGTGTTTCTGCTTTTGGAATGCAGCCCAGGCCAGCTGGGGACTCCCCAGCTGGCCCTGGGCTGCATGTGGCATTTCAAAGCGGCAATGCCACATGGAGCCCAGGGTCTGGCACTCAGGCTCTATGCGGTGCTGCCGCTTTGAACCACCCTTCCTCTTCCCCCTCACCCCTTGCTGCCTCTTTTTGATAGAGGCAGCAAGGGGGGGAAGCGACTAGTTCACTAGTGTGTTGACTATCCGATAAGCATTTGCTTATTGGATAGTCGACTAGTCGTTCACTTCCCTACTGCACGGCACTGCTGATATCCCTCAATCTTTGCAAGAGAAGGCTACAAGAGTCCTGCTCACATTAAGCGTGAGCCAAGCCCCTTAGTTTCTCACTTTAATAAGCACAGAAATTCACCACGAGAAACTTGGTGTATCAGACACACTTATCACCAGAGCGGACAGGAGAGCTTCCACACCTACCTCTGTCTCGACCTGCTGCTGAGTTCGGTTGTGGTTCTCTTTGTACTGATTGGCTCTAAGCACTTGCTGTTCAATTCCTAACAGAACTGCTTCACACCCATCACACCTGAAAATGGAACAACACTCATGCATTCAATGCTGGATTGCTTGAAAGGGACACTCACTTTGGGGGGGGGGAAGAGGGGAATCACAGTTCTGTCTGAAAAAGTCTGGGGACTTATATTTACATTAGCAACTAAGATGATTAGAGATGAAAGAACTTAGAGGGAAAAGATGTTTTATTCTGTTTCAGTCTGTTTACTGTGTGTCTCACAGCACTACTTTGCACCTACTCAGTTTCACTGCTCCATTGATGGTCAGTCTAAAAGGAATTTACACACTTCCTTGTGCCCTGAAATTTAATATGTGCCAGCAGCAGCAGAGCCAAAGCTGAAACAAGAGAGGTAGTAAACAGGTGTGTGAACAGAGAGGAAGCAGAGGCTGGTCCCAGCATGTCTGGAGGAATTGCTCTATTAGATCCTATTAGATTCACCACAAAGAAGCCAAAAAACATGTTCAAACTTTTTTCAAAGAGCAGGAATTGCTACTGAAAAGGGGATATATTAGAAACTTGGGTTTTTTAATTACTCAGAAAATAAGGGTGCGTCTACACAGCACCCTAAACTCAAAATAAGATACACAAATTGCATATCTTATTTCAATTCTATTTCAAAATTGCTTATTTTGAAATTTGGAGTGTCTTCACAGCACCAAATTTCAAAATAATGCACTATTTTGCAACATCCCTTCACCCTCATGAAACGAGGGTTACAGGGGATGCCGAAACAGCACGCCTGTTATTTCGAAAAATATTTTACCTCTGGTATCCCGAAATGGCTGCGCAGTGTAGACATACCCTAAGAGTGACACTGATAAGGTCCCCCTAAGAAATAAACAAATTGGATGACAAGAACACTCCTTCACTAAGGGCAGATCTAGTCTTTAAAGTGCTACATAGTCCTGTATTTTGTTTCAGCTACACCAGACTAACACGGCTACATTTCTATCACTATGACTTCCTTTATGCTTCTTGTTCTGACTTTCTTTACACTTCCTGTTCTAGGGTCCTGGAATCAAGGAGAGAGCAATCAATGGTCTATTTAGCATGTGTCCACTAGACCTGTAAATCAATCACCACAGTGCCCATCTGCTGGTACATGTAGGCATGCTCTCAAAGAAGGTCTCAACTTTCAATCACAGCGGAAAAGGTACTCAAGTGGGAAGGAATAGAAAGGGACTCAAGCAATGCAAAAAGATCCAAGAAGCTACTGCACTACTTCCTTGGAGGGGAGGTGGTAGGGAAGAGGAATGGAGAAGGGAAGAGAGAAAAACTAAGTGACCCAAGTTACCACACTTACCCAGCTACTTAATCTTAGTTATTTCTAATGCATCCATAATAGCTAGACAACAACTGTATTATGTAGTAAAGTGGGAATTAGTCACAGTCCTTGTGACATAGAAAAATGGCAACTCCTCTGGGTAATGGAGGAATCCTACAGGAAGAAATGAAAGGCAGTTTCCTAGAAAAATGGTAAAAATACACTAGAATAATCAAAGTAAAATGGTCTCAGCCAAAAGCATGAGGTCTGTTTCATCTCCAGCAATGAAGGGAGGCCTACAGAGATTTCTGAAGCACTTCAGAAGTGAAGTTTAAAGTACCGTGACTCCAAGATACAGTTTGGTAAGATTTGTCTGAGTAATTCTCATCACCAAAGGGTTAGTGGACAAAGAGAAGGAAGACGGTGGCATTCTATAAGTAATAAACAGGATGATATTCAATAAGGACAAATGCAAAGCACTCCATTTAGAAAGGAACAATCAGTTGCACACATTCAAAATGGGAAATGACTGCCTAGGAAGGAGCACTGCAGAAAGGGGTCTGGGGGTCACAGTGGATCACAAGCTAAATAAGTCAACAATGTGATACTGTCACAAAAGAAGCAAACATGACTCTGAGATGCATTAACAGGAGTGTGGTGAATAAGACACGAGAAGTCATTCTTCCGCTCTACTCTGCACTGATTAGGCCTCAACTGGAGTACTGTGTCCAGTTCTGGCTGCCACATTTCAAGAAAGATTTGGAGAAATTGGAGAAGGTCCAGAGAAGAGCAACAAAAATGATTAAAGGACTAGAAAACATGACCTAAGAGGGAAGGCTGAAGAAACTGGGCTTGTTTAGTTTAGAAAACAGAAAAGTGATAGGGGATATGATAGCAGTTTTCAAGTATCTAAAAAGGTGTTACAAGGAGGAGGGAGAACAATTGTTCTCTTTTGCCTCTGAGGATAGGACAAGAAGCAATGGGCTTAAACTGCAGCAAGGGGGGTTTAGGCTGGACATTAGGAAAAATTTCCTGTGATCACTGGATATTCCTGTTAAGCACTGGAATAAATTGCCTAGGGAGTGTGTGGAATCTCCATCACTGGAGATATTTAAAAGCAGGTTAGACAGACACCTGTCAGAGATGATCTACACCAGGACTACTCAACTTTGGAAGCCCCGGGGGCCACAATGTTACTCACAGCACACGCTGAGGGCCTCAACTTAAGTCTTGTTTCATATACATGCAAATATATATGCAAATAGCTTCTTTCACACAATGCCACAGCACTCCTGGCACCTCCTTCTTAGGGGCTAGAAATGCTGACACCCTGCACCCGTCCCACCCAGCCTGTCCAATTGCGTCTTTCAATGCTCATCCCACCTGGGAGATGCCTCGCCATTGTGGAGTGTGTTCCTGGTGGAGGCCATGTTCAAAAGCTCCCACCTGTGGGCTGCATGTTGAGCCCCGCATAAACCCAAACTGCACTGAGGGCCGCAAACAAACAAGCTGTGGGCCACATGTTGAATAGCCCTGATCTAGACAGTGCTTGGTCCTGCTCTGAGCAGGGACTGGACTTGATGACCTCTTGAGGTCCCTTCCAGTTCTAGGATTCTATAAGCAGCAATGGGCTTAAGTTGCAGAAAAGGAAGTTGAGGTTGGATATTAGGAAAAACTTCCTGTGAGGCTGGTTAAGTCTGAAATAAATTGCCTAAGGAGGTTTTGGAATTTCTATTATTGGAGATTAAGAGTAGATTAGACAAACATCTAATTGCCTAGATCAGGGGTGGCAAACTTTTTGGCCTGAGGGCCACATTGGGATTCCAAAATTATATGGAGGGCTGTCTAGGAAAGGCTAGGGGAAGATGTCAGGTTTTTGTCCAGGAGGGGACTTTTAATGGTATAAGAGTACTAATAAATGGAATATACTGAAACTAAGCCAACCTTTAATTCTTATAGGATTCTGAAAGAACAGGATGAGCTATTTCCTTTGAGACATTCCTAAACAGGTAGAAGAGCCTCCTGCTCACCATTCTTGAAGCGTTTTAATAATATTACTGATGTCCTTCTTTTGAATGTCTCTGCCGATACAGAAATCCACCTCCAGCACCTGGTTGCGCTGATCCAGTTTCCCCTGAATAATGTCTGTATACACAGCTTCAATGATTAGATCTTCCAGCTCCCTCAGATTCCTCATGTCCAGATCTTTGAGCAACACAGAGTAAGGAATGCACTAGAAACAGGAAATCCAAGAACAAACAGTCACTCCTAGGCACAGAATGGAAAGCTGAGCTTAGACTGGAAGTAGGACTAGTAGAAACATGCAATCAAACCAACGTTTACTTGCAGGATGTGTACAATAAACAGTGAGTGAGTGGAACAAAGGAGGCAGCTACTATTAGATTATGTCACACATAAGACGATAAGCTTTTATTACAGTAAGTTCTGGAGAGTGGGTTTGAGTGGCAGCATTGTGAAGGATAAAACAGTCAGTTCCCACCCCACCCTACCTAGAATGATAGAATCATAGAATAATAGGACTGGAAGGGACCTCAAGAGGTCATCGAGTCCAGCCCCCCGCCCTCAAGGCAGGACCAAGCTCTGTCTACACCATCCCTGACAGATGTCTATCTAACCTGTTCTTAAATATCTCCAGAGAGGGAGATTCTACCACCTCCCTTGGCAATTTATTCCAATATTTGACCACCCTGACAGTTAGGAATTTTTTCCTAATGTCCAATCTAAACCTCCCCTGCTGCACTTTAAGCCCATTACTCCTTGTCTTGTCCTCAGAAACCAAGAGGAACAAATTTTCTCCTTCCTCCTTGTGACACCCTTTTAGATATTTGAAAACCGCTATCATGTCCCCCCTTAATCTTCTTTTTTCCAAACTAAACAAGCCCAGTTCATGAAGCCTGGCTTCATAGGTCATGTTCTCTAAACCTTTAATCATTCTTGTCGCTCTTCTCTGTACCATTTCCAATTTCTCCACATCTTTCTTGAGATGTGGTGCCCAGAACTGGACACAGTACTCCAGCTGAGGCCTAACGAGCGCAGAGTAGAGTGGCAGAATGACTTCACGAGTTTTGCTTACAACACACCTGTTGATACAACCTAGAATCATATTTGCTTTTTTTGCAACAGCATCACACTGTTGACTCATATTCAACTTGTGGTCCACTATGACCCCTAGATCCCTTTCCGCCATGCTCCTTCCTAGACAGTCGCTTCCCATCTTGTATGTATGGAACTGATTGTTCCTTCCTAAGTGGAGCACTTTGCATTTCTCTTTATTAAACCTCATCCTGTTTACCTCTGACCATTTCTCTAACTTGCTAAGGTCATTTTGAATTATGTCTCTATCCTCCAAAGAAGTCGCAACCCCACCCAGTTTGGTATCATCTGCAAACTTAATAAGCGTACTCTCTATCCCAATATCTACATCATTGATGAAGATATTGAACAGTACGGGTCCCAAAACAGACCCTTGAGGAACTCCACTTGTTATCCCTTTCCAGCAGGATTTAGAACCGTTAACAACAACTCTCTGACTACGGTTATCCAGCCAATTATGCACCCACCTTATCGTGGCCCTATCTAAGTTATATTTGCCTAGTTTATCAATAAGAATATCATGCGAGACCGTATCAAATGCCTTACTAAAGTCTAGGTAATATGACATCCACCGCTTCTCCCTTATCCACAAGGCTCGTTATCTTATCAAAGAAAGCTATCAGATTAGTTTGGCATGACTTGTTCTTCACAAACCCATGCTGGCTATTCCCTATCACTTTATTACCTTCCAAGTGTTTGCATATGATTTCCTTAATTACCTGCTCCATTATCTTCCCTGGGACAGACGTTAAACTGACCGGTCTGTAGTTTCCTGGGTTGTTCTTATTCCCCTTTTTATAGATGGGCACAATATTTGCCCTTTTCCAGTCTTCTGGAATCTCCCCTGTCTGCCATGATTTTTCAAAGATCATAGCTAAAGGCTCAGATACCTCCTCTATCAGCTCCTTGAGTATCCTGGGATGCATTTCATCAGGACCTGGTGACTTGCTGACATCTAACTTTCCTAAGTGATTTTTAACTTGTTCTTTGTGTATCCTATCTTCTAAACTTACCCTCTCTCTGCTTGTATTCACTACGTTAGGCACACCTCCAGACTTCTCGGTGAAGACCGAAACAAAGAAGTCATTGAGCATCTCCGCCATTTCCAAGTTCCCTGTTACTGCTTTTCCCTCCTCACTAAGCAGTGGGCCTACCCTGTCCTTGGTCTTCCTCTTGCTTTTAATGTATTTATAAAAGGTCTTCTTGTTTCCCTTTATGCCTGTAGCTAGTTTGATCTCATTTTGTGCCTTTGCCTTTCTAATCTTGCCCCTGCATTCCCGTGTTGCTTGCCTATATTCATCCTTTGTTAGTTGTCCTAGTTTCCATTTTTTATATGACTTCTTTTTTATTTTGAGATCATGCAAGATCTCCTTGTTAAGCCAAGCTGGTCTTTTGCCATATTTTCTATCTTTCCTACACAGCGGAATGGTTTGCTTTTGGGCCCTTAACAACGTCCCTTTGAAATACTTCCAACTCTCCTCAGTTGTTTTTCCCTTCAGTCTTGCTTCCCATGGGACCTTACCTACAAGTTCTCTGAGCTTATCAAAATCTGCCTTCCTGAAATCCATTACCTCAATTGTGCTGGTCTCCCTTCTACCTTTCCTTAAGATCACGAACTCTATTATTTCGTGGTCACTGTCCCCTATACTGTCTTCCACTTTCAAGTTCTCAACTAGTTCCTCCCTATTTGTTAAAACCAAATCCAGAACAGCTTCTCCTCTGGTAGCTTTTTCAACCTTCTGAAACAGGAAGTTGTCTCCAATGCAGTCCAGAAACTTATTGGATAGCCTGTGCCTCACTGTGTTAGTTTCCCAACATATGTCTGGAAAGTTGAAGTCCCCCATCTTGGGCTTTGGATAGTTTTGTTAATTGTTTAAAAAAGGCCTCATCCACCTCTTCCACCTGGCTAGGTGGCCTGTAGTAGACTCCTAGCATGATATCACCCTCGTTTTTTACCCCTTTTAGCTTAACCCAGAGACTCTCTACACAGCTATCTCCTACGTTCATCTCCACTTCAGTCCAAGTGTGTACATTTTTAATATACAAGGCAACCCCTCCTCCCTTTTTTCCCTGTCTGTCCTTCCTGAGCAAGCCGTACCCTTCCATACCAACATTCCAATCATGCGTCCCATCCCACCAGGTTTCTGTAATACCAATGATATCATAGTTGTATTTATTGGTTAGCAATTCCAGTTCTTCCTGCTTATTACCCATACTTCTCGCATTTGTATATAGGCATCTAAGATACTGATTTGATCTTGCCTCCCTGTTGTGCCCTGACCCTCCTTTCTCCTTGCCATTATAGGCCGTAGTCCCCCCCATTTCCAACCCATCTCCCAGTCCCGCACATTCAGCACTTACCTGTGGGCTTTGCTCACCTGCCCCCGTCGAACTAGGGATGTCAACATGTACTTGACTATATGATAAACTGATAAGCCTAGGCTTATTGGTTAATTTTGTTGACTACATGCATTCCCCCTCCCCCACCTTGCTGCCTCTGTTTCAGAGGCAGCGGGGGCAGGAGCTGGTGTGGGGGAGGGATGCAGGCTTAAAAGATAGAGGCAGTAGCATGGGGGTGGGCACCATGGAGTCAGCTTAAAAGCCAGTTTACCCCAACACCTGCTCCGTGATGCCACTTGCGTCTCCGCCCCCCCATTGCGGGGGTCCGAGCGTCCTGTGGACAAAGGATGCTCCACATCCCTCTGTACCAGAGGCAGCATTACAGGGCAGCTGGCAGCCGGTCTGTGTGAGGAGCTGGTTTTTAAACTGTCTCCCCTTGCAGACCAGCTCCCCCTGTGCTGCCAGGCCCGCCCTTGGGGTCTATCAAATACTTGTGCAACCGCTAAGATTTCATGCGGTTACATGACTATTCAATTACCCGATAGCAACATCCCTACCTAGAATTGACAAAGATTTTCAAGAGGCAGATGGACCAGAGGGTCCCATCTCCATTAGTAAATCTAAACTCCTTCCAGAAGGCCCATTTCTCACACTTATAGAGTTCTTCAGCTACTCCAAGCTCTCGTTCCTTGAAAATCCATTATAAGTTACTGAGTTCCATGAATACAGGGGGACTGCTGTACATTGTAGGTAATTTTCAAGTCACAGCTTTTCCAGAGCGCACATGCAGCCTAATGCACACCCACGTACAATACTTGGATGCCACTTGCAGAAATGGTTGGCATCACTTTGCCAAGACTTCTGTACCTTACCTTCATTCTGGAAGCCAAGCTTACAATAGTTAAGTGTTTCAGCTTATTCTTCTGGGCCCCTGTTAGCTCTGGCAGGTTATCCTTGTTTGCTGTTCAAAAAAAAAAAAAAAAAAAAAGGACAGAGTTATGGAATTTCCTTCAAGAATTCAACAAAACTTTCAGGTGAAAGTTTTTGACCAAGTTGCACCCCAGAAGTCAGTAGCACTAACGACTCCTTCTGCTATGTAGGAGTGCTAATGAGGACCCAGTGCTGCTAAATGCAACAGCTGGACCACGTCCGTGGGGAAACATAGGCTAAATTAAAAAGCAAGTCAGTCTGTTCCAAAACCAGACCCACAAAAACAACATAATGCACATGTTCACAGGTGAAATCCTGCCAAGACATATGGTTAATATTTTGTTTCCAGGACCAAACTATTTGTCCTCGTTCAGTAAGCTCATGCTAATAAAGCCTTGGACTTTGATTTCACCAGCTGTAAAATGTGGATGATGCTTACTTCTCTGAAAATCAAGTTCACAGAGAGAAATTATTAATCTAGATACTTCTAGGGCAATCCCAGCCCAACAGTACCCACAAGCCTCTAACGTATTCACAAATAGAAGGGAGGCTGGCTACTTTCAAAAGCATAGGCATTCTTTGGAATGTGTGTGTTAATGAAAGATTTAACATTTCAGTGACACTGAAGTTGACTGGCCCACATGGAACCCATCTCATCCATCTCACCCAATCCTTTCCATTTTGGGCTCCTCTGTCCCTTTCCCATTTTGGGGGGATTTTTTTTTATATTACACTTTCCCTTACTATCTTACTTTTTAATACTTTCCAAAGGATTGCACAATGCTTCATGAAGTGTCCAAGCGACCATATATAATTCAGTTTAACATCTTTCTGAGGGGAAATACCAAAGAAACCCACCACAGCAGACTTTACCTCCAGAAAGAGAAGCGACACAAAAATGAGACCAATTACATGAAATGAAAAGTTACAGTCACAAGCGCATGCCTGCAAGCTACATGGAAACTTCTTTAAATCACGGTATTATAAACTCAAGCTATATCTATACCCAAAATGATTTTTTTTTTTAAAGAGGACCAAAAAATGCCACCATGGCTAAGCTGAGTAAAAGATTGAATTAGAGACAATATATCCTTTAAAAACTGGAAGTCAAAACCTACTCAGGAAAACAGAAAGGAGCATAAACTCTGGCAAGTCAAATGTAAAAGTATACTTATGCAAGCCAAAAAAAGAATTTGAAGAGAAACTAGCAAAAGACACAAAAACTTAAGAAACTTGTTGCTTTAAGTATACCAGAAGCAGGAAGCCTGCCAAATAATCAAAGGAGCACTCAAGGAAGACAAGGTCTTTATAGACAAGCAAAATCAATTCTTTGCATTGATCTTCACAGCAAAGGATGTGCACGAGATTGCTACACCTGAGCCTTTTCCTCCCCCCCAAGAGACAAATCTGAGGAACTGCCCCAGATTGAGGTGTCAATAGAGGAGGTTTTGGAATAAAGTGATACATTAAACAGCAATAAGTCACCAGGACAAGATGGATTCACCCAAAAATTCCAAAGAATCTCAAATGTGAAATTGCAGAGCTATTAAATGTGGTATGTAAGCTATTGCTTAAATCAGCCTCTGTACCAGATGACCGGAGGATAGTTAATATAAGACAGATTTCTTAAAGAAGCTCCAGAGGCCATTGTACTAATTACAGGCTGGTATGCCATACTAATTACAGGCTGGTATGCCTAACTTCAGTACCAGGCAAATTGGTTGAAACCCAAGTAAAAAACCAAATTAGCAGATGGATAGATGAACACTGTATGTGGGAGAATAGTCACAGGTTTTGTAAAGAGAAAGCATGCCTCACCAATAATTAGAATTATGTGAGGGGGTCAAACAAGCATTTACACAAGAGTAATCCAAAGGTTATAATGTACTTGGACTTTCAGAAGCCATTGGCAAGGTCACTCATCAAAGACTCTTAAGCAAAGGAAGCAGTCATGGGATAAGAGGGAAGATCCTCTCACAAATCAGTAACTGGTTAAAAGATAGAAATCATCAGTTTTCACAGTGGAGAGAGGTAAATAACAACTGGGTCCCCCGGTGATCTGTACCGGGATCACTGTTGCTCAATATATTTATAAATGATCTAGAAAAAAGGGTAAACAGTAAGATGGCAAAGTTTGCTGACAATACAGAATTTCAGAGTGCGAAGAGTTATATAAAGAGACCTAACAAAACGGGGTGACTGGGCAACAAAATGGTAGATAAAATTCAATGCTGATAAGTGCAAAACGATGCACACGGGAAAACATAACCCCAACTATGCATACAAAATAATGGAGTCTAACTTAGAAGAAAGATCTTGGAGTGATGTGGCTAGCTCTCTGAAAACATCTCCTGAACATGCAGTGGCAATCAAAAAAGCTAACGTTAGAAACCATTCTAAGAGAAAAATATCATAATACCATTGTATAAATCCATAGTATGCCTACACCTTGAATTCGGCATGCAGTTTTGGTTGCTCCATCTCACAAAAGATCTACAGGTTGAACCTCCCAAATCCAGGACTCTCTAATCCGGCAACATCCATGGTCTGGCAGGGCCACAGATGTTGCTGGACCAAAGAGCCCCAGAGGAGGCGGGAGCAATGCAGGGACTGGGGAGCCCAGGCTGGACCAGGAGGCATCTGGGGAGCCCCTGCCCTGCCTGGGAATCCCTGGTGTTAGCGGGCCAGGCGGCAGCCAGGGAGCTCCCAACCCAGCCAGGGAACCCCCAGCAATAATGAAGCCAGGTGACTGGGGAGTCCTGGCTCCAGCTGGGGAACCAGTCTGCTGCAGGACTACCCGTGGCCCGCACCCTCCAGCCTGGAATCCCAGCAAACCACTGGTGGCAGCGGGGCCAAGGTGATCGGGCAGCTTCTGCCAGGGAACCCCATGGCTGAAGAAGGGGTGGTGGAGGCTGCTGGCCAGAATCCTGAGCAGCAGTGGGGCCAGCCCTAGCAGTGGAGCCCCAGGAGACCCTTGGGCAGGCAGATGAGTGGGAGTGTGCCAGTCCAACATTAGGGAAGCCAGCGGCAGGGCAGGGAGCCCCAAGGAGAGGAGCCCGGGAGCAGGGCAGCCAGCAGGGGAGCACTGACCTCCCCTGGTCCAGCAAAATCCCTGGTCCGGGACAGCTCAGGTACCGAGGGTGCCGGACCAGAGAGGTCCAACCTGTATTAGAAATGGAGAAAATACAGAGACAGGCAATAACAATTATTAAGAACATGGAACAGCTTCTATATAAGGAGAGATTCAAAAGATGAACTGTTCATCTTAGGAGAAGGGGGATAACAAGAAGTCCAGTGGCACCTTAAAGACAAACAATTTATGACAGAAGTCTGTGGAATTGGGAGGAGTGTGGATAAAATGACTAAAAAAGTGTTATGCACACCTTCACATACCCCAAGAACTAGGTGTCATCCACTGAAATTAACAGCTAGGAGGTTTAAAATGAATAAAATCAAGTACAGTACTTCTTCAAACAACGCACAGTAAATCTATGGAACTCGTCACTGGGCAATGCTGTGAAGGCCTAATGCAGAATGGAATTCAGAAAAGAATTAGATAAGTTCCTGGAAGACAGGTCCATCAACAGCTGTTACTCAAGGTGATCAGGGTTCCTCAATATCTGACTGCAAGAAGATGATACCGGATGACGGGATGGAACACTCAATAATTGCCCTCTTCTCTTCGTCCCCTCTGAAGCAACTGGCACCTGCCACTCTTTGAAGGGAGAATATGGGCTAGATGGACCATTGGTCTGACCCAATACAGCCGTTCTTATGACTGTACATTTAGTTTGTCCTGCATCATGAAAACTGCTGCATGCAGGAAGGGGAGGCTTAAGGCAAGGATATTAGTGAAAATCCCTACTCTTCCAGGTCATGCCCTGGGATCTAACACCCATGCAGAGCAGACAGGTCCTCTAACTAACCACATCCTAGAGACCCACAGTCTGCAGAGAAGTAATGAAGCTTGTTCTGGCTCCATATCTACAGAAAATCCCCCCCCGTCCCTCAATATACCTACTCAATTTGTTCTCCAGAGCTTACAACTGAAATGCTCAGATATTACTATGATGGGTATCAAGACATCTTGGACAGAACTCTTTGTAAGGCATTGTATTACTCTGGATTCAGGCTGCTGCTCACAAATATTAAGTACTGCCTTCTGTCTGAACTGAAGTGTAAGCACAAAAGGCACAGCAAGCTTGAAATGCACTTTCCAGCAGACATCCTCTCCTGATTCAGATTGGGTGCCTCTGAGTTATATACAAGTGATTACATCCTGGTGGACATGTCTTTGCTTTACCATATGTAGAGGTTACAGAAGCCTAAGAGCAAGATGGGTCATTTGCATAACACCATTCCTGAGTTCAGCCAATGCCAAGCAAGAACGCTCTCTGGCCCACTTTAAGGCCAGCTAGACAAGCTATTCTTCTTTGAGATTCTTCCCTTTGTAGACATTTTCTCAGTATTCCAAAAACATAGCAAAACCTGGATTACAGAACAGATTTAGTTCCTGCCAAATATTTCCCAAACAAATTAAGATGTTTAAGCCATTCAAGTGGAGAAAAGCGATTCAACCCAGTGAAATTGCAACACTCAAAATTACTCTAAGAACTCACTAGTAGATGCAATGCTTTTATTTAAACAGATACAAGGTGGAGCAGTTTCCAAAGACAAGCACGTGTCATTGTGTGTGAAATGCATGTGCAAATGTGTACCTAATTTGCACCCATTATCAAAACTACACATTTAGACTAGACTTTTGCACATAAAAAAGGGCGATTTGTCTAACAGCTTAGGCATGCATGCATGCAAGTACTGTGTTTGAACACACACACATCCAGGACACAACTGCATGTGCATTTGAGAGTTGTGCCTTTTGGTGTGAATGTAAAAGGTGACACAAACCCCATCTACCAACTTCTGTTCAGAACGGATTTTCAAGACTAGGTTACAAACCACTGAATGGGAAGATTCCCTAATTTCAAAACAGATGGCGAGTTTGTCCTCTGCAGAATCAGTGTCTTTTGAACATGAGGAAGAGACACCAAAATACCGCTGCAAGTCAATTCATATCACAGTGACTCAGCTCAAGAGAGGCTAGTAAAATGCCCATTCTAATCATCTACACCAACCCGTAACCGTTTGGCTATTGCTCTTCTTCCATAGTCAGCTGAAAAAAAGATTTCTCACGCAGAAAGCCTACCACAGACAGAATTTTACTCTTAGACCCTTTCAACCTGCCACATTTATAGAGACATTGCTTGGGTAAGTTGGCTACCTTGAGTTGCCCGGCTGTACTCATGGCAGGACTAAGCATTATTCTAGACCATCCCGGACAGCTGTTTGTCTATCCTGCTCTTAAAAATCTCCAGTGATGGAGATTCAACAGCCTCCCTAAGCAATTTACTCCAGTGCTTAACTAACCTGAGTCCTGTGGCACCTTATAGACTAACTGCAGTGTAGGAACATAAGCTTTCGTGGGCAAAGACCCACACTTCGCCTGACGAAGTGGGTCTTTGCCCACGAAAGCTTATGCTCCTACACTGCAGTTAGTCTATAAGGTGCCACAGGAGATCCTCGCCGCTTTTGCAGATTCAGACTAACACGGCTACCCTTCTGATAACTAACCTGAGAGGATGTTTTCCCTAATGTCCAAACTAAACCTCCCTTGCTGTCCTATCTTCTTGTCCTATCTTCAGAGGTTAGGGAGAACAATTTTTCTTTCTCCTCCTTATAACACCCTTTTATGTATTTGAAAATTGTTGTGTCCCCTCTCAGTCACTTTTCCAGACTAAAGAAACCCACTGTTTTCAATCTTGCCTCAGAGGTCTTGTTTTCTAGACCTTTAATTGTTTTTTTGTTGTTCTCTGGATTTTCTCCAATTTGTCCACATCTTGTTGAAATGTGGCGCCCAGAATAGATGCAATACTCTGATGGAGGCCTACTCAGCTCAGAGTAGAGTGGAAGAATGACTTCTCCTGTCTTGCTTACAACATTCCTGCTAATACATCCTAGAATCATATCTTTTTTTTGTGACAGTGTCACACCGTTGATTCATATTTAACTTGTGATCCATTTTGACCCCTCGTTCCTTTTCCACAGTACTTCTTTCCAGGCATGCATTTAATTGTTTCTTCCTAAATGGAGATTTTGCATTTATCCCTATTGAACTTTAGCTTATTTACTTCACACCATTTCTCTAGTTTGTCCAGATAATTTTGAATTTTAATCCTATCCTCCAAAGCACTTGCGACCCCTCTCATCTTGGTGTCATCCACAAATTTTGTGTACTGTGTCATTATCTAAATCAGAGGTGGGTAACCTTTTTTGGGTCGGGGGGCCACTGATCCACAGAAAAATCAGTCAGAGGCTGTACATAAGCGAGAAACAAAAAACCCCCACCACCGCCAGCGTGGGCTCCGCAATGCTGGGGGGAGCCAGATCTAGGCAAGCCGGGGATTGCATCTGGCCCCCGGGCCTTCGGTTCCCCACCCCGATCTAAAACATTGATGAAAATATTGAACAGAACCAGGCCCCAGAATTGATCCCTGCAGGACTGCACTTGTTATTTCCTTCCAGCACGACTGTGAACCATTGATAACTACTCTCTGGGAATGGTTTTCCAACAGCTTTGCACCCACCTTATAGTAGCTCAATTTAGGTTGCATTTCCCTAGTTTGCTTATGAGATGGTCATTTGGGACAGAATCAAAAGCTTTACTGAAGTCAAGATATATCAGATCTACCGCTTTCGCCTATATACAAGGAATGTTATCCTGTTAACGAAAGTTATCAGGTTGGTTTGACACAATTTGTTCTTGATAAACCCATGCTAACTGTTGCATATCATCTTACTATCTTCCAGATGTTTGCAAACTGATTCCTTAATTATTTGCTCCATTAACTTTCCTAGTACGGAAGTTATGATAAGTCGATTGGCCTGTAATTCCCTAGCTTGTCCTTATTTTCCTTTTTATAGATCGGCATTATATTTGCCCTTTTCCAGTCTTCTGGAATCTCTCCTGTCTTTCATGACTTTTTAAAATAAGTGAAGAGCTGCACAGGCTAGTTCTGAAAAGATTGGATGTAAGCGAGTAGTCAAGTAACCAATAAACCTAGGTTTATCAGTTAGTTGAGTAAACTACTCGACTACCCGCATTCTCCCCCTCCCCCCCGCCGCCTCTGTATTAGAGACAGAAAGGGGGGAAGGGAGAAGCAGGAGTTGGGGGGAGCCAGCCCCTCTCTCTGCAGTGCTGCCTCCTCCCCCCACTGCTGCCTCAATCAGAGGCAGCAGTGCAGGGGAATGGGGGGAGGCTGCTCTGGCAGCAGCCCCTGTCTGCAGGGGTCACAGTTCCCCCCCCAGGACTCTTCACAGACAGGGGTTGCTGCCACGAAGCAGCCCCTGTCCAAGGCGGCCAGGACTGGCCATGGGCAGAGGCTGCTCCACACTGGGAACCCCCACGGAGAGGGGTAGTTGTACCTGGCGTGAGCCTGGACTGAGCAAGCCTGGCTCAGTCCCAGCTCGCACCGAGTGAGGAATATACCCTCACTGCGGCTCTGTAGTTTAAATGTAGTAGGAGCTGGTCTGCCTGCCGCCTGGCTCTTACTACATTTAAGCTGTAAAGCCGCAGTGCGGGTAGCTCCTGGAGCCAGCACGAGCCGGGACTGAGCCAGACTTGCTCAGTTCCAGCTCACTGCGGGTCCAGGACCTACCCCTGCTGCAGCTCTGCAATTTAAATGTAGTAGGAGCCGGTCTGCCTGCCCGCAGAGCTGCAGCAGGGGTAGCTCCCAGACCCAGTGCAAGCCGGGATTGAGCTCCTTCCCTTATCAACTAATTGTGTAGTTGATAGAATTTTTATCGACTACACGATTAGTGAAATACCTACTTCTTAACATCCCTAGACTGCGTTACCCCACTCAGCCATTTCGATCATTGCCAGGTTCTGAGAGCATTTGCTTAATGCAATCTCTTACCGATGTAATCTGGATACGTTCCATAGGCAAACAGATTCAGCAACTGGAAATAAGCAGCATTAGGCCCTTCAGCAAGCTGGAGAGGAGGAAAGTAAAAGAGATCTTTTGTCAGCCAAAAAACTGGTATAGTTTCTCCTGAGTGCTGGTTTTAATTACACATATAATATGTAACTTAAAAAATACATGAAAGAAGGGCTACTTTCAGAGGACTGGATCCTTTTCAACATTGTGTAATCAGCACTACATTTCAATAGTTTAAAATCAGGATAAAGATGACAATTCCATGTATTAAAATTTGAGTTTAGTTTACGTAGTCAATTACTTCATGTAATAGCTTAGATAAAATGAAGAAAACGTCCTCTTGAATTCGGCTTGTGTTCTTATCATAGGACTGCTGAGCAGATTATGGCATTGGTAAGTTAAGAATCTTTACTAGCGACTGGGAAGCTGACACAGTTAAATTGCACAATGACAAAATCTCAAAACAAAGCAGGTTAGAGCATTTTAAAACTGTCTGTTTCTGGAAGTTCTATACTTTCTCTCAAACAAATAGTGCAACAGTTGTCACACTAACCTCTGTTAGGGATGTTAGATAATGTGTAATTGAATAGTTGTGTAACCGCATCAAATTTTAGCACAGCCAGTGCACTCCCAGCCCCACTCCTGGGAAGCCCCTGACACTTTGTGCTGCTGTCTTTTTTTTTAAAACCAGTTCCCCGTGCAGACCAGCTGCCACGCTGCAGCATGGGAATTTCCTTCGACTACTTGATTAGCTGATTAAATGAAATTTAACATCCATATTTAAATCAAAACACATAAGACAAAAGTGATGCCCTCATGTACACCAGGTCCTCAAGATCTGTAAATCTGTCATTTTGACTTAGGGAATGACAGAAGCATTGGAAAACTGTGGTAAATTATGTCAGGCTTTGCCCTGGATGAGCATTCTACCATCTTAGTTTATTACATGCGTGGAAATTCCTAGGAGATCCCTTAAACCAGGACTTAGGGGAAAAGGAGAAAATATAGATGGAACCATAAC
The DNA here is from genome assembly GCF_049634645.1 of Pelodiscus sinensis. Taxonomy (NCBI): domain Eukaryota; kingdom Metazoa; phylum Chordata; order Testudines; family Trionychidae; genus Pelodiscus; species Pelodiscus sinensis. The sequence goes on from NC_134720.1 coordinate 49,882,154, forward strand.
TCTTACCTCTTGCACGTTTGTTAACTCCAACAGTTCTCCAAAGACGTAAACCCCAGGAGCTTCTAGCACTTGGTTTATCAGAGCAGTCAGGGCTGATCCGTTGGTGCCTTTGGCTAATAAAATAAACTGCTCAAGAAGATTGCAGGATGGTTTCTGTTCTCCTGCCATTCTAGATTTTTCAATCTGCCAAAAAGAAATTGTTTTAATGACTCTCTCCTCCATCTTTGTACAAAATGCTACTTAGGATCAGGAAGCATGGCCAGGATTTTAACATTACAACTTAACTTTGCCTTGTTGTTCATGATAATTCAGAACTACTGATGAGTGTGGGACGAAGGCATTGTGGCCAAAGTCCTCTCTGTCCACAGAGCAGCAACACTCAAGCAATAGCTTTCAAACCTTCCTGCACACTGTCCTGCCAACATGCCTCACCTATCCCCTAAAGGAAGGGGGTTCCATGGCTTTCCATTCTTTTGAGACTGCCAAGTGGTGACAACTATGATGGTGGGTTGTGATGGCTACTAGGAACTGGCTGAGACTCCCTCCACCTCAACTCATTACAAGGCAAACACCAATTGATTTAACCCTTTTTTAATATATATATATAAAATCCAATTACAAAAACTAGTATACTGCATCTTTCCCAAAAGTATCTGAATATCTGTCAGTTGACAAAGCAGGAGCATGAAATTCCATCTGCTTTCAGAGCCAAAGAGGGGAAAATGAAAAAGCTTTGTCACCAGCTTACTTAGTTATTGTGTATTTTTGCTAAAACGGCAGAGTTAAATTGATTAATGTTAATTACAAGGCTTAAGTGATAAAAATACCTTTTCTTTATAAAAGTAAGGCTTTGACTTCAATTCTGATCCAACACATCTGACCTGTATTTTCACTCTGAGTATTATCGTTTGAGTTCTGAAATGTCAAATCTAGTTACCAGCTGACAAGTTCAGAAAATAAAAGTGGCAAATTTCAAGTCACGTGCAAGCTACGAAGAACTTGATCTCCGAAACCCTGCATCACAATTGGACATGATTTTTTCATGTTATACAGGCAGTCCCCGGGTTACATGGATCCAACTTGCATCAGATCCCTACTTACAAATGGGGTGAGGCAACCCTGCACTAGCTGTTTCCCCCCAGCAGACCAGGGAGATGCGAAGCTAGCGCTCCCTCCCCCCCCCCCCCCCAGCAGACCAGGGAGACGCGGAGCGGCTTTTCTCAGCAGACACCTCAGCTTGAGAATAAAGGACTGAGGGAAGTGAGGTGTGGGAGAATAAAACTGAGCTCTGGAGAAATGTTTGGCTAGAGTTTCCCCTACAATATGTACCAGTTCCGACTTACATACAAATTCAACTTAAGAACAAACCTACAGTCCCTATCTTGTAAGTAACCCTGTATTTACAAACAAGAGATTATGGTGACAATTGTAAGATCTTGTTGTTAACCTCTGTGTTTGTATTAGTTCCACTAATAATGACCGAGGGTTCTGGGAGGGCTTGTACAAGCACAGGTTGCTACAGTTTTATTCTATTATCCAAGCTAGATTAAAGCTGACTCACATAGGTCTACTTCAACTGCTGTCACATTCTGTGATTGAAATACAGTTATACCCTGTGTCTCATAATACATCTTGGGGTAAATAAGTATTATCATCTGACTTCAGTGAAAAGGACACTGAGGCACAAGTGATTAACTCAAGGTGACATAGGGAAAGTGACAGAACTGGGAATGAAATGTAGATTTTCTGGCTCGTAGATAAGTGAAAAGTTATTATGCTATTTGTTAGCATCAAAGCAGATTTACTTTCATCAGTAGCTCTCGAAGTGCTTTCCAAGTCTAAGTAAGTACTATTATCCACATTTTACAGATGAATAAACAGACTAAAAGGTGAAACAGTTTGCTCAGGAACAGCAAATCACTGAGAAATGGATAGAACCCAGGTCTTCTGACTCATTTCCATAGCCTAGCCCACTGGTTTTCAAAATTCGTTGCACCATGACCCCTTCTGATAAAAATTACTACATGACCCCAATCAGCTGGGGGGGGGGAACCAAAACCTGAGCCCACCTAGCTCCAAAACCCACGGAGGAGGGGACAAAGGCAAAACCAGAGCTGCACCATGCTGGCCAGAGAGGAGAGGAAGGGCAAAGGTGAAGTCTAAGTGCTTCAGCCCCATGCAGAGCACCTGTAACCTGAGTCCCACTACTTCTGCTTCAGCTCTGGACAGTGGGGCTCGGGCTTCAGCAAGTCAAAATCAGCCCTAATGATCCTATTAAAATGGGGCTGTGACACACCTGACCTGGAGTCTGAGAACCGATGCCCTAGCCAATGAGTCAGGACTACCTTCCTGGAAAAAACTGATCATTTACCCATCCTGCAGGATTCTTTTTTGGCTCTGTTCTGCTGTCCACACTCCAGATTGCAATTTTCCATACAGCCAATAACACTCTTCCTTAAGTGCCACCCTCAGGAGCATGGTGATAGCACAGAAGCAAATGGCAAACCTGACATGAGTGGCCACGTGGCAACATCGTTCATGATTTCTTCTTCAGTTTGCTAAGAACTGAGGAGGTACCTAGATTTTGTTTTGAGTTCAAACAAATGTGGCTAGCCATATACCCAGTATTTTCAAGTAAACAGTAGCACTTGCATCACACTTCACTTGTTCACACTGTGGTTTTGGTTGTCAAAGCTGGTGCAAAACAAGATTTTTCCAGACCATTTGTCAAACTTAATATTACCTTTTAATTTTTCCAAAAGAAAACCATGCATGTTTGCAACCTGAAAGTCCATCTTCAGAGACACAGGTGCAATACTCACTGCCTGTATTTCCCGCTTCTACTGTCTTATGGCAGGGTCAAGACAAACTGACCCACAGAGGGAAGAGCAGAAGAACACACATATATCTCACAGCAACATGCTATCCAAAGATCTGGGGCCTGAAGATGAGTGTTAGTGCAAGGGAGAAAGCGGGGATTTATCTCGATGTAGCAACCAAAACACTCAGCACAAAAAGGTTTAAAGCTAAATGTACTGTGTATCTTCTGTGTAGAACTATTTGCCTCCGACAGGAGGAGCATAACAAAGGTCTCTGCAAATGCCCACGTGTTTAGACCACAATCAGAAATGAATTCAAACAGGCAAAGGGCTGAAAGTAAAATAAGGTGTCCTGGAGACAGACATCTCGCCTTGCACAGGACACAAATAGTAAAGGCGGCCTCAAATGACATAGCTCAGACGTACATAGGACAAAGCTACCAATTCAGCCCAGGCATTGGTGACCGGCTCCTTCCACTGAAGGCAACAAACCCCTAGTTTACACCAGCGCACGGTAGCCCCATCTCCTGCACCAAAGCGGCAGAGCGCGCGAGGAGATGGCAGGGCAAGAAAGAGACGCTCCGCCCTCTCCCCCACCCTCCTGTTCATAGAGAGGAAGGGGACAATTAAAATCCCAAACATTCACGGGGGGGGGGTCAGGGAGCCCCCTGCTCGGGGGTATCAGAGAAGGGAGGGGTCCAGCCCGGGGCACCCCCGGGGCGGGTGGCGCCATGGGAGGCCCCGTAGGAGCCCCCCCCCCGGGGTAGCTCGGAGGCAGGATCCGTGGGGGCCCAGCCAGGGAGGCGCCCCACAGCCGCGCGGGAGCCCGGGCAAGGGGCGCTGCGGCGGCGGGGCGATGGGGAGGCCTCGTCCCGGGGCCGGGAGCGCCCAGTAGCGGCGGGGGGGAGGGGAGCGCGGGGGGGGGGGGGGGACCCCTCAGCCGCGCGGCGGGCCGTGGGCGCGGGGGGAGGGGCCTTGCCTGCCTGCTCCGTCCGGCTCCCGGCGCCTCGCCCGCCGCTCCTCAGGCCGCCATGACAGCGGCGCCCGCGTCCTGCGCTCCGCTCCTTCCCCCGGCCCCGCCGCCCGCGCGCCGCGTTCCGCCCGCCGGCGGGCCCGCGGAGGAGCGGGCTGGGGGGCGGCGCGGAGCTCGCGGCTCGCGCTGTGTCGCTCACAGGCCAGGCCGGGGGGGGGGGGGCAGGGTCAGAGGTCAAGTAGGAGCGGGGGGGGGGGGGTCAGACGGGCCTCGGGCTGCCAGGTGCCCCCAGGGTCACCCCCTTTTGGAGACAACCGGCTGTAGGGGCTCGGGATCGCCCTGGGTACACTAGTGTGTTGTGCCTCGGGTAGCGCCCCTAAGCTGTGGTCAGAGAACAACCCGGCTACGTCCACACTGGCACCCCCTTCCGGAAATGCTTAAAACGGAACGGGAAAGCGCGTCTACATTGGCAGGGTGCTTTTCCGGAAAAGTGTCCGTGCCAATGTAGATGCACTTTTCCTCCAAAAAGCCCCGAACGTCATTTTCGCGATTGGGGCTTTTTTGCGGAAAAGAAATCTGTGCTGTCTACACTGGCCCTTTTCCGGAACAGTTTTCCGGAAAAGGACTTTTGCCCGAACGGGAGCAGCATAGTTTTTCCGGAAGAGCACTGATGATTTTACAGTAGGTTTTACAGTGTAGACAGCTGGAAAGTTATTCCGGAAAAGCAGCTGATTTTCCAGAATAAGTAGCCAGTGTAGACACAGCATGGGCGTAAGGCCTATAGGTCTGAAACCTGACCGTTGCTGGCCAAGGCGGAGGTCAGAGGTCAATGTGGGTTTAAAACTGAGATGTTGTTGGTAGATCTAATACCAATGAGGTTGTGTCTACGTTGGCGCGATCTTGTGCAAAAGCAGCTGCTTTTGCACCAAAACTTGCTGCCTGTCCACACTGGCTGCGAGTTCTTGCGCAAGAACACTGACGTTCTGATGTGTGAAATCAGGGCTTCTTGCACAAGAACTATGATGCTCCCGCTCAGGGATAAGCCCTCTTGCGCAAGAGCTCTTCCAGAAGAGGCCAATGTAGACAGGCAACATGAATTTCTTGCGCAAGAAAGCCCTATGGTTAAAATGGCCATCAGAGCTTTCTTGCGCAAGAGATCATCTACACTGGCACGGATGCTCTTGCACAAAAGCACATGCCAGTGTAGACTCTCTCTTGTGGAAGAGTTTTTGCACAAGAACTCTTCCGCAAAAGAATTCTTCTGGAAGAAGGTGCCAGTGTAGACGTAGCCTGAGTGTGTTGGCTTAACAGAGTGGATGAGGATGATATAGCCCTATAGACTTTTTCCTACATTGATCTCCACTATGTCCCTGCCACCTTCTGACTGCTCTCAAGAAGCTATACAGAAATCTCCATAAAAAATATAGAATCATCGTGCCAGTGTAGACACAGCCTATCTTGCGCAAAAGCAGTCGCTCTTGCGCAAAAACTTGCTGCCTGCCTACACTGGCTGCGTGTTCTTGCACAAGTAAATTGATATTCTGATGTATGAAATCAGGGCTTCTTGCGCCAGAACTCTGACGCTCCCACTCAGGAATAAGCCCTTTTGCGCAACTGTTCTTGCGCAAGAGGCCAGTGTAGACAGGCAACATGAATTTCTTGCACAAGAAAGCCCTATGGTTAAAATGGCCATCAGAGCTTTCTTGCGCAAGAGAGCGTCTACAATGGCATGGATAATCTTGCACAAAAGCACATCTCTTGTGCAAAAGCACATGCCAGTGTAGATGCTCTCTTCTGGAAGAGTTTTTGCACAAGAACTCTTCCACAAAAGAGTTCTTGCGCGAGAAGCTGCCAGTGTAGACGTAGCCATAGAATATTAGAACTGATAGAGACTGAGAGGTCATCAAGTCTAGTTCCTGCACTCATGGCAGGATCAAGCACCACAGATCATCCCTGACAGATGTTTGTCTAACCTGCTCTTTAAGAAACTACAATGATGAAAATTCCACAAGCTCCCTAGGCAATTGATACCAGTGCTTAACCTCCCTGACAGTTTAGAATTTTTTCCTAATGTCCAACCTAAACCTCTCTTGTTGCAATTTAAGCCCATTGCTTCTTGTCCTATCATCAGAGATTATGGAGAATAATTCTTCACTCCTCTTTATAATCACCTTTTAGGTACTTGAAAACTCTTATCATATTGGTCTTCTCTTCTCAAAACTAAACAAACACGTCATATCAAATGTCAGAGCTCCAGGGCCTTTTGTTTGTTTCGGGCTGCTACCCACCTAAATGGGTTTGCAGCCTGATTCTTCATCTGCATCATCTCCTGTGTCCTCCTGTGATGATGGTCAAGAGGAGAGCTGGCCGGCACTTGGTGACTAAAGGGTTAAACTCAAGTAGCTAAGGGTATGTCTACACTACCACCCTAGTTCGAACTAGGGTGGTTAATGTAGGCAACCGAACTTGCAAATGAAGCCCGGGATTTGAATTTCCCGGGCTTCATTTGCATCTTGCTGGGCACCGCCATTTTTAAATCCCCGCTAGTTTGGACTCCGTGCCCGCGGCTACACGCAGCACGGAGTAGGTAGTTCGGATCAGGCTTCCTATTCCGAACTACCGTTACTCCTCATGGAACAAGGTGTACCGGTAGTTCGGAATAGGAAGCCTAATCCGAACTACCTACTCCGTGCACGTGTAGCCGCGGGCACGGAGCCCGAACCAGTGGGGATTAAAAAATGGCGGCGCCCGGCAAGATGCAAATGAAGCCCGGGAAATTCAAATCCCGGGCTTCATTTGCAACTTCGGTTGCCTACATTAACCACCCTAGTTCGAACTATGGTGGTAGTGTAGACATACCCTATGGGTGTTGGCAGGCACCCAGAAGAACCAATGGGATACAGTGCTGAAATTTGAATTGTATATAGATACCTAGCTGCTCTTCCTTTGTGTGAGTTCTAAGTTAAGGACTGGAGAGAGCAATGTGCAATAATCAGGACTACCATGCATCCAAGGAATTTGGGGTATGGAAGTCGACCGGACCATTGAAGGGATTGTGAGTAAAATAGGGATGTGAAGGACTAGTAGATAGGATAGTTGACTAGTCACTTCCCCCTTTTTGCTGACTCTATTAAATAGATGCAGGAAGGGAGGGAGAAGAAAGGGGGTACTTCAAAGCAGCAGTGCTGCATGGAGCCCGGGGTCAGCTGCTCTGTGCGGCGCTGCCTCTTTAAATGCCACGGGGAGCCCGGCATCAGGCTCCTCATAGCATTTCAAAGTGGCAGTGCCATGTGGAGCCCAGGATCAGCTGGGGACTCCAGCTGACCCCGGGCTCCGTGCAGCGTTGTCACTGTGGAATGCTCCGGGGAGCCCAGTGTTGGACTCCTCGCAGCATTTCAAAGCAGCTGAGCTGCTTGGAGTCCAGGGTCAGCTGGGGAGTCCATGTTTTGAAATGCCACGCAGAGTCCGGGATCAGCTGGGGACTGACCCTGGTCTCCGCACGGCACTGCTGCTTTGAAACGCCACCAAGCTTCGGTGCTTTCACCCTAGGGCTGTTGCTATACTTCAAAGACGGAGGCACCCTATCAAAAAATGCATCGACTATTCGATTAGTCCAGGGGTGGCCAACCCGCGTCTTGCGAGCCGCATGCGGCTTTTCTCCCTCAAAAGTGCAGCTTGCGAAGCCACTCCTATGGCCCCCTCCCCCAAACAGCCCCAGCCTGTGCTCACTGGGGCAACAATTCAAAAAGGCTTCTTCGTAGAAAGAGGTTTACCACTGTCAGAAAAACCCCTCTGTTCTTTTGACTTTCTGTCGAAAGAATGCAATAGTAGTGTAGACATAAGTGTAGTTTTTCCGGAAAAACAGGCTTTTTTCCGGAAAAGCTCTGCAGTGTAGACATACCTATTGTGAAAAACTGCAGGTGTCAAGGGCCAGAGGATGGGGCAAATGATGACAATCAGTCTTGACTTTCTGCTTTGCATAGCAGCATTGAAAGCTCCATTCCCATCTCCTCATTAATTGCTGCAAAATCAGAGGGAAAAAACCCACCATGGGCCACACAAAGCTAAAAAAACCTGAGGAGCCAGGGGATGAATTGCAATGGATAATACCTCTGCATCCTTCAAAACCGGGATGAAAACTATAACTCAAATTGTCTGCTGGTAAAAGCAGGTGTAATTCTTTTGAAGCTATTGGAGTTGTGCCTGCTTAGGCAGGCAGTGAATTTGATTCTGTGACTCCACAGAGAACACAATTCTCTCTGCCTCCAGATGAATGAATGAGGGACATATAATATACAACTCCCAAGAGACTAACTATAGAAAGCAGAACATTTTTCATTTGAGAATGGAGGTTAACTTCACAACAAACTACTGTACTTTAAAAGTGAGGGGAATTTACCTAGGTAATTGATCTCTTGATCCAGGGCTGACCGTAGGCACAGTAATGCTTTTAATCGCTTGAGAATCTATGTTTAGAAGGGTGAGTACTGATCTGGCAGGGCATGGGCCAGTTTAGTTTCGCCACTCTGAGGGTGTGTCTACACTACACTGTAGGTCAAAATTGCATATCTTATTTCCATCTTCTTTCAAAATAGCTTATTTTGAAATTTGGCGTTATCTATACAGCACTTATTACAAAATAAATCGCTATTCTGAAATGTTCCCGTTCCTCGTGGAATGAGGTTTACAGGGACGTTGGAATAGCGAGCCTGTTATATTTTGAAATAACGGGTGTGCTCATATGACACAGAATAGCTATTTTGGGATACTGGAGGTATCTCGAAATAGTTTTGCAGTGTAGACGTAGCCTAAGACTTCCAGGGAGGGGGAAAGAGCCAGAGGAATACTTAGTACCAACTACTTCAAGACAGACCCAAGAAAACCAACAATAGAACACCACTTGTCATCACCTACAGCCCCCAACTTAAATCTGTCCAACAAATTATCAATAAACTACAGCCTATACTGGAACAGAATACTGAACTCCGAGAGGCTCTGGGAGACAGACCCATAGTCTCCTATAGACAACCACCTAACCTCAAGATGATTCTTACCAACAACCACAGGACATACCACACTAATACCAACCCTGGTACCTTTCCTTGCAACAAACCCCGTTGCCAACTTTGTCCACATATTCACTCTGCTGATACCATTATTGGACCTAACCAAGTGAGTTATAAGATCAAGAACACATATTCCTGCGCATTCAGAAATATTATTTATGCAATCATGTGCCGAAAGCGTCCATCCGCGATGTACATTGGACAAAGGTCTCAGACACTTCGCCAAAGGATCAATGCCCACAAAACAGATATCAGACAGGATCACAAAGAAGAAACAGTTTCTTGCCATTTCAACCAGAAAGGACATTGTCTCAACGACTTGATTACCTGCATCCTGCTTCAAAGACCTTTTAAGACTTCACTTCAAAGAGAATCCTCTGAACTGTTATTCATGCTTAAATTCAACACTTTACACTCAAATTTGAATAAAGACGCTAATTATCTTACCCATTACAAAGATAGCTTCCCCAATTATCACCTCTAATATCATTAGCTCACAGACACTTACCTCTCCCCTTTCCCCGCTCTATCCGCCTTCTGTTCTGAAATTTGATTTGTCCTTTTCATATGTGTTCATTTTTTTTTATTGTATCCTTTGGTATATATGGTTGTGACAGTTTTCTTCCACTATTTGATCTGAGGAAGTGGGTCTGGCCCACGAAAGCTCATCACCTATTAAACCATCTTGTTAGTCTTTAAAGTGCTACATAGTCCTGTTTTTTAACTCAGACTGCAGTCATCCAAACTTATGAAAATCAGACACAAGGGCCCAATCCAAGGGAAATTAGGTCCCTAAATACCTTCCAGCCAAGGCATCTGAAGCTGGGCACCCACAAGCACACAGAACTAATGAATACTTCTGAAAATAGTATCCTTATTTTTTCATAAAGCAACTATAGTAGTTGATGGTGGAGGATGGTCAGAATAAGAGTTGGAGAATCACACCTCCTGGGTGTGTTTTCCTACTCTGCCTGAGTCTCACTGCGTCTCAGTGGGAAAGTCCCTTAATTTCTGCATGCTTGTCTCCTGATCTCTTAAGTGGGGACAGTAACGATTTCGTGCTTCATAGGATTCATAGGGTTTTCCACCTCAGGAAATGAGTAACTTTCACTGAAGTCAGCAGGAGTTACTCATCCCCTCTGGTGGGAAAATCAGGCCTCTAATTGAGTTACAAGCTTAATTCATTCATTTGCAACAGACTTTGAGATTCTCAGTTGAAAGTTGCTCTGGGAGAAGCAAAGGACTTAATGGCTGTGTCTAGACTGGCAGGTTTTTCCGCAAAAGCAGCTGCTTTTGCAGAAAAACTTCCCAGCTGTCTACACTGGCCGCTTGAATTTCTGCAAGAACACTGACTTCCTATTGTCTGAAATCAGTGCTTCTTGCGGAAATATTATGCTGCTCCCGTTCGGGCAAAAGTCCTTTTGCGCAAATGCGCAAAAGGGCCAGTGTAGACAGCTCAGATTAGTTTTGCACAAAAAAGCCCCGATTGCGAAAATGGCGATCGGGGCTTTTTTGCGGAAAAGCGCGTCTAGATTGGCACGGACGCTTTTCCACAACAAGTGCTTTTGCGGAAAAGCGTCCGTGCCAATCTAGACGCTCTTTTCCACAAATGCTTTTAACGGAAATCTTTTCCGTTAAAAGCATTTGTGGAAAATCATGCCAGTCTAGACGTAGCCAAAGTGTCTTCACCTTGGACTATCTCTGATGTGTGAAAATCTGTCTTGGTGCTTATATGACCCGAAACACCTTCTTATTAGAGTGTTCTTTAGCTGCAGTGTTTTGGACAGAGTAGAGATGTTGAAGCAAGAGAAAAGAAGGTTACAATATTTAAGATGACAGATCACCAAAGGGTGGACAAGTGTTACAGCAGTGGGATCAATGACTAATGTGTGGAGCTTGGTGATAGTAAAGAGGAAAAAGTGTGATATCAGTCTACTTAATATCACTGGTCTGCCTGAGGGACTGGGAATACATTTCTTAGAACCAGACAGCAACTGGATTTCAAGATCATGCTTTTAGCCAATTGTCCTTCCCCTGACCCTTTCCTCTTTGCAACTGATGCTGCTCTTTTGTTCTCTGGCCTTTTAAAAAAAAAAGACAAATGGGCATTGACAAGTTTGAGTTTATGCTGTAGTCCAAGGGTGGCAAAGGGGCCTCCACAGGCTGGATCCATCCTACCAAGCCAGTGGCTCCACCCCACAACTGCCCCGTCGCTCCCCCGTCTCCAGGCCAATCTAGACCTGAGGATGGGGGAGTTCGTGAAGTCTCCTTCTCCCCCTCTCGCCCACCGCTAAGGGCGCACAGTGGCTAGAGAAAATCAGCTGTTTTACAACAGCCGGCATTTCTCTCTGGCTGCTGTGCTCCCTTGGCAGGATGGGGGCAGGAAGCGAGAGACTTTGTATGTTCCTCTGCCCCCAGACCTTGATTGGCCAGGGGTGGGGAACCGCACGAAGTCTCCTTCCCCTGCCAGGGGCGTGTGGCATCAGAGGAAGCCACCAGCTGTTTTCTCTCTAGCTGCTGCATGCCTCTGGTATGGCGGGGGCAGGGAGCAAGAGACTTCGTGCATTCCCCCCCCCCAAGCCGTGATTGGCCTGGGGGTGGCAGGAGTGCTCAAGGTCTCCTCCCGCTGCGGCACCTAGAGAGAATGACCAGCTGTTTTAAAACAGCTGGTGATTCTTTCTAGGTGTTGGGAGGGGGGGGGAAAGACTTCACACGCTCCTCCACTCCAAGGCCAGTCAGGATCTGTGCGGGGGAGCAGTAGAAGACTTCTGGCCCTGCCCCTGCCGCCCAAGGCCATGCCCCTTCTAGGGTGGCCCAGGGCCACTACAGAAATTTATGAACTAGCCCCCTTTTAAAAATTATTGCCTACCCCGGTCTAGTCCCAGGATGGGAGTGGGAGGAGATGGGGGCGGATGGTAGGAAGGCGGGATTAATGAAACAAAGTGACTTTCTGGGATTGAACTAATGAAATGGGGAGTCAACAAACCCTAGATGAAGATTTACAATACAGAGTTGCAAACACTATATAGAAAAGTGATAGACACCAACATCCCACATGAAGACGGATTACAAGCAATTAGAAACACTATCCCAGAGGACACCACTGCCAACCTGATAGCAGACCTATGTAACTTTGTTCTCACCCACAATTATTTCCAGTTTGAGAACAACTTATACCTCCAGATCAGCGGCACAGCCATGGGTACACGCGTGGCCCCACAGTATGCTAACATCTTTATGGGCTGACCTAGAACAACATTTCCTCAACTCCCGTCCCCTTTTACCCCTTCTCTACTTACGCTACATCGATGACATCTTTATGATCTGGACGCACGGTCAAGAAACACTGGAGACATTCCACAGAGATTTCAACAACCGACACCCCACCATCAACCTCAGCCTGGACCATTCTACACGAGAGATCCACTTCCTGGACACCACAGTACAAATCAACAATGGAAAATTAGACACCACCCTCTACAGAAAACCCTCTGACTCATACAGTTACCTACATGCTTCCAGCTCCCATCCAGAACACACCATACGATCCATCATCTATAACCAAGCCCTTCGATACAACCGCATCTGCTCTAATCCCACTGACAGAGACCAGAAACTTCAGGATCTCTACCAAGCATTTATAAACCTCAACTACCCACCCGGAGAAATAAAAAAGCAAATTGAAAGAGCCAGATGAATACCTAGAAACCATCTACTTCAAGACAGACCCAAGAAAACCAACAATAGAACACCACTTGTCATCACCTACAGCCCCCAACTTAAACCTGTCCAACACATTATCAATAAACTACAGCCTATACTAGGACAGGATACTAAACTCCAAGAGGCTCTGGGAGATAGACCCATAGTCTCCTATAGACAACCACCTAACCTCAAGATGATTCTTACCAACAACCATAGGACATACCACACTAATACCAACCCTGGTACCTTCCCTTGCAACAAACCCCGTTGCCAGCTTTGTCCACATATTCACTCTGCTGATACCATTATTGGACCTAACCAAGTGAGCTATAAGATCAAGAACACATATTCCTGTGCATCCAGAAATATAATTTATGCTTTCATGAGCCGAAAGTGTCCTTCTGCTATGTACATTGGACAAAGGTCTCAGACACTTCGCCAAAGAATCAATGCCCACAAAACAGATATTAGACAGGATCACAAAGAAAAAGAGTTTCTTGCCATTTCAACCAGAAAGGACACTGTCTCAACGACTTAATTACCTGCATCCTGCTTCAAAAGCCTTTTAAAACTGCACTTGAAAGGGAATCCTCTGAACTGTTATTCATGCTAAAATTCGACACTTTACGCCGGGGTCTTAACAAAGACTCTAGTTATCTTACCCATTACAAAGATAGCTTCCCCAATTATCACCTCTAATATCATTAGCTCACAGACATTTACCTTCCCCCCCCCCCACATTCCCCTTCTGTACTGAAATTTGATTTGTCCTTTTCATATGTGTTCATTTTTTTAATTGTATCCTTTGGTATATATGGTTGTGACTATTTTCTTCCACTATTTGATCTGAGGAAGTGGGTCTGGCCCACGAAAGCTCATCATCTAATAAACCATCTTGTTAGTCTTTAAAGTGCTACATAGTCCTGTATTTTGTTTCAACTATATAGAAAGTTCTACCTGCTGTGTTCTTAGTAACTAAGCAGGATGGATTGAGGACATGGTGGTACCTCAAATCCGCAGTTCTGAGGCCCTAACTCATGAAAGAATGGAAGGTCTCATTAAACACAAATGATATTTCTGACCCTTGTGGTCGCAAAACAAATCTTTTGAATATGAAAGAGCATTACAGTTTCAGGGCTTCTGCACTGCAAACTGAACTTTATCAGAGATTCCATTTTAAAGGCACCTACCTATGTATTAAGTTTATTCCCTAATACAGTGATGTGATAGTTTGGGAAACCTGTTTATGTAACATATGAAATCCATTTTGATGTTATAGACTCTATGCCTAACAATAATTTTCTGTGTGCACTGAATCTGTCATTTAGGGTATGTCTACACACCCGCACGCTACGGCTCTGCATTTTAAATGTGGTAAGAGACTTATATTTAAAGTGCTTATATACAAACGCTAGAATTCTAAGTAATAAGATGGGTGAACTAGAGTGCCTTGTATTGAATGAGGACATTGATATAAAAAGGCATCACAGAAACTTGGTGGAATGAGGATAATCAATGGGACACGGTAATACCAGGGTACAAAATATATCGAAAGGACAGAAGAGGTTTTGTTGGAGGGGGAGTAGCACTATATATGAAAGAAAGCATAGAATCAAATGAAGTAAACATCTTAAATGAACCAAACTGTTACACAGAAATTCTATGGATGGTAATACCCACCACCCAATCAGAATGGTGATACTGACTGTGAAATATTCTGGGAAATTAGAGAGAATAGTAAAATAAACAATTCAATAATGATGGAGGATTTCAGCTACTCTCACATTGCATGGGTACATATCATCTCAGGATGAAAAGCAGAGAGAAAGTTTCTTGACACCTTAAATCACTGCTTCTTGGAACAACTAGTCTTAAAACCCACAAGAGGAGAGGAAATTCTTGGTTTAGTCCTAAGTGGAGCACAGGATCTGGACCAAGAGATGACTACAGCTGGGCCACTTGGTAATAGTGAACATAATATAATTAGATTTAACATCCCTGTGGAAAACAATACAGCAGCCTAACCCTGTAAGGGAAACTACACACAAATGAGGAACTTAAACAGAAATTAAAAGGTACAGTGCCAAAAGCGAACACTGCAAGCTGCAAAGAAACTTTTAAAGACACTAAAATAGAGGCACAACTTAAATGTGTACCCAAATTAAAAAACATAGTGAGAGAACCAAAAAAAGGTGCTACCAGCAAGAAAAAAGAAGCAATGAGAGACAAAAAGGCCTGGTTTAAAATGTGGAAGTTAAATCCTAATGAGGAAAAAGAAATGAGCATAAACTCTGGCAGATGAATTGTAAAAATATGATTAGGAAAGCCAAAAAAGAATTTGAAGAACAGTTAGCAAAAAACTAAAAAAGTAATAGCAATTTTTTTTAAGTACATCAGAAGCAGGAAGCCTGCTAAACAACCAGTGGGGCCACTGGTCAATTGATATGCTAAAGGAGTGCGCCAGAAAAAGTCTGACTTCAGTACCAGGCAAACTATTTGAAAGAATAGTAAAGAACAGAATTGTCAGACACATGGATGAACATAATTTGTTGGGGAAGAGTCAGCATATTTTAGAAAGGGAAATCAAGCCTCACTAGTCTATTAGAATTCTTTGAGGAGGTCAACAAGCATGTGGAAGCCAATGGATATAATGTGCTGAGATTTCCAGAAAGCCTTTGACAAGGTCCTTCACCAAAGACTTTGAAGTAAAATGAGCAGCATGGTATAAGAAGGAATATCTTTTCACGGACTGGTAACTGGTTAAGTGATAGGAGACAAAGGGTAGAAAGAAATTATCAGTTTTTAGAATAGAAGTAAGTTGTAGTTTCCCTCAGGGGTCTGTACTGGAACCAATCCTATTCAGTGTATTCATAAATGATCTGGAGAAAGGGGTAAACAGTGAAGCAGCAACATTTGCAGATAATACAAAATCGTTCAAGATAGTTAAGTCCGCAATAGACTGTGAAGAGCTGCAAAAGATTCCTACAAAACTGGGTGACTGGGCAACAGAATGGAAGATGAAATTCATCGCTGATAAATGCAAAGTAATGCCTATTGGAAAACATAATCCCAACTACCTGTCTACAATGATGGGATATATATAATAATGGAATGATGGGATTTATCTTTTGATTCCTATCATCTAATGTTACCACTCAAAAGAGCGATCTTGGAGTCATTGTGGAGAGTTCTCTGAAAACATCTACACAATATGCAGTTGCAGTCTAAAAAGCAAACAGAATGTTGGGAATCATTAAGAAAGGGATCCAAAATAAAATAGCAAATATCTTATTGCCTCTTTTTACATCTATGCTATGTCCTCAACTTGAATACTATGTGCAGATGTAGTCGTATCATCTGAAAGAAGATATTGGAATTGGAAAAGGTTCAGAAAAGGGCAACACAAATTATTAGGGATACATAATAGCTTCCGTATGAGGAGAGATTAAAAAGACTGGGTCTTTTCAGCTTGGAAAAGAGATGACTAAGGGGTGATATGATAGCAGGCTATAAAATCATGAGTGGTGTGGAGAAAGTAAATAAGGAAAAGTTATTTACTCCTTCCCATAACACAAGAACTAGTGATCAACACACGAGATTAATAGGTATCAGATTTAAAACAAATGAAAGGGAGTATTTCTTCACACAATGCAGTTTTGGCCTTTACAACATCCTCTGTCAGGGAGTTCCACAGGTCAACCTGTGGAACTCCCTGCCAGAGGATGTTGTGAAGGCCAAAACTTTAATAAAGTTCAAAAAAGAACTAGATACATTCACGGAGGACAAGTCCACCAATGGCTATTAGGCAGGGTGGTCAGGGATGGTGTCTCAAGCCTCGGTTTGTCAGGGCTGTGAATGGGCATCAGGGGGTGCTGGATCACTTGATGATTCTCTTCTGTTCATTGCCTCTGGGGCACCTGGCATCACCCACTGTCGGAAGACAGGATACTGGGCTAGATGGACCTTCGGTCTGACTCGGTATGGCCATTCTTATGTTCTTAATATTAATTACTAGATATTTGCCATGGATTATTTTTGCAAACACATGGCACCTACTTTGAGGATTGTGGATTGATCCCGAGGACAAAATCTGAATAGGATAGCATCACTTCCTCCCAAGCTGATCCTATACAGATCAGTCCAGATGGCCTCTTGACTGGACTGGAGTCATGAAACCTCCTGCCTCAGCTGCAGACCGGTATAGCTGGATGATGCTGAATGTGGAGAAATAGCTCAATAAAGCTCCAATATTACAAAAAAAGAGATCAAAATCTCCCGCTGTTTCTTTCCCTTTTTAAACAGACTCTGCGGTGATAGCCCTTTGGCTCTGCCTGCGCTGCTGTCTGCAGCCAGCAAATCATGGCTTTACTCTTTTAATCCATTTTATCTTTTAATATCGGCATTATCCTTTCACTCACATCATCTCCTCTCCTCGCAGCACTGCCGCCCGGGTCCTCTTTAGACAGTGGGTAGTTCACCTTGTTTCCCATTGGTGCCTGGCCGGGAGCCCCGCTTGTAAATCGGCAGTCACGTCACCAGTGAGTCGGGCAGCGGGGTCATGGAGACCTGGGGGGAAAGTTCTAGAATGTGCGCGGCTGTTGGGCAGTTGCTCGGGCAGGAGCCTGTTAGCCAGGTCACGGAGCCATCACGCCAAGGGGCCCGATCCACACCCCATTGAAATCAATGACACTGCCCCTAGACTATTGGGTGGCCTAGGCAGTCTCCCTTGGGAGGGAGGGCAGGAGCTGATACGGGCAGGCCCAGAGCTGTGAGGAGCATGGCAGGGAAGCACCAGGAGTCAGGCCTGCCCCTGCATTCACTGGGAGGTGGAGTGACCCGGCCCCAGCTCTCAGCCACATCACTGGGCAGGGTATTCGGGGAAAGGGTGGAAAGGCTTCTGCACTCACCGGCGGTAGGAAATGGAGTTAACAGGGCTGGGGCCAAGTTGCTTCACTTCCTTCTGCCGCTGGATGTGTGTTTGGGGGGAACGCCTGCTGCCGGTGCCAGGCTCCCACTATTGCCCTGGGCTGTGTTGCTCATGGGAAGGAGCTTGGAAGAAGAAGCGGAGCGGGGCAGAAAGAGGTAGGGTGGGGGCAGAGCATAGATAGGGGTTCAAGGAGTGGAGTGAGTGTGGGATAGGGGGGTGGGGTGAGGAGTGGCTGTCCCAAGCCCCACATGCCCCTAGAGATGGCTCTGCTTGGCACAGCCTTTGAGAGGGCCAGTTGGGGGTGGTGTTGGCTGCCAGAGCCAGCACTGGCCCATACACAGCACGCAGTTGTCTAGGGCACCACAAAATTCCGGGCAATTTGGTGTGTAGTTTGTGCATTGGTAGGGATGGCCTTGCAAAACACCATTCTCTTTGAATCTCTCCACTTGCTGCCCAGTTTCCACTTGCTGCCCAGTTTGCATCCGATTCAGGCTTCTTGTCCTCACCTTCACGGATCTTCATTGCACTGCCTTTTCCAGCTCATGTCTTTGTCTCTGCTTATGTCATGCTCACATCCCATCTGCTAGGCCAAAGAAGCCAACTTCAGCCCCTCAGTCGTATGCTTCCTCAGCAACCATTTTTGCCTCTTATTCTTGCTTCACTTTATACATGGAACATACCTAGGCCTGGTCTACACTAGGATCTTAGTCCGAAAAATCCCCCCCAGGTTGAATGTGTAAGCGGTGCGTCCACATTACTAGTTCTACTGTGAGGCCTATAAGACATTGCCAATGAGGAATGGCCTGTGGGGAAAATGGATACTTTTGTGTGTTGTATTCCTCCCCCTCCCCCCCGCCCAGCATGTGCAAGTTGCTCATCTTCTTAGATTGAGAACTCTTGGGTCAGAAACTGTGACCTAGTAAATGTATGGGAGGGGGCAAGCACGGGACCTAGAGTGGGCGGTGCGCCCCAGCTCGTGCCCGAGGCTGCAGGTGCTGCAGGGGGCAATGACCCCACCACTCACCACGAAACTTTCACCCCGCTACCTGCCACACCATGGGGCCGTGCTGGGGGCTCCCCTCTTCCACAGCCTGCGACCAGGAAATTGGGTCAGACCCCGGGCCCATCCCAGCGCTGCCACCACCTGCCCACTAGGCTCGCCCCACTGCACCTGCAACCGCCCCCTAGCGGCGGCCGCAAGCCTCAGCCCACCGCTCGGCAACCCTTGGCCACCGCTGGAGGGGAGGGGCCCGGGCCGAGTGACATCACAGGAGGAATGGAGGAGGGGGCTTCCCCGCCCCGGACAGGCCTGCGCAGTGGAATGGCCTGGTAGAGGCGAGTGGGACAGCTGCCGCTCAGAGCGCTGCCCCTCCCCTCGCACCTCCGCCGCCGGCCTTAGTGAGTGACTGTCCCTGCCGCTTACCCTGGGAAGCCGCTTCTCCCTGCACTGCCAAAAGTACCTTAAAACCTTCTCCTGGAGGAAAGGTAATCCCATGGAAAGTTTGGTTGCAGTAGCTCTTACAGTGGCCACGTTATTAGCACACAAACATACAAACATTCTCCTTATATATTAGATATTTTTTCAGGTCTTGTTTGAATATAATACAATAATCTGACGAGTGAAATTGTTGTTTGCTTATTTATAATATTTTTTATCATTTTAAAATATAAATTTAAGGTACTTTTTAAATATTTTTATATAGTACATAACTTGTTTTGTTGAAATAAAAATAAGTATAGACCAAAACAATAAGGGAAAGACTCATATTTCAGAATAATTGCTTCAGCCTGGCAAACAATAGCTTTTGAATTTTCTTTAAAGAAACACAGTGTAAACCAGGTTCATGCTAATTCTTTTTTTGCCCTGGAATTTAAATATGACATCTGGGTTGGCTGCCTTATTCTGCATCCATACCCTCCTCTCCCGCCTGCTCTAAGTGTCTGTTTGTCCCCAGAAGGATTACCAAAACGGATCAAGTGGCTTGCAAAGCTGGCCGTTATGCTATCCTTAGGATTTCTTAAACTTTGCACTTTCAAAGGTACGTGTAATATTCTTACACAGCTAATCCATGCAAGACTAACAAGTTAGAACATAAGAACATAAGAATGGCCGTACTGGGTCAGACCAAAGGTCCATCTAGCCCAGTAGCCTGTCTGCCGACAGTGGCCCAGAGGGGGTGGATCGAAGACAATGATCAAGTGATTTGTCTCCTGCCATCCTTCTCCAACCTCTGACAAACAGAGGCCAGGGACACATTTCTATCCCCTGGCTAATAGCCTTTTATGGACCTAACCTCCATGAAATTATCTAGCTTCTCTTTAAACTCTGTTATAGTCCTAGCCTTCGCAGCCTCCTCTGGCAAGGAGTTCCACAGGTTGACTACACGCTGTGTGAAGAAGAACTTTCTTTTATTAGTTTTAAACCTGCTACCCATTAACTTCATTTGTTGTCCTCTAGTTCTTCTATTATGGGAACTGTAACCAGGTGGCCTGCTAGGGGGTCGCAGGGCGCCACCAGTCCGCGGGCTCCTGCTCCGCTTCGCCCCTGTCCCCGGCTTCTACCTCACCACTACCACGGTCCACTCCCTGCGGTCCGCTCTCGACAAGCCCGCAGGCCTCGTCAGCAGGTTTCGGCTGCGTCCGGATCCCTGCGCCGCCGCTTCGGATCGCCGGCTTCCCAGATGTCCCTGCCGCCGGGATCCCCTTGGCCGTCTCCCGTCTTGCGGCGTCAGCCGCCCACGTCGGTCAGGTCCTCTCCAGGCTCTGGTCCGGTGTTGGTCCCGTCCGGTCTTTCCGCTGGACCTGTGGAGCAGGCCGAGAGCAGAATCTCCCCTGCTCCCTCCTTACCTCCCCTCTTGGCGTCCCTCCCTCCTCCCTTTTGAATTCCCCGCTTGGCGTCCTGCCGGCCCCCGCCCTTCCTCGGGCTGCCCCCGACCTCTCGGGTCCTAGCACCCGTCGGTCCGCCTCTCGGCTGATCCGCACCTGCGCGTGGCCTGCGCCGGGTTCCCCTGGCTCTGCTGCTTGTGCCGCCTCGCCGCGCTGGTCTCCCAGCGCCAGCTGACCCCCCGCGCAGGGCACGGGGCCACGGTTCCCGAGTCCGGGAGTGTGGGGGTGAGTCCCCCCATCACAGAAACTAATAAATAACTTTTCTTTATTCACTCTCTCCACACCACTCATGATTTCATATACCTCTATCATATCCCCCCTTAGTCTCCTCTTTTCTAAACTGAAAAGTCCTAGTTGCTTTAACCTCTCTTCCTATGGGACCCGTTCCAAACACCTAATCATTTTAGTTGCCCTTTTCTGAACCCTTTCCAAGGCCAAAATATCTTTTTTGAGGTGAGGAGACCACATCTGTACACAGTATTCAAGATGTGGGCATACCATAGTTTTATACAGGGGCAGTAAGATATTCTGTGTCTTATTTTCTATCCCTTTCTTAATAATTCCTAACATTCTATTTGCCTTTTTGACCGCCGCTGCACACTGTGTGGAAGTTTTCAGAGAACTATCCACAATAACTCCAAGATCTCTTTCCTGATTTGTCATAGCCAAATTAGCCCCCATCATACTGTACGTATAGTTGGGGTTATTTTTCCCGATGTGCATTACTTTACACTTAGCCACATTAAATTTCATTTGCTATTTTGTTGCCCAATCACTCAGTTTGGTGAGATCTTCTTGGAGTCCCTCACAGTCTGCTTCTGTCTTGACTATCCTAAACAGTTTGGTATCATCCGCAAACTTTACTACCTCACTGCTTACCCCTTTCTCCAGATCATTTATGAATACGTTGAACAGGATTGGTCCCAGGACTGACCGTTGGGGGACACCACTAGTTACCCCTCTCCATTCTGAAAATGTACCATTTATTCCTACCCTTTGTTTCCTGTCTTTTAACCAGTTCTCAATCCATGAAAGAACTTTCCCTCTTATCCCATGTTACTTGCCCTTTGGCTGACTGATGTACAAGTGCATATTTATTAGCAATATTGGTATACCCCGGTTACCCTTGACTGGCTGGTACTTCTTAGATATAAAACTGGATAATTTCCTTTTCCTTTTTGATCTTTAAAGCAGATGTTTTTTGAGCCAAATGAGTATCCTTCAGAAACTGGAAACCTATCCCAAGTTAAGTCTATACAGCAGAAATTGAAATAAGGATAGGTAAAATGTAAGATAGATATTGTCGTGTAGCAGGTCCTTTTGACCACGGTCTCGCGCGTATTGCCCTTACTGCCACACTAAAGCCCCTCACAAGAAAAACACAGGCTGCTGAGGCAGATCCAGAGATAGAGCTTGAAGTCCCTCGGGTGCTCAGCACAGTTCTCAGTAAACGGAACTTAACTTGGCAAGCACCCGGGCCAGGGGCCTTCAAGCCTCAGTAAAGGGAACTTAACTTGGCAAGCACCTGGGCCAAAAAGATAAGAGTAGGGACACAAGCTGTCCCACACACTAAGTTAACGAGCACTAAAAAACAGGACAAGATAGGAATAAGAGACATGAGCTGTCATATACATCAGTTAAGAAGCACCTGGAGCAGGGAAACAAAAAACATAGCTAGCTTTCACGTGTGCCAATCATGTCTGCATCAGGCACTGACCACAATCAGACGTCATATCACAAGGAAGGAACCCTGATATGTACACAGTACCACAAAATATCAAATAACCCTAATATGGTACCGGATGTTAAAATTATAGTATAAAGCACCCTGAGCCCTAAGTTCGGGGAGGTTCCGTATCAAGATAGAGGAAACGTATCGTCCAGCCTGGCTAAGGGGTTGATCACCCAAGGCCGCCTCCCACCCACCGAATCACGAAAGGGTGTACGAATCCGGAGCATGCTACGCGTTGTTTTTGTCTGTGTATCATAATTGTCACTGGGTTTGTAAGTATTGCTTAATATATTATTCATCAGCTTATTATTTTTGTATTGAATTTCTTTAATGTATGTTTTATTTGCATGCTACGTTGTCTTAAACAAATCAGAGACAGTAATTGAATATAATCAAATTGTAGTCAATAAAGTTTGTAATTGGTTAAGTACATTTAAGTCTCGGGCTTTCCTCCTTCACGGCCCTAGTCCCTTGCCACAAAACATCACTCCTAGACAATCTATTGAGCCTCTGGTTCATCATATATCAGGTATGCAAAGTGGGAATTGATGAGCAAACAGCCAAAACATGACAAAAAAATAATAAAAGGAAACTTTTTTTCCCAATTCATCTGTGGAACTCACTGCCATTTAATAGCAGTGAGGTCAAAAGATTGTTAGACTTTTAAAAGAATGAAGGCTTATTGATAATGAAAACATTAAAATAACCATAGGTAGGATAAAAAACAGATTAAAACCCACTCTGTTTCAGGTCATAAGCCAGCACAAACTGATAGGAGTGAAGAAGAAACATTTCCTATCTGGAGATAACTGCCCACTATCATTTCTTGTGGACATGTGCGAGCACACACATACCCCATCCTATGACACATCTTGTATTGGCCACTTTTGTAGTTACAATACTGGACTAGACTAGAGGGTCCCATTGGCTGATCTGGCAATGCCTACATTCCAAGGAAATCATATGACAAATATTAACACAGTACAGTTAGGTATTTTAAACTCAGGGCATATGAAAATTAAACTGGGAACCACAAATCAGCCCCTTGTGTGTGTATATATTACAGTACTCTTGATTCCATTCCATTTGGTGGAAAAAAACTGCATGCTATCATATTATTTGAGAAACAGTATGTGACACCATGCAATTAACACTGAATTGTATGCTTGTACAAGGGGAAGAGCTAAAGGTCTGTGGTCCAATGCCTCTCCCCTCCCCCTGAGCCAGGCACTCCCAGCCCCCTCCCACCTAATGCCTCCCCCTTCCCCCAGAGCCAGGCACTCCCAGCCTCCCCAACCTAATGCCTGGGTCCCGGAGCTGCCCACCACACATAGGGTTGCCAGGACAGTCCAGTATTTGTACCCTCTGACTGGTAGAAAAATTCTGAAAATACTGGACACGTACAATGTCCGGTATTTTCTGAGTTCCCTGCTGGGCGCTGGAGGGAAGCCTGGTGGGGGCGGAGGAGCGACTGGGAGGCGGGGCCGTGATTGGCTCTGGTAGCCCTGTGGTCACGTGCAAACGCTGGGCGGGGCGGAGGCAGTGGCTGGTCCCAGCCACTCTTCCCGCCCAGCTTTTGCACGTGACCAGAGGCTCCCAGCACCAATTGCAGCCCCGATTCCCAGCTGGGAGCCTCTGGTTGTGTGCAGAAGCCGGGCGGGGGGAGTGACTCGCAGGCCTTCCCCCTACCCCCGCCCCCGCAACTAGAGGGAGTGCCTGCCGGGGCCGCGGCCCGAAGGACTCCGGCTGTGGCCAGTGGCTGCACCCCGTCCCCCCCACCAGCTCTGCTTCCCGCCCCCCTTCCTCTGGGCCTCCCTCTCCTTCCGTCCAGTCCCGTGGCCCCCGATCCCCCCCGCTCTGCTTCCCAGCTCCCCCCTTTCTCCCGGCGAGCCCCACGGCCCCCAGACCCCCCCCCCCCCCCCGCCAGCTCTGCTTCCCGTCCCGCCCCCCTCCTGGCCAGCCCCACCCCCGTCCCAGCCGGTTTTTGGCGGGGTCTACCTGGCAACCCTAGCCACACACTTCTTCCTCGGGTGCTGGGGTGGTGTGAGTACAGCGGCCAGCTGTGAGCAGGCACTTGAAGCCTGCGCAGAGCAGCCCGGCCAGCCAGGAGCACGTGCTGGGGACCGTGAGCAGAGCAGCCCAGCTGGCCGCGAGCAGTTGCTGCGGTGCCGTGTGTAGAGCGGCTGACCGTGTGTGATCTGCACTTGGCCATGTGCTCCGAGCAGCCAGCAGGCCGCACTTTATCCTTTTATAAAATGTAGTGGTGGGCCACAAAAAACTTCGATCTGGCTGCATGTGGCCCTCCAGCCGCCTGTTTGACATGTCTGGTCTAGATGGTGTTGAGTCCGGCTGTGAGGGCAGGGGACTGGACTCGCTGTCCTCTCAAGCTCCCTTCCAGGCCTAGTGGTCTATGATTCTATGTCCATCCACGGGCATAGGGCCTGACTGTGAAATGCTGCAAGCGGAACTGTACTTGCGACCTCTGGAGCTTAGTGCATTAACCTCTAGCACAAGGGGGGGAGGCAATAATTTTTGGTGGGGCCAGGATGCTTCTGGGCTACCCCAGCCCCAGACCATGATTGGTCTCGGGGTGGGGGAACCCCTTTGCCCCCCTTCCCATTAGGCACCCATGCCCCTGGCAGGGCGGGAAGAGGCGTTGCATGCTCCCCCAACCCCAGGCCAATCAGAGCCTAGGGGTGGGGAAGTGTGCGAAGCTCCCTCCCACCCTGCGAGGAGTGCATGGCACTTTGAAGTGCTGCAGGACGAGGGGAGGGCAGAGGAAACTTTGCGCACTCCTCCCACCCCCAGGCCAAGCAGCACTTGGAGGCGGGGGAGCACGTGATGTCTCCTCCCACTCTGCAAGGAGCGCATGGTGCTTCAAAGCGCTGCATGGTCCTGCCAGGGTGGGAGGAAGCTTCGCATTTCCCCACACCCAGGTCCTAATTGGCCTGGGGGTGGGGGAAGCGGCAGGGCCTCCGTGGGCCAGATCAACCCACTCGGTGGGCCGGATCTGGCCCACGGAGGCCCTTTTGCCCACCCCCAGGAGTGGCCTGAGGCCGGCTGTGGCAGCTGGCGCCCTAGGCGGAAGGCGCGATCAGCGGCCCCGCCTGCACTGCCGTCAATGGCCGTGACGTAATCATGGGGCGCCCCGGCCAGCGTCGGTCTAGGCTATTGCCTAGTTTGCCTAGGTTCATGGGACGCCCCTGCCCTCCCCTGCTCTAGCACTTGAGCTAAAAGTCAGTTGGATCTCAGCTAAGGCTGTAGAGCAGACTCATTATTCTCTCTGCAAGTGGTCTCAGTGCCCCAGCTGGGACCATGCACTATACCCAGTCGGGGTGCAGCTACATACAGGGGAGGGAGCAGGCAGGCAAGGCTGACATCACACCCTAGGGAACATTATGGGGTACAGGCTGACCAGGATATGCGAGTTGCTCTCTGGCCCATGTTGGGATGTCGGATGGTTAGCCCTTCGAGGGGGGACTGCAGGCGGAAGCACTCGCCCTTTGCAGCAGGAGGCCCAGTGCAAGGGGTGGTGGTGCTGGGGGCCACAGCCAGCTGTTTTACTCCTATAGCTGCTGGGGGGTGGGGTTGCCCAAGTGTGCCAGGTCCTAAGGATGGGGGCTCCCTGCCCCTGCAGCCAATGCTGCCGCCGGCAGGGGGCGCAGCGAAGCACCCTCAGCGGCGCATGCGCAATTGCGCGGCAGCGCCCCTTGTGGCCGAGACCCGCAGCTGCAGCTCCGCTCCTGGCTCCCGCCTCCGTCTCTCGGCGACGTCAGTTTGCTGGGACGTGCCCCTTAGCGACCGCCGCGCAGCCTCCCTTCCTGCGCGCCGCAGACGGCGCTGCCTGATTGGCTGCGGGCGCTGTCGGTCGGGAGCGAGGGGGCGGGGCGCGGTGGCGCGGGGCGCGGCGATTGGCCGGCGCTCCCAGGGGCGGGGCGGCTCCGGTCCGCTCTGGTTGGGGGTGTCGGACGGTGGCGGGTGCAGCGTCCCGAGCGCCGCGGTCGCTGTCCCGGTGAGGCCCGTGAGCGCGCCCAGCCCCCCTCCCCCCCGCCCGGCTCCGGGGCGCGGAGCGGAGCCGCCGCGGGACCATGTCGACCAAGGACGAGCGGGCCAAGGAGATCCTGAGGGGATTCAAGCTGTATCCGCCGGGCGGGGGAGGGGCCGGTTCGGGGGGGGAGGGGCGGCGAGCAGGGCCCCCCCCCCCGGTGCTGTCACCGAGCCCGGCGCGTGCTGAGGAGCGGGGCGCAGATCCGCTGCCCCCCCCCCCCCGGCCAACTGCGGGGGGGCCCGCCAGGCTCCGTGCCGGGTTACACCTGTGGGGGGGGGGGGGGGCAGCGGCTGCGCCGTCCCGCGTCTCCCGCTGCGCGGCGGGACCCGCCGTCCCCCCGGACCCCCCATCCCTGCCGAGTTGATCCGCTCGCGGGAGCTGTCCAGGCGTGGCTGCTGCTGGACAGCAGGTAGGGCAGCTGGCGAGCAGCCGTGCCTGGTGCTCCAGGGTTGTGGTTTCATTTTTGCTCGGGAAGCAGAGCTTGGGCGAGGGAATGAAAAGTAGGCAGGTGTGTCTGTGTGGGCAAAGTCCTGAGACGCGGATGATCACTGCCTCTCACCGCAGTCCTATCCCTTCTTTCCCAGCCTTACGCTCTGAATAGTGGCTGCAACTTAAGGATCCACCTCTGCTTGGCAGGGAAACGCCTAACTTCAAAGTCCAAAAGAGGTGTAGATAAGTAGCTACCTTGTTCCTTTGGTTGACCCAAAAATCCCCCCCTCTTTTGCCTATCAGGCAGTGGGATGTGGTACAGCTTGCTATCTAGAGTGCTTGTTGTGTGTAATCACTAACATGGTATACATTGCCCTTCCATGGGGCCCGCTGATGCTCATCTTAAATTTGTATGTGCTTTGTTTAACTGAGCAAGAAGTGAAACCTAAGGCAAGAAGGAGAATTGAAATCCTGGATTCCTCGCCTACCCAGGATTTTAGTAAAGGGTGGAAAGATTCCATTAAAAAGGAGTACATGTGTGAAAGGAGTAGGAGAAATAGGGTAAGTTTATTTTAAAAGACCCAGCCTTTCATTTTTCAGTGTAATGAATGTAAAGTAGGAAGGTGCTGGTCTTGGTCTGGACGCTAGGGGAAACTGTAGTTACTGATCAAATTCAAGAGAGCAAAAGTAGTAGTGTCTACTGTGGTACTGTAGTATTTTTGGTTATTTTGCTTGCTGAGATTTTTGCTGCATCAGTTTGTATATAATCTCTAACAGCTGTGGAATGATGTTCTGAGCTGTTCTATGTAGGATTTAATCAACTAGCTACCATCTGAAAGTGTGAGCAGATGTTTCTCCCTGTGAAAGTATGGTATTTCCCCCCCCCTCTTTTTAGCAGTGATCCCCCTGTATCCAGTCAGTCTTAAAAATATTTTTTCTGGAGTAGCAGCATTGGAAGTTCTTCCTTGTACATGCAGCTGTCATGTTTCAGTTGTCAAGAATATTGTTACCAAGGCTGAGATGTTCAGGCTATTAGAGAAGATTAAACTTTTGACAAATTTAAGCTAACAAGCTAGAGTCTTCATTTCCCACTAGCTCAAGACCTCAGACGTGCACAGGGCATAAACTCCAGCTGCTAGTTTTTATTTGGCCCTCCAGCATTTGCGGGCTAGGAAACTTAAGCAGCAGCTATATTTCAGTGATGGATGGGACGGATACAATCCCTGTGTATAGTTGATTAAAATAATAAACTTTT
Organism: Pelodiscus sinensis; assembly: GCF_049634645.1. NCBI lineage: Eukaryota > Metazoa > Chordata > Testudines > Trionychidae > Pelodiscus > Pelodiscus sinensis. The sequence goes on from NC_134720.1 coordinate 49,909,994, forward strand.
TCAGTTTTAGCAAGGGAAGATGTTGTGCAAATGTAAGGGTGCATCTGTACAGCATTAAACACCTAGAACTAGTTTTACTTCAATGGTGAGAAGCAGCTTTTATCACTTATTTGTATTTTGCTCTGGCAATGTGAAGTGAGTGTAAAACTGCCATAGTGGAATAAAAGGGTATTGGTATAAACCAGACTCATGCTCAATGAGTTTGATGAACTATGCTCATTTACATGGAGGCCTTGTCTGTACTAACATGAGCCTTTGACCTAGGTTACGCAGGTTTTAACTTGAAATAAGGCTACACAAATTGAGCTATGTGTAGCATATTTTAAAATTGGGAGCATCTACATAGAACTTTTTCCTTCATGGAGAAGGTCTAGGTTGGATATTAAGAAAAACTATTTCACTAGGAGGGTGGTGAAGTGTACTGGAATGGATTACCTAGGGAAGTGGTGGAATCTCCATCCCTAGAGGTTTTTAAGTCTCAGCTTGACAAAGCCCTGGCTGGGTTGATTTAGTTGGGATTGTTCCTGCTTTGGGCAAGGGGCTGGACTCAATGACCTCCCGAGGTCTCTTCCTGTGATTCTGTGATTCTATTCCCTTATGCCTCGTACAATGAGGGTTACAGGAGTAGGAGTAAGAAACCCTTCAGTTTGACAGTATTTTGACATTCTTTTGAAATAACTGCCTGCTTGTGTAGATGCAGACTAAATTATTTCAAAATAGCACTGTCGTGTAGACTTACCCTCAGAGATAGTGTAGGCAAGGCAATATCTTTTATTGGAGCAACTTCTGTTGGTGAAAGAAGTTAATCCAATAAAAGTTATTACTTCACCCACCTTCACTCCCTCTAATTCCTAGGACTGACATAGCTATACTACCACTGCATATGCAAATGTGAAATTAAATAGTTTCCAGTAGACCAGTGTAGGACTAATGTAATTAATTTTAACACACATTATGGCCCATCTTAGTAGCTTAATGACAATGCTGAGCACCATCATTTGGGAGCAACATAAGTTCAGTTTCATTTGCTCCTTCAAAATGACAGGGTCTTGGAATAGTATAGAAATTGAGCCCTGATGGAGGAATTGACAAAAAGCAAGTATCACATGGAAAGTGATGTCTTTTGATTCATTAGAAAACATCATTTAAATACTTAAAGAAGCATGATTTAGACTTCATTTGTAAGGCTGCTGTCTGATGTAATAGCTAGATAGCAGGGAATAAAGATCATTCAGCGGATGTTGTGAAGACGAACTTTAACAGAAGTTCAAAAAAGTTCAAAAAAGAGCTAGATAGATTCATGGAGGTTAGGTCCATTAATGCCTGTTAGTCAGGATGGGTAGGAATGGTGTCCCTAGGCTCTGTTTGTCTGGAAATGGGTGACAGGAGAAGGATCACGTGAAGATTGCCTGTTGTGTTCCCTCCCTCTGGGACATCTGGTATTGGCCGCTGTTGGCAGACAGGATACTGGGGTAGATGGATCTTTGGTCTGACCCAATATGGCCCAGTACAGACATTCTTCATCTCTGAGGAAAATAATGAGGCATTGCTCCCTCCATACAGGAAAATACGATGTACAGAATGTGGTGGTCAAATAAAAATTAGGATTTTCTCTTTAAAAAGTGATCATATATTCTAGAAAACATTTAAAAGAAACACAAAGTTGCTGCTTACTCAGCAGCTATTTGCACACATCTTGTTTCCTTAATAGGAAGAGAAAGTTCTGAAAGTTTGTTCTCTAGGAGATGTGGCTGCATTTCCCCTTTCAGTGCTGGAGAGAGAAATGTTCAATTTCCTCAGCGTAATGGAAGTGTAAAGAACTTGTTCAGTTCAAGCTAGACCTGCTTTTAGCATGTGAAACTGATATGATGAGGCCTAAGATATTCTAGTTTCTTTGTGTCATGAGATGAATTTATAGAGTAGAGAACTTCATTGGCAAAGTAGGCGTCTTAAATTATTGCTTATTGTAACATAGAATAGACATGTTAACTAGAAGTCTAGTTCACCTTGGCTAGTTAAATGTTTCCTCAATTAGATTCTGTTTATCTATGGTTTTCGGGATAAGTCAAATGCAAGGTTTCCAACTGATTATAGATAGGATTCCATGGAGGTTAAATTATTATAGAAATCTACCCAAACTTGAATGGCTATGGCATGATTTCCTTCCTTTGTGACAATAGCACCAAAACATGCAATGGTTACAGTGTATAAAAACTCAAGCGAGAAGTTTCTGCTCCAGTTTCTTGCAGGCCTAAAGTTTGCTATTTTGTTTGCTTTCAAGTTTTTTAAAATATTGAATATTTAAGGCTCTCAGGTAAATTTGAGAATAGATGGGAGTAATCTCACCTGTGTGTCTTAAGTATTTATATAACAGCAGGTAGGCATTAATCTGCATTATCTGAGTATGATTTGTACAACTTGTAGGTTGGTACCAAGGAAGAGATGGAAAACCTTTAGCTAACAAGCAGCTTGATACCTTTTTTTCTCTTGCAAATGAAACCTGATTGATTTAACAGTTTAGTCTGTTTATAAATTCTTTGAAGATATTGCCCTATAGCAGCAACTCTATTACACTTAAAGTGTATCTGCAAGTTAGTTCTTCCTCAGGAAAGCAGCCTAGTTGCCTCATGCTGAACAGGACGTTAGTTCTAGGGGTACCTGAATTATGGTCCTTTTGGCAATATTAGCCAAGATCCCAGCTCTGCAAGTGTTTGTGTGCACAAGTAGTTTCGTTAACTCACATGTGTAAAGTTAAGCCTGTACTTAAGTATTTGCAGGATCAGTGCTTAGTGTCAAACTACAGAACACACTCTGAAGGTGCTAGTATATCTGGAGAGGAAAGAGCCTTATGGGCTACTTGAGTGCATCCTTCATGTTTATCTGAACCTCATTTGCTTTTGTCACAGAGTATCTGTCAATATTTGTTCTGTCACCTTATCTTTGGAACAAGTTTATACCGTTAAATTTCAATGTCTTTATTTAGCAGCCTTTCCCATACAGGAGTAGAGAACTGAAGGAAGACTCAGTTTCCTTGACTTATGTCCTGGTGATTGAATAGTTTCTCTAAACTGTTTTTTTATCATCCCTTGGTGATTTGGAATCTCTGTATGGGTTCCTTCCACATCTCTAGCTAATAATCAATTGCATGGGACAACTAAGAAAGGTTGATTATAGGCAAATTTGGTTCAAGTACAATAGACCTATTTTAGTGGCAGCATCTGTATTGTTAATCGGATATATTTGATCGCAGTTGGGGTGGTTGATATGTTTGACTCTTAATGCAGCATCTCCCAAATTGTGGATTCTGACTTGGTGTGTCCCACATTGTTCAGATGAGCTACCAACCTCCTGCCTTGGTGTTTTCATTTCCTCTGGGCAGCAGTGTACAGGATCTGGGCAGCAGTCTCTGGGGCATATGTGGACTGGGAACAAGCTGCTTCTTTCTTTGCATTGCTACTGCTGCCTGGATCCCAATTCTCATGACACTGCCTGCAACTCAGAGGCAGAGAGAGTGACATGGGTAACAACACAGAGGAAGTGTCTGGAGCCAGAGAGTAGACAGCAACCTGGTAGAGATTGTGGCCTGGACCTGGAGAGAGGGAGGCAGCTGGACTGTAGGAGGGGGCAGGTTTGGTAAGGGAAAGCAAGGGTGCTAGCGGGGAGCAGAGTAGTGCAGTTGGTGGGTTATCTTAGTAAGGAATTGGATAACCACTGTCTTAAGAGACTACAGTTCAGCTCCTAAGAAGCTGCTCTTAGTAATGTCTTACTCCAAAATACAAAACAAAGCTAGGGTTTTTACTATCTTAATGTTTCTAAATGAAACTATCCAAGATGCTTAATAGTAAGCAAATGCACTAAAGCTTCTTTTGTCCACATACAGCAGTATTTTTATTTTCTTGTACTTGGTGCTATGCAAACAGTTACCAGGGTGGAATAAAGGTATGCATGTGGGTTTGCATTTGAGGCAGTAGGTTGTCAGTGAATGGCCAGGCTCAGCCTCCAGACTTATGGAACAAATATTTGTTCTTTTTCATTTTATTTCAGGGACTCCGTGTATGTCCCTCTCCCGATTCTTCCCTCCACCACATGCTTGGGGGTTCTGTCAGCTAATATCTCCCCCATGGTAGGGGCTCAGTGCTCCCTTGTCCCCCTTCTTCCCGTTCATGGGTCTTCATCTTTCCCATACTCTGGGTTTGATGTACCTCCATTCCCAATATTGGGCCTCTCTATACTCTTCTCCCCCATGCCAAGAGCTATTTGTTCCCCCTTATCATTGTTCCTTCTTCCCACTCCATGTCAAGGGGAATGGAGAGCGAGAGAGACACAGACAGACAAATCCTATGCCTCTCATCAGTGTTTCTTTCTTGGAAAAAATCATTCAAGGCCTCAGCATGTTCAGTTGTATTGGGAGGATGGGCAGAGCTAAAGTGGAGGTATTATGCTGGAAGGTGTTAATGGCTTATTTGATCTGTAGACAATTACAGACCTCCATTTTCCCTCCTGCCTGTTTTTCAGATTTCACCAAAGTCAAGAGAGATGGGTCACTAGATTAAAGGAGGGGGAAGAGTACTAAGTAGCTAATTATGATTTCTGTAGTGCTCTGCCTTCCTCATTAAAGGTATTCCAACTAGATGAGCACATTCCAAAACTGTGCTGTACACTCTGGTCACTTTATTTTGGATTTTAGCACTTTTAAATCAATCTTCATGCCTCTCAAGTGGCAGGTATCATGGTTCCATCACTGATACCTAATCCACTAGGCCACTATCTCCCAGACTTACACATCTTTTGTCTTATTTATTTCAACTGAAACTTCTGGATAGTAGTTCTGCTTTTGCACTTATGTACCACTTTATCATCTGTGTCAAAGTACTTTACAGAGGTGAGCAAGTTATACTTAGGATACAGTTTGCCTAACTAAATGCAAGGGACCAAATTCTGTCCCATTCCAAGTAAATGGCAAAACTGTTATAAGATTTCAGAAGCCAGGATTTGACTCCGAAATTTTAGTCAATATGTACAAGCACTGTTTGGTAGATTTTGTATCTTACCTCTTTATAGGAGTCTCCTATTTCCAGCTCTGCCAGCAGTTTGTGGATAATCTGTTATTCGGCTCACAGAAAACAGAACTGTCCACATTTTGCACAATTATAGATCAAGGGGCATACTGATGAGCAGGGCTCGACAAATAATGTAATCTCCTTGCCCGTGGCGAATAGATTACAACCCGGAGGAGCCGGCGCAAAGCGAGTGGGGCTTGCCGCCGGTTAGCAAGTCCTGCTGATGAGGTATGCAGGAATAGCAATTTTACCGGATTCTAGGGTGTCCTTTCAGAGGAAACCTCTTAAATAGGGTGAAGCCTGGGCAAACTACCCCTTTTGCCCCACCCGTCTGAGAGAATAACTGACAATCTATTTGAATAGTGTTCTGTGTGATGTTGTCCCTATTTTACAGTAGTGTGGATGTTTGTTTGTTCATCCAGGCTCTGAGTAGTACTGTGAACATGTCCTTACATTTTAATCATAAATTGATGTGTGCAAGCTAAAGATAAACTACTGAATGGACAGTCAGCTTCTGAAACATCTTTTGGATGAAGTATAAAAGTTTTTTTTTTTTTTTTTTAAACTCTAGATTGGATAAAAGTCAAGAACACACACCCATCTGTGCAAATATCAAGGCAGGGTGGCAAAGATCCAGTCTGTGGGTGGTGAATCACAAAGTATGTTACTTCCCTGGTTTTACTAAGAGGAATATTTCTATTAATGCATTTGCCTGGACTGTTGATAGTTCCTCATAAGGATGGGGCTCTGAAGAGCCCACAACTTTCCAGAATGCAGCCAATCAGTTGAAAGAAGTTTGTGTAAATAGCTACAGGAGCAGACTGAATAGTTTGCAAGCCAAGATGGTAAAGTAGTTGTCACTTTTTGTGACACATAGGAAACTCTTCCATTGCAATTCATGTTGTTTAGGGATGTTAAAATGCATGTCATTAAGTAACCCTGTAACAGCAGAAAATTTCACAGAAGACCAGGTTCTTTCCCCTAAGTGGAATGTAACTGCCTGACCCCTGATTTCCCTGGTGTAATGTGGGCTGTGCACATTCCTGGGGGCCTGTGCATGCAGGTGGGGATTTTTTTAATCTCTTGACAGTCCTACTTAGAAAAGATGTTAATATATAAAAATCAGGCAGGAACCAAATGCAAATCCTTGTTGCCACACTCTACAACAGTAAACCTGAAAATTAGATTTACTCACAGTTCCAATGTTTTGCTGAAGCTGTTGTCCTAACTTTCTCTCTTCTGCAATGACCTTTCCAATCTGTAATAGACTCCATAAATTCTTATTGTAATTAACTTGTAAAGTGACTAATACAAAGCTGCAAATGTAGGTGTTTCTTGTACGTTATCACTGTAATTCTAAAAGTACAAATGCCTGACACCTGTACAGATGTAAAAGACACATGTACAAATGCCTGACACAAAGTACAAATGTAAAATGGACCTTTTTGTCCTTTGAACTCCCTGCTTGTCCCCTTCCCCTCTATGTACATTGTCTCTTCTTTTCCTCCTTCACTGTTCTCTGCTTCGTGTGCAGAGTAGGTATGTGAATGGTTAACTGGTAAGCATCACCCTTAATGGTTAACCGATGGAGGCTGGAGCAGCTCCCCACTTGCTGTGGGCAGAGGGCTGCTCCAGCCCCTCAGGGTCTGCCACGGACAGGGGTGCTTCAGCCCTACAGCAGCAGCCCATGTCCACAGCGTGCCTGCGTACATTAACTAGTTAAATATTACATTTAGCTGGTTAACCAATTTAAATGGGATTTTACATCCCCTAGTGCAGAGTTAGTTCCTTCATGCAGTTGTCATTCAGATCCCATCCTGGTATATTGTCAAATCTGCCTTTATTCCCCACTTAAATTTCAGACACCAAGACCATGTTTATGCGATTACAAACTACAAGGTCATAAATGTGGTGCCATAGCAATGCCGCTGTAAGCCTGTAGTGGAGATGCAGACTACAGGGACAGAAGGAGGTTTTTCTGTAGTTGTAGGAACGCCGCTTCCTCCTTGGTAGCTAGTTTACCTGAAACATTCTTCCATTAGTGTAGCTATGTCTACACCAGATGTCAGAATAGCTATGGTGCTCAGGGGGCGTGCATAACTGTGTTCACCTAAGCCTTAAGTGTAGACCAGTCCCCTGGCCTGTTCTTCACCAGAACAGGCAGAACGGTGCCCTGGCTTTCCTTGATGTTCTACAACTTGTAAGGCTTGATAGTGAGAGGCTGAGAATTGAGTCAGACTTTTATATTGTAGCGTGGAGCCCTTTCATTAGGCTACCCTGTTGCTTTAGTGTTAAATAACTTCTGTCTCACATTTTCCAGTGACTGATTTTATTTCCTGTATTTCCTAATACCACAGATACCAGAGTGACTTTTACTTCTTGTTCATGTAAGCAGCATCACATAATGCCTGTAAAATTGCGAGTAGATTTTGAGAATTAACTCATTGTGCCATGTCGACAGAGGAAGCATAAAAAAATGTTGTCATGTTTTTTGTAGATCCCAGAAAAGTAACCGTGCTTTCTGGGTCACCTTTTTTAAAGACGTTCAAATCTGAAGCCATACATTCTGGATACCGTCACACTAAGGCTATGTCTACGCTGCACGGCTACTTTGAAATAAGCTATTCCAGAAGGAAGCCTCAAAATTAGTCCAAAGCAGGCTTGTCTAATGTAGACGTGCTATCTTGATTTAGAGCCCCAGGAGGCAGTGAGGAGGGATAACTTAGAATGGCCCTGGTGAAGGCTATTTCGAAATAGCAGCATTGGAGCATCTACACATGCCTTATTTTGAAATAGCTATTGTTATTCCTCGTGGAATGAGGTTTACAGATTTCAGAATAAGCTGCCTGTTATTTTGAAATTATTTCAAAATAATGGAGTGGCTGTGTAGATGCTCACATTTTTATCTCCAAATAACGGTGCAGTGTAGACTCACCCCATGAACCTCAAACTCTAAATTGGAGGGTGGCCCTTTAAGTTAAGGGGGCTTCCCACTGTAGCGTATGTTGTTGTATTCTTAGTCAGAAGGACTCTAGGGTGGTGGTGCCACTCTTCATTAGGAATAGGCTTATGGAACAGTAAGCATGGTACAGTAAAACCTGCACTATCCAGAACTTAAGCATCTGGAACACTGTAGAAACCAGCAAATTTCTGACACCAGGAAAAGTAAAACAAAAAACAAAAAAAAGGAAACTGGCCCTTTAAGTGCTGGGCCGCTCCTCAGAGGAGCATGCAGCATGTACCTGGGGGAGGGGCGAATGGCAAGCATCTCGGCTCCTGGCACCCCCAGCAGGCCAGCCACCCGCCTGCCATCTCCAGCTCCCGCCCCCTGGCTTCCGCCCCCTCCATACCAAGCCACATTTCCTCCCCCCCCACCCCCCCGCAGGCCACATCCTGGCCCTCACATGGCTCCTGTGTGCCTCCTCCCCCCCCCCCCCCATAGGCCCACACAGCTCCCGCCTATTCCTTAGATAACCAGAATTTTTAGGTTACCGGCATGCCCTAATCCCCAAGCATGTCAGATAATGCAGGTTTTATTGTAATTGAAGTCCTGATTGCCTACATGCTTAGTCTGTCTTCTATGGCTGTTTTCTGTATGTCTGAAAGACACTTCTCCCTCATACACATTTGGCCTAACTTCTAGACCTGATGGACATCCACAGCTGTAGTGCAAGTCAGGCCAATACCCTATGGATAGTACATCAAAGGAGTAATTTACTATATCAGAAAAGGGTGGGGTTTTTTCTCTGCTGTGCTGCATCAGCAAATATATGACTTGTTTGTCAATGTAGACTTTACAGAAGTGCTTGCTTTAGCAGTTTCTCTAGTTGATTTGAATTTTTATTTTGTTTGTTAAATGCACAGTGCTACTGCCAGGGCTAAGTACATTTTCTGTAAAACCTCAATAAGATTAAGTCCGCTTGTGACTCTTTAATTATGTTTCAAGGATACTGAGTCCCCTTCTCCAGAACGGCCCACATTCTTTAGCATTCTCCCTGCTCACAGAATAACATATCTGATTGAAACGGTGGGAAGTGATGCAAGGTGAATAGGTGGGCAAACAAATGTACATAAATTCAAGGAAGCTAACTATCTTTAGCAGAATCAAATATCTGCTGGCATGGTTAACCATTGATTACAAATATATTGGAGGAGATATTTAACTATTGCTGTAGTCTTAAAAGACAATAGAGTTTTGCTCAGCCAATATGATTTCTCCTGGAGTAGTTAATTCACTACTGTTACAAACAAAAGTCCTTATGGACTAATTAACAACTGTATGCAGCAACACCATTCCCTTGAAGGCTTCAACTGGCATTTGCTGTGAAAGCAACTGAAATCTTGAGTTCTTAAAGGGGACTTTTCAGCATTTCATTTCAATCTGTAACTTGTTCACATTACTTACGATAGAAAAACACATGCCTGGAAAAATGTGGCTCTGATCATTTGGCATACTTTCCCAATTAGCTTGTAGAATTGTACTCTTGATTTTGGGGTGTATTCCCTTTCTTCATGCCAGTTTAGAAAACTGTTGAAGGGAAGACATGGGGCTAGTCAACACTAGGGAGTCTTGCAGATACTGCTGCAGAGCTCCAGAGTAAATGTTCAGAACTGATGGGAAGTGGAGGTTTGCATTGGTACCATTTTACCATACCAGTTCAACAATCCCTAATGGAGCTAATGCCCTACTTAACTCAGTTATTGAGGGGGAAATGTTTTTAAAAGCAAATGTAATGCTGATAGGAAGTTCTGGGAGACTCAAGTCCTCATTCCACAGAACAGGGAGAGTCTAGACCGTGTCACTGCATCTGGGAATGCAAGAGGAGTTCAGTCTTTGACCTTTCATTCCTTTCGCTCTCTGCTGAGACTGATAACAAAGATTACATACAGTTAGTGCCAATTTTAGAGGTGACTTCTGTGATCTGAACACCTGTCTACTAGGAACTGAATTAAGACTTGGCAACTCCTTTCTTTCAAGCCAGCAGTCTTCAGATGGCAGTGACTTAGATTATTACTGACCTGGGCTGGATTTGAAGTGCTCTCTTAGAGATGCAAAGTTTCATAGCCCAGTGAAAATTCATGTGAGTCGCTGTATTCCTTTCCACAAATCATTTTCTTCTTCTTTGAGGGCGTAGGGCATCTGTGGAGTCACACACGTGGTACTTTGTGCTACTGGTACTGAACTGCAGAGCTGCCATGCCCTTTGGAGGGGGATGTCTAGCACCGTACTGTATGTAAAGGAGTGTGCCCCCTGATTTCACCTCCTTCCCCCAGTTTCTTTGCTGTTTGAGGTGACAGTTAATGGAACTTGCCTTTGTGTCCTCAAGCTAGATCTTCCCTTAGTTTAGGTTATTATTATTTTTGAATAATTTGCATAGAGCAGGGTAGGATTGTTTAGCATATATAGCTTGCCCTTGTCCTGGAGCCTTTAGTCCCTCACCGGGACCATACTGCAATGGCTTCAATAAGTGTGTCTCCTGCCTGGCGCTCATTTGACACTGGTGACCACATCCAATGCCTCCTGGTTTTGAGCAAGACCCAGGCCATAATGCAGTGTAAAATTTTCTGCACCTTTACTCCTTGCACTAGATGGGCGATACCGATAGTCTGATACTCCCAATGGCCCCATCCAGGGTCTTGAGACCAGCTTCTGTGCCACAGTTAAAGACACAAGACCCAAGAAGTATCTTAGGCCAGAAGTTATATTACAACATTTTTCTTGATCTCAAAATCAGTGTTCCATGTACGGCTCTTTTTACACAGTAATTGGCCTCCCTGATGTTTTACAAAACAGCTTGTATTGTAAGACTCGCATGGTAAACAGGTAAACTCCTGTTCAGTAGCATATATTCAGTGGGAAACAAAAGGCTTAGAACAGCTGCGTGACTTAACTCTTTGTCCAACAGAAGTAAGTGCCAATTAGTGCATCTGTGATTGATTGCCTCCTGGCCAGACGGGGCAGAACTAGGTAAGGATCATTAGCACATGGTCTTATACAGAAGTGGAGGGAATTCTAGGGAAGGAAGTGAAGTGGAGATAGGAAAGAGAAACCTGTAGGAGCAGATCAAGCTCCAGGGAGAGCTCTGGGTTAGGGCCCAGGCAGGTAGCTAGTAAGAGGCTCCAAAGGGAACAGGTTAGGACCCCGTGGGACAGATCCTGAGCAAGTGTGTTCTCAAGATATGGGAACTAAGCAGATCCCACTTCCCGAAAGGTGACATCTCAGACCTGCTCCTTCTAGCCAGGAAATAATGTATTTTAAGAACACCCTTATCTCAGCTGCAACTTCACAAAAAATGGGCATGTCAAATAGGGATGTAAATGGTTAACTCACCTGGTGAGTCTTACCAGGTCAGGTTAATAGGTAGGGGATAAAGCAGCTCCCTACCTGCCCCAGATAAGGGGCTGCTCCAACTCTGGGGCCCACTGCAGGCAGGGGCAGGCCCAGACCAGTCCCCCACCTCAGATTACATGTTGGCTCCCTGGGAGCTGGCTTTGCTGTGGGCTCTGCAGTATGAAGCTTATATACAAGCTGTATACTGCAGAGCCTGCAGCACATGCAACCCTTTAACTGTTAGGATTTTTAGCAGTTACGCGGTTACGTTTTTACATCCCTATTGTCGAGGTAAGTGAGGAGTTCGAGTGTCCAAGATTCTCAAGCAACTGTAAATACTGAAGAGAGTCGACCACCTGAGTAGTGCACAATACTTTCGAGCCTACAGTTGGCTAAGCCTTTGGTGTTTTCTAAGCTGTTCACATTCAGCATCTCATTCATTGCACGTGTTGCAAGGAATACACCCATTGTCAGTTGTAACTGAGTATGGCATAAAGGCATTTTTGGCTCTACATAAAAGTACTAGGATTAGATATTCAAATAGCAATAGCTGCTTGACTGCTTAACTTAATGACCTCTCCAGGTGTGCATAAAGGGGAAGGTTGGGGGTGAATGTGATAGGGAGGACTTGAATGAGATGCAGAAATGGAAGCTCCTTCGATCCAGATGGCACTTGTCTCTTTTTGTAAAGCTTTTCCTTCAAGTAAAACTACTACATTGCCTCCCAGTTTTTCTTCAGGTGTTGAACAGTCCTTAATAATACAACCCATCATGTTTAATACCTGCAAATTTATTTTAATGGCATCTTTAGAGGTTGCATAGGTCATCTTGTTTTTTAATACACAATGTTCAAAGGAGATTGACTGTCCCTTCTCAGCTGCTCCACTTGTTTCGCTGGTGGGAGGTCAAAACCAATGTCTTCTAGGAGTATCCTTTTTTTCTCCTTTCCCATCACAATAGCCAGCTGTTCTGCCAGCCTTGGGTGACCATTATCTTGCCCTCCAAGAATACAGCTTATGAAACATGGGAGTCCAGATGCCAAGCATGATGGACCTCAGGGCATTGCAGTGAACCTTTAAGACCTTTCACCCATCGTTGTAGCCTCATGTAGTATAGGAGTTTACAGACACCCCATGAGCATAAACTACATCGACAAGCTGGGAGATGCACATTACCAGTTCTTGTAAGTGGAGGCAAGTGTGATGCCTCTAAAAACAAATCCACTAAGTAGTTCATTACTTTGCTAGGGCAGATTCACTATGGGCACGTTTAAACTACCTTCCTCTTTCGAAAGAGGAATGTAAATGAGGCAAATCAAAAGTGCAAATGAAGCTCAGATTTAAATATCCCATGCTTCATTTGCAAATTCATGTCCGAGTGCTTTTTCAAAAAAGGGTTTTTTGAAAGTGAAAGTGCCGTCTATATGGGGTTCTTTGGGGAGGGGGAGAAACCCTTTTTTTGAAAAAACTCGTACTCCTGAAAAAATGGGGAGTATGGGTTCTTTCAAAAAAGGTTGTGTTTTTTTTTTAAAGAACCCCGTCTAGACTGCACTTTCACTTTCAAAAAGCCCTTTTTCGAAAAAGCGCTCGGACATGGGATATTTAAATTCACGCTTCATTTGCACTTTTGATTTGCCTCATTTACATTCCACTTTCGAAAGAGGAATGTAGTTTAGACGTGCCCTTAGCGTAAGGGCTCAGGATCATTGCATAGGTGGTCCTTGAAATCCCCATGGCCAGCACACTATTTCACAGATGGGGCCACCCAGTAGTAGACCTCTTCAAATCCAAAGGACACAATAAGCACCAAGCATGATGCACAAGATCACACACAAAAGCTCTCTGTGATACAGTTCTACAAGATGGGAGCCACCGTCTTTAATCCAGTTTTCCTGATCCTTGGTCATAAGGAAGATGAGGTTATACAAAACAAACATTACAGTAGCTTCAGTGTGGTCTTATCAGGGTGGGCTGCTGGGGTTGGAGTAGCTCTCCACCTATGGCAGGCTGTGGGCAGGGGGCTGCTCCTGTGGAACTGGTTAACCATCACCCAGTAAGCATCACCCAGCAAGGTAATCAGTTAACCAGTCACCCGTTCACATCCCTAAGACATACCACATCTACCATTTATCCTATCCACAAGGCTTGTTTCACTGTCAAAGAGAGCTATGAGGTTGGTATGACATGATTTGCTTGTGACAAATCCATGCTAGTTGTTGCTTACCACCTTCTAGATGTTTGCAAATTGCTCAGTTATTTGCTCCCTTATTTTTCTGAGTATAGAATTTTTGCTGGCAGGTCTGTAATTTGATCTTATTTTCCTTTTTATAGATTGGCACTATATTTGCCCTTTTCCAGTCTTCTGGAACCTCTTCTCTATTCCAGGATTTTTCAAAGATAATTGTTAATGGCTCAGATATCGCCTCTGTCAGCTCCTTGAGTATTCTGTAGGATGCATTTCATCAGGCTGACATTTCATGTAGGTCAATGCAGGTGCTTTCATTGTGGTCTAGGTATAATGAGTGGCGGTCGCTTTGTTCTGTCCAACCACCATTAAGACAGAAGCAAAGCTTGTTCATTAGGAGCTATGGAAAACCTGCAGTTGGAAATCTGGAGGAAAATCTTTAGTCTGTTTTAGCAGTAGTAGTAATAAAAAAAATTCTCTGATGGAAGCTCTGTGAAGTGTTAAGGCTTTTGCATTTTGATCAGTGCCTCACTATCATTTTCTTACTATCTTAAGTAGATGAAACACATTATCATATTAATTTCTCTTTCTGGAGGACTCAGTATCAGACTGATTTCTCCTGTAAAGGCTAGGTATAAAATTCTCCATCCAAAACTTGTAGATAACACAGGATGACAAAAACCCTGGAAATTAATTTTAGTAATATTTAAGCTCAGCTGTGGTAAAAAAGAAATGGTCTAGTTCCAAGATCAGCTCCCTTTAGAACAGTTGCAGTATGTAAGTGATAGCAAAAACTGGATTGAGAAGCATGAATTATTTCATTTGCCATACTCGCAACATCAGTTGGTCATTTCAACCTCATTTGGTCAATTCTCTAAAGCAGAATTACAAAGAGATTAGGTTCTGAAGCAGGTATTCTTTTAAAGGTTTAGAATCTGGATGGCAAAGAAAGTTGTTTTTTTCAGTTGTGAACAATATTGGGGCTGAGCGACTGCAGAGAATACTGATCTCCCTGTCTGGATTTCCTCTGTCTCACTGACACCGTAATATCTTCCTCTGTGTTATGTGTCACTGGGGGGAATTTTCATCAAGGGAAGAGACTGTTGCTATAGTGAGTATCGTATTTCTCTTCCTCTTCTCTGTTCCCTCAATATACACATTGCTATGGGAACATGGTCATGGAGGGAATCTTTCCTAACTGTGTCCCTTTGAGGATACTTAAGAGGCTTACAATGCAGTCTAGAAAGACTATTTGTATGTGCCTCTTCATGCTTCTTGTGCTGCTTGTGGGTCACAGAATCATAGTAGAAATGTCAGGTTGGAAGGGAGATTGAGAAGTAATTAAATCCAATCCCTGCACAGTAACTGTAGGCCAGCCCTGACAGATCTTTGTCCGACCTGTTCTTAAAAACCTCCAGCGATGGGGATTGTACAGCCTGTCTTTGGAAAATTATAGCAGATCTTAACCGTTCTTATAGTTAAAAAGATTTTCGTAATATCTAATCTAGATCTCAGATTTGGCCCACTGCCTCTTGTCCTACCTCCACTGAACAGAGGGAACAGTTGGGCTCCTCTTCTCTTTATAAGGGCCCTTAAAATATTTGCAGATTCATCAGAGTCTCGCTCAGTCTTCTTTCCTCAAGAGACTGTGCCCAGCTTTTTAATCTTTCCTCATAGGTAAGGCTTTCTAAAGCTTTTATCAACAGTATCGGTTGCTGTCCTCTGGACTCTCTCCAATTTGTCCAGTTCCGGACCACTGCACTTTACGAAAGATTTGAACACAAGACTTCGGCTGAGGTGTCATCAGTGCTGAGCAGAGCAAGACCGTTATCTCTCTTGCGTAACATGCAACACTTTGGTTAATACACCCCAGACAACATTAGCTTTTTTTGCAACTATGAAGTTTCCAGGTACACATTTACCCCGTATCCCTTGCTCCTTGTATGGGAATGTGTTCCAATTGACATCGTCCCAATCTGCATATCCATTCTTTGCAACTTGCATGTGGATTGGGACGGACATGAATCAGAACATGTTTCCCTATTTAAGTGACGGACATGTAGTAGATGTGTAACCATGGGTGGGCCTGGGTGGGCAGTGGCCCGCCTGCTTATGATTCAGGCTCCCCCCCCCTCCCTGTTTGGTCCCAGATCTGTTCCTGCCCCAGTGCTTGCCCTGCACCACTTGTCTGATGCTTCAGCAGGAGGAGTAGAGTCAGAGCGTGGGGGCTTACCAAGCTGCAGAGTGGGGTTGGGAGCATGCCCTGCTCTACTTGCTAGGTCCTTCTGCACGGGGTCTTCCAAGCTCCTGACCCCCACTCCCTAGGTGGAGTACTGGAGTGGGGGCAATCCCACACTCCCTAGTCTCACTCCCCAGATGGAGCAGAATGAGCCCCTGTGCCCCAGTCACATTTGCCCGCAGGAGCACTGGGCAGACAGAACAGGACAAGCCCTGAGTGCCAGGCTGGGGGGCAGTACAGTTGAAGGTGTGGGGGTGCACATTTTTCCTGGAGCCCCCGGCCAGAGCATCTATGCCTCCCTCCACCTGCAAGGCCGGCTGGTGGGATGATCCTACCACTCTACGTGTCATTGTCCAGCCGCACAAGTGTCCCCTCCTGCCTAGCCACTACTGTACCAATGGGTCTCCAGTATTCGTTGTTTTGGTATCGCCCTGTTCAAGAACACAGCTGTGGTGTGCATCAGGGTCCCCGGTTCCTCGTATTGCTGACTGTTGCAAGATATTTTCATCAGGTATATCATAAAAAGACCACTCTGTGACAGTTGAATGAAGGAATGTGTCTCTGTGCCAAGGATGAGAATGTGTAGCCTTTTGCTAACCAATAGAGTTCAGCAAAATTTGTAAACATTCAATGTCCAGTATAAGTGATAACCTAGGTGATTAAACTGTTTTCTACTCTAATAACCTCTTGTGTTAATTATTCATAAACCACCATAAATCTACATGGTGCTTTACATGCATGGATGTCTGTATAGTACTTGTATTTGATTCATGTGATCTACTTTCAGCTGATCTTTGGCATGGGGGAAAATCTTAACCATTACCTGGAAGCAATCCTGTTTGGCAGCCTCTCGTGGGGGCTGGGGGAGGGTGGAAGCAGGGAAAGAGGGAGTGCTGCCGGCTCCAGCACTCAGGGGCTGGGAGTCAGTAGCCTTGCGTGGGATGGAAGCCTCTCCAGCCTTCCCCCAGTTATTTAGTTATTAACCTGTTAAACTTAATGTTTAACCGGTTAACTAATTAAACAGGATTTGACATCCCTAGTTCTCACAGTAAAGCACAGATCCATGAAATAAGAGGCAAAACATAACTTGGATGACAGCAGTAAAAAGGAAACAGAGCCTGATTTCTCTCCAAGTTCTTCTTACTCTTCTCTGCCTATTAACACTGATCCCAGTAGTCGGGATTTTCCCAATCAACTTGATGTGGAAACATCTACTCCTGAAGAGTTAATTCTGTAGTGGAATGTTGCTGGGCTACAGATGAGTTTGTGAAGTCCTTGCTTTGGTCATTTGACATTCATCTTGGAAGCATCATTGCGGTTAGAAGACATGAACTATGTTTAGTAATTTAACCAGGAGTTGGCATGTTCATGAATGCTACCATAGACTGATAATGCTGCAGCAGTGGTGTCGAGTGCCAAGATGGTGGTATAAATCTTGATTCCCAGAGCTGAAAGATTCATGTTTGCAAGTGCTGATGAAGTGATAATGCGAGACTATCTGGACATATTTATATAAATGACATTTAAATTGGTTCAACTCTTTACAAGTTCTTTTGAAAGTTTAATCGCTGAAAAGGGCTTACTCTGTACAGAATAGACTCGGGGCAGGTCTCTGCAAGAGGCCCTGAATGGTCATTCAGTAAGTGATCTGTCATCATTACCTATCCTACATTTAGAAGGAGAAAGATTAATAACTAACCAAGTTTTGCAAAGCTAGCACTACTGCTGTTCTAGCTGACAGTATGGAAGGCAGTTAGTCTAAGGAGTATATTTGGTATGACCTCATTCAGAATGCATTCCCTTTTACCGCTTAGGGTAAGGGAAGTGAACAGTTAACCAGTAAGCATCCTCCTTAATGAGTGATACTTACCACCTCCGGTGGGAGTGGAGCAACCCCTGTTCAGGCCACAGCCCCTGCCTTTGGCAGTGGGACCAATCCAGCTGGGCTGGAGGGGCCCCCTGCCTGCCTCCCTTAATTGACTATCTGGTTAAACATTATGTTTAACCAGTTAAATGGGATTTTACATCCCTGCTTGGGATGTATGCCTTATGTAAAAAGGAGCCATTGTGTGTTTTTAAAATGTATATATTGATAACTGAATTCCAGGGGCATCTCCTCTTGTCCTTAGGATGGGGAACCTATGTCTGGTCCCTGTTGCAAAAACAAAAGCTCTAAAAATTATGTGAAACGTGCCCAACTTACAGATTTTATTGAAGAGTCTGACTAAATCTGGATTTAGTAAAATGTTTGCGACACAAACTTCAGAAGGCAAAACTCTGAAGAGAAACTGAACACTTGAGTGTGGGAACTCCATTTTGATTAAGAAAACCGAATTGAAGAACAGTTACATGTTTTTGCATAATTTTCCAAATAAGAGCTGGGTGAAAGCATGAAGGGCTGTGTGAATACAACAGTACTAAGCTATGGATGTGCTTGGTATGTTTTGCTCACTTTTCTAGTTAGAAACATTTTGTTACTGTTGGAGCTGACAAATCACACTGTGTTCTGTTTTGTACCGCTTTAGATCAAATGGAAACCAGTCATCCTATTTCTTTCCCTTCACGCTCTCCACTCTTTTACTAGTGAATCAAAAATCCATCATCGCCTTTAAAAAAAAAAAAATGATAGTGAATGGAAACCAACAAAAGAAAGAGAAACATGACCTGAAGAAAGCCACTGGCATTACTTCTGTAGCATGATAGTAGCAATCTGTGCTACTGTACCAAACTTTCGAGTGAGTTAGTTTCCACTAGCTCAGGGACCACAATTACTGGATGTCTAGGGGGAGAGGCAGCATTGTTTAGTAATGAAACATGAGACTTGGAGCCAAGAACCTCCTGAATTCTAATTTCTGTTGTCTTTATTCACGGTGTGGCAGTGGGCAAGTCTCTTATTTACCAGTCTATAAAATGACAATGATTGCCTGTCTTGTAAGGTTGTGTTGAGGATTATTTAAAGTTTGTAAAGCACAACATAAGTGCTAAGTATTAGATGACATGGTTAGTGTATAAGTAGCTTGTTCACCATTTTAATTTTCTTTCTGGCAAATTAAAATGGCGAGGAGAGAAAATTTCGCTCCTGCCCTCATTAGCTGTGGGGGAGATTGCAATTAGGGTGTGGAATTGTACTAGTTGGTAGTATACATCATGCTGAGATTGTGCTGCCTTCCATGTCTTCATAAGAACTGCCTGCTCTGATTTTTGAATTAGATGTTGTATAATGAATTCCAATAAATTACACGTTCTTAAAAAAATCCTCTAATAAATCTGTGGACTGTCAAAAGTAGAGGAAGCCCATTAAATTAGTGTGCTAGGTGTGCTCTCACCTGAGTAGAGACTAGTTAAAGGGGGGAGGGATTAGTTACTCAGATAAGAAAGATGAATGGAACAAAAGGCATGTAGTCACAACATAAATATTGGTAGTTGGAAAGCATCTGGAGTGTTTGCTGCCAGGTTTTTTTTGTTTTTTTTTTAAAAACCAGAGGAACACATCCAGACTGAGTTGTTGCTTGGAGTTCAGTGGACGAATGAACTGAACAGCAGGGAAAACTGCTGCTGTTGCGCTATGCTATTTTCAGTAAGTAGCACCTCACTCAGGGTACGGCTAGTCTATAAGTTTTGGTCGGAAAAAGGTACGCAAAATGCGCTCCACATTTTGCGTACCTTTTTCCGATTCATTTGTTGAAAGAGGCTTTTCTGACATTTGGCCCATCTAGACTGGGCCAAATGTCAGAAAAAAACCCTCTTTCAAAAGCCCCCTTCTTCCTTTTAGAACGAGGACTACAGGAGCTTCCGAAGTAGCATGTTAGCTCTTCCGCCAAAAAAAAGCGGAAGAGCGAACGTGTTCCCTGTACGCTGCAGAATTTTTTCGGGATACCTCTGGTATTCTGAAAACCCTTCATAGTCTAGCCGTAACCTCAATAGAAAAATGATTTCAGGGGGCTTCCTGGTACAAAGAAATGGTCTGACCACAAACAGCACGATAAGAAGCATCGCTCTTTGGAAAACTTTGTAATTGTTTTCATATACGGCTTTAGGTCACTGAAGTGAGACTGTAAAAATTGCTGAAGCAGCCATGTTCAGCTTGTTGTTCTGTTAATAATAGTTTATACTCCTCAAGTCTATCCTCTGCTAGTAGGGGAAGTGTGAGGAATCACTCCAGATGTTAGTCAAATCCTACTGTTTAGTGCAGAAAACCAAAATGAAATCAAATCTCTTTTTTGGGGGATAGAGGGGGGTTAAGCCACCACCTAACCTCAAGATGATTCTTACCAACAACCACAGGACATACCACACTAATACCAACCCTGGTACCTTCCCTTGCAACAAACCCCGTTGCCAGCTTTGTCCACATATTCACTCTGCTGATACCATTATTGGACCTAACCAAGTGAGTTATAAGATCAAGAAGACATATTCCTGCGCATCCAGAAATATAATTTATGCTATCATGTGCTGAAAGTGTCCATCTGCTATGTACATTGGACAAACATCTCAGACACTTCGCCAAAGGATCAATGGCCACAAAACAGATATTAGACAGGATCACAAAGAAAAAACAGTTTCTTGCCATTTCAACCAGAAAGGACACTGTCTCAACGACTTAATTACCTGCATCCTGCTTCAAAAGCCTTTTAAAACTGCACTTGAAAGGGAATCCTCTGAACTGTTATTCATGCTAAAATTCGACACTTTACGCCGGGGTCTTAACAAAGACTCTAGTTATCTTACCCATTACAAAGATAGCTTCCCCAATTATCACCTCTAATATCATTAGCTCACAGACATTTACCTCCCCCCCCCCGCATCCCTCTTCTGTTCTGAAATTTGATTTGTCCTTTTCATATGTGTTCATTTTTTTTAATTGTATCCTTTGGTATATACGGTTGTGGCTATTTTCTTCGACTATTTGTTCTGAGGAAGTGGGTCTGGCCCACGAAAGCTCATCATCTAGTAAACAATCTTGTTAGTCTTTAAAGTGCTACATAGTCCTGTGTTTTGTTTCAACTAGAAATTAAACTGCTAAAGGGGTTGAGACTGAGTGAAGTTGATCCAGTTGCTGAATCATTTTGAAGGCTGACTTGCAATGAGAGGAAAAAGGGAATGTGGTGTACTGATTCCTTTGTGTGCCTTACAAAAACCAGTGTGCTGCAAACCAAAAAGGTTTTGTGGATTTGAGTTTGAATCTCAATATGTTTATTTAGGTCTTTGTGCATTGGAAGATCCTTGTTCCCTCAAGTATGATGGGACTCCTTGAAGAATTATTATGTTGCAGCAAATATAGACTTAGATGGCTGTGTGCCAGCCTGTGAAGCCCTGATTGTGGCATTGATTTTACTATGCCCCTATATTGATTTGCATAGTAGTGTTGAAAACTCATAGGCTGTGTATACACTGGGCCACTTATTCCGGAAAAGCAGCCGTTTTTCCGGAATAACTTGCCAGCTGTCTACACTGGCTGCTTGCTTTTCCGGAAAGGCAATGACGATCTACTGTAAAATTGTCAGGCTACGTCTAGACTGGTCCCATAAGATGGAATAGTCATGCAAAGCAGGCAAGTCAGAATAGGGAAATCCGTGGGGGATTTAAATATCCCCCACGGGATTTAAATAAACATGGCCGCTGCTTTTTTTCCGGCTTGGGGAAAAGCCGGAAAAGAGCATCTAGACTGGCGTGATCCTCCGGAATAAAGCCCTTTTCCGGAGAATCTCTTATTCCTACTTGCAAGTAGGAATAAGAGATCCTCCGGAAAAGGGCTTTATTCCGGAGGATCGCGCCAGTCTAGACACTCTTTTCCGGCTTTTCCCCAAGCCGGAAAAAAAGCGGCGGCCATGTTTATTTAAATCCCGCGGGGGATATTTAAATCCCCCGCGGATTTCCCTATTCTGACTTGCCTACTTTGCATGCCTCTTCCAGAGAAGGGGCCAGTCTAGACGTAGCCTCAGTGTCTTTCCGGAAAAACTATGCTGCTCCTGTTCAGGTAAAAGTCCTTTTCCGGAAAAACTGTTCCGGAAAAGGGCCAGTGTAGACAGCACAGTAGTCTTTTCCGCAAAAACGCCCCGATCGTCATTTTCGCGATTGGAGCTTTTTTCCGGAAAAGCGCGTCTACATTGGCTACGGACGCTTTTCCGGAAAAAGTGCTTTTCCGGAAAAGCATCCTGCCAATGTAGACATGCTTTTTCCGGAAATACTTATAACGGAAAACTGTTCCGTTTTAAGCATTTCCGGAAAAGGGTGCCAGTGTAGATGTAGCCATAAGGGTTGTGAGGGAGTTACATGCCCAAATGGGTGAGCAGTATTCATCAGTAAAGTAGACAAAGGCCAGTGAAGAGATAATATAAAAATGATAGCAAACTCCTTAAGTTATTCCTGCCAGTTTCTGCATGAAATTTAAGTACATCTTTATTTTGTGTGTGTGTGGGGGGGGCATATTTTCAGGTACTGGTTGTATGAGAGGCTTTGGTCTAAGGTCACTCAAAGATCCCAGAGTGGGACCATTTCTTATCTGCTGGTCCCAGAAGACCTGTACAGTTCTATCCTAGCTTTTTGATGGTTTAGTTGGAATTGTGACACTGCTATCTTGGTGTGTTTGGTTTTAGCCACTGATATCAGAGACATTCTTCCTTGGTTTTAAGGCCCTTTTTAATGATTTGTTCTATAATTGTTAAATCCCACACCTGTGTAGTTAGAGCAGTGCCCTCATCATAGAGACATTTTAGTGGTGTTTGGGGAAGATCGCGGTGTAAATATCAGTCTGGATTTTGGCCTGATAAGACATCATTGTGTGTATTTGGCCAGTTGATTTGGTAACCAAGGAAAATACAAAACCTGTGATTTGTCATAACTTTTCAGAACAATTTTATTGTTGCATTGCATGGAGTAATGTTTTCAGAGGACAGAAAGGTGTACTTAAATGAAGATGCAGAGGTGCAGAATCTAACATACAACTTGTCTCAACTTCTTGGGACTTTTAAACATCTATTTAACTCTACTTTACTTTAAATAATTTTCCATGTGAACCAAATTTGACTTGCCAGGGGTTCTCTCTTCTGATTTGATTCTCAGGTTCCCGTCATTGTGGTATTTATTGGAATGGGAATGATTTCTCAAAATAATGCTGCATGTAAAAATAGGCCTCATCTACTAAATCAGTGGGAAGGGTCTCTGGAATCTGTTTTTCATGTGAAATAAGATCTTCAATTTGTCTCTCTCATTCGGAGGCAATCCAGTGTTTTGTTCTTCCATTGACTTTTCAGTTACCCTGTGTATATGTATTGTCCATTAGTTTGCTCTATAGTGGCATTCATTTCTGTTCCTACTGTTGTTCCACCTTAAAATTATGATCTGATAAAGTCCTCTGGATTTTAAAGGGCAAGTTCTTCCCTTGGATGCACACATCATTCCCATCGACTCCCCTGCTGTGTGTGGAAACTTCAGAGTGTTCTTAACTGCATTAATTATGGTGGTATTCAAAGGTTTCTTTGCGAGAGTTGAAGCTTTTCTGACATGCTAATTATAAAGATCAATTTAAATGTAGGCAGAATGGGTAGGAATTGCATATTGTCAAAGTTTAAAAGTCATATTTTGTTTATGCAATTTATGCTTCTGTGATGGTCCTGTAAACAACATTGTTTTTTTTCTCAATTAATAAATTGTTTTACTGGCTAGAGTACAATGATGTCCAGATGCAACTTTTTCTGCTGGAACACTAGCGTAAAAAATATTCTGGCACATGAGTTCACAAGAGCCAAAGAAAGAAACCTAACAAACATAGGCAGTGGAAAGCCAACATAAAAGCATGTATTGTTTCATCTTGTTTTTATTCGTTGGCACTGTAGTCTGGTTCCATGAACCACTTTTACCACATCTGTTTCTCATGGAAACAAAACAAATTCCTAATAGCGAACAAACCATTTCCCCTGCTATTCAAGGCAACTGGTCCATCTGCCACTAGCACCTGCTGTAAGCTAAAGATTTTTTGGGGGAGTTTGGTATAAGAACTTATTCTCCCTTAACAATATTTATATCTATAAAGCACAAGCGTATCATATTTTTCATTTTGTTTGTTCCTTGCATGGCAACTCAAATGCTAAAGTTTGCAGCTTTGGAATCTTTTTAGATTGGACTTAGAAGGGTTTAAGGCAAAAGTGCACAGCATCTCTTGCTCTGTTGGGGCTGTTGGCTAGACTTTCTGGTACATACTGATAACAAGGAAGCCTTCTCATTTGCTGCAGAGAACTACTACTGCGGGATGTTACAAATTGTGGCTTTTGTCTGAAGAAATCAAAGGCTGTTTGCAGGCACCAAGATTATTTTCTATTGCATAGTGGTGACTAAAATTGCTGAGGCCTTGGAATTTATTTAAAACTTTCCACTAAATAATAATAATGATGTAAGGGGGCTAGCCTTTGGGATGCCAACTTAGTTTCATTTAAACTTTCCACTAAATAATAATAATGATGTAAGGGGGCTAGCCTTTGGGATGCCAACTTAGTTTCATTTAGACAGGTACATAATTTAAACAATGGCATCTAGTTTCTCCTTTACTTGTGTGTTTCAAGCTCTGATACTGAGGCTTTGTGCCACATAAAATACAATAACTCAATGACCTTTTGCTTCTCATTAGGTATGTAACTCTTGTCTCCAAAGCTCAGTCCTTCCAGTTATTCCCCATTCAGTATGTGGAGAAGAGAAAAAAGCTAGTGAAACTGAATCATGGCCTATTTTACAATATACCTACCTGGGAGTGGCTTAAAACTAAAACATTACACTGTGATCTTCTCTTCCTTCAAAATTTTAGATGCCCGTCTCATTTCATAGTGTAAGAGTTCTAAGTCTGCAATATAAATGTGGTGTTGTTAAGGACACTAGTGCCCCAAATTCTAGCAAAATATTAAATATTTGTTTTCCTGTAACTTGGGAAGTTTTAACTATGAATATTTTCAGACAGTAGCACTGACCAGAAGGAATATATGGGGAAACTAACTAAAAGTAGTTTCCCCATGCCCAAATTCCAGTAGTGGACATGGACAGGATTGCTCTGTCTTTTTAGCTGTAAAAATAGTGAATGACAGTTGGAATCCTAGGTTGCATGTTGAACTTAGTTGTTACATCAGCTAAGCCTTGTACTCTAATTCTTTCCGGACAGAAGCTAGTTATGCTTTTATTGCATTAACAAAACATGCCAGTTAGATGGCTTCTGTATTTTTTCCAGCTTGTATGGTTAGTTGCACTTTTACTGACTACAGGTTACCCTGGGCTGGCTTTTAGGTATTATAGTTTTTTATGGTTACCATAATACCCATGCACCACAAAAATATTTGTGGATTTATCTTTGTAGCATTCCTTTTGTAGGGAAGTAGATTGTCTCTAGGTTCTACAGATGGTAATCTGACACAAGGAGTAAGTGACTTGTCTGAGATCACACAGGAAATGTGTGGCAGAGGAATGAATCTAATTTACCTCACCTGTGTCCTCGGCCTGTGCTTTAATCACAAGACCATACTTCCCATATAGTAGAGGTGGTAAAATCTGGCCTGGATTCTGCTTCACAGTAGAGCTAAAGCAGCAGTATTGACTTTTCTATTACAAGTGGTCACTGGTTAGCACACTGCTCTATTGAAATGAATCTATATAGTGGTGACTTGTTGTTTCAGTAATATCACTTGATGCTTTACCAAGTGCCGTCTAAGAACTCTCCAGTTGATTGAGGATTGTATGATGTAAGATGAAAGCATGTTGTGGCAGACATGAGATCATATAATCAGCAATTGTTGGTAATGATGTAAGGGGAAATGTAAAAACAAAACAAACAATCCCAGAGCCTTTGTCACATTTTAGCCAAGACCAACTGCTTAATATCCGTCCCGCTCTTTTTCTTAATTGCCGTGAGAGTATAGCCATTATATATATCCACCTGATTACCAAGTTACTGTCAAATGGCTGTTGATTGGGGAGAATTTCTGCCATATCCAGTATTATGGTTCATATCAAAATTTGGGTTTTACTGTCTGCAGTTCAATTGTGATTTGTTCTGTACAGGAAACTTAAGAGTGGCTTCCTTCACAGTTAGTACTAGAGTCAGAGATGCTTTGAAGGCCTACTTGGTTTCTTCCCATTAAGGCAGGAATCGGGAACCTAAGGCCTGAGGGGCCAGATGTGTCCCCTGGCTTGCCTGAATCCAGCCTCAGAGGCTCACTGGGGAGCCCATGCTGGTGATTCAGCCCCCACCTTCCCCGCTGTCTTCCTGCAGGGCTGGAGCATGCAAAATCTACTAACCCGGGCCACCCAAGACTCTGCATGTGCAAGGGGAATGTGGAGAATGTTTTTAATCCTTCCCAGTCGGGGGCCTCCTCAGTGAGGGTTTGGGTTTTTTGTTTGCTTCTCACTTGTGTGTGGCTCCTGACTGATTTTTTTTTTTTCTGTGGGTGAGTGGCCCCCAACCCAAAAAAGGTTCCCCACCACTGCATTAAGGGATTTAATAGTTTACCTCTATTGTTCCTAGTATAATGAGTCATTCTTGGAAGAGTGCAGTGATGGTTGTGTTAAGGACTTACTGCTTGTCCATCACCCCACCCCCCCTACAAAAACTGGCTTTATAATAGCTGAGTTTAAAATGCTATGTTCATAACGTACAAACATTCGTTTTGTTAATCTGGAGCCCAGAGGGTGTGATGTTGCCTGATAGTAGGTGGAGGTGACAGTGTTCCTTAAAATATCCAAATGTTGGAAAATACACGAGCAGCAGCTATCAGTTTGTATATCAGTTGCAGCACTTATTACCAGACAAACTGTATGAGCAAAGGACTTCACATTCTTCCCGTTTCTTCAAATATGGTTTTACACTGAACTTTTAGTCTTTGGCTCTGAAAGGTCATGTTCCTGACACTCTGCCAGAGCCTGTAGATACTGCTTATTAAATCTTCAAGACATCAGTGGTCTTACGTACAAGCAGAGTGGACTCTATGGCTGAGATATAACTTAAGGGTATGTCTACTGTACAATTGGAGGTGTGATTGCAGCATGTGTGGAGATACCCTAATTTACTTTACTCTAGCTAGCTCCAACAGCCGTAGCATCCCAGGAACTAGCATGGGCTAGTCACCAGAGTCCTGGACGGGTTT
Source organism: Pelodiscus sinensis (assembly GCF_049634645.1). Taxonomy (NCBI): domain Eukaryota; kingdom Metazoa; phylum Chordata; order Testudines; family Trionychidae; genus Pelodiscus; species Pelodiscus sinensis. The sequence continues at coordinate 49,936,931 of NC_134720.1, forward strand.
GTACACCCATGCTGCTATGGCTTCACTGCTGTTATTCAGGCCAGTTAGATCATAAGCACTTTGGGTATCTCTAGAGATGCTTCGGTCACATCTCCTGCTGTAGTATAGGATGTATCTTAAGTACTTTGCTGAACTGTGGCCTAGGGCTGTAACAGACAGCAAGTGCGTTGGAGAGGTTACAGGATGAATGACTGGAATGGAGGGGAAGCCCCAGACAATTGAGGTGCACTGATCCTTAATCCAATGGCCTTCTGACCCTCTCCTGTGTTTCAAAGCCCCAAAGGGCTACATCCTTAAAAATCAAATGCTGTGAAGGAAAAATCAAATATAAAAATGTTCTGTCTGGTAAATCCATATCTGATATAAATAGGCTACTACCCATTCCTTTTTACTACTCAACTGAACGGTTGTCCTCTCAACTAATATGCTGATCCATGCCATGAATACCCAGTTGTTTAGATTTGCTACTGTAGGCAACATAATAAAATCAAGAATGCAAGTTAGGTGGTTTAGAATCATAGAATCCTACGGCAGGAAGAGACCTCAGGAAGTCATCGAGTCCAGCCCCCTGCCCTAAGCAGGACCAACCCCAACTACATCATCCCAGCCAAGCCAGGTCAAAAACCTCTAGGGATGGAGATTCCACCACCTTCCCAGTGCTTCCCCACTCGCCTAGGGAAATAGTTTTTCCTAATATCCAATCTAGACCTCCCCCACTGCAACTTGAGACCATTGCTCCTTGTTCTGTCATCCGTCACTACTGAGAACAGCCTCTCTCCATCCTCTTTGGAACCTCTCTTCAGGAAGTTGAAGGTTGCTATCAAATCCCCCCTCACTCTTGTCTTCTGCAGACTGACTAAGCCCAGATCCCTCAGCCTCATAGGTCATGTGCTCCAGCCCCGTAATCATTTTGGTTGCCCTCTGCTGGACCATCTCCAGTGCGACTGTATCCTTTCTATAATGGGCGGGGGGGGCCCAGAACTGAAGGCAGTACTATAGATGTGGCCTCACCAGTGCAGGACATAGAGGAATAATAACTTCTCTAGATCTGCTGGAAATGCTTTTCCTAATGCACCCTAATATGTCATTAGCCTTCTTGGCTACAAGGGCACACTGTTGACTCATATCCAGCTTCTCAGCCACTGTAATCCCCAGATCCTTTTCTGCTGAACTGCTACTTAGCCAGTCGGTTCCCAGCGTGTAACAATGCTTGGGATTCTTCCATCCCAAGTGCAGGACTCTACACGTGTCCTTGTTGAACCTCATCAGATTTCTTTTGGCCCAATCCTCCAATTTGTCTAGGTCACTCTGGACCCCAGTCATATCCTCCAACATATCTACCTTTCCCCTTAGCTTAGTGTCATCTGCAAACTTGCTGAGGGAGCAATTTATCCCCTCATCCAGATCATTAATAAAGATGTTGAACAAAACCGGCCCTAGAACCGATCCTTGGGACATTCCGCTAGAAACTGACTGCCATCCTGACATCGAGCCATTAATCACTTTGGATCCAACAGTCGAGCCAGCTTTCTGTCCACCTTACAGTCCGTTTATCCAATCTATACTTCCTAAACTTGCTGATAAGAATATTGTGGGAGACTGTATCAAAAGCTTTGTTAAAGTCAAGTATATCACATCCACTGACTTCCCCATGTCCATAGAGCTAGTAACCTCATCAGAGAAGCTAATCAGATTGGTCAGGCTTATAGAACACAAGCTTATCTTTGGGGAAGGCATTGCTTATACAAAGCTAATGTAGAAGCTTTTTGGCTTTGCGCACACATCCATTATTCTCTGGGATATTCCTGTGTACTTGTTGACACCCAGATCACACCCGATGTATTGTGCACAGCTTTTGAATGCTGTATGGTATGGATAAGAAAAGCTGGGGAAGAGAATGAAAGACTAGGTTACAAAAAACAGGTTTTCTTTCATTATGAAAGATAATGAGGTGTGCAAAAATTCCTAGAGTGTGAAGAACAGACAAGATGGCATAGGCTGAAACGAAAAGACCTATGCATTCATGGAAGACATGATAGCAATTTGGCTGCCACAGCCTATGAGGTAATCAATAAAGAATTAGACATGCACTGGAGTAAAATATCACAGGGTACAAACAACAGCAAGGTAGAAGCATGGATTCTTTCACCATATCCTACTATATACGTAAAGCATTCCTCCTTCAATGTCATTCTTAATTAGCAGCCTTTTGCCATGCCAATTCTAAATATGAATCTGTACGTACTGACTTTGTGAAGAAAAACCGTGTCTTTGACAGAAACAAAAATAAAAAGCAGCAGCATTTCTCTTCATAGGTCGGAGCTGTTCAAGTAGCAGTTTGGGGGATACTTCTCTTTATCAGGTTAAGCAAAGTATGTCTGTGAGGATGTTAATTTGTCAGGTGTCTATAAAGCAAGTTAAATTCCAGCTATTGCAGAACATTTATATTAAGGCTCTGCTGACCTGGTAGGTGGTGGAATATGAATAGATCAACAGTGCTCCCTTCTGCTGTTAATTGTTCTCTGCCTCCAGGATTGAAGGTGATATGACATACTGAGTCTTCAATCCCATAAGAACTAACAAAAGCACGAAAACAGTATTGGTAAGGAAGCTTATGCTTTTTGATGTTGCATGAGGACGCTAGATTACAGATACACTATTGTTACCCTTCGTTGTCTAAGCTTCTTGAAGCCATAATTCGCTGCGTGTGGATCTTCTCAAACTTTTGAGACAGGCTTTTTTCAAGAAGAATGACTGTGTTAAACCCATATTGATATACTTTCCTACTTTGTAATACTTCAGATGCCCTCCTGATCCTGCCTGCAAGTTCCATGGTTGCTTAGAAGATGGAGCATTTTTATTTTTAGTGACAATATCTCTCCTACTGTGATGGAAGAATCTTAAACCAATTAAACACATTAGGAGATAACAGCACATGTGGGTTTGGTTCAAGGCCTCCATTTTCTTCACTATGGGGTATGTCCTAGTGCTTAGCTTTCCATGCAAGATGACAGAAATAGTACAATAATCTGCTAAGTAGGTCAGCAGTGTGGCAGCTGCTTTGTGAGGTATTCCCTAACCAGTGACTTTTAGCCCATTGTCGTAGTCTCTGTACATGAACTAAAATGTTGTTAGGATATAGTTTTCTGATTTCTGAGTAATCTGAATTTGAGGTTGTTTGTCCAGTTCCAGATGATCTTCTGTGTGTAGGTGGGGATACATTGTTTTTCCTTTTTAATAATGCTTAGCTACTTAGGAGAAATATCTTTGTTTATAGAGATGTTGGTGGTATTCATTTTGTGTTCCTAACTATGGCCAGGTTGGTTTTTAAACGTATTTTTTTCATTCAAAAAAGTCTACAAGAGCTCGTGCTGGGTTCACACACAAATCCATCATGGTTGGGAGTTCTTGAGCCGCATTGGTGTTAAATTTTTATTCATTTGGTACTTCAGTTTAAGCCTAGATTGTTGAAATATAAGGTATCCGCTAGGAATTATGGCAAGGATTGCTGACCTACAAACTCAGGACAGCCAACATCTGGTTAAGCTTTTTACTTCTACTTGATCTTTAAGTTGACAGAGTACAAAGCACAGAGGAGACAATCACACTCTGTTTTACCATTACATGGAAACATCAATATAGAACACAATTTGACAAGGATACTACCAGGATGGCTAACTCCTTTATTGTCAAAATAGGTTGCAATGTCCAATATGCAGCTGAAACTTAAATTGCCAGTTAGCTTGGATTTTAAGTAGAGGGAAGTCAACCTCTGTCCTTTATGGCTATCCCAATATTTTTACTGACTGGAAATAGAAGGTCAGAACAGCTCCATAACCCTGTGCTTAGAGTGATAAAGCCACATTCATCCATCTGTGTTGTGTTTATGCCAGTAATTGAGTTTTAGGCTATAGTTTGAAAGAACCCACTCAGGATTCTCTTTCAAGTGCATAATTCTGTTTTGAAAATAAAATTTAAACTCCTAAATCACTTTGCAGTGCTGAGTGGAGCAATGGCTAAATACCTTTAAAAATCTTCATCTCCCTAACTCCCAGGTGTGTTGCAAAGTTAAATACGTTCAAGCTTGCAAAGTGCTTAGATACTGTGGCAATTGGGTCATAGAAGTACCTTAAAATAGAGCAGTATGGTGTCATTCATGGTGATCCTCTGGTTTATAGGCGTCTGGATTGCATACAACTAGCTAAGCAAATCTCTCTCATCTAGATCTGTGTAAGATTGTCTGCTGGAAACTTTATATTTAAACGTTATTTGAAATTTTAACTCAAATTCCTCCCTCCTCCAAATACATAATTTTCAAGCAAACATCTCTAAGTAAAATAAAAGCTACTAAAACATGTGTTTTCTCTCCCAGGCTCCATAAAAACCTCGAGTGCTTTCAATACTGTTAAGCAATATAGAGAATGAAGAGTGTTGCAAATCTGTCCAGAGATTAAATATATTAGAAACTGATATAAATACATGTGTATAACTCTGCCTTACGCTACTTATTCTTCCTTGTCAAGTTTCATGATACTCATAGACTTTAAGGTCAGAAGGGACCATTTTGATCATCTAGTCTGACCCCCTGCACAATGCAGGCCACAGAATCTCATGCACCCACTGCTAGAATAATCCTCTCACCTATATCTCAGATATTGAAGTCCTTGAAGCGATGGTTCAAAGACCCCAAGATGCAGAGAATCCTCCCGCTAGTGACCCGTGCCCCATGCTATAGAGAAAGGCGAAAAACCTCCAGGGCCTCTGCCAATCTACCCTGGAGGAAAATACCTTCCCGACCCCAAATATGGTGATCAGCTGAACCCTGAGCTTGCGGGCAAGCCTCCCCAGCTCAGTGCTCCACCAATTTTCCTACCCTCACTTGTTTGTCATCACCTCACAGAGTGTCCTTCTTCCAGACAGCCCTCTGGACACAGTATAACTTCCGAGTCAATCTTCAAAGGTCCCTATGCCTCCCTTTGGCTGTGCTGTTACAGTGAACAGCGTTGACTTAGATAAATAATCTACAAAAGCGACGAGGAGTCCTGTGGCACCTTATAGACTAACTGAAGTGTAGGAGCATAAGCATAAGCATATGCTCCTACACTTCAGTTAGTCTATAAGGTGCCACAGGACTCCTCGTCGCTTTTGCAGATTCAGACTAACACGGCTACCCCTCTGATAAATAATCTAATTATTCTTCTTCTTTCCCCAAACTGCTGTCTTGGAATGTGGGTTTTGCATGGCAAGGGATGTCCCTTCTTGAGTGCCTGGAAAGTGCCAAGCACATAGCAGGCACTGACATGAACTTACCAGTGTCTAGGAGGAAATGCCATTACAATTTCTGCTGCATCTTCTCTGATTTTCCATAGGCTCACACTGCAGCTATCTTATAAGGGCAGAGGTCCTGCTATGCTCTGATACTTCAGCATGTGATGTGCTAGTGACTTCCTGAATGCCTCTCTGATCAGTGGTGGAAGCAGAGAGTGTGTTTTGGGAGATATGGCAAGTTTGCTTAAGCCTTTTGGAAGGATAATCGTTTATCAGGGTATAGGATATTGACAATCAAAATGGCTTTGCAAATTCCATATGGGTGTGTGCACAGCATACAGTGTGGGAGGGCTTTTTCAACCGCACAAATGACACTTAGGCTAATTGCTATTTGTGCCTTTGAAAGTGTCTGTATTCCACGCTCCTGTATAACTTTCACGAGTATTACATCAATGCATACCATTAGAAGGCTGGCACATAACACTTACAAACTTCCTACTCTTCTTACTAGGGGGGTTTACTCTCATTCCTCGGGGAAATGCCATCACATGTGCTGTTCTTGTAACTCCCATGTGAACTGGTATTCTCCTTATGCCAGAAATGTTAGAACAATGCTCTTTACCACACTCTGCAGGTCAGGAAAATTGACCCAATGTTCTTTCTCTAGTAACAGGTGGGATGTTTTTCTCTTAGGTTTCTTTGTCCCATTCATCTTGAGAGGTGGGGGGATATGTTGAGGAACTGTATTATTGAATTATCTGCTCAAGATGCTAATACTGCCACTTGCTTCCCTGCAGCACTGTGATGTCTGTCTGATCCAGTATACATGAGTAGAATATAGTCAGCAAGGCCAAAGAGCATCAGTTTTAAGTGAAAACATGAGTGGATGCCCTTCTCTTGTTGCACCAAGTCGGGTCTAATGTTGACTTGTTTTTATACCATAAAAGGAACTGTAACTCCAAATACATGGCGTATCAAAATCAGGTTTAGTATAACTTAACTGCTTATTGCAGCGCTAGGCAAAGAACGATGGGCATAGAGCCTAAAAGCACAGTTTGTTTTCCTTAATCCCCTCCCAATCAGAAATTGGATGAATCTTCGTGATGCAGAGACGGGGAAAATCCTCTGGCAAGGGACAGAAGACCTGTCTGTACCTGGAGTGGAGCATGAAGGTAAGATGTGGCCTTGCTGTTGGGTGTGGTAATACAGTATCTACGAGGCCTGGCAATCAGCATGGTGCTGCTTTTGAAGGATGGTCTGTTTGCTAGGAATGAGTCTACAGCCCATGGAACAGGTGGGTCAGCAGCAAGCAAAGGAGAAATGTTAAGACTGAATACAAGAAGTTAATTCACTTCTGCACACCTGATTGTCCAACTTTTCATCTATTAATAAAGTCTTACCTTGTGAATCTTCGTAGAACAGGCTTTATGCAGATGCCTGCTGTGAAGGGAAAGGTTCCAGCAGTTTTAAGTACAACTGTGGTAAAACAATGGAAACATTAAAAAAAAAAAATGCTGCAGCCTGCCGCTTCTTTGCTTCAGCTATGGGGTAGTGCCACTTTGCCCTCTCTGGACTGAACTAGAAGCTGTACTGGTTGGGGTGAGGCACAGTGGGAGATAGGGTGGTCACTTGTCCTCTTTATAGAGGCCAGTCCTGTTTTTTGCTACTTTGTCCTCTGTTGATACGCAATGGGACGCCTTTATCTCCTCTATTTTTCTCTTGAGAACAGAGGTGAAAGTAACGAGGTATGGCGCTCTAACAAGAAGAAGCCAGCTGGCTCGGCTCCCAGCCCAGCTGGGCTCCTGGGGCTCTCTTCCTGAAGGCTGCCTTGCTAAGCAGCAGGTAGCCAGGCAGGTGAAAGGGGCCAGCTAGGGATATATGCCCCACCCCTAAGTTCCTTTTGGGAGGGCACAGGGGCTGCATGTACCCGGTTTTCTTCCTCTTCCCCTGACAATCAGGGAGCAAGGGGAAAGTGCTCAGCTTGTGCCTTCCTCTCACTCCCTGCTGCCGAGGGGAGCACAGAGGAGGATGCAGCAGGCCATGAACTTTCCCTTCATTCCCTCAGAGTCAGAGAAAGAGGAAGAAGAGCAGCAGCGACCTGGTATGCGTGGCTGCAGCTCCCCCCTCCGCATGCTCCTGAAATGGCACCCTTGTCCCTTCACCCCCAGCCCTGACTCCTGTGCCCCTTATGCACTAAATGCAACTGTCCCCTATTCTTGAGGTACCTTGATGACCGTCTTAGTGGGAGCACTGTATGGGAAACCATGCATCCTGTCTGCCCTCTGCTCACTCTCGACCAGGTCCGTTACTTTTTCCAGCATTAAATTCTCCCGGTGCTCTGAAGTGGTAAATGGGATGCTTTTGTGCTCTCCACTTCTGTCTGCGGCTTCTCTTCCCTTTCTGCCTTTGGTGTCTGCTCCCAGAGGCCTAGCAAAGTATTCCATTGTGCATTGCTCTGCATAGCTATCTTATACCCCTGCTAGAGTGGAAGCATGTCAGAAAGCGATAGTGACGGAAAGCAACCTTAACTCAGTATAGACTATTTATCGTATTGGCTCTGTATAGAAATCTGGGGCCGCAGCCAGTTTACTCAAAAGGCTTTTCTGATCACGTGAGCAGCATGCAAATGTCTGTGAAGAGTGGAGTGACCTTCATCATCAGTTTACTGCCGCGTTACTTACGAATTTTTGCTTAAACGACAAAGGCTGAATCCTGCTTGGTGATACTAGGGCAGTCAACTCCCTGTTAATTATACAATCTCTTACCGTGCATGGGCAGCAGGCAGTTTATAAAAGCATCTGACACCACGGAGTGGCAGCAGGAGCCAACTTTTACATTATTCCTTTGTAAAGTTGTTTTAAAGTGGTAATGCTGTCAGGGAGAGGCGAGGGATGGACAATTGGAGCTGCTTTAATGCAGTACACGCTGGGTAGAACACAGGGTTAACTGTAGTCTTTCAGCTACAGAGATTTGGTTTCAAAGCTCGCTTGGGTCACAAATGAAATGGACTTGCTACTCCTAATCAGGTCCCCAGGCGATGCTCTCCCTCTTCACACACACAGTGCGCAGTTGGGCATGACAGTCTCTGCTCAAGAGAGGCCTGATGCTATAATAGGAAGGGTGTGGGTCTGAACAGAAATGCAGTTAGGCAAGAGAAGCACTATGGAAAAACATTAATCTGGCCTCTTCTTACCTCCTCCACTTGGGTTAGCAAGTCTCTCCTGGTCCCACTCCAGTGCTTTTTTAGCAGCAAATAGCTGCAGTCTTGTTATCATCCCTAGTGACACCCTCTGTATCGCACACCTAGCAAAACCTGGAAATGCTGTCATTACAAACACAATGGATCATGTGGGCCTGGTTCTGAAACCAAGGAAATAGCACAACCTCTATAGAACAGGCTTTTTCCAGATGCCTGCTGTAAGGGAATGGTTCCAGTAATTGTAAGTACAAGTGTAGTAAAATAATTGAAACTGATTTTTAAAAAAAAGGCAGTTCTGCAGCCTGCTGCTTCTTTGCCTAAATTATGGAGTAGTGCTGCTTTGCCTTCTCTTTAGCCCCTGTGTAATATTGGGTGTGAAGGCAAGAAAGGGGCTTAAAAGAGACAATGGCTAATAGCAGCCCTGGGAGGAGCAAGATACCAGGCTAAAGGAAGCAAAAACTGTAAATCCTGACGCATTTGTTCCCATTGTTCTTTGACTTCCTCTTACAACTTCCCGCAGAGGCACTGGCAGCTTCTGAGCGATCTTCTGTCACTGTAGCTAGACAGACTGTTACACTTTCTTGGCTCGATGCAGTGTCTGGTGTATTTTCTTGTAGATAGAAGAGAAGTTGGGGCTCATGAGTTCTGTTGCCAGCTCTGTCACTTGGGCAAGTCCTATTGCCTCTCTGCACTGTAGATTTCCCCAGTGGATAAAACTGCGATAATGCTTGCCTGCTTCGCGGGTATACTGGGACTTAATTAAAACAGTCTCCAATGTCTTTCAGACTACCCTGTGTCAGAAGTGTATAGTACTAATATCATTGCTGTTGTACTGTCATGGCAATTCATAGCAAGTTGCAGTCTGGTCATGGTGAGCATAAAGAGTCAAAAAGGATGACCTCGCGAGGTCCCTTCCGGTTCTGTAATTCTATGACAGGTCAGTTGGTCCAAATGCAGACTAAGAAAAGTAATTTTAAGACAGTTACCGTCGTTAACAGCAAAACATCATGGGCCCAAATAAATACAGTGCACAATGCTTCAGTGAGGTACTATATCATTGAATGGATGGGCCATATTCACAATAGGCTGCAGTCTGTACTTGGAAGGAATAGAGCGGGATGTTGTTAGGCCATGGAAAATATCTTAAAACTGGCAGTGGATTAGGGAGGTAAAACATCTAAACAGCTTCATTGTGGTTTTGTTTTCTAAATTATGGGATCTGTGTCCACCCTGGGACAGTGGTAGCTTACATCATGATCCCCGCTGCTCTCTAGATCAGCATCCTATCAAAGTCCCAGTCTGTTAAACTGCTGTACATTCGATGGATTTGCCTGGTGTTTGATGGGCTTTTCCTGTTACTAAACAGCAGCTGTCTGCTTGTGGACAATGATGGGCTTTCTGTGCAGGAGCAGTTCTGCTTGTAGAATAGAAATTTACATGAAAAACTTTCTAGTACAATAAGGCCATATAATTACACACTAAGAGTAAAGGGCTTGGTAGCTAGTTAGCGAATGGATTATGCCCCTTTATCCTTGTGACTGGGACATTAACGTATGCTCCCAGACTTCCTCCTCATGTAGTTGGGTTACCCCTATAGGGCTAGGTATTTTGGGAAACACTTCTGTGCTCTTACAGAATGGTTCCTTTGGTTCATATGAAATCATCAGAACAGCACGCACTTGATTAGGAAATGCCAGTGAGGGTTTGATCAGGACAGAGACCCTGGAAAGGGGAGTTGAAAGGGGAAATGATGCTAGTTTAATGTTTGCCACAGGAAAGTAAAGTAATGTGTCATGGCGCAGGTCACGTTTTAGCCTGAGGCAATGTGGCTGCAGGAGTAGATTGCCAAGAATTGAGAGTCTAGAATGCTGGGTTTGTTTTTGTTTTCTCTGGCGCTGCCATAGACTTGTTGTGAGATGCCAGGCTAGGGATTAGGTTAAAGCTGTCTGTTCCTTACAGGCCACTTCTGTAAAATGGGACTCAGATTTTTGGTTGCGCGCAGACCTCTGTATTCGCCTTGGTTAGCATTTCAGAGGATAGCATAATCGCGCATGCAGCGGTACTTGTCAGAGTAATGGTTGTCTGGCTTGCTTTCACAGCTCGAGTTCCTAAGAAAATCCTGAAATGCAAAGCAGTGTCCCGGGAGCTAAACTTCTCCTCAGCAGAGCAAATGGAAAAATTCCGACTGGAACAGAAAGTTTATTTCAAAGGGCAGTGTCTAGAAGGTATCATCCGTTCTGTGTGGACAGACAGACTCTAATGTGGTGAACTGATACTGTGTAAAGGGACTGGGATTGAGGGTAATGAGATGGGCTGAACGTGGTGGGGTTGGTTTGTTTTTTTTAATTTTTAAGAGTAATGTTGAGGTGGGGTACTAGTCAGACTGAATGAGCCAAAGCATTACAGTGACCATTTTATAAGCATGTTAACACTCATGCAAGTAAGACTTGTATGTGTCACTTTGTAACAGTACGATCTAAAATGCCTTGTTGTAATATTATACCTAATCTAGGTCAGTGTACCAAACTTCACTCCCTTGGTTTATTAGTTACACTCCTACTTTGAGCTGTCCTGACATGGGAGAGTTTTTGAAGAGGGGGAGGATTTAGAACACTCTAAAGATGGGTTAGGAACAACGAAATCTAACTTGGCCCAATTTCTGCTCAGTGTTAATCACAAGAAAAACTGCAAGATCTGCTCCTCAAGGGCACAGTGGAGTAAGGATGGGGGGGTTAGTGCAGGTTGCGTTGTACTATCCCAGTTTTTAAGTAGCATTTCCTTTGTTCTGAACGTAAATACAAACTGCAGGACGAGCATGAGGTGTGTCAGTTAGTGGCAGTGTTAGGAGTTGGGTGTGCCCTCAGGGCTAGAACCGTAAGACCACTGTGTTTTTCTTAAAAAACTTTTGAATCTTTTTCACTTTACAGAATGGTTTTTCGAATTTGGCTTTGTGATCCCTAACTCCACAAACACTTGGCAGTCCTTGATAGAGGCAGCGCCAGAATCACAGATGATGCCAGCTAATGTTTTAACGTGAGTCGCTTGGGGTTGGAGACTCGGAGAGCATGGAGGGTGGGGGAAAGCAGTGCTTGGCATTGCCATAGGTGCAGAAAAACAAAAGTAGCGGATGATTTAAAACATGAAAGAGGAGGGTTGTCGGTTTTGGCTTTGAGTCTCATTCCATAGTGATAGCTATTGAACATAAGAACATAAGAACGGCCGTACTGGGTCAGACCAAAGGTCCATCTAGCCCAGTAGCCTGTCTACCGACAGTGGCCAGCACCAGGTGCCCCAGAGAGGATGGACTGAAGACAATGATCAAGCGATTTGTCTCCTGCCATCCCTCTCCAGCCTCTGACAAACAGAGGCCAAGGACACCATTTTATCCCCTGGCTAATAGCCTTTTATGGACCTAACCTCCATGACATTATCTAGCTTCTCTTTAAACTCTATTATAGTCCTAGCCTTCACAGCCTCCTCTGGCAAGGAGTTCCACAGGTTGACTACACACTCTGTGAAGAAGAACTTTCTTTTATTAGTTTTAAACCTGCTACCCATTAATTTCATTTGGTGTCCTCTAGTTCTTCTATTTAGGGAACTAATTAATAACTTTTCTTTATCAGCCCTCTCCACACCACTCATGATTTTATATACCTCTATCATATCCCCCCCCCCCCCCAGTCTCCTCTTTTCTAAACTGAAAAGTCCCAGTCGCTTTAACCTCTCCTCATATGGGGCCCGTTCCAAACCCCTAATCATCTTAGTTGCCCTTTTCTGAACCCTTTCCAAGGCCAAAATATCTTTTTTGAGGTGAGGAGACCACATCTGTACACAGTATTCAAGATGTGGGCGTACCATAGTTTTATACAGGGGCAGTAAGATATTCTGGGTCTTATTTTCTATCCCTTTCCTAATAATTCCTAGCATCCTTGTTTGCCTCTTCCCCATAGGCCTAATTTGCTTTAATAGAGCTGATAAGACTTTTAAAAAACTGGACTTGATTCTGGATTAAATGCTGGAGCTATCTCTCAAGGTGACTGTGAAGAAGTTTAAAAAAATTCTAAAGTAGCTACTCAGTGCATTCCCATAAAACCAGCTGTTACTGACTGGCTCTTGCCCCAGATCTCTGCAGGCAGCACTGAGGTCATATCAGCCGTGACCTGAAGTTGGCTTCTGGTGCTTGTTTTAACACTGAACACACTTGCCAACCTTCAGATATTTTGTCCACCCCTGGACATCAAATAGCTCAGTTACGCAAAATAGTGTGTGAACAAAATAAAATCCCTTTAATTGATTCCTTACCTATTGACATCCTCTGAGATCAGCGATTCATGGGCTTGGATCAGGCTAGTGAGTACCAAGGTGTCGCTTTAGGAGGTTTGATGGGACGAGGGAAGAGAAGCCTAGAGACCGACCCTTGGGGAAGCAGTAATCCCTGAAAAAGGCCATGATCCGTTTAGGAGCTGTCCTGGCAAAACATTTCTCATTGCCTGTCAGCTCAGCAGCAGAGACAGGAGGATGTTGGAATCCTTTTGTCAAGTTGAGGCGGATTGCAGAAAGCCAGTCACACCAAGATGGGTGTGCTCCTAGATCAGGGGTGGGGAACCTTTTTTGGGTTGGGGGCAGCTGATGCACAGAAAAATCAGTCGGGGGCCGTACAAAAGTGAGAAGCAAACACCCCCCCCCCCCAAACCCTCACTGACATGATGCCCTGACGGAGAAGGAGAAAGATACTCCCCACATTCCCCTCACCAGAGCCTAGGGGGGCCCAGCCTAATAGATTTTGTGTGCTCCAAGTCTGTGGTGGGGCTGAAGTACCAGCACAGGCTCCCCAATGCGGGAGCGGGGGGGCCTGAGCTTCAGGGGCCACATCTGGCCCCCAGGCCTGAGGTTCCCCATGCCGTCCTAGAAGATCCTTCTTCTCAAACTTCCCCATTACTCCCTCTCTGCCCTGCGAGGGAACTGTGGTTATAGGTGATCTCTGATGTCACAAAAGTCTGTGACAGCACTTTCAGAAAGAGGAAAGGCTCTGAAGAGGGAAGAAAGAACAGTAAGTGGAACTGTTAGAACAGTGCTCTCAGGGCAGGAGCCCCAGCACACACCAGGGAAGCCAGATGCAAAATCCAGAACAAAGACAAACGCTCACCTGACAAGACAATTCTCCCCACCCCAGGAAGCCAAAAGTTTTCAGGACCGAGCCCTGTGGAGGGTGGCAAAGGTACATGAGTGTGTTCCAACCCCCAGTTCTCTGTATTCACCAATCTTACGGGGCCTCACTTCTCCATTCCACTCTCCAAAGGCTTCCTAAAATTAGAGCCTTGAAACCTGAGCTAGACCCAAGTACAAGAGCTGGGTCAACCCAACAACCCACCCCTCAGAGCAGGAAGTGTGGTGCTGCTGTTCATGGCCCCCGGCAATGAATGAGTAACATGGGGGCACCAGCCATGCTGCTGCTTAACCCCTGACTTGGCAAACATTGTACCAAAGTTAGCCCTTCGTAGGAATTGTAGATATCCCCTCCCCTGCTCTGCCTTCTGACACAGCCCATGTGACATCCCCCCAGTGAACCATCTCATTTTTATTGGGGAAGCAGCTCCCCACAGGAATGCAGCGGGCAAATCTCTTGTTGTCTGCACAAGATAACCCGTAGTTGATGGCAGCAAGTCACAGTACGGGATCCGTTTGCACTACTCGGTGCTCCCAATAAATATTCTTAAAGGCAGTGTGTATTGTGGGGACAGGGAGTTAGCTGAAGCCGGCAAGAACACTGTTACCAGTCGTGTTCCATAATTGTTTTTGTCTAATATCTCCTGGCTTTCCTTTTAATTTCCCTCCGCAGTGGTAACGTTATTATAGAAACCAAGTTCTTCGATGATGACCTCCTCGTAAGCACTTCCAGAGTGAGACTTTTCTACGTTTGAGATAAGGGGGCGTTTGGGGGCTGTTTTTAGTTTTCCTCCGTACAGTTCTTGGTGCAGAACCCCTTGCCTATCCAGTGGAAGACACTTCCTGTAGGTGTGAGCCTGGGGACCAGCTCACCGGGGATTGTGATGCTTGCCCATCGGTTATTTTTTCCCCCTCCGACCAAACTCAACCCTGAGAGACACAACCATCAGCTCAGTGATGGGGGAAAATAAAGACTCTGTAAAAATGGGCAAAAAATGGTTGTGCAGAACCAACACTGTAAATTATGTTAGTTTCATCCTTTGTACTACTCTGGATCTTGGTACGTAATCGGTCACTCCCACTTGCACCTTCTCTCAGCACTTTTTTGGATTAAGTTAACCTTTTTCTTTCCCATGTTTAGTTTTTCTGCTCTCTCTGTATTTCTGTGTAGTGGTCTATTCATTCTCATACCCTACCCTTGTAAAATAGCCTGCTATTACATAATGTAATTAAAGCAAATTTCTGAATTAAAACATTCGTACCGTCCAAAGAATGGAGACGCTTTCGGCTGGTTTTTCCTCCCTTTATTGTAAAAATGAGAGCAAGTGACAGACTGCAGTTTGCAGAGCCATTGTCCGCAAGCCAACAGCAGCAGAACAGAGGTCTTGTTGGCACTGTCTTGCTGCGTTCTTGCTGGGTGCTTTGCTCCTCAAGGCTGCCTTCTAATGAGGTGAAAATTGTAGCTAACGACCAGGTCTTCCTTCAGATTTCCCCCTCCACTCTGACTGGCCTTGTTCATTCAACAGTGGTTAACCAAAGCTTACTCATTTCCTTGGGCAGCAGGGTATGTATTTCGGTTTATCCTAACTCCATTGGCTATGTCCAAAACTGTCTGGAAAATGGGGTTGTACGCAATGTTCCCTCTAATCTTTTCCATCTGTGTGCAGAATACATTTTTATGTGCTCAGAAGCATGTGCAAATGCACATGACACATAGAAACACAAATCTAGCTGTGGGCACTCTGCTAATCAGCTAGGTGGCATTTGAATTTCTCCTGAGCGGCTGCCCAGGCACCTTACAGGGATCGCTGGTTGTACTGAATATATTAGTGCTCACCTGCTCAGGGAGCAGAGGCATTAGCTATGATCACTAAAGGTTCCTCTCCTTGAGTGTACTAGAGACTGAAATGCTGTACTGGGGGCTCTTTGGGCGGCAGGGCCTAACATGCATGCCAGTGTGCACCCAAGGGTGATGATATATGAGGGCACATAAGAGAGACTCCTTAAGCTTTTCTCAGGCCACAGGAGACCATGGCCACAGCCAGTTGTTTCTACTGGGTTGCTTATTCACAGGCCTCAGTAGTTTTATGCTGGGGAGGACTCTGCCCTTTGTGGGTCATCTTAAGTCTCTTCTGCTGAGGATCAAGAGGAAGGTATGTGTTCAGCTCACCCAAACATACCTTCCCAGAGCCAGCTGAAAAGGAAAGAGGCCAACAGTACCTTCGAACTCCAGGGCTGTCTGTGTTGCCATCTTCAAGGAGTCCTCCTAGCTGGGTGGCTGAATGGGGCTTTCCAGGGGGCATAGCAGACTCCCAGGCTGAATCTGGACAAAGACTTCCGGCTGTGACTTAGGGGATCACTCCAACCTGTCTGCTCAGGGAGATCTTCCCCACAGCTGACTGCTGTTTCCTTCCTTCTAAAGGCCTCCTCTCTGCCCTAATGATTGACAGGGCCAGAGTGGCCGGGCTTGCCCCACACACCAGGCCCCTGGGCACCTTCCCCAGTGTGGGACAACCTCCCCCCCACCTCCTGCAAGGGGCTTTTCCAAACAGACTCACTCACTGCTCCTCCTCTGTTTTTCTCGCTGTGGCTTATCATTCACAATCTTTATTCCTTTAGTAAACAGACTGCTGCTCTCGGACATCACTGGCAGTTCTGTAAGTAGTGGCCCTTGATGAACTAACTCAGGTGGATTGTGAGGTCAAGCTGCCCTGTGAATGACGGCTGATTCCGAAGCAAATGTGAAGGAATGAGGGACATTCAGCTCCAGAACCCAGCATTGCCTGTGTGGGTTTAAAGGCTTGCATTCGTTTTCCTGCACTGAGGCTGGATTGTTAATCTGGGAGAAGGAAGTGCATTACCCCAGCTCCCAGTGTGTAAGCCTGTTGGACATACAGCGCAGGCAACTATGCTGTCCCCT
The DNA here is from genome assembly GCF_049634645.1 of Pelodiscus sinensis. Taxonomy (NCBI): domain Eukaryota; kingdom Metazoa; phylum Chordata; order Testudines; family Trionychidae; genus Pelodiscus; species Pelodiscus sinensis. Next base: position 49,953,484 of record NC_134720.1, read on the forward strand.
AGGAGGGGACCACTGCTATTTGAGACTGTACTGTGTCAAAGAGCACATGGAACTTGCAGTGTGTGGTAGCTGGGCCACGTGCGCCTGAGCTGTAGTCACACTTTGGCTTGCTGTACAGTAAATCCCCATGGAGATCAGCCCTGAGAATCGGGCACGAGGGGACTGGGACTGGGAAGACAGGGAGATGTGCGTTGTTGGGGCCAGGACTCTCTCTTTGGAGGCAGTCTGTAAATTGGAAGTGGAGTCTCGTCTCAAACCATGAAATGTAAACCTTGTGCCAGGCAGGCTCACAGCCCAGGGCAGGGTCACATGCCCCAATCCAGCAGAGGTAAATTGCATGTCCATTTCCTAGGTCTATAGCACTGCCTCCTATCTTCAAACTCAGCATAAGCCACATGCAGCAGGTGAAATCACAGCACACAGCTGCCTCCAGCTGCCCTCCCTTGGGAGCTGCTCGACCCCATTTCAGTGCTTACATGGTACTGTATTGTGATGTTTACAACTCTGCCTCCAGCTGGTGGAGTTAGCCAGTGCCCTGTGGCAGAGGCTTGTCAGCTCAAACAAGCTACATCATAGTAGCAGGGTGAGTTTCAGATTTAATAAAATGGGCATGCCCCTGATTTTGCAAAAGTCCCCTCCATTTGTGGGGGCTGGTACTAGCTGAGATTACTTTCTATAGCTTAATGTCACACGCCAAACTTGCTCCGCTTGAAACAGTCTTGGTGTGCGATTACCTCCTTGGGGACTTGCGCCTGTTCCAACCTGTTGCTATGAGAGCAGCTTCTAAATCGTATCCTGCTGGTATCGGATGCCAGCCTGCTCACCAGTGTGATCTGTCCCTCTGGTCCAGGCTCCTGGGAAGCCCGTGCTGGAAATGCAGCAAAGCAAGGGGGCGGAGCTGCACCGGCCCTTTTGACTTTGTTTCTCTGTAGCGGAGGTGAGTTTCAGTGAGGCTATGTCTACACCGCAGGGTATTTGGGGGAAAAGGTAGGCCAACTGCAAACCACAAATTGTACCTTTTTCTGATTCTTTTTTTGGAAGAGGCTTTTCCGACATTTGGCCCCGATGTGAGGCCAAATGTGGGAAAACCCTCCTCTTTCGGAAGAGCCCTTATTCCTCATAAAATGGGGAATACAGGGCTTCTGAAAGAGCGCACCTGCTTTTTCGGAAACTGATCTGAAAAAGCGGACGCATGCCCTGGACACGGCAGTTTTTCTGGGATACTCTGTCGTGTAGACAGAGCCTCACTGTGGAAGAGGTGGATTGGAACGGGCTTGTTGCGCCCTACTCCTGCACGGCTGCCAGTGCTGGGATTGCAGCAGCCTAGGCATGCCTTGTCCGGGTGTATCCCCTGGCGCCTGCCTGAGGTAGTGATTGCCCCACTTCACTGCTCCCTGCCAGTTTCCCCTCCCAGCCCGGAGAAGCTCACTGGGGCAGGGACAAGGCTGGGATATGACACCCAGCCCAGGGGAGCCCAATCTCAGATGAGGACCGGGTGCCACAGTAACGTCATTGCGCCTGGTGTCCATGGCACGGTTTCTAGGTGAGTGTAACGCTGGTAAACGATGCTTCATTGATAGACGTGGAGGCAAAGCTTTTAGCTTTTAGCACTGGGGTTCTCATCCTCTTCTACCTGCCCAGCTAGCCAGGCCCCTGCCTTAGCACAATGGGCAGGAGAAGGTTGTGATCAGTGTGCCCTGTGTGCTGGGCACTTGGGCGGCTGCTCAGGGCAGATTCCACTGTTGCCCAGCTGGTTAGCAGTGTGCGCACATCTAGGTTTTTTGTTTGTGTGTGGTGCGCATTTGCACATGCCTTGGTGCACATAGCAATTTTATTCCACACGCGGATAGAAAAGATTAGAGGGAACATTGGTTATAAGTCCTGACTCAGAAACCTCTGCTAGCTGCTAACACTCCCCCACTACCATCCTGCCTCAAGCCCAGCTGCGTTTAAGGGGCAGCACTTCTTGAGAAAGCAGATGGGTGACTCCCTCTCCACAAAAGGCTGAGAAAAAAAATGTAGATTGGATCATGAGCTTTTGTGGGGAAAACCCACTTCTTCAGATGAATGGAGAAAAAAACCGATTGGTTGCTTTAATAAAGTTACAGACTAACACGGCAACCCCTCCGGGTTGTACTTAACTCATCCTGCGAAACAGTCTTGCTGGGTTAGGGTGGGCACGTCCTCGTTAAAACTGGAGGGGCCCATTGGCCGCCTCAGGAATTGTGGTGCTAGGTCATGGGATAGCTTTGGACAGACGCTATGTCCCTGCATTCCAGGAGCAATGTAAGCTCTTCAGCATGGGGCTCAAAGCTGTCGGCATGTTCAAGTGCTGGGGGCTGAGGTGGTGGGGAGGGGTGTTAGTAATGGAGCCTGGTCTTAAACACTTCCTGATAAGAGAGTCTGACATAAGGCTGGTCAAATTATCAGCCAGGGCCCCCTTCCAGAGCTCAGGCAGGCTTCAGCCTGAAATCTTGTTCACACCTTCGCTGTTAAGTGTGACATGCCTGCACCCTTACCCTACACCAAGGTCAGTGGTGTCCTGCCAGCCCTGCCCACTGCAAGGCAGGTTTCTTCGGAAATGCACGCTGGGGCAGGCCCGTGTTCTGTGCCCACTGCTGTGATCCCACGTCCCAAGCCTTCCGCGTGGCCTTGTGGGCATGAAAAGGACAATTCATCCACAGGCCTGTCTGCCACTGAAAGCCAGATGCTTTTGTGCTGTGTGTGACTGCTGCCCCCTAGTGGAAATAGCTCACAACAGCATGTTCTTTCCTGGCCCGCCAACCATGAGTGGTTAAACTCTCCTGGGTCGAGCCCTGCAAATCTGCAGCTCTCCGCTTTACAGCTGTGGGTATCCATATCCGCAGGTGTCAGTGCAGAGATCCACGGCTCATCGTGGATACACATTTTGGATCCGCGCAAGGCTCTACTAGTGAGCCGGCCGAGAGCACCTAGGCAAAGCTTGTGGGGTTTGTAACCAATATTTGTCAGTGACCAATTTAAAAAAAGTGCCCAGCCAAACTCCTCTCCCCCAGCTGCAAGAGTCCCGCCAAGAGCCAACTCCTCCAGCACGTCCAGCATCTGGCTCAGCAAAAGTGTAACAAGTAAAAGTTCGGTGACCCTGGCCTGAGCCGTGCAAAGCTAGGCATGATGATCACGCTGGGAGAGCCGGAGTGCAGTGAGCCACTGCAATCCACCCTCCCGAGCAAACGGGGCCTGGTGTACCAAATACTCCAGCATGCCATGTCAGCTGGCCACGTGGTCGCTGGAGCACAGTGTGACGTACCCTGCGAGGGAATGCACACCCGCAGCAGCATCTGCTACCCCCGGACACCTGAGTGGGGTTTGGCTGTAGCCACCAAGCGATCCCCTAACCCAATCAGGCACTGAGAACAGGGCAGTACGGGTCACTGGAACCAGTCTCAACTGGAGTGATGGTCAAGATTCTCAAAGATATGTAGGTGCCTTGAAATCAGTGGGCATTGGGCACCTCCATACCTGTGTCCCTAAGCCAGTGGTCCCCAACCTTTGGGGGCTGCTGGGCGCCTGGGGGCGGGGCCGCTCACGCGCTGTGCGTACGGGGGCGGGGCCACTCACAGGCCACGTGACTGGGGGCAGGGCCAAACATGCGCCGCATGCCAGAGGCCGGCAGCGGCATGTGCCACGATCCTGGGCAGGGGCTGCTCAGGTTCCGTGCAGCCGGGGCCGGTGTGGGCACGCGCGGCGCCCCCGGGGCCGGGGCCAAGGCCAGCGCTAGGGCCGGCAAGGGCACGCGCGGCGCCCCCGGGGCCAGGGCCAAGGCCAGCGCCAGCAAGGGCACGTGCGGTGCACCCAGGGGCGGGGCCAGCGCCAGGGCCGGCAAGGGCACGCGCGGTGCACACGGGGGTGGGGCCAAGGCCAGGGCCGGCAAGGGCACATGCAGTGCACACGGGGGCGGGGCCAAGGCCAGGGCCGGCAAGGGCACGTGCAGTGCACACGGGGGCGGGGCCAAGGCCAGGGCCGGCAAGGGCACGTGCAGTGCACACGGGGGCGGGGCCAAGGCCAGGGCCGGGAAGGGCACGTGCAGTGCACACGGGGGCGGGGCCAAGGCCAGGGCCGGCAAGGGCACGCGCGGTGCACACGGGGGCGGGGCCAAGGCCAGGGCCGGCAAGGGCACGCGCGGTGCACCCGGGGGCGGGGCCAGCGCCAGGGCCGGCAAGGGCACGCGCGGTGCACCCAGGGGCGGGGCCAGCGCCAGGGCCGGCAAGGGCACAAGCGGTGCACCCGGGGGTGGGGCCAAGGCCAGGGCCGGCAAGGGCACGCGCGGTGCACCCGGGGGCGGGGCCAAGGCCAGGGCCGGCAAGGGCACGTGCGGCGCACCCGGGGGCGGGGCCAAGGCCAGGGCCGGCAAGGGCACATGCGGCGCACCCAGGGGCGGGGCCAAGGCCAGGGCCGGCAAGGGCACGTGCGGTGCACCCGGGGGCGGGGCCAAGGCCAGGGCCGGCAAGGGCACGCGCGGCGCACCCGGGGGCGGGGCCAAGGCCAGGGCCGGCAAGGGCACGCGCGGCGCACCCGGGGGTGGGGCCAAGGCCAGGGCCGGCAAGGGCACGCGCGGCGCACCCAGGGGCGGGGCCAAGGCCAGGGCCGGCAAGGGCACGCGCGGCGCACCCAGGGGCGGGGCCAAGGCCAGGGCCGGCAAGAGCACACACGGCGCACTCGGGGCCGGGGCCGGCCCTGCGCCCGAGGCTGGCACCTGCCGCACGCCCGGGGGCGGGGCCAGCCCAGATTGCTCCGTGGGCGCACGTAAAGGGCCTGGCGGGTGCCATGGCGCCCACGGGCACCAGGTTGGGGACCACAGCCCTAAGCTGTTTAGGGGCATTCAAAAAGCCTGCCTGATCCCTCGCTGCACCTTTAGGCATTGCAGTAGCATTGTAAACCAGCATCTCCCTCAGGGTCTCAGCTGATCAGGGCACAGCTACAACACACCAGGGCTGTGTCTAGACTGGCCAGTTTTTCCAGAAAATCAGCCACTTTTCCGGAAAAACTTGCCAGCTGTCTACACTGGCCGCTTGAATTTCCGCAAAAGCACTGACTTCCTACTGTCTGAAATCAGTGCTTCTTGCGGAAATACTATGCTGCTCCCGTTCAGGCACAAGTCCTTTTGCGCAAAAGGGCCAGTGTAGACAGCTCAGATTTGTTTTCCACAAAAAAGCCCCGATCGCGAAAATGGCAATCGGGGCTTTTTTGCAGAAAAGCGCGTCTAGATTGGCCACGGATGCTTTTCCACAAAAAGTGCTTTTGCAGAAAAGTGTCCTGCCAATCTAGACGCTCTTTTCCGAAAATGCTTTTAATGGAAAACTTTTCCGTTAAAAGCATTTCTGGAAAATCATGCCAGTCTAGACACAACCCAGGTGCTTTCAGAACCTCAGGGTAGAATGCTGGGCAGCACCTCAGCGGGCCAGAGATGAGGGCTAACGGCTGGGTAAGGGAAGTCCCTTGGCCTTTAGACTCTGGACGCTGTCTGAGGACAGAGATGGGTCTTCACCCAACTCCAGCTAACCCAGCAAAACTGCCGGCCAGCTCTGCTCCAAGCCCAGCTCACTGGTAGAGTCACGTGGGCGCAAGACTAGAATCCGCTGCTGCTTCAGATAAGGCCTGTGGGGTTGAACAGGGGCCCTTCCCCGTCTCTGCCCCAGTGAGGAGCAATCTGGGTGTGGGGCCCAGGACTGGGCTAGCGTAAAGAGCAGGAGCTCGGGAGCAAGGTGCAAGGGGGAGGGGGCTACCCTAGCAAGGTCAGGGCTGTGGGTGCCTCTTGGATCAGCTGCAGGGAGCTTCATTTGGAGAGAAGCCCGTGAACCGTCTGGCGTGTCCTGTTCAGCTCCTGCTCCCACGACAACGGTGGCTTGACACAGCAAGGGAGATGCCATACTTCTCTGGTTACCAGGCTCCTGCAGGAGAAAGCCAAGCCAGGCCAATGGAGCCTCCCTCCTCTCCCCCCTCCCCCACGCTCATGGGGGGCTCTTGCTGTTTGATCAGGTGCTGCCAGTGTGTCAAGCTGGAAGAAACTCCCAAAGGGCGGATGAGAACGCAGAGCCAGCCCCCCGCAGAGAACTCCCACCCCACTAATGTCGATGGGAGCGTTGGCCTGGACTTCACGAGGGCCAGGATTTCATGCCGGGTGCTTGGTTCTCTCCCAGCCACGCTCTAGGGCTAAGTTTGAACAACTGTTGGCAGCAGGAGACACGGAGGATGGCACACGGCTGCAGACTTTTCTCCTTGCGTTGCCGGCTGGCTCCGTGGCAGCACGAGGCGCAGGCCCGGTGCAGTGAGAACGCCAGGGCCGCAGGCTGGGGAGATGTTTGTGGAGGGCTTTGAAGCTCCTTGGGCGGAAGTGCTCTAGAGCTACAAGGGGGCAATTGGCACAAGGTACTTAGGCACCTAGTCCCAGGGATTTGGGAGCCCCACCCACACGGACTTATCAGGCTGAGCAAGAGCCACTTTCTACCAGCTTGCTGCCCAAGTGACTGGATTCGCTGCGCAAGGCAATGGCCACACCTGCCCCCGAGAGCTGCCGGCGTCCCGGTTCTGTCCCCGCGCTGGCTGGGCTGAGCTCCCGCCCTGAGTTTTAGCAAAAGCCGCAAGGCCGTGGGGCTCAGCAGAATGAAGACCTCTCCCCGGGGGCCTGCAAGCCTCTGCCTTGCCACAGGTGCCAGGGACACCCAGCCTCCGTGTCTGCGGAGCAGGCGCCGAGGGGAGCGCCCTGCAGGGAGCAGAGCTGGCTGCTGGTTCGAAGGAGGAAGCCCGCCCCTGTGGGTAGGTGGCTGTTGTCAGTGCGGGGCCCCCCATGCAGCCATGTAGCAGGTGGTTTGTGTGTGTTTTGGGCTGTGAAGGGCCAGTGGGCATGGCCCAGCCTGAGCAGCCCAGCCCTTGTGTGGGGAGTGCGCAGGGCAGGGATGTGGGGCCCATGGGGAGGGTGAATGCATTGCTACCCCCCAGAGAACACCAAAATCCCCCTGCGTGTGATGGAGAGAGGCAGCTTCATGCTGTCGCCCAGCTCACACCTCTAATGGGGGTGGGGGGGCAACGTCCCATGTAAGGGAGGGTCACAGTCTGTGCTCCCTGCCAGCCCTCAGGACCCTGCTTTGGGCACCGGTTCCCGCTGGGGTGACCTTGGGGCAGCAGCAATGGGAAGGAGCCTCACACGACAGGCCCGGAGCTGAAGGCTGAAGGGACAGGCCAACCCTGATTCGGGGAGACTGGCTACCGTGGGTCTGAGCCTCCCACACCGCCCGCTGGCCACGCCGGCATCCCACATGGCCCCTTCCCCACAGCCAGCGAACGCCACTCTCCCATTTCCTGATGAAACATGGGCTGGTTTGGAGATGCTGAGAGCAGGTGTGTCCCATGTGCATGAGTTGGCCCAGCCTGGGCCTGGCCTATCCAGGAACTGTGTGTGTGGTGGGGCAGGGGACTGGACCCAATCCGGATGCTGGCCCTTATATTTCTGCCAGGGAGGCACTTCTCTTCTGTCAGGCCAGTGGCTAGGAGCCCTTTCTGCAGAAGCCCGGGGAGACCAGGCCTGCACTGCGGCCGGCTGAGCTGGCTGCCTGTTTGGAATGCACCACACAGGGCAGCCGGTTAATGAGAGCTGCTCCTGACGGCAGTTGTCTGGGTGAACTTGCTATTCTGAGCAGCCGGCGCCGGGCCCAGAGCGTGCGCCAGAGGCTGCAGAGTCAAAACAGGAAGCAGGGGAGGGAGGGAGAAGCAGCACAGGGCTGGGAGCTGGGGCTGAAAGGTACCCAAGGGGCCAAAAGGGTTAACAGGCTCCCAGCTGCCAATTCCAGCAGGGCACCAGCTCCTGCCTAAACCTGGCAGCGGCTCTGTGACCTCAGGAGGGCTGGAGGGCTGGCAAGGCAGGTGGGACAGCAACCTGCAAAGCTCTGGGCTCTTTGTGCATTTCTTTTGCCTCTTAAAGAAGAGGCCTAAACGCTCTCTTTTTCCCCTCCAAAGTTAGGGTTTGTGTCTTTAGCCTTATACATAACAAGCCTCCCGCTCCTGACCATTTTCCTGAAACCTCCTTGAAGAGGGAGCAATCAAAGCCAGGCAGTGTCTTTAACTGAAAGGACTTTTCTCCCAACAGTATAGTGGGTGTTTGAGTTATCTAAGGACTACCACCATTTGCTTAACCAGCAGGGCTAAGAATCCTTTGCCTAGTGCTTGTGACGTAAGAGACTGGCTGGATCTCCACGGGCCTGTATAGCGCTCCAGGAAAGCCAGGCATTACCACCGTGCGCGCCATCAGCAGGAAGAGGTAGCACCTGTGGGGAATCTAGCCTAGGCACCGTAGGATGGGTGGAAAGGGCGCTCAAACCAAAGGTGGCTTCGAGGCCCGTGAGAGAGCCTGGGGCTGTGCAAAGCGCATGCTCCCTGGTCCTTTAGGCCAAAGCGGGGGAGGAGTGTTTAAACTACTCAGACCCTCTTTTTCCTTTCCATACAGATGAATGGGGGGTGGGTCTGGTTGGCTGGGAGGGGAGGGGAGAGGACATCCCAGGGTGGATAAGAGGCTGGGAACCCCTCACCCCCACTTCCTGGGGATTTGGGGAAGCCATTGTGCATTTTCTAATGGGGAGGGATGGCGGGAAGGAGCAGGGGTTGAGGCCCATGAAACGTGTAAAGCGGCGCAAAGCTAAATCCACCCCAGATCTGCCTTCCCTCTCCCCATATCACTCCAGCCCCCCACGTCCGCTGCCAGCACACCTCGCCCGCTGCCATCCAGGTTTCTCGCTGGGCCTCCTGTCCCCGCCGGCTGGCAAAGTCGGGAGCGCTTGAAAAGCGAGCTCCGCGTCCTTGCTGGCCGGCTGCCCTGCATCTGTTCTGTCTGCTGCACTCCGCCGGCTCAATTGAGCCTTCTTAATGAAGTTAATGCTCTGATTCAGGAGGCTTCCTGGCAAACCCAAGGTGCACCGATGGCCCGAGGGCACATGACATTCGCTTTGCTACTCTTGCTGCCTCTCCAATTGCTCATGCTGCCCGGGGCGGAGAGGAGGCCAGGGCGGGGGTGAAGTGCAGCCTTGGGAAACGCCACGTCTCCAGGCCATGGAAGAGCAGCGCACCTGGGCTGGAGGCAGGGCACACCTGCTGCCTCCATTTCCCCACAGGCTGGATGGGATATTCCCTCCCCCCCACCACCATTCAGGACAAAACAAGAGCCCAAGAAAAGCCAAGATGCCCATCAGGGCTCCTCCCGCTGGTGCAGCCATCCCCTCGGTAGAGGGCATCATAGGAGGGACCTCCGGCCTCTCTCTGGGGTGGCCCCCAGCTCTTGTGCACCACAACATGGGCCACAGCCCTGCTCTCCTACCAGCCCAGCCTCCTCCACCAGGCCTCTCCCTACGGTGCCTGCTGCTGGGCAGCCATCTTGTCCGGCTCCCCCAGGCCTTTGGCTGCCTCAGCTCTGGCTCGTTGCTAGCCCCTGCACCGCCACACGCCCGTTCCTGTGACTCCTGCTGCCTCCTGTCCCCAGCGGCCTGGCTCCCCGGTCACTGCACAAGGGAGCGGGTTGGCGAAGTGGCACCTGAACACCCTAACGGCCCAGCTCCCCCCGGGACGGCCCGATGAAGTGAAGCCATTGGAGTTGGGGGTGGAAGGGACATGTCAGTCATACATGCTGGGGGAGGGCACGGGGGGACAGAAATAATGCAGTGCCGGGAAGCCGGGAGGGAGGGGTGTGAATTGCTCGGGATGGGAGAACACGTGTCGGTGCCCACGTCCCCCAGAGCCTAGAGAGCCAAGACCGAGGCTACACCGTGTGGGCAGCACAGTCCCTGCTCCCCCGTCCCACACCTCACACCCGAAGGCGAGCTCTGTCTAAGAGCCAAAGCTTGTCTCCCGCACCAACGGGAGTCAGTCCCCTCCCCCACTTTGTCTCTCTCACTCCTCTCTAGGGCAGCCCCACAGACACCTGGGCCCAGGGCCTGCACAGCAGGAGGTAGGGGCCTCTGTGCCCTGAGGAGCCAGGCCCTGCAGCTGTCCGTGTGCTCCCCAACCTGGGCAGCAGCCCTGCCCTAACCCCAAGCCCACCAGGCCACGGAGAACTGGCCGTGCCCAGATTGATATACGGCCTTGTCTGGCGCATCACCAGCCTGGAGATGAACATACGCTCTGAATAATGCTGCAGCTTTCCGTGGGCGAAGGCCTGACGGTGCCTTGATCAACCCATGGCTCGTCCATGCCCTGTCCTGGAACAACCCGCCTCCCCCGCTCTGCAGCATCCATGGGAATGCAACTTCGGGACAGCGGGGGGGCAGATTCGGCCCTTGTTTACATTGGTGTCATCCCAGCGTCACTCCGGAGACATTTCTCTGGTGCACCCCGGTTCTGTGGAAATACCAAAAACCTGGAAAATGTCGGGAGGGAATTAATTCCAAACGTTCCCCACCTCAGACCAAGTCACCTTTGTCCATTCTGCAGCGTAACATCATCAGGGCTGGGGTGGTACACCGCACCGGGCTGGCCCTGACGTTGCTGTGCGCTTGGAGGAGCCACAGGACGGTAGGAGAGGTGATGTTATCTGGAGAGCTGAAAAAGGGGAAGGCTCTTGCACACACAGGGAGACAACGGGATGGCGTGATGAAGGGGGAGGGCTGTATTAGATGAACACAGGAAGCGGAGGGAGGAGGTTAGCTCCCGCCACACTTGTGGTTACTAAGGGGATGGGGGTCTAAGCACCTGTAAAAGCAGCGACAGGCACAAACCTCCCTTGTTGCTAGCTTTGTCCTGGGGGAGCCATGTTGCAGTTAGCATGAAGGTGATTTTCCCAACTCAAAACCTCTCCTTCCCTGTGTACAAAATTCCCTGTGGGTCTGAAGAGCTCCCGAAGAAGACATCTGCCCAGAAGAGAACTGGATCGGTGTCGAGCTGGAACGTGCTCAAGGCTTTGACTTTTCAGCAGGTCAGACAATGATCTAATGGCCCAACCTGGCCTCAGACTGAAACTATGAGCACGCGGGACCCTGAAGCAGGGTGGGGATGGAGTTTTTGCCCAGCAGTGAAGGGGAATGGGCCCTGAGAGAGATTAGATGAAGTAGGCAGTGTTTGTGAAATGAGCTGGAGAAAGTCCAGCAAATTGTTTGGACTGGGGATTAGCACAAGAGTAAAAGTGGCTCCCACCCTACAACGGTTTTTGAGATCTCTGAAAAATTCCCCCATCCCGAAATGGAACAAAATGTTGAAATTTCACTTTTTTTTCCAAAAAAACCCAAAATAACGTACAAAATCAGTTCAGGTCAATCAAAATGTTTGATTTTCCCTCTGGCCATTGCTTAATATTTTACTTTCTTTTTTCTTTACTAGAATTAACTTTCTAAACAGAACATGCTCTGGAATGGGCATACAGGCATTTTTTTGTTCCAGTCAGATCAAAACAAAACATTTCAAAGCTACTGTACTCCAAACTTTTTCCAAGTTGGGGGAAAAAAGAGGCCTTGACCCTTGACCCTTTCCCCGAACGGTTTCGGTTGTGATGACTTGGCATTTTCG